>NC_133897.1:130824124-132024124 GCF_964199755.1 Larus michahellis | reverse complement strand
TATCTTGAGATACATATTGAAATACCTCTTATCTAGATAAGCATTTCATATCCTGCAAATCCACCAGCTACCTTACGTCACCCTATCTTGTTTGTACCTAGATCTTTGAAGACAACAAGTACTCAAATGAGTACAGCATCTCTGCTTGAGAGAGCAAATGCTTGGCAAGTTGGATGCATAGAAGGATACAATCGTGTAATAAACTATGTATGTGAACAGACGATAATGTTACATGGAATACATGATCATGTAATCCATGCCTTAATCATATCTTAGTTCTATCTTAGCTTTTTCATGTAATAAAGTGTTAGAATCTGTTCACACAAAAATAAGTAACTAGGTAAATTTTTTATCATACTGCTATCACATTACAGCGGAGGGGGGGCAGGGGGGTTAATCCACTGTTGTAACATAAATGAACCCTAAGGTGATGTCACTGCTTCGCGCTTGTTTTGTCTTTTCCCCCTTCCTTTGCTGATCCTTGGGAATGACTTCAAACACATTTTCAAACAGATACTGGTTTTCTCTCCAGGACCAGTAACCACTGCTTGGGGGCTGGTTTACGGCTTTTCCGCTGGCTTGGTGCAGACGGTGGGCTCTGTTTTCTGCCGCGGTCCCTCTTGTACCTCCAATGAACACAGCCTCCCAGAAAAAGAAAGGACTCTGCTTAACAAAACCGATACGGAATCCATTACCACCAATTACTCTTTGTGACAATGAAGTCACTTTTTGGAAAGGCTCTTAGTCTAGTATGACACATTAAATTACAAAAAAAAAAAATAAAATTAAAAGTGTGTACATACATACATACACACACAGAGTACTGAACAACTCTGCAGCATTTGTCTGAAGTTATTTGGTTTTCTACGGGACATGCCGTGACATTAAAAATAAACCACACCTGTGGAAAGAACGGGGTTTTTGTTTCCTAGCAATTTGAAAATAAATTTTACTGAAATGTTTTATATCATATTCATGAGTTTCAAAGATCTTCAAATGAAATTTTAAAAGTAACAACTATTTTGGTTGAAAACTGAAATACTTAGGTTTGAAAAAAAAAATCTTGATTGATATATCAACGAAGTTCAAAGACACAAAGACAGGTATGTTAAAAAAATTCTTTCCTATTGCCAGCTTTTTTTTTCCCTAAAAGTAAAAATTTTATTCCCCTCTCCTCTTTTCCCTCCCCAACTTTCACCAAAGGTACTCATGCTCTCATCACAAATGTTTCAAGTAAAAAAAAAACCAAGCATATTTTTAAAATGGTATATGGCTAACAATCCACTTATCAGAATTCTAGTTACAAAATCAGTTGAACTTCATTATATTCAAAATATTGCTATTACTCAGAATACAAAAATTTGGTTAATCACGTGAATTTATCACAACAGAAAAAGTACAAGCTACAGAAGAATTTATTTGCATTTCGTGTTTCATCAGTGTTAAGATGAGACCTGTTCCTTTAAGCATCTACCATTCAGATACCGCTATGCAGACGTGCTTTCAAATCACTGCATTAACACTACTGAATTCTAGGGTCTCAAGTGAGGCAAATAAAGGGAAAAAGAAATTGATAAACCTCTTTATTCCTGACTGCCTCAAATTTCTGAACCCTAGGAGATAAAGACAAATTCATTTGTAATGCTGACATCTATTACAAAATTGAGTTAGATTTTAAACCCGTGTCAAAAAAACAACGCAGAGGGGAGTGTTACGCTCTTCTTAGGAAATGAAAAACATTGTTAAAATACACCACAAGTATTTCACAAAAGACCGCCAGACAATGTGAGCGGCACAAATCACAGAAAAGGCAGCCCACCGATAATAAGAGGTTTTATTTTTCATTTCAGGGATAGAAGTCACCAGATTCATATTCAGAATTTTAATAGCTTTTTATAAAGCACAAATAATGCAAAGGGTAACAAAGTTTTAGTTAGTGCCTACAGCTTAGTATTGGAGCACATGCTTTTCAAGAGTCAGAAACGACGTGGGGAAAAAAAGAGGAAGAAAAAAATGGGTGAATAGTATCATAAATTAACTCCATCACCTCACTAAGCTGCAAGAATCAGCAGAGGGGGAAGAAGGAGAAACTAGGGAGAGTGGACTATAAATATCATGAACCTTGTGAAAGCGGTGAATAAACCCAAGCAGCACCCCATTACACAGGTGGCAGATTCAGAACAGACGAAAGGAGATAATACACACCAGGCATAGTGTGGAAATTTATCGACCCAATACTGCTGATGGCAAACAATTAGAGGGATTCAAAAATGCTGATTCCAATTCATGAAAGACAACATATTAAAGACCCAGCTTAGCAAGATTTATTAAGTGCAGACACATGGCATTTGATTCAGGAGGCCTCCGAGCTACAAATAACTGGAGGCTGGAACAGCACTCTGCAGTGCTGCTGCACGCCTGCCCCCCTCCTCACCTTCTTCCCCATGCGCCTACTCCGTCCGCTGTTGGAGACAGGATATTTGGCCCAATTCTAGATTGATGGACTCTCCTAAAGCATCCTTTCATCATTTGGTCCGCAAATAATAAATAGTATTTCCTAACCTGAAGAAGTATTGCAGACTACAGAGTACCAAATGCACCGAACAAGCCTGAAAGCCCCATCCCATGCCCTTCCCAAGGCCAGGTTCTATTCTGTGACTCCAGCACTTGCACGTTAACAGAATAAGCTTGAATACATCTCAAATGAAAAATTCTGCTTTTAACCCAAGCCAGAGATAAAAATCATTGCTATATAGAAACCTATCTAGTTTCATTAAAAAACACTTGCAGGAATCTACTGCATCTTCCCTACAGCAAAGAATAAAACCTTGTAAGATTATTTCCCATAGACGACTGAAGAGAATTTCAAGGTACTGTAATGCTTACTAATGGAAAATAACATGCGGAGGCCTGAGCTGGTTGGGTTTTTTAAAAAGAGAAGACAGGTTCTAGCCTTATTATTTCTAGTGAGTGGAAAAAAATCACATCTGAAACAGCACTTTTACATACATGCATACATTCATACATTACATACATTCAACCTTTATATAAAGGTTGACACCCTTTATATAAAGAGAGATAAGACAATGTAAGACGTGGTCCTCTATATAAAAATCTTAAAAAAAACCTAAAAGTCATCTACTTCAGATGATTAAGTGGTGACAAAGTTTCCAAGTATGGTGTTGCAAGTTATGTGAAATGAAGCAATGTGTGAACAGCAGAAAAGTGAGTAATTTAGAATGAATCACTGTTTTATATCTGTATAATCATACTTAAAGTCAAGCATGCTTGTAAAACAAAAGAATAAAAATGAAACAAATCACTGGCTGCCCAACACCTTTATATTTCACTATGGACAGCTTGTAATTGTAAGTTGTGATTGCTAATAAATTATTTGCTGCAGAACAATAGAAGAGCATTCCATATTCTACCTCTATAACATGTTTGCTGAACAAATATTAGCTTTTCTTTATCCAAAGCTGGGAAGATGTAAAAAAAAAAAAAAAGTTTCTTGACAAGGCAAAATCCCAGTCAGAGCACAATGAGCAGAGGAAGATGCCTTCTCATGAAAAGATGTGAAGTGGTATAAGGCAAGTGAGCAACATCATTAACTTCAGGTGTGACCCACACAAATGTATTGCAGTACAATTCCATAAAGATCTGCATTTTAATTTGGAAGCATAATTTTCTAATACTTTAAAACAATCACCATAGCTATACCCGCTGCAACTTTTAAAACAGTAATAATCATTTCAGAGACACATCATTAGATTAAATGACATGTTTGTACGCTCATAACATGGTTAAGGGGAGGTATAAACTCACCGATAAAAGCGCTATCCGATTCCAACAGTGAATTTTTCAAGAATTCATCAGATTCGTTCCTGAACTACAAAAATTAAACAGAAGAAAGGCAAATTCAGATCCCTCAATATCTTTCTGGAGCCAAATTATAATTACTGTAAATGAATTGCCAAACTTCTGCAAAGCAAACAGCAGCTCTACAGTGTTCTGTACTATTCCTTACTTTATTGCTATGAAAAACCTATACATTTTAAAACAATTCATCTTCTCTTTGAGCATTAGGGTTTTTTTCACTTTCGTGTAGTAATCCCATTTGCGGAAATTGCCCACACAGGGCAACTGTTGTGGTGATTTGTGTAACACAGACATTTCCATCAAGAAATACATCCTCTCGTTCTGCTTCAGTTTCAGAACAGTCAGCAGTAGAAGTCAGCTCTGCACCCAAGGTCTGTATGAAATATTGATCAAATGAAGAATGATTCCATATGTTTCACTTATCCCACCACATACAATCTTGGATATTAAAGCATTAAAATAACAAATTTCTTCATAGTAATAACAAGCACTAAGAGCAATACTTATAGTTCAGTGCATAGTTGCAAGCATTTGTTACAGAAATCCTACTACAGAATAATTTATGTTGAAAACCACTCTGAAATCAAAGCAGTTGAAACTACCAGAGGAAACAGAACAAGAGAAAACAAATTTTTTACTGCAAAGCATTGCTCTGAAGAAGAATTTTAGGCAACAGATTACAACTATAAGATGCATCAGTTTGTTTTGTTTTTTTTAAATATAAAATGTTTCATTTCTGTGTATAGTTACAGTATTACCCTTGAGGCTAACGGCTTTGCCTTTGCACAGTCTTCCCGCTCTCATGAGACAGAACTGAACTCTGTTAGTCTGTAGTTTGGGTTAGTGCAGAATTCCAGTTTGACAGCACTTCATTTCATGCTCTTCATCAAGTCAGAAAATAAACATCCCATTTGAGACGACTGATCTAATTATTGACTGACACGTGCATCACTTAAGCCACCTGAATTCAGAGCAACTGCTTCTGGCTTGGCTTCTTCTACTAATTCCCACCCCCAGCAGCAATCTAACACCATATGACTATAAAATAAGTACCCATAAATATAAAAAGCAGGGAGTTGAAGAATCAAACTATCTCTCTATATACAAAGATAAACAACTTGTATGTTAAGTTTAAAGAAGCTGTTACTCATTGTATTGACAAGCAAGAGAAGTAAGTTAGTTTGCTGCCTTGTTACTTCAGCGTAATTCCTTTCTCCAAATCTGTGAAAGACAATATTTCTCACACTTGACAAAGTAATATAATAAAAAAACTGGTTTATTCTTACCAGTCGCATGGTTTGTGGGTTACCGCCAGAAGCAGAATCATCTTGAGCAACAAAAGCCACATAGACAAGGGAAAAAACGATAGTATAGACATAAAAACAATTAATACTAAAATGTATTAAAAGTTTTATCAGCATATTATTGCAAAAATGAAGACAACTATGCATTACTTCTTTAAAATTACACACATTTTAATGCATATTTTTTAAACGTTTGAATGCAATGTTTATTCCCACTTCATTATGTCAGTTTAAGTGGAATCAGAGAAATCAAACATAATTCGGTAGCATATTATTTCTAAGAACATTGAGCATGTGCAAGCCCTTCTTAAGGCTTGATTCATCAGCCCCTCTCAAAGGGTAAACACGCTTTTCACACATACTTTTTTTTTTATATTGTTCATCACTAATAAAAATCAACCGTTTCCCATCTTGTTCAAAACTTGTTATCCAGCAAAAGGAGGCACGACTGTTTTTGTGGCTATTGCAAACAGATATTTTTTAAGAAGATACAATCACACTTCATTAAATGCTAAAATTGCACTAAATTGTGCTGAAGTCTGAAAAAGTTCTCTATATTGCAACAATTAGAACTATTTTTGTGCTATGTTTACAACAATATTGTAAACCCTTGTTACAAAAAGGTCATGTCCAAGCGTCTGAATAATGTGGAAAACATCAATTTTGTGGGAAGACAGCAAGGTTTAAGCCATCAAAGCAATACATTAGGTCACCAAAGGCTGCTGCATGAATACTTGGTTTCTCTCTTGCAGCCTTTAATGTTCTGTTTCTTGGTAGCTTAAGGAATTACTGCATCTTGGACAATATCCAGTCACACAGATAGAAATAAACGGTTTTTTCATATGTTCTGCACACTGCTGAATCCCAATGCAACTGGAACACAGTACTGAAAAAATGCAGCAGGGTAAGTAACTTCAGATGAAACAGCATTTAAACAGAAGCTTCCTTTGCAAAGCATCCTCCATCTCAATTCCACAGCCAGGAGACAAAAAACCCCAATAATGGAGAGAGATGCCTCTAATTTATTGATTTTTGTTTAAACTTGCTATGAATCAAGTAGAAAAACAAACCAATACAGTATCAAATTTCAAAAATTAGACAGCCAAAAATGAATGATTTCTTCCATAATTAGGTATCACCTGAGCCACATATTTCCTGACCCCACTTTGGTTTTTGCCATTATTTTAATGTTCTATCAAGAGCCAGACAGAAGGAGTCAGGAGTCTCACTTATATGTAGTGAAGCTAAACATTATAACAGTTTTGTAGTTAAAACTCATGGATACTCAAAAAAATATTTATTCTATATTCCGGACATCTGTTTGACAGGAATAGGCATGTTTGTGTCGCAGTCATATTTAGATCAACAGAACTCAAGACTAACGATGTTCTCCCTCAGGTGGGACATCTCAACAATCAATTTGACTAGCAAGAACGATGCCGTGTCAGAATAAACTCTGCTAGATGAGATCAGTTCGCTTGGCTTCCGTCAGGGTGTAATAATCAGAGCAGGAGACTGCAGAAAGCCCCAGGAGTGAACGTATGCTCCACGTGTTGTCACTCTTCCTGGACTGACAACCAGCTGGTCCCCGATACACTACTCCAGCCAAGCAGAGCCCACCACTGAAGCACAACATCATCAAACCTGCTCCTGCGCCTTTCCCTCCTGTCCCCCAAAATAATAATCGTCCAGAAGTCTGCAAAAGACTGTCTTATCTATAGGGACATTTTAAAAAAATCATTGATTTCTCAGGATATAGTTCCACTAATAGTCCACATATTTCTCTTTTACAAGAAGAGGAAAAAAAAAAGGAAAGAAAAAGTATATCAGCGAAAAAACAGTATATAAAGCATGTAAAGTAAAGAACACTTACATACAGTATGGGAAAACAGGTAAGCCTTTGCCACTACAGCCTATAATATGACATTTTGCCCACAGGACAAAAATCCATATTGCTTTAATTCATCTTTCTTTCTGCCTTAGAATCAGACAATAAAACCACTCATCTATTTTCAGTGAGAGGATGATGATAAACTTGTCTCAAGAGGAAAATAAACTGGCAACAGAGAGATACATGGCAACTAATTAATTCTCATGCTCAGTACACGGTGACAGACTATAAAGTTAAACGATGTTGTAAAGCAGTAGGAGAGAGAAGGCGAGAAGAATGAGGGGACGTGAGCAGGCGAGCAGCTGGATGGGAGCCTGGCTGCTAGCCAAGGCTAACCCACCACAGAAATAAAGTTACTTCCTCTTCAAAAATCTAGTTAGGCCAGTCTGAATTACAGAGACAAATACTTTCCTGGGAAATTTGTATCTTGCACTCAAAACTGAGCTCATTTGTATAGTTGCAACTGTAAGTTTTGGAAAGGTTGAAGCAACTCTCATGATAATTTTAAGTAACATCTAAAATAACTTGAGATACTGCTCTTTCGTGATGGTTTGTATAAGGTATCTAAATGAACATTACATTTGGAGTTAAGTGCAGAAAAGAAAAAAGGGGAGTAACATTTATTTTTCACTGCTTCTGCAATATGCAGCCAAAATATTTTACTATTTTAGGATGTTAATATTTTGCTGTATTAAGATGATCTCTATCAAGCGATACAACCAATACTTCATTCTAGAACCTCAAACTAGTTATGATATCTTACATGTGGTTTCTAAAGCAAAGCCTGCTTACGGATACAGATTTCTGAAACTCGGAAATAGTCAACCCAAGGCTATCAAAATAAAAGAAATTTAATCCATTACAAGGAGACCAAGGTGAAGACACCCTGGCTGCATTTTAACCGATTCACAGTTTCAAAGCCATCTACTTCCTCAGTGAGAACTGAAGAAATGCCACAGGGAATTTATTTGCTAGCACTTTTATCACAAGTCAGCTGAAGAGTTTTACTGCTCTGCAGTTTTCTCTAAGAAGTACTTAAACTACTTTTCTCTTGCTTTTTTCCCCACGTATGAAGTACTAGTTACATTACTCTCAGGGAACTAAAGAGAAACAGTCATAGTAATTAAAAAAAAAAAAGGAAGAAAAAAAGAAGGCATTCAATTTTTTTATGCTTTACATTATGACAGAATTTCAGGATTCCAGTGTTTTACACTTTTGTACTGCAGTGCTGACATTGAACTTGAAATAAGTAGAACTAGAATTGCTGTTTTTTTAATATTGTCAAATGCAAAACAAATAAAATTCATTGAAATCATCTCAGACCATTCATTCCTTACCTTCTGTTTCTCTCCTCATTCTCATTCTGCCAAGTTTCTTCTGCTGCTCCCTCAACAGTGCCTGCTGTTGAATCTCTAGAGTCTGGTCATCTTTTGGAGGATCAGGATACATGTGCCTCAAGCCCAGACGTGTTTCAGAATCTAGAGCAAAGATTCTGAATTAAATTTTTCCCTAAATGAACATTTCTGAAAAACATTTTTAAAGAACTAGCTACAAAGTCGTAAAAAGCACTGAAAATAACAGTGACAATGGCCAAGAGAATGAGACACTTTAGCAATAATTTTACAATTTTACTGTACTAAAAAATATATTTTCTGGTAAAGAAGAAACAGAAAGTTACACAGAATTGTAGTTTGTTGGTGGGTAAAAAAAAAATAATCAAATTCACTCTACTTTCAATAAAATCATAATATCAAACGCGTAAGAAGTTTAAGCAGCAAGGACTAGAAGCTAGGTGAGTGCTGTGACTGATAATTCAGCATTATAGTGCCGTAAATTGTGTGCACTTCTAGAAATGGCCACACAGAGAGATATGCACATATACAAAATGCTGCCACAGAGTATGTTGTGTATGGACAGTAGCTGTGAAGAGGCTAATTTTCGTCTTTAAATCCTGGGTGGCATGGAAGGTGGGAAGAAAAGAACAGATGTTTCACTACCTTTCTTCATCAATAACAAGATCTACCTGCCTGTATATTTAAGTTCATTAAATTCCCAGATATTTTGTATATTCACAGGATCTTGTGCTTCCTTTGATGAAGGTCGTCTTACTGGAGCCTGCAGACGAAGCCTGGCCATCTCAAATATGTCCTTTGGATTCTTCTCTCTCCTCCCACTTGAAAAGTTTATAAAACAAGCAGAATATAATTTAACACTGTAATATGAATGAGTTGCGTGGAAATATAATATTGATAAAGGTCACATCTTTTATCCTTAAATAAAGCTATCAAAACATGAAAATAAAATTGAAAGTAATGACGCTTCATACTGTGTTATAAAAAGGGATAACCTACTTAAAAAAAACCCCTCATACTCTATGAAGTGGAATTAAGACTGATGATCTGATGAGTCTTTTCTAACTAATTGGTATGATTAATAAGTTTTGGAAGTAAACCATTTTTTTTTTTAAATAAAAAGGGTATGATTTTCAATAAGAAACAAAGTACTTCCACAGCATTATGCTATTCATGAGCATATTCATCAGCAGCAGTACTGCCGTTTACAGACACAAATTATGCCCTAGGAAAAAGGTAATGAGATAAAATTCTGCCTTAGACATCTGCTTTGGACCACTCTCCAAGACAGAGTATTGCAATTTCCAATCTTACTAGTACAGCCATTCTTACACTACACTTTTCCAAGACTCTTGGAAAAACTCCATACACATGTCGTGCGAAAGAAAATTTTAGATACGAGTTCTATCTTTATATTTTCATTTGACTCATGTATAATAGCCAACTAATACTAGCTACTAATACACAGTAGCTTTGAGCTCCTGTGCAAAATCTAACTTTTAAAACTGAAGATTAAGTTCTTACCGTGTAATTGGTACATCATCATCACTGGCCACATTTAGCAACTGTTCCTGCAGTCGCCTCTCTTCACTACGAAGCTGTTTCCTCATCTCTGATAATTCATTTATCACATTCTTTCTTTCCTCTGGAATTTAACACAAATAATTTAAAAATAAAGAATGTCAGAACACTTTTCTGCTTACCTCATAAATGTAAGGTGAAAAAAAACCCCCGATGATGAACTGTTAATTAAAGCAAGGATTATATAAACACAAGAATCCCAGCATTTCATAAACTAGAAATTAGGTCAGAGCTTGTATTTTGGGACAGAACAAGAACCAGCATCCAAACTTCAATGGAAACATTTTGCTGTATTTAAAAAAAGGAAAAGTGACAAAATACCAGCAAGTGGACACTGCTGGTAAATAGCCTTATTTTGAAAATAACAAATCTACAGAGTCCTCAGAGTCCCAGAGGTAGATGACAGGAATTGAGGTGGTATCAGCAAGCACACAATCTAATTTCTTTTTCCTCTGACTCAAAGTGGGTATCTGTCTGCTCAGTGCAGACTCTCTTATTACATGTTTAAGAGTTCTGCCTTCAACGTTTATTTTTAGTATGTGCTTACGTTGACTTTTTAGACCTACTTAGGGTCTAAGCTAGTTTTTTTTGGGTGAGGACAGCATTCCTCCACAAGTTAGAACAGTTTAATAAATACCTTATTTTCCAAACAATATGCTTAAATAATTTGATATTTTACTGACTTTTAGTCTGAGTCCAGAACCTAGCAGGCAAGCGAGTTTTACTGTCTTAAATCCTCAAAATTTAATTCATATGCCTTTACTTCTCTCAAGACAGATGGTCTGAGACAATCCAATAGCTGCATTAAGAACCACTCTGCCTTCCATTTAGTGGAAGAGCCGTAACTTCCCAGCATGGATCCAGGTACTGACTGCTGGGGGTTAGCATTTGTAGGACATCATTTACCGCTATATTCCACGTGTTCTGCTTTCCACCCACATATTGCCAAGATAACCAACATAAAAAGATCAAAGATTGAGATCCGCCCAGCACGTCTGAATTTTTAAACCACAAGTGAAAGCCAAGAGGAACGAGCAGAGGATTAGTCAGATTAACAAAGGAAAGCAGAATTTAAGAGTTATGACTGAAATGCTCGACACATTGTTGGTCTAATTCATTATTCAGCTAATCCAAAACTCTCCCATTTTGCAATGATGTGGTCACAATGGTCACCGCTGTCCTGACTGAAAGATCCAGCACTTCCCTTGCAGACTATTCCATTATCAGAGTTTTTACAAAAAAATATTTCCTGATGAAGACACATAATAAATGCATTTTTATTTTGTATTAATACTCCAGACATACCATACTAATATACTGACAATGTATGGTATTACATTACCATACATTATCGGTGTATTAGTAGATATCAGTATATCTACTAATACACTGTAGTAGATATCAGTATATCTACTATATACAGAGAGACAGAGAGAACACACGCATAGAAATGCAAACTTTATAAGACCATTCCTTTGCAGCCAAGAGAGAGAACTGTAACCGAGACAAATTTTGTTGTAATAGAAAGTGATCTTGCAATAAGACAATACCTACCAAGCGCACGCAACTGATTTCTTCTAGCAGGGACAGGTGGAGAAGGAACCCTTGGTTGTGGAGGATCCTAGTGATCATAAGGGATATGAAATGTTACTACGTCAAAGGAAGAAAACGTAGCAGACGTAAGTACATTTTATTTCCTTATTTTATGTACAATTTACATTAACTACCACTACTAATGGAAGACAGAATAATAACCTTACGGGTTGTTAATGCCTAAGGTTTTTTTAAATCTGATCTTTAAATGCATAATTCAAATTATTATGATAATACCTATAACGCACTATTCGGAGATCTACACAAAGCTAGACCAAGTACCGCAAAGACACAGAAATTAACTGACCTTCTTCCAGTGCATTCTTAACATTTAGGGAAAGCAACAGTTTAAAATAAGGTTTACAGTCTTACTTAAAACATTTTCTGCAACGGCGTTATAAAGTATTTTTCCAGGTTATAATTTTCATGGCAAATTCGTTTTTTAAATTTTTAGGCCAGTTCATCCAGACAGTTGGTAAAAAAAAAACATTTCCAATAAAAGTTGGAAGTGTAGCCTGAGACTAAATAATCGTCTAT
Source organism: Larus michahellis (assembly GCF_964199755.1). Taxonomy (NCBI): domain Eukaryota; kingdom Metazoa; phylum Chordata; class Aves; order Charadriiformes; family Laridae; genus Larus; species Larus michahellis. The sequence continues at coordinate 132,011,987 of NC_133897.1, read as the reverse complement.
GATATTTGAATCTACTCTTCACAGAAGAATTTTTTTTTTTTTTTTTTTTTAAATTGTCCCAGGGAACATTAAATCAAGTGAAAGAAACAAATGGTCTGGGGCCACTACCATAACTCATTTGTGATGCAAAGAAGAAAGCGAAGTACATTAGGAGTTATAATCTTTTTGTACCTTCTAGAACACAAAGATAAAATAATAATGTCTGTAGCTAGGAATCAACATTAAACTTCACACGTGTGCTAAGTTCTTCTATAACTGAACACAATGAATTGCTAGATTAGATGTACACTTTCTTACCCTAAACATTAAGATCGTTAAACCCTTGGTAAGGGTCTGGACAGAGTATGTAGACTCAAAAATGAGGAGCTCATCTTTACAGAAAGTGAGCATGCAGAAAAAAAACCTAAAATAACACACCTCAAAGAATTTCTTCAATACTTTGAATAAAATTGAACATTAAATTTCAGAGCTACAACACTGGCTAATATAAAGACTGTCTCCAGTTATTTGTAGTATTCCAGTAATAACTGGCAAACATTAAAAACCTGGTAGGATTTCATACACTGTACTGTCTTAAATCAGTAAAAGTTGACTATAAAAATCATACTTGTGCATAGTAAGATATATGGCTGTCAGCAGAGGGAATCCGTTCCTCTTTTCTTATTGATTTGTTCTGAAGAGCAGGAATGACGGGAGAAGGCTGCCTTGAAAACTGCAAGGAGGAACGCAAGACTGAAACCACATTCCCATAGATTCTGAATAAGGTATTGTTTTGGAAAGGAAGAGTTTTGTTAATATTTTTCATTTGACAGAAAAATGCTTTTGCTTATCGCAACTGAATTATTTTTGTATTTAATTTGCTTTCAACTCTTAACAGTATAAAATTACGGCAAAAATTATTGCATGTGATTTCATTTTCTACCTATAGTAATTTTAATACTTTTTTTTCTATGACATAGGTTTTTTTAATTTATGGTAAAGTTACATATCTTTTTTTGCCCCCTAGACAATTCCATTGTATTTGTCCATTTTAGAGAAATGACATGTAGAATTTTCTAGAAGAGGAAAAAACAGTTCTGTAATTTACTTAGATTTTGTCCATCAGAATTCTATGTGATGGACTTCTTACATCATCCAGCTCAAAAGAAAATAATTATATTACAAAGAACATCACTGTTAAATATGAACAATCCTCCAGTCCTTCAAATTATATAAGTTTATTTTTATTTGTATTTGGACCTCAGCAAAAGCAGGCCACAGTACTTCACAGTAGATATAAAAATCAACTACAGAGTGCATCTTTTTCTTATTTATCTTGTTTTTACTATTTTTTTAACACGTACTTGATCAACAAGATAAGTTTCCACTGTACTATGTCTGATTTTTCAATCAGCTGTTCTGTGTGTGTGAGCTAAGTGTACCATAACTTGATAAACTAAGAGGCAAACAACACTGAAGGTAGAGGTCTAAGAAATCATGCAATTTCTTTAAAATACAATTATTTTTAAAAGTCAGGGAGAAGTATTTGTATCTTAGAAAGTCACTGATGCATACCATCTTCTTTTCCTCTTCCATCTTTTCTTTCTCATAATATTGTCTAAGTTGTTCTTCTTGCTTTTCTTCTTTTTCTTTCCTTCTTCTTTCTGCCTCTTTTTGCCTCTCTTCATCTAATCGAATTATTTCTTTATTCTTCAATCTCCGCTGTAACATAAACACTATTAGTACATAAAAAAGACTCTACTTCAATAAAAGTTTTGCTTTGGTTTTCTTTGAGAAGTTAAAATTACACATCAAAGTGATTAGTCTGGAACAAAAAGCATATTTCATTAGGCTGACTTCAAACATTCAAATTAAAAACTATGCCATGCAAATATTAAACATCTGCAGTCCTGCCTCTGCTAGCATCACTTAACAGAATTCATAACAACTTCAATAAACACCAGTTTGTGTGCCCAGATCTGCTGCCAGTTAAGGTTAAATTGTAGGAGTCATTTCCAAAAATTCAGATTCAAACAAAACATACTGCAAACGTGTACCACCCTATCACAAGCCCACAGAGAAAATTATCATCCAGTCTCAACTTTAGTTTTGTGTTAGTTAGCGATGATACCAGTTAGCTTCCTACTTTATAACTATACTATTATCCAGAAGACAAGACTCATCCAACTAACTTGCTCATACTAGGGAAGAGAATCTAGAATGCAAGCCCAGCGTTCTGTGTTAGAAATCTTGAAGTCCTACATCCTCAACTGATCTTTGATAATCCCACAGGGTACTGACAGATTTTTCCATCTCTGATGGCCTTGTGTCCTTTACCTACAATTATTTATGAGATTCTGAATTACGCAAATTCATTCAGTTGACGATAAATAAAGCTTTTGAGTTTGAATTAAATTGCAAGTCTACCTCTACGAAAAGCTTTAATTAGATTTGCTTGGCATTCTTCCAAAACAAGCTGTATTCTTACCTCAAAGATATATCCTGCCAATTCAAAAAAAGGCTTTAAGAAATCTTCTTGTATAGCTACATTCAGAATACAAATAATTCCGTAAGAGCTAGATGTAAGAGGCTAACAAACAACAAAAAAAAAAAAACTTTAATTCACCAATTTGACAAAGCTTTTTTTTTTTGGCCTCACAAACAATTTCCTTTAGAAAGGAGAGCACCACTGTATTATAAAACTATACAATTTTTCTTAGAAGAATTAACAGTACTTCAAATTGGTAGTATACCATAAAGACTGAGAAGAATGTGCTATTTCATACTGACAATTTTCTGCCTCTCCTCTGGCTAATGTAGACCCATTTAAAAACAAAGACCAGTTCATAGGACACTTCTCAGTTTACCTTCTTAATCTACAGGACAGATATTACAAAGGGTTAGTTTAGGATGAAAAAAGTCAAGGTACGGAAATACTACACCTCCTCCTCTTTCTTTCTTTTCTCTTCTTGTTCATCTTCATATGCTTTTTGAATTCTCATCCTCTGTTCAGCTAATCTTTTTTCTTCTTTTTCTTCTTCCATTCTAAGTTTTTCTCGCTCTGCTTCTTCCCTACGTCTCTTTTCTTCAATCTAGAAATAAAGCAAAGAAGTATTCAATTGCCAATAGCCAGCAATAATCTGATGAACAACTTTTACCATTGTGATCATCTATGGACTTTTGCAGTACCTACTTGTGCAATCAAAGATTACACGGAACAACTGAAATAATTCTAGGGCCAGACCTACCTTTCAGCCTCAGAATTCCTTTGAAATGAGCTGGTATTTTGCTATTCCTTTTTGGCCACTCTTTACTGAAACACCCTCCAGTAAGAACACTAATTACAAATGCTACTGAAGCTTACTCTACTCCACACGTGCTGGAATAACACTTTTCTTCACTGATTAAATAATGGAAGATGGGAAACCAAAACAAAAAATACATAGCAATAATCTGTTTCCTTTCCACAATTACAACATTTTTAGATACAGCACTGACTTACTGAAGCCAAAGGTCTGCCCATTCTTTATTCTTTTTGGCAGCACTGTACATGGAAAAGGCCTTGATCTTTTCTTTTTAAGAGATCCACATCAAACAACCACATGACATTCACACTCTTTGAAATTATCTAGGACTATCTTGATATTGATATTTAATTCAACTGACATTTAAGTCTTGTGACATAAGATTATATGCAAAGTATTATGGACAGAAGACAGAAACTGCTAGAATAACAGTCACATTTTATATACCCATCAATAAATAGTTACATTATTATTCTCTCACTGATCACCATTTCCTTCTGATGAACGCGCGTTTGTAGCATGTAGCCTTCCAAGGGCAAACATCTTTGTTTCTTTACATATTTATGTACGTAAACTTGTACTGTATGCATCATTTGAGAGCTCAATACTGTATTTAGATAGCTGCACTCAGGGGAAAAAAAAGGACAGAATCTAGATTAATAAAGCCAACTATTAATAGCATCACTTTTATAGGCATTTCTTATGTAAGGCAAAAATCTGAGACTATATATATATATATATGTCTTAGTCCACATCTTATGTACAGAAGCGGCTATGACTGAATAAGGTCTTTGGTCATCAGTGATGATTTTCTTTGACTGTAGTCTCTCTTTTTTAAAATTGATTTAACAAAATGATAACTGGTGTGTGCATTCACCTGTAGACGAAGAAAGTTCTTGTATGACTCTTGTCGCTTAAGATGCTGTGGAGATGGTGGTTCACCAAACACATTACCTCGGGCAAAAGGAGAGGTCTGTGCAAACGTAAAACCTAAGGAGGCAGAGAGGGGAAGAAAAAAGTTATAGATAACGATTAAAGCAAATTTAAGACAGCGAGCCAGAGTGAAGAAGAGGGAATATATGAGACACTTGTTTCAAAAGTTAGTTTATGACAGCCATAATTCAAGGGTATAGCTGAAAACAATAGCTGTGATTAAAAGTTCATCCATTGTCTGCCTAGAATACTGTCAGGTTTTAACTGCTCAATTAACAATGTCCAAGCCAGCCGTCTTTTTACAAAATAACAGCTATAAAAGTCATATATCCTATATCTAAAAATGTTACCTCTAAGTTAATTCAAATAGCAAAGATTTTACATCCCATAACTTCACTGCTTGCAATTACTCTGACTTAGCACAGGCAGTTCTGTTCCTTAGGTTTATTCACTCTTTAAAAACAGAAGATCCTAGCAGAACAAATTTTTAGGTAAAATAGCAATGGATGCTACAAAAAACAAAGCCCAAAACTGGCAAATCAAATTTTAAGCCGTCAAAAAATTGAATTCTGCCAGTGTAAGGTGCCTTCCACACTATGAATTTTGAAGTGCCAGGTCTCTTTCAGCTCAGTTTCCTCCCCTGTATTGGAAGCAACACCACTGGCGAGAGGTTATTAAGTTATTCTCAGCCCTGAGTTATGAAAGAGTCATAACCATACAGTCCCAAAAGCCCTAGAAAGGAGGATTAACTCAGATACCACAGAGAACAGTTTTTGCAGAACAGGATTCCTGACAGGACGTAGAGGAGAAAGGAAGTAAGAGAAAGAAGAGTAAGCTGTGTTAACTCTTCACCTGACACAGCACATTCTTCGTTCATATCACGTCTGCTTCAAAGGACAGTGCAAGGATGTGCAAGAGCCACAGCTCCACTGAGCTGAGATGGATACAGCAGTAGCTGTTCTCATGTTTCCCCTTTACTTTACTTAACCTTTTACTTTTAAAAGGCATGGACAGAAGACAGAGAAGTTACTATGGAAAATATCGCAGAATGAACTTACTGTGTACCAGCTACTATCCGGCAAGATCCTCTTTAAGGGGATGGTGTAAAAAAAAAAAAAACAAAAAAACCCAAACACCAAAAAAAAAAAAACCCACAACACCATAAACAAAATGAAGCAATGAAAACCAAAATCTACACAAAGCCACTTTACTGCCTGACTAATCAAATGGAAAGTGTAGGACTATGAAGTTCCCGTTGCTGATCTGCACCTTCTGATCCCCAAATATGCAATCTAACCAGGGGGTTCTTTGCTATTCTGCTTTATCGACCTTGCCTGTTTCACTTCCTACTAAATGGTTAAATATACAGCATACTGGGGAGGAAGAGGGAGGACAGAGGGAGCAAAAAACCCCGATTCTACAGCCAGTGATCAGAACACTGAATTGCAATCTTATGAAGCAGATCCATGCCCCAAATACCAAGGTGGGGGTTTTTTTTGTTTGTTTGTTGTTTTTGGTTTTGTTTTTGTTTTTTTTTTTTTTTTTTTTTTTTTTTACACAGAAGTGCAACAGTTCAGACCGGAGAAAGAAAAGCAGCACCTAAGCTGACTTGAGGAGACCATCACCAATCCTGACCATTGCCCATCCCAAACTGGGGAGAGTTCTGGAGTACCACAGTTCTCTCATTTAGATGTCTAACAAAACATAAGAAGAGAAAGATGAACTACTTTTTAAATAAGACAATAAAATAAAATCCCTAAAATTTGGAGGCAGTGCACAGGGCTGCATATGTACCCTATTTACCTGCAACTTTTTAGAACTTGTTAACCTAGTTACTGTACTGGTTTCATCTTAACCTATAACATCATACATCTGCAGACTTTCCCCCTGCTTTTATTCTGTCTTCTCTCCTTCTATACTCTTGTGTTTTACTGTATCATTTAAAAGTAAAACAAACGTGTATGAAGATTTGATTATATAACATTGAACCTGGAACTGACTGTTCAGTGCTAAAACACTTATTATCTATCATAACTGACAAGACAAATAAGAAAATACATTATTAATGCACACAGTGACAGCAATGAAGAAGTTCGGGAAAGAAGCATAAGATTGACTTCACAGGTAGAGAGAACTAACACTATCACAGGACTACAAGAAAGGAGTAAAGAAACTAGAGAATTTTGATTACTAAGACCTACGAATAATTAGAGCTGTAATACAGTATTCTTAAAAACCTGCTATTTTATTTGTAGATGCTTCTGTGTTCTCAGGTTTCGGGGAGGCCAAACTTAGGTCAACAGATACAATAGCCCTTTTATCTTCATATAGTCTTGCCTCTGGGTTATGATATGCATCTTCGTTTTGCTTGTGCATCATATTCAAGTCCGCTAAAGGAAAGGGGAAACAACTGTTTATAATATTTTATTCTCATAAAAGGCATGTTCACCATAGATTCTCAAAAATACAGGGATTTTGGAGCAGACTCCACTTTTCCTGGGCATACCAACTATGGGAACAAAAAATTTAAGCAAAGACAAGAATATAGAAGCTATAGGTTAAATACTAGTCATTAGGAATTCACTGATTAAAAGTTTTATTTTGTCTGGTTTCTTTTGACAGGAATGAATCTTCACAGCAAACCTCCCCTCTCCCCCACCCCAAAATGCTACGAAATGGAAAGATAAAGAGCTCAAACACAAAAATGACTGACAAGTCTGTGCTGACAACCATGTATTTAGAAACCACCCCTTCTTCCATTTCCTTAAAGCCGTAAAATACTTCTAAGTTTAGTATCAGTATTTTAAGTACTGAATCTCTATTTGATTACTCTTAAGGGCAATAAGCACAATGACCATTAAAGTGTATTTTGGTCTTCAAGTCTTCAGAATTAACTCAGGTGCAGATTTCTGTATTTAAGAAAACAATGCCATCCAACATTTTCACCAAAATCTACATGGTGCCTCTCAGTTACCATAAAAGTCCTGATCAAAGATTTTACTTTCAGCTCATTTTGAAGTATTCACCATACTATACCTAGAAGGTTCATTTCAAGACAAAAGCATACTACAGTTTTCAGATTATCTTTTTAAATAGTGCTTCTGATAATTATGAATTACTGTAGTCATTTAAGCACAAAGATTCCAAGAACTTTAAATCACATCCCTCTCTGTAAAGCAGCCTTTGCATACATCTGAGTCTCAAAAGCTACTTACAGACATTTTCAAGAGGATAAAAAGACAAGTCACACTGCATTAAAAAAAGAGACATGGCAGAAACAGCATGTTATGTTTCACAACATTTGACTCATAGCTTATCCATCATGCTGCTAAACTATGGTGGGAAAAATAACTTTACATGTGTAAATCTGGAAAATAGGCTAAGAAAATTCTTTCTCGTGGTTCCTTATTTATAGGCAGAGATAAGCTTCTCAGGAGGTATATACAGAGCTCAGGCTAATGCAAGCAACATAGTTGGTGAGTAAGCCAACTAGGGAAGGGGCCCTGCGGGACCTGTTGTTTGTGAACAGAGGACTTGGTGGGTGATGTTATGGTTGGAGGCCATCTTGGGCATAGTGACCACAAAATGATAATAGTTTTCGATTCTTGGAGAAGTTAGGAGTGGGGTCAGCGGAACTGCTACTCTGGACTTCCAGAGGGAAGCCTTTGACCTGTTTAGAAGACTTGCTGACAGAGGCTCTTGGGAGGCAGTCCTGATGCCAAAGGAGTCCAGAAAGGCAGTACATTCTTCAAGAAGGAAATCTTAAAAGTGCAGGAGCACGCTAACCCCATATGCCAAAAGGCAAGCCAGTGGGGAAGAAGACTGACCTGGCTGAACAGAGAGCTTTGGCTGGAGCTCAGGAAAAAAAAAAAAAGGAGAGTTTATGACCTTTGGAAGAAGGGGCAGGCAACTCAGGAAGACTACAAAGATCACATGAGGTTACGCAGGGATAAAATCAGAAGGGACAAAGATGAACTAAACTTAATCTGGCTACTGCCGTAAAAGGCAACAAAAAAGTGTTTCTATAAATACATTAGCAACAAAAGGAAGGCTAAGGAGAATCTCCATCCTTCATTGGATGCAGGGGGAAACATAGTGACAAAGGATGAGAAAATGTTGAGGTACTTAATGCCTTCTTTGCTTCAGTCTTCAAGAGTAAAACAAGTTATTCTCCAGGTACCCAGCCCCCTAAGCTGGAAGACAGGGACAGGAAGCACAATGAAGCCCCCATAATCCAAAGGAAATAGTTAATGACCTGCTACACCACTTAGACACACATAGGTCTATGGGGCCAGAGGGATCCACCCGAGGGTACTAAGGGAGCTGGCAGAAGTGCTCACCAAACCACTTCCCATCACTTACCAGCAGTTCTGGCTAACCAGGGAGGTCTCAGTTAACCCTAAGTTAGCAAATGTGACACCCATCTACATGAAGGGCAAGAAGGTGGATCTGGGGAACTACAGGTATATCAGTCTGACCTCGGTGACAGGGAAGGTTACGGAGCAGATCATCTTGAGTGCCATCACACAGCATGTACAGGACAACCAGGTGATCAGGCCCAGTCAGCATGGGTTTATGAAAGGCAGGTCCTGCTTGACTAACCAAGTTATATTCCCCAGGGCTTAGTATTTGGGCCAGTTCTGTTTAATATCTTTATCAACGATCTGGACGAGGGGATCGAGTGCACGCTCAGTAAGTTTGCAGATGACACCAAACTAGGTGGGAGTGTTGATCTGCTTGAGGGTAGGAAGGCTCTACAGAGGAATCTGGACAGGTTGGATCGATGGGCCAAGGCCAATGGTATAAGCTTCAACAAGGCCAAGTGCCAGATCCTGCACTTGGGTCACAACAACCCCATGCAACACCACAGGCTTGGGGAAGAGTGAATGGAAAGCTGCCTAGCAGAAAAGGACCTGGGGTGATGATCAACAGCCACCTGAATATGAGCCAGCAGTGTGCCCAGGTGGCCAAGAAGGACAACAGCATCCTGCCCTGTATCAGGAATAGTGTGGCCCAGCAGGACTAGGGAGGTGACTGGCCCCCTGTACTCGGCACTGGTGAGGCCACACATTGAATACTGTGTTCAGTTTTGGGCCCCTCACTACAAGAAAGATATTGAGGAGCTGGAGTGTGTCCAAAGGTGGCCAACAAAGCTGGTGAGGGGTCTAGAGAACAAGCCTTATGAGGAGCAGCTGAGGTAACTGGGGTTGTTCAGCCTAGAAAAAAGAAGGCTGAGGGGAGACCTTATTGCTTTCTACAACTACCTGAAAGGAGGTTGTAACAAGGTGGCAGTTGATCTCTTCTCCTAAGTAATAGCCAATAGGACAAGAGGAAACGGCCTCAAGTTGCGCCAGGGGAGGTTCAGATTGAATATTAGGAACAATTTCTTCACGTAAAGGGTTGTCAAGCACTAGAACAGGCTGACCAGGGAAGTGGTTGAGTCACCATCCCTGGAGGTATTTAAAAGACACATAGCTGTGGCGCTAAGGGATGTGGTTTAGTGGTGGACTTGGCAGTGCCAAGGTAGGACTTGATGATCTGAAAGGTCTTTTCCAACCTAAACACCACTATGATTCTACACTTTCCTCTGGCCTGCTCTACTCACACCATTATAAAGCCTAGAGAAAGCAGCCAAACACTTAAATGCAGTGCCTGAAGCTAGGCAGTGTGAACACCTCTCTCTGCTCTGGGGATAAACACAAACCTGGATCCTCAACACAAGCTTCTAAACTTGTTATTTGGGCACACAATCTTTAAAAAGCATTTAAGCTTTACCCCCTGCCCTCAAACTACGCTGTGAACTTAGACGTATGTTGCTCAGGTATCATAAAACTGAAACTAATTATTTATATATAAACTGTTATCCAGTAAGTGTTCCATGCTTTGAAAATTATCGTATTCTATTACCAGAAGACATATTTTAAAAATCTAATCAGATTTCATCATCATACTCCAGTAACAAGAAAATCAATTTGCTTCACGTGAGAAATGAATAGTTTTAAAATTTTAAGACTGACTCACTTTAAAAGTTACCACTTCTAGTCATTTTGGACCATAACTACTACCGCTTCCACTAGTGTATTCAGCTTTCCAGAACAGGAAACTGACTGATACCCCTGCATGCATATGAGGGATGCTTGTCTCAAAGACCCCTCTTCACTTCCTCTGGGTGATTCATTAGGTATTCTCTTTTTTCCCAGAATAATTGGAAGCATTCAGATTCCTGGGGGTGGGAGAAAGAGCAAAAAGCATCCAGTCCATTTGACTTAAGTGAGACATCATTAAGCGGATTTCCAAAACTGTTCTATAGACTATGTGGGAGAGTGTTCAACAAAAGAGGACCTATGGCACTTAAGTTAATTTAGCATTAATAATTTTGTTTTGAAATATACAAATCTAATTGCACCTACCGAGTTCTATTTTTATTTTAGATAAAATATTGTTTTAGGGTTCAGTAGGAACGAGAATCAGGAATCTGAGTTTTAATCTTACATCTATCTCCAATTTACTGGAGGGGTGGATGAACAACTTGCCCCACTCACAGCCATCTCCCAGCCCACTACAGTCCCATCTTGTATAAAACAGCACTTGGAAAAACATAAATCTTAAAAAACATTACTGCTGTGTGACCGCTATTTATATAGCCATTTACCAGCAGCATTACTTGGGGAAATTTAAATAGTCCACTTAGCTTTATATATTTATTCAAACATGCTTCCATTTTCCATGTCCCAAGTAAGGCTTTCTAAGCCTAGAAGCAATTTAAAAAAAATACAAACAATAAAAACAACTGTTCCTGGAAAATGTTTAATTTAAAGTCTTCACAACAAACTTCAGCATATTTGTATTGCAGTTGATTCTAACAGCTTGTTTTCCTCCTTCTCCCTTTACTATTGCGTTTTGAATTCATATCACGTGTTCCCCATGTTCAACTTGTACTCTTTGAACGATTCTACTGAAATCAAAATAATTACTCACTTAAATATTCCTAGAGTGTATCTGCTTGAAACAAGAACTTCTATTTGTCGATAAAGGGCTACCAGTGTTGGTATAACATATCTGAGTAGCAAGGAATAACATATCTGAATAGAACGTTTACAAGAGCAAGAAAACATCAATCTTGAAAAGACAATCCATAATTTTGGCAAACATACTTATCAGATTTCCTTTTGCATCTCTGAGAGGAGCACCACCACCACCTTTTCCCCAGGGGTTGTAATTCCTCATTTCTGCTTCTAACTTGGCTTCATAGCGTTCCTTCTCCTCTCTCTCTCGTCTGCGTCGTTCCTCTCTCTCTCTTATCTAAACCCAAACAAACCAAAGCATGAAAATATCACATTAAGTATAATTTTAATGAAAAGTTAACAGAGCAAGGTGAATACTATAATTCCCCATTCCACCCATCTATATCAAGCAAACTGCAAACATTTCACTGCCTATACTGCAGACAGTGCATTGAATACTGCTGTCAAAACGTGCATGTACAGTTGTGCATCATCACAGAGAAACATACTATAAGACTTCTATGTTCCAGAAATGTTCACAGCAGACACCTGCAGCAAAGTAAAGTCCCATATCCTTGGATCTTGTGATACAGAAGTTCATACTGCCTGAAAATCAAACAGGCAAAATTCTACAATATCACAGCACTTGCTTCTCTCAACCTGGCATATTTTGTTTAACCAGAACTTAGACTAGAGATGACAGGAGATGAAGAAAGACTCTTAAAAATAAATGCCTTAGTAGAATACTACACGATTCTATAATGATTCATGAAATAGTTTTCTGCAGCAATACATGATGATGTATGCAAATAACACAGAACTGCTCACGTGGCTTGTTCTTCCTTTTCTTCAAAATAAGGCTAAATTTATATAACTAAGTCTCCTAATAATTTAATGTAGCATTTATAAAGATAATAGCTGTTAAAAAAATCCAACTTTTTTTTTAAAAGCTTTTAAACTATTAGCTATTATTTATGTAGCTGAAATCTATTAATGTATTTTTTCTTAAGTTTATTTCTTCTGTGCATTAGATAAACATTTCCCTTTATCAAGCAGTCAGACAATTTCATAAGACATATAATGAGTCAACACAAAGACCCATCTAGTCCTGTCAATTATTTACAAAAATGGTCAGTCAGGTTTACCTATAGGAAAAAAAAGCAGAATACATTCTGTTTGCTTTCAACCCATAAGCAGCAAAATAACTTTGAAAGACTGCGTTGTGCCATGTTTATTAGACCTTTATGTCAAATTGTGCAGTCTCTCATATGGCAAGATAAAATTTACTTCTTAAGACTATAGTAAGAAAATGTCTTCAGAGAAGAGTAAGCGCAACATCAGACACTATTCCTAAATATTTATTTTACTCTTAATGTGAGCTTGATTGTCAGCCTCTCCTTTATCCCTATGCACAATCACAATTAGAATGAGAATATTTTTATAACAATTATTTACGTCCACTGAAGAAATACATAAAGAAGAATAAGATAAGAAAATGTTAGTGACACTGAACTGGGTTCTAGCAAAATCTCTTCTGAAATAACATGTCTTATCACGGCCAAATATAGTTAATAAATAAAAACTCCGATAAGATGCAGCAGCAAAAGGACACTAAAATGAGTAAGGGACTAGGATGTCTACTGGAAGACAGGAGACATGAAATTTATCTATTCTGTCAAAAAGGGAGCTGAAAAGAGATAAGACACCACCGACGAGCATACTAGAGATAAACATTAGGGAGGCTGTAGAATTAGTATCCAAATGATCATGAAGAATTTATTGAAATTAGAGTGCTCCTAATAATTAGAGCAATAATGCCCAAAAGCAATCTTTCAGTAGGAATATCAGAGCAAACCGACTCACTGCTTTTTGTTCTGCAATAAATTATATAATTATTGCAATATAGTATGTAATTATTAAAATAATTATATAATTTAAAAATAATTATATAAAACTCCGTGCCTGGAACTAATCTGTTTACTGTCAGTCTTTACATTCACTCTGCCTCTGACAAAAAAAATTGAAGAGTTTACTGTCCACCTGAAATGCTAAAATGAGCTAAAGCAGGGTCAGAGAAATAGGAGGAAGGTAGTGATGAAGGGAGGGAGAGTTAAGATAGCTTTTTACTTGTAAACTAAATAAATATGTTTGAAAGAGTACTACAGTTACAACCATTATATGTTAAAAAGTAAAAGAAGAAAGCGTCAGCTTTACCACTCTGTACCTGCTGTTGTAATTCTTGTTGATAAGATAATGTTGCCTCTTTAGAAGGCTTTGTTTTTTCTTCAGAAAATACTCCTGTGCTTCTTTGTCTGTCTCCTGTATTCTTCTGTCCAAAGTTACTTCTGAATTAGAAAATCAGACATATAAAAAGGAAAACATCACAGGGTCCAGAGGGGGTGAAATTTAAAAAAAATTGCTTGGCAATTTATAATCTCAAACATTTTCATAAATCCATATAAAAACAGGAGTTGACTGAATTATTGTTCAGACAGAAATTCTTAATTAGAACTATGAAGAGTTGTCTTTAATGGACTTTAATTCAAAGGCATATCCGTTTTCAGCAAAATACTTGCAACATGAAAAGCATATCAATACAGATAAATAAAAACCAAGAATATGAATACAGATAATACTTACACAGATTGCTCCACCGGGGCTTGGCCTAAAGGAGGATCCAGATTAGGTGTGGGCTGCATTCCCATCATACCTGTACCATCTACATAGTAAAAAAAAAAAAAATTACTATTTTAACCCTTGAATGCTCAAAAATAAACATTTGCTGTTGCTTAAAAAACGGAACTCACTGTTCAAGCTCTGTGACTGCAGAATTACAAACAGGACTCTCAACTTCTATAACAAATGTAGCTAATCATTAATGCCCCCTAAAGCAAGAAACACAATGCCAAGGTACAAATCTACTTCTTAAATTCAATTAAATCCCTTTTAAATTTACAAATGTCTTCATTAACTTATTCTACAACAAATTAACAAAGAGAAATAACTTTGCTTGATGTAACACTTCTCTTCATGCTTTCCAAATTGCCCTCTGTTGTGCGGAGAACCCCATTGCCTCCTGCAGAACTACAGCACATTTGGCATCTGTACTCGAAGTGGGACCTGCAGCACTCTGCCGCAGCAGGGCTTGACATTACTGGGCATACTACTGTTTGTGTTCAAAACAGTACAAGATGCATCTCTAAAACAATTTCACACTTTCAAATTTTAAGCATTAGCAATGTTCCAGTTTGTGACAACAAACCTTTAGACAACCTCTCATATGTGAATTTTAAGTATTAATTTATTTAATACTCTATAAACCATAAGCCATTTTACCCAAGAGGTTATATGATACAAGGGTAATAAGATTACAAAGAAAAGGTAAAAAAGGTGTCTGGAAAAAAAACCACCACCAAAAAACTAACCCAAACTTTCTCAAACATTTCAAGATAGGGAGAAATTTACACTGGGGGAAAAAAAAAAAAAAATCTCAAAAATTTTCTTCTTAAATCTCTAGCATTCCTGAAATTCCCCAGTTGATACAAATCTCATTTAAATCAACCAGTAAGGGTTATTCTTTTAAGTTTTTTTTCCTCCTTTATTTTAACTTGGACCCCACCTGGAGTACTGCATCCAGCTCTGGAGCCTCTAACAGAAGGAGGACATGGACCTGTTGGAGTAAGTCCAGAGGAGGGCCATGAAGATGATCAGAGGGCTGGAGCACCTCTCCTATGAGGACAGGCTGAGAGGGCTGGGGTTGTTCAGGGGAGGGACACTTTATCAGGGAGTGCAGCGATAGGATGAGGGGTAACGGTTTTAAACTGCAAGGGGGCAGATTTAGATTGGATATTAGGAAGAAATTTTTTACTTTGAGGGTGGTGAGGAGCTGGAACAGGTTGCCCAGAGAAGTTGTAGATGCCCCATCCCTGGGGGTGATCAAGGCTTGGATGAAGCTTTGAGCAACCTGATCTAGTGGGAGGTGTCCCTGCCCAGGGCAGGGGGGTTGGAACTAGATGATCTTTAAGGTCCCTTCCAACTCTAACCATTCTATGATTCTGTAACTTTTCTATGAAGGTAGCACAACAACTTTTTAAAGTTTTTTTTAAAAGGAAAAAAAAACAAACACCACACAATCCTGTCCCTCCACACACACATCCCAGTTGTTTCACTCATGAAATCATCATGAAGCAGTCAAAGGGTAGATTAAAAAAAAGACTTCTTAAAATAAAAAGTTCAATTACTACATACAGTTCCTTTAAAATATTTAAAATTATATCTGAAATTGTAACAACACCTAAACATGTAATCAACTATAATATGATTTAAGCAATTTTAGAAAATAATGTTTTGATTATCAAAACTATAAAGAAAATTATCTGGTAGGAGTAAAGGCTAAGTAGCTGAGACTAGAGCTTGTTCAAGCAATGAACAAGATTTCTGGAAGCCATAGCCCCTTTTGCAGTTGGAGAAAACTACTTCATTGAAAACTAGTATTGAAAAAAGACTACTTTTCATTCAACACACATCTAAGAAATGGATTTAAATTGCTGTAACTAGATCAAACTTATTCATCATTTAACTAGATTAAAAGCAGTTACCTGAATCACTCTAACAACCAATCCGCCTAAAATCATCAACTTACAATATGCAAGATTGGGATCCAAAGGATTCCTAACCCCGTAGAAGTAGTATGCGTCATCATAAGGTGTTCTATAGTTGTCTGTCAAAACTGGTGGTGGAGGCGGTGGCATAGGCACAAGCCTTAAAGAAAAAAGGAACGCAATTTTTTGTTTTGTTTTACAACTGAAAAGAGAGATCATTAAAAGAAGAAAGAAAGGAAAAAAAGAGAAAGAGAATTCACTATAGAAAAACTCTATATTTAGCTCAGCCCAAGACCTCTCATTAGTGCCATACAGGAACAAGGTACAAAAAGCCTCAGTAGGAAATTAACCTTCCCTTAGGGAGTAGTACATGAATGCACACTATTTCAGAGATCTAAAGAACATAAAATAAGCATGCCTCATTTAACTGGTTCAGTTACTGATACTTACTGGTTACATCAGTAATAAAATGTAAAATTTTATTTTTTGTAAAATGTAAAAATGTAAAATGTAAAATGTAAAATAAATCAGTAAATAAAATGAGCCAAGGATTAGTCTCTGGTCAAAGGGCAAGTGGTACAGCACAGCTCCAGCCACATGCCTAACGCTCCTTCTCTCTCCCAAAACAGCTTAGTCTCAACCACAGTGTCTAGTGGAAGCTGTCCCTCACCTACACTACATTCCTGAGCTTACCCCTGGGAGATCGCTTAATTAACAGGGGCTAAAGCCATGCCATTCTAACCAGCCTTCTAACAATACAGACACTGCTGGGCACGTGCCCCAGGTACCCCCACAATGTGGTTCAATATTACAGCCATGGACATCATTTCTACATCTACAACTCTTATCCTACACAAACAGCCACTGAGTAGTAATAACATGCTTATCACTAAGCTTATTTAACATGCAAAATGAACGTGACGGTGAAGCACCTGGGCGCTGCTATTTCACCAAGAGTGCTGGCTAGCCCCCTGTGAAAGTCTTCATTCACTGGAGAGGCTGAAGGGACAGGCACCGGAGTTTGGAAAGCCACCCTAGGCCTTTCAGGAGGTACATTCTCTACAGAAGCTCTCGCTGTCAAGCCAAACTGCTTCAATCTATTTGGCTGAAGGGGGCAAAAAAAATAGAAAAAGAGAAAAAAAAAAAAGCAGTTACTTTGTTATTACTAGGAAACATTCTGAACCTCCATTTAGGCTGTGTTAAATACTTCACTGGGTCCCAACTAGCTGTTCAAATTTCTCATAATTGCATTTTTTTTCTCCCAAGGAATTACTGGAAATCTAATACTATAAGGAAATCCAGAGTGTTTATCAGATTTACAAAATACAGCCTCTGTGGCAGGTTTCAGGAAATATACGGTTCTAGTTACTATCCAGGATAAAAATAGTATTTCTGCAGTTGTCTGCAGTACAGGTTATCTACAGCCTGTGGTTTCTTACACGGACAGTATTATCATATTATGCATAGGAAAAGTTTCTAAAATACACCCCACCACCCCAAAAACTAAAATAGCTCATAATCAGTAAAAATAAAAACAAACACACACTGAGACTTTTTCCAATAAACATTTCCTTGCAATATTGTTATTTCATTTTTTGGGTTCCTTTGATTTTATTAGCTTTTGCAACCCCAACAATTACAAAATTTTGTGGAGTTTTTTTTTTTTAAAGCATCAAATGTTTATTGATAACTGTCAGCCTCAGAAAAAAGTCAAAGGCAACATGCAAGTAACACAAAGGCATGCAAGTCGGTTAGTTTCAGAACTATCCTATCACACCCAGAAAGCCCTTATACCAGCTGCTACGCATAAACATTTTAATGTTTGTTTAAATGAGTCAATATTATAGAAGACCAGAAAAATTTCATACATCATATAAGTAAAACAGATTTTGTTTCTGAAATCGCTGGTCCTAACATTGTAGGACTTCAGTTAACATGCATTCACAGAAAGTAATACCAGCAACCAACTAACTGTTAAATATCTAACAGCAAACCATATACCCTACAATATGGAAGTATTTCAGCAAAATATTAAATCTTTACCTCCTCATCACTTAGCTGCAAGACAGTATATACAAGGCAGTTAGTACTCACCAATCATGAACTACAGCATTAAGATTCTCAAAATCTACTAGACATGAATATTTGTTTATAAAATTTAACTTCAAATTTCTAGATGTGAATACAAAATTAGATAATAGATATGAGCTACAGCAATTGAAAATTATAAAGCAGTCTACAGACTATATTTTTTTAATTTGTCTTTTCAAATCCAGTGTCTTAACCCTGAGAACATTTAAAACAGCCTTTCTCACTAACGAGTTTGATGTGAACTGTTCCCGAAGTGCCTCAGATTTCAGCTCTGTAGCTAATTTCAGATGTGACTATGGTACTCAGCTCATCCTGGGGATTGTTTTCTTTTAAACAAGCAGTATATACAACAGTCTGCATTTATAGATTCTAAATCAGGCATTGCTATTTAACCAACCTGTAATTAATCAAGAAATCTACCTAATTAGAATCCCTCCCTGAGAGGCAATTTAAAGCTAACAGTGACTGCTGCATAATGAATGTAGCAATTCTACTTAATTGAAGGCTTTCAGCTAAATTAATGGTTTTAAAACACTATACATGCCCTGGACTTGCTCTGGATATAATTTTGTTCCTACAACAGGCACTTTTCAGTCTCCGACTGTGATGCGTATGGTATATAGAGTGCTTCAGCACAGCATGCTTCTGCCTAGTCAGCTTTGATTAGACAAAACTGTTTACACTGACCTTACAGCCTGCTGTGCCAAAAGAGGCGGCATCCTCTGCTCAGTTTTTCCTCTTTTCCTGCCTGGCTCCCAGCTGTACGCTCCATCCCTCTCCCTTTCACCATCTGAATCCCTGATTAGCCAACTGACCTCTCTAAGCCAGCTAGAGCAGCAAAAAAGATACAGATTTTTGCCAGTTAACCAAGCTGAATCGGTTCTTAACCAAGCTGAATCGGTTCGCAAGAGGGATCAAACAAGCACCACAGATACTTTAAGCAGAGAGGGCAGGAACATGCAGCCAGGCCACTTGTCAGTATTCTCCCTCCGCATTTAGGAGTAAGAATTTTGGTTTAGTTTCGTTGCTTATCTATGTGCACTCTCAGTCTCCTGCCTCACACGCTGATGAATAGCATCCTAGAGCTACTTTTTCTTCATTTTCTACAAAATAAGAGCTCCTTCCACCTCTGATGAACTCTCCAGAAATGGCACAAGTTTCCTTCTGTGTTGTAGCCTCCCTCAAAAAAAGCACCATTGATAATTTAAACAGGTAACCAGTTAAATTATTAAACTGTTTATTCTTCCTTGAGAAAGTTACCCATCCTACATCTCCAACAGCAGATCTCGACTGCACCCAAGATGCAATGGCTTTGGACACTCCGCAAACGCACCTGCAAATCATACTAGTTCTGTGACAATCAGTCTGCTACTAACGTTACTAGTGCTAACAACCTACTCTTTCATATATGCTAATCAAAATTCTTAGTACAATAATCACCTTACTAAGGAAGTGGAGACAGTAGTAACTCTGCACTAAGTTTCACGAGCAACACAATATAAGCATCTTGCTTTTTATAAAATCCTATAAAAATACTACATTTGATAGCTTAAAAAGGAATTACAGATTTGAAATTAAACAGTGCTGCAAGGAGATCCACTCCAAAACAACTGTATTTTTTTTTGACTGAAAAACAGCAAAAACTTTCTGCAGCATACTTTCCATTCCCAAAGAAAGGTCACTAATGTGTGCATGTACAGGCTACCACTGGACGCTAAGTATTTTTCCATGATACCCACTGCTTGTACAAAATTTCCATTTAGTTACAGCAAAAGAAAATGTTCAATAACTTCCACGCAAATATTTTTCTCTTAAGATAAAAGCATGTGTAATGAGCTACAGCCTTATTATCCTTGGCTTCAATTTTACTCTATGCTAGTGACCTATTAGAAAAAAACACAACATTTATCAATCTATAAATGCCCTACAGAGTTTTGTGACTGAGCGACCATGATGTACACGTAATTTAAAAAAAAAAAATTACATCTATAAAGGTGAAAGGAAAATCCAAGTTCTTTACCTTCTTTTCTGGGTCTTGAGCTCCAGAAGCAGCAACGGAGAGCTCAAGTTCCTTCTCCCTGTTTTTGTTTTAAAAAAAGAAAAAAAAAAAATCAAATCAGAAAGCAGTAACAACTACACTCATTCGTTCAAAGCACAAACCTCACAACTCTAGTTAAAATAACTCTGAAAATACAGGATAATAGAAGACATGATTCCACTTGATTTCTTCTGGAGTCAAACAATACTACTGTATATTATTTGTAAATAGAACTCTCAAGAAGTATCTGGCTATCATCTATTACGCCTAATAAAAATTCAACTACCATAAACGCATAAACCACCACATGGCTTTTTACTACAACCTTTCAGGACATTTCTTAACAATTGATCCTTATTCACGTTACAGCAAGTTTATAATAAAGATACTGAAATGAATGATTCAAAAGTACAGCAATAAGTATGATATTGTAATTTCAGGGCTTAGGCTTGTTCAGCATTTTCCATCACAGTGAAACTGACAATAGTAACATTTTTAATTCCTTCTCCCTTCACTAATATCACTGTGTGTTTTTATGTATCCACAGTATCATTCAGCAGGCAGCTACTAAAAGGTAAGCAAGAAATTTGTTTTACTTTCTGCATAAGGCAGATAGTCAAGTGCTTTCAAAGCAAAAGGTAACTTTCCTATATTGGAGGACAAAACAAGATTCATTTTCAACTTTGTAATGTAATAATGTAATTAGATAATCATCTGCCACCCAGAAAGATAACTTCAGTTAGAGCTTCTTCAAGAAATTAAAAATAATTTTTTAAAAATGAAAAAAAAAAACCAACCGTTTTTTCCTTTGTTCCATTGAAACCTGGTAATTTTGTTTGTTAAAAACTAAAGCTCTCATGCCAATAAGTTGAATTGTATGCAACATTACCTAGCTAGGTGGAATTCCTTAGTTATGGAAGTTATTCTTACCACATTGAATTAATGAAATTCCTTTAAATTTCAGCCATTATCTTTTAAAAATATAGTAACTTTCCATTACCGTCTCTTATTTCGCTGTTGCTCAGCCATCTGTTCTATTAGTTCTTGCCTGTATTTCTCTTTTTTCCTTTGGAGAAGTTCTCGGTCCTGACCACCTAATGGAAATGACCACACGTTCACGCAAATGCTCCACAAAATACGTAAAAGTTATTGGACAAAAACATTGCATTTCAGTCAATTTAAAACATGAAACACAGCAAAGTAGATGAGTATATGATCTGGGAATGTGCACAGAACACTAGATCTTTATGGAGGGGGAAAAAAAAGTATATTTAGTTTTAATAGGCAGTTTGTTTGGAATATGTTGATCAAAACTACTAACATTTTCATAATTATTTTCCTAGTTTGCCTGTTTTTGTGTAGTCAGGAAGCTACAAATTTCAAAGCTATGCAATACAACAGCAACTAAAAAAAATGTACTTAAATTTTACATTTTTTTCCCCTAATACTCAGCTAAGGAAGATACGCTATGGTGCTCCAAAATTACAAGGCATTGCTCTGTAGAAACATGAAAGTTAAAACCAAAGAGAGTAAAACCCACAGGGAGGAAAGCAAATTGCTACACTTTTAGGACGGTTCCCATGGCTATTAAAAATTAGCAAAGTATTGGCAGATATGTATATGTAACAGGAAATAGTGCTAACATCTCATGTGGATTTTAAGGAACCCAAAAAACTTTCAATTTGTGGTAGTTCCCCCACAATAAGCATGGAATCTTCCATTATTTTAAACAGAAAACAATAAAAAACATCATCACCATGTTCTATATAGTATGACTATCAAGACACAAGGACTCTGAACATATTTCCATACACAAAGTCACTATGGGTCTTCAGCAAAGTAGACCTGAACAATAAAGTGAAGGAAACTGCAAAGAAACTAAAACAAAACAAAAAAAACCACCAACCAACCAACCAAAAATAACCCTCCACCCCCCCAAAAAAAAACCCACAAAAACCCATGATGCATGCATGACTGAATTTTTTATTCAATTATTGTGCTGTTTTAATGCTGCCTTTAAACAATTCCAAAAAATTGACCTGCCATATAGCGCACTGAAGATCAGGTAAGTTCAAATGTAAAAATAAATAGAAATTATTCTGACAACTTAGTTGCCAGAACTGTTAGTCAATTTTTCCACAATTCAAACCTAGCTTGTCTTTGAAGGCTCTGATCTGTAGAACTACGACGGTTCTTTTACTCTTGCCTTACAATTTTCTGAATTGTAGCTAGGAATGCTATGTTTTCAACAGTATTCCTCTCTACCACGCTCAATAATAACGTTCCCTGCTAAATTTAACAGCTACATTTAAGCAGTATGAGATGATCAGAATAGAGATAATCAGAACTGTTTGCTCTTGCACAAGGTTGTGAACAGAAGCATTTCCCGTATTTCTGCAGCTAAAATTCAATACCAAGTCATATCTTTAACAATACAGAGGTTAATATTTCTCCAATACTTCATTTTGTAAAAAAACTTAAGAATGTATCTGGGCCTTAAAAGGTTAATGAAATCTAAGAAGAAACTTGGGCTCTTCAAAATTAATCAGAAAGCGCTGTTAAATTAGGGGGGGGTGGAAAGGAACATGTTTTTCTTTTTTTATTTTCTCTCTGTAGCTAAGATTTATTTACCAGTCTTGGGGACAACTAGCACAAAGAACAAGCTAATTTTTCTAGTTTTTAATTATTCCCAAAGGAAAATAAATTATGCAAAGAAAGGCTAACTCAGTGTCATTAGTTAGGTTTTTATACATACCAAGAACAAGGCCTGTTGCATACGGCATTTCAGCTGCAGGCTTGGCCTGTTCAGTAGCTGAAGAACTAATTTGTACCTGATTTCTGGCAAAGACATAAAAAGAAAATGGAAAGATCAAACTCGAGAATTTACTTGCAGTCTGTGTGAAGCATGACAGATGCGCTTACATCACTACGCGATACATTTATGAAAAACAGCTCTCCTAAAATCTGAACAAATATCACAAAGAAAAGAAGAAACCGCCTGGTAAAAAGGCATTTCTCACAGTTCTCATTTGCCTGCGGTTTCTGAAGCCATCAGAAACACTGACTCAGTTGAGCACTTCAACAATGTTGACAGACTGAGTGGTGCCAGTCAAGAATTTATGTAAGGGCTTTACAAGTGTTCTGCTTCTGCCTCATCCACTTAGATCACTTCAGGACTTGCAAAACAAAGGGAAAAGGAAAAAGAGGAATTTTAAAACTACTATCAAAAAAGGATTCCACTTTACTCTAAACGTCTAAAGTCTTCAGTTGGAGAATTGGTGATCTAGTGTTTCAAAAAGAAAATTGGCATGCAAGCTTCAATAGCTGTTCTCAAAGGAAACACATTTTTTTTGTTCTACGATATCCCAGCTGCAGGAAAAAGTATCAGCCATTTCAGAAAACATATTAGGGATTTTAAATAAACATTTTCCTTTCATCATGATTTCATAGTGCAATTATCAGAAAAATACAGTGTATACCACACCTAGAAGTTCCAGTTCTGGAGATCTGCTGCACACGTGTTCTCTCCTTTAATTCATCTTCATAATCTGCAGGTAGATCTCTTACTATTCCATCCAGATAGGGCCTTAAAGAAATAGAAAACTTTCAGCTATGCTTGCCTAAAAACATTCAGTCCGAAACGGAAGGTCCAGCAATTTCATGCAAATAGATCCTCAGCCCAATTGCACACTGGGCAGCAGAACCAGTTCTCAAAATACTCCACAAAATTCCTAGAAATAATTCACTTTGGTAGTGCTGTCAAGGCAGTGCTCTGTCTGGACTCTGAATTCCCAAACCTGCGTTCATGCAACCTTCATCTATTGAGCCTAGCTTCTTCTACAACAACCTACCCTTCACTATGCACCTGGTACCATTTAAAAGAGAGATGACTTTTGATCAAGATAAAAGACATATAGAGAAAAATTAAGGAGTTAAAATTTGAATCATCTACATACGAAGTGAAGTAATATAACTTCAAATAATTCCAAAGATGCTAAAAATTGTACAGACACAAGCGAGCTTTTCCTGAAAACATGTGGGGTACTTGAATTTACAGGCTCTTCTTGCCTTGCAAATGAACTGCTCTCCAAGGAGGACTTCAAGTTATCTTGATAAAATAAGGCAAGAATAGGTATTCAATGAAAAGTAAAGTACCCAATAGATGCTAACATAGTTATATATTTTCCAGAGCTGGACAGAGTCATGAACTAACTATTCAGCAAACTACAACAACAACAAAACACCTAGGAAATCATAGGAAAAAACCTGTATCTTATTCTTTTATGTAAAAAGATCCATAGCTCTGCTCATCTCTGTAATTTAAATGAAAGCCAATAATCAAAGGCGAAAGGATGCAAGCAGATTATTAAACGTTGATTTGGCATCTTAACAACCCACAAGAACAACATGAAAGAACAACATCCACCCTCTTGGCATAACATGATCTTCTTTCATGATCAAGATCATCTTTTTGATAATGATCAATCTGCTACTTGGAAGGCTCGTCACGTAAGACGGAAACACAGTCAGGAAACAGAAAGCCTAGTCCATAGTGTGATGAAAGGATGCAGGGAGGAAGCAAAGAAACAAACCTTGGGATTCAAGAGGCAACCTTTTTGGTAAAAAGCAGCAAGCTTAGCATGGTGGGCCCAGACACGCTGGCCCAATTCAATCAAGAAGCTGTTGCATCCTGTTTATGGGACAGACCTGGTGCTGGGGATGGAGCAAAGCATTCCACTTATAAGAACCAAAACATTTTGCACTTCCTCTCACTTTCCTGTCACTGTTTCTATTTGCTGAAATATGCCACAGTCCTTGTGCCTCTGTCAAAAGAGAAACCTTTCTGAAAAGTCCCATTACAAATACCTGCCTCTCCAAACTAATAAAGCCCACTTAAAAACATAAAAACTTTAGTACAGCAAACAAAAACATTCCTCCTTAGGAATTCAGTTTCTGTCATGAATCAAATGTGTTCTGGAAAAGTTGACTTTGCCTGAAATGTAGAAAAAAATGCTAATTCTTCAGAAGCTGAGCTGTCAGTAACTAATGGATGTGTTTCTTCTTGAAGAGAGACTGAATACAGTTCATAAAAGGTTAAGCGAAGCTCCTTGGGAAGGAAAAAAAAAACCTAGATTACAAAGCACATTTAATAAAAAAAAAATAATGAAAAGTAATTTTCAATAAAAATTCATCAAAGTAGAAAATACACAACAAAAAAACCCAAACCTTAATTTTATTTAAGTACAAATTTAAGTTCAGGCAACTCAGGTGATGGTCCAGCAACTTCTTTTAAGAAGATGCACCAAGTTTGCCAATAACAAAGACAAGACTATCTTCTGTACTTGCTTTTAAAAGAAAACTGGAACTAGAACTGTTTCAGAGGCCTCTCCAAACAAGCAAAGAATTGCATAGTGATATACTGGTCACAGACATTTATATAAGCACCATCAGTGTTTTCTGGAACTAAGAACTAGTATATTTCTAATCTATGTGACACTGTCTACTGTTGGTTCAAACACCATTGTTGCTGATGTTTTACATATATAATCCTATGTATATTCTTTGAGAAACAAAGTAAACGCTCAAACTTTATCAAATGGTCATTTTTATTTAAATACTAGACTGTGTGCAATTGTTAGACAGAGGCATACAGCTACCTAGAGAGAACATTATCCTTCTGGGTGTTAATTAACACAGAGGATTAACATTGCTGTTAGTCTCAAAAATATGGACATTTTGGTTACCTGTTAGACACCAAGTCAAGGTTCTAATATTTTTCTTTACGAAAAGTTGTAGGACAAGATCACCCTTACCCTAAAACCTCCTTTGCTCATTTCTACCAATATTACACTACAGGACAGAACAATTTTTGTATTTTACATTCTCTTCTCTGAACCTCATTCAGCAGAAAACAGGCAATCTTGTTCCTGCTATCTATTAAACCACTGTTTCCATTTGCTAGTCTTTTTCAGAAACACTGTATGAATAAATACATGCTTTTAGAAGCACATCTGAACATACAATCTGAAACTGAAATAACCCATTTATTTAGTCTGCATCTCCCAAATGCTTCCAGACATTTCATTTTCTCCACAGTTACTTAATTCTTTTATGAATTTTTTTTTTAAAAAGGCTGAGAAAGAATATCAAAAGCTACTTTTGTAGAGAAGTTATTTTAACTCTGTTGGCATTTGAAACTGGAAAAGAAGCATGACTTCACTCAATTTAGAAAATGCTTTTGCAGTAGAAGAGCATTTTAGGGTTTGTTTTTCCCAGTTATTAATTTGCAGTACTATCCAGAAAATTATCCCTGTAAACAATGACTCAAAAGATCATTTAACAGTCCGCCGGCAATTAACAATGAAACATGACGGTAATATTTAACACTGTTGAGAGTGGTACAATTTGCCTTCTGTTATTTCTAGAAGTGTTAATTCTAGAATTAAAAAGAGGTTATTTTGCCTAACAAGGGAAAAAGACAGTTGTGTTTTCTTCATTGATGCAACTGCAGTAAAATAATTCTACATCTACATCATCTACAACACTAATGTTCCCATGATCTGTAAAGTGAACAAACGAATGCTCTTCAAGCACCTTTTTAAGATTTATTTACAAGAAACTTTACTGCTTTATGCTGCTTTACTTCATTTGAATTTAGCTGTATAAACCACATTTGTTTCCAGTTTGGTACTATTTCACACCACAACCCATCTGTTTTTGAAAGCAACTGGTTCTCGCAATGGAATAACTGAAGGTGGCCAGACTGTCAAACCGTGAATGATTTTTTAAAAAAAAAAAAAAAAAAAAAAAAAAGCTTTTAGATGAGTGAGCTAGAACAGAAAAAAATAACAATTTATGTCAAAGTAACCAAACTTTTATCAGTTCACACAGTAAAGAATATTAAATCATATTTCATAATGAAGAGTACATAATAGCAGTATTGCTTCTGAATTATTTATCTAAAACAGCCTCTTTAGTTTGATTTGGGTTTTCTTAAATGTTTATTCAAATTGTGTAGTGATGACTGAGATCAACACCTATTAACACCATCAGGATTTGGTTCAACTATGCATATGTTTGAAGTCTGCCATTTAGCCAGACATGCAGTAAAAAAGAGGATTTTTTTTAAAAAATATATTTTTACATTTACAGAACGGCATGCACCAAAAATTGAAGCTCAAACCAATTTTGGAATCTGAACTGAAAAACTGACTTGCTATAGATATTACAGAGTAAGAAAATACATGTAATCCTGGGTTCCCAGCACTGGGGTTTGCTCTCAAATAGTTAAGTTTTCCCACAAACTACTCTTCATAAAAGCGAATTGTGGGCTTCTTTTTCTGGAGAAATTTCTCTTGTATCCTTGGTTTGCCATAATATATAAAATGTTCTCTAATGTATGATGTATAGTCTTAGGTACTGGTCCAATTTTTAAATATTTTTTCTAAAAATTATTGCAAAGTTTCTTTCTAAAGTAAGTACAAAAATCCTACTTTCATGGGTGAATCCTGTCTAATTTTCAATGAGAGCAAACCATGGCTGTCAATAAGCACTACAGAAATAAAGGAGAAAACAGAATTAAGAATACCTTTCAGCATAAAAACCCCGGGGAGTTTTTCTGTCATAAGCGCTTTCACATCTAAATCTAGGGTCCATTTCTTCACTTATCTCAGGATCATGGTCCATTCTGTAGTATCTTCTAGCAAAATCACGATCCTCATCAAGTCTGTGATGCTTCCTAATCGGAATTACAGATTGGCTAGCAAATCCACGACGTCTTTGATTGGGAACATCCAAATCTTCATCAAGTCTTTTATTTAATAGTCGACTTCTTAATTCAACCTCATCATCTAACCTATGATACCTGTCTTCCTCCAGCCATCTCTTATTTAGCAGCTCTTCATAACCTTCTGTAGAAGTAAAGGCATCCTTCTTGGGAGGTTCTACACCTGTATTACAGGGTTGTACTTCTGTATGGAATTCTGGGCGGAGCCTGGTAACAGCAACAGGCTTTCTATTCCTGTCCATCTCATTCTGTTTAATGGAAAAAAATATTAAAAGATATGAATATAAGCAAATCACATTGAGCAAAAACTTGGTTTCGTATTTCTTCAAACAATCCCTAAACAGGTACTGGAGAAAAGGTAGGAAGTGAGCAAGAAAAATACTTCAACGAGGGCTTAAAAGCTAGGGATTTTGTATGATTTTTATTGAGGAAAAAAAAAAAAAAAGAGCACTCTTTCTCTTATCTATTATTTTTCAGAAGAACAGCTATCAATCCTGGAAGGGCCTTTTACGAACTCCAATTTGACCTTCATATTCAAAGGTGAAAAGAATCAAAAAAACCTGAACTTTATACCTCATCAAGAGACTAGATATCTTTATTCTATCCAGATTCAGGCATGTCTGTAATACTTCCTTACCTATGAGCACAACCTTTTAACCTGACCATTTCTTAATCCATTTCTTTGCTCCTCAGGAGATGCCTCTATGAGAAAGGATAGTTTAGTGGATAAAAAACAGCCCTATGTCACACTGGACCAGTGTTAATACACAGTTCTAGCAAACAACATGGTTTGGGACAAATTCTGTAGTATTTCTGTGCACTAATCCTTCATCTGTAGAATAAAGTAACTCATGTAACAGTAACTCATACTTTACAAAATGTAATGAAAAATAGGGATGCAAATGACACCAAACTGGGAAGAAGAATCAATATACTAGAGGGTATGACTGCCATTCAGGAGGGTCTTGACAAACTGGAGAAATATGCTGACAAAAAGATCATGAAGATCAACAAATGCAAATGCAAAATTCTGCATCTGAGACAGAATAATGCCATGCACCAGTACAGGCTGGACACTGACTGTCTAGAAAGCAGTTTTGCAGAAGAAGGCCTGGGTTAGCGGTGGGCACCTAGTTGAACATGAGCCAGCAGTGCACCCTTCAGTGATAACAGCCAACCACACCCTGGGTCACATCAACAAGTGTTGTCAGGAGGTCAAAAGAAGTGATTCTTCCCCTCTGCTCAGTATTTGTCAGTATTCAGGTTCTGATATAGCACGCCCAGTTTCCCCCCCTCCCCATGGATGGAACTGGAGAAAGTGCAGAGGATGTCTACGGAGATGGGTATGGCACTCGAGCTCATAAAGGAGAAGCTGACAGAGCTGGGTTTGTTCAGCCTGGGAAAAGAAAGTTAAGGACGGTATGTATGGGGGCAGGAGGAACCAGTGATTGCAGTCTCCACCTAATGGGTGGTTACAGAGATGCCAGAATCACGATTTTCAAAGAACCAATGGTCACAAGTTGCAGCAAAGGAAACTCCGATGGGATACAGAGGGAAAGAAATTCCGATCAAGCAGTTAAGCAGTGGAACAGGCTGCACAGTGGAACTATGGATTCTCTATCCTTTCAAAACTGAATGGGACCAGGTCTGACCAGCCTGATCTAACTATGAATCTAACCATGAATCTAACCTTGCTCTGAGCAGGAGACTGTACTATGTGACTTCCAGAGGTTCCTTGTAACTGAAATGTACCCTATGATTATCTAAACTGTTGGATCAAACTTTTGAGGTCACACATGTTAATCATGAGACCCATTAATTTGACTCACTCAAAATCAAATATCCCTCAGAGATGGAAGAACCGCAACAAATCCTCACCAGTTTTTTTCCCCTGTTTCTTCTTATAAATGCCTAAACATATAGAAAAATCTCTAGATATTTACAGACCCAGTTACACAAACATAAGCTGCATTTTTGCCACGTATTTCCTAGGGATCACTGTTGTGTAGCACTCCAACCCTTGAACAAGCCAATAAGAATCAGATATTGAATTCCAACATCTAAAGGATGCCTGAATACTGCCTTATAGTTGTCTTCACAAATTAAAAGAGTTTTCAACTATATGACACTCCAACGCATTGGAGGAAAAGATCTTTCTCATAAGACAACAATATTTATGGAGACAGAGAAGAAACAGTCTTTTAGAAAGAACCTAGAAATACATGGGTATTTGCACTTGGCAACTGTTGTAAGAAAGACAATAAACTTTCAGCTGTTGTGAGTACAAATACAAGTCCCTTCATAGAATGACCCAGCTCTCACAGTATGGTACGCTTAAAAATTTCCATATTAAAAAAAGTGGAAGGCCTTCTTAAATCAAACCTGCATTAGCTGAGAGTTCCAAATTATTGCAGTCCATCACTAAGTAAGACAACAATATTTTAAAAAGAAAATTCACCCATTTTACACAAGATTTTACAATTAACAAGCAGTACAGGGGCTTTCTCAGATCAATATATTGCTTTCAGATTACTAAAAAAAGGGTCTCACAACAATGTAATTAGACCTAAAAATGCCCTCTTGACTGTTGCACTGCTTTCGGCTGGGATACAGTTACATTTCTTCATAGTAGCTAGCATGGGGCTATGTTTTAGATTTGTGATGAAAACAGTGTAGATAATACAAGGATGTTTTAGTTATTGCTGAACAGTGCTCACAGCATCAAGGCCTTTTCTGCTCTTCACACCGCCCCACCAGTGAGCAGGCTGGGGGTGCACAAGAAGTTGGGAGGGGACACAGCCAGGACAACTGACCCCAACTGACCAAAAGTACATCCAATACCTCATGACATCACACTCAGCAATAAAAGTTCAGGGAAGAAGGAGGAATGCGAAAACATTTGGGGGTATGGCATTTGTCTTTCCAAGCAATCATTAGGTGTGATGGAGCCCTGCTTTCCTAGGGATGGCTGAACACCTGCCTGCTGGTGGGAAGTAGTGAATGAATTCCCGATTTTGCTTTGCTTGCATGTGCAGCTTTTGCTTTGCCTATTAAACTGTCCTTATCTCAACCCATGAGGTTTCTCAGTTTTACCCTTCCGATTCTCTCCCGCATCCCACCGTGGAGGGGGAGCAAACGAGCAGCTGCGTGGTGCTTAGCTGCCTACTGCCACACAAATCAAAGGCCTCAGCTCAGAATCGAGTTCACTCATGCATGGGTCTAGCTCTTTTTCAGTCCTAAAGACATTATTTTTTTATTCACAATTGCACAGCACCATATACATTTGACAGCTAGCGCTTGCCTTGCTTTCTCATGAACTGGACACAGACTGAGGAAAAAAGCAGCTACAAATTAAAGCTAAGGAACACTGAGTGGAGCTCAACATTCTGTACAAAGAGACAGCTTTTTTGGCCACCACTTTTATCACCAAGAACAATCCAGAGACTTGCTTCAGACACACAGAAGAATGAAAGTATATTTCTACCAGATCAACACGACTGAAGTAGGAATCAAGAACTACTATATGACTCGTAACCAGGACTTTCTAGATATATTTAAAAAACTATGGCCTAACTGAACGACATTCTTTGCTTATTTTGTCTTACTTTGTATATCTTCATCAATAATAAAACAATTGACAAGATCATGTATGTTCTTCTTTGTATCACCTTCAGTAAAACTGTATTACCTCTGTGTTTTTCTTCCCTAATTTCCTTAGCCTTTCATTCCATTCTTCTTTATCCCTGAGAAACTGATTGTACTCCTTGTTTCTTTCAAGCCGTAGTTTCTCCTAAAACAGGCATTGAAAAGGGCATCATAATTTTGCACTTTTGAGAAGTAGCTTTTAACTTCATCGAACTGCAGTATGAAATGAATACATGTAAGCTGTGTGCTTGCCCTCCCCCTTCTTTGTGACATATAAATAAATAGGGCTTGAATTGCTTTGAGGTTTCTGTTCATTCTTGAATATAGTACTTTCTCTTAATCTGAAACCTGTAAGAAGAAATCACCTTCTTGGGCATGAAGTCTAGCCTGCGATAACACTATTGTATATCAAGTTCCATCTAAAAAACAGTTACATTTCCTCCTGCCAAATTTATTCTAAAATTGTTCCAAAGCCTCACTCCTTCGACAATTAGAAACCACCTTCAAATTTACAATCTGAATGTATTTACAGATGACTTTTAAACATATGATTTTTTTGTGTGTGTAAAGGTTAGTTGCGACTTGCCCCACTCATAATTAAAACAAGACAACAAATATATGTACAGACAAGATGTGTTTTAGGATTATAGCTGATAGCTTAGGATATAACTTGAACTGTCAAATTCAAACAGGTAGTTAAGCTGACTGCAAAATGAGTCAAAAGCACAAAGAATGCAAGGAAAAGTAAGAAAAACAAGATCTATCCACCTTGTCCTAGCTGCTTTTGCAAGGTGACAATATTTAGAACGAGCTTGCTCAGGTTATATTTTGTACAAAGAGACAGCTTTTTTGGCCACCACTTTTATGGAATACAGGAATTTTACATCAACAGCCTAATAATATAATATGAAATAAAATAATAATATAATATGAAATACAAAAGTCTCCAGGTAAAGTAAACTCTAATTTGCATTATTTCCTGATATTAGTACTTTATGTTTAAAGCATGGGACATCTCTTATACTGCCTCATTCCAACCATCACATAAACAAAAAAAGTGAATTAGATTACAATATTACAAATCATGCTCTTCTCCACTGCAGTATTTTCCAATAAAAAAAGCAAAAGGTATTAAAAAATCTGAATGTTATATATGAATTTACTTTCCCATGAACAAATTCCAAACAAAAATGATTTATATCTCAATCATCATGGAAATACCAGCTTAGTGATAGTTCTGCAAAAGAAACCAATGCTCCCCCAAACTGATTTTTTTTTTTCCCAGAATTTGTGTCTATCAGTTTTCTGACAGTGACAATACAAAACCTGCAGACAGCTATGAAAGCTGCCTGAGGGGTATTTTCCAAAGCTGAGAAACTAGCATTGTCATTAACAGGTGGCAAAACACTCAGCAGAAAATTCAATGTGCTGTGTGACTGCACATTTTACCTAATAGAGGAACACAAAATGCAAATGTTAACCTCTAAACATTATCTGCCCAGAGGCTAAGTGTTTAGCAGGGCACAGTGTGACATCTTCTGGCAGCTTTTAGGTTCTACAATAGCAATAAATAAATGGGTAAAAAGGATACAATATTGCACTTGTACAGAAAATCTCAACAAATGTTGAGCTGCTACGATACAAAACCAACAATGATCAAGCATGTTTCCAGTCCAGATACGTCTTTAATTTCCACAGAATTAATCAACGATACTTTATCTTTCACTGAGAAGTCCTTTCCCCTCCCTGGGCATCTCATTATTCCCGCCTCCCTTTTTTTTTAAACACTAGTGTAATTTGGAGTTTTGGGCTTTTTCATAACAGCAATTTTTTATTTGAGTTCTCACCTGGCTCCTCATATGGTCAAACATTATTGACAGCACAAGAGAGGCAGAAAGCATAAGTAAGCCCAGCACGGGCAAGACCAACACATTCCATAGCCAAAGTCTTGCACCAGATTACAGCGACAGCGCGGCCCCAAGCACAGAGCAACAATGCAACTCTGTGGCAACATAGGTTAAAAAAACAAAAACAAATAAAACCTCCAAGAGCGTAACAGTCCACTCCTCCTCCAGCAACAGTTTCTCTTTCTGCCTTGCATCTCCACCGGGGTTTGACCCATCCTAATAACCAACCAGTAGTGTTTGTTGAGTCATCAAAAATATTTGCTAAATTACAATGTTTCTGCTGATTCAACTTCCTGGATCAATTTACAAGCAAACGTAAGAAAGGAACTGGAAATATAAGGCCAACAGTGTGAGGACGGGAGGAGAAGTAACTCCTGTAGGACTGATTTAAGCT
Organism: Larus michahellis; assembly: GCF_964199755.1. Classification (NCBI taxonomy): domain Eukaryota; kingdom Metazoa; phylum Chordata; class Aves; order Charadriiformes; family Laridae; genus Larus; species Larus michahellis. The sequence continues at coordinate 131,978,304 of NC_133897.1, read as the reverse complement.
TTCACAGAATCATACTATGCATCAGAGGAATGGACGAGAGGTTAAGAAAATCCACACATGCGTGTTGCATATTCATATTCTAACCTCCATGAACCTACAATAGCAGAGAGAGACTGTTATGGCTGGTATCTTTCTCCAACATATGAAAGCAAGACCATAAACTGATAAGAAACCTCAGGGAGATCAAAGGGGCTAGCTAAACACAGAGAGAGAATGTGTACTTCTTTCACAAAACACATTAGTATTGTACTCTCAAAGAAAGATTGGAAATTGGGAATATTCCTGTATTAACAGCAGGCAATACATGAAATATCAGATCAACTTTTATTTAGATTCCTGGATTTATCTGTTCAAAAACAAAAATAATCACATGAGGATAAGCAGGTAGGTTACGCATACGCAAAGACACCAAAACAAATTGTGTACAGCAGAAAGCACACTTCCTTTAGTTCTGATAGGAACTGACAAGAATATCGCCGTAGAAACAACTACAAGCAAATATGTTTAAAGTTATCCCCAGGATGCATTAAGAAGAGCATTAAATTAAAAAAGTATATATATATATCAGAGAAAACAGTGTTCTTTATTAGATCAATATTTATCGCTGAACAAAACCCAAGCACAGCCACTAGAGCTCCTGAACACACCAAGTGCCCTGCAGGTGTGAATTAGAAGTAGAAAACCTCAAATTGGTATCAGTATAGAATTACACATCTAATTATCTATAAATTAAGAGTACAGGTAATGTAGGATTAAAAATTTAAAAACAAAAACAAAATTTGAAGACTTTTCTGAAAATTATTCTAATGACGACCTCAAAAAGTGTTCATTTGTAAACAGCGTAAAAAAAACGCAACCGAATTAAAAAAAAAGTAGTAAATTTTCCACAACAGTTTAAACATCCAGGTTCATTTTCAAGTTATACACCACTTACTTAATTTCCTCCAGATATTTACCTTGGCAGACCTTCGCTCATCAATAGGAAGAGATAATCCCTGAGTATATGGATCTACTTCACCAGTAGTCAGATAATTTTTCTACATTAAAAAAAATGAAAATCATTCAATACATTTTTAAATACCAAATCTTACTTGCTAAATAGTCGCTAGGAATTATATTTTCTGAAATAAATATGATCAATTTAATGAAATCAAGACTGAAGACAACCTTCACATTTTGAAAATGCAGGATGTTCTTCAAACACACAAATGAAGTGAAGGAATGCAGAAAGAAAAGGGCTTTGTCAAGCTTTAAACTTAAGTTTGAAAGTGCTTGTCACTTCTTCCCTGTTACATTATTTCAAGGATTACACAAATTATTCTCTGTATATTAAAAAAAAATTATTCAAAAAACCCCACCATTACTCATTTCTCCCGTAACCAAGTAGTATAAGCACAAGCATCTATGCAAGCATCAGAGGAATTTTCCTAAACACTGCCTTCCTTACGATGAAAAATTGCTTTTTCTCACTGCAGAAAACATCTGTTTATCTCTTATTTTAGCAGACGGAATGCATGCTAACAATAGCACAGTCACCACTCTGCATCTCAACACTGTCTGTTTTCTACAGCAGCCCCCAAACTTTTCAGGATAATGATCCAACACCAAATCCTGCAATTCCTTATGGACCATCAGTCACTTTCAGAACAGAACTTTCCATTGAAAACACATGTTAGCGCTCCATGTAGCTCCCTGGGCCACAGCTCAGGAACAGGGCTGTGTAAAGCATCAGCCTTTCAAACCAAACACCAATGGTGGAACAGGTCTTTAGCTTCCAGGTGTAGTGGCTTCCTCATACATCACTCATCTACTAAAAGCATCCCCAGGCCATTCTTGGTCAATCAACTGTTTTACAAATCCGATTATCTTTAATAACGAGATCACCTATTTGTGTGGTATGGGCTGATGGGGGGAATGGGGTAGATACGGTTTTTCACAAGCATTATTTCCTTCCATTATCTATGTCATAACATAGCTTAAAGGCTTAGAGGCATGTCAACAGGTAAGAGCTGTACCTGGCTCCAGTACAAAAATCACATCATTATGAACTATATTTCACAACTACACATTAAAGGATTTAAGGGTTTTAACAACCCTGTAAATATACAAGCACCGAGACAACTAGATTAATATGGAGAGCTAAGTTATTTTTACTAGAAAAAGTAAATAAACTGTAATCGTCATTATTAAGTAATTATTTTTCACACTTTGAACACGTCTGTAGAGATAAACACTGATCTTAAAGAGGTATTTGCCAAAAAATCAGAAGCTGATACGGAAAATGCATTTCAACATAAGCGAGACTAAACAAGTTATTAACCACATTATCACTATGAGAGCTGCTAAAAGTTGCACTATCTCTTTGTGTGGGAAAAATAAACTAGAGATTGTTATCCTATCTCTTCCTCAGGCCTTATAAGCTTAATATAGCTACTGTGTACTATATTAAAAAAAAAAAAACAAACAATAACACCTTATAAACCTAAATTTGTAAAACTGACGTTCAACTGAGAAAAAAAAACACTAGAATTTAATGTAAAAATTATATTATTTGGGTACTTTGGTGAGAATTATGAAACGTTAAGTTTTAACACAACATTCTAACTTTGGAAATAATCTGAAGGGTAAGATTAAACAAGAAGCAACAATTATATAAGCATCATTTTGGTTAGAGCTTAAGAACCCAGTTAATTCTGCTGTTATTGATATTCAGGAATTCCACTGCATGCTAATATAGTTAATTTGCATCATATGCATGTTATTCAAAGCCCCAGAAAAAACAGAAGGTTGTGTTTCTACCACAGTACCTCCCAGTCCTTTACTGAAGTTGCTTAATTTGACCAACCTGGATGGACAGTGTTAAATTTGAAAATTATACATACATCACAGTACAATGATATAAATAATTAAAAATTACTGTAATTGAACAAAGCTTGCAAAAGTGTGCCTCTGGTGTTATTTTTTTTCCTCAAAATACTTCACTTCTTGCATTCTGGCCACTAGGTGCTGAATAACTGGTTCTGCTGCTTTCCTAAGCACCACTGATGAGATTTCGCAGTGATAAGGAATAAAAAAGCTCTGACTCTGGTTCTGATGACATATTATAGTATTTCAGAGTTCACTATTCTGTTCCAGCTTTACAAAATATCAAGAAAACAAAAAAATCTGAACTCATAACATCTGTATAACTGATATGCCTTGATGCAAATGTCTACTGAAAGAAAAACTTCTGTAGAGTCAGCATTAGACAGCAATAATAGCAATTGCAAAGGAAAAAAGGAAATTAACAAGTGTTTTAAAAACTTAGTAATGGAAAATAATAAATATATGCAATCATTTTGCACAAAGCAAACAATGCTGCCAATCACAACTAATTACTATAGCATGCACAAACACATAAAGCACATAAGAGTAATGATTTTTAAAAAAAAAAAAAAAAATCAAAGAGCATAAAGCTTTCAAACAAAGCAAAAGGCCACTAATTTGAAGGAAAAAAAAAAAAAAAAAAGATATTGCAGGCACCCTACCTTTCTTTTTGCCTGTGAAATACCCTAAAAGTCAGGGAAAAGATACTATTCAAAAAGCGTCTTTCATTCAAAAATTACTTCTTTTCTTAAAGATAATACATTCTTTCATTTTTAAGAACTAAAGATACTGATAATTAGCATTTTCAGACAACAGAAATTATTTAGTTCCTGATTTTTTTCCTGTTTGACTAAGAAGGGATACAGAATATTGCCAAGATTATGACATTTCATACATACCATTTCAATTTTAAATTTACTGTGACATTTAATGAATCATGCTAATCAGAACTTCAAAGTTCTTTTCTTTCTAAAACTGAAAACAAGCTGTCAAATGGAGTCACACTAATTATAGGAATATTCTTCCCTGAATTACAGGCCATAGAATATGTAAGTACTTAAGGAAGTAACAGATGATATTTTAAATTCTTAAGAAGAAACTAAGAAAGAAGTAGAGATAAATAAAAGTAGTCAGAATAAAATGTACTAACTAATACGCAGTCTCGTGGCAATGAGATCTGTAGAAGCCTAAAATATATAACCCTTCCTAGTGAGGAAATTTTGAAATTACTTTTACTTGAGTCTTCGAAATCAGACATCATGCATAATTAATGCATTCTCATAAAGATTTTCCACATATTTTATTAATTTTCATTCAATTAAAATGAGAGAGTAATTTGAAAAGACTCACTAAACTCAGGCAACCAGATAAGAAGCTTTACCTGAGAAAGATATCGCCTATAATCTTGTCGAAGTTCCTCTTTGAGTTTATGTTTTTTTCGTTCATATTCTTCTCCAAGAGGTAAACTCAAGCCATAGTCACCTGAAAGTTTAATGCCATTAAATATTATTCTACTATTCTGTATCAGTACAAAGCACATCCTGCAAAAGCTACATCTAGATTTTTATCAGACATCAGCAAGGAAAAATAAGAACTATGCAACCAGCAATTACAAAACTGCTGAAATAAAAAGCACCTTCTCTGTATGTAGTTGGGCGGAAAGCATTCTAGAAAAATGGATTGGTTTTTGGATGTTAGTTTTCCTCGAGTCCTTGTGCTTTTTCTCCCCACTGGAAAAAAATGCAACATAAACTGAATTTCTTTGGATAGTTTGATAAATACATACAATACTTAGGTTATTTTATACTATTTGTTTTGTCAGTTTAAGTTTCAGAGGATCTCCTTTGACTTGTTAGTTTCTAAATTACTATGATATTTTAAGCTGTGCTTATCATACAATAGAAAATATACTTTGCAACTAGAAAGCAACAAGCCATTTGTTTAGCCCGAAGCATGTGAAAAATATGTTGGCTTCCACACAACTAGAAGGAATCTGACCATATGATAATAATAATAATTTTTGTTTCCATCTCAGTGTTTTTAATTGTAGTAGACCCAAAACACACATTTAGTACTTTCCCAAGACTACTGTCTGGTCTCATAACAGTTGCACTCTTAAAATATAATGCTATGCGAGTTGCTTGTTGTTCCTAAAGTACATTTTAAAGTACTTCATTAGAAATACCCTCTGCCCCAGAAGCCCACCTCTGCAGCCGCTTTCACCACCGTCCACAGAGAGCTAGCGAATCCCACAAAACCACAGAACCAGAGACATAGATTGCAACTGTTTGGGGTTTTTTGTTTCCTTTTGTTTCTCTGACAGCATTTCTACATCTTGTGGTCTATGGATAATGAGGAGCAAGGAGTAAGAGGGAAGAGAGGGATAGTCAAGATTTCCTCTTACATCAGTCCCAATTTATTGCACAGTACATTATTTGACTCCAGTATTTTAAACGTTTAGGGCATTAATCAGTCTAAAGAGTAAAAACAACATTATATAAATGCAGAAAATTGCTAACTTGGGAATCACTCTGCTACTGAAGCAGATAAAAGGTTGAAAAATACTTAGTAAAATATACTTATCTGGCTTGGATTGAAATATTTTCAGCTAAATCAGAATGTATCCTCACAAGTCAAAACAAGAGTTAGCCTGCTGAAAGGACGTAATACCTGATTAAATAGGTCATACACTGTTTCAAAACGGATTGCGGAGTTCAACGACTAACCAAAATCTGCATGGGTGCTTCTTCTCCAACCTGTAAGTTACCTTATGTGCAAAATTAGGAGAAAAATAAGTGGGAGCTCCTTTAAAAAACAATGTACCGTTTCAACCTGCAAAAGAAGCGTAAGTGTAAAGAGGAACAGAACAGAGGAGAGGAAATGGTTTGTTTCAGGTACCAATAAAAGGCTCTTGCCTTTTATTTTGGCATGAAATTATTGTTGTATTAACTATAGAAAACCAAGGAAAAAAAAAAACAAAAGCAACTAACACCTCAGAGTAAAAATTCATTCAGTAACTTCAGAGAAGCCAGTAAAATTCAGTACAGAAAAAAAATCAGTGAGAATATGCTTTGATTCAAATACGTCAAGTACTCAAACAAAAGAGGGTTTAAAGTTAATTTTATTACAGAAGATCTTTTCTTGGTAACCAGAAAAGCACTGAGATAACAATTATTAGTAGTGATTTAAGAGAAATTTAAAAACTATCTACCTCAAAAACTTACTTTAGGAGGGCCTAGCAGGGCAAAAATACTCCAGTTAACACACAATCACCCTAATTTTGTGTACAATTTGTCTGAATTCTTCCATCACAATAAGAAATATACTTTCTTTTTCATTGGTTTTCTGCTTTTGTTTGTTCTGTGTTTGGTGTATTTATTTGACATTTCACATCCTGTTAATCACATTCAATCACATTGACAACTACTTTTTTTTAGAAAAAGTTAAGATTTTAAATGTATTTTTACATAGAAGTTTGCATGCATTTAGTATGTTGAGTGAGAAATAACCTTAACTTCATTCAGCCTGATTCGCAACACTACTGCTAGAAGTGTACAACTTAGAACCATAATACTTAGCAGCTACCAAGGAACAAGTCCCTGTCTCGTTTAATCCAAAGGAAATTACACTGATTTAAAGCACCCCACCAGTGAGTAGGCTGGGTGTGCACAAGTCATCGGGACGGGACGCAGCTGGGACAGCTGATCCCAACGGACCAAAGGCATATCGCATACCATACGGTGTCATGCTCAGCAATAAAAATTTAGGCGGGAGGTTGGGGAGGGACCACTGCTCAGGGACTGGCTGGGCATCGGACAGCGGGCAGTGAGCAATTGTTTTCATTTGCATCACTTGTCTTTCTTGGGTTTTATTTCTCTCTCTTTGTTATTTTCCTTTTCATTATTATTATTATATTTCAATTATTAAACTGTTTTTATCTCAACCCATGAATTTTCTCACCTTTACCTTTACGATTCTCTCCCCCCATCCCGCTGGGGGAAGTGAGCCAACAGCTGTGTGGTGCTTAGTTGCCAGCTGGGGTTAAACCACCACATAGCAATACCTACTTGTTGCTTTTCATTGAAGACCACCTGAATGCCCCTAATCCGTAATACTTCATTATGTCTGTCCCTATATTTAGGTGTCAACAGTTAAGTCCAATTTATAAAAATAAATACAACATGATGTGCTATTATAGCTTTCCAACAAGAGATAAAAGTATTTTAATATTAAAATAGCTTAACTATTATGTAGTGGTCTGTCATAGCCATTGGGATACAGAAAATAGAACACAGTACGAAGTATCATACATTCCCACAGCTAACCAAAGGATTATCAACACCAGCACTAACCTGTTGATAAAACTGACAAAAAAAACCCATAAAACTGACAAAAATCTGAGGTAGACAGGGATCCTTTTGCAGTAAAGTCCAGATGAAAGATGGAATTCCAAAGCTTTTTCTCCACCCAAATACAACAGGAAAGGACAGATCCTCTATCAAGGACTGGCAAGCAGCTTTTTGTTCCCCCCCCCCCCCCCCCTTTTTTTTTTGCTTGTTTGTTTTGTTGGTTTGTTGGTGTTTTTAACAGAGCTACCTTTACAAGAAAAAGAAAGTGCTTGGCACATTTTCCTTATTCAAAAAAAAAAGGTATAACTACAAAAGAATTACACACAATCCCAAGATGTCTGGAAGACTGAAGAATTGGTATGCACTTGAATCATAATGATAATCTTGTAATTAAAAATCCAACGCAGTAATTCCCTTCCAAAAATTCTCAAAGGTAATTAAATGCTACTTAAATCTAGAAGACATATAAAAAATATATACAATACCTAAAGGATAGTTCTGTTGACTATTTGGAGGTATATTTTCTTTAGCCATGGAGATGAACATTTTGCTACTCTCAGAAGGCTTCTCTGATTCCTTATTCTGAAAACAAAATAAAATGCTTTGCTGTAAGACAAAGTAAAAAAGAAGTATCACATATAAGAATAACATTAATATCATCATTATTAGCACCAGAGAATAGAGAGAATGAAAGTGATGCTGGATTAACACAATAAGCAACTTATACGTTTCACTAGTATTACCAAAAAAATAGTTCTCCTCTATAACACAGGAATTATTAGTTCAATATATTTCACTATACTGAATGTCATGAAATACGTTGACAGTATATATTGTGATTTATGTCATAAACCATATGTCATAACCCACAATTGTTTCATAGTTTACTCATATCCTCTCTGGTTTTTTACAGGGGCTGATTTGACGTACTACACCCTGCTTGGAACTATGAAAGAATTACAGGGTATTACAGGGCAAGTTTAAAACACCTGTTCCCTGTAACTACACTTTCACCATACAGCTTAGGACTTAATCGTACTACAGGCTGGAAACATTCTCCTCCTCTTTAAACTTGCTCTGAGCAGAGAAGGCAAAAATAAAGGAAGCCCAACTCCTCACAGCTCCCTAAGAATTAACTTTCTGGAATGAATTAATAAAACTTTCTGGAGAGAATTATTGTAACTAGGTAAAAATACTTATACTACCCACAGAAGGGGAAAGACGAATTCTCATCAAGTTCTGATGCAACAAAAAAGGGAGTGAAAATGCAATATCATAATTGCTCTGAAAATCTCAAACTGTTTGGGGCTTTGCAAGTCAAACAACAGACAAATCAAAACTCTGTAAAAAAAAAAAAAACCACAACTTCATTTAGTTACCATAACACTTAGCTAGCTTGAATTACTTAGATACAGTTTTTTGCTAGATACTGGCACTATTAAACAACTTAATGGTGATCTGCAAATTATGTAATCTTTATAGCTTTAGAACAAGGTACTAAAAATTTCTAATAGGAAAATTGTGATAAGAACAGATTTTGTTTAACTGACTGGATTAAGTAATTTGCCTTTTATATTTCCTAGTTTCTGTAACAGAAATTTTGATGATATTTATACCTTCCATCCCCATCCCAACACCCAAGCTCTGGCGTGGGCAGAGAGCAGATCCCTGCTAGTCAGCTTCCCTAGGGAGGGGGGAAAGAACAATGATAACAATTTACAAGAGTTTTCCCACTTGTAAAATACAAATGTTACTCTGTGTGCATGGCGGCAAACAGGTTTTTAAAAATCTACATTAATACAGATACAAGTATTTAAGTTAAAAATTACTTTGAATAGACAAAACTTTAATATATACTTTAAGAACAAATAGAGTTTTAAGAGCACAGTAAAAGCAAGCTTAAATCAAGACCCTAGCAATAGAAGTGTTTAAATTCAGGAAAACTATTTAATACTCTTACCCTCATTTCCATGTAAGGTGGATCATTTTCAAGTTCTGCCTTATCTCGTGCCAACTTGGCCTTCTGATCTTCAATAGATTTGTCTAAATCATCCGCCATCATTTCTAAGGTTATAGAAAAGACATAGAACATTGCCTCTACATCAGAACCTCAAAAATTTAAAGCTTAATTACAGTTGCTTAAGACAGTAGTTAAGTAATATTCAAGTTTCTCCCTCAGAACTACATGATGTTTGCTGGGTCAACAAAACACCTGACTCTCCATGGAGGAGATGACTTGATGTTTCACTAGACAGAAAATTCAAAGATTCCAGATTATAAAACTGAAGATATTTCCCTAATCTATTTTTCTAACTTGGGTAAAATTTTGGGGGGTTGTTTTTTTTTTTAAACTGCAAATCTGCCAATGGCCCTTCACTACACACCAGCACAAGCATATTGTTAGTGAATTATAAAATCAAAATTAGACAACAAAAAAAACTAAACAGGACAAAGGAATTGTCAGGAAAAAAAGGTACAAAAAGTGCAAAATACACTTGAATATATTCGAAAATAAGGACCAAGTCATACAATCAATTCTGTGCTTAACTTACTATCATGAGAAGTCTTAAAAATCATCATGCTTACTCAAAACCAAAAAAATCACAAAAAACAACAAAGCAAAAAAAAACAACAACCCACCAACAAAACCCCCACAAAACACATGCATAGCGTTTCTGGAGTTGGAGCCGACAGTGTATCATTACCTCCTGTACCAATAAAATAGCAGAGGCAGTAAAACCAGCTACAATTCTGCAATAATTGCAAGATTGTGGATATCGGGCAGCACTGACTTGCAATCAGACAAGCCACTCATCTGCAAGAAAACCTGTACTGAGGAACAGCTGATTACTTCTCTTCCATAGGTTGTGCATCTTGCCTATTCAACTGAAAGCCCTTCAGAGCAGAAATTTTAGCACCTTATTTGTGCAACTTACTGTATATTGCTGCTCCTAGATAACCTTGTAATAAAAATTAAAGTGATTCAAATTCATGGCAACAGAACTGTACAGACATGAAGGCACACACTCAGACTTTGAATATTCTTTGTTAGGATAGTCTTATCAAAACTAAAAATACTGCAAAGCTTCATATTAAGTAACCATGGAAAGAAGGAAGACAAAAACAAAGAGAATGACTGCATACAAGACTACTCAACCTAATCTCCACTCAGCATTTTCACCAACTCCACTGGAGGAGAAGTTTTGTAAAACCAAGCCTACAGATAAAAAAATCCATGTTATATTCCACACTTAAAGGAAGCATGAAACTGAGAAGAAAATTACGACCCTCAAATCCCTCTAATATTATCCACACAACTTAAGCAATAGGATTGCTTATGCAGGTTCCTAAGCAATCCCATCACATCTGGTATCTAAACTCAAATTGCACAGCAGTTTTATTGAGGCTAATTCAGTATCTTTCTAAAGCCTACAGACTGTATGAAGTAAACAACAGGCCAACAATAAAAGTATATTAGAAAACACTTTCAGGAAGAGGATCAAAGAATTGAAAACAAAAACAAAAAAAAAATCACCTCAAAGACCAACAGAATAAGAGACTACATAGGTAAACATAAAATAACATGTCCAGAGAGACTGAGATAAATGCTTACTACAAGAAAGATGAAGAGAAAAAATACCAAAATTCCATCAAATAATTTCAAGTAATTGCATGCTAACTTAAGGAATACATCTACTTGGTGTATTCCTTAAAATGTATTCCTTTAAACTTTTTCTCTTACATTAATGCCATTTTTTGATTCATCATAGAAAATTATAATATTGTTACAAAGGAGGCAGAACTAGGACAATCTATTTACAACTCCTAGTGGTAATACAGGACAATCTATTCCAAAAATAAATTCCCCCATCTGATTTGTCCTAAATCTTTAATCTCATTAGTTTTGCACACTGATAAAAGAAATCTAACAGAGGGTAAGTTTCCAGCCACTGGTAAATTTTATTTAGCCTATTAGGTTACATAAGAATAACAAAAACCCTTGTTCTGAATGGGTGAAACAACTTGTCATACTAAAGAATTTAAAAGTTGGTCTCATCACCTATCCAGTGCTACATAGCCACAGAGAAGAAAATTAACGCACATAAAAGGAGGCACTGTGAGAAGCCTTTCCAAAAGCTCATTGACTGTAACATCTGTCTGTCTTACCTCTATTTACAATAACATTTATAAACTCTAGAACTGTTTCCAAATCACTGTCTTGGAATGGTACCAAATCTATTCTGAGAAACAGTATAAGGAAAGGAATATTTGCAGTATATTTTCTATCTAGCACGAAGAACATAATGAATATTCTAGCATCCTGCAGTCCTACCATGTTGCTCAAACGAGCAATATAATAAATCAAAAAACAAAGACAAAACAGTTACAGCTGAACTACACAGGCAATTCAATTCGTGGGAACAAAGCTCACAACTCCAGGCCTTGGAGAACACTAAGACGACTAATGCTACAGCACTGTTGATTCAGCATATCTTTAATACAGCTAAATAGCCAGCAAAAGGGGCCAAATGCCTCTTAGAAAAATAGCTAGACATTTTACATCTTACATCCTTCTGCTTAAGTTGATCATCTTAAAATTTGCACGACTGCAAACTTTATGAGATAAGCAAAGAGCATATTATACTGAAAGAGAAAGAAAAAAAATCAAAAATTTTTAAATATTCTAAGCAAAAGACTGACAATTTGAATGTGATGCATACACTGCTAAGTTCAGAAAATATACCAGTACATAAGCAAAAATCTTACTGAATATTAATCAATTTTATCACCTACTGGATCAAGTGAAGAGATCATGACTAACCACAGTATAACAATACATTTCAATCTGAAAAGAGTGCTACCACAGTCCTCCGATTACACAGTGAACTATCTTGGAGGTGACACACTAAACTCACAGCAAACTGTTAACTTCAAACTGGCTTCATATGACTGCACTAACGTAGTGTGGTAAAGCCTGCCACTATAAAACCACTTCACTTAAATTCAAGACAAAATAATCTATTTGCAGTTTAGCAATGTGCCTGAATGCATTTTGTGCATTTCTAGACACTTGCTATTATTAGTACAAGTGGCAGATTCAAAACATTGCTCCATGGGCACGTGCAGAGAGCAAAAGGGAACGTCAGAACATGCTGTAAACATTTGAAAACCCAAAGATAAGCCATATGCCCCCAAAATTATGAGGTGCAAACAACGTATTTTTCATGATTTTTTGGAAAGCAGAATATTTTGTAAACACTATTTTTAAAAAATGTTTGATAGCATAGATCTATCAGCTCTTCCTGTAGTCCTTGCACCTCTAAATCTTGGATCTATTTGCATTCCCAAAACATTGTATCATTCAAAGTGAAATTCCATTAAATATACTGCTACTATATACTCAACTACTGTCTGAAAACGTCCCGTAAAGAAAATAATATATCGTCTATATTTTTACTTTCAAGATTTTAGTTTTTCATAACCTTTTTTCCCTTTTAAACTGGAAGTTTTCACAAAAGCATTTCTGAATAATTAGAGTCAGGTAGGTAAGCTTCAACTTAAGCAAATATACAAGGCAATAGGAAGCATACAGATATTCAAGTAAGTCAGTCAAGTTTGAACATGAGATTTTTATTGAATCTATGCCCAAAAAGAGGTAATAATGCATGTCTCTGTATTCAAGATATTCAAAACATCTATGCGCATGTGTATTATGCCAGATGAACTATATCTACCTCTATATTGTGTATCTACTTTATCATCTAAAGTAGTGTTTACTATGTTCCTTTTTCTTTTCCTTCCCCTATTTGTTCAGGAAAACAGGGCACAAAATTTAAAATCAGCATGTGAAAGTAGACAGATTTCACCTCTTCTGTGCTACCATAATATTAAAATAACATCGGGAAAACTGGCAAAATGGCAATTCCCATCCGTACGAAGTGCAGCAAGGGTGGCAAAGAGGAAAGTGCTTTAAAACAAGCCACTATATATTATGTTTAGTAATTGTACTTACTGATTATATGGTCACATAATTGTGTCATTAAGAAGAATTTTTCAAACTTTCACCCAAACTTCCTAAGCTCTCTGGGCAGCCAGCACTGGCTGCTTTGCTACCCCTGTGAATGGCATTTAGCATAAGCTCTTGCTGTCAGAGCCGTGCTTCCTGTACCTTTCACCTTAATTTGTTTTCAAATCTATCTGAAAGAGCACCCAAAAAAAACCCCCAAAAAAACAGAGTCTGGACGCCCACGATTAACAAACTCTGACTAAACCAACACGACTTTTTCGTCACTGTTGAGGGCAATTAACCCTCACAGCAATCAGCCAGCAGGTTTTGCGAGTTACTTCCCCCTAGCCGTAAGGGTTTCTCTGCTTTTCGGGAACACGTACTCTGGACCCCCAAAAAAAAGACATTAATTTCGGAAAACCTTCAGAGCCAGGAGATTTATTCCTCAAAGGCGACACTTCAGGGAACCGCCTCTGCCCGCGCCCCGGCCTGCAGCTCCCGCCCTCCCTCCTCGGCCGCGCTCCTCAGGCAGCCCCGGAACCACCGACGCGACTCGGGGCAGCTGAGGGGGGGACGGGAGGCCGCGGGCCGGGCGGGGAGGTGGCACGCCGGGATCGGCCCCTTTAAGGGCGCGCGGCGCCGTTGTTAAGGCAACAGCCGCACAACAAACGGCTGCCGCCGGAAAAGACCTCGCGGAGCCCCGCTGCCCCCTCCGGCCACCGGCACCGCGGTTCGGGCCCCAGCCCGCTCCCTGCACCTTCTCCCGCTCCGGTCCCCGCCAGCCGCCCCCGTCCGGCCCGCCGCAGAGCAGAGCGGGAGCGCCCGCCCCGGCCTGCGAAGAAGGCGGATGCTCAGCCCCCCCCGCACCGGGCCCGGCAGACCGGGCTGCGGAATCGGGGAGGGTGGTAGGGGGACAGTTCCCGGACGCCGCCCCGTCCGCACCCGCTCACCGGCGACTGCAGCTCCCTCCGCGTCCCGCGCCCGTTACCGCCTCCCCGGAAACCGGCGGGCGGCGCTGAGCAGCGCCCCCTGCTGCTTCGGAGGGCGGCGCAACGCGGCCCTGCTCCCCAGGCCCGCAGCCGCTACGGGCCTGCGCGGACCGTACCACCTCCCGCCGCACCCCCCCCATCCCCCCTGCTTCGCTTGGTTCCGCCGGCGGCCCGGTGAGGCGGGCCAGGGCCGGGCCCGGTGAGGGGGGGGTGATGGCGGCGGCGGGAAGCGGCGCCTCCGGGAGCGGGATGGCGCAGAAGACGTGGGAGTTGGCCAACAACATGCAGGAGGCGCAGAGCATCGACGAGATTTACAAGTACGACCGCAAGCAGCAGCAGGAGATCCTGGCGGCCAAGCCTTGGACCAAAGAGTGAGTGAGGGCCGGACCGGGCCGGGCGGTGGGGCCGGAGGGGCGGGCGAGCGGTCGGCGAGGGCCTGAGGCGCTGACCGGGCGGCAGGTCCGGCCCTGATGGCCTCCGCGGCCTCTCTGTTGCAGCCACCATTACTTCAAGTACTGCAAGATCTCTGCGCTGGCCCTCTTGAAGATGGTGATGCACGCCAGGTCGGGGGGCAACCTGGAGGTGATGGGGCTCATGCTGGGCAAGGTGGACGGGGAAACCATGATCATCATGGACAGCTTCGCCCTGCCGGTGGAGGGCACCGAGACTCGCGTCAACGCTCAGGCCGCCGCCTACGAGTACATGGCTGCTTACATCGAAAACGCCAAGCAGGTAAGGAGAAGTGCCAAAGAGTGTTTCTCCCCCTCCGTGGTGTGGCTGCGGCTCTGGTAAGCTAATCGTGTAGTAACACATTCTGAGGTTTGCAGGCTTTCCCCCCCTCCCATCCTCCCACAGTGATAACCTGGCTGTTCAGTTGCCCTGTTTCTTATCAAACGTGGCTGAGAGAACTGTTGGCAGCAAGGAACATAGGGCCCTCTAAACGTTTTCACACATACATTTCCACGTCTTCTAGGGGGTCATCAAGCACTGGATTCTTCTTTATAAAGGATTTTCATTGCTCAGGAAGTGTTTTTGTGGCTGCAGCTCGTGGCTTGTGGATGGAACAAGAAGGGAGAGTGTTTCTAAAATAACTGATATACTACATGTTTCTAAAAACAGTATGCAAAATTAAATATAAAATATGTATGTGACAGAGATACTTACTATTTGTAGATCAGGAATGTGACATTTATTCTTACCTTCTTGCTTTCTGAAGTTTTACTGCATAGCTATGCCACTGTTTTCCATAAAAATAAAGAAAACGCATTTGTGAAGGAAAAGCCAATGAAGGAATAAGTAAGTTTCAGTGCAACTTAATTATGCATAGTTCTAATTTGGAAATTTAGGTGAACTGACTCAAATGTCTGTTCCCCCTCTTCATCACCCTGTATTCAGAGATCCATGTCACATTAAGCCTGACTATGCAGTAAAGTTCTCATATGCAGAAGGATAACAGAAATATGAATCTGCTCTGTGGCTGATGTAGAAACCAGCATGGCACATCAGAGCACCTACTAACATGCTTCTTAGAATACAGGGCAATCCTATAGTGCGACTAAGCATTAAAATAATTCTAACT
Source organism: Larus michahellis (assembly GCF_964199755.1). Lineage (NCBI taxonomy): Eukaryota > Metazoa > Chordata > Aves > Charadriiformes > Laridae > Larus > Larus michahellis. Next base: position 131,962,515 of record NC_133897.1, on the reverse strand, counting down.
CTACAAGCTCAAATAGTTTCGAGGTCCAGTTTACCCTTTGATTTTTCTTTAATCCTCAAAGTACTTTAAACCAGCTAAAATTAAAAGCCCCTACCTGTGCAGTGGGGATAACAGAGCAGTATTTGGGTTATTTGGGAGAGTTGTCCTTATATTCACAGCTTTATATGCAGTTACAGATATTTAAATAGATGTGAATTAGGCTGGATCATAATATCAGAAAAGATTAAACATAATACAGAAGTATTCTGGGACCTTTTTTAATAATTCATCCCTGTTTATGGGGAAAATGAGAAATAATTTATTTCGTCTAGTTCCTATGGAAACTATAGATGTCATGATGCTAATACTGTTGTTGCAGAAAAGTACATAACTTAAGAAGCTGTCTTTACCTAAAGATGTATTCGTACTATCCAATTCTTAGGTAGACATAATGGGTTTCGAAATAGTAAGTATATCATGTAAAATTAGTATTTTTATATATGGTTAGTTCATCTTATGTTTAAAGTCCAGGTTTATGTAGGAGTACTCAGGATAGGAAACATTTTTTTTAGTGCTTATATTGTACAGTTTTATCTATAGTTGGTTTCACAATTTTGAAACAACTTGTGTGCAAATATAATAACTCAGCTTTATTGGTGCTCTGGGAGAGTTTGCATGTTGGCTGTTCCACAGTTGATTTTGGCAAGTTAGCTGTTCCTGGAATAACTCTTTTTAATGTTACATTGCAAGTTTATATATTCTCCTGCATAAGTACTTTACCGATGCCTACATTCCAGTTATTTGCTTCTCCATGGGCAGGATCTGTTGTTAATACAGTCAAAATCTGTTATTTGGCTTTGAAAAATAACACGTATTTTTTAGTATTGTGTTGGCCTCTATTATGGGAGCATAAAGAAAAGTTGTAAAGAAAAGATAAATATTATTCACCAATTCAAAAATAAAATAAATGTTCCATTCAATAGGCACTTGGTGTGTTCTGTCTCATTTTTCTGGTTTAACCTTGCTGACATACTCAGTATTTGGTAAAACCAAGCAGGTGATGCATCCAAACACACAACTCTCAGTTAAGAACTGGTATATAAGTTATTCGACTTGGTGTGGAGCAGCCAGTAAGCAATTCCTGAGAGAGGATTACAAAATTATGTGCGATGGCTATTCGGTCTGCTGGGGTTTTTTTGTGGTGTTTTTTTTTTTTGTTTGTCATCCAGTATTTGTAGAGATATCTGAGGGTATTATTTGGAAGCTCTTGAGGTTTTTTGATTGTAAAAAATCTTAAACATTTATCTTTTCATGTTCAGAGCATGCTCTGGCAATAATGTCTGTCACTTCTGGTGTTTGAAAACATGCCTCTCAAGTTATTTTTTAAACCTACCTATATGCCGCTGAGATGTGTTACTGTACTAAATAATGAGCAGCTGTTCTCTACTGACATACCATACATTATATGAGATTATATATATTTACATCCTGTTCACCCTAAGAAATTTCTCCTCCATGCTGAGGACTCCCAGTTTACTTGCCATCTCACCATGCAGAATCTCTTCCGTACTTCAGCTGTCATTGAAGGAGCTCCTGTCTCCTTGGAGTTCTTTGTTCTGTGGTGGTAGCTGTAACAGAGAATGCTAATACTACAAGTTGTATGGTTTCTAGAAAACAGTCTAGCAAAATAAGGTGTATGTTTAGTATTTAGTTTAGTATCGGCAAGTTAGATCACAGGCTGTGTGTGTATTCTTTTTTTTATCCTCTCACCGTGTTGTAGTATGCTGGAAGGCGCAGTAGATGGCAGCTGAGACTTTCAGAATGGAGATGTAACGCTGGGTTTATCTTCCTTCACTGCTGTTAGGTTGGTCGTCTAGAAAATGCAATTGGCTGGTACCACAGTCACCCCGGCTACGGCTGCTGGCTCTCTGGGATCGACGTCAGTACCCAGATGCTTAATCAGCAATTTCAAGAACCCTTTGTAGCAGTGGTTGTAAGTACTGGTTGATAGTTGATGAAACTGCATAGCAAATTATGTTGAGGGGGGAATAATTTTTAGATTCCTGTCTGTTGACATTCTAGTAGTGTGTATTTTGCATGATGGAAATGTTAGATCCGAATTTTAAATTGGTATTGCTCCTTTTGCTTTGTTGGCCACATACTAGTCAAACCACTAGTATTGCTTACCAAGGATATTTTCACTGCATTGATCCACGTATGGTAGCTCTGTAGAAATCCATACATTACTCTTAACTTAAAGTACTGCTTCTCAAAAAAATGCATTGAGCAATCCATATTCAACCTCTTGCAATAGAACAAAAATCTGTTTCTTTTGTTCTCTTCATTGCTTTTTCTATAGAAATAGAGCAAAGTGTGTTCACAGAGTTGTTACTTTGTGTCTAAGATGCCTTTTAAATTAAATCAATGGCATAGTGCAAGGTAGAAGACACTAGGAAATCCATCTTTGAAGAAAAGTCTGAAGAAACTCTTTCGGCCCTTCAGGGTCTTCCAGGCTTCAGATCACAAACCTTATTTTAAGTCCTACTTGTATAACCATTGCTATTGAAGGAAATAAAGGCAAAAAGACTGAAATGAGTCAGAAGGAATATAGTTATGATGGAAGAATTACATTAGAAAAGGATAAATCACCCTTAAGAATTGTTTCCACCAGGTGAGCTCTCCTGTGTTGTGACATAATTTCACAGGTTCAGAACACTTTCCTTGGGACTTCTTTTTTCTTTTTCTTTATTTTTTCTTTCTTTTTTAATTACTTTTAAAATTAAAGAGGACATTAGTAAATATGTTAGCAAGGAGATTCCTTCATTAGTTTCCTGTATTTTCCACCAAAATGCAGCAGATCACATAATACCTTTTCTTAACTTTTAGTGGTAATAAGATTAAAATGCAGATTTTTATTATGGTTTATTGATTGGTCTGAAGTACAATTTCTTTAAAGTATTTGGGAAATAAGGAAAATGAGTTTGAAAAAATGGTCTATAGAAGGCCATTGATATTCCGATCTTTTTAAAGAGTCTCATACCAGCAGAGGCCAACTGAAAAAGTACTGTTTATGATAAAACTAATAAAATTTGCACTAATTAAATTTCTGAAATATAATTACTGTAAAGTTTATTAAGCCTGTAGTAATTTATAAAATGCATATAACAAGAATTACCTGTATTTCTGCAGATTGATCCAACAAGAACAATATCTGCGGGCAAAGTAAATCTTGGAGCATTTAGGACATATCCTAAGGTAAACAGTTAAAATTATCCAGTGTGTGATCACTAAACTGTCTTTAAATAAGTAATAGATTGGTTCTAAAGATTACTGCAGTTTGATCATCTGACAGTTCGATTTGCATTGCTGTACTGTATATCATGGTTCATTCCAAAAGGAAGACATGCTGATATACTGGTTATTGTGTGTCTTTGGGTATTGATTAAATTTACAAAGGTTGACTTCTAGTTTGTTTTTCATAGATTTTTGGCAGCATTAAATCAAATAGGCTGTCTAGATAGTGGAGCTGTCCTGAAATTACATAGCTCGATATAGCCATTTTTAATGGATATAGTTGTAGGTGGCATTCATCAAAATAGATTTATGTTAATTCTTCACTGTTATTTTTAGGCCTAAAATCAAATGTTAATAGTGTATTTTGTATGTTGTAATCTGCTTTTCCTTTTAGAAAACCAAGATTCAAAAGAACGTACTTAACTCTTTTAAATAAATATTATGAATCTTCGCAAAATAACGTATAAAAAAACTGAGTGAATTAAACAATATGGAAAACTTAGGCTAAAAACTAGGAAATCACATATGGAGATCTAGATCTCCAAATGCAGGCTTTCATTAATACTTCTGGCAGAGATAACTGTGCTATTTAATTTCAATCTAATAAAGTTCAGTTATATCCTTCAAATTTCCAGTAACTGTTCACTCATTGCGAATTTCAGTCTGACATCTGGTAAAACTGTAATTAACAAAAATGTGAGAGGTTCCCAGTTGCATTCAAACATTATTTTTGTGTTGACAAATAAATACACGAGAGATCTTCTTAGAACAGTCTGTCATTCAGGAGAATATTAACTTCTTTAGGGAAAAACACCTCATAAATACTTTCAGAATTTTGACCAGGGAGAAAAATCCTGCACTTGAAAACCAAATCTGGTATAGAAAATGCACGTTAGAAGTGCTTTTTTAGGGAGTCCTCGTAGTGATCCGCGGGCAGTTCTTGCCTAGTCTTTAGCTGTGAGTGGCACCACCTTGGCTAAATAAGTAACTGAAGTTTTAGGTATCCCTAAGGCATATCCAAGGCATGGATGTTTCTTCCTTCTTCTCATGCCTTCTGGCCTCCCTCAACGAAGGATTGAAATCACTTCCAAAATTAGGTAGAGAAATATTATCTGAGAAGAAGCTTACTCTTTCTTTCATCTAAGAAATAATCTAATCATAGCTAGTCATCTTACTTGTTTGAAAAATCTCAACTATGACCACTGGATTGCTTACAACATGCTTTTTGATAGACCTGTAAATGTAATGACTGCTAGTAAAGCCATATGTAAATTTGAGATCCATGAAAATTCTAAATTTCAGGCTACTGGGGGAAGTTTCATTTTCCTTAGGAAAAATAAACTGAATTGCATAAACTAGAATTTTTGTTAAGTGCTTTAAAAGAGTTTAGGCTTTTAAAAAAGTCCCAAAATTACTGTGTCATCTTTGCCTTTTGTTGAATTTTTAGGGCTATAAACCTCCAGATGAAGGCCCCTCTGAGTACCAGACTATTCCACTTAATAAAATAGAAGACTTCGGTGTACATTGTAAACAGTAAGTAACATCAAAACTACTAATCCTAGCACAAGTTCTCAATTTTTGTCTTTAGGTTAGTGATTCATTACAGAAAAGTGCATTTCTTGGAGTGTTTCAAATCTTGAAGTTCTTTGTTGCTTTAGTATTGTTGGTTTTATGAAAAAGTGTTATTGACATTTATCAGGAGATACTTTAGGGGAGAACTGTTTCAAAGATGAAGATGAACCTGGTTAAAAGCTTTAACAGTTAATTCGTGAACACCTTTAAGTAGTGGTGCTTTCTTAGTGCAGGGAGGAAAGGGTTGGATGTAGATTTAGTGGCAGGGCTAGGGAGACTAATCTATCTGCTCTTCTCAGTAGTGGCATATGTGGTGCATCTCTTCGTCCTGCATCACTGGGAAGTTTTTCCATCGCTGTTAAGATTGTTTCTGTCTTTGTTAGGATTGGAAAGTGCAGCTGCTTCAAGGATAACATCAGCAACAGGAAGGATTACTGCTTTTTTCTCTCCTGATAGATTACTTTCCATGAATTAAAAAGGTAGTTTAGTTGTAACCATTCGTTTTTTAACTATTCTGTCCCCAGCCACGTGTTCTTCACTTCATACCTACATTTACTTACTTGGCGAGGCATTTGCTTTGCCAGGTCAGTCCCCTTATCTGGTCCAACTTGTGTCAGCACACGCATTCTTGCTGGTTAACCTAAGGTGGGGTGGAAAGTAGAGAGAGATGTCGGAGGCGCAGTGTTTGCAAAGAACAGCTAAGGAAAGATGGACCACTTCTTTCAACAACAGCCTGGTTTCAATTCTGCCTTCAGATATTTGACAAGCACTACGGCTTAAGCATCTGTGTACAGAGAACTTGAAGATCTCATTGACACCAGTGCGTCCTGTAGGCTGTTGAATAGGTTTTTGAGGGTTATGGTGCATGCATATCAGTTCTTCAGTACATTTATAGTTGCACGCAAGGTCTGACCCTGAAGAGATAAGGAAATTAAAACAATTGGGAACTGGTCTTCCTATCGACTTGAGGAAAAATCTATAACAATAGTTGCACAAAAATGTTTTTAGAATTGTAATCATTCCTGACATTTTGCAGTAGTCTTTATGAGTCTGGCATTGGCCGTAAACCCATGCTTTTAAGCATGAAAGGAGGATACATTTTATCCTTTCTTTTTTAGAAGCGGTCAATTTGGGAGAGTTCATTTGGTGGTTTTATTGAAGTTGGAAGTGCTTAATAGTTATTTTTATAGTCTCCGTCTCAGGAAGCTGGCTTCTTGTACAAGCCGTTTCTCTTCATCCAAACCAAGAAAATATCTTCCAGCCTTTCCTAGAAGAAAACAGCACTTAGGCAAAGAGAGGGAATTAAAACTGGAAATTTGTCACGTTACTGTATTACTAATAATACAAAAGACTAGAGTCATGGTGTTCTCTCTCAGTAGTATGGGTAGTCGGAGTAAGAATTAAAAGTTTAGGAAACTTGAATGATGATCATAGAATCATTTAAGCTGGAAAAGACCTTTAAGATCATTGAGTCCAACTGCAAACGTAACACTACCAAGTCCACCATTAAACCATGTCCCTAAGCACCACATCTACACGTCTTTTCAGTACTTCCAGGGATGGTGACTTAACCACTCCCCTGGGCAGCCTCTTCCAATGCTTGGTAGCCCTTTACAGTGAAGAAATTTTTCCTAATATCCAATCTAAACCTCCCCTGGAGCAACTTGAGGCCATTTCCTCTTGTCCTATCATTGATGCTTGTGAGAAAAGACGAACCCTCACCTCGCTACAGCCTCCTTTCAGATAGTTGTAGAGAGCATTAAGGTCTCCCCTGAGACTCCTTTCTCCAGACTAAACCCGAGTTCCATCAGCTGCTCCTCATAAGACGACTTCTCCAGATCCTTAATGATCCTGTCTGTTTGGAATGCCAGTGACTACTAATTGCTTCATAGTAGCAATCTGGATAATCTTAGTCAAACTCCTCTCTTCTAATTGGTGTTCAATGCCCAATGTGAAACTGCTTCCATCGAATCTTTTTAAGTAAGTTTATTACACTATTCCTAAAACAACTTGGATTTCTAATTTTGAATCCGCCACACATCTCTTTGAAGAACTGACTTAGTACCTCATTATTCTTAGCATATTGAAATAAGGGTATTTGTTCTGTCATGGAAATATTAAAGTGTGTTTGGTAGATTTTAAAGCATAGTTATCTCAAGGTAGAATTTCTTACAGAAATGCCAAGCAAAATAACTTTCCAGAGAAATCAAGAGATTATAGGATTATTAATAACCTACTCAAGAATTCCCTGATCAAAATGAAGTTTACTATAGCTCTTTAATGTTGCTGTAATTCACTTGTGCTAATGGCTTTGCATAGCTCAGCTTTCTATCTGCTTTATCATCTCTTGTGAATTCCACTAAAGCCTGGCTTTCAAAATAGTGTGGTAGAACATAAGATTATTTGTTTGTAACATTTACTGCTATCAAACATTCCTAATTGACTTAGAGGTGATATATGCAAAACTGCAGTCATCTTTAATAACAATTATTACAGTATTGAAGATCCTAAGCATGATGCAGGGCATCATTGCATTGCATAAGAAGTTGTTAAGAGAATAATTGAAACAGCCTTGCAGTCTCATTAAATGGAACACAGCAGTATTTGTGGGCATTATGTATACCTGTATTAAAGCTATATGTGAAATACTTCTGAAAGATCTTTTAGAGTTAGAATTGAATCTGGGGGTAACTTTTGTATTGTTTAGTGCTTTGAATTTTTGAAGAGATTTGCCATGGATAAGGTTTTTTTGAGATGCACGTACTTCAGGTGTCACAGCCAAACAAGACATATTTAGATGGAAGCTTATTTTGTTTGCATGTTTGTGTTTAAAGGTATTATGCTTTAGAAGTCTCCTACTTTAAATCATCTTTGGATCGTAAATTGCTTGAGCTTTTGTGGAACAAGTACTGGGTGAACACTCTCAGTTCTTCTAGTTTGCTTACTGTAAGTACCACAGTATGTTATTATGTGCATATATTAATTCATTAGTGCTGAAAGCCAGCCTCTACTGTAAAATGTTTAATGGGACACTGATAGGTATAAATCCACATTAAGAATCTATTTGTCAGACTGAACAAGAAGGGAAGGTTTTCCTAACCATAAATACTTAAATGTTCCTTATAACTGCTCTTTGAAAGTAGAAGGAGGGTATAACTTATGTTTAATTTTACTGAGTTCTCTATGCCCTTAGGTTTTTGTCTTAAACACCTTTTAACCTTTTATATCTGTAATGCAGAGGTTTAGCACTGTAATGAATAGTATGCCTTAAAATAATGGTATTGAATAACTGAGCACTTAATTTAAAAAAAAAAAAAAAAAAACACAACAAAAAAACACCACCAAAAAAACCCCAACTAACAGATCTGTTAAAACAGGGTTGCAGCAGAAATACTGCAGGTAGACCTTCAATGTAACAGCTTAGCATCAAAACCTTCCTTCTGCAAAAACCAATTTTATACCTTTTCTCTTGGTCAAAACCAACTGAGTTTTACTTACTCTTTCTTGGTTTCATAACTTAGGGTATGGAAAGTAATAAAGAATGCCCATTTCAGGCTTTAGGTAGTGAGCATTTGTCAGACGTCAAGCTTCTGTTCTCTCAACCACCCCTCGTGCCACTCATGTCCTGTATCATTTCAATTGCAGATACAGGTTAAAACGTACAGTACTACAATCTTAAAGACTCCTTTCAGATTCTGTTTATTTTGTATATAAATGCTTGAACTTCTTATAGCTTAGAATTCAATATGTTTATTGCCTTCTTTCTCCTAAGAATGCCGACTACACCACTGGCCAAGTCTTTGATTTGTCTGAAAAATTAGAACAGTCAGAAGCTCAGCTTGGAAGGGGCAGTTTCATACTGGGTTTAGAGACTCATGATAAGAAATCAGAAGACAAACTTGCAAAAGCAACAAGAGACAGGTAAGATAATGCATTCTTGTGTTCTTCCCTGTAAAAAAAGTGTTATTCTGTTTTTAAACTTCTATCATGCCTTTAATTGTAACCTACCAATTAAATTGTAACCTACCAAGATCATAGATAAGAATGATTAGATTATAGGTAGGAATGAGACACTCCAAATATCCCCAGTTATTTTTGAAAGTGTAAGAAAATCTTGCCTTTATTAAACCTACAGTAGCTTTTCAATCTCTGTTTCTGGAATAAATTCAACTGTAGTTTATAGTTTATTAAACAAAAAATCTCTGTTAAATTCCATCAGTATACGGCAAACCAAAAAAAGATGTTTTATGTCAAATGCAAATGGTAGCATTGCTAGAAAATAGCACATTTTATGTCATTAATCAGGTTTAAACTTAACAGTAAATAGAATTATTATATAGAACATGATTTTAAGAATTAGCACTAACAGTCCACTTAGTTTACACTTGTTGTAATACTTTCACTCACTTAAAAATTAAGAACTCCCATTTTTTCATACTTCTTAATTAATACATCCATTTTCCACAAATGAGGAAATTTTTTGTTGTTGTTTTGTGGTTTAGTTTTGTTTTTAAGAAGTAGATTACAGAAATTCTGGCCTTTGTATTTAGCTACGCTGTCTGATAGCAAATACTTTCTATTATTAGTAAGTGAACTGGGTGTACAGCATAATTTCAAAATTGTAGTGTTTTCCCGCAGTGTTAATTATATGTTTGTTGGTAATCAGCTCTTTTATTTTTTTGAGCTTTGAAATACAAAAGTTGCTTCTCACTAATACATCTCTCTCCCAGTAGTCTTAAGAATGATACATGTGCTTAAACTATGTATATAATGTTATAATCACTATTTTTCTAAGTAAAACCTTTAACAAAGGGTAATAGTATCCAACAAGTCAGATAGTATTCTTGGGTTGTTCAAGAACATTGTATTTGGAAATTCCAGACTCTGAAAACCAGGAAGTGCTGCACTGTACATGCTAGTACAATCTCAGGTCCATGTGTGGAGAACACAGGACTAACCTGCATGCATTTTAGGAGTGTTCTAAGTGAGATATAATTCCATTTAATGAGGAACAATGTTGTAGAATCCTTGGAACAGACTGCAAAAGTTGAATAAAATCTAGGATGTTCTACTTTTGGCGGTAGATTGGAGGTTTTCTGGTCCTCTTCCTCATCATTTTATCCTGATCCATATAACAGTTTTCTTGTATTATCTTACCACCACCACCCAGCTTCATGTTAGTGATATATGCCATGGTACAAACTTTACTAAGGAACTGATTTTTGAGATACCAGATGAGCAGTGAGTTTAATAAGAGAGAAAAAAGAACCAAGAGACAAAAAGGAGGCCTTGTGTGAAGAGGCTGATATAAATAAATTACTTGATTTACATGTTGCTCAGTACAACTCCAGTGAACACGGGCTTTCCTTTAATAAAGGGAGCGGTCAGCTTGTGCTGGACAAGCTTTTGTCCCACAGCAGTGGGGGAATACCTGCAAATATGCAATATGGTCATTGCTAAATAGAGTAAGAGTTGTTGTTATGCTAGTGTTTATTTCCTTGTTATGGAAAGTTAGCAGCTCTTAAAAGTTTTCTAAGAAAAATGATCAATTGGACTATTTTAGTTGCAGAATACATTTGCAATGGAGTTAAGGCTGTTGCTAACAGCCTTAGGTTAGGTGATACCAACAGCCAGGTTAGGTGATACCTCCCAGTTCCTGCAATGAAACAGTTACAGTAGTGATGCTTTAAAGACATGAGAAGGATGGAGTTGCTGACAAGTTTGTTTTGATTTTGATCCCTATTTGGAGTTCCATAATACTTACCGCATTTTATTTTCACTTTACTGTCACGTGCTTACGGTTATTCGAAGAAATAACTCCTCTGCTCATCCTACTATATTATTTCTTGCAGCATTTCTAGAGATTTTCTTTTCTGTTTTTATTTAATAATCATTAGTAGTTAGTTTATAGACTAAGTTTAAGTTAGTTTAAGACTGGAAAGGATTGTTGTTCCTGAAATCATAGAATGGTTTGGGTTGGAAGGGACCTTGAAGATCATCTAGTTCCAACCCCCCTGCCCTGGGCAGGGACACCTCCCACTAGACCAGGCTGTTCAAAGCCCCATCCAGCCTGGCCTTGAACACTTCCAGGGATGGGGCATCCACAACTTCTCTGGGCAACCTGTTTCAGTGTCTCGCCACTGTCATAGTGAAAAATTTCTTCCTGATATCTAATCTAAATCTGCCTTCTTCCAGTTTGAAGCCATTACCCCTCATCCTATCTCTACATGCCCTTGTAAACAGTCCCTCTCCAAGCTTTCTTGTAGGTGCCCTTCAGATACTGGAAAGCTGCTATAAGGTCTCTCTGGAGATCTTGTCATCAGTTCTGCTTTCCTGTGTAACAGAGGCTACTGTAGTTCCCAAAATTTTACAGTTGTATGTTTTTCTTCATCTAATAATCTTTCCTAAGAAAAGAGAAAAGATAGTAGAAGACTTGCACAGACACCAGGACAATTGATTCAGGGGCACCTAAATTACTTCCAAGAAATATGGTTGCAAAGTTCGCTAAAGGATTATTTGGTATACCTGTTTTAGGAAAAACAATCCTGTAAGACATTAGTGTAAAAGTGCTTACACTTGCCTATATGTCTTCTGTTACTGCACATACGCATCTCTAAGGGCCGTTTTCTAAGAGTACATATGCATTAGCCAAACCTTTGCCTAGAATTCCTTTATTTATCTACTAGTAATTTGTCACTCTCCTCCATGCCTTCTGGGTTGGTAAATTTGTGTATTCAGTTTTGAGACGTTTTTATTTGTTAGTTTGATACTACATCCCCCTAAGCCAGGCACACAGGAGGAAGCAGATCAATAGGAATCCTCTCAGCTGTTTGGGTATTTTGCACGTTACATATTTTGACTAATAACTGATTAGCTGTATAAACTCATCCTTTAATGTTCTCTGTAGTTTCTCAGAGGAACTATGGTTATTGTGCACTACTGGCCTGAGGCTGGGGAAAGGAGACAAGGTAGAGGATAGTGAGAGCCTTCAGGTATTGATAACAGCTGCTAGCTCCATTCCCTTGGGGATTTTTTGTGTTATTTTTTTCGGTTCAGATGACCACAGAGCTCTCGTGCTCTTGTTAATGTAAGATGTCCTAAATTGCCAGACAAAGAAGTTTTCTGGGATTGGTCTTTGTGTGTATAGTGCTTGTCAGTTTGCTTTTTAAGTAACAAAAAGCTATTGGCAACAATGGATAAATTGCTGTGTGTGACTTTTCCTTTCTGGACAGTTGTTAAGATTCATGGGGTTATGGGCACCCTGAACTTCCAAAACAGCTGAATATCTTCAAATAAAATGACAGTTCAGTTCAGTGTTTGGCCAATGTTGAATTTATGCTTGTTTTTCAGCTGCAAGACCACCATAGAAGCTATACATGGATTGATGTCTCAGGTTATTAAGGATAAACTTTTTAATCAAATTAATATAGCTTGAAGTGCATCACCAGCTGATATGCATCTCCAGAGCAGAAAAAGTCATGGTTTCCTTCGCTTGGACTTGTTCAATTTGAGAAATGAAGCTGAAGTGGAAAATTATTCATTTAATTTGTAGTACTTTAATATTTCCCACCTGTCTAACCAGTTTTAAAGAACAAAATGTTCTGAAATGTAGTGCAACTTTTTGTTCTTTATCATAAAACACAACCAGTTTGGAGAATTGTTCCAAAAGTAAAATAAATTTGACTTACTGGATTTTGCTCTTAGGTATTTATCTCGATTATCCAACTGCAATAAAACAATTTTGAAAATGAGTGAGTGTTTTGGAGCTTGATTTTTTTTTTTTTTTTGGCAAATGTTCATCTCCTCTTAGTCTTTTTCTTAATATTCCATAGAGAAGTTCTGTCCACTCAGTTAGATTAGAGAGGTAGCCTATGCAGTATAAGAAGTTTGTTTCTCAGATTCTCATTTCTGTGTTTAATTTTAAGAATTGAAATCCCATTTGCTCATCTTTTAACAAGTTATTAAATCTAATGGAGCCTTTCCTGATTTAGTTTTACTGGTCCAGCCAGAAATGGCTTCTTCTCACAGTGATGAAACATTAATGCATGATGCAACAGTATTTTTTCTGTAGCTTCACACTTATGATGGACATTTTGTATTTCTAAGTAGTCAAGTAATGACCAGTTCCGCAGTGAGACTAATAATTTGTTTCTATACCATTATTTATTATTTTTCTCCTGCTCACCTTCTATTGCTTGTCATAGTAACTTGTTGCATACAAAGGAAGAAAATGAAAAGTTATCATCTCTGAAATACGCATTAGGCTAATTTAGGGCCACAGATACTAAAATGCATTAATCATAATTGCTGGCATACAACATGGGGCTGCTGCGGGGCTGATCTAAGTTTGTTTTGGAGGCTTTCGTACTGCATTTCAATAATTCAAGATGTTTGGATTTCTTTTAAGTTTTTGTCCTTAATACTGAGTTTCCTGGGGTTTTTGGAATGTTTACTTTTGGGATAACTTACAACAGGCTTTATACGATATACCATTACGCCTTATACCTTAAGTAACTGATAGTCCTTTTCAGCTTCAACTCTGCCTTGATGTGGGTTTTGTTTTTGTTTTGGTCTGGAAATTTTAATAGCTATTACTCATGTGGGGCTTTTCATCCAAATGGATTCCAGTGTATTTGAAGCTAAGATGCAAGTTATACAATGGAAACTTATCATTCAGCAGGGAAATGCTGATACCCTGAAGCAGAAATTAATCAAGTGTTTTAAAGCAGCAGCATTCAACAATATAGGAAAAATATATTTAATCGGAGCTAGTAAAGTTGAGATAATTACCAGATGTGCAGTTTGATAGGAGAACAATTTTATGCTTCTTCCAGCATGGCAGTGGGGAGGCAGGAGAAGAGAGCCATGGTATTTTAATATTCAAAGCTATTAATTTTCTTGGAAGTGGCAGCAATAGACTTCTGTGCAAGCAAGCACAGGACATAAGCCTGCAGCAGTACCTTTTAAGTTCAAGGAAGATCCAGCAAGTGTACCTAGCCAGTAACTTCTACTTATTTTCTTCCATGGGTGTTTGTGAGACTTTAAAATTTTAGCACACAGCCATTGTCACACTCAATGTGTTTACTTGCCTATTAGGAAATATAACCTGTGTTGCCGCTTTATAGAATTCTCCTTGCATAACATGATACAAAAAGTTTTGGACATCCTGTATTTACCTGAAATATAAAATAATAGTTTAATCTCATATGAGGCTATTTAGCATTTTTAAACTGTCATCATTCGTGACAGCAATGAGCTGAAATTTCATGCACGTAGGCTCAGACTGCATGGTTTTAGTCACAAGTTGGCTTTAAAGTACCAAGTTGTTTTATAAATTATAGCAGTATGAATGCTGATGTGAACAGTTGTCAGTTGAGTTACACGTGTTGCTACTTGCTGAGCATATAGTGTTATAACTCAATTCAGAATCCTACACGTAGCGTGGCTGTACCTGTGGCCTGCATAGGATCCTTTCTACAGCGTTCGGGAGGCAAAATAAGAATGCCCTTGTCTTTGATCGGACATTTTTAATGCTAGCGTTATTCCCAATTCTGCCTTAACTGAGATCAGAATTCCATGCATTGAAGGTGGCTACCACAAAGAAGTCATCCAATACGTGTACACACACACACACACATATGTGCCATTGCGCCTGTACAAGTGTATCCTAAACAATGGAAAATCATTAAGGGATAGAAAGTACACCTTAATCCTACCAAATAGTTTTGAGACTTTCAAAATACTAGGATTAAAGGTATTTTGGAGGACAGTACATGTTGTATATCAACAAATACATGAATTCATCCTCCCACATTTGCACCCACTTTTTATTTAGAAACTAGTTTAGGCAAATGGGTGCCACAGGTAAGTATTTTGACAGCTAATGTAATTCAGGACATACTAAAGCACATGCAAATAGGCTCTCTTTATTTAGATTTTTGAGACAAGCATGCATACAAAATTTCTGAGTGCCTTTGACATTTTAATAAATAAAAATCTAATTCAATGATCACAATTAATTTCTTCATCTAACACTATTTACCAACAGATATTATAATTATGGAATGCTGAGGATGCTGGATTGTGTTTGAACTTCTTCCCTCTCCTGTTCTATTTTTCTTTATTCAAGTTGTCCTGTATCTCACCTTTCTTATGTAAGCAAATTGCACTTTTAAACAATTTATGCATTCTAATCTCAACAATCCAAAAACAGATCACATACCAAGGACTCAGCTGTAATTCCTGATAGAGTAGCAGTTCACCTTTATTGTGCGCAGGCTTTTAGAAGAGCCTTTTAGATTTATTCTGTGATTTGTGGGACAGTCAAAGATGCTTCATCGTCCTATCAGACCTCCTTCTCCTTTGAAGTTCCCTTCAAATGGTTGGTAGGAACTGGAACGGCAGCTCCTATAAATTAATATTCTTGCCTGAAGATTGAATGGTTGTGCTTCTGTTGCCACATGGAAATAGGAAAAAAAAAGACATAATTTTTCTTGCCTTCTTCTTTTTTAAATGTACTGAATGGAGTAATGCAGCTGTGAGAGGCTGGCTTCTATTTCTGTTCAGCTGTTGTCCTGTCTCCCGGGCTACCTAAAATGCAAACAGGCCAGAGAAGGTAAGGGGTTATGGGAGACATGCTGCTTGGCCATCTCTAACAGCAGCCGTAGGAGTGCTGCTGGGGGAAACGCACGTGAACCTGGCCACTTTTTTACCCATTTTTAATGGATCTAGTCGCTTTATAGAGCATTTCTGGTTCTAATAGTGTGGCATGTGCTGATTAACAGGTTTTTTTGTCTTACCCTCCACCTTTATCATTTTATTAGCTTTTATCGTATCGTCCCCTCAGCCTTCTCTCCACATTGAGAAGTTTAAGCTTTTTCATGCGGTTATAAAGCTGCCACTCACTTTACCCACTTGATCCCTTTAGTTGCCCCCAGTACCAAGTCTCATCCTGCTTTGTACTTTACACACAGAACGCAGAACTGCGCCGTACTCAAGATTTGAGTGCACCAAAGTTTTATAGAGGGGCAAAATAGTTCTCCCTTGTTCTCAGTACCCTTCCTGCTGACACCCAGCGTTCCATTGGCTTATTTGGTTGCTGCTGCACATCAAGCTGATGATTTCAAAATCTTAAAAACTGCTTAAGTTTGAATTGGTAGGTACAACTCCGGAAAGCTTTGTGAGGGCATGGTTCAGATTTTCCCAAGCTGCATTTATCTGCATCGAAGCTCCTCTGCCACATTTTTGCTGACTCAGTTCTGTGAGATCTTTTTGGAGCTCCTCACCATCACTATTTGAGTACCCAGAAGAGCCAAGTGACCAGCTGAAAACTTAGAGATATTTAGTTATCTTAAACCCTTCAGGGTTTCATCTGATTGACGTGCGCGTTTCAGAGCTGCACAGAGAATAGTAACTCAACTGTAGGAGAAACTTGAAAATAAACATGTTGGAGGACAAACACTGAATTGCAGTGATTATAAGGAAGAATATGTTGCTCTCTAAAGGCTGTACACTGGAGAAGGAGATGGTTTCAGGCCTCGCGCAGGAATGACAAGGTGCAGATGTAGGTCTCGCATGCACAATTATTCCTTTATCTTGCGTTTGTCTGCACTGTACCTAACTACCACATATATATATATATATATTTGAAATATTAAAATAAGCACTTCAGAAACTTGCAAAATTGTTTTCCTGGATTATTTTAAAAGTAACTAACGGCAGCAGAAACAATTCAAATTTATATCTATATGGTATATCTGAGGTGTCTGGTCATATAAAGCAAGAATACTTCTATTGCTCAGATTTTATATGTAGCCAAGACATTTAAGATAGTGAAATTTTGCATTGAAGTCCCACATAAACAATCAGATTACCTACTCAGTAGATCTATTCTTAACTAATCTGTAAAATGTAACATCTTTACTCTGGTTGTATTTGTTTTAGCAATGGTTGTGGATAGTGTTTAAGAGCTAAACAAGGTGATCAGGCTATTAGGGCCAATTTTTTTTTTCTAAATAATTCTGCATCCAGCAGCCCCCTTTTGTACCTCCAAGCAGCCTGATCTTCAAAAACTCGGCACTTACTCAGAGGGACAATGGGAGTTACTGGATGTTAAGCGTTTCCCTAGGTCTCTTACGTTAGATGTCTGCTGGAGACCGAGCCTTGCTGAAGGACTGGCCATAACTGGGAGTTCTGAGCAATAATCTCGATACACTAAAGAAAGCCAAACTTTAGAAAATGTTTCCGTCCCCAAAACTCTCTCTGCCACCGGTATCTGCCACTGGTATCTGGATTTTGTTACAAACTCTGCAATCTTTACTCTTACAAGCATTCCTTGTACGAACAACCTCACTGAAGTCAAGAAATATTTTTGCTTTAGAGAAAGCTAATAAAAAGGCTAACCTTAATCTTTTGCTTTTAAGCAGCATCACAAGTTCTTTAGTCATCCTTTACCTCACATTCAGGCCAGGCCAGAAGAAATATTCCTTGAGCTTTTCATAAATTATCTTTGGTTCTAGTACTGGAATAACAGGCAGCTGTGAGCTGGCTACAACAGCTGAGTTCACCGTCTATCTTGGATATTCCCTGGAAAACTCCCCTTACTCCACAATGTCTCTGTTCAGACCCGATTTTACAAGAGACTCTTGTTTTCCTTGCCTTTGGTGGCAGTTTGTGCACACAAGCTCAGATTATATAGCACGAGCTCTTTAAAACGTGCTGTTTAGTAAATGAAGCATAATTTTCTTGCATTTCTATCAGTTGTGCCTTTATAAAGCTTTGACTGCATCTGGTTTTGGATATTTTGTTTTTACCTTGACCTGTCTGGTGTTTCACGACACTTCGGTGGGGCAGGCCATTCCTGCAGATACAGTAGCTTTAGAAGGTGTAAGGCAGCCGTGAACTCGGGTGCTGGATCACTCCTGCACAGCCTGGTACGTTGCCCCAAGGCGTACAGTGTTTCTATAGCACTCCTCCATATATTATGAACTGTAATGCCAGCCGATTATTTAATGTCGATCATTAAAAATGCAAGAATACAAGGTGTGAAACTGATGGCTGACATCTTACTACTTTGTTTATAAGCTTAAAAATATACTAAATATAATTAAACATGAATTATCTTACTTATTTTCTCCCCTTTGCTAAACTTTGGAGATTTTTTTTTAATTTTAGGTCAGCATTTTAAAATAAGCTTGGTATGTTACTTTCTCTTTGATAAACATACTGTTTATTTTATCTGTTTTTATTGCTGTGCCCCAAAAAGTCCAAATCAGAACTGGACTTCCATTATGCTACTAACATATAATTAACATAATTTGTTTATATACAATATTTAGTTTGAAATCTCAATACAAAAGACTTTGTATATCGTACCGTAAACTAGGTTAAGATAAAATAATAAAAACAAATACTTTCAAAAGTACAAAACCAGACAAAATTTAAATGCTACAGAGTTGAGCTAGCATCATTTTAAGGGTGCAAGTCCCTAAGAGGTGAAAGTGATTAAAATAGGGCATGATAATACATAAGATTAATTGCATACACATAGAATTTTTTTCTTGTGTCGAGCCTTGAAGAACTGACATCAGAGTCTCCAGTTAGTTGAAGGATTTTTCTGGAGCTAAAAACAATTATGCTAAACTTTTAAGGAATTAATAAAGTATCTTGTTCCTCAGGGTGTATTTTTTATGAGCTGTAGTTTTACTTTTCAGACCATAGTAATAACATCCACAAGGAAATATGTAATTTAGGAAAGTTAATTTTGCCCCTCAGATGAAACTTCTAACATATGAAATATTTGCTGTGACATTTGGTTTGTTTTTAATTATGAAAAATTGCTTCATACAGGGCTTTCTGAAAACTACAGTATTCTGGGAAGTAGCATGGTCCAGTGGATAGGTCATAGGACTGCATCCCAGGAGAACTGGGGTTTCTTCCTGACTTTTCACAAATCAGGAGTGCATAAACTTTAGCAAGGCATTTTTGCCAGAGCTTGTGTCTGCTTTCCTCTATGAAATAAGAAGATTGATCATTAGCCTTTCAAAAATACAGATGGAAGAGGATATGTAAGTATTACCCTTTTTATGCACTAAAGGTCATCACTACTCTCCAGTTTGTCAGACGTTACCGCCTTAAATAGCAATTCTTAATGATGCTGTTAGCAAAGAATGTTTACTCTGTTTTGCGTAGTTTGTCTGTTTAGATCATCGCAGATAGGAAAAGCTTAAGCCCTTTGAGGGGATTACAAATATATTGTTTTAGGAACTCTTCATTTTCAACTGAAACGTGCATTCCACTCCTATGTAATTTGTCCATCATTTCCTGTGTGAATTTCTGTTTGGTTTAGACCCAATTACCTCAGGGCTTGTGAAGAACTGCAGTGGCATTACTTTATTATAAAAGGAAATTAATTTGTGTGCCTGCATGTAATAGCATGAACTCTTTAGTAATTACAACCGTCTGAACTTTCTTCTCCAGCTGACGACAAGTTGCATTCACTTGCCTTATCATTTGAGGTCAGAATTAAGCTTATAATTTTAATCTGTTTCTAAGGGAGGCATTTTCAGTCCGAGTTCCGCAAAGCTGGAGATAGAACTGGAGAAACCTAGAGGTTCTAAAACGGCAGATATTCTTCCAACTTGAAACAAGATGTATGCATTCTACATGGTGATACAAACTGCAAAATAGCTCCTCATTATACCAAATTTTTGTGCAACATCTTCCTTTCCACTTTAAAAATTCTTCTTATGACAACTAGGTAAAATTGTGGAAGTGGCAAAAATGGTTTAACACAAATACTTATGTAAAACATCAGCCAGGGACAAATAACATGTAAATAACATCTTACATCTATTTAAGAACAAGTAAGAATGACTGTGTGAATGCTCAGATTTGCTCTCTATACAGTGTTTGACAAAATAATTCAGGGCTACCAGTATATTTTCTGACTGTTTCTGAATAATAACAGCATACAATAATTTTTACTTTCTCTTCTTGGTTCATCTGTCAAAATTCATTACAATATTTGTAAAGCTGTTATTTTCTCTATGGTGAAAACTGTTAAAGTGCATTTTGAATTATTTCTTATCACTCATCTTTGGAGACAGGATCTTGCATTTCCCAAATCAACATTGTGGTCTCTGCTGGAGGTAATATGCAATGTTCATTAAAAAAACACTATAAACACTATAAAGATAAAGTGTTTGTCCTAACAAACAGATAGTTTTCCAATAACTTCACTTTTATTTCCAGGCTTTAATAGATTTTAATGCTGGGAGGTGCAGAAAGGCTATTTCACTTTTTGGCATCTGTCAATAATATTAATGATGGTAACAGTTTTGTACTAATAACAGACTTTAAAGTTTTATAATAATAATTATCCATATAAGGCTTCAAGCCTTGTCTGGTATCGGACATATTTTAACTTGGTTTTAGTTGTATTTGCAGAAGTGATTTTAGGAACTTTTGTAACAGCCAGCCTGTTATCTGTCTCCTTTTAATCGCATTAGTGGTTTTCTGTCTCAGCTCTGGTTTTGCTTAGGCCTGCACAGTTCTGTTGGTATCAGCAGTCAGGACGAGCAAAAATGTTACTCCAGTCACGGAAGAAGCGATGATGTATAATCAGTGAAGCAGCACTAGCACGAGCCATGAACTGTGTGTGGTCAGCAAGGAGAAGGCAGCACCGCAGGGAAAGAACTCCAGTCCGGTGCTTCTCCAGTGTGGGGAAGGAAAGGTAGCTTCGCTTGGAATGCTAATTGTTGAATGCATAATCTGTCATTCAAGGGAAAATCAAGAATCAGGAGGTGTTGTCAAGTAGTTGTCATGCAGCAGAATGAGTCCAAGAACTTGAAGCACTTAACGTTAGGGCTTTACATAAATAATTATTCCAGGTACCTGTCTCACCTAAACCATTTCCAGTATAGAAATACAACCATAGAATCACAGAATTGCCTAGGAAAGGAGGGACCTTTCCTATCATTGAATCCAACCATCAACATAACTCTTGACAAAAACCATGACTAAACCATGACTAAACTATGCTGCCATACACCTATTTCAGAGCAAGTTTGACACGCGGATAAAACTGAGGAAACTACATATTTACCAGAACTATTATTCATGAGCAGCAAAATACCGACGCCCTGTCTCCTGCAGTACCTTACTCCTTTGTTGACTGTAAGCAGAAGGTTGGCGGGTCGTAGCTGGAGTTCCCATCCCCACCTCTGTAACGCTCTCCCTTCTGCCTGCCGGGACGGGGATGATTGAAGGCTGTCGGATTTCCGACGGAGCCAGGCTAATGCCCGCCCGCCAGAGGAGCAGGTAACTGCTCGGGTCACGCTTCAACCCCTCTCTCATATGAGCATGCTAGGCTAGGAAACTTTTTTTCTAACCAGCTGTTGAATTTTGTGAAAAAATAGTAGAATTTATTACCATCCTATGCCTGTCCCCTTTGCCAGTTTTAGTCAGAGTTGGCTTGATGGGCTTAAAAGTTACTACGCAGTATATACAGAGACATCACGAACGGGTAAGCATCGTGTCCTTAAGAAACCAAGCTGACAACATCAGATTTAATGGATTATAGCTTTGTTTTTCAGACAAAGACATTTCAATACAGCTCTGTGAAAGTTTTTTGAAATTAAAGCACTATTTCTTCTGCCCTATGTTTTTGAGAACCTTATATTCGCTACCTTTGGAAACATAAAAAACAAAACAAATCTAAATTCAGTGGGAAAAGTTGTTTCCGGTATATTTTACATATTAAAACTTACATACTGTGTTGATTCCATTTTATACAGCTGTCTAGCCACAAAAGAGGAAGGCCAGAGATACTCAGGAAAAAGTCTGACTGCATAAAAAAGTTTGAAACCTGACCCTGAAAAAGTTTGTCAGAAATTGTCAGGCTTTAATGTGATGTTTTATAATTACAAGAGTGATATTTTTCTTCTAAGGATATCTTTCTTACTCATTATATGACACACCCCGCATATAGAATCCATACACGCAGAAAGAGCTCTATGCAAAATGCATGGTAGTGCTTATGCAAGGGAGGCTCTTAAGGTGTTTTATGTCCTCAGAATTAAATTCCAGTTCAATGTTCCAATCTGGAACTGTAAGAAATATAGCCACCAATGATTCTACACAGGTATTTCCAAAAGCTTTTTTGAAAACAAGGACTTTTTGTACTTGGCCAAATTACTGCCATCCTGGAGAGTACACAGATGATTGTTTAATACTCTGTGCCACCAGATGAGAATCCTATTTCAAATCTTAATGAATAAATACTCTCTCTGAAACTTCTCATAGCTTTTTCTGCCTTTAAATCAGATTACTAACAGACAGCCCTAGACACCTGCAAAATCTACAGCCATGAGGGAGAACAAACTAAGTCCAAAATTAACTTTGAGAATATTAACATACTTCTTTTACAGGAACATTTCCCAGAACAAGCAGCTCCAGGGCATGCTCAGTTTGGATTCCACCACAGAAATAAGGACATCTTATGCTCTTTTGTATCCTGAGAGAAGGATATAGGAAATTTGAGGTTGCAAGGATGGGACTCTTTATACCTTGTCTGCATTTCTAACAAAGGTCAAAGTGGAATGTGCTCGTAACAACATTTTTTGTCATTTTTCCTATAAGAGAAATGAAGTCCTAACCTTGGTTTCACTGGAAGCAATATATTTTGTCACTGACCAGCTGATGCACTTTGTGTGTTCCAACACAGTGAGCACATAACATGTATGAAGTTTTATGGACTTCAGTGAGTTATTCATATGCTAAACTGATAGAATCACAGAATGGTCGAGGTAGGAAGTGGGCTCTGGAGGTCATCTGGTCCAATGTACCCATTCACGCAGGGCCACCTAGAGCTGGTTGCCTGTGTCCAGAAGACTTTTGAGTATCTCCAAGGATGGAGAGACTACACCTCATTGGGCAACCTGTGCCAGTGCTTAGTCAACCTCACAGTGAAAGTGTTTCCTGATGTTCAAAGGGAACCTCCCGTATTTCAGTTTGTGCCCATTGTCTCCAGTCCTGTCACTGTGCACCACAGAAAAGAGCCTGGCTCTGTCCTCTTTGCACCCTCCCTTCAGGTATTTACATACACTGATGAGATATCCCTGAGCCTTCTCCTCTTCAGGCTGAACAGCCCCAGCTCTCTCAGCGTTTCCTCGTAGGAGAGATGTTCCAGTACCTTCAGCATCTTAATGGCCCTTAGCTGAACTCTCTCTGGTATGTCCATGTCTCTCTTGTACTGGAGAGCCCAGACCTTGAGACAGCACTCCAGCTGTGGCCTCACCAGCACTGAATGAAGAGGCAGGATCACCTCAACTGGCAATACTCCTCTAATGCAGCCCAGGGTACCATTTGCTTTCTATGCAGCAAGGACCCTTTCCTGGCTCGTGTTCAATTCGGTGTCCACCAGGACCCCCAGGTCCTTTTCTGCAGAGATGCTTTCCAGCCTGGTGGCCCCCAGCCTGCGCTGGTGCCTGGGGTTGTTCCTCCCCAGGCGCAGGACCTCGCACTTCCCCTTGTTGAACTTCTTCAGGCTCCTGTCAGCCCATTTTTCCAGCCTGTTGAGGTCTCTCTTGGTCGCAGCATGACCCTCTGGTGTATCAGCCACTCCTCCCACTTCTGTGTCATCATCAATTAATTCATTTTAAAAGGCACCAAAAAGGTTGATATAATATTGATCTAAGAAAACCCCAAACAACCGCAAATTGGAATAATGTTTCATCGTAAGAAAAATTTATTAAACGTTTGCTAGCCTTTTTTAATAGAATATTACTGTTAAATAAAACATCCATTAATTTATCCATTTAAACACAGTATCAATTTATTAAAATATTAACCCTTCTAATTTAAGCATGGGGGGAAATAACAATGTAATTTTGATTTTGCCAGTAATTCATGCTCACAAAAACGCCTGGCATGCAGCAAGAAGGGGTAACACCAGATGGAAAACCTGCATGTAAACAGAATTTAAGAACACGTAGCATTATTAAGATATTAATAAGGCAATGAGCTCTTCCTAGGGGAGATGTTGTTTAAAGTCCAATTGAATCAGCAGATTTCACAGTTTTCTACCGGAAAATTCCCTTGTTGCGACTTTGTCTTCTACAGACTCCCGAGGTGGGCTGACAGGCCGCAGCTAGCCCAGGCCGCAGGACATACCTGTGGCACAGCAACACGCTTTTCGCCTCAGAGGCATATCTAGGCCCATGACCGCAGGCTACGCCCAGTTCCCCACCCCAGCTCACCCTTGTGGGCAGAGAAGGCGTCTGGGCAGGGGAGGCACGGCCACCAGCGGGCCCGAGCAGCCCTATCCCCACAGGGCACCCCAGCCCGCCGCCCGGAGCCGCCGCAGACGCCCGCCCGCCATTGCGCAGGCGCAGACCCCGCCCCCCGCCTGTCTCCTCAACGCTGATTGGCTGGAAAGGGAGCGTTGCGCCGGGGAGCGTTCCCGCCTCCTCGGCTGTTGGCGTGTGGTTGCCGTGGCAACCAGGGGCGGCGGCGGCGGCAGCGGTCGCGCCCGCGCCTCTCCTGCCCGCCGTCCGGCTGGCGCGCCCCGCAGGTGAGGGGAGAGCGGCGTCGGGCGGGCCGTGGGGCGGCGCGGCGCGGGTTCCTCCTGGGACGGCTCTTGGGAGCCGTTCCTGGCCCCCCTGCCTGTCCCGCTCGGCTGACGGGCAGGGACACCGGAGCGGCCTTCCGAGAGGTTGTGCTGGGTGGTGGCTGGCTTCTGTCGTGGTCAGCCGGGGCGGGGGGCCGCGGAGGGGGGCCGGGAAACGGCGGACGACGACATGGGACGGTGGCGACGGCGTGAAATGAGACGGCTGACGGAGCTGTGGCATCGAGAGAGATCACACAGAGCCCCCACGGTGGCAGCCCGGCCCTTCCTCTGCTGCTAATGCTTGTTTTGGCAGAAGGTCTAAGAAAGGGCTCAGAAAAGTGTTTTTATTTTAAAAAGCAAGAAAGAAACGCACTTCTCAGTAAAAAAAAGACCAATGTGCTTTCAGCTTTCCTTCTTCCCCCCATTTTTATTTTTTTTTTTAAAAGCAAAAAACCCACATGGGGAGACAAGGGGGAACTCCTGAGCTTCAGCCTTGCTCAGTAAGTAAGGAAGTTTCTGCTGCCTTCACAGTTTCAATCTTTACCTTTCCTCAGTTTCTCATAAATGTAACACTGGCAAGGAGGATTCTCTGTGCCGTGGTTTATGTGGCTGCATGAGTTTTAGTATTGGAGTGGTTTTTGCTGTCTCAGTTGTTTTGGCACACTGCTGTGGGACTATTATCTATTGGCTAAAATACATAATGTACACTGAATTACGTATTGGCTAAAAAAGCAGTTGTTAAGTTACATTTGTTAGGGTATTTTTACCCCCAGACCGTTTACACATCCAGTGCAAAATACGTGTCTTGCCTTCCTCCCTCCCCTCCATTCCCCCATTTATAAGCTCATTTGGAACAATGTCCAAATTTTTTTTTAAAAAGTTAGTATTGTTGTGAAAGCCTTTGCAGTATGCCTCAGTGGGAAAAACTGGGGTTTTCACTGCGCACAACAAATGCTCCTGCAGGTGTGTGCATGACAGAAGGGCTGTGCAGATGTCTAAAGAGTACTTCTCATGGCCTGTAAAACCTACTGTAGTGATGTATTGTCTAACTAATAATTAGGTTATGAGCTGCCACTAATTAGTTACTTATGTGTGAGAATTGCTTCCACTGTGGCCAGTTGTGCTCATACTTCTATATGAAAAAAATGAAGACTACAGTACAATTTGTTTAAGCACACTGAAACAACAAATCACATATAGCAATGTATTTTAAATGTTATTTAATACTTCAAAAGTCTGAAAAAATAACAGCAAGAAAGGAGTAGATTTTTATAAGCAGGAAAGACTATACATAAATGTGCCACTGTAAGCAAAAAGGGAATTTGTGGGGAAACATCAGATTTGAAGTATACATGTAAGCTTTGTTGAAGATCTCGGGTACAAGTAGTATAACATTTTCCTTTTTGTTTTTGAGGCATTTTATAAAACGGCTTACAAGAGCACGTGCAACACGCTATTAAAAGCAGCAGTTTGGCCTATTACAGAATTATGGTTCGACTAACAGTGGACCTAGTTGCTAAAAGCATCAGTCGGAAGAATCGCAATGAAGAGGAATTTGGACAGTATCTGCGAAAAATAACTCATCTAAATTTATCAGATAAAAATATAGATGCAATTGTAAGATTTATTTTTCTTTATTCCTTTTAACCTGGCCACTCAAGTATTTTGTAGCTACTCTTATGAAGAGTTGTTTATCGTCGGGAAGACAAAGAAGCAAAGCCAGCTTTCTATTTTATAACGGCTATATTATGTTTTAACATTTATATTGACTTGCAATTAAGCCTTAATAATACATCTGTTTAGAAACATGCTTCAGCATTCACTGCTGCTATTGTGTGGAATACTGCTTGTATGTAAAAGTGTTTAAATGGATTTTAAATGTGTGCACATTTGAAATGTGAAAATAATCTTTCAGCTGTAACTTTTCATATAAAACATCAAGGCGGGTGATTGTAACTCCAACGGTCTGCATCATTTCTTATTATCAACCTGACACTTTTTTCTTTATGCGTCAAAAATCTCGTTGAAGTATTTTACTTGACTGAAACTGTGGAAATATGTATCATCTGCGTAGCAGACAAGAAGGATATTATCAGGACACTAACTACTTTTGCCATTAATCAATTAAAATAGAAAATCCGTGTAAGCAATTACAAAGAGAAATGAACAAAGTGTTAAAGCGAAGTATTTTTTGCAGTATTTCGCAGAACTATTACAGAAATCTGCAGCTCTAAAAAAAAAAGGCAAATCAAAACAATTTGCTATTTTGATTATTTTGTACAGTTTCTACATTGTAAGGGAGCATTCAGGAAGTCAACAGAATGGAAATGATAACTCCACTTGCTTACCTCTTTAGCTACATAAGAAAGGGAATATTTCAAATTAATCATTTCGACCCGACACTTTTCCTATAGAATATAGTCAGTCTGTTGCCATTGAATCAGTAGATGCTGGGCTTTGACAGCAGTGCTCTAGCCCTGTTGAAATCTTGCTATAGTGTTCTTGGAGACTTTAGGTCTGAGGTTAAAAACCAAAGTTCATATTTTCAGCAACAGTTTGTTTTTTTATTTAAAGACTTGTATTTATTGATGGTTACCTTTATAAAAATGCAAACTGTGTAAAAGAAGTGGTGTAAGGAATGAATAATTTTGCAGATCAGAAATTTTTTTTAAAGGAAGTAGTAATGACATGACATATTATTAAGTGCAACACTTATTTTATTCTTGTTAATGCCAAATATTTCTAGTATTGGGAATTTTACAAAGAGTTGTTAACTCGCAGCACAATCTTTTCAATCTCTCGGTGATTTATTCCTTAGATTTCAGAGGAAGTCTGAGAAAGGAAAGGAGAGTTCAGGAACAGGATACAAGCCAAGTGAGGTTAACAAATTTGGACTGGTGTAGTGGCTTTTTCAAATTAGTCAGGTTAAAATCTACATTTTTTTTTTTTAAATTGCTCCCTGGGGCTTACTCATTTAAAAAATAATTCATGACCTTTTCGTTTTCAAAGACTAAACCTGTGAACTTAACCCAGTCCTCCTTCCTTTGAGTTTAATAATAGGAAATTTATACAGTTTTCAGTAAGTCCTGAGTTAATTCAAATCCCCTCCGGATACGGAGCACATTTTGAAATTGCTGAGCTTTAAACAATTGAATTGTTGTGTATGGCGGATTTCTGCTTTAGAAGTGTGATTTCAGTCAAGAAGATTAAATAGCTTGTTCTATATGAACAGATCCCTGCAAGCAAATGGGTTTATTTGTCCCACTCCTAGGAATGTGCACAGCAAGTTACTACTTTGATTGGTCCATTTGGTTAGGACTTGTTCATCAGATGCCACAGAGAAGTTTTACAGAAACCCTTATAAGAACAGGTGACCTTTTACAGAAACCCGTATAAGAACAGGTGACCTTTTAGTTATTTAAAAGGATGAGGGGATTGAGTGTACCCTCGGTAAGTTTGCAGACAACACCAAGTTGTGCAGGAGTGTTGATCTGCTTGAGGGTAGGAAGGCTCTACAGAGGAATCTGGACAGGTTGGATTGGTGGGCTGAGGCCAGTGGTATAAGCTTCAACAAGGCCAAGTGCCAGATCCTGCACTTGGGTCACAACAACCCCATGCAACACCACAGGCTTGGGGAAGAGTGAATGGAAAGCTGCCTAGCAGAAAAGGACCTGGGGTGTTGATCAACAGCCACCTGAATATGAGCCAGCAGTGTGCCCAGGTGGCCAAGAAGGACAACAGCATCCTGCCCTGTATCAGGAATAGTGTGGCCAGCAGGACTAGGGAAGTGATTGTCCTCCTGTACTTGGCACTGGTGAGGACCCACCTCGACTACTGTGTTCAGTTTTGGGCCCCTCATTACAAGAAAGACATTGAGATGCTGGAGCATATCCAAAGAAGAGCAACGAGGCTGATGAGGGGTCTAGAGAACAAGCCTTATGAGGAGCAGCTGAGGGAACTGGGGTTGTTCAGCCTGGAAAAAAGAAGGCTGAGGGGAGACCTTATCGCTCTCTACAACTACCTGAAAGGAGGTTGTAGCAAGGTGGCAGTTGATCTCCCAAGTAACAGCCAATAGGACAAGAGGAAACGGTCTTAAATTGCACCAGAGGAGGTTCAGATTGAATATTAGGAAAAATTTCTTCACGTAAAGGGTTGTCAAGCATTGGAAGAGGCCTCCCAGGGAAGTGGTTGAGTCGCCATCCCTGGAGGTATTTGAAAGACATGTAGATGTGGTGCTGAGGGACGTGGTTTACTGGTAACTTGGCAGTGTTAGGTTAACGGTTGGACTTGATGATCTTAAAGGTCTCTTGCAACCAAAACGATTCTATGATTCTAAGTCACACAGGATGTGATGTATCTGCTGATAATGGCTGTAGTCCTCAGCTTCTGTATGGCAGAACAGCAATGATAGATTTCAGTCTTAAATCTGTGCAGGAGATGATTACTGACAATCAGTTTTTCTGGGAAAAATAGTTGTTAAAAGTGTTTGTTAAAGATGAAAATGTATAAATTGTGCAGCACAACTTAAATACAAAAACAATCAACAGCTTCCAGAAGCAGGCAGTGAGTGAACTCTATGTAGCATTTATTTGTTATTTTTTATTTCAGGGTGATGTCCCTTTGTGTAAAAATCTTAGAGTTCTGTATTTATATGATAACCAAATCAGTCAAATCCAGAACTTGGACTTTGCTTCAAATATAACACACCTTTACCTTCAGAACAATTGTATTACGTGTATAGAAAATCTCTCATCGCTGAAAAACCTTGAAAAACTGTAAGTTGAAAGTCATGTATTTATTTGAATACTAAAAGAATAATTATTAGACTAAGAAATCAAAAAATTATGTAGCTAGTAATGTCCTTTCAGCTCTTAAATGTTGCTTTTCAAATAAAAGTAATTCCTTATGATTTTTTTAACAGAGTGTTCTATGATATAAGTGATGGCATATCATCTTAACGTATTTATCTTCATTTAAATTATTTTCGTTTTTCAGACATTTAATAATAATAGTAGCAATATATAAAACCCCTAAAAATCCCTTGGATCTGTTAGCTGTATGTTCTATTTGCATGCTAGGTTATTTACTTTTTCTATTATAATTTCCAAGTATTATTCAATAATACTTAAAATATTTAATTTTTTTTTTATATATATTGAGGCCTTGTGTTAGCTTTTGCTTTCAAAGGATATTAAATCTATTTTGTGTACTACTCTGCAGGTATTTGGGGGGCAACTGCATCACTGTAGTAGAGGGTTTGAATAAACTAGAAGAAATAAGGGAGCTACATATTGAAAGTCAACAACTCCCTCTTGGCGAAAAGCTTCTGTTTGATCCAAGATCCCTTCGGTCCCTGGCAGTAAGTACATTTTGAGAATTTCAGTGAGCCGTTAATCAGTAGATCAGTATTTTCAAGGGAAGTGATTAGTACATGATCACTGTGTGTTTTCCTTTTCTCCCAATTGGTGTCATTTTTGGGAGATTCCCATCTCAATTCTCATATAAACAAGGAGTCCAGCAGATTCTACTACTTCATTTATTTTTTGGTGAAGGATGGAAATGGAAATGGAAATGAGAATAGAGAGAGGAAGTAAAGAAATGTGTGAATGCCCTATACCAACAAAATGTGAATAAATTAAAAAAAGGGTAGGAATTTATTACAGTTCTCTTAGTCAACTTAGCTTGTAGTGCATTGGCTTGTTGATACTTCTCTGATTTGATTGTTACATTAGTTTATTTACTGCCTCCTGTATTTCTCTAGGGAATGCAATGGCAAAAGGTGCAAACAGCTTTTTTTCTGGATATTAAGAGCAACACAATCAAAAGCTTTCAGTTTTAGTTCTGCAATTTTTCTATGTTGTTCTATGTCAAGATTTCAGAAAAGTCAGCTTTTGAAGTTTTCTTTCAACAGGTTAATTTCTCAGTAAACAACAAATATTTTTTGGAGATTTTAAAATATACTTCATTTACTAATATATATAGTTCTATACTAAAAAAAAAATCATCTTGCTGTATCTCCCAAAGTGTTGTCAGGATTTGATGAGCTTTTTTTGTGAAGATTAACTTTTTAGTGAGTTCTTTTGTCATGTGTGTATCATGAACATTTGACCTAGCTCTAATTCTTGCTGTTTTGAGATTAAGTAATCCAAGTATTGCCATTTGCCTGTAATAGAAATGAGCCATTCTTGAGAGACCACTTTTACTTTGTTATACAGTAATACTTTGTTATATAGCTATAATTTTCCCAGGATAACCCATATATTTCAGTGTTTTTCAGCATCCTGGCCTAGAGTCACCAGTGTTTTATTCTTCGTGGCTTTTATTCATGGTCTTCTGGTGTTGTGGGTTTTTTTTGTTTTGCTTTTTAAGAAACACTTTGCATTCTTGACCATGTAACATCTTTGTGGATGCTACACATATAAGCATTCTGTTTTGATGTTTTGAGTACTAAGTGTTTTGTCCCTGTTTAAGACATCACTTCTGACTTCACCTTCTTCTATCTATTTCTGCCTCTTAATGTTGTCAGCAATAAAAGAGCCAAAAACATGGGGCTATATAGGTCTCAGTGCACTACAAGCAAATGTTTTGACGATGACAATATCATGAATCTTTTGACTGAGGAGATTAAGTTTATGAACTATGTGTATCAGGATGATACTGGTAATTTCTGCCTGCGATGTAGATCTTGTTCAGATTTTAGAAGGGGGTTACATTTCTTGTATACACTGCTGAAACAGGCATTTTCTATCTAATGGTAAATCCCATATCTGGTATAATTCTAAATTTACGGGATTAGGTGTGCTTTTTCATCTTCTAGAGATATAGACGTCTTGTTCCTTTTACATGAAACAACATTTAAGTGTTTCCTGAGATAAACACATGAAACAGATTTATTTTTTATCTAGAATGTAAAGATCTCTCTAACTATTGTCCATTACAAAAGGCAAAGTGCATTATGTGACCCGCTAATGTTCCAAAGAAGGGGCAAGGACCAGCGGTATGTATACCGAGAGATTTGTAGGATCAAGCCTGAAAGAGAAACAGCGTAGTCCAGTTGTTAAATGGGACTACATAGATATCAGATATGGATTTCAGCTCTATGCAGTTCAGATGTAACCTTGGAAAAGGCAGTCATTTTCTGTGTCTGTTTCATACTTAAAATGTAGAGTTAGTAGCACTTGCATAACTCTAAAGCATTTGAACATTTTTAGAGAAAAACAAAAATTCTCTATTTCCTAAGAATTCCTGAAATAATCAAGAAAAAAATCTTACTTTTGTTTGACATCAAAACCAAAATAAACAGCATTTTAGGAGAAGAGGGAAAGCCAACATAAAACTACATGTGAGGTATGTGGTAGTTGTATTTGCGTGTTTCTGCTTCATATGCTTGTTCTTCCTTTAACAAGAATTTACAACTTGACTCATGCATGGCATGGAAAAAAAAATAATTTTCTCTTTCTGCTTTTCTTCCTCCAGAAATCTTTGTCTGTGTTGAACATCAGCAATAACAACATTGATGAATTAGAAGAACTGGCAGTTTTGGAAAATCTTTCTTATCTTAGAGCAGTTGACAATCAACTTCAACATATGAAGGTATTAAAATAGAGACTTGTTCTATTTAGTATGGGTGATAAGAAGTTAGTCATATTCATCTTTATCACTAAATAGGTGAGTTACTGAACCTCTGACTTTCCAAGCATGCTATCTTTTCTCATCCAGAAATCTTGTTGAGACTAAAAATGGAGAACTGTTTATCTAGGATGCCCAAATGTCCTTTAATCCTACGTAAAGTGGCAATTGTGCATGCGTCTATCAACTGAGTAGTAAATGCATGGAAGTTATAACTATAATATAATATGTCCAAAATGTAGATTTAGTATGTATATTTTGGCCACCTGAGTAACTACGAGTGCTTTAATTTGCAAAGATGACACGGACATTGTTTTTTAATTAATTTGCAATATTTTACCATATTATAGTTTTTAATTCTCTATTTTATTGTAAATAAAAGACGCTTCTTGGATATCAGATCATTTAGCTGATTTTGCAGCTGTTACAATATCAAAATGACTTTTTGACTATTGTGGCTGGAGTATCATAAGAAGTATTTGTCATTAAAGTATACACTGAATTTCTTTCATAAATTTTTGCTAAGGAAAGGCACATCTTCATAAACAAGAGCTCTAACTTCCACAGTAGCAGCCAAAATAAATGAAATAAAAGTATTTTTGCTCTTCCTTTTGCAGTAGCAAATGTGGTTCAAACAGAATGTTCTAGACTTACAATTTCTAGCTTATCTTCGCAAAAAGGAATAGAATATTGGCCTTGTTACTTCTCATTATTTTTATAAGTTATGATGTCTTCCATTTCTTGACATAAAGAGCAGTTAACAAATAATTTTAGTGTCCAGTTAGTAACTGAATATCAAATTTATGTTGAACAGTATGCTGACGTCATCATTGCAGGGTGGAGGCATCGAACAAACTTTATAAATGACTTAATAAACACTGTTTTCATTTAATATAAACCATAGGCATTTGTATTCTGCTTTTTTTGAATTTTTTATTTTTTTAATTAATAAACACGGAAATTAATTTTCTTAAATGGTACCCCGAATCACCAAGACAAAGCCTTGATTAAAATAAACTCTTTCATTACTGGTTTTCATATACATTCTATTTCCTTAGAAAAGTTAACTTTCATTGGTTAGTAATTATTAAAATAACCATTCTTATTATGTCTTAAAACACCTAATATCTTTTACATTAAATTTGGCAGTTCTGTTTACTAATGAAGAGATTTCAATATTTTGTGTGCATAATCTATCCGTGATCTAGGTCAATATACTTTATTTGGACTCCTAATTTTTTACATTTGAATATTAAGAAACGT
The DNA here is from genome assembly GCF_964199755.1 of Larus michahellis. NCBI lineage: Eukaryota > Metazoa > Chordata > Aves > Charadriiformes > Laridae > Larus > Larus michahellis. The sequence continues at coordinate 131,929,169 of NC_133897.1, read as the reverse complement.
TGTATGATACATTTCTTTTTTACTAGAGGATTAATAATGCGTCATATTTCAAGCTGTGTTTCTGGCTGGCAGTTGTGCTTGAATTCGTATCAAAATACAATTCACGTAGGCTTTTGCTCAGTAATTAAAACCATATTGAATGTGTTAGTTACATCAAAATAATGTTTTTTTTAAATAGGTAGTCTTTCCAAAGCATTCCTTTTTAAAAGGAATCATTTTCTAAATAAAACATATTACAGTAATTTTTTTAATTTACTTTTTTCTTTCTTATAAATACAAAATACTTCAGTTGTGATGATCTTAAAAGAAGATTGTCTTATGAAAAAACCAATTATTTTTAAGAATGAGGATGCCAGTTCAGAGACAGCACTTTCCGTGTCTCAGAGGAAAAAATAGTATCTTCTGAAACAGAATTAAGGAGAGGACAAAAAAGACTGCATTACTCAGTAACTGTGTATATAATATTTAATCATTATTAAATTTCAATATTTCATCATCAGGAAGATCAGAGTTAATATTTACCCAAATCAAATAGACATTTAGATTTCCATATTATTTGGTCACAGTTTTTGAAAAATTATGTGGTGAGTATTTGAGTTAGCTGCTGCTGCTGCTGCTGCTATCAGTTACATTTGGATCAAGCTCCAGTAAATTTTGAAAGTGTGTTTTCTAAACAATCTCCAAGTTTTGAAAATATGGAGCGGATAGGGTATTTCTATTGATGTCTTTGCAGACCTGTAAAATTAATGACCATCTTGAATGTGTTTAACATATAGTGTAATGCAACTGGATATCCCACTTCCCAACTACAGTTACTGTGTTCTAGAGATTACCTTTTAGTAGGTTCTACTTATCACTAATACCAATTCTTATTTAAATAAAAAAAAATCAACAACAAACTGTTGAAAAAGCAGTAGCCCATGCAAAGTATATATAAAAAAGTCAGTTTTAGCTCTGTTTAAGAGGCTTTAACTTACAGTGAACATCTAGCAGGAGAACAATCTTATACATCCACTAACTGTTTAAAAAAAATAGCTGAGAGAAGTTTTGAGTATGTTATGAGGTTTTTTGCAACCCTGAATTTCATGATTCCATGGCTTACATTATACTATGGCTGTGACAGCTCAAAGGATTTTAGGAGGTATATAATTGTACTACATATATTTAATTGCTTCTGGTGGCTGAACTTGTTATACGCAGCAAAGGCTCTTTCATTGCCACACAAGCTGCCTCCATTCTCCTCCCTCTTGCCCCTCTGTTTTCAAAACTCTGATGTATACCTCTTTTTCATGCCAAAAGCTATATGTCCCCTGATTTCCCATTCCTGCATCCTCATCATTGCCATCAAGAACATCCCCAGGAATGTCTGGCTTTGGTCAGAGACTCTGGTGGTGCTGCATGACCACCGGAGAAGTGTCAGAGAGCTCTGTACCCAGCCCTGCTTCACCTGGTGGGAAGAAGAGCTGTAGAGGAGTCATCCACGTCTGAGCAGGGCCGGTCAACAGCAGTGATCTGTGTAGCAGAGGTAAAATGGCAGCAGGAATTATACGTAGTCTTTGCAAAAGAGGGAAATGTGAAAGGCGTAAGAAATGCACGAAATACAATCTTCTCGTGTAGACTTTTCTTACTTTTGTATAATTAGTATAATTATTTTATATCTAAACATTTATCTCAGTGTTTTCACATTATTATAAAAACACATACTCCCTCGCTTTTCAGCACTGCCATGTTGATTTCAGTGTAGTTGAAAATTAGGGCTAGTAAATTCAAGCACTTAAAGTTCTGTCTAATTCAGGACATTGTTAGTGTAATTAACAGACATCAAGGCATATGACCTTGTTTCACATGACTGAAGTTTATATAATGCAGTCTGAACAGTAGACAGAACAAAATTAAGTAATTTTTCTCAATTCATGCAAAATAATTTACTATGACTAGCTAACACATGTAAAAAGCATGTCCGAGGTCAGGTATCAAGAATATAATTGATTTCAATAGAATTGGCTTTTCTTTGTTTGCTATCATTTGCTACTTCATTTATTTATCCTATCAAGCTTCGGGTTTACTTTAGTCAGGTTCACAAGGACTTCTAGGCTGCAGTGTATTTGGGTTGGAATACTAATGGAATTTTTTAAAAACAATATTCCTATTAAAAAAAAAAACACGACTATTCCTGTTTACAAAAAGCCTGACTCTGTTATTTATTTATTAATTACATTTGTTTTGGGAAGATTATGACTTGTGTGAGTATTTGGATAGGTAGAGAAAAGATAGCTAGAAATACCTATAAAAATCTGTATTTCCTAAGTCTTTAATTTATTCAACCTCTGCCCAGTATTGATTATGACAAGAGGATATCACAAAAGATGAATTCATTCACTTCAGAATTGAGTCAGGAACAAGAGAAAAATTATAGATTTTCTCAAATAGATTATGACAGGTAGTCAAAATGGTGACAAATTGCTGTCTATAGATGTAGTTAGGGCAGTTGGACTAGACGTTTCCGATAAAAACTGGAGCATACTGGTCAAATACCAATTCTTAGATGGCCATCGTTAATTGGTAAGAACGTTATTGCCACCACTACAGCTGCCTACTAAGGCGCTTGCCCTTCCCCCCCAATGGAATATAATTTGCTCGTCAGTATTTTGTAGCAGACCTCAAAGTGATAGCATGACATGATCATTTATCAAACGGAGACTGCCCAGAAGAGTGTCTGGTCCCTCTAGTACAGCTTATTGAAAGGCTGGGAAGTGAAAGCACTTTATTAGAGACAGGAAGGCAATGAACAACTAGAGCGTATCGAAAGGGTAATCATATTTCAGCACAGGATTAGTGTGCTCTTAGATAAACATACACTGGAGTAAGCATGTTCTGGGTCATTTATCAAGTAAGTAACAGCTAACAAAAATCTACAGGACTCTCTGAATACATTCATCAAAGTTAAACTGTATACATTTTATTTCAGTAATCGACAATTTGTGTTGCAAAACTATTACTTGAAAAAATTCTTTCTAGCGAAATCTAGAACACATTACAGATTTCAATGACAATGCCTGAATGCACAGGTAAGAATAAATGAATACCCTCGCTAAATGCTATTTCTTTTTAAATAAGCCTAGCCTAAAATATTTTTTCCCAAAATTGTTGTGTCTTTGATTAAGTGCTAGTGCCTAAATTTGGGGGGTTATCGTAGTGCTATTCTGATACATGCTGATGAAGCTTTGCTGTGTCACATTACGAGATTTGTCAACGTTTCTTCATGTGGACTGGTCCTCAGTTTCTTGCATTGTTTTATCAGTCTTGCTCCTCACAGAACCTGACTTCTGCTCTCTATGTTTCTGAAAAGACATTATCATCACTGGATGACAATAGATGATAGATAATATCACTGTCATCATTGATAGATGAAAAATGATACTGTTTGGAAGTGTGAGGTTGTGCTACCAGTTGCTCTTCCATGTGATTTTTTGAAACATGCATTCTATAACCCATAGAATATTCCTAGGAGGATTTTCTACCAAGGGAGTAGAGCCTGCAAAAGGAGAATTCTCCTTGCTTGCATTATCCAGGTGATTTTCTAAATTGGAAGGAGCTAAGAGATACCTACACTGCTAGATTCTTCTTTATTGGCATCAAGCTACAAAATTCTAGACTTCACAGTTTAGAATGTCACATCATGATTAGTAGATTTTTTCCAAATTATTACAGCTGTAGAACATAAATTCTCTCTTCTTTTGTATTCACATAGATTGTTTTGAATCCCTGCTTAAGCTTTTCACACATAAAAGGAAGCCTATCAAGAATGACAGTTAAGAGAAATTTTGAAAGTATTTCAGAAAGTAGGACATCTGAGCAGAAACGACCAATCTGCTAAGCTTTGCATCCTTTTAACTTGAATTTATTGTATTTAAAAGACAGAAGAAGTTTTATTTAGGTCATACTGCCCTTTGGTAACCAGACAGAAACCCAGATGGAGAAAGGTATATTTCAAAAATTTCACTATTTGGCCAATACTAGAACTGACCACCCACAGTTAGGTAGGGGGGATATCACTGTTTCTCCCAGTAAAATACAGTTTTACATACATATAAAGAGAGAGGCATGTGGTTTGCATGATTTTTAGCTTTTTTAGCCTGTTCTTTCTTTGTAAAGTATTTATTCTTCCACAATTTTTTCAAAATCAGTCACTGGTACTCTAAGGGCTCTGTAAGACCACGGGGATGCATTAACATACGTTATGTATCATGGGAATTTTTTGGCTGGTAACTCCTCAGCTTTAAGTGCTTATGGGTGGGATTGTAGTGGTAATTTTCCATAGCTGGCATAACTGTATCCTTAAAATTGCAGAGTTTTCCAACTGCATCACCATTTCCTCTGTGCAATTATGATATATTCAGGGAATGCTACGCACAACTCTATTTAAAAATGCACATTCTTAATGTGTATATTAATACGTGAATAGTCTCACTGAAGCTGTTTCTGTGTGCAGGATTTAGGCCTGGCTGAACAAATCACATTGCTATTGAATTTTACTCTGCAGGAGGAAAAATAAGCACAATGTCCTCTTCTTGTATCAATTGCAGGATTTGGAGGTTGTATTAAACAAATGGACAAAGCTACGGAGACTGGATCTTGCAGGAAACCCCATCTGCCATAAACCAAAGTACAGGGACAGGATTGTAGTACAGTCATGGACTCTAGGTAAAAAATAAAACCAATAGCCAGCCCAAAACCCTACCCATAACACTTACTGTTTTAGAAAATAACCGGTACGTTAATCGTTCCTCAATTTCACTATGTATGTAAACACAATTACTGCCATATTTATGTCAAATGATGAATTTTTAATTTATGTACAGGTAATGTAGCTAAAATTGCTTATGTAATCAACTAACTGCACAAACTCTGTTGCTCAGCTTTTGCTATTAGTGGTATTAATCATTAGTTTTAATAACTGATGATTAGCGAGATTGTTATAAGACAGTAAGACTTTGCTGTGTTCGCATTCCAGATGTTGTGAAACTGATTTTCAAAGATAAGTTTAGTCTACTCCCCTATCGGCCTGTAGTAGTTGCTTAGGTGTTTTAGTTGTACAGTTAAAGCTGCACCAGTCATACCTTACCGTGTTTTAATTGTTATAAAACATTTCTCCTTAAACATAAAAGCAATTTACACTTACATTATGAATGTATTTGTTAATCTTAACTATACTGTCATGCAGTTTATGTTATTATTTTGAGATAATTTTAGCAAAATAGGAAGCAACTCAGTCTTCCGTATGCAAGTATTCATCTTGTAGAAACAAGTCAAAAAAAAAAAATCTGCTCATTTTTTTCGTTTTTGGATAAAGTTGGCAATTATCTTAAAAGCTGTAATTACAAAATTTGTTTTTCTTTTTTTTCTGAGTGTAAAAAATATTGGCCATTAAGAGAAAGAAAAATCCTACTTGCATAATGAAAATAACAGGGTCTTAACAACAATTGTAATGCAACCTAAATTTGTAGCCAATTGAGGTATTTCATTTGGTCTGACTCAAAAATGCAGATGCAACCAAGCCAACGTAGAGGATAAGCCTTATAGCATCAAAGAGAGTAAAGTTAATTTTACAGGGTTGGTCTGTCTGTCTTCACGATCAGTAGGATTCCTCTGCCATCTCTCATCCTCAATTTCTGCATCTGTCTTGTATAAGAGCATACTTTTTCTTCAGAACTTTCTACAAGGTATGCATGTTAACTGAATGTGAATATATATGTATATCCCTTGAAAGTTGCAAAAATAGTAGATGCTTTCTTTTGTAATTAAGATGCATCAACTCAACTTTTGCAGATAGTTAAAATATGAATATCAAGGTGTATTGGATATATTTTTGCCAAAAGACTAAAAGGAGAAAAAAAGATTTGAAGAGAGCAAATATAGACCAGTAAACATTACATACAGCTTTCTACAGCCTTTTCGCTAACTTTGGGTATCACAGAAAGTGTTCTTTTTTCTTTGACAGAATCCCTTGATGGGAAAGAAATTAAAGAAACGGAAAGACGGTTCCTAGTGAATTGGAAAGCCTCCAAAGCTGCCAGGAAAAAAAACAAAGAAAGAATGACAAATGAACATACAGCCTATCTACATTTTTGTAAGCAAACTAACCAATTACTTCATGATTATTTGAAATATAGAAACAATAAAATAGCAGCTAACAGTAAATATACTAGGAATGAGATTTGTACTGGTGGTGAGACCAAAGCACAAGAGTAGAAAGTGGACTTTTCCAATATAAAATTGAATTTTAGAACTAGTTCATGTGGTGGTTTTTCCCTCCCATCACAATCTCCCAGAATTATGGAAAGGAATAGCCAGTGCATTTTGAATGCTTGTAAATATTCATGATTACTTTCCATATATTTAAAAAAAAAGAAAAGTGAAAAGTGTTGGGCATTCTAGAATAAATATGCATTAAATTCATCAGACTTTTGAAATCTATTTGTTGATACTTATTCGTAATGACTAATAATAAGCAATAATTTGTTGATAACTTTATGTGTGTAAAATGCCAGTCCTTTTAAAGGCCTTCACAAAATGCATGTCCTGCAGAAGTAAAAGTTCTAAACTTGGAAATAAATAAAAAGTCTTGGAGGAAAAAAAGCCTTAAACCTAAAAGAAAAGGAAACAGGTTCCTGAAGAGGGGAAACAAATTCGTTTTGAAACTCAAGCAAAACCTGAAATAGACTTTGACATTTTAAAAAAATGGTGGGTAGGCATTGTTGTTGCTATAGAGTTGACTGCAAACTAAAACATGAATGACTTAACAGCATGTCTTGCCGTGTTGCAGGATTTGGAAACTGCAAATTAGTCAAAATGGTTTGAATGACCACATTTATAAAATAAAATTGGTGGCAGTTACATGGTTGTTTTCAGAAGATAAACTGTGCTATGTACCTTAGGGGAGAGACCGTGTTCTTTATAGCCATACAATCTCAAATTATTAATTCATAAAATCTCATGAAGATCAGTTATTTTTGAAGACGTGAAGTGAAAAGCACTCAGCCTGTCAGCCTCAGCCCCAAGAAAGTTGCAGTCTGCTCAGTGTTTGGAAGCCATATGTGAATGGCAATGGTTCTGACAGCAATATTCTGTCTTCTGAATAACTACTGATATAAGGAGGTGCCACGTATTTGAATTTACTCCCTTTCAAAATGAATGAATGGGAATACCTGCTTAAGTATTTACCTTCATCAGTGTTTGCAGCACTTTCCGTAATTTCATACAAAGTTTTCCATTCTCAGTTATTAAATTAGAGGCATTTTACTATAAGGCTTATTATTTATAAGGCTATTATTTCTAGAACAAGACATATCGGAACCTGTGTTCAATCATACTGAATATTAAAATAGCTCTGGTTTGATTTGGGATATTGAATTAATCCTTTTTCTTTGTTTTCCGCAGCTGACTTCGAAGCACCTTATTCTATTCCCTTTCACTACAGTCCATCTGTGAAAGAAGAAACAAATTTTTTAGCTTTGTCTGAGATGCACAAAGTTGAAAGAAAACCTTTGCCAAGAATCTTGGATAAAAAATAAGTCAGATGAAAATCCAGGTACGTTCCTCAGACATCTTCCTCTTAGTTCTGTTGGTTATTGCTTATACAGCTCTTACTGAATCAGTTGGAAAATGAGTACATGAAGGTAGAACTTCATCTGAAATCAGTTTCAGGGTTTTTTTAACCCTGTTATATTTGTTGTCTTTATTTCTTTGAAAGACAGGATAATAGATTTCAGTTTCTGGTTATAAATCGGTAGACTAGCTAATAGTAATAACTTTACTCCAGTGTTACTAGTTTCCGTCTTATGTATTTGATTGTAATCTTCCACAAAGGTGAAATAGTATCAAAGTTAATTCTTGGAAGTACAGTCACTGTCAACAACATTGGTGAAGACTGATCCCGTGCGCACAGGCAGGAGAAACAATCACTTTCCATCGTTACAGCTTACTTCTAATAGACATGTTCCAGTGTATTCGTGGCATTTTCCTGTAGCATCAACTCAAGATTGAGATAATCAAGAAAGAAAGTGCGATGTGTGTGGCTTACAGACATTTAGACATTAGATGAATTTAAACAATTCAGAGTTTCACATATGTATTCCTTACTTGCATAAGCAGCCTTGTGAACTCTAGCGCAACTGTTTGTGGAGACAAAATCTGCTCATAGGGATTTGCAGGTTGGGACCTATAGTTTTTCCAGATTTACCTGTAATAATAGTTTAGTTTAGTTCAGTATTTGGCACCTAATACCACTACTTCCAGGTTTTTAATGCTACTTTTAACCTAACTGGTCTATTATTTATCAGCTGTACCGACTAACAAAAAAATCATCAATGCTGTAGATAAAATGAATAAATAAATTCAACTGTCACAGGTATTCTTTTGTAACTAAATTACTAAATGTAGTGTTTTGTTTTACATTCAAATCAGAATTTATTAGTATGATTGAAAATTTAACTGAGCAACATTTACTACTATTTTATTCTTGACAACTTACCACTTCCCATTCCATCAGTTTTGTTCCTACTGATTATTTGTTCTGATTAAAAATAGTTCTGATTAAAACTTCCTCGACAAGGGAAGAAGAATTACAAATCATATAGATGCTGTCTTCCAAAGGATCATCTTTATTCTTCATGTGACAATGGATATATTCTGGCCTAAAAAGAAACTGAACTTGTCATATATGTGCCCATTCTTTTTTTCCTGCTGCAGAAGTGGAGAAGTTTAAAAACATGAACTGCAGGAACAATGCACTAGTTATCACAAAATTGTACTACGACATGATTATTTTCCAGTGAAATTTAGAGGGATACAGCCTAATACTCATGCCGTACAAACATGCATTTTTTTTCTTTTAATTCCATTGTAAAATGAGTGTATCCACACGCTCAGTGTTCTGTCAGCCTGCATGACATCTTTATTAGCATTCTGTCTTTTGGGCCAGGCTTGCATAAAACCACACTTTTCATTTACGATTCCCCTTAGTTCTAATAAAGGATGGAACACGCGTGTACAGCACGTCCCAGAAAGTTATTTTCTTCAGTGTAAGAACTTCCTCTATCTCCTTTGAAATAAAGCATTCTGATACTACTCTACTATGTTAAAAAGCTGTCCGGTTGCTGACCTTCTTTGCTTGACAAAAATTTTCCCAGTATTAAGCTGGAGTACAATCCTGGCCCCGTTGAAATCCCTTCTTACCCTAGAAAGGCAAAGATTGCATCTTCTGTACTTGATTGGAATGAAATGTCTATATTTGTATTATTACAAATTAAACAATTTGAGTGATTTTGATTTTTTTTTCTATTATTAGTCTAGAAGATTTTACTCTGGTTCACATGAAGGTTGGAATAAACTACAGTCAGATGACTGCATTTAATCTTTTAAAAAAACATTTAAGAGAGATTTTTGTCGTGAACGCTGAAGGTTGCTGTACATTACAATTTCATGTGTAATCACTGATCTTGAGACATATTCTAATCTTGTTTACTAGTGGAATTCCATGGAAACCAAAGAGTCTTGGGAATTAGTTAGAGGTTTGTGAATTCTTTAAAATGTTTTTTTTTTTTTAAAAAAAAACAACAACTCGAAATACAGAAATATTAATTCTCAGAGTATATGCAGATATGAAATAATGACAAATCACAGTATTCCCTTGCCAGATCCAGTAATTAGGGATATGCATAAATGTGCCCACATGTAAAGCGAGGAAATCTTGTCAAACTGAAAAAATACCTGTATTGTTTAATTGAAATCCACTATTGGACCAAAGAAATTAGCGAATTTTAATCCTACCCTCTGTGTTAGTCAAATAAATTATTCCAACAGATGTTTCCTCTTTCCTTATACATGCTAGGTGATGTTTGACCTTGCCAATGAAAAACAGGCATTAAATACCTTTTTAACCTACATCTAAGATCCACTGAGGATTGCATACAGCTTGAACAATGAAAAAAGCCAGTTATTGCTAGATTACTGAAATACGCCATTAATCTTTCTTTTTTGATGATATAAAAACAATAGCGATTTTATATTGGATTTTAAGTTAGTTTTGAATATTTAGAGAGAATTAGGGATATTGACAGGAAGTAATTAAAAGAAAACAAAACACTTCACTATTTTAAAGATACCTAATACCTTCCAATGGGATACGTGATTATTAATTTTCCCAGAGCGGAGAAGTTGTTGAAATTTTGATGTTGTAAACTTAAACTATAACCAGCAGTTTCTGCCCACATTTCCTTACTCATGGAATTAAATATCGTAGTAGGTTTGCAATTCAGAATTTGGTGGGAAAGTCACCTTTTGTCTCTCCAGCGTATGCTATGTAATTGGCAATATAGTAATATCTTTAAATGATATAGTGAGCGTATAATAATTACACTGCATCGTGCCAACTAATCACAAGCCACTCTCCTCGCCACCGTGCACATCCTGTGTAGCGCAAGGTCTAGTTCACGTGGAAGGAACTTGCAGTGAGCAATGTTAGTTCTCACTCCTAGCTCTTCAGCAGGTGCTCTTATCAACATTGTATTTATTTTATTAAATATTTATAAATGCCTTGGGTTGAGGTGATTTGTGTGGTCTGAAATCTATATAGCGTAATGCATATTTGACAACAGGCAAGAATGTACACGTTCTGCTTTTGTTTATATGAATCTAACTGGCATTATAATAAATCGAATTATCGAGGCCTATTACATGACAGTTTTGGGGGGAGGGCCGATACTGAGATTATAATGATTGTATACCCAAAACATAACTTTTACAATCATATGTTTATTTCGTATTACCAAATATAGTTCTCTCATTTGAGAGGGCGCTGGGGGAATGTGTTACCTCCAGGTAACCCATGTCTTGTTATCTTCCTGAATATCAATTTCAGCAAACTCCTGAAAATTCAAAAAATAAAAAATATTTTCAGCCTTGGCTTCAGAAAAAGGAGAAATATAAAGATACAAACCAGTGCAGTTTTAGCCGTGCACCCCATAGCTGGTTTTAGCCACTGAATAACCTACAAGCACTCCCAACTGTATTCAGAATTAGGTGCATTAAATATTTGGAGATACCAGCTGGAGCACCTGGGCAGAGCTGAGAGCACGTTTTGAACAGAGCTGGAGTGCCTTTTCCAGCAGTTACAGCCCGTCTCACTGCCTTTCCTCGGTGGCGGTGTTGAAGGAAAAATGCAAACATCTCCTCAGTGAGGTCTAGAAAGTATCAATCAGCAATTAGTGATGAAGGCTGTGGAAGAGAAATGGAAGGAATTTGCTTGCTGTTGAATTACTCAGCCATGATAAGGGATATGAGAGGAGTGACTGTAATGCTAGATGAAGTGAAGGATGGAGAGATGAAGTGAAGTTCTGAAATTAAATAGTGCTGCCGAAGCAGAGCTATTCAAATGGAGATCAGGTGTAAACAGTTTCTTGTTACTGTGGCCCATGCAAGGTTTTGGTGGGCAATTCACCAATTTAGTCGTTGGTTCCCTTTTTTCTGGAGGATATTCACTACCTGCAAAGGTGAGTGTGAGTTCATTTGCAGAACCATAATTAACGTTACAGTATTGTGAATCTTTGTTGTATTTTCTGTATCCATGTTACCAGTCTTGCTGAATTAATTCAGCTGAATGTGGTACTGAATGATTCTGCCCATGATAATTCATAATCTGTTTAGAAGGAAAAATACAACTCTCATTACAAACATGCAAGATTATGTACAAACAGCATTATCTTCTCTCTACACTTAAATTTCAGTAGTGATAATTAAAAAAAAAAACAAAACCGTTTTAATATATGCCAAATCTGTAGTACTTAACACTGCAACATCAGTCAACATCTCAAAGACCGTGATAAAAGCCATCCCTTCTTGGCCATGAATTCTGCTATTTATCGGGAGACTACTGATTTGGAAATTATCCTTTCTTTCCTATGTCCGTGCCTCCCCCCCCCAGCACTCTGTGCTGCTGGCTGTGCCCAAAACTGGGAAAGAGAAAGGATCTGAAATACAGTAACAGAGCACACGCACTGATAGACCCCCCTGTGCCCTTCAGAACAATAAATGCTTTCTCAGATCGCTGAGAGAGCGCGCGCGTCTCCTGATGGGCAGGTTGCCAGCTAGACCACAGGTACTCCTACATGTCTGGATGGCCAGATACCATATAGCCACCTTCTTGTCGGGAGGTATACTCCCGCGGGTGGGCAAGCTGGCAGGAGCACCTTTGCTTGCATTAGGCTGCTGCCTCTTCCAGGAGAGACGTGCTTCTTCCCAGGCCTTAGAAGACCAAATGGCAAATGCAACCTGTCAGCCAGTAGTAGGTCAAAAAATTACCAGCGCACATCTGGGCTTACAGGCTGTAATACACTTTCAAGAACGTTGAAACCTTCTACATAAAATATATGAATATTTAGAATCATTTAGGTCAGAAAAGACCCTTAAGATCATCAAGTCCAACCATAGGTCAATAACGTTTTAAACAGAACATATATACGGAGAGAGCTATTCAGTGACTTTAGAGTGAGTTGCATGTTGTAAATGGCTCCATCAAAATTGCATCAGGGATGAAGCAGTACTTTAGGATGGTAAAATAAAGAAAAAGCTAACTCAAATCTTTGCATATCTATTTTTCAGGTATTACGTGTTCATTATAATAGTTATTAGATAGATGAAACAGACATACAGTATGCAGTGTTTAGTTTTCCCTATCCTTAGGATCCTTTCCTATCGTTAGATCTTTGTTGTAGGTATTTTTATAGACTACTGTTGAGATAAAAACTCAAAATTTCGTAACATTTTTGGTCTGCTGCGTTAGCGTTGCAAATTTTTTTATTGTGTAACTAATTTACTAAATTTACTAAATAAACTAATTTACTAAAACTAGAAAAATCACTTTTGTATACACAAAGTATGAATCAAATTAACAAAGTAAAGAAATAATGCTTTGTTTTCAGTTTTTTAAAACAGATAGCTGCATGGGAGATTTAAAAAGTAACTTGAGGTTAAAATAAAGACTGCTACTTGAATAGGGATATATAAATACATTCTGTAATAACTTCAGTATAACCCTGGAAGTTATTCAGTTGAAGTCAGTTCCAATAAACTAATTTACTGCACTGATATAAACACTGTTTCGATATTTCCCTCCCTGTATCCTATCACACATTCCGTAGGCACACTCCCGTCTCTGAAAAGTTGAAAGCAGCTGCTTTAACAAACCTGAGGTGAAAACTCGCTCATTGTGCCCTCATCCAGCAAGATGACACGCGACATTTTGGAGGACAGCATCACAACCACTAATCCCTTAGTAACAGCTATGCCTCTTCACATTCACTTCCAGCACCCTGGGATGCATCCCATCCCGTTGCAGAGACTTGGATATGTCAGATTTCTCTTAGTGGTTCCTAAATCAAGCGTCATCTACTGTTGGTAGTATTTCTTCCCACCAAAACCTGTTCCTAGGACCTAGGAAGTGTGAGATCGGGCCTTGCCATTCAAGATTCTGATATTTTCAGAGCAACACGCAGTGCTATTGTAGCTTTTTGGTGTGTTAGAAGTACCAAAGGGGAAAAAAAATAAGGCATCAGTGCCTGAACACCTCCCCTTGGTGCTGCTCTACCATAATGACAATATATGTATAGATACACAAGCTTTGTAATCACTGCGCGCACGCACAGTGTTTGAGTTACTCATCTAGAGCTCACGTTGGAACTTCAGATCAGGAACAGATGAAAAAGTCCCATTTTTCTAAAATGTCACATTAAAAACTGTGCAAGGTGTAAGTTAATTTAATGCCATATTATTTCTGTATATATGCAGGTATAAAGCAGTGCATAGAACTGCCCGTGATACAGCTATAAAAGCGACACGATCCAAAAATTCTGAGGTTGGGGCAGAAAGGTAAAAAAAAAAAATAGCCAAAAAATGGAGGCAGTGTTCAAGATGTGCCCACTGATTTTTCAGGATGAGGATTCAGACACGTGATCTGTTAATATGGGAAAGGATGTGATTGCCAGTCAGGGTGTAACTGATAAAAATAAGGGACCTGAAAGCCTTTTCCTTGTTTTTCTTATGATTTTTGATACCGGTGTATTGCGCAAAGTAGCTGTCCTGACCGACAGAGCTCTGAGGGGAACCAATTCATCTGTGAACCTGCTTATTTACAGTCACTAAATGATAATTGATATATATTATGACTGTAAACATTACATTTTACTTTGCTAGGAAAAAACCCAGCAAACGAGGTTTTATTTTAAGTCACGTGGACTTGAAGGATTCTAGGAGTTCACTGCTAAAAAATATGTATTTGAACTTAACTCTTCAATCAAATAACACTGTAACCAGAGGCTACAGAAATGACTGACTACATCTTTCTGTTCTCTTAATTCTGAGCAGAATTAATTGCTGCATCCAAACCAAGATAAATCAGAGCCAGCTGTGAAATGATCCGTGTAACAGACTAATACTTTAACTCAAAAAGAGATTTGGAGCAGTAAGATCTTCCATTCTTGGAGAGTTAATATATTGGACTGTCATAGTAATCACTCATTACATGGCCAGTAAAGTTGGGTATAATCAGTTACGCAGTTTGTAGTAAAATGTTTTGGAATAAAAGACTGAGTCTTATCTGATTTCATTTATATGAGAAATTGCTTGGATTATTCCTAAGATTTTGTTTGAAAATTATCAGTATTTGCTACAAAATTATGTGGCCAAAATTGTTGTGTGTGGAAAAAGCCGGTCAATTTTATAATGAGGGTGTGTATAATACCCCAGATTGTCAGATTATGTCACTTCAGATTAGTCTGCCCTCAGGTTTGGCATCGGGGAAAAAAAAAAGGGCTTTCATTGCATCAGTTGACATTCTCGCAACAGGTAGAGACTTTTTTTTTTCATCTGCAGCTTTTGGTGACACAGATTATAACTTTTGAGAGATGTTGTGTGGTCCTGGGAAGCGTTAATGAAGCGAGACGCGGTAGGGGCTTTGGTGTGGTTCTGACATGAAGATCTCATCTGTCTTCTCTGATCTCTCTGCTGTAGGTTGAGGAGGAAGCTGAAGTAATGGCAGAAGTAACTTGAATTCTAAAGGCCAGAAGTTACAGGATGTGAAGATTTGGCCATTATGGGATTATTTTTTTTTTCTCAAATCTTACCAAGAAAGATATTGGCATCTCTTTGGATATGTTGTCTGCGTCTTTGTAATCTCAAAACCAGGCAGAATGGAGTATGTTGAATTTAACGCTGCCCTTGAAGAGCATTCAGAAAAGTAAGGTGACTGCCTATTTATTTAGAAGCAATGCTTTGTATTAAAAGCATGTAAAAACACCAGCTAAACTGGTTGCCTACTTCTTAAGCTTCCTGAAGGAGTTGTTTTTAACCGGAGTCTTCCACAATTTGTGACCTGAGTACCCGAGTTGCTGCTTCTTCCCATATGTAATACTTCTAGCAATTAAGCAGGGGCACGCCTATAGTCTCTTACTTCAAGAAAAAAGGAGCTATTAGCACATGATTTTTGAGATCTGTAGTGCTAAAAAATAATTTCTGTTATTTGCATTTTTGGATGTGGAATAGTTAGGAAAGAAGGCACAAGAAGATTAATGATATCTGTGCTTATTAATTTTTTAATTGGGACACTACACATTAATCTTACTTCAAATTCTGCTTTAAGTAGCTGGGACTTGAGTTTGGCTGCTTTGCACTTGTTTGAGTAATTAAATGAATGCTCAAGACTTCTGATATAGGAAAATTCCAAACGTACAGATAAGGAAAGGAAAGCCCAGATTGTAAATTGCCCCTGGAATAAAACCTTTCCTAATGGCGTTTCTCTGTATGAACGTCAGCTCGGCATCTTATGCTTGAGACCCTCTCTGAGATAAGAAAGGAATTTTTCCTGAATAAGGAAATCGGGATCTGTCTTTTTGCCTTCACTGGTTTGTGTATTTTGTTACCGTTTATATTTTATTGCCCTTTGCTAAAGACAATTCAAATAAATGTAACTCCTGCAGGCATTCCCCCCTTGAATAACAAGACCTTTATCTTCATTAGAAAAGAAACAGATTTCCAAAACTAAGGTAGTAAATGAGTGTTACTATAGTCTTGAGGTGCCACTTGCTTCTATTAAAGCTAGTGAGTGAATTGCCATCAGAATAAAAAAATACAAAACAACAAATAAAGCTCTGATGTGTAGCTGTAGTTATTAGTCCGTTACCAAAATTAGTGTTAACTGGGCTTGATACTTATTGTTTTAGCGCTCGTCATCGATGATATTCAGGTGGAACATAGAAATACATACATTAAAAAAAAGCTGCTTCTTGTTTAGACAGTTCCCAGAGAAGAACGCCAATACTTTTGGTGACGATGTTTAAGTGGCAGCTGCTGGGTTGCGGACTCCGTGCAGCGCATGAGAGAGTCACCTCCTGATCCCTGTAGCGCGGCGTTACCCGAGGCAGCCTTTCCACCCTCGCGCTTCCCTCTGCCTTGCACACACGCACTTCAAAACCTGCAATGGATTTTTAGTCTCTCTCAATCTGTGTTATGCCAGGAACCCATCCACAGTGTGACTTACTTTTCCTAGGTTCTATTTCCAGCTTTTAAGACTTTAGTTTATTGTGCATTACATAAAATATTTAAGACCTGAATGAATTATTCTCTGTACAGCGTTTCACGCAGAGCTTCCTGCAGCCAAGCATCTCGCGGCTCGCTCAAGCAAACCCCCATCAAAGTCTTCCACTGGTGAAAGGGCAAAGCGGGTCTTGCTCTCTCTGGATCTCATCTCCCTCTCACTTTTTATAATCCGCAATAGCGTGGCTACATCCCAGCTGCATACACGGACGCTCGGTGCCCTTCTTTGGCCCGCTGTAAACCCCTGCATTTTAAGTCTGCGCTTCCCCTTGAGTGCGATCATTCACGCTGTCCTTCGATGCATAAATATTCACACTTCTCCCGCTCTGGCAGAGCCAGCCCTTACCCTGCTCGGCTCCCACGCCGCTCGCTCGCGCTGGCTGCAACACTCACCCGGCTGCTACAGCGAGGGCAAACCGTGAGCCAGGTCCCCTGGGGTTCCCATCCTTCACCCCGGCTTCCCTTCCTCTTCTCCCATGGTGAGGGCGGCCAAGCTGACCTTTCAAATGGATGGAATAGTTTTGAAGTAACGGGCGATAGGACAAGAGGAAACGGCCTCAAGTTGCGCCAGGGGAGGTTTAGACTGGGTATTAGGAAGAATTTTTACACTGAAAGGGTTATTAAACACTGGAACTGGCTGCCCAGGGAAGTGGCTGAGGAACCATCCCTGGAGGTATTTAACAGATGGGTGCTTAAAGATACGGTTTAGTGCTGGTTTTTGTCAGAGTTAGGTTGATGGTTGGACTAGATCTGAAAGGTCCCTTCCAACCTCGGCGATTCTATAATTCTATTTCCTGAAATCTCTGTGGGTGTGAAATGGAATTACAGCGGGATCTCAGTATCCAAGTCTTTAAAAAGATGTAGGCCTTTCTAAATAACATAAGACTAAGTCTTAATATTATGCTCTAACACTTATGTACGCACACACGTACACACACTAGAATGGAGCCCTTCTGATAGGTAATTCAGGTAATATTTTTAAAGTAATTATTACTGAGAAAAGTGGATGTCTGCTTCTTGGCAGTAGCTGCGAAAACGGAATATTAAACTCACTTCAGCTTCCTTTTTGCAACTTGCCTCTGAGAATTTTGTGATTTTAGGAAAAAAACCCCCACATTTATTTTCAAAAATTTGGATTTATGACCGCAGGGAAAAATCTAGAGAGACGACAATTTTGAAGGGGGAGTAGCAGAGCAAAAAAACCTTTTTTATTGTTTTAGAGTTGTTAATGAAAATGTTCATCAAAAGACTTTGTAATTTAAAATGCAGTTTTGATTAAGACAACATTTTCGGAAGCTAAACTAAACTACTTTGATCAGCAAATTTGGAAAGAGAGATGAAATTAAAAATGTCCTGTTTCGTTTTTCAGTGTTAAAATCTTTCTTACGGCGTACTGGAGAGGCACAGATGTGTTCTAGTATTCCACTACTAGAAGCAGCTAGAAGAAGCAGCTCTACCTTTAGTAATTCAGAAAATGCGGTTGAAAGTGTTTTGCTACACTGTAATATAATGCATTTAACATAACTGCAGAATATGCTGCGGTCCTACAGTACACTAACAACATGGCATTTGAAATAAGGAAAAAAGGTATTTAATTGGAAATTTTCAATATTTTGGTTTGGGTTTGGAATGCACTCCCACTTCGGAAATGTTGAGTTTTCCCCACGAAGCAGAAGTTTTGAATTTCAGCCTATTTTGACTCTCCCGTGGCAGTGTCTCGCCTTTGATTTCTCCCAAACTACAGCTGGGATGAGTGGGACCTGACCAGATCCAGCCCTGTGGCTTTGTGCCGTAACTGGTTTACTCGGACGAGTGACATTTCTTCTGGCCCATCGGCAGGACCGATATCCACCCCTCACCGTGCCGGCAGACAAACCTGCTTGTTATGTCCTTATACAGAAATGGGACGGGAGAAAATGAACAAATTGGGAGGAAATACCATGAATGTTCGTGCTGAATTGTAGCTGTAAAACCAGAAAATAATTTGACGTGAAGGGAACAAAATGTATCTGGAAAAACATAGCTCTGTCTCTGGTAGAACTTTTCCTTACCTAAATCACGCTGGAAATCTGGCTCTTCTGTGATGTTGGTGTCTCTCAGATTTGAAATATACTGTGGAAGGTAAGGCAGGAAAGCCATTCTCAGGCATTTGCTGGGAAAGAAGAAGAAACAGCTGCAGCAGCTTGTTACAGCTTTTAAATAATGGGTTGATACAAGAAAATCATCACTGGATCTCTTGGTGGTTACAACGGAGCAGTCGTCTTCTGGTGGGAGAAAGTCTTTATGGGGTAAAGGGAAATTATGTCTGAATTCATATGTATTTGTTGGGTGTTTTTTTTAAAATATCTGAAGCACCTTTTCTCTGGGAACAGTGTTGGCAGCCAGGGTGGTCTCTCCAAACCCTGCTCACAAACGTCACTATGCAATCTCTCTAACCACAAGCTGGATTTAGAGTTGTCAAAAGACGGTAATGGGGTTCCACCACTTCTCTTCCAACTCCTTCCACTGGCTTTCCTCCACTGAGGCTGAACGCCGTGTACGTACAATGGGAAAGTCAAAAAATATACATAATTTTGTGTAGTTAATTACATTGGAGTAGAGAAGAAGAGCACAGTACTCATGATCCGCTAATTGAGGGTGGCTGGGAAGTTTCAGGACACCTACTGTGAAGTCCTCTGGCCATCGCTGATCCATACATATTGACACTGCTGAGGGTCCTGTAGCCTCATTAAAAGTCCTTTTGGAACAGACATTTCTTGGGCAGGCAGATCCGGGACAGACGCCTCCTTGGGGCCTGGGAGAACTCATCCCCACACTTGCCTGCAGGACCTACTCAGGGTGGGTCTGGCAACCGAAAGAGGAGCTCCAGGGCAACCGTGGCGGGAAGGCAAGTCGCCCCCTCCTTGGGGAGTCCGGGATCTGTTCTCCCAAACCACGCCACGGTGTCAGCCAGGGTGTTTTCAGTGCAAGTTGAAGGATGCGTTCAAGAACAGCTTCCTGGAGCCGCAGAGTGAATTTTGAAGCGGTTTTAGGTGCAGGGAAGCGTCGGCCATGCTCCCATGCTCGCTCGCCCCGGAGGCCGCAGCAGCCTCGCGGGACAGACGCAGGTCCCCGCCAGTCCCCTCCAGCCTCGTCCCTCCCGCCCCTGAATTGACCCTTCCCGGGACTTCAAATTATCGCCGAAGATTAAGTCCTTAATTTTTTTGGCTGCAAACCCGGTAACAAAATCGCTCAGACTTTGTTTTTCTACTGCGCCCGGGGCTTGATTTATTGTGTCTCTGTTATCGCGCAATCAGGCTTCGTTCAAAATGTTTTTTCTGGGCTAATTCTATACCCCCGCTATTTATTTTGACTGTCCCTTCTCATTAGTGTTACTAATTTTTAATCGCTCCCCGCTCACTTTTAAATCACC
The DNA here is from genome assembly GCF_964199755.1 of Larus michahellis. Classification (NCBI taxonomy): domain Eukaryota; kingdom Metazoa; phylum Chordata; class Aves; order Charadriiformes; family Laridae; genus Larus; species Larus michahellis. The sequence continues at coordinate 131,909,110 of NC_133897.1, read as the reverse complement.
CCTCATCCCCTCCGTGTTTAAACCCCGCGTTTGGACCCACGCGTGTGGGTCGGTCCCCGGGGCGGGGGGGGGACCCGCTCCCACCTTGGCTGCGGGACGGAGCCTCGCCCGGGGGGACCTCGGAAGGGACCCCCCGTGCTGCCCCGGGAACCTCCGGGAGCCGGAGAAGCGGCGACGGAGTGGGGAGAAACAACTCGCTTTTAACAAACCGTCGCCTGAGCCCCCAGCCCAGCGATTCGGTTTCTCTCCTCCAGCAAAACCGTTACTTTATCCCAAGAAAAACAGCGGGGACGGGGCGAGGGGCAGCGCGGAGCGCCGAGTCCCCCCCTCCCCGCTTCCCTCCCGGTGCGGCGGGGCCCGGCCGAGGGCCTGGGGGCGACCCCCGGGCGCTGCCGGTACCGGGGCCGGCAGGGAGGGAGGCGATGGGCGATGACCCCCCCCCTCCGCCCCCGACAGCTCCGTGATTAATGAGCCGCCCGCCCGGGAAGGGGCGGTCGTTGCCGCCCGGGCTGGCGGGGGGAGAACCCGGCCACCAGGTGCCACCCGGCCCCGCCGCACCCACCGCTCGCCCCGCGCTATAAACGGCGCCGCGGGGCCGGGCGCGACGGGACGGACGGAGCCGCACGCACCGCACCGCACCGCACCGGGCGGGAAGGGTAAGTTCATCACCGGACCGGGGACCGCGGGGTTATTTTCGTTACCCGAGTTACGCCAAGGGCAAGGTCTTTTTAAAAACGAAGCAAAATAATCTAGATATACTATGGTTTCCTCCTCCGCCCCACCCCACCCCAAGGAACAAGTGAAAAGGCTACGGAGAACTTTGAGTTTTCCACCTGTTTCTGTTCAGTTTGCGCACTCTGCATCTTTTTTCTTCCTTTTCCTTCTCCATGGGGCAAGCTGCCTTCATCCCCATTTCATTCACACAGAACACAGGACTAAAATAACTCTTACGCTGTTTTCTTTGGTAAACTAACTCGATTTCAAACCGATCGTGTCTCTGTAATGTCATGTAAAAACAGGAACGCATCTGCCTGCATTAGAAATACTGCAATAGAAATGCTTTAGAAATTGTATAAATGCTTTGACTTACTTTCACGCCCCCATTTCCAGGTCTCTGCACACCAGGCAGCGAGTGGGTCCTGCAACAAATATTCCAATTATCATAAAAACCCCAAAACTCTTCTTTGCAAAATTTTAATGGAGATGAGATGGAAACCGACTGTTGCCCAGAGACATTTTATTTACTTTAGTTTTCAGCAACAGTTTTTTGGGTGACTCCTCGCTTTACAGAGAGCGCAGCACCCAGAATGTCACCCAGTGTGACAAGTCACGCTCCCCAGCCCCACTGCGGAGCGAACCCAATCCTTAGCCCAGGAGCCACCACATTTCAGCTACACACATGGACATACCTGGAGCAGATCCCGTGTTTCTGCGTACTGGACTTTCCCAGGCTGTTGGGTATCGCTGCATGTGCTTGATGGGAAAATCTAATAGTGAAGAAATGAATTCAAAGTGAAATCTCTCACCTCCACAGCTGAAATTTTGCCTTTTTTTTTTTTCCTTCCTTTTTTTCTGCAGGCTCGGGATTTAATCCGATGTAGATGTGAAGCTCCTCAAACAGAAACTTCTACTTCAAGGGGCGCCCAAGGAAATGAGGTTTTTAGGTATGTGCATTTCTATATACTCTTATGTCACACAAAGTCATTCTAGCGCTAAATTTGGTTCTACCAAAACACAGCAAAACCCAACCTGTGTGTAAACCAGCCTCAGCCCTGTGTTTCAGCAGATGAGCAGGTATTTATACTAACCCAGTTGGTCTGTGTCCGTGGGTAATTGGGATTTTTCCAGTCATCAGGGAAGAATTCCTTGTTTCAGTGGGATTTTGATGGGATGGCAAATGAGAATTCCTGCTGATACACCTGAAACGATAGACTCTGCTGCCGTATTTCATGATTATATTGAGAAGTGGCAATAGAGATGATTTTTTTTGCCACTAAAATGCATCTAGATCTGACTGTGACAGTGAGAAAAACCAGAAAAAAAGCACATGGGATCTTTGTTACTTTTAATTTAGACGAAATAGCCAATTTAAGGACCGTTTTTCAGCCCTCACTCAAGACTAGCTCATGTAGACTTAATGTGAGTTTTATTTTATATGGGTCATAATTATCACAATAAAAAAGACTTTTTTCCTTGGGTTACAGTTATAACACACACAGAGTATTTCACAAATAATTTCAGTCTAAACTGTATTACTGTTTAAGAGAAGATTACCGGATAAAACTCTGATTATCAGCAAATTAATCACAATAAAACACCAAAAATATTAACGCCTTCTAAATACCATCAAATTAGAGCACTGCAAAAAAGATTGTTTAGAAATATTTCCTCTTTTCTGCTATAAATCTTTGACTTGGTTCATTGGCTCGGGGTTTTTTGGCATTATCAGCCGCAATTACACAGGGACATCAGCAGGACTTCAGCACGTGGCTGAAATGCTTTGCAAAATACGGCCTGATTCTTGTAAATGCAGATCTTCAGTCATTCACATGCATCAGTTTTATTTAATTTCCTAAAATTATACTATATTTGAATGCAATTAAAAGTTTTAATAGCTTGTTCTTGCCCTTGTCGTCCAGCTGGGCCATCACAGAAGCAGCCGCTCCCAGGACGTGAAAGCCGGGATCTGCCCGAGTCTCCTGGAAGGGCTGCTTGACCGAGGACAAGAGGGTCAGGTATTATTCTAGCACTTCGGGGAATATTGATTGAATTGCATTTTGCTGTGGAATTGAAGGAATTAAAGGACTGAGGGTTTTACTCCAGGCAGAGCTGCCTGACCGTCTTTTCTGGGAGTTGGGAAAAGACTTTGCCATCATTCTTTTCGGTTTTGCTCAAAAGGAGCATTTTGCTGTTGTTTTTAAAAGGTTCTTTTGCCCCCCAATGGCCAAAAGCCAGTTTACAAGATGCTTTTTATGTTTGAAAACGTAGCAGCTACAGGATAAGCACGGAAATTCCTGAGTAGCGTTAGGGGTGGGAGGACAGAAGTCGGTTCCTGAACCTCTAAAACAGCGGACCGAGCTTTGTTCCTTCAAAAACTCCGTACCGTGCTCTGTGGCTCCACTCACCGCTGCACCTGAACAGGGTATTTTTCTTTCTGTACTCCATGGAGCACTGGTCACTGAAAAGACTGTCAATAAGATGATGGCAGGTAAATCGAAAAAATATACAGACGGTCCCACATCTGAAGTTATACAAATAATGTGTTTAAAATAAATAAAAATAAATAAACCTCATCTTTAGTTGGTTGTAAATGGAAACCGCTGTGGCAGCGCCACTCAGCGCTGCCTGTTGGGTTTCCTCAGAAGAGCCGGGTGACCTTTGGGCTACAAGTCATTTCAGAGAAATTGCTCTGTGTGTCATACTGTCCCAAAGGAATTAATCTTTACGAAGAGCTTAACTTCTGTGTGTGTGATATCAAATTGCTAAGCAGGGAGCGGCAAAGCCGCTCGCCCAGCTGCCCGGCGGCGTCCTGGCTTTTCCTGGCAGAGGCAGCACTTGCATTTCTGATAATCTTTATTTTTAGAAAGCATTGGCTTCGGCATAGCGCGGGTGGCTGCCTTTAGAGATGCTCTTGTTTGTTGCAGGACCCTCCCTGCCGGGGAAGTCACCGATGGACTGTGGACACTTGGCTGAGAGCAGCGAGGAGGTCTCCGGCCCAGGCTCGGAGCCCGATTCCCTGCTGCCTTCTGCTGCCGGCAGCAATTCCTGCCCACCCTCGGCGGCTGGGCAGAGGGCTGGGACATCTCCTGGCAGACCCGCCGCTGCCAACGCCGCTCGAGAGCGCAGCCGGGTTCAGACCCTGCGCCATGCTTTCCTGGAGCTGCAGAAGACTCTCCCCTCTGTGCCGCCCGACACCAAGCTCTCCAAGCTGGATGTGCTCCTCCTGGCCACCACCTATATCGCACACCTCACCCGCAGCCTTCAGGATGAGGAAGAGTCACCGGGAGAAGGCTTGGGTACCCTCCGAGGGGACGGATACCTCCACCCTGTCAAGGTAGGACAGTTGAGGAGCAGCTACCACCTTCTCTCAGTGAAGTAGTAAATAGGTGTTACAGATACTTAGATGAAACTAAAGATTTCAAGCTTATTTACCTTGCCAGAGGTAATGCATGAAGACTGCCTAGACTAACCATTGTATCTAGGTGCTAGGGGCCTGATGGAAATGTCCTGGAGCTTTGTCCCTCCAGCTTCAGGGACTTGGCACAAAAATATCAAATATAGCATACGTCCAAACCTAGTGGGACTGGTCCCTTGGAAGTGAAGGTGGAGGGCAGCACCAGAGGAGTACCAGCACCTCCTCGGTCCCCATGTGGAAACCTTGGTGATGCCCCACCAAAGCCATCAGAACTGGCCGTAGGAGTTGTGTAGGAGGTGATGCTGCTGTCCCACGGCTGGCCCTGCTTTGCTTCTCCTGCCGAGGCAGCCAAGGTATGGGAGGTGACGGTAATTACCAGCCATGTGTTAATTCCTTCTGTGAAAGTGCTTTTCTGATTAATTGGTTTAGTCTAGTTGGTATACGCTGCTCTTGCTCTCCCCTTCATCAAAAAATGAATCATGCCGATGCAGAGGGGAAGCTGCTCTTGGAGGAGACCTGGGGCTGGAAACGGTTCTCAAATGCCTTGCTCACTGACTGACGGGACTCAAATACCACCCGGTATTTTCTTTGGCTCTGGTCTCAGGGAGTGAGTTAGAGCTCTGGGGTGTTTTCTTTTTTTGTTTGGGTTTCTTTTTTCCTTAAGAGTTTGATGAATTCAGAACGATTTTAATTAAGGTTAATTTGTGAAATAATCTGCAATTCCTGTAAAGTGACTAATGCACAGAGAGTTTCTCGTTCATAGTGTTGGTTGTTGTAAAAAGCGTGATGTGAACGTAGGCTTCTGAGGCCATTTAAATGATTATCAGGCTCATTAAGAAAGCAAAACCTTTATATCGATTAGAAGATGTCTATAATTTAAGACAAAAAAACCCCTTGTGATGTATTTCAAAATAAGTTTGAAGCAGCTTCTGTTAGTTCCCTCGGTCGGAGTGAAAGGACACAGGTCTCTTACGGTACTTCTTATCAGCTGCCAACTATTACTGGCAGAAAAGTACTTTTAAATAGTTATTACAGCAGTTAAATGATCCAGATGCACATTTCCCGGGCTACTGTAATACAGCAATACTGGATTTATCTAGCAATTATTTTTTTTATAATCTTATTTCTGTGCCATTTACCTGTATTTCGTTTTGTAAAGATTCTGTGAGTCTAATCAATCTTTCTAATATTCCTGGTAGCAAATTAATTTTTCAGTTGGCTCTAGATCAAAAGAGTCACAGATAAATCATAGTACATGCTTCAAAATACCCCGAAGTGCAGGATATGAGACAACCAGTACAGATAAGGACTCTAACTACATATATCAAGCACAGTAAATACAAATAGTGAGGACAGTCAAATATCCAAGTACAGCTGTGTGTACAGCGAACAAAAAATATGGTTAATGACTTTAAACTCAGATGTCTTATTGGTGATGAATTCATAACATCACACTTGAAATAAAAACACTGAATGAGATCGTACGGTCTTTCCGAGAGAGAATATGCTGCTGCTTTATGTCTTTAAATAGAAGAGCTGAGATTTAACTGCAGTATTCAGCTCCTCTAGTTTTTAGAGCTCTCTTTCGTTACCCAGCCTGTTCCCAAAAGTGTCTTAAAAAACCCTGTATTATTTTGGAACAACGTGCTGGCTGCGTTTCAGGTGTTTTTGCATCCGATGCGTATGACACATCATCTTTTCAGACATCCACCTCTCTAGTAATGAACTTGGCACACCCAACTGGAGCTGAGTGCTTCCTCCCAAGGGAAGGGCACCCAGCGGCGGTCACCCTGCAGCCACCGCGGGGCCGTTTGCAGTAACTTGCTCGGGTTAAGAAACTGGAGCTACAAGAATAAATATTTAACCCAGGCTGAGGTTCTCTTACCTGGCTTCCAATGACGTTTTCCAACAAATGAGAAAACGGGATCTTTCTGGTGATAGCAACGGTTTTCCTATTTTCTCATACTGTGATTCCAACAACACTTAAAGTTTTGCCGAGAACTGCATTCAGACTGCAAAGGTGGCGGGTGTCTCAGCGCTGTCCTTGTCTCTTCTCTTGCAGAAGTGGCCGATGCGTTCCAGGTTATACATTGGAGCTACGGGACAGTTTTTGACTCACTCGGCACAAGGAGACAGCACAAACCAAGGAGAAACATCAACAACTTCCCAAATCTAATCTCCCTTCTCACTTTTAAAAAAAAAATGTTATTTATTACACCTTATATATATTTAAGTTAAAAAGTAATATCTACAGACAAACTATAATTCCTGAAATACTGTTTGTAGAAGAGAAGGATTCTTAAATGTAATTAATACCTCATTAAGTTAATGTGACGCATGGTGGGTTTCAATCATAGAGGATGTTGCTGGGATCTGAACTGCGGGGTTGGGAGGAGGCGACGGGTCAGGGCTTCATCCTCCGGGTAATCTTAAATGTGTGTTGTTATCCCTGAAAACGCGGGCGGGTGTTCACCTGGAGTAAAAACGTGCTGAAATCTGTCCTGCGCACACACAGCGCTGCGTGCCGCAGGCACAAACAAACCGCTCCATACATTAAGTATCACTTGTATTGATCCATACGGTTGTGTTGCATGTTGCGGGGTTTAAAATGTGTGTGTTAGCCCCAAAAACTATTTGTCTGCTGAAGGAACCACAGTTCCTTTATCTTGTCTTTTAACAAGTTCATGCTTTGAAGCGAATGATCCCAGAGGGCTGGCTTGGTCACAGCACAATTTTCTTCTTCTATATTTAGGCAAGAAAAGCTGAAACTAAATGCACAAATGCCATCTGATGTATCTGTCCTGTAAACCACTGTACTTCCCATATAGTCTGTTATTGCTGAGGTAAACGTTTTATTAAATATTATTCAGTGGACATTATGTATTTATTGAGTTGCAAAATCTGTATCCGTTTCTCATTGTACAGGACTGATAGTTTCTAATAGCAATATTCTGCATTTATAGTAGCTTCTTTCGGAAGACTTCACAGTTTAAGTTTTAAAATGACACTTAGGAAAAAAATAATTTTATTGCTTTCAATCTTGAGTCAAACTTGTGATGTCTTTCAGAGGTGCTGAGCACGCCATCGCACGTCACTGTGAGTTGAGTGTCCAGCACCACAGAACATCAGGCCTCCAGTGTAAGAAAGAGCTTGGAGCTTCCATTTGGAAAGAGCTGGACAAACCATCTAGTAAATCACGTAAAAATGTGAACCATCATGTGAAACATGGTAAAATCCGGAACTCTTCCAGCACCCCTGCAGCATTCTGAGCTTTTAGCGAGATTATTCATTTACATAGTAAACATACTTGAAATATTTTAAATACATTTAATATATATATTTATTTTAGGCATACATTTCTTATCTAAAATTGTAGTGTTTTAATAAAAGATTATAATTATATAGCCAGAGCACCACTCAACACGTGAGCTACTGCATTTTGTGAAAAAAAAATAAAATATAAAAAAATACGTAGACAAGAGCTGCTTTGCACAGACAAGTATCTACTCATAAATAAGAGTCGGACTTTTTAAAGAACTGTACTTTCCGTAGGAGTATAAAGGGGTGAGCGCAACCTCTTATTCTTGGGAAAGCTATTTGTATTGAGAGATATTAATGAGGAGACATGAAGGAGTTGTAAAGGTGACAATAATAAGTAAGACGAAAGAGTGAGAGAACAGCGAGGGTTTCCAGGAGTACTTTGCTGTACAAGATGAGGGTGTACGACACAGGCTACACGTCAGACTGATAAATGTCAAGGAGCAACACAGGAGCACAGAGAAGTCAGACAAGTTTTGTATGTAACTGAGGTCTAAGTGAATGGCATCAGGTCAGGGGAAAAAGGGCAAGCGAAATCTCAGCCAGAAGTCAGTATCAAACCTCAAGCTGCTTCAGTGTAGCAGCCGTCTGATAATAACAAACAAAACATGTATGAATCACGCATACGAAATGGCATGGGGAAAACACAAAATGTGGTAATGTTTTGCATCAATTGCACGCTTTTACCTAGCACAGGGGTGCTGGTCACTTCACAGGTTCTTAAATAATACACCTGGGAGGGACAGAATTCAAGCAAGAAAAAAAAAAAAAAAAAGACACCCTGCAGTTTTTAAAGGCTTCTTCTATTAAATGTAGTTGAATGATTCTGATGGCTTATTCATGAAGCAAGCAAGAAAACTGGATAGGAATAAGGGCTAGAAACATGGAAAGTTATGAATGGGTGGCACAGAGAAAACAGCTCTACTGACTATAATATGGGTGGAGTATTGACAGCCAGTGAAATGCAGCAGCAAAGACAGGAGCTACTTTGTACCCACGACGTTGGTATAAATTGTGGCCACATCCATAACAATGCAAAGACCTCCGCAGCAGTTTATAGACGTATTAAAGGCCAGTAAGAATGTGCAGAGTAACAACAGCAGATTTTCCACTTCAGAAGAACTCCCCATATCTATGAGTTGGGATTATTTATTTTTCTGAAACAAATTATTCTGCATCAGCAGCAAATTTTTATGCCTTTTCTTCCAGAGTCTGGACACCAGGTTAGGCAACCCACTTCCTTTGACCAGTGCAAGAGCTCTCGTCTTCCAGAAATTTACACCAGGATCCAAACAGATCCTCGGAACCTGTTTGCTTCAAACCTGATATTTGGATCAAATGCTCATTTCTTAGGAACAGTTCATATCCTTGTATACTGAAATATAATAGTTCCACATTTGGCACTGGAAATAAGCATGTATTTAGGAATAAAATTCTACAATGTTGACACATTGTTATCAAAAGGAACCATTCTTCACAGAGTAACTTAAAGATCTTCGCAAACCTCAGTTATTGTTATCACAGCTTTTCCTTCAGAGGGATGTGACCAGTGAACTTCAGGCGGCCACATGCAAATAACCTGCCTATACAAAACCTGCTGCATACAGATATTTTTTTCCTCATACACACAGCTGTAACTACAATACTGTGCCCTCCAGCCATATATTGCTTTATCTTAACACATACCCTGCCAATCACTCCTTTTCCCCTTAGAGACCTCTAGGACAATGTATTCATTGTGCTTGTGTAAAGTAAAGAATGACAACACCAAAAAAAGATGAATTTTCCACGGCTTTGACTTCTAAAAGACTGACTATTCAGTGAGAATGGAAGCACGTTAAGGTTGAAAACACTGGGTTTTATTAAGAATATTGTTGTATATAAGACACACCAAAAAGAAAATGGACGAGCTTCCATCTCAGGTAGTCTCGTTTACTTTCTTAACCCACCTGCAATAAATTCTTCGCTTTTCTGAGTGAAACCGCGACCCCACAAACTGTCCAAAAAATACAGACTGTCGCGTTGGCTGCTGGCTCCCCAGGACCCGGCCTGGCACCGGGGGGTGCAGCAGGAGCCAGGCCGGACCCCGGCCCCGACCCGGCCCCGGCGCTCCCCTCAGCGGCGGCACCTCACCCGGCCCCTCCGCGCTCCCGTTTCACACCAACGAGGAGCCACTGTGGGTGTTCCGCTCCCTAAGCCACACGCCGGGTCCCCTGCCTGAGCTCGGCCGAAACCGCCGCTGTGACAGGATTCCCGCGGCCACCGGCCTCAACGGGTTGGGCCGCCCCTCTGCCAGCCCTCACAGGGCCGGCGACGAGCGCTGCCGAGGCAGCCTCAGGGCGGGTGCCAAGGCGCGGGGGGCGCAGCCAGGACGGGTGTCCGACCCTCCCCCCCCAACGCCGCACCGGCCTCCGAACTGCCGCCCCCGGCCCAACCACCGGGAACTGGGCCGGTCACCGGGAACCGGGCCGGGCCGCGCCGGGTCGTGCGCATGCGCAGAGCCGCGCCAAGGGCAGGCACCGCCCCGCCGCAAAGCACCGCGGTGCCGCGCGGACTATTTAAGGAGATCCCTCCGCCCGCTTGCCCCTTCCGCCCGCCGTGCGGATCTGAGAAGGGAGGACGCGGAGACATGGCGTGCGCGGTACCGGCCTGCCGTGGGGCTCCGGCGAAGGGCGGCCGAGAGCCCCCGGGGGCTCCGTGCCTCAGGGTCCGGTCTCGGGGCGGCCGTGTGCAGGGCCCTGCGGCAGCGGCAGGCCGCGGACTGGGTTTGCTTCCCTTCCCGGGAGCGGCCGGGCTCCGACCTGCCGCCGGCTGGGAGCAGCTGCTGCGCTCGTCGGTGCGAGCACATGCTGGGCTGAACAGCAGAGCCATCCCTGATGGGTGCTTTTCGGTGGAATTGGAAGTGTTCCCTGCTGTTTAATGTAAGAAATCCAATTCGGGCATTTCAAAACGATATATACAATCTCAGTAATTGACGGGACGGCGTGCTGGCACTGTTTCCTAAAGAGCATAAGCCACCGCTTGAAAGGTTGTAAAAGTCACGCTGTTGTAGCTGTGTCCTGGTTTCAGTTGCCGCCCGTCATGGCTGTGTGCCACAACAGGCTTAGCCTGGGTGCCGGAGTGGATCAGTTCGGGCTGACGCTCATTAGTCACGCAGGCTTTCAGGGACCCGCGTATGTCTTGAGACAAAGAGGGACCTAATTAGTATGTGCCGTGCCACTGGCAAGCCGTGGTGGTTACTTTGAATTATCTCTTGGTTTGTCAAGTCTTCAAAGCAATGACAGATTGGACATCCAAAGGGACTTGGGTTTGCTGATAAATCACTTTCATCAGCAAACACATGTCCTAATTCTAAAGATAAATTACCTCTTTTTGCTTTGGGGAATTTGGCAAGTGTTGTATGGTGACCCTGACCATGCCCTTTTTGGGTTGTCGGCATGGATCCATAGTGGTGGGTTGTGACGGGGCAGGACCCCGGGGGTCTCTGTGGCCATGCTCTCCTGGCAGGGACACGGCCCCAGTGCTGACCTGAATTAACAGATAGCAAAACTCATCAGCAAGTTCCCCAGAGCGTGTCACGTTAATGAGGGTTAAAGGCCGTACCCTGCTGGGGTACTCCTCTCCCCAGCGATGGTTGTTTGTTAGGAGCAGTGTAATAGCCTTGCAATCAGTCATTTTTCATGCTGGAGCTTGCTTTGAGCAAAACAGTCGTGCCTCTCTTTAACCTGGATCTCAGCTGATGCTGCCTGTGCTTTTCTCCCCAGGTAATAAAGCCAGCTATGAGGTTGCCCGGTACGCTGGTATTTCTTTGACTGGCATATTTTCTCCAAGGAAGCAGTGATGCTTTCTGCTCCTGGCTCAGCAGTTCTCCAAATCAGGTATCTTTTTCTCTTTTCATTGTTTTAGGCAGCAAGTGAAGTTGAGAGATTAATTTGTTACTGACTTTGGGAATCTTCAATCTGGACTCTGACACGCTGTTACCTTGCAAGCAGAAAGATGTCACGTGAATTCTAGAGCTACAGAAGTAATTATTTCTTATTGTACTTAAAGTTGGGGAAAGCCTCCTGAAACCTAGATCTCTAAAGCGTTTTATGGCTTGTAAACTCTCTTGCAGATGGAACAAGGAGGAATATGATTGTTTATACGTGCAGGGTTAAGAGGTTGAAGCTCTAACAAGAGGTATTATGACAGCTATAAAACCTCTAAGACTTGCTCCCTAGAACAAAGGGGGTGCAATCCCAGAATCCCAAAGGAATCAGGGGGGAGAGGTTTGTAATGCTACCAGAGCATCCAGTTTTTAACTGGGGAGAGAACCAGGACTTCTGTTTTGCAGAATTAACAGATGCTAGTTGGAAGTGAGAGACTTAAGTGATGAAAAGTGTGTTCAAATCGCTATCCCTGCTGGCACTTAGCCGTTTTGGCCTGTTGGAATATATTCCAAAGGGAAAGGCAGTGACCTTTACCTCTAGAAAGATACTTGGCACCTGGGGCTTGAATATAACAACATGGAGGGGCTTGTGTTTTTGTGTTCCTGGCTATACTGAATCCATTCTGTGCTTAACTGTTAGAAACAGGGTGGTTCTTCAGTTCATAGAGACACATCTCTTAAAACAAACTTAACACATGCCCTTGTGTTTGGTACCTGGAAAAAATTACACCAGTCTTACCACAGGCAGGAAAACTGTTTGCTGGCATAATGATGATAACTCTTTGCCGTTTACCCAGCTGAATTTTGTGATGAGCAATGTTGTATCTGATGTGCCAGCTAATGCGCAGGATTTTTCCAGTTTGATTTGCTACCATCGTTTCTGATTTCATGTATTCTTTTAAAGGTGCTATGACATCAGATGACCTGCTCCCCTGTCTTTGAGCCTTGTGTGTGCGCATACAGCCAGCAGTAGGCTCCATCCACTTCTAGAAGTATGGGTGTTTAAGAAAGTAAGTTGCTTTTTTATGTCAGCTGAAGGTGCGGCCTGTTAGTCAAGGACACTTTTGGCCTACTGACTGACTTTACATCCTTTACTTGTTGTACTGCTACTATCTTCTAATTTTTGCTTAAAATGGAAGAATCTGGGGAGAGGTAAGGATAAAGAGTTGGGCTCTTTTTGCAGACTTTTTTTTTTCTTAGGATGTACATTCCTTAATGTGGCTTGTCAAAAATAGTGATTTATAAAGGAATTCTATTGTAAATCTGTTCTAGAAGTAATCTTGCTGGCATAATGATGAAATCTTTGCCGTTTACCCATCTGAGTGTGTTTTGATGTGTATCTTTGAATCTGAAATGCCAGCGAGGTTAATAATGCTGTATATGATTGATTAAGGGTACAGAAAACTGACTGACTTATTTTGAAAACTTTTTTTTTCCAGGTTGAAAACAGCAGCCTGAAATGTGGAGTTTTAGTGCACTTGAAAATGCTCTCATGGCCCTTCCTGCTTCTCAGAAATACTGCTTGATTCAATAGTAAGGCAGAGGAGTAGCTGTCAAGTGAAAATGTGTGAATAATCCTCAAATGACATTCAGGTGAGAGTGTCACTCTAGAAAGGGAGTGGATACTCTTAGAACTTAGTATGAATATTTGAATGTACTAAATAAATTGATCAAAATTGACTAAATAAAGGGTTAAAACATGGAGGGAAAACTTAATGTGTTATCTTGTCTAAATTAGAGTGTTTTCAGTGTTAATGGTGGCAGCTTTTCTGCTTATCTTCAAGGCAATGTGTATACGAATAAAATCTTGTATTTCTATGTTCAGTGACAATGTTTTGTTGTGGCTATGTGAGCAGTAGCACCATGATCGTGCTGGATGACATCCTGGGTAGGAGTCACACCAAGCCTTTGCTATTCAGCTTATCCAGATTGGACCATTTTTCTGCCTTTTTTTTTTTTTTTTTAACATAGACCTCTTGGATGTAAAACTTGCTCAGTATCATGTGTACTGCCATATCCTTACTAGGAAGATAAAGTACAGGAAAGTCCATAGTTGGAGAAGCATACTGTATCTCAGACATCTCGTTTTCTGTCTACCACACCATTCTTTACATTTGTTATTGCAGTGATGTAGAGTTGAATTCACTGAGTTGCCTACCTACCAAGTAATCTAATAACAGGTTGGTTTGGTTTTTTTTTTCACTTTGCGCTATCCCCTGCACACTCTCTCTATATATATAAAGTAATGTGGAAACACTGGAGCGTTTTTTTCAGATTGCAGGAGCACACCACCATCCTGGTCTAATACTATGTTGCTGTGATGTAAAACAAAGACAGAGAACATCAAGGAGTATAGTGATACTTTTATACACTTAAAAATTTACAGGACATGAGTAATAATTTAAGAAAGTTAGCTTACACTAGATAAAAGTTTTAACGTACTTCAAAACTATTTAACCCTCAGTGGGTGACACATCTGAAAAGAAGCAACAAGAAAAACTGCAGAGAGGTGATGTCGTTGAAATGAAACATTAGACTCTAAACTCATGGTTTAATTGTTAGTTGTAGTCTCACTAAAAACCCTGCTTTACTCCTGTCACTTAACTGGATGAACAGCGGTAACCAGGAAGAGAAGTTCAGGTTGTGGGTTTACTCTGATGCCATGGCCTCCCACAATGAAGATGTCACTCCTCCCTTCAACAACACTTGTAATAAATCTTTTCAACCATGCTTTATTCCTTAGCAAAACATCACTGAACCGTCTTACAAAAATATTAAAAACCTTCTTAGTTGTATGTTTCTAACTGCAGTCTCTCAAAAAGCTAAAGTAGGAGCCTCAGGTTTTACTTACAGAGTGGCGTTTTCACTCTTCATTAGTGTTAATGTGAATTCCTGGGCCATATGCCCCAATAAACTTCAGCAGCTGATGGTGACACTGCATGAGGTAACTATCTCTCTGTTGCAGGGAGTTTTCATCACTGAGGTCAAATGGAAATACAGGATTTGGTGCTATGCATAATGCAGACTTGCCTAAGCAAAGAAAAAAATAAAAAAGGCTTAGACTAAAAGACTTGAATAGCTTTTGCTAGGACTTTGAAGGAAAAAAACAACTGTGACACAAATTATGTAGTAATGCAATCTGGTATGTTACTATTTTTAAGTGTTACATGATAATTCTTGTCTCAGTGCCAAATTCGTGCGTGAACAAAGTGGATTGTGATACTAGATAAACAAAAAAAACCCAAACCCAACCCTTGTCTTCTGTTTCCCCAGGGAGAGAAATCTGTCTTTAGTTTAACCTGGACCAGTGTCAGCGGAGCGCTGCCTCAGATACGCCAGCATGAAGAATGGAGGCTTGGGGCTGGCCTGTGGCCTCCGTAGGTACAGCACTGAGACTCTTTGCGGGAAAGTCAACTGACAGACTTCTCTTATATCATCAACGGTGGAAGTTGTGGACTCCAATTTGAAAAGAACTAACTATTACTGCAATCGATTGATGTAACTTTTTCCAAACTGACAAAATATGAAAATGATGTACCCAAGACTAACGACCAAGTTATATTAATTACCGTGTTTTAGTGTAAGAGATGATTCAAGTAACAAGATGGCAATCAACGCATCTTCCTCAAGTACTTTCTTTCTTAAACTTAGTTTAGTATGAGCCTTAGACAGTGAGATCCTAAGAGATGAATGTAAGCATGTTAAACAAAAAATACTGCAGACATAAATACAATATGTATTGCACTGTTTCAGGCATTGCTGTAAATCGGAAGTTAACACTGAAGTGGGTTTTTTTCCATACTTCAGCTGTGTAAACTTCCCACAAATACTGTGCAGTTATACTTCTTGACAAAGTACATATTATTATGCATAACTGTGCTATGAAAGCAGTAGAACTTGGCATAATACCTACTGGTAATGTTGTGGGGTTTTTTTGCTTGCATAATACAAAGCCATGATAATTTAAGTCCCATTTTTCTAGATAGCTTTAATAGTGATAATTGTTTCTTAAATCACTGGGTTGTGCCTGGCAAAGTTCTTTTTTTTTTTTTTGGCATTCATAAATGGTAAAGAAGATTCTTTATGCTTGAACTTTTCAAAACTTGAGTCTTGTCTGGATTTCTATTTAACAAGCTCTTGAGCAGGTTAGCACAATTTCTATTTGAAATGTAGATCTGTTTCCTTTACTTTGAAAAGTGGGACATACAGAATTTTTAGTGCAGATGTTGACAGTGTTGATCCATGAATAGAATCTCTTCTCACTCTGCGACTTGCAACATAGTAGCCCTGAATGAGGTTTTCTGCTTCTGAACTCAGTTCAACATGAAGATTCTTAGCAAACAAAATAAACTAGAGAGAGGGTATACATTTTAAATATTTAACTGGAAAATAAAGAATTTACATTTTTCACACCTTTTAACATACCAGTGGCATAGTAATATAGTTTGGACAATATATTCTACCAATGTTTTTTATAAAGAAAGACAGCTGTCACCATTCAGTTATGCATGAGGATAGATCTCGGATACTAAACACAATCATCTGTTAATTATGCTAGAGATATTGACAGTTTGTTTAGAATGGAATATTAACTTTTACTATGGATTATAAGCTATTCTGGTAAAAAATAGGTGCTGGAGTTCTGTTCTCATATGATCAAACTGAATTTATTATGTTGGTCCTTTTGAAGAACCGAAGCTAATTTTATCAATGATCCTTTTTAGTGCTAGTGGCAATATGGAATATGGCAATCAGAATGTGCAGAGAGAACCTTCTGATTCCAGAAATAGTATGACATTCCCAAGTACAATGCATTTCAAAATCACTGGGTAATATCTGTTACCTCCTCATAATCCTGCATTCTGAACTGCTGTGAGACTTTGTACAGCATGGCTTCAGGATTAACGGCTTTTTTCAAGGTATGATGTACGACAGGAGAAGACAGTCGGCACGAAGGAAACTCATTGTATATCAAAAGTCCAAAAACATCTAGAAGATTAGGTGGAACCAAACTCAAGTCCTAAAGAGAAGACCCAGAGAAAGAAAACAATTATTTTAGCCCTTTGGCTTGTAGAAACATTGCAGGTTTTTTTTTCAGTCTGAAATGTTCAATATCAATATATACTGAATCCTGCAAAATTATCCAATAAATTTTGTTTCAATAGTAGTTGTCAAAAGCTATTCTAAATAAAATAAGTTATACCTTACTTTGGGGAAAGCTAGCTCATTTTAGAAGATACTTGATTTAAAGTCACTTAAGTTGTGTCTTTTTGGGAAATACTAGCAAATTTGATTGTTTTCGTTATTTTATAAGTTGAAATGACCATAAACACAGATGACTGCTATAGTACAGTTACTGTCATAACAAGGCATGTGCTTTACCATCTGTCCAATTAAAAAATTATCCTTTTGTATATGTTTCTTTGAGGAAGAATCCACATCTACAAAAGACCAAAAATTGGTCTGAATTGAAATAGTAACTTGTTGATCAGCTTCTTCTCCATACTTCTTCCCAGGAATGAACACGTTTGTCGTTCTGCTCTCTAGCACTAGGACAGGACAAAACATGTCAGTTAGTTAACATAATTGATCTCGTTTAACTATAAATTCTTGTCCCCCACACACATTATCTGAAGTCAGTCATGATTATGTATTTCACTGAAATGTCACGATCAATGGCTCTCTGTAGTGGAGCCTGTGTAGTAAATGTAAGCTTATAAGACCTTGGCTCTTTTGTCCTTGTTTCTTATGCAGAATGGTTAAAAATAGCTTATAGATTTTCCCAGCATTTGAGGGCCGTAAGCTGGGGAACAAACCTAGCCATGAGTTCGCATGTTTGTTTTGTTCTGTCCCCTCATGTGTTTGCAGGTGTGAAATTACCAGACTGTAGAAGTTCAAGTTTATCCTTTTTATGTGAAGATAAGTCTCCTATGTAACAGATACCACCCTTAGCCAGCACAGCACTGCAAGCGTGAATACTGGCCCTTCCAGTTCCATGTTTATCTTTGGACACAGAAGGAAAAATTTCACTGGAAGGTGGGTGTCGGATACCACGAGGCAGAAGACATATGCTGTAATTCAGAAGCCTAGAGGATTAAATAATTTGGTCAGTCACAAACGGTTAAATTATTGTTCAGTTTTTCAAAACTTTAATAACGATACTATACTTTATACTGGTATTTATATATATTCAGACTCACTTAGCAACAACACACCACCACCCCCCAACAGAAAATCAGTGTCAAAACTAAATATTTAAAGTAACTTTGAATACAAAGGTAGAAGTCCAACCTTTCCCACCAACAGCTGCCAACAAGACTGTATTTCTTACGGATTTAACAATGAGGCAAATCATGGTTTGCAATAGAAGTAACTCCTAGGAAGTCAAAGTCGTCTCATAATTTAACATCATATTGTTATCTCCTATTCTAGAGAAAATTTTCTAGTGATTTAAAAGGCTAGAGGATTAGCAGTCTTGGCCACCTGGGAAAAATGAAAAGTCTGGGAACTTGAAAGCTCTGCCTGCCTGGGTTAACACCCCTTCCCCCGACCCCTCCCAATCTTTTGGAAAAAGCGCATATAGAATTTCTTTTTCATGCCCTGTACTATGTTCCTTGGCACAAAAAGGTTGCAAATTGTCCGTCTGGTTCCACGATCAAAAGCTCTTAATGATTTTAAGATGTCAGAGCACGATTTATCCTATTATTAATAATGGATAAAATTATTAATTAAAATTAATAATTATTAATAGGCTATCAAATTGATAAAATTATTAATGAAAATTAATAATTATTAATAAATAGGCTATCATACCAATAGAATTATGATGTAGGAAATGCCTACTTTGACAGGCTACTGACAATAAAATACTATGTGCACATGCAGACGACACACATGACAGAACTGACCAAGATTTACAGTGTGCAACTGTTTTAATATTAACCAGATGTTTTGATTCTCAAAACACTCACGAGTTCCTATGATTTCTCTTATGAAATCTTACTCGCGACCTGGGGAAAAGTGTCCTGCAGCCCACGTTTTTTTCAAATTTGAACTAATTTCTACCGATAAATTTTGAAATTGTTCAAGTATTTTTTTCCACAACTAAAAATACCAATGAATTTGCTCTCAAATAAAAATAAAATTCATGCCACTTTCAAAATAATATTTTTCAAAAATAAAAACGAAGCCCTGTTTTGGGTTGGGAAAAGGGAAAGTGATTTTATTTAAATTAATGCAAATTTAAAGCTGTGTACATTGTACTTTTCTGCAGTGTATGTGAAAATGTGTTAGCAGCTGTGTGAAGGGGTAAATACATAAAATGCATAAATACAGAAAAACATTTTGTTAAAGGCAACAACAGCCAGATTTTTGACTCACTTGTAAAGATGTACATGACTTTTGATACCTAATCAGTATAGTTTTTATGAAAAAGAGTGACAAAGTTGTAAGTATGTATTTACGTGCTGCTTATTAACTGAAAATGCTGATGGCTGGGAAGTGGTGATGAAAAGGCTTAAAGTGACAAAAGAGTCCTCTGCTTTTATCATTACCAGCCTCTGGGACAGTCTTCAGTTTTGATTTTAGAAGAACGTTTTGTTTGAGCTCTGCTAAACAGTGCTAGTGTTAAAACCTTATTGAGATCATTACAAGAGTGTTAAGGGGTTTTATTATTAGTGAAGTTCTGATCTAGATATATCACTTGAAAGAAATAAAAATGTCCCAGAGATAAAAAATCGGGTATTTTTACCAAGTCGGAGCCCTGTATATTCTTTTAAAATATAGTCTCTTTAGCCTTTCACGCAAGACTGATCCTATTATCATCTTTGAAAATAGTCGTGTTTTTAATTCTAATTTACATGAAAAATAAGGAATCTCTTTACCGATCAATTACTAGTGTGTCACTTGTCACAATCAACAGATCCAGATAATCTGCATTTTCTTTTTCACCTGTCTGTACTAGACTCAGCAATATTGCAAGTTTAAGAGTATTGTAAGTGCCTGGTGGGACAACTTGAGAAGCAAAGATATTGGCAAGGATGGCAGTAAACCTCCAGCATGAACTTGAAGTCAGTGAGAGCAGATACTTAAAATTGTCACCGACAAATGAAGGACCTAATTAAAACAAAGCACAGGTTAACAAACACTTCATAAGAGAGCTATGTAGATATATTAGAACAAGTTGCCATTATAGTCTTGATACAAAGCTTACAAAGAATGAATGTTTTTGTTACTAAGCACAAATTCAGAATGTAAACATCTGGCACTATTAATTTTACTACTAAAAATGTAGCAGACGTGATCTGCTAAAGCTGATAGAATAAGAAAGGAATAACCAACTGAAATATCAGGTTCATTTAATGTATGATTTCGAAGTACCTTCCAATGGATAGGAGAAGTTGGAAAGAGAAGACGAAGAACTGCAGTCAGTAATAGTGTAGTTTCCCAATGTATGGAAACTGGGCAAAAGAAGATATTCTCAAATAACAATAACATACATTTCAGACTGTAAAAGGGAAGTCCCAGAGTGGTTTCGTAACCTGGACCTCTAGATAATAGAAAACTGGACCAGTTCTCAGGATTTTGTTCCAGAATGTTTTCCAACTTTTTTTAGTCAATTTTTAAAGGGAACTTCCTTACCATTTGGTTTACAGAGCTCTATGCTATTGACTTCTATACATGCTGTAGCTTGTAAGCCATTTTGTACACAAGCTGGAATTCCTATAATCTTGTAGTGGTTTCCTATTTTCATTTTATTGGTGAGTTCATCTAGAAATAAAGAAAAATAATAAAAAAAAAAGTTGGGGTGGGAGGGGGGAGACAGGAGCCTACAGATGTGTTAGGGCATAAAAACAGTTTTAAAGAAGTGGTCGGAAAACTTTTCTTCGCATTCTGAACAATTTGATTTTATGATTTAATTGCAGAAAACAAGTTGGATACCAGGTTTGCCATAATGAACTAGGGTAAATGAAGCATACAATTCTAATTAATGCAAAAAGTAAGGAAGGCACACTGGGTGAGGAAAAGTAGATTCTTGATAAAGAAAATGGATGATGCATTTAGTTCTGCATTGAAAAGAAAATGAGCAGTTGTTTGCAAGTATATGTTCCTTTTCTGAAATTTGTGGTGACACCATCATCAGTTACTATCCTATAAAACATCAGAAAAAAAAACACAGTAAAAAAAAAAATCCAAACTAAACAGATTTCAGAGACACACACAAACAGCTTTGGGAACCTTTGTATTTCTGTGCATTTAAAAAAAAAAATAAAAATTACATTTATTGTTTGGAAATGAGAGTTAGGTCCAACCAAATATGAATCTCAGCAGTAAGACCCTGTCTAACCTCATTGATCCCTGAAGCCAGTGGAAATATAGTGCATGCATAACCCATAGATTATGTTTTATAACAATATACATATAGTGTCACTTTTAAAATGTTTCTTATTATCTTGGAGCTATTTAGTTTTTAGAATTGCATGGTGGTGTTTTTTTGGTTTTGGCTGGGTTTTTAAATTTTTTTTTTCTTTTTTTTTAAGAGAATGAATGAATGCATGTTGGTGAGTTGTGATTTTAGTTGGATAGTCACATTAGAAATTATTTAGTGTTTGCAGTGGAACGTAGCGGTAGCCAAAAACCCTGATGGAATGTGGAAAACAGCTAGATTGAGGAAGGATGTTAAAAAGGCATGAAGTTAGTACAACACAGTATGAGCAGAGGAAGTAGAAAGGAGGAAAAAACAAGCTATGGTTAGAATGTGATACTGCAGAGCTGGCCAGGGGATTTTATTTAAATGAAGCTATAAAAGTGAACACAACAGTTTTGCTGTGTGCACTCTTTAATCACCTGTGTATACTGTTTAGTCACCTAGCTGATTTTATATATTTTTTTCCCCTAATTTTATTAAAGAACTGCAATATAAATTATGACTTTCACAATTTTATCCAGAGAAATGGACCTATAAGAAAAATGCAAGGGATTATTACAGTTCAATTCTAAAACATTTTTGACAAATCTCAGAAATTTATCTTACCTCTCAAGAAAACTGTAAATGTCTGAATCCTGAAATGTGATTTATCACTGGAATATCCTTTCAAAGCATTGAGAACTTTTGCATCGATCATTTCAACTATTTGTTTATCTTTCAAAACAAAGGCAAAGAAAAGGTTAGTTCTCTTGAAAACAGTACAGTTGTTTTTTTTTTGTTTTTTTTTTTTTTTTAAAATGACTGGTGTATTTTGGAGCTTTTTCCACTTAACTATTTTGTTTACTTATTATGTAACGAAAGTACGAAAGTAATAGATCTAAAAATAAAACTACATAGATCCTACCACCAAGTACTCTAAATTTCATGTCTTCCTGCAGTGGTGAAGAACACAAACTACACACAAAATCATTCCTCACTGTGGCAGATTCCGTAGCTCCAGGCATATGCACTCTTATGTACCTAAACCCTAAAAAAAAGTTACCTATTAATTTACCAAACATTTAGAATGAGTACATGGCTTCCATTTTAAATTTCCCATTAAGAATAGAAATGATTACAATACTGGTCAGTGAAATTCCAGATTTGTCATGTGTTTCTTCAGATGACCATTCGTTCGCATACCACCCATCCACTCAAGTGATCTGTATAATTTATTAGAGGACGACCACAAGATGGCAGAATTTCCTATTGGACATTCCCAAGCAGAACAGCCCGGCTTTCTGAGCAGCAGGAGCGAGCAACTGCAGCTTCCACTTCGCGTGGAAATGGATATTCATTGTTAGAGGTACGTGCCCTCATAGAGACATCGTTATGATTTATTCTGCAGTGCCCTAACTTTGGCATTTGACTTCTCTCTTACAATTTTATGGCCTTTGTTACAGCAAGAAGCAAACAAAACAGCCTTAAATGTACCTAAGGCCTAATCCTGCAATGCTACAAGCAGTTCCGTCATTTTACTCAAAGAGGTAGTTCCACATAAGTCAGGCACTCATTAAAGCAAACCTGTTCTGTATTAGAAGCTTTTGATGGTCACTCGACCATACCGTTCTGTGGTATTTTTAAAGAAACAGAAACAGTTTCCAAGGTGTGTGTGCGGGGGAAGTCTTCTACTCGTATAGCTTTTTTTCTTTCAGATAATTTACTGAATTATATTGGTGACATATCTTTTCTCACATAAACTATCTTCAGCATTGGGAAAATGGCTGGCTGGCATAGCTATGCTCCTAAAACATTTAGTAATGCTGAGCAACCACTGGCAAGGTCCGCTGCTTTCAATTAATAAAAGTCATGCTGTGCTCATTACAAAAATGTCTGCATAGGAAAATGCCTTTTAATGCCTTTTTCATGCTAGGTTTTTAATCTCTGTTAAGTTATCAAAATGATTAAGAAGCTTTTGAAATAGTAATGTGTTTTTTTTTTTTTTTTAACTACCTTCAGAAAATGGACAGGTTTCCTCAGTACAAAGAAATCTTGCTCCTTGGGTATATTTTGTTACGCATCCCATTGCAATCGCTATTCCTTCAGATATATAAAATCTCTGAGATGTGTAATTAAAGGGAAACGCAGAAAGACTGAGAAGATAACTTGGTAAAGGTGGCAAATGCGTTGGTTTCAGCAGTATGCTAATCTAACAAGAGACACAATTACATTAGTACCATAAAGATATATTTTTTTATTTAAAACTATTTTAGTTATACACAATGTGATATATAGCTATTAGAAAAAAACTCAGAAACACTTGAAGTGTAAGAATAATTCAGTTTCATATTAATTATCTCAAAAGTTTCACAATATGGTTGGGTGAGACTTCCAGCTATTTTTAATTACAAATAATACTACAACCAAGGGGAAAATTAAAACTGAAGAGCTAATGCAAAAATAATATTTATTAATACTTCACCATACTTACAAGATTTAAGATCTAAATGGAGGGAAACAATGCAGACTCACCTGGTCCTCTGTCTGCAATTGTTCAATTAATGATAATGTCTTAATAGCTATGAAACATACCTATGATTGAAAAAATAACTTCATTTTAGAAAGGAAAAGTCTAGTTAAAAATCTAGAAGATGTACTTTTGTCTACTCTTGTCTATGAATACACACTTACTGACTGAAAAATCTGTGCAGCTTGTATGGGATTATGAAGAATGTAGTTTCCAAGAGTTGCATCTAATTCAGCAATATCAGAAGGATTTATTGAAATAATGAAACGATAAACAGCATAACTTTGTTTTGAGTCTGTAGGTGCAAGAAGTATCTTAAATAAAAATAACAGATTTGTGTAACATATTTTTATGTTACACACTAACATAACATAGATATTTAACAGAATATCTATTGAGTAATACCATTATATTTTTTGCAATCATGCACGAATTTCTGAAGGCCACCGCTTCTGTCAAGGTAAACAAGAGAAATTTCCCTCATTTTCTGTATTTCTTGATGCATCTTCCAAGAAAGATCTTTGCGCTCTTTATCAAAATGTTGGAATAAACTGTGAAGAAATGACGTTAGAACTGTCCATACTATGATAATAATAAAGGTGTGTATTAACAAAGCCATACAAAATTTAAAAAAAAAAGTCTCTTTTCTCCAACTATGCAATTCGTTAAGGATTTTTAAGATACCACCATTCAATTTAAAGTTCTTTCCAATGGCTGAAGCATACTACATTCCCAAAGTAAATTCCTGAAGAATGCTCTAGCATTTTCTCAGTGAATTATTTTGCTGCCAAATTCCCTAATCCATGAAAGTAAAGCTTGCATTTAATTTAACCTCCCCTATGTGTTTTATAGGTATAATCAGCCTATCAAAAGGAAGACTTAAATATCTCCCTTATCTGAGAAGTCTGTTGTAGCTGTTAAAAGTGTGAAACTGGGCAACATCTTTAAATCTGACTTTATTACTCTGCTGTTACCTCCTGTAGAACCCACTTAAGGTGTTGATCTTGCAAACGCTTATTTCCATCCATGTACACAGAAGATCAATTCTGATTCCCACAGATAAAACCTTCACAAGTACAGTTTTGGTTTGGGGGCTGACCGTGCTCTTCAGTGCTGTTTTCATTGTGTATTATCCACACCTCTGTGATTAGAAGCATGGTCTTTACTGAGTTAAGTCTCATACTTTGCTGAATTTAGATGGAGAATTACTAAGGCCAAAATATGGCATTTTGTATATACATATCTGTTTTACCGTCTTACAGATTTTCTTCTACAAAGTGCCGTTTGTCTTCTCTGTAGATCACCAGTATGAAATGCCACTTCAATCTTCAAAAATATATTTAGCTACCTGGTGAAGGACAAGACAAAGAGTTATTGGGCTGATGAGGAAGCAATGCTCATAGCTCATGAAAGATCCCTCTGTGAACTCTGTAGTTCTTCAAGCTTTGGGAGGACAAAGAGACCAACATCTAAGAGAGGAGTAACTGGATATTAATGCACCAGCATGCACACAGTGCCATGGTTTGTGGCTGGTGGAGGTGTTTAGTGCCCTGAAGTAACAAATCTTAAGCACAAGTTGAAAGAGAATTTATAGTAGGAATTATTTTTTTTCCATTTTTCTTTAGGATTACTCCTACACGATTACTGCTCCGTCCTTTAAACCTTCAACAAGAAGGGATTAAAAGAAACACGCACACAGATCCACCATATCTCCCCGGACTCTGCGTTCCCTGGGTTAGAAGGGAAGGACACCAAACACAACTAGGAGGGTCTAAGCTATAGCCCAGGTCGTTGTGCACCAAACACTACCGTCACCTAAACTTCAGAAAATAAAGTCTGACCAGTCCCAGTACTGGGACGACCGCCTTCCCCAGTGCCCCCACAGCTGGGTAACCCCACGCAGCTGCACTCCAGCGTGGGACACAGCACGATGCCTAAAGCCACCCCCCTGGCTTCAGGCTCCTGCCATCAGCATCCCCTCATCACAAACCCCACCAGCACTCTCCTTCAAATTCTCTCCAGGCTTCCTATGCCCCTCTGCGTCTGCAGCAACGGGCAGTGAGGGCCACCAGGCTGCCCACACCACAGCAGAGAGAGGGGCCATGGCACCTTCTCTTTACAAGGGCATTGGTGTGCCTTCAGGAGAGGCGAGCAGGGACATTTATGGGGCAGTAGGGAGGGGCTCGACAGCTGCAGAACGGGGCTACCGAATCTGCTCCCTCAGCTAGCACCCACCAGGCCCAGCAGCACCGCGCGGCCCAGGTGGGAAGGGCCGCAGAGCTCCCCTCAGCCCAGCATCTGCTTGCCCCGCCGGCCGCAGCCACCCAAGGAGGCCATTACCAGGCCCCTGAAGGGCAGCACCAGTGCTAAAACAACTCATTTCCCCCTGCCGCGTGAAGACAAGCCCCAAGCCCACCCCTCACCCACAAGGCCCACCAGCCGCCCACCTCTTCTGGATGGCCACCCCCCTGAGTGCACGGCTACTGCGGGGTGCACTACCTTGGCTTTACTCCTGCCACTAGAAAAGCGCTGTGTACTGACAGCGTAATCAACACCAAAAGACAATGTATTCATAAAACCATTTTCTCCCTTTCATTAATATAATACTGCATATTTTACTGCTGCCTTTAGCATGCCAGCCATCTGCAAACTTACCTCCCAGGACGGCACCTCTAAACTCTCTTTTTCTGTCCTCTTTCAAGTCACGTTTTTACAACTGTCATGCATTTCAGTCAGTCCATCTTCCTGTTGTCTCTCGCTCTCCTCCCAGGCCAAGAGGCCAGAGATCAGAAAGGCGGCACCGCTCCTTGGCTTCCACAGCGCTGGGAGAGACGACCTACTCCTCACAGGGCTCAGCTGCACCTCTGGAAGGGGAGGGACAATCCCCTTTCGCAACGGACAGGTGAAAGCCCCTGCATTAGTCACAAAAAGACACACTTTTACCTCCCTTTATTACGTATCTGCCAAAACAGGAAGGGAGTACCACAGGTGGTTCCTGTGTTGGTTCTTCGACAATCTCCTGTGTAGGCTTCACCACAACAAGTGCTTCAGATTCCACTTGTCAGCTCAGCAGGGGTGAAGGGGCTACTACTGTAGCCTGAACCCAGCCATCCTACTCTGAAAAGCAGCATCATGAAACGCAGAGAGGTGCGGAACAAGAGCACTAGATCCTGAGGTATTGCGAGGCTTTACTGCCTGATGTTGTACACAAAGCCCGTTACCTTCAGAAGTCCTGATCTGACCGAGGCATTCCATAAGATGAACTTGTAGTAGAAGAAACAAAGTGAATTTAAGTTTTGCGAGTGATATGTTTAACACATTCACGCTTCGCCAAAAAGGAAGAACCTGCTAAATGAAAAAGCTCAATAAGCAATTATTAGGCTGCTTTCCCAGAAATAACTTCAACTACCACTGCCATCTTTTTATATATATATATATATATATATATATATATATATATATTTAATTAAAAGAAAATAAACCCCAAATTTATCACTAAAAAAACCTCCAAACCAAACCAAACCCCCTCACCCAGTCAGGCAGCTCGGGATAGGCATCTTGGAAATACAAGACAAAGAAACTAAGAGGGGTGCTAGCTCCCACAGCAACAACTTCTGAAGCACGCCCTCTCCTTCCCATCTCCCTACAGTACTGTACTACTTTGCTGGGAGAAGCAGAAAGCAGCTACAGAAGGTGCTTCCTTGCCATAAAGAGAAGGTAGTTACAGTAGCCCACATCATTTCAGGATTATAGAGAGTAAAAATTCAATATGAGAATGGATACTTCCTTTCTAACATTCAATGTCTGCTTTCCAGTCCAAAGACGTATGTTTAAAAATAAAAACAAAATAAAAAAAGGGCAAGGCTGTTGCTTCCAAATGATTACAGCTGCAAGAACAGGATTCATGTAGTTGTTGGTTGTGCCGAAAGCTGCATAGCCATTTCTGAACCTCTCAAAACTTCACAGAGAGTACTATGGAAAATAAGCCCCAAGCCACCACTCCGCTCCCACAGATGACACGGTTCTTTCTTCCCTTCCATGCCAACGTCAATTCTTACTTCTTTTACCCAGCCATTCCTTCCAACACCTCACGTAGCAACTGCTCAGCATCATTTAAGCACTACGCAGGAGATGGTGCTGTAGGAGATACTGCGTGAGGTAAGCAAGGAATCCAGTTTTATTTTCCACTTGTCTAATGTTTCACTGTTGACACAACACTAATTTCAAAATAATTATGATTTGATATATTCTTCTCCCCAGTATTCTCAATTTTTAACTGATCTTGATGCAATATAGACAGTATTTCTCTTAGCTAGTTCTTATTTTGTCAAAAATCTGAGGATTTAAATATTGAAATTTATCTAATGTGACTCTGGCTACTCATCAGTGTCTTATCAGACTTCTCTCAAATCAAGGCATTTAACTGAATGTATTTTTGAACAAAAAACATGGAACATTTTTGAAGTAACAGACAAAAATAAGTTGTTATTTACAAGTAATATATATAATAAAACCACTACCGTGACAAGCCTTTATACACTGTAACTCCAGTCAATTTTTGCATTGTTTAAAAAAATTTCCTTAAACAGAAATTGTTCAGTATTATCTGTTTGTCCATACACGTGTATGTTATGAGAAATACAATAGCTTTTCACATTTTTAAAGTTATCAGCGTAATTTACATTTTTTCCCCCTAATATCAAGTGAAGATTTAAAAATGGTGCAAACTGAAACACAAAGACAAGTAGCTATGAATGTTGAAATACAATCGATTTGGAACATTAGTGTTTCAAACTATAAATCCGTGAGAAAAATCCCTAATATTTGGCATGATCCCCTCACCATCCACCCCCAAAAGGTCAA
Organism: Larus michahellis; assembly: GCF_964199755.1. Classification (NCBI taxonomy): domain Eukaryota; kingdom Metazoa; phylum Chordata; class Aves; order Charadriiformes; family Laridae; genus Larus; species Larus michahellis. The sequence goes on along the minus strand of NC_133897.1, from coordinate 131,880,933 downwards.
AGTAAGATAGCCTTTCAAAATAACAGTTATTATTGCATATTATATCTTTGGAAAAGCAGAGTTTTAACCAAAAATATTTTAATGTAATTGAAATATAGACGTGTTTATCTCGGGGAGGAAAGAAAAGCGGAACACACGATCAGTAATGTTATCAAATCAATCCAGTTAATTTGTTCCATCCTTGCTTTGAGTAATCCCCAATACCTCAGATAATCCAGTTGAGTGAATGGGTACTTCAGCAAGTGCAAGAGCAACAATCCAGTTTTACATGACCAACTTTTCATTCTGTAGAAGTCCTTTAAGAATCTTGGTCTTAACTTATATTAGCCCCTCATTTAAGTGCTGACAGGTAAATTAACATGTATTTCAAACTGATATAACAGGGAAAACATTTATCTTCTTTAAACCAGGATATACAAAAGACAATTTGCATAGTTACAATTCAAGCACAAAGTCACTGTAAATAGGTACAAAAGCATTTATAAATTTACTAAATTTGCTGCTGTTTGTCCCAGCCAAATCTTAGATAGGTATGAATGTAAACTTGAAGGGATTGAAGAGAACAGTCAGTGTTTTTGCTTTAAAAATATGTAGAGAACACTTTTTAAAGGTTTTAAAAAATATTTTCTGCAGCAGGAACAAACAGTTCAAACCCCAAAGAAAGCCATCCAAAATGCCCAAGTTCCTCCTATACAGCAGAGAAAGTTTGTTCATAGGTTTCAAACCTACAGATAAAACGAGGCACTAGTTACGCTATTTTGGAATGTGTCCATGACCCTAACATTTCAGTTCACCCCAACACTTCCAAAACACTGTTGGCTTTTAACTTCCTAGGAAAACATATCTTCAGAAGGTGGTGCATAAGAAAATCCAACAAATGCATCATCCGCCTCTAGGACACTGGCATTAACAATGTTGTAATCAGAAGAAACGCAAACTGAGTATGGGACCATTTCTTCTGTAAACACTGCATCAAAATTCCCAATATCATCTGGTCCAACCTAGAAAACAGAAAGATCCATCAGTTGTCATCGTAATACTGTATTTTAAACTTGTGCGTGCCCTTTAGATTTCAAATTTAACTCCTGAGGCAATCTACTTTGTGTCGTTCTTTCCTATTTAAGTACAGGAAATTTAAGAAAGCACACCATAGCATCCCTGAAAACAGCTATTAAAAGCCTGCTTGCTTCTTTTGGGCTGGAGTTCAGGCCAAAGCCTACACACCTTGTCACCCAATGTCTCTTTCTTAAATGACTGTTAGGGAGATGCAAAAAACTAAAAAAAAAAAAAAAAACCAAAACACAAACAAACCACCAAACACACATAAACGACACCCCTACCCCCCAAAAAATAATCAAACCCAAACCAAACAATAATATCAAAAACCAAAGCCTATCAAATTATCTTTCTCCCTTTTCTATCAATAATACTTTAAGTGTTAAATTCTAGCAACAGTACTGTTGTTACGATACATTAGCTTCCCAGTAACACACTTAAGAACTAAAGCAGAATAATATTAGTCACAGAGAGGAGAGAAGACAGCTAAGGCTTCTTCACCAAACAGACATAAGACTCAACAGATGATGCTCTGATGTGACCTTAGGAAGGACTTCCTCCCCACCACCATCCTTCCCCCCTGAGTTTTTAGACAAGCAGTCACAAGTTGACACAGTTTAAACTGATGGGAGGATAAAGAAAAGCTGCAACTAAGGGTTAATAACTACAAAAAAAGCTGGAAATCAGTCTTTTGGAAAGTCTCTGAATAAAGAGGCTATCTGTATTTTCTTCTTTGGTCTTCAGACCCCCAAAAAATTGACAGTACTTTGACAGGAATGAGCAGAGGAAAGAGTGATATGTCAAACTGAGTTTTAAATAAAGAAAAGACAGTATCACTGCTCAAAAGTACAACTGCCCAAAAGTCCAGTCAGCACTGGGAGAGTCTCACTCTTCACCATTCTGAAACAAACATTCTTTGCAAATAGATCAGCCCTCATAGGCAGAAATTTGGCAGGTATGAACTAGAACAGCACGAGGCACCTACCACATTAGGATTAAATGGTGGTGGAATTTTCTTCTGGAGAAGATCAGTCCAGCTGAGAGATTCAAAGAACGGGTGCTTTTGAATTTCAAGCTGCAGTAAGGAATAAAGATTTTAGATGTTTCAGAAATCCATCCTGTGCATCATAGTAAATACTACTTCAGACTGCATGCACGTAAGGAAATCGAGTCCTTCATCAGTTTATTTATTCAGTTTACTTTGCAATAAAAGCTGTAGTTGGTAAAAGCATCAATTAAAATTTGTTACCCTGCCTCTACAAGCTGGTTTTGTTTTAAGATCATATTTTCTGCTTTTAAGCCCACAGAGCAAGATTGTTTTCTGTTAGTATCTCTGCTCCTGCCATAAAGGTATTTAATTTTTGGAAAGCAGATCATTGAGAAGCGGCTGCTTCAACAACTCTGCAATATGCTTACTAATTATGAATCAGCAAACAGCTACGCAAAACACTACTATCCTTTCATCTTGGCCCACACTGTGAGAAAGTACCACGTCATAGTCTAAATGCTCTGTTACAAGGTCAACAGACTAACGTTAAGGCTGCAAACACAGGACTACGAAAGATCTTACTATTAATGGACAGAAGTCGTCCTTTCTAGACCACTCCTCACTGCACAGTTCTGAAGACATATATACTTTCTCACATCACATTCTTGCAAACAAAGCTTTTGTTGTTACACTGGGAAAACATCTGCCATGATTTTCAGGCTTAAAAAAAAAAAAAAAAAGAGCTGCTGTTTGCACTAGTGTTTCTCTTTAGCTGAAGACTGTTTTTCATGTAGTTAGTTAAACTGACATTACCAGAAAATAGCTTTTTCTTTAGATTATTTCCCAGCTTCACTACAAACAGTGAAACCTATCGTAGTACATCTTACTGACTACTACACCAGGAATTGTGTTTCCTTTGCTGGCAGGTACAGCAGCAACCAAGCTCAAAATATTTGTATCCCATGATAATCATCCCTCTTCTACCCCAAAAAACTTTAGGGGATTGACCACACTGGTGTCTTTAACAAAGAAATAAAAAGGACGAAAGACAGAGACAGACAGACATAACAGAGCAATCTGTCTCCACTTATTAAACCTGTGCTGTGCACATAAATTTAGTGATATCCCTTTATATGAAGTAGGGCTTGATAGATTAGGACATTACATACAAAATCTTCCCTTGCTCCAAGTCTGCTTTGCCGATCTTTCTCCAAAAGTTCTTCCAGAATAGACCAGGCTGTAAGACTAATTCCTGGGCGCAAAACTAAAGGTTTATGAAGAATATTCTCATACATCTCAGCAACATCACGGCAGTAAAAAGGAGGCTAAAAAAAAAAAGTTATACATGAATTTAAATCCACATGGGGCATTTTGTTTCATGTGTATGGATCAGTAAATAATTCTATAAGAAACACAAACTGCTAGCAATAAAGAAGTCTACCTCTTCTTATGTACTAACTTCTAATTTGGTCATCACCATTGCCAGATCTTTACACTCAATAGCTTCCCCATCCACCTCCTCTCCTCCTAAGATGTTTTCCCACTCCTAAATAGCCATAGATGCCATCCAGCTTCAAAGATCCCATTGAACTTGCCTGGAAAGAACATAAGAGTGGAAAAGCAAATCTATCTCCTTATTTAAGGTCCTACGGGAGGAGATAATACTCAAGAAAACTAACAGAACAGATTGTTACTGGAATAATTACAAATGATTAGAAGAAGCATAGTAAGATTTATTTTTTTTTGTTCTAATGCTGCATCAAGAGGTAGAAAAGCTAGGAGAAAACCTGGGAGACCTAAGTAAAAAAAAAAAGTCTTTCCATTTTACTTATTCCAGTATTTGGCAAAATTTTACTTATAAGTTGGTTTTTTTTATTGGGTATTATCACTGTTGATTCAGTTTACTCTCACATTCCCTCAAAGCAATGACTACTTGTCTTCATTGCAGCTGATGTCTAGCAGTTCACTGGAAAGCAAAGTTTTAGACATCAAGAGACAATGCAAAATTCAAGACAGAAAAACAGGTGCTATGTTAAGTATAAGACAAACTGTTCATCCACTTAAGTGGAGTATTTCAATATTTTGCAAAAGTTAGTATCTTTAACACCACTCCAGGGTTATTTCACATGAAGGGAGAGAGGGGAGGGAAGCAACCCCTGCCCCCCACATATTAAGTACATACCAGCCCATAAAGCATTTCATAAAGAACCGCACCAAGGCACCACCAGTCTACTGTGTTGTCATAGGGCTGCTTTTTAATGACTTCTGGTGCAAGATACTGAAATAAAAAAAAAAAATTAGAGCATTAGGATAACAAGAATAAAACCTAGGTTTTAGTCACATCACACACCTTCAGGAAAAGTTGCTTCGTAGCAATTGTAAGACTGCTGTAATTATCTTGTCCTTCAACAAACCTGGCAAATACTTCATCACCATCTGGTCATTCACCAAGTAGGACAGCGGTTTTCCCAACTGAAACAATACTTCCCACACACTATTGTTTTGCCAAATTACTTTGCCACCTCTATTATGAAACTTGCTTTACATTTCAGATAGGTTGCTGCAGAGGCAACGCCTCTTCACAAGCTGGCTACTAGCCATGCCTGTTCTGCCATCCTAAGCTTCTATGCTCCCCATCCAGTACATAAAAATGAAAGAAGATATTAATTTTGCCTCAAATATATCATTATTGAGAAACTGTATGACCTATATTAAGTTTCACTGTAAATCTTGATGAAGGCATGAGTTGTGAGTTGCTAAATTAGAGATTCTTGTGAAGTAGTCACTTGACTGATTTGTGATAAACGTCCGATACCATTGAACACTAAATGGCAATGCTAATTTGTTTCCATCTGCCTTGCAAGAAATCTACTCAGCATCTCGGAGCTCACTAACGCTACAGCACAAGGACAGCCACTTCATAATATGAGACTATTCTTGGTGAATATGTAATATAAAATTACTATGGCTGGATCATCGTCATCTCTCTAACCTCTCAAAACAAGAGAACACTCACTTCTATCATTCTAGTATCCAAATTCTGAAATTTAATTTACAAATAAATGATAGCATCGTCAGACAAGGCATAGCCTGGAACTCAGTTTAATTAGATCAGTATTTCTCAAACTTTCTGTATGTAGTGCCCTATAACTCAGTTGTCTATAGATGACCCTGCAAAAGCATGACAAGCAGCTGAAGTATTTTGAACTCAACTACTTAAGCTTTTTCTAATCTTTCACAACCTCTTTGGGCTTTTCAGGTGTTGGAAGTCACCAAGTCATTCAACTCAGTTTTTAGAAACACTGGTAAGATCATTACATTTCTCACAGGATTATGAAAGATTTGAATCTAAATCTTGGATTAGAAAGGCTAATACACAATTGCCATGTTTTGTCTTGATATTTTTAAGAACTCATATGAAGTAACAGCATTAGCATCCTCTTATGTTGCAATTCATACAAGTCCAAGTAAGTGTGAAGACTATGCCTCTGCATATCAGAAAAAATCCCCCACAGATGTTCTCAAACAGATCCAGAGTTACCAGTGTTCTACATATTGTCCTTTGAACTTTCCAAAATATTCAACAAACACTGTTTCAACTCAAATTTACCACTCAGCTTTATGGATTCATACTCTGATCATAACAAGGATACGTTGTCACATGTTGCCACCTGCCTTTTTTTTTTTATTATTTCAAATGTTTCAGCTAAATACTACTCCTTGCTTACCCTTCATTGCCTCTATTCTGTAATTTAAAGTATTTCTATAACATTATCAAAGCCACTAATCCTGGCATTTCAGTGAATCCCTCGTACGCGTTCAAGGCTTCCAGATTTTAAGTTTCAGTGTGGTTTTCTCAGTAAAAAACCAACAGAGTTCAACAAACTCAGCAAGTTCAAAGTTTCATTCGTTGCAAAATTTGCTCAAGACTCACAGATATTAAGCCCCTATAAACTTACTAAAAATCAGTGGCAGAATATGGTAAGCAGATTCATTTTGGCAAATGTGTTGCAGCTGTTACACAAGCTAACTGTCCTGTGTCTAGCCAGCAGTCAGGAGACGTGGGAGGAAACGTTTGAAAAGGGTTGGAAAAAGGGAGGAAGGAAGAGATGAGTTATGGGGATGTGGGTAGTAAGTAGGAGACACTGTGTATTAAAGGACACTGAAAAGGACAAAGAACAGATCTGCCGGAAGCTTGTCTTTGGTTTGGTTTCATGGAAGAGCTTGTTGAAAGAATGCAAGTCTCCAACAGTACAAAACAGAATATTTGACCTTCCAGTTACACAAATATTAATAATAGTCAACAGTCATTAATTACTAGCCAAAAAACCCACAAAAGTTGTCAACATACCTCTGGTGTCCCACAAAATGTTGCAGTGGTATCAGAACTTGCAATTCCTTCTTTACAAAGTCCAAAGTCTGTCAACACAACATGACCCTGTTTAAGAAAGAGTGGTATTTTAAACAGAACATGCTTAACATGTGGATACACAAAAGTGTCAGTTTTGTGAGAGGATAGAGAAACCCCAAAATAATGTTGCATACTTACCAGTGAATCAAGGAGAATGTTTTCTGGTTTTAAATCCCTATTTAAAAAAAAAATTTAAAAATTGTATTAATTTAAAACAGCAGTCACTAACACAAGAGCTTCAGAGGCAAAGACTTTAATTCTTCAGCTGAAAGCTTCAAATTTTGGTGAAATTGTTATCTTCAAGTTTCCCATAAGATGATTTCATGTAGTGGCTTTTATTCAGTAATTTGTCCTATTTTGAACTTCTGCAGGACAAGGATACATTTCAGAAACTTACCTGTATACTATATTTATGGAGTGTAAGTAGCCCAGTGCACTGGCTATTTCAGCAGCATAAAATCTGGCTCTGTGCTCAGGAAAGGAACGTTCTCTTTGTAAGTGAAAGAACAGCTGTAAATATGCAAATAGTAAATAAGAATATTACACACAACAAATCAGGTTAATAATGTGTCATTTTAACAGTAAAAAGTCATTCTATTTAGTTGTCCACTTTTTTTTTAAAGAAATATAAAATGAAGTAAAATTGGTTTTGCTGCATGACATTGTCATTCCTTTACTCTCTTCCTTTCTTCTCTTTTGTAGCTCAGAAATGGACAGGTAACTCAAACATATAAGGACATCGCCCTAAAACCAAGACTAGTCAAAAGGAACTAGAGTAAACCACTAATCTGTGAATAGAAGTTGGCAAGATTAAATCACGCAACATAGCCTCCTAACAGAATATAACCTGGTGTCAAATAAGTAATCTTCCATTTCTGTATATCCTTGTGTTCAACACTTTGTGTATAAGTATTTATAGAATTGTGTTCTGAAATGACCTAGATGTAGATTACTTTGGGAGATGTATATTCTAAGCTGATCCACAAATCTTCTGAACTACAGAGAGCTGTCTGGCTTCAAATAGATACGGAAGCCTAGCCAAAGATTAAATCATAAACATATAGATTAAACTATACTACCCATTCAACTTCTAAAGATTTTAAGTAAAGCAGAAATTTTCTGTTTTCTACCTACAAAGTTTGGGAGGAAACAAGCAGCCATCAGAGCTTTCCAAGCACTTCATTCAAATTCAAAAGCTGTTCTGAACTGTATTTTAGTTTGCCTGGAAGAATGCCCAACTAAGTTGTGGCCAGGAATTCAGAGTAGAGCAAACGAGAAGTTTGCTAATATTGTCTAAATAAGGCAACGGTACATTAGACAAGAGAAAGGCCCATCTTGTCCCAACTCTGACACTTAAAGGGGTCAGAACACCAGCATCATAAATTCTGATAGTAGGCCACGTGAATATGAACTAACGTATACCCCAGTTCCTATCTCATCCTGGTTTACTCAGCATACTTTATACTTGCCTGTGTATATTCAGATGCAGTGACATAATAGGAAACCTTGCGATATGCCGAAACAAACTATTTAAATTCTACTCCTTCTCCTGTGCTCTTTCAGCTACCAGAGTTTTTTTCATCTACAACAGTATCCTGTCTCATCCTTCTTTCCTGTTCCACTTTAAGTACCTGTAAGACCTTCCGAAACGTGTACATTTTACACCAATAAATTACAAAATTGAAAATACAAGTGACAAGACATAACAGCTCTTCTTTAAAGCACGCAGGTTGGATAGTTCTGTTCATACAATAATTTTTCACTACACTTTTTTATTCACTCACAACTAATTTCCTAGATAGGTCTAGGTATAATTAGTCTACAAGACTCTCGATTTTCCACAAAACCTTTTGAGGAAACGGAAGCAACACTTTATACCTTTCTCATGTGTACTGGCTATTCAACCGATAAAAGATTCCTGAGCACTTCTGGAAGTACTGCGTAATTCAAAAAGCAACAGGTCTTCAGCCGAAGACAAACTGTTCCACAACATTTTATTTTAACATATACAGACTTTCTCCGTTTCTTTCACAAGTTTTCCCCCAAGTTACTTAATGGCTCTTCAGATTCAATAGCACTGCTTCAAAGGAAAGAATCCTGAGGATAAGGGTGTTTGGCAATAAGTAATTAGACAGTGCAAAGCTACAGAATAAAGGTTCACAAAAACATCCACGTAGTAAATTCACTTGCCAGTTTCCTTCCTTCCACTTAACGAGATACTACTATCTCAGCAAATGCAGATGCAAGAGGAAAAGACAGTTTTACGTGGTGAAAAACATCAATGTAAGATTAATTTGTAGTAAAGGTAAGCTTACGTAACTGTAAAATACCATATTTGTATCTGACAACCATGAATAAATTTGGGATTAAAAGTTGTCGATAAGAAGAGGAATAGGGTCTGTATAGCTATAGAAGTCTGTAGTAACACCAGATAATAATAGGATTTTCAAAATTGGGAGAATGCTGATCACAGCCCATTGTAAAGGATCATTTTGTTTCTCCCACCGAGACAGTAGAAAAAGAGAGAGTCTCAAATCCAACCACAACCACCACATACCTCTCCTCCATTAACAAAATCCAGGACAAAGTAAAGCTTTTCCGTTGTTTGGAATGAGTAATGTAATCCAACCAAAAATGGATGTTTCACATTTTTCAAAAGCACATTACGTTCAGCCATAATATGTTTTTGCTGTAAGGAAGTAAGAGATCAATAAGTAAACAGGAATGATTTCGTAATTAAAGGAAAAAGGAAGGGAGGTGGGTGGAGAAAGAATGTTTCTCTTCACCTCTTTCCTATTAAGAACAATTTTTTTCTGCAGCACTTTGACAGCATAGTATTTCCCATCCAGTTTTCGTTTTGCAAGAAGAACCTGTGAAAACCAAAAGAAATGAAGAAATGTGATTGTTGCAGTTCACATTTGATTAGTAATATTTTCTAATTTCAGCATAATTAGAAAGTATTCGTACTATTTTTTTCACAATAAACTTTCTTTGCTTTTAATATAGTCAATCAGCAATATAATAATCAGTAGAGTGAGCTTACAGTTCAGTAAAATCTGTCATGCTAGTGATCTCATGAAAGACTGAATTATAACATTTCTTTTTCAGGGCCTGATGAATCTCTATCAAGATCAATTTCAGATGGTTTTGTAAGTTTTAAGTATAATTTCATGGAAACCAACTTGAAAAATAACCCAAACCCAAAGATTTCAAGAGGGATTATCTGTTGAATCTCTGTAGGGTATCAGTATTTAAGTCACTTTTCAACGGGCAGTTGCTCGCACTGCTCCATAGCATTAGGGGGTTGACAAAACAGCCCATGCCAACAACGGGAAATGCACAATTCATACTCCAGCTGCTGCAGAAGCGCAGGGGTACCTCCCTTCCTCTCTGGGGGAAACAGAGGATCCCTATTGCTCTTAATGAGAAAGGCAAATGCTCCCTTTTGTTACTCCCAACAAGTGACCAGGGCAGCCAACAACTGCCACACCAGTGAAAAAATGGCAGGGCTATAAAGCAGCAGCAACAGGGAACCGATATGACAGTTCATACGCCACCCTAGACTGATACCACTTCCAAAACTCTGGCGAAGTCTAGCCAACATTACTACACAGAAGACACCAGTTGGCATCCTTCCACCAGGAGAAGGCACAGTAATAAGAAAACTCACCTTGCCAAAGCTGCCTTTCCCAATAACTTTCAGGAAATCAAAGTCTGTTGGCTTAGCACTGAAAGATATTTAGGAAGGAGACAGGTCATTTGGGTAGAAATTACAAGCTTTATAGCCGTACAGCAGCCTAGAGTAACACTTGAGGTGTAACGTGAGAAGAACGGTCTGTTAGCACCTTCCTTTATTCTTCATTCTACCCAACACCTAGACTTCTACAGACCTTCCATCGGAGATGACTCTGTTGTCCTCCAGGGAAAGTGTTCAAATTGCATCCTTTGAGTTTATTCTGTTTTGTAAATTTAAGATGTAAAGGGGGAGCAAGACTGCTCTTTTATTCTTTATAGTCTACGTTCTTGTTATTTTTAAGTCTCCGTTTCCCCACGACTTTTCCTGGAGCTTTTTTCTCATTTCCAGAGGGCCAAATGGATTCTCAATCTTAGATGAGGGAATGATGGACCAAGTCTGTTATCTATTCTCTTTGCTTATCCCATTCTTCCCTCCATCCATTCCTCTCTCATTTTAAATTACAGCAAGAGGAGGGAGGCCCTAATGCCTTCCTCTTCTGTACATGTACCTATGAATTTGCTCTCAGTTTTTCCACTTCCCACATCACCACTCCTTTCAGTTATGTCCCAGGATTCCCTCATTTTTTCCTAAATACAATGCAGGGATATTTTTGTCAGCAAAACAATTATCCAGGTTTTCAAATTCCAAAACAACAGTTACATCACCGTACACCTCTCCCTTTATCGCCCCTGAAGGGAAGTACTCTTAAATTTCATTTCTTACTGCAATCTATTAAGCATTTCCTCCTGTTAGCCCAGAACAAATTTGTGAGGAAAACAAAGCGAAAATAGCAGTCATCTCCTAGATGAGAAAAGCACAGATTCACACAGAACTGAGAACAGAAACTCTGCAGAAGACACCAAAGAGAGAAGCAAGTTCTGAGTGCAGTAACTAGCTTTGTAGTATCAACAAGGCAAAATGTTCCTTTGCCATGCATTAACCCAAATTTGTTTTCATAAACCGTTCGCATTCTTAACTGTTGTGTGACCACCCCCAAGACAGAGAGGTCATCTTTGCTATAGCATCCTTAACTAAAAGGACAGCAGACTAACAAAATCTGAAGGTGAAAGGGGGAAAAAGAATGTTTTAAAGGTAGTTGTTTATGTAGCACAGGATTCAACGTTTTGCTTCCTCCAGAAAAACCAACAAACGCACATATCCAAGAAATTCTTCATACTATTAACACTCAGTCTAATTTTTCAGGTTTTAAAATTAAATTAAATTTTATTAAAATAAAAATTTTACATTAAATTGAATTACATTTTAATTCAATTTAATTGAAACCTACTGAGGATTTCCAGATGGTCCCAAGTTGATATTCTGTGAGGTAGAGTTTAACTGTTGGGAGAGACAAAGAGGTTTATTTTTAATTTTCTTTTTTTTTTTTTTTAAATTCTCCCTTATATTTCAACCAACATTAACTTCAAAATACTTTACTAATTTGCTCAATCCATACCTTCACACTTGTTACATCAGATTTTTTAAAAGAGATCTAACATCCAGGTTGTGAACTTCGTATGTTGAAATATCTGGCCATCATCACCTTGTCACAAATTATTTCTACACACATCATATTCAAGGATGAAGGTAATAAAATAATTGTGTCCAGACAGAGAGGACAAGGTTAGGAACAAAGATTTAAGAGCATCTGAACGGACAAACTTGTTCCTCATCCAGAACTTAACCCTTTCTCTATTTGCTCTAAGAATATATTTTCTCCTGTTTATTGTAAATTTTCCAAGATCTTACCAATAAAATAATTTTAAACTCAAACTGTTTATACAAGAGTAATTAGTGAAAGACACAGTGCTTTTTTAAAAAAAACAAAATTGAACAGTCTCCCCACCCCAAGAAAAACATTACCAACCTTTTCTATCCTGACATTAAAGGTTAACTAACTCAGTTCCGGGAATTCCATGAATCCTACCAGTACACACCCAGACCGAATTTGTAAATTACAGGGAGGGAGATGAGGAAGCCACTGTCATTTAAGTAATTTTCTCTGTTTTGTTTTTGATTAAAAAAAGCAGTATTTGTACCCTTATTATGGTTTTGGGCATTATGAGAGAAGGATAAACTGCATCCAAATACAAGTTACCTGGGGACAGGCTGGCAGGCATCACAAAACCAGTACTCCTACAGGAGCAGAGAATGCCCTGACAGCAGCACTGGATGCTGCTATTCTCTAACAAGAGACAATCACACAATGGCACTGGACAGTTTTTAAAAAAGCGACTATATAAGCTTTACGATTTTTCTTTTCTTGAGAGCTTATTTTTGTTCCTTACTCTTCAGCTTCATCACTTACACTAACTATGGGAAGGTGAATTTACTATCAAAAAGTATGGCCACCATGCATTAGCTCTCTTCCTATTTTGGAATTTGTTGTGGCGTCATTAATTTTACACAGAAGGTTTAGATCATTCCACGTTACTGAAAATACCTTTCAAAGGAGGAGGAAAACGGTATTTTAAATTAGAATTTTGCTGCATGCTCACAGTGCTGTCAAGCATCAAAAAAAAAAAAAGGCAAAGACTGGCATCTTTGGAAGTGAAACTTTCAGGAAACACTAAATCTCCTCTGGATCACACATAAACCAAAATGACAACTCTTACATCTTTAACAGGGGCTGAATAACAAGAGAAGTACTAAGATCACATCTGTATGCTAAGAAGTAAGCCATAGAGAAAACAAGCTTAAAAATGGCACTTCTGCTTCCTAGAAATACTCCTTTTTTCAAACAGCACTGTTTCTGGAGGCTGTAAATTAATTTTCAGAGAATGCATCTAGCTATGTAGTGGCTTTTGTGACAAAAGAGGCTTCAGACCTCACACAGTGTTCTATGTGAAATGAAATCAAATCCATCCTTGCTCCTGAGTGACTTTTAGAAAGACTGCAGTTTTTTTCCCCCGAGAGAATTATATTTCTCCTCCTATTTAAAAAAAACCAAACCAACACACAAGCAAACAAAAAGACAATTAAACATTCAGTCTCCCCTGCTCCTTGCCAGATGTTTTTAGAAAGAATCTTTGAAAAGATTGCAAAAACTGAGACAGCTAAGCTATGACTAAAGCTGTGTTTCTCTAACTCATATAGCAAGTGGGGAAGAAGCAAGACAAAGCTTTTACGGAATCATGGAATTTTTCAGAGTTGGAAGGGACCTCTAGAGATCATCTAGTCCAACTTCCGGGCTAAAGCAGGATTGCCTAGAGCACATTACTCAGGACTGCATCCAGGCGGGTCTTGAAAGTCTCCAGAGAAGGGGACTCCACAACCTCCCTGGGCAGCCTGTTCCACTGCTCTGTCATCCTCACTGTAAAGAAGTTTCTTCTCATATTTGATCGGAACTTCCTATGTTCCAGCTTGTGCCCGTTACCCCTTGTCCTGTTGCTGGGAACCACTGAAAAGAGTCTGGCTCCATCCTCCTTAAACCCACCCTTTAGATACTTGTAAACATTAATAAGGTCTCTCCTCAGCCTTCTCCTCTCCAGGCTAAAGAGTCCCAGCTCTCTCAGCCTTTCCTCATAAGGGAGATGCTCCAATCCCTCACTCATCTTTGTTGCCCTACGCTGGACTCTCTCCAGTAGTTCCCCGTCTCTCTTGAACCGCGGAGCCCAGAACTGGACACAGTATTCCAGTTGTGGCCTCACCAGTGCAGAGTAGAGGGGGAGAATAACCTCCCTTGACCTGCTGGCCACACTCTTCCCTATGCAGCCCAGAATTCCGTTGGCCTTCTTGGCAACAAGGGCACATTGCTTGCTCATGGATAATTTACCGTCTACCAAGACCCTCAGATCCTTTTCTTCAGAGCTGCTTTCCAGCAGGCCCACCCCTACCTATACTGGTGCCTGACATTCTTCCTCCCCAAGAGGAATGGGGAGGAACCCCTCTCTGCTGTTCACATCTGACAGAAAAATATCTCACAGCCCACAGTGGAACACATTTATTTAAAAGAGCATGGCGGGGATATATTGCAAAACCAACCAGTAATTTTCAGTAAAGAATATATCAAAGATTGCCCTCAAGTAGCGAACATTTAGAAGACTGCTTTACTTATGTTTTATTACCTTCCGACTGCTCCTTTCATCTTCATCTTCAGATGGATACGACTGGTGTTTTGGGTTATCCATCTGAAGAAATGCTCTGACATCTGGGCTAGAAACACAGTTAACTTCTTTAGTACACCAATAATCTGCACGATTTTCAGCCATAACCAGAGGAAGCATAGGATTAATCAGCAGCGTATAGAGGAGTTACTCACCACAAAGTTTTACATTTAAGTTCTGGTAATTAAGGACTGCGTACAAGAAATGCTTTTATAGCAACATAATTCAACTGCTGAATGTGTTACATAGAGTACATAAAATTTTCCACTTGAAAAAAAAGACTTGTTAAAGTATATTTATGTGAAGACTTCATAAGGAAATTCTCTGCAGAACATCATTAAAGGTAAGAAGAAAGAACATTATCCAAAGCATGAGTTCTAACTGGCTAGCAACCACCAGGAAACCAACTTTCAAAAAAACTGAAGAGCTTAAAACCATTTTTAGTTTTCCAAAATTAATTAAATATCCTAACACGATACAGAATTAAATACAGTCTGTCTCCCAAAGAGAGATGCATGTCCCAAGACATACATAGTAGTAACGTTCCTGTCCCTATTCGCTTTAAAGCCGAAGATGGTGTTTTTGTATTCAAAGTGCATTCTGGCTGGGCACTGACAAGACAATGTAAGGAATCCTTCCAGTCAGCTGCAGGACACAAACACTATCCTTCAAGAACCAGCAAGAGAGACTACAGACTTCCCACAGTACCTAAGGAGATGCATTTTAACTTCAGCATTAGTTTCTAGCTTCTGTCTCAGTGGGGGCTGGGGAAGGAAGGATAGAAGAAAGGAGGGAAAGTAAGAGAATTCCAAGAACTCACTCCCAGGAAGCAAGCCTTACCCAACAGTAAGTTCAGAAGAATCATAGAGTAGTTTAGGTTGGAAGGAACCTTTAAAAGTCATCTAGTCCAACCCCTCTGCAATGAGTAGGGACATCTTCAACTAGATCATGTTGCTCAGAGCCCCGTCCAACCTGACCTTGAATGCTTCCAGGGATGGGGCATCTACCACCTCTCCGAGCAACCTGGGCCAGTGTTTCACCACCCTCATTGTGAAAGATTTCTTCCTTGTATCTAGTCTAAATCTACCCTCTTTTAGTTTAAAACCATTACCCCTTGTCCTATTGCAACAGGCCCTGCCAAGAAGTTTGAATATAATGTCTGTCTTAACTGCAGCACAGTGAGCGAGTAAAGAATAATTTAGTAACAAGCGAGGCAAAAATCAATTAATTCCTAAACAAATAGGTATCACCATTTGAAGAGATGAACCTGAACCTTTCAAGTTCTTTCGGTTGACTAAAAGGCAGCCTGCTTATCAAGGAAGAAATCTAACCTAAATTGCAGAGATAAAGTTCTTTGAGAAGGTCTCAGGGCAGCCACTGATAGGAAACTGCATGAGCCATTCAGTACAAGAAAAGCACTAACTGTGGAGCTGCTCTTTGAACTTATTCCTAGTACATATAAAATAGGGTAGTTTTCTATAAGAAGCAGATATACTTGCTTTGCTATTTTCAATCTATTTCACTCTCCACACTTCTGCAAAGTGAGGATTAGAAGAACGAGATGAGCCGTTTCTGACATTTCTCCAGCTCCTGCATTTCATAACTGAACCTAACTCACGCCCTATGCTATGTGAGGCTCCCAGTCTCCATCACTTACATTCTGTATTCCTAAACCCTGTCTGAAATCTGTTTCAGGTACCTTCATCCCTTCAGGTTTTAAGTACAGCAACAAGACTGTTCACACAATTTCCCACCATCATTTCAGTTTGATTCTTCCCATCTTGTATGAACTCCAAATTCTGATCTATTTCAGGGTCTGCCTGGTATCCCGAGTGCCAGGAAGACAAAATCACTGTGGTTTGAATATTGTAGTAATACTGGCTCCTGATGCAACAATTTAAGTTTCAGAATCTTTGGATATCATAAAAATCAAGAACAAAAAGTTACAGTTAATGCTTTTCACTAGACAGAAAACAGAACCAGACCTTAATTACCTTTCAGCATCAATTATTCTGGACAACCGGCTGATTAAATAGAGCATGTTGTAATAAAGCTCAAATAATTACTATAGTAACTTTGTCCACGACTGAATTCACAGCAGGAAAAAAAAATAATAATAAAAAAATCCATTCACAGTAAAAGGCTTCTGTACAGTTGCAGGGCATTCAACAGTCTCCGCAATATATGGTGGCCAGATGCATAACTGATCAATGTTACATTGTTCACATTTGTAATTTTAAGAGCACTGCAAAGAGGTAGTGATTAAAAATAACAATTTTAATGTATCTATTTCTTAGCCAAGATTGCAGCATGTTATGCAAAATGCTATATAGTTTGGTAGGACTTCTATGCTGTATTAGCTCACATATTAACTCAATGTTATAATGATGTCCAGCTCCTCCCTCATCTCCACATACTTTAAAAAAAAAAAAAGTAACACACTGCTTGCTTTCTTACAGAAAGCAAAGTCTCAAAATGCCATAATGTACACTAATGTTTTAAAAAAGCACAACTAATGTAATGCAAGGCTTGCTTTCCCCTACATGGACTGCAAGATCTTACAATCCAGGGGTTTCACATTAATTTTTATATTCATCAGATTGGAAACCAGAAAAATCTATTCACTCTGATTTTCTTCGAGGGAACAAATGCAGACCCCCACTTCTCACTTAAAGAACTGATAACTCATTTCCCCACAGAGATTTCAGGGTATTGTCATCCTTGAGATCTTCAAGTGTTATGCAAATGTTCTCATTTTCATTAAGGAGCTACTTTGAACTATTTAAAAATAACTACGTTACATCTTTAATGCATCCTCTATTATACATTTGGATTCAAACAGACTTTTTTGGATATGTTCTGATAGACAATTAAATACATTAATTTTTCAGTGAAGACCTACATTTGAGGGGGCAAGCAGCCCAAATTTGAATAGTTGCTCAGTGATTTAGGAGGCCTCACAGTGCTCATAAGTAACAAACTCCCAGCTCAAGACATCAGTCAGCAAGGGGGAGGCATTATCAGATCTCTATCCCTTCTGTCTTTTTTTTTTTTTTTTTTTTTTTTTTTGGAACATCTGCATTCTCTCCATGACAGTAACGTCTCTATCAAATACAGTGAGGCGAGTAAATGCAGGTTGAAGCTAGTCCACTTAATTCCCAATTCAGTCTAAGCTAACGATCCATCTCCCTCCATATTCCACCTGGCAGCAATTACAGGAAAATCCTTATCAACCATTACAGTGTCTCTCTAACACACTTTAGGTTTTCAGTGGGTTTATTATTGAGCTTGGCTTTGATACAATATTCAACAAAGTCCACTGAAGGGGGGGTGGGGGAGAACACAGTGCTGCATGTTTCAGAGAATAATGTAAATAGTACCATCTTGGATACACTGCATCTGACATTTGTGCTTTTCAATTCAGATGTTCAGATGCCTTCCATCCAGAAGGGAGGACATCATCATGAACCATCCCTGAGCTTTTAGTGAAACACTTTTCCTAGTTAGGACTTAAAAATATGACATCCTGATACTGGTTTTAATGCCTAGAAGATGTAGTGGAAGATGGACTTCCTTAAAGTTCTGTAAGAACGCATAGCCCCCTACGTCTTCCTTGTACATTAATAACTTTACATAAGTTATTTTCCTAATATAAAGTTTAATTAGCACATTAAAGAAAAACAGTCTAATAAAGCAAGGATGTGGACTATCTGTGAAGACTCTGCCACCACATACTCCGTGAGCAGTTCCTAGCAGATTTTAAAAAAAACAAAACAAAACAAAAAAAAAACAACAAAACAACAAACCAAACAAAAAACCCACAAAGATCATAAAGTTTTGGTATTTCTTCACTAATAACATTCATTAGCTCATCACAGATAAGGTGACAGATTATGCAATTATTAATATGATTTGTTGCAATGGAGCACTGCAAAAAGTAAGCTTGCTCCAGAAAAACAAATCGCCCTGCACTTACTAAAAGAATCACAGAAATGACTACAAAATTACATGCTTTTGCAATGAATTGTAAATTAAAGACTTGCTTTTTCTCCCACATAAATCACTGTTACTTTAAGGGTAGGGAGGAGAACAGCACAGGACAAACTTCAGTCTCTATTTTGTTTTTACTGGAGAACTATGCCTAATAAGCTTTTTATTTAACACACTTTCAACAGCACCAAAACATTTTATACAACACGTGTCTCTTAATACTGGTTCAAGTAAGTTTTAGTGGATCAGATAGGCTAAATGTCATGTTGAAGAACAGAGGCTCAGCTACAGATGCATTTGAGCTTACAACAATTTTAAAAGCTCACAAAAAATTAAGGTGGCAAGTGGATTTGAGGTTTGGTGGTGGTGGTTTTTTTTGGTTTGTTTTTGTTTTTTGTTTTTGTTTGTGGGTTTTTTTAGCACACAATTTTGAGATGCACATAAAAAAAGAAAAGTACCATTTTACCTTTGGAGAACAAATACAGCATGTTTTGAGACAAAATATTTGGTACTTGGACACACTGACAACCAAACACAGGAGGGGATTGTGCTAAATAAAGCCAGTGTCCTTTCCTAATGTAACATAACAGATTAGCTTTCAACAATTAGTTATTTTAAAGTGCTTTCTATTCTTTCCCAGAGAAGAACACTCAAAAGCACACTCACACTTCCCAGAGAAGAACAAACCTCAAAAGTATTTATTTGTTCTAGTAGAAAACTATTCCACTGTAAAGACTTCGTTTCGAAATTTTTTCCACTTAACATAAGGAAGTATATATTAAAACTCCTTTTTTCCAAAAAAGAAAAGTAGTACATATTTCAGGTTAATAGCACATTAAATAGCTCATTTGTTGGAAAAAAAAATAAAAATTATCTGACTACAAGCCACAGCAATATTCTGTCAGAGGGTTGGTTTTTTTTCCTGTGGGAAAAGGGCGGTTTCACACGTACAGATAGGCTAGTTCAACAACGTGTACGTAGTAAAGACATTTACTCAACACTAAAGCCGAACAGAGAGCTTTACCATTTTACTAGTTCAAGCAACATAGAAAGCTGCGTAGATTTCGTTTAAACTCATTAGATATAAACTGAAAACAAATAAATAAATTCACACCCAGATATAAATTCACACCCAGAACCGCTATCCTCCAGACTTAACTAGAGCTGACTCCAGTATATCACCATCTCTCATTCATCATTGTCCCACTGACGGAGGTCAACGCATCTGCAGTTCTTCTGATGGTACAGTATGCGCAAACGTGCTCATTTGCTTTAGGTGGGTCAGCCTGGTTATCTCCCAAATCACCTAAGCAAGCTGATTAAGCTACCGGTTGAAATACTTAAAACAAGTTCTGGAATACACACACGAACTGCTCTTACAAAAGGATGCCGGCAGTGACTTACTCCCAGCAACACAGTAGCAAATAACAGCAGAGCTCTCAAACAGTAAAGCCATCGTCAAAACAGACACCTGCCCTACAGCAACAGAGTTTACACTGGAATCTGCACCCCTTGAATTAAGATCAGTTAATTGCTAGGAAGTTTATTTGTAGATCAGTTTTCAGAAAACAAAAACCTTCTTATAGTATTTATCAGTCTGTAAATTTTTCCTGAAGGAACGAACAGCCATATTAAAATTTAGTTATTATACTTAAGAGCACTGGGCAGGTAAAATACATTTTCTGGCTAAAAGTACTTAATTTGCAATTTTGCATTTGATATCTCATGTCTTTTAAATAGTCCTTATAAAACAGAAATGAAACTACTTACTGGTTGCATAGCTCTGGCTGTCTAACTAAATTTTGAATGAATTCATTCAGTCCTGCTCTTCTCTGTTTAATAAAATCTGGAAAAAAAAAGAGTTGGGTTTATTAGAATGATCAGTCAGCTTACGAAAAAGACTTATTTTCAAATTTAGGTTTTTTTAGGACTTAAAGTGCAATTAAAAAGAGACTGGTTCATGACTGGTTCAGAACAGGATTCTACATATAAAAGTCACAAGCTTAAAACATTCAAGTGAAGTGCGTTCAAATTTCTGTTTCTCTGCAACGCTACTTGAAAACATAGAAAGCCAGGTGGATTATAAATGCACTGAAGTGCTTCAAGAACAGCGTGTAACGACAGTGGGCTAACCTGTGCAGCCTTTGTTGCACGGGTGAGCCCTTCAAGATCTGATTCTGCTCCAATAAAAAAAATAAATCAAAAACAACACAGGCAAAATTTGACATCAGTTGCACAAGTCAAGTTTTTACACCAACAGTCCCACCAAGCAGCATATTTCCATAATATATGTATGGCAGTTGGAAAGTTGCACAATTCATCCTGCCAGCAGGCACTCACATGTAACCATTAAAGATAACTAAACAAAATGCTTTTCTTTCCATTTTGGACATCATCTCTAATGTAAAAATAAAATAATAAATAATAATTATAAAAACTATAAATAATAATAAAAATAAAAATATATATCAGAATCTCCACCCTCATCCAAACTTAACTTTTCTTTAGCAATATAGAAAGACACACAGGGGATCTGAAATAGAAAGAGAGCTCTAATGTGAAATCAAGTGCAATCCAGAATGATCTTATCTGTAATTACTCATATCAACAATAATTTGTATAGAAAAAGAATATTTAACTTGTGTATTATCTTTTAAGATATTCCAATGACTCTATCACATAGATTATTGACAACTATTAGAATTTTAAATTTAAATTTAATTTCACTTAAAAGACGTATTTTAAATATTAAGAGAAATGTTCATATTGTTTCAGGGATATAACTCCTAAACCCTTGTTAGGGTATTTAATAATCCCAAATTACTGACATCAAACAGGAAAGTAAATTTGCATAAAGATGTAACGGGAGTCACCACCATCAGCAATTTCAGTACGGTGGCTGTACTGATTACAACATCATTAGTACATCAGCCGCTCTAAGCTTGCAGAGCTATCCATGTTGTCGAAGACAGAACACCTGCCTCGTGTCAGCTCAAATATACTCTGTTATTTTCTAGTTCTGTATTCTGACTGGTTTCTATGATTTCCCTCTGCCCCATTTTTGAAGTTAAAACAAGATTAATTTTTAAATAACCAGGTGACAATGAAAATGGAGCATTTAGATGACAATGTATGTTATGACAGTATTTTTGGTAGATTTTGGAAAAAGGGATTTATAAGTTTCATGCTACTGCACTCCAATGTCATAGCACAATGCTGCATACCCAAGCATGGATTGACAGAAGTAAAATACCTTTTCGGCATTTGTAAAATATGCGACTTATTTCAGAAACCAGTAGAAACATTACATCAAAGCTTCAATAAATCAGCGTTAAGACAAAGAATTATTTAAATGAGCATCACGGCTCCATCTCCACCTTGCCCCCCAGCAAGAAACATCTTGAGAACTATTTAGTTTCTCATGCTTCAAAGATTTCAGCATAGTTCACAGAAATTTAAAACAAGTTTGAGGACCTTGTTTTACATATATAGTTTTAATAAAGTTTTAGATTGGGTTCCCCCCTCCCGCCCCCCATTTAAACTCATTTCCTAAATTTGACTCTAAGAACTCCGCCTGTACATTTGGCTGTATAGCAGACCAGACTGCATGACATTACCAGGTCTTCAGCCAGCTCTGAAAACTCCAAGGTCAGAGAAAAGGAAAGAAACCAAAACCAAACAAGAAATCTCTATAGATACAATACATGTAGAACTTTTGGCAACTATTTACACCTTCATCAGAAGGGACCATCAGAGCCTGGATACTTGCATTTGATTATTTTAATAAAAAAAAAAATAAGGAGGAGTTTCATGTCAGGATCCAGATGATTCGCTTTTAACTGTCAAAATTAATTTGTTTGAAAGAACTCTAAAAAACTGAAAACAACACATCCCAAGAGTTCAACATGTTTGGATCCATTTATTCTTTAGCTAAGGAGAAAATGAAATGCTTGAAACAGGTGCAGGCGGAGGTGAAACTACAAACAGTCTGATCACATCGGCAAGCCAAGGGAGGGTGGGCGGCTCTCAATGACCATCAGGAAAACCCTGAAGTAAAAATGGCCTGAGTGAAGGGTATAGAAACACAGAGCAAAGCCTTGCCTTCCCACTTGCCTTTTTGTTTATTCATTGGTGTGCCACCTAGGTTAATTCAATGCACTTTAAAAGTGATTTTTCATTAGTATTTTGATGTGGACAGAGCAAGCTTAATTGGGACCTATCACTGCTAACTGGATCACATCATGTTCACATCAAACAGGCTTCTGTAAGTAGAAAAACAACAGGAAGAGGTTCATTTTTATCTGAACTGTACGAGGAAGCACATTTAGATACAGAGAGTTCAAAAGCCTTCAAAGATAAATCCTTTAGTTATTTCATTTTTCAGAGGTGGTGGGAGGGGGGAAATTCACACAAAGAAAGTTTAAAATTTACTAGATATACATTTAGAGAAGTCAGGGTTTTGACTTTTGCTTTTATAGAAGAGAGATTACACCTGACAGTTCAGAATCTCTCACAATCCTGCACACGGAAGGGTTGGGAGGAACTATAGCCTTCAGCCCAGAAGCACTGGGCCACTAAGCAATACTTTGCTCACGATCACAAGGTAGAACAGCTACCTACGCTAGTTCCTGTTCTTGACTGAAGCATGACTAAACTTTGGTTTAGTCATTGTTTTGAGGACTGGTGGAAAACTCATAAGATAGCTTCTTGTAGGCTGAAATAGACCAATTTTCGTATAAAGAAACTGACAAAATGAGTAACAAGATAACAACTTACCAGGATCAAAATTATCTCCAAATATTCTTTTAGCTGGAATCTTCAGGTTCATGGTGGGAAATTGCTTCTTTAGCTGAAAAGAAAATACATACAATTGGATTGTGCTTAGACATCAAAGTACCTAGAAATAATTGCATTTTGTTTATTTTCTGACAAACAGGTTGAACATCTGATTATTAGTAATTCTGTTCCTCTCTGCAATCTTCTCTAGTCATACACTTCAGGGAAAAAGAGCAAACTCAAAACAATCTGTACTCAGCTTGTTTGTACCAGTCATACCTTTTAAATTCAAAGGCCTTCTCACTTTAGAAAGCTACGGACTGTTGCAGCTATCTTCCGCAATATTGACAAAATGATTTTCCACTTGCCCCAGATTAAAAAAAACATAGGCTAGACTTTCAATGTTGGTTCTATTCTCCTCTTTACTTCCTTCCTCCATCAATTTTCTCTGGTTTTTTTTTGTTTTGTTTTTTGCTTGCTTGCTTGCGTAGGGCTGTATGCCTGAGATTTAAAATGGGTTGGGGATACAGGCCTCTGGGTTTTGCCCCAGACAACATTCTTAAAGCTTTAGAAACCAGAGGTGGCCTACCTCTAAGTCAAAATTGTAAATTGATGAACAGCCTGTTTTACAATGCTGCATTTGATAACTTGATTATATTCTACACTTGATAAACTGACCTGAAGATAGTATACGATAGCATTGAATTTATCAAAAAAAACCCTGATATTATCCAAGCTTCTTCAAGCACTCCAGAAGAGCAATGTTACTCTCATCCTCTTTAAGAGAACAGTTTTCTAATACTGGCAATTCTTCTTTCCTTAGAAACATCAGTATCCCTTTCAGTTAGCAGCACGAGTTCTTTTCAGTGTCCTATACTACATGAATTACACTGAACAGAAACCAGACTAAATGCCCTCCTGGTTACGCTTCCCCAGGACCTCCACCTCTATTTGCACTAGAAAGACCAGAGCTGAACAAACTTCAGCAGAGCAATGCTAATCTGTACGGCAAGAGAATGTGGCAAAGGGAACAGGATCACAACACTCACTCTGCAGGTAGTGAGAAGGGGATACTTTTATTTTTTCCACATCACTTGCAAGTCTATCCCAAGATGCAGGTAAAGCATAGCGTGGTGTGTCCAGGTTGACTTCAGCTCAGACCTTGCAAGACAGCTCCAAGCTCACTGTCTGCATTTGGATACTGCTGCCACATATAAATCCACATGTAGTGAGGCAGAAGGGAGAAAAGCCCAACTACTTCCCATAGCGGCAATGGAAGGGAAATGGAAGCACAGATAAGCAGCTGGTCTTTTTTTTTTTTTTTATGGGGATCACAGCGGAATTTTTTCTTCTTTTGCTAAGTCAAAAATTGTGGGGTCTAAACATGGAGAATCAGAGAAAAGTACAGACATAGGACACGTAACAGACTGCACATCTGAGCAAGTATTTGCCCTGCTTGCCCACTATGTAAAAGGGGCAAAATCCTCTTCTAGAAACAAACCCAAGAAATCCATACTTATTTGCTGAAGAGGCCTATTTTATTTGGACCACTGCCACAAAATTTGGCTATGAAACTGCAGGTTGGAATTGCCATGACTGAAACTTTTATATTAAGAAACAAGTATTTGTTCATTGCTTTCAGTACTTCAATGTAAAACACTTATTTTAAGAGAAATTTATCTATCCAGATGTTTTAAGTTTTGCAGTGATTTTTACCATCATGAACAAACACACATTTCATATGTTTTGACAACCAGTAAATTGGAAGTTTCTCTCATTACATTATAATCCCAAGAAACAATTAACAAAGTAACAAATAAGTGGATTTTGAGTTTGAAATTCAAACAAACCAAAGTTTAAAGTCATTTTCTTTAAACAGGCTCCTATGGTTATTGAATGTTGACTGAAACTCCTCAAGAGGGAATTAACTCAAACCATAACACTGCAAACAAGTGTTACTCTGTGCTATTCTGGCATGACTTCATAGCTTCCCTTTTCCTTACCGTATTGTAGAGTTTATCAAACTCTGCATACCGTCTGAAGACAAACCATTCATTTCTGCCAACAGAGACCAACACTTTGTAAACCTGTAGTAACAAAGATAAAGTTATTGCCAACAGCATAGTTTAATAAAGCGTCCCAGATTTAATCCTGTGGTGGAAATAAGGGCAGGTTGTTAAATGTATTGTGTAAATGTACTTGTTGAGCTATGTATTTCTTACGGCTAAGTCACATAGACATGCACACAAATGATTAAAAGAATTAGAAGAGTCTGGTATTTTACAGATTGTTTGGTGGTGTTTTGTTGTTGTTTTTTTTTAAAACACTAGGTGAGCAAAAACTAACACCAAATCTTATTTAATGGAGTTTCATCAATTAGCTCATATCCAACAAGAATACCTGGCCATCAGATAGTAGCCTATAAAAATTTGCCACTAAATTTGTTAACAACTTGATAATCCATAATATAGACTAATATTAAGGAAGTAAAGCATTTAAACACCGAAGATTGCCTTCGCCAAAACTTAACGAGAAAGCATTTAACAGCATATATAAATGGCAGTTATAAAGAGAACTGTTCCTAGTGACATCTCGAATACCAGTTATAGTCAGAATCCTGGCAGATGGTTGGGGATTTAGACACAATTGTTTGGGGGGGAAAAATGTGGCAGTGGCTGAAATACAGCACAGGCTACATAATACACAGCACTGGGATCAAGGGAGGTGTAGCCTGAACCTGCTGCACGGTTCTGGCCATTCAAATCCCGTCGCAGCAGAGGACTCGAGTAACTAGACAGAATGCCAATACCTGGCTTCATAAATCTGATTGACAGCCAAGCGTCCAGCAGGCTTCTCCTGTCTCTTGTGCAACTAGTTCACCTCTCTTCTCCACCTTCAGTTACTTCTGGAAGGAGCCCGGCTATTCCTTCAGGGGAGAGGATGGGCACAGCAAGGAAATGAGCACAGAAGGCTGCTAATTCCTGATGCAGAAAACTGGACCAATGCCCCAGTCTCCCTTCTATCCTACAACAGAAACTTACCTCTCTTTTTAACTTCCTCTGCAGAAATGGCAACTGCCGCCATCAGTTCCTTAGCCTAAGATTTGCATTCATGCTATGTTAACTGCTCAAATAAGCTGCTCTCAGTCTTCCCTGGGGAACAGAGGAGGCTAGATAGAAGCATCCAGTAGGATGGATGCTGCTGAGACTCTTCTTAAAAAGCTAACTTTCCTTTATACTGCTAAACAAGCATTAGCATAAAACCTAGCCACACGCCTTTTAGAGCCTCCCTAGACTTAAACAGCAAAAGCTTCAGCTGCAGAGACTTAAGTACTGTCCTCCTGAACTAGGTATCTTATACAGCAATCAAGTCCTGCAATTAATGTACAAACACACAACATCTTCACTCCCCATGAGTGCATGGCAGATCAATGCCAACAAGCTTAAGAAGCAGGCCATGGACAACTTCTGAAATTAGCAGGCAAAATGCATAGACTGCAAAGTTCACAGGCAAGCATAACTTAGGATACAAGATGATATTCACCTCCTTGGCAGCCTCAAAATTAAGAGAGTTTTGTTCTCGAAGTAGCTAGCTGTAGAACGACACAGACAACAACTTTTTACATGAGAGCACATCAAAAGGAAGTCAGCCAGTTCACACCACCACCAAAGCTCTTGAGTAACCAACAAAGGAGAAACTGCAAGTTCAACAGTTATGAAAGCACTGAATGGTAAGAACACATATGATAGCTACAAACAATTTGGTAAGACCCCAAAACATAACATGTCTTTGGGCTGTGTTACTACTCTCAGCTACACTTAATGGAGTGATTTGAAAAGATGTGCAGCGCCTGTTTCTAGAAAGGCAGGAGGGAGAAATCTAGCTTTACTTAGGTAACAGCCTTAGTTAGATAATAACCTAATCTAATTACTCCTAAACCAGTCTTAGAAATCTCCTAAAAGATGCATCCACACCTTGTAATACGCGGATAAATGACGTGAAGCTTTGAGAAAGGAAAAAGAAACTGAGTTCCTGAAAACATCACTGTTACAATCATCACCATAAACTGTCTTCCCAGATACAGACAGGGTAGGGTCCAGCTATTTCTGGATGTGATAGATTTCGTCACAAAAAAGTCACTGAAATTAAAAAGCTTCTAATGCTCCTGGATTAAATTTTCAATTTTTATTAAACAAAGATAAGTAAAAAGGTAGGCTGTTTTCCGGTTTCAAGAGACCAAGCATTGAGGAAGTAAGGAAACTATTTAATATGTGTCAACAAAATAAAAAAAAAAAAAAACAACTCCATAATTTCCACAAGGCTGGGGATCCGTATTATACATCACATGTCTGAGACAAAGTTTCCAGATTTAATCAGACAAACAGCAACCTTGAAAGAGATTTCTTAATAAGAAAGATTTCTGTATAGGATGAGGGTATGAAGGGAGACAAGAACAGGTCATAAGAAAACATTAAGCCTCAGACATCAAACAGCATAGGGATAAAAGCGAGAAATCCAAAACAAAGCTCTTCAGCAGAATACACAAAAGAATGGCCCACTATGCAGCAAGGACAGAATAGTAATTAATATAGCCTAGATATGGCCCAAAACAAGCAAGTATTTTGCTCTTTTTATGAGGTGAATGCTGAATCTTCAGAAAAAGGTAGGACAATGAACTAGAGTGGATATACATAGAAGCTGGTTACCATGAATTAAGTGGAAGCAAAAAAGCTTCCCTGACAGAATGCTCAAAAAATTCAAATACAAAATTATTTGTCAAGAAAAAAATACTAGTAGCAAATATATAAAAAGCATGCAGTATTTAACAAAAACAAATCAAATATTCAATAAAAGATTAGGAAAATGCTCAAGAGGAATGAAAAGTTCATTTCCAAAGACAAAACTGAAAAGCTTCACTTATTCATCAGAATAAGGACTGCACATAGAAATGATTGTTTTTAAAAATGCTTCATCAGGGCAAGCGTGACGGGAAAAAGAACTAGTAAAAGCTAAGTTGCACATACTTGTCTTGTTTCCATGCCAGCATTAAGTGAGCCACTGTCAGGTTTGAGCTGGATTTCATAGTTTCTATTCAGACCAGTAACGTTCTAGAATAGTCTCAGAAGCAGTAGTGATACATACTGTAAGTGACAGTAAGGTCAAGATTATACAAAACAGTGACCTGAAGTCTTTCCCAGCCTTTACCACTTTAACCTTTCCTTTCACACCAAGGTTCTAACTGCTCTTTATGGAAATGGCCCTAACATTGCCATCAGAAACAGATAGCTAAACCTACCATAAATTTGTTAAAAAATATTTCCCCCTGCACCCTTCTGTCACTGCCCACCGAAAGAAGTACTGACGGGTTCCAGTCATTACAACACAGCTACAAAAGAGGAGACACAGTAAAAGCACTGACAGACACATGCTGGAATTCACAGTTCCTACCGCGATATTTAGTATGATCCTCACTGCTGTTACCAAATCCTAAAATATATCTGATAATACTCAAAAGCTTGGTGGTGAAAAGCAGTTCTTGTCAAGCTGCTAATTATTCCCTGATGCAGAAAGCAGAAGCCGCCAAGACAAAGTGTATCTCCACACAGTGCAAGCTGTGTCAGATTCCCTTTTCCCCTCCTCGGTCCTCTATTTCTGAAGTTTCCTGCTCTTGCTTGTACAGCTTCCTAAAGGGCATGTCCAAACAAAGTGCCTTTAAGTCGCTAAGGTTGTCACACAGATTTTTAAGTAAAATGACGTGGAAATCACAACACTAGTATGTACCACAAATGTACCACACCAGCACATTTTAACAGCAGAACTGACAGCACTGAGGCAATAAAACAAACCTGTCTTGATCAAGTTTAGACTTTAATGAAGTTTTTCCTGCTTATTTGAGTGTCACATGCATGCAGCGCTTTAAAGTATTAATAGTGTTCTCTTTTGCTTGTTCCCTTTACCAGGGCGCTGCTTCCCCAAATTACATCTTGATAAACTTGCAGAATCAAACAGCATTATTCTTCTCCAAGGAAGGGAGGTGAAGAGGAAAGGCAGAGATATAATAACTCAAAGTAAATCTTTGTTTTATTTTGTTCTTCAGACAGCAACTTTGTCTAAGGGTGTTCTCATTCCGCATCTGAAGAGTGACTAATCCACTCAAAAAAAAAAAAAGGCAAAAGAAAAAAAAAGCTTAGAGGAAGTTGCACAAGAGCAATGAAGCAGTTTGAGCTTTTAAAGGAAGTATTATGATGCTGCCTTTATATCCTAGCATACGTATAAGCAAAACAAATATCCATGCCACACTACTTTATTTTTCAGTATGCAATGCAAAGACTTTCCCCACAGAATGGGAAGACTTTACTTTCAGAAAGCAAGTCAAATTTGGAGGCCAAAAAAGGAAAAGGGAGGGGAATGACAAGGAGTGGAAATAGGAACAGCATAGGAAGAAACCCGTAGGCATTAGAATCAGAAAACAGGAAGGAAGACAGAAAAAAAGGTCTTTCAAAAATTTGATTTTTTTTTTTTTTTTTTACACACAAAAAGAATATCTATGAAAAAACTGGCCATCTAAAAAACAAAAACAAAAAAAATCACCAAACAAACCCACACTTTACTCCTTTACACATTAAATGTTTTCATGAAAAGTCATGCAGAATACCAAATCTTAATCTGATTTAGTACCAAAATGTCATCCCTGCATTTGGATACTTATGTATTTTCTATGAGAAAACACTGCTATTGGGGGGGTAAAAATACCAGAAATTTGTAAAGTCAAATTCTTTTTGCAGAAAGCAACACAGTTAAACACTGTAAAACATTCACAACTTCTCACACTGGACTATGGCCAGTACTCTCAGGAGCAAGTGAGCAGATTTCCATAAACCTGTTGAAAATAATACCAAGCTTACCAGCAAAAAAAGAAGAAAAAAAAAAAAAGAAAGTAGCACTTCTAGGCACTAACAGCCTACGCATTTGCCTGCAGTGCTTAGTCTTGCATACTTACAGTAAATCTCTTTTTCTTCTCTCTGTGTTCATCAGAGCTGGGAATGCTAACACTTGGGCAGCTTTCTTTGAGATCCATTGTATGTGTTCTTTTGACAAATTTGTTACAGGACCCTGCTTCGGGTGTTGCAATCAGAAGATATCTTCAGCGGTACTGATCCAAGATATGCAGCTTTTCTTGAGAAAATGTGCATTCCATCATGTAATCTTAAAGTGAACATAAAAGGAAAATTAAGTACGGGAACACTTAACTCACAGTGCTAAAACCTGTGTGACAAGAACTTTAACTATAAACTTTTGGCAGGAAATGAACTTTTATATGCACATACACAGCCATAATCATTATGCTTTTGCAAACTGTTTCGTGCTTGTGGTCCTTTGTTGTTTCACTGAGATCAGTCACGTTCTCTAAGGACACAAGTGCACCCAAAAAAAATCACTAAGTCGTGCAGACATACTAGAAACAGATTTGGGCCCACTACAGACAATACTCTGAAGGAACAAAGATAGAGCATGGAGAAGTAATTAAAGATGACAACCCAGTATCAGACATCTGAGAAAAGCCACTAATATGTACATTCAGAACAGTTTATTTCAAAAACAAAGGTTTTCAACTGCATGAGCATGTACCAGAAGGCATTTCAGATTTGTCAGAACATGCTGAGTGTATTTAATTATCACATCAGAGATGAAAGACAACATGAGAAAAAACAATTCTTCACATGAATTTTAGAGAGGGACACAGGTAGCATCATGTGTCTGAATATTTACCTTCTCTGCCCCCCATACTTGACACAATTTGCGTTCAGCAGAACAGTAAGGTCATCCATTCCCTTCAGCAGAACAGTCAGCTTCCTTGCAAAACTTGGGCACAAGATGAGATGATAAAGCCATCAAAAAGGCAGAGAGCTCAACATTAACTAGCAACTCACTGAGGCACAGTACTGTCCACACCTGCCTTAAGCACAAGCAAATTGTGTACTGGACCCAAATGCAAACAACAGGAAATTAGGCAGTGCCTAAGAGCAGCTGAAATTTATGCTACGTAGCTACAATCCTCTGTTTAGCCCCGCACAGTCATCTGAAGTATTTTAGTGAATACAGCTCAGCTTTTAGAACATTATGTCTAACCAACTTACAAACATGATAATTTTTTTTTTTTTTTTTTTTTTTTTTTTAGAAAGAGGAGACCTCAGTTCTCTTCAAAACAGCCAGAGGAAAAAGGAGCACCTGGTTCAACATTTAGATCCCTATTTTCTTAAAACAGGGAAGTACAAAAGTGAACTGTATATTTCATATCATAAATTTCCAAAAAGTACAAACTAATCCAACACAATTCTGCTATTAGAGAGACACCCATATTTATGTTGGCATGAAGGCCAAAGCCCCTGGAATCCAGTGAAAAGATTTGTTCTTGATACCCAACTAGTCTCAGTCCGTCAGTTGACTATTTTTCTTGTTCTCAAAAGCCAAATCATCTCTCTGGTTCAAACTTCATGTTATTATTTCTCCCGTAGCCATTTAAAATTAAGTAATTTTCAGATCTGTCTAATAACTTTAAACAAAAAGCAGTGTTTGAAACCACTGTAATCACAGCTAAGTGATAGATCATCCATACTGCAAGATATTCAGAAAATTATTTTTAGTTACACCTGCATTTACTTTAATTCGATTGTTCCCTACTTCACCAATTAAGCAATTAAAAGGTTGGGGAGAGCTAAGCTCCCCCCCCTGCCTTTATTTGACTATAACACAGCTTATCCAAGCACAGTTCCCATTTTCCACAATTTTATACTAGCGTGGGATCAAGACTGTTTTTCACTCATTGCCACACACCAAAATTAACATCTAAAGGTTAACTGTGCTCTTCTCCATCGTTAAGAGGTCCACTAAAATAGTCAATAAGCACCACTTTCAGTAAGTGTTTCGCTAAACTTAGACTTTACTAAGCACTTATGTCAATCTTTAGCCACTTCAGGTCCAGTGCCAGGAACTGAGCCCAAGTCCCTGTGTTTATCTGTCTTCCTGCTCATCACAGAAAAACAAGTAAAGCTTTAAAACGGATTAGGTGTTCCCTTACTAATATCACTCACCGCCTCTCTCCTCCTGTAAACTGACGTTCATTACAAAGGTTCCTAACACGCCTGCACTCATTCTTACAATATAGGCTGTACTTCTCTCATACCTTTCATTTTTTATTCTTGGTGTCATAGTTTTAAATACCAGCACAGGAACAGTATGGATTAAGAACTGTAGTCCAAAGAATATCACTTGGAAGACTGAGCTTTATTTCAGATCTGAAGTTGAAAGATGTACAGAAAACAAAAGGAGGAAGTGTCACCCAGATTAATTCAGGAAGAGTTTATTCATCTTACTGGGGAAAAGAAGAATAAATCATCTGAGAAGCTGAAACTGCAACGTTCATATTTCTTTCTTCAAGTCGTCTGGAAGATCACTGGCTGCGATTACTTTCTTTCCCTGAGGCATCTCCTCCGAGCTGTGCCTGGGTCACCAACACTATGCTGAACTGACAAACTTGGAAAAAATGCATTTTCAGTTTGCCACTAAGCTTCAGAGGACCAGAGCTTTCTTTCAATTTCTATTTGCCACATGCATATCAGTTCTTGAGAGCTTCTTATATCTGAACTGTAGGTCTGACCATAGAAATATGGATAGACTTGCCTTAAAATTTGCCATGCTGTAGTTTAGGAACACAGCTGTAGTTTTAGTAGCAGGTAAAACCACTAATGCTGTGGTAACTACATGAAGCAATAATGGAGAGCAAACAGTAGAGATGTATTTTCATCCACAGCTTCAGAAGTGCAAACTGCAGTGTCTTGGGGGTTGCCAGATAGAAGTGAATTTAACTGACAGTGAATTTAACAGTTGAGAAGTCTCTGCCTCTGGTGACAGCTTTTCCGGATAACTAAGAAGTATCCCCTGGCCTCAACTTTGATAACAGGCACAAAGGAGAAGGAACTTTAGAAAACCAGGCAGCAAAATAAATACCGCTTGAATCACACTTGGGCACTAGTGAAAGTGCACGTAAATAATGTATTACAGGTTAACACTGAGACCAGTGCTGTCGAGAAACAGCTGAAACTTTTAAGTTGCAACAGTATCTAGGCCTGGAAGTGGGGGAAGGCAGAGATAAACGCTTCAGAGGAGAACAGAAGCCATGCATCCTCCTGGCAAAGTTTCAAGCCTATCAACAGCTACGCTGTTTTCATTCTCTCCATGGTGGCTGTCAGAAAGCAAGCAGTATTTTCACTGTTTCCTGCAGGAAGCCACGACAATGTCAAATTTCAGGCTGACCCTTGCCTCTGGTGAAATAAGAGCATGGCAATAACAGAACCCTGACACTGAGAACATACACAGATCTACTATACCCGCAAATGAAGAATTTTCTGAATGCCTTACAATAAAGTATTTTGTGCAACCTCATAATAACCACAGGCAAACATTACGTAGGTTAGTGATACATGGCAACCTCCTTTTACTCCTTTCTACATAACATAAGCTCAAACTGTATTAGAAAAGGTTGCAGAAGTTTAATCAGGTTATTTTATTCTGTAGTGAAACATTGTCTTTTCTTTTTTAAATGATGGCCCAAAGATGATACCACTGTATAACCAGAGACTCTCATTCTGGGTGCTTAGAAGTCAATCTCTGCCAAGAACGTTCAAAACTAGATTAGGAAGCCACGTACTCACCTAGTGCCTCCTCAGCTGTAGCCACATTGCCTTAAATGCCTCTAAGGCCAGTGCAAATCAGCTATCATACTCACTCCAACTCTTTGAGTAACACAAGGGAAGCAGAGACAAGAACAGTCAAAAAATCTGAACGATAGTGTCCCTGCAAACACACTTCGAAGAACCACCAGCATCCATACTCACCCATTGGAATAGAACAGACATTTCCCTACACACTAATCATCTGCCTAGAAATACTTACTTTAGGACTTAGTCACAGCAGCTGATGAAAATCCCACCTGAGTATCATTCCCATTACAGAAGGAACCTGCATATGCCAAAACACAAAGCAAGATACAGGAGACAGTCCTATTACTCGCTATAAACATTACTCTATTTCCTCTTACTTTAGAGAAAGTATCATCTTTGGCATACCTCTCATCACTTCCTCAGTCTTCTCCACAAATACCCTGATAATGACTCAACATACCACTGGACATTACACAATCTTTGAGAAAGCCCAGAAAGTCAACTTTTCTCAACCGCTGTATGATGAAATAGTGTCCCACTCTCTTGCTACCAGACAAGCAGCTGACACACAGGAAATCGGAGACAAGATATTCACAATCCAATGCAACAGAAACAGAGGATGAGGAGAACCAGGGACTGTAGGAGAAGTCACATGCTTCAGAAAGAGTCAAAAGCAAAACACAGATTTCTAATCTGTAAACAGAGAGATGGATGGCCAGAAGCTGCTGAATAACTAGGGTCTGAAGAAAACAGGTTTCATAAAGGCCATCCTTTTAAATACTACATACATATGATTTTTAACACGAGAATACTAAACACCAGTATAGGCTGCTAGAAATACTACAGCTGAAGAAAAAGGAAAGCACTAACCAAAATACTCTGGCCAGTCCTTGGCTAACCTCCACACTCCCTTCTAACAACAATTTGAGAGGGGAATTGAGAATTCAGCCATTGGTATAAAAGAAAAAGCCTGTTCCCTGTTTACATACCCACACACTACCTTGCATTTTTAAAAATCTTTAGTATCACCACTATGGAAAGCAAACCACTACTCCGCAGCAACGTGGGCAAAGTCCAATTCAACTGATTCTTTCTACTCATAGAAAAGGACAGCATGTAAAGTGAAAACTCAACCAAGGCAAAGAAATAAGTAACTCCTCTCCTTTTTTTGTCTCTATCAAAATTACTTTGGAGAAGTCAGGCAAACATTCACTTCCGATGATTCTGCTGCATCCAAGAACATCCCTTCTGCCCCACCTCCCAAAATTACCCTAACTGGCATATAACAAGATTCATGGATTGGACTCGATCTGTTTGCATTCATGTTTATTACATGACATAACACAGGTCCTTTGCTGTGGTAAGCAAATCCTGAGTAATAAAATGTATCTAAAGAACAAATACTGCCAATTAGACTGACTGTCTTTTAGTCCTGAACACAGGTTCATAATGATTTCATCTTTAGCCTGTGTCCATAGTATCTGGAAAGGTCACAATGTGCCTCAGACTGTATGACTTACACAAACAGCACAGCACCATAAAAAAAAATTGAAATCAACTTTCCATTACACTTGCTACCTGCACATTTCTTGGCCTGCTTCCTCATCCTTCCCACGCACCAGGTCCAATTAAAGTTAAATGTAGATGCCTAAGGATAGCTTAGATCAAAAGTTGCAGCAAGAGCACTGTGAGCTACTTTCAAGAAGTCTTACAGACAGCTGATACCAGCCACTTGCAACATAGTCAGTTCTACATAAGAGGGCAGTCAGGCTTCAGTAAACACAAAGCAAATAATCCCAGACTCATTTTGCCCCTCTTGATGAAGATTAAGCAAGAGAATCCTAAATTCCAATTCCAGATATACTGCCCACTTTTTTTACGTGACCTTCAACAGAAGTCACTGTTCTCCCACTGTTTCACTACATAAACACAGGAGAATTCTGATCTATTTAAGATTTTATGTCATTGCTAATGCATCGAACTTGGAGAAAGTTACTGGATTTTATGTACTATAACTGGCCAAAGGGTAGAATCCATAAAACTGAATATATCTGGATTTTAAAATAATGAAATACATAAATCCAAGCTACAGTTCACAATCTAGAAAACACACTTTTGAACTTTGTGCTCTACAAAATTCAAGGCTGCCTAGAACCATAAAGCTGTCAGATAATGAAAAGGCATCTGCTTAAATATTGGAATATAAAAGGCAAGTAAGAGAAAGAGGCTTTAGCAAT
The DNA here is from genome assembly GCF_964199755.1 of Larus michahellis. Classification (NCBI taxonomy): domain Eukaryota; kingdom Metazoa; phylum Chordata; class Aves; order Charadriiformes; family Laridae; genus Larus; species Larus michahellis. The sequence goes on along the minus strand of NC_133897.1, from coordinate 131,844,912 downwards.
ATGAAAATTGCGTGCCCAGCTCACTACCACTTGATTCCTCACATTACATCAGTGCAACTACAGCTAGTATTTTATGACCATTCTTCAATGACAGCTTACATACTCCTGCAGGTAAGAGCCTACATTGACCTCTCACATATTTTAGTGCTGCACAGAGAATAAGAAGGTGTTTCTATTCCATAAGGATTCAGAGAACAGTTGTTTATGTATATATAACAGAATTTGGTGCAATAACGTCAGATGTGGTGAGGCTGTAATTTACAATCAAAGGTGGGAATTAAGGTTGGAAAGCAATTCTAACACAATTCATCATCATCACATAACCATTAGTGACTACTACTTCAGCTTTAAAATTGTCAAGGTTGTTAAACCAACTAGTACTTCTCACTGACACGTGCAGATTAAGCATGCTGTATTTCTGACCGAAATGAGTATCTCAAAATATCTTTTAAGAAACAGGTCAGTTTTCTAGCTTTAAGTTATTAGAAATACCATACATGGAGACTACCTTGACAACATTAACAGTGAACTTTCCACAATGCTTTCCAAAAGCTAGTAACGTTTTTTTCCTGAAATTTAAAGTATCTTACAGCCTTTAGGAAAGCACCCCTCCATACACACCTTTCTTTTTATAATTAGTTCTTATTACAGTAATTGAAGAGACTGATGGACAGATGAAGACTAAAAAAATTTAAAAAATCAGAACTATATTTAGACACTCAGATTGAAACAACACTAACATTGTAACACTAAAAGAACCCAAAATGGAGTAACAGCAGCCTTTCAAAATACAGATTCATTCTGCACAAGTCCCTAAACACACTTACTATATGTTTGAAAGGAGTTATAAAAAAAGCTTAGCTACAAGAATACTGCAGCAAGTGATATTCACACACATCTTCAGTGCCAAGTAACTGGAAGAACCATAACGGCGTTCAAGTGACATTACTGCGCTGAAACAAAATGCAGTAGCAGCACAAAAACGTACCTTGAGTTTAAAGGAGAATAAGAAATGAACATTCCATACCGCAAAATTTCAGCATATTTAAAGAACAGTTACACCTTACAGAGCTGCTAGAGGAGGAAAACTCACGTAAATACTAAAAAAGAAAAGAAGACGAGCTGTCAGAACAGCTCTAGCCTTACTGCTTTACAACTGCCTTTTAATTAACCTCCACAAAATTAAATTCCTCGAGGGTACCTGAATACTAGACAGCGTTGCCTACCAAGGTGTAATTCTTCAAGACAGCACCTCAGTGGTATTCCCCCCTCAGGTTGGCGGAGCTTTTCCAAAACACCGGCTCCGTACTGGCTCCAAACCACCCGGAGAAAGAGGAGGACGAGGAGGAGGAGGAGGAGGCAACAGGGCGCCGGTCGGGCCCTGGGACCCGTCCCCGCTCCGGCGACGGGCTGAAGGAGCGCAGCGAGTCCCAGGGACCCGCACCGCCGGCCCCGTTCCCCTCCACCTAGCTGGGAAGCGACCCCGAGCTGCTCACCTTCACCCCCCGCCAATACTTCTCCGCTCCCTTCATTTCTAGGAAGTTACAAGTTTCTCACATTCCCGGTCCGACCGCGCCGACCCCGCCGCCGCTCCCCAGCGCGGCCATCTCCTCCCCGCCCCGTAACCCTGCAGCCTACGGCGACCGCGGCCCCGACGGCGAAAGGAAAGCCGAAGAGGCGGCTCCCACCTGGGAGAGGAGGCCAGCGCCGCCGCGGGAAGAGCGCCCGGCAGGCCCCGGCGCCGCGCCTCGCCTCACCGCGGCGCCGAGCGGCAACGGCCGCCGCCGCCTCCCCCCGGCTCCTTCCCTCCCTCCTCCCTCCCACGCACCCCGCACGTGCGACCGTCGCTCCTGAAGGGAGGAGGGGGAGGACCATTAACCCCCAATTAACTCCCTCCGAGGGAAAAATGAGCGCGGGGCCGACCCCACGGGTGGCGTGTGGCCGGCACCCCCCCGACAACGCCCCCCGGGGCCCACCCGCGGCCGCCCCCGCGGCGCCAGGCCGCGGCCCAGCCCGGCCCTCCGACGGCCGGCCCTGAGCTGTAGGCCGAGGGCGGGAGGCGAGGTGTTCCCCGCCTCCCCGGCTTTAATTAAAAAAAAAAAAAAATTCAAAATAAATTAACTTTTTTTTTAATTACAACTTCCCACTTTCCCCTCTCCTCCCCGCAGCCCCCGGGGGGACGCTTCTGCTGGATGTCTCCCCACAGAAAGTCTGGAAAATAGGGAGCGTCGGGGTTTTTTTTTTTAGATTATTTTTACCAAAGTGGCAGCTTTGCCGTGGCAAAGTTTCAATACCCCAGTTAAAATTCAACTAGACCTCTTGGAAGCGTGACTTGGTAGTTTTTTCCCGAGCAGATTGAGGCCACAAAACAGTTATAAAAATACAAATTCCAGGAAAAAAAAAAAGCCCTCTTTCAAAAAACCCTCTTATCACTTCCTCTTTATTTTGTTAACTAGCTCTAAAAGCGCAGGACAGAGAGGAGTTAGTGTGGTTTCAGTTTAAAAGAACAGACCCCCGCATCCGTGAAGTTAAAACCTCGCGTTTATTGAGGATCTGGTATGATTTATTGAGGATCTGTGATGGTCTCTAAATGCGTATGTTCATCATTCAGACAAGGCTTAAGAGGCAAAGAATATCAAATGCAAGCGATAACACTCAGGATGAGGTAAAAGCTTGTGCCATTTTAGCTTCCTCCATATAAATACCTGAAATGATTCTCAGGATTTCAACTGCTGTGTAAAGAATGATCGAGTGAGAGAACACCGTAGCCCATTCCACCATCTTAACTGACGTAATACCTAGGAGCCCCCCAAAACCCCACAGGATTTTATCAGGAAATTGTTCTATTGATTACAGAGAAGCCCCGTGTTCTACAAGCGCGTCTTCACATGACTTGTGTTTGGGCCTGATGAGACATGACGATGCTCGTTTCAACAGTCACAGGTATTGGCAAGTATCTGGCAAACAGCAGTTTGGGAGATCCTGTTTCTGAACCCTCCTGCTGCAGAAGTATTTCTGCTTAATACTACACTCATGTGTCAGACACTGACAATCATCCAAGCACTCTCCAAAAACAAACCAGAGAGGCAGCCTGGCATAATTTAAAATATGTCAGTGTTTGGATTAAATGGTGTCATTAACCGTGTATGCACAAGCTACAAGTCAACCAGATCACAAGCTTCCATTCCAGTAGAGTCCGCACAGGAAGAAATGAGGAATTCTCCCATCCTAACCTGCTCTTTCCTGGTTTTGGAATTTCAAGATTTTGGGTAGGCACTGCAAGATCCAGAGATTGGATCGTAGCAACAGCTGCCCTTTGCTTGTTCAGGTTGGTCAAGGTATTTGCCTTACATTCATAGAGAGGTTTTAAAGAAACTTTGTTAGCGCTTCTCGTTGTGAACCCCAGAGCAAAACACTTTTGAACTTCAGTCAGTTAGAATAACCTGTTGGCAAAAAATTTAATCAGGTAATTTGTATTCATGAGTTATTTTACTTCACAGCTGTTCAGCAGTGTTCATCTTCTGGCTGGTTGATAGTTTTCAGTTAATCATCGACTTGTCAGCAGATCAGTTGAATGGAGCCACAGACTGATTTACAGTTAAGTAGAGGGGCCTCAGCCCAGGAAAGCTGAGAAGAAAACCCTGGCCTAGAGATAAATTAACTCCATCTACCTGGCCACACAGTCTAAGCCCTAAAGCTTTGAATAAAGGGCGGCTGTTTGTCCCTCCTCACAGCTGAAACCTCCCTGAAGACTGGGCTGTCAACGGGTTAATTTTATGCAGTTCCTTTCACTATTCTGGGGCTGTGCTCAGTCTCTAGTAAGTAGGGAGCAGCAAAGTGGTACATACCCTTAAACTGTAATTTGCCTGAATGAATTCCACAGCATGTTCATCTGTCTAGTGCATCATGCCATGCAAAACACTGTTAAGGTCCTAAAATTTAAATAAACTTTCATTTACAGATTTGCTTGATGAGCTTTTAAAAGCTAATATTCTAATGGCAACATGGGTACCTGGCAGTTAACTGCACAGCACACACAGAAACACATGGAACTCAACTTGCCTTTTCAGTGAAGTGAAAGGTCAGCATTCGCTCTGGCATTTCTGTCCCCGGGAACTCCCTCGCATTCCCCGTTTATGTTTCCTGGGCAAGTTATACACACAAAGAACCTCGCTTCCACTGCTTTGCAGCACTTTGCTTCTAAAGAATGTTACAAATCCATGTACTGTGCTGTCATCCCAACTATTTCAAGCCTTTGCTGAAGAATACCAGTGACTGGGTGGCAGGGGTGGAAAAGTAGAAAAAAAGGAAAAAGAAATGAAGGACCCATCTCAACCCACTGCAAGTGCAAGTGGTCACAGAAATGCAGGGCACCTTTTACATGTTTCTCCAAGCCGAGTATGAGCAGGCAGCAATAATCTGAACTATTAGGTTCTGAGAACTATACAGACAAAAATACATTGTAAGATGCATAACGTATAAAAAACGCTGTAAGACAAAGACAAGCAGGAATGCAGATGACTTGTTTAAACATAGCCAGGGGCTTTGGTAGTGAACACTGTTCCATATGTATATTCTGTGGCACTTTAGTATATATTCAAATATTTACGCAACTAGCACCACCCAAACCACTTGACAAGGGTAGTCCAGTATTTTTAGTTACTGCTAAAACACAGTGGGTCAATTGAGTAACACCTTGAAATCACTACCTCACTATCAGCTTCAAACACCAACACCACAGCTTTCAGTTTCAGTTCCTGCATCTTCAAAAGAGTATCTTAGCCTATCACTTTTAACACCAAGCTTTCTATCCTACTCCTCACTCCCAGGGACAACACAACCTCCCTGCCTCAGAACAGACCACTGATAGTCATCAGGTTTGGACACTAAGATGAGATGGTGTCTGGAAGCAAGAACTCTGCTGTGACAGTATCTCGCATACCAGCAACTCCAGTTAAACCAAATGCATGTCTGTTTAAGGCCCTCTAAAAGGCATTAACATCACACTTCAATAGACATAAGCTGATCTTTTAAGTAATTATTGTTAGCCTTTAGCCTATAAAGCCCTGAACTTCACTCAGGAAACAACCGACAGCCATTGCATTTAACTTTGCATGTGCCAATTGTTTTAGTCAAAGAAAATAACTCCAAGCAGGTTGTATCTGCCTACACATCATTGAGCAGATTGAGGACATCACCCTTTGGAAAGCATCAGGCAGCACTGGATGGGCCTCACAATGACACAGGCACAGAAACTCAGGGCAAACATTGTCTAACACCTGGGATTCTGGCAGCCACAAAGACCCCATAAAATGTATGAAGACAGATATGCACCCACCCTCTTCGATCAATTACTCTCATGCTGCTTCCCAGCCTCTTGTTTGGATACACCTAATTAATCCATGTCCATACCCCACTGCCTGCTTAGGAACAGGGCTTTGAAGGGGCTTGGGAATAGGCCAGTTGGGACCAGGCATTCAGCACTGCAAAGCACAACACCCAAGTCATGTACTGGAGAAAACAGTCTTCTGATAGACTGCCTGGCCACGTGAGACTACCAGAAAACATGGGCTATCAAGGATAAAATGAAATAAGACAACTCTCAGTGGGAAAGTGATTTAGCGGAAAGCCTGAGAGTTAAAACCGTGGAAGAAACACCAGCTGGACAAGATTTAAACCTCACAGTTCATGTGCAAGCAACAGTGTCACCAAGTAACTGTTCTTTACCAAAGCTGGTTTTGTAACACTTAATGCATGTATGCATATTAATGGCTTTCATTCAACTCATTTTCATAGCTGCGTGCCTGTGCTTATTAGCAAAGTCTGAATAATGGTTCAGTTTTACATGAGCTGTGCAGGAGAAATGGTTATTTCCCTACTTTCTTTTTGTACGCTAGATCGACTACAAAATGTCTTCAGATTACAGAGACAGTCTTTTAATTTGAAAGAATGAAATGAATACTTAAGAGAGTGATTTGTAGTGAACATACACTTCAACGCCTTCTCCCAAACAAACCAACCAACCACCCAAAACTACCACAAGCCACCTAAAGAAGTATGACTGAAAGATTCATTATTATCTCTTGACAAAGCATAAGAATTTGGAAAGTAAAAAGAGGCTTCCCAACACTGAACCACAGTCATAGCGAACTGATTGATAGTTTTCCAGCATTCCAGATACAAAGACGGTGATCCATGTATTACAAGAGGAGTGTCCTGGAGCACAGAGGCTGGTGGAGATCAAAACGAGGATCTACAACAACACTACAAGGACTCACACTTAGCATAGCAAACACCACAAACCAAAATAATCGCAAACTGTAGAAAAACAGTAATAAATTGCATTGTTTCACAAACATCATGGAGTACGCACAACATGGACCAGAAGAATGATAGCAGCACCACATCAATGACAGCTTCACATTCTTAGATATAAGGAAGAGGGTGGTGAAACGCTGGCACAGGTTGCCCAGAGAGGTGGTAGATGCCCCAGCCCTGGAGACATTCAAGGTCAGGTTGGACAGGGCTCTGAGCAACCTGATCTAGTTGAAGATGTCCCTGCTTACTGCAGGGAGGTTGGACTAGATGACCTTTAAAGGTCCCTTCCAACCCAACACATTCTGATTCTATGATCAAAGAAATTCTTCACAAGCTAAGAAAAAAAATAGTTTAAATCAATTGAAGCATATACTAAAGATGAACACTGGTACACAAGCAAGCATTGTTCCAAAAGCAGCAGTGTCACAATGAGTTAAGGTAAAATAGGTAAAGCTGAAAGATTAAGAAGGCAAGTTTATCCCTACCTAGGGGAACATGTACGCCAAGTACGTTGTTGTGTACCTTGGAAAATCAGATTCCCTGCCAGCGCTCTTCAGAGCAGTTGTGGTTTTTGTTAAAAATACATGAAGCTCTCAGTCTCTTCAGCAATGCATTTACACGCTGGGATGATGAAGCCAACATCTGAGAGTTTCTCTGAGCAAGAATAACTGTCACATGGAAAAGTACCACTAACAAGGAGTTCAGTGGCACCTCTGTCTTCAGCGCATTGACATATACATTGGTCAACGCTACAGCACATATATCTGGTCCTTCCGAGAAGCTGTACTCCGAACATTCAGCAGACCTATACGGGACTTCGTAACATCTACAGTCTGGGCTGAATGGCCACTCTTACTTGTCTGCCGGCTATCCAGAGCTCCAAAACAAAGACAAACAGTTAGATTATGTCCTGCTACCACCTCCAAGTGGAGGAAAAGAGGAGGCATCTCTGGAGAAAATCAGACATACGGCAGGTTTTACAGATCACATCTCATTCCAAGGATAGCCCTCATTCCTCACACGGTACCAGAGACTTTGCTGAGATGCCTCCCTTTCTCCTCACAAAGGACACTTTTATATCGCGGATTTTACTCCACTTCAAAGAATTTTCATTTCCTGAGGCACAGGGATCACTATATTCTAAGCTGCTTTCTTATGGGCCAGGGATTTCTGGCTGTACTTCATGTAACTTGTGCTCAGTTATGTCACATATGGTCTTATACAACAAGAAGGAAACTTTCAAGCAACAACTATGGGCAAACAGCCTGTAGAAAAGGGAGTTTATGGACCTGGCCACCACTTCATCATGGGGAATTACTTGATACGCATAACTATCTGGAGGTAGCAAATGGAGCAATATGGGCTGAGTGGTGGTGGGGAGGAAACCTGAGGGATTCATTACAGCAGAAAAGCTGGAATGTACCTTAGACATAGCACTGACGTCCCTCATGAGCTTGATACCAACCTATAATCCATACCATAACCAGGTTCACATTTTATCCAAATACATGAATATTAGAGAAGACACATGCATGAAAATCAACTTATTGTGACAAGTGTTAGACAGGCTTTTAAAAGATGGAAAAAAAATGAAACCATGAAGCCAAGTAAGGCCATGAGTTACCCTTTTTTCCCTTAATGCAAGAGTTCTGCTTGTTTACATTTTGTGATTACTCGAAGCCTCTGTATACTTTCATAAATGTATTTAGGAAAATTCATTCCTTTTGCAAAACACTGTGTTGTAACTAACAACCCTCTGGGTAATTTGCTATAGGCAAGCAATTTTTGGTAGAAACTGCACAAATGCATGAAGGGATTTCAAGACAAAAAAGCAGTATCAGGCAGTGATATGTCTGCTTTTTACCTATACGCATCTTTATTTTCCTCACATCATCCTCCTCAAGTTCTTTATTTCTCACATATGTACATAAAAATGTATTATTATTGCCATATCAGTCATTTTAGGGTACTTTTTTCAGTTAGGGCAAGTTGAACAATGTATTTTGTTATAAAGCAAACAACATTAGGATTAGTTTCTAAAAATTCCTTATCATTCAAGGCATTTAAAGTCAATGGCGAGGTGCACATGAACTGTCTGCCAAAGACCACTTCTGACCCAAACCCTGCTGTTTACACCCTGTTCACTTATCGGTGCGTTTGCTGGCAGGGTTCCACCAGGAGACGTCTTCCAACTACAGCCATGTCGGTAGAAGCAGCACCACTAACCGAGGGGACGTGGACGTACACCCGTATTCATTGCCCCACTGGGCCCAGATGTCTTTTTGCCTTGCACCTACCCTCACTCACTCCAAGCGACATCTCCACAAACTAGTTCAGCTCCCAGAAGCAGAATAATAGTATCAATGCTAAACTCCTGATAGCCTAGTTTACCTTAGTTTTCAGTCATCTTAGAGGTGCCCAGTGTAGATACTGCCTCAAGCCACCTCCACTTGCTGACAGGGAAGCATGGAAAATTTACATGGGTTCCAAGAAAATGAGGAGAAAGGAGTTCATTGGACCTGACTTATCACCAAGTCCTACACGGGTGAATACATATATAAGAAATGGACCAAGATAACCAGCTGCTTTATAGATATATAGCAACATATTTGCTTGACATGTCAAATATACACCTTACTGGTATACGCTAACATGTTCTGGGAGTAGTTTCAGCAGACACGCGTACAACACAGTAATAAACTACTGCACTGTTAAACACTGTGAAGCTGAAGTTATCCAATACAGCTCATAAAGTGTAAGTTGCTCAAAAACCTCCCAACTGATAGTACGGTAAGACCTGCATTTTGCTCTTAAAAAAGACTCTTTGGAATTCAGTTTATAAATACAGTTCTATAAAACAGGGCAAGTGTCTAAGTTTGCAGGAGATCTGAGCAGTTTGTGCAGGAAGGTATACCAAAGCTAAGCTAAGTATAAAAGTAAAAAAGCTCTCTAAGTAGTAATTCTGCATGGATGTTTCTTAATTCAGCCTCCGGAATCCCAGCTACAGCACGTTCTACTAGAATTGCAAATAAAGGCTGGGGTGGACAAACACGCTTTGGTAAACAAGGGCTCTGGCACACAATGTTATGTAGGTGGGGTCTACCCAGAATGTCAGTTCTTCCTCAGACTGTAGAGATGAGCAAGAACACAAGCACCATATTTGCATTTCCAAGCTCTTCAGTGGTATTCTATTCAAATGAAACTAAACAAGGGCTTGGTTTGGGGGGGTATGTCCCCCCTCACAAAAGGCTCACAGCCTTTTTCCAAAATGCCAGTATTTTAAAGGCAGCCTAGGATCTACAGAATAGACCAGATTTGTGTTTGCCATTCTATTAATACTTCTAACAAACTGTTCATGTCAAAAGACACGTGCACGCCACTAGAGCAACTGTTACACACCAACTTGGAGTAGAAAAAAGGTAGCAACAATTAAAAAACCCCACCACCAGAGCAAGAAGCTGTATGTCATAATCCAAAGAGGACGAAGATTTAAGCAAAATATTGTAAGAGTTTATTATTTGCTGCCCTTACTTTGTTTACTTCTTTATCTAGCCATTTCCTCATGTTCACCACATGCCCAACCTACTCCCAACCCACAGAGAAGACGTATTTCCATCTACCAACTACAGAGTCTGGCTTTTGTTCTCCAAGCACAAATACTCACATTTTCAGTCCTAGGAGGTGTGGGTCAGTGTTTTAAGATCGTATGTGGCTCTGAACTATTTAGTGAGTTTCAGCAATAGATTTATATAAAGATACGTCAGCAGTAGACGTATATAAAGATACATCCTGTCCTCTTATACCAGGTAAAACCAATACAACACAGGATGTCCAAGAACAAGCAGTGACAAAGGACAGATGATCAACTTTTGGACTCTACTAAACTAAATTTTTCTTTAATATAGCTTTCTTTTTATAACATGGCAATCTAGCAGAAGCTAGTTAATGGAATATTGTAAATCTGAGTATGAAGCATACGCAGCAATTAAATAAATCCCTCTAACCTTGATATTAAATCAAGACCACCGTTCCATTATGCAATATTAAAAAGGAACATGGCAGTATTTAATCTTTCAGGCCAGCAATTTTTTGATGCTAGTTACGGTGTTTGGTGGCAATGACCACAGAGAACAAGGAAAGATATTGTAGGTTACAGCATGGAACATGAATACTAAGCAGGAGAAGTTGTCACAAAATTGTATCTATTGACATTTAGCTTTGATGTACATACAGCCATTTTAAAGGGACAATAAGAACCAGATTATTTAAAAGATATAGTATTTTCTTGCAGTCATTGTTCAAATCAGTCAAATGTTTCATATGAAAATGTTCCTGCACACAAATGGAAGCTACTCTGTTTTCCTTCTATAAAGAGTGAGATCAAGAATAAGTCTTATTCCAACTACAGTTTTCTCCAACAATGCTGTACAAATTAAAGTAATTTTTGTACATGACAGCGCAATTTTAAGCTTGCATAAGAACACAAAAGAGCACAATGCCAAAGTTTTCTAATTACATGGCAATCTTTGTGTCAACCTGATTCATTAAATGTTTTTATAAATCTTCGAATTAAGCAGAGAAAAAATTTTGTTCTAGAAAGAAGATAAGGAATTTTGTAAAGCCATGAGAACTGGAGACGTACATCTCATGAACTGAAGCATTTCATAAATACGTTGTTACTGCATTGGTAGTAAAATACAGGAGCTGTACAGAATCTGTACAATGTTCAGGAAATGACAAATACTCAGCCTCTGTGGGGATGCAATTGCAAGGGTGACGAAGGTACCCAAACTGGAATATGCACCACGCTAGCAGATGCTAATACGAGCGGTGCTAATACCTTCCCACTCTTGGATTAACTGATGAAAATTTAACTTTAGTCTGAAGCAGATACCATGTAAGCGCTCAAAAGTCTCTCTGTGTCTCACTAGCTCTGTTTCCCCTCAGGTTTGGGATGAGTCACTAGCAGGTTTCTACACCAAATTGCTTCCGATTCAAATGTACCCTTCATTTATATAAAAAGTGTTGCGGTAACAGCCCTTCAAAATACCCACTTCAGAAATAATGTTTCATCGTTCACCTTTATATAAGTGCGGTTCTCCCAGGCCTACGCTGCTCATTTTTTTCCCTTTGTTTGCCACCAATTTATGCAGTCTTTAGTACACCAGAGCCACAGGGAACGCCCGCGCTGCTGGTGTGGTCACCTCCACGATGGTGGCAACATGTCCAGCCAACGGGTCCTCACCACATACCTCCGTTAAAATAAAGTCAGGGTAATTATGGGTATTTTCATTCCTTCACCCGTCTGCCTCCACTGATTCATTCAGAAGTGTCTTCAAAATCAGAAAATACAAGCACTGTTTATTTCTCACTCTTAGGAGAATAATGCCTAATTTTGAGAAGAGAAATGCAGAAGTACTGAGCACAAAAACATTTTTTTACTTAATCCTTTTAAAGTCAGAGCAAGCAAGATGGCTGTTTATACTGCTGATTCCTGTCTCCAGTGTTCCTACATGCATAATAGCTCAATAATAAAGCTTTTCATGTACATTTTATTACATTCATTGTGAACTTGCACAGTTAAAACTAGCACCATATTTTAAAATCTGTTTTTTTGGGAGGGATGCCTCAAGTCACAAAAGCCAGAGCAGCTTAACACTTTTATGGGATAATGGAGTGACAGTAGAGTTTCTATCGACTAAGAAAAGGACCAGAGGCTGAAGGAGACAAAAAAGAGAACAAACAAGACACTAAGCTAACACCAAAGGGAAAGACAGTTTGGACATTTCACATAAATGTAAGTTGGAAAGCAGTAATATGGTGGGCAGGTGCAGAGTCAAACTATACCTGCGTGGATGCTACAATTGTGGGAATATGTAAACAAGAAGATGTGAGGATTAGTTATTTAATTTACATGGGAGAATACGAAGTCTTGCTTTACTGCATGTCCAGGAAAGTTGAGGGCAAAGCCCATGACTTCCTGTAGTGTCTAGGGGAAGGGAGAGGAAAACACACAGAACCCGCACTCCTCTACTTTATAACAACAACAACAAATTATATGGAGATTTTCTTTTGCAAGGAAAAAAAAAATATATATACAAGCATATGGGGGGGGAATTTACTATGAAGAAAAGTAAATCAGATACTAGCAAAAAGTCATTTCAGAAAATACTTGCCAGTGTCTTCTGAACACATAACTCATCTTACATTTTAAAAGTTTTCAAATACTGACAGATAATCCACCCAGAGCTGAAAATTTCAACAGTCAATTTACTGAAGAGCCTTAAAAAGAAAATAGGTCTGACACCAGTCTGTGGTTAATTCTGTTGCCACAGAATGTATCACAAATTTGGAAGGCAGCCAGATTAAAGAAGCAAACAACATCACAGATATTGGCTAAGGAGAATAAATAAATAAACCAAGGTCTGAATCCCAATAAATGGAGTAAGTAGTATTTTCTTTGTCAGTAGCAGCATTTTCCTGGCCAAGACTATTCAGATTCCAGTGAATGATAAAATTAAGACCTGCTACATTGTAAAACATGAAAACAGCAATAAAAATGTGCCTGCAACACAGACTTAAAAATTCAACCAAGGCACGAGGGAAGTTTTAGCAGTAGAACTAGGAAGAGATCTCAAGTCTTGCACACTCCCAGCGCGTCTTATTCATTATCCCACAGTGGAGGAAGATTACTTGCAAAGGACAGCCTTTTCACTCAGCTAGGAAAAAATACTCTACTTCTAACTTTCTTCCAAAAGCAGCCTAGCTCTAATTCTCTAGCGCCCCGTAACATTGATTGCTCATCTGTGTAGAGCAACAGCAGAGCCCCCAGGTTACATACAGATGTTTGGAAGACCATTTGCAACCCCAGCAAGACCGGAGCTCCCTAGGAGTGTCTGGGTGCACGTGTCAATATGCTCAGTCAATTAGTTTCCTAAAACTGATCTCTAATTAGGCACAGGGTAGGAAGGGCTGCAAATAAATTACCATCAAAATCACAGTAAGTCTTATTGGTTCTGGAAATGTTTGTGCAAGTGGAAGAAAAGGAGACAGAAACATAAAAAAGCAGTTTCAAGGACAAGCTGGCAGAGCTTTGCCTACTTAATTATTATATTAAACTCTAAATAATGTTTTATTTTGGGCACCTCCTTCATCAGCACAAGAAAAAAGGTTAGAGGCAGTTGCACATGCTCCGCAAACAGTAATATCAAATAGTAGGCAATGAAAAAGAATATCTTCCCATTTTTGTTGTATCATCTTTCTCATTTACCTTCACTGGGAGGATAACATCTGTCTACCCTGTTACATCCTGCCTCTCCGCTTGCCCGTTCTCTGTAACTTGGCCTCACACGAGGAAACCTGCAGGGTTTCAGCCCTCAAGAGGTGCAGCTCCTCGCTCACAACCCCTCTCCCCCTGCTGTCCCCACACTCAGTGCCACTGTCACCCGCTCTGCTCAGGATCCTGTTCACGCTGCAGCTGTGACTTGTCTTATCTCACCAGCCAGGGATCAAAGCCAGAGCAGAGTTCTTTGGAAAAGAGGTGACCTTTATTAATTTTGTGCAAGACATCCAGCATAATGTGGACATGATGCAGTTTCGAGTGCTACCAGCTGCCGATGACCAAGATAACTACGTAAATTTATACATACAGATATGTATTATTGCACACACCCCTCTTATCATGCTCAAGAGACTACATAGTAATCCTTCAAAGTTTCAAAATCTTTCTATTCCTAGCTCTTAAGCCCCTGGTCAGGACAACCAGATGCCTTTTTTTTTTTTTTTAAATAGCGTCAGCACATGTCGCAGCTTTAATTCAAAGAAAACGCTGCACAGACTGGCTTCCTGTAGCCGGGGGTGGGAGCACCTTTCTGCCTTTTTCACTCACCCTGCATTTGAAGACAGTCAACAGTAAGCTTTTAGCGTTGTTGGTGTCACTAAGGGTGAACATGCAAAGGCTCGGTTCTCTCTCCCTGTGAGCGGCATGCGGTACAGCATTCCCCTTTCAGAACAGCAAGGGGTAGGCATTTACAGTTAATTGCCGAGGTCACTCAAGACACACAAGTGCTCATTCTAATGAAGTGGTTCTGTTAAAATTTTTTACTTTCACTGCTGTTAACAAGCAGTAGAAATAAATCCACAGTTGGAAGAATTTGGATCCAGCATCTGACCCTTGTATGGTATCAACAACTTGTGGAATGAAATCTGGACCCACCATGGATGGGCTCCTGTTACAGACCAGAAACGGAGACAGCGTTAGACTAGATTATCATTAAGGTCCCTTCCAACCCAAACTATTCTGTGATTCTGTAAATATGAAAGCACAGCCCTCTCTTTTATTTTTTAAACTGATATTTCCCACCGTGGTAGATCCCCTGGCACTGGGCACAATGACAGACAACGCGCGGCAGGCAGTTGGCAGAGTCCGAAGCGTTGCAAGAACAAGCCATTTGCACTAACAGGGCTAATCAGTTTAAACGACGACCAAGCCATAAAAAAATAGCTAGCAGCACCAGGGTTATTTGTTTGATATCTCAAATCTACATTTTAGGTATCTCAAATCTAAAATTTGTTTGATATCTCAAATCTAGCAACTTGGAAATAAAACAGAAAAGCCTGAAATGGGAGTCCAACAACATGTGGTATCTTGATAGCCACACGATATCAGGAGCAAAGGCCCATGAATTGACATTAAGCTTTATCGTTGTTTAGACTCAAACTTCTTTTATTTCAAAAGCAGCAATTTTTAAATTAAAAAACGGAGAAAATACAGAAGGCAGCAGATCCTCTCGATTTGTTTCTAGACAAATGGAGAGCAACCAGTTCAGAAGACAAGTTGACTAAACCTCATGAAAGGGGAGGAGAGCGAGCTCATAAATGTAGCGAAGATAAATGGGAACACACTCAGGTAGAGAGAAGACCTCACAAGAGACACCACTAAGAGGAGAGACAAGAAAGCAGCAGCACTTCCACCAAGAAACAATACAACAGGATAATCTGTGCTTGTGCCCTGTAAAAATAAGCAGCAGAAGCTGTAGCACAAGATTTATTTGTCAAGACAGACACAGAATGTGAAAACATGGTCAAATTGCTAGCAGTAAGTATAAAATCTGCATAAGTACACAGGTGTGAGAATCAGCATGGTTAAGATAGAATTATAATGCAAATTAAAAAAACTGGCTAGCAACAAAACCCAAATCCTTATTATGAATAAGTTTATAGCTCAAGAGCAAGAAAAACTTTGCTGCCCTAGCCAACACAAAGAAAAACTGGTAAGAGATGACATCCAGAAGGCTACCATGTTTAGGACATCAGTCTTCACCAAGAGGGTCAAATGCAAGCAGTGATTAACATAAACAATAGCAATGACAGGTAAGATTTCAGGGGGAACAGGGGAGAGAGAGAGAGTGAGAGAACGTGAATGAAAGTGTGTGCACGTGTGCACGATGGAGAAAAACAAACAAGTAACCAAATCAAAGCAACAAAAAATAACAAGTAAGAATACTAGAGACCCTATGAGTCAGTTTAACTTCAAATTCATGGGGAAAACAACCCAGAACAAATTAATTAGCAGCACCTGGAAGATAATTTTAACTTGCAGCCAAAAGAGATTTGTTAAATCACATTGCTAACTTCCTCTGACAGGCCTTCCAAATAGGGAGGAGAGAAACCACAGATGTCACATCTTTCCTTTAGTAAGGCTTCGAAACTGCCTCAAGATACTTTAACAATCAGACTGCAGATGCCAGAAGAATAAGTATTAGTTCAGGGTGTGAGAAACAAAGGTTAAATATATCATCATCAGGATAGTGATCTGGAAGGACGGAGTGAAATGTAGCGGTTTATGTACAAGATACTGCCCACAGGCAGGAAACATCAAATGTAGAAATACAGGATGGGAGACAACAAGGCAGGAGACTACAGCGGGTCGCAAGAGACAAATCTTACGCTGTTGTAAGAAAGACAAACATTGCTATGAGATATGAAATAAAAAAAAAAAGGAATCGTTGGAGTGCAAAGCCTGAACATAATCTGCTGAACTCAAAAAAAATCCTTCTACTTTACTCTGTGGGTGTCTGAATACCCAGGAAAGATGTGGACCCACCAGAGAGGGCCCAGGGAACAGTGATGAGAATGCAAAGTAGTCTAGAAAATGTGACTTATGGGGAGGTGGGATGGACAGACTAATTGTTAGTACAGGGGGGAAAAAAAGCACTTAAGGGATAGCTGTTACATTGGAAGACTACTACAAAGAGAAGGGAATTGTCTCTTCAGTCAGCTATGGATAGGACAAGTCCTAATGAGCTTAAAATGTACACATAAGAGGTTCAGGTTAAACTCTGGAGGAGGGGAGACAATAAAATAAAATAAATTAATGGAAGCATAGTGAAGCACTGGAAGAGATTCCGCCAGGAAAGAGCTCTGAAAGCAGCTGAGGCAAACAGTTCTTCATAAAAGACAGATTCCACCTTTGGGGCAGAGACAGTTAATGACCTCTTGAGACTGAGACTTATGGCTGGGAGCAACGTTCTAGGAAAGAGATGGTGGCAAACAAGAAGTGAGGGGAGGGAAAAGTGGTTTGAAAGCACAGAGAGGAGAAGCACTGAGGGAAGTCAAGTGGCAGGCAGGAAACTGAGAAGAAGAAAGATGAAAAATGAGACCGCCATTTGCAGGGAGTGCCTTTCAGAGGCGTTACACCGTCATGAGCAGCTACTTAGGAGGTTGCATCTGAAGTCAAGAGAAAAGGCAGGCTCCAGGTGCTTCCATCTGCCCTTGCTGTAGTTTTTGTTCCAGTGTCTACCTTAGCAAGTAATGCAGTGCAAGAAAAGCACATCCACAGAGAGGAAACCAGTTGATGTTGAGGATGCAGCCTCCACGCTACCCATGTTGGCGTGGCAGGATTCGCATGTTTTGCTTCAGGCCAGCTCTAGGCTGGTCCTGTGGGCAGGACACCCGTTCATGGTCGGTAGGTGTTAAAAGCACTCCTGCAGAACACCTTCCAGTCTGACTTCATCTGAAAGGAACCCAGCTCATGTTCCCCAAGATCACACAGCAAAGTGAAGCAAAATGCGGTGAGGGACGTACTTCAAAAGCAGGCTCCTGAACGGAACTCATCTGGTAACACAGACTCACCCTAGGCCAAACCGGAGGAAACCAGGAACCAACAGTGGCATCCATATGGCAGAAAGCAAAGCAGGACAGGTCAGCTGTAGCAGACCAGAACAACACTGCTTGCCTCAACTGTTAGACAGAACTCAATACTTTGCAGCAATGAGCATTAGGTATCTAGAAACACTGACTGTTGCAAGACCATTTTAACTGACATCTGATGTGACATATGGACATCTCTGGTAAGTCTGTAAATAAACTGTAAGAAACCACCACCATGTTTTCACTTAACAACTGCATTTGCTTTAAAATACCATTGGTAATAATCTGTCTTTTTCTTTCTTGCTTTTCTTTAAATGAGGACGTACGTCTAGGGACTTTCTGACTCATATAAATTACAGCAGAACCAAAACAAAAGGCCAAGCACCCAAGCCATCAATCTTTTCCAGCTGCCAAGTCATAAAGCAGTAACAAAGACAAAGAACGTTCCAGTTTCCCATTGCCAGTTCCTCATTTCTTATCAACTTATTTTAATTTCATGATGCAACTTTCTTTTCCTAAAGAATGGTCAAATTATGCACGTCTCTGTGTGTGTGTGTGTGCCTGTTTAGATTCTGAGCTGCAAGGCCATTCTCTGTTCCTTATGAGACCATGGCTCTGTCGCTTCTGAAATACTCGGCACCTTTGGATTCCTTGTCAAGGACTGTTTTGTTTCTTACTCTGTGCACATCACGCATCCAGCATGCTTCCCTGAGTAATTATCTGGGCTTTGACTGCGTGGCTGATGATAAAATTTCTTTCAGGTCACTTCAAGTGATGCTCCAATGTAAAACAGCAAACTGATTTTTGCACACATTGACAAGTTTACAGTTTCATTTCTGACTAAAACCCTGTAAGTGTTATGAGATTCCTCCTTCCACCTCTAATTTAATTCTTTATAAACAGACATACATGAAACATGGGGGAAAAAAAACCCCAAAGAACCTCAATTAACATCAACAAATACAATTAAAATGTTTGCACAGAAATTCTAGGCACATTTTAAGACATGAGAGAAGCTTCAGAATTCTGCTTTTATTCCCTTATAATTAAACAATGGGAAAAATGGCTGAGGGCATCAAACATAAGAATATCTTAACCAAGGATCCCAGCCAGCTCATGTTGCAGAGCTATGTTTGCAAGACAGGCTCTATTTACACATTCTGGTGAAGTACTCCACAAGTTTAACATTTTATGAATTTCTAATAGCCTCTGTCAATTCACATAAAATGTGCTTAAACACTCAGATGCCATAAGCGAAACAAAATGAATCATAAATCTGAAGGTCGTCTGAACTGGTGAGGTTAAGTCAAGCTCCCAGTTTACATTTACATTGCCCTGGATACGTAAATTACCATCCAAGCAGCAAGACTTACTTTTAATTGGCTTGGACGGTAGATGAACTCTTTCCTTTTCAGTCTGCCTTCTGATTTTAATTGGGTAGAAAACTACTGTAAATATTTTCTCCTTTCTCACCCCTTCTTCCCAAGGTTTTTTTTATAAACAAGTGAGGTATTGTTTAGCTGCTATGCGCTACACTCCACACACCCCAAACCAAAACAAGAGCAAAAGTACGCCTTCGGATTGCTACAGAGCACTTGGGGTTTTATAGATTTTTTTGATCACACACTGCAGAACAATTTTGCATACCTCCAAAAAAATTGCCTAGTGCAACTTATGGCATCTTTTTAGCTTTGCTTTTCATTTTCTGCATAAGAAAAGTCAGCTTGGAAACTTCGGCAAGTGAACCTAGAAAGATTTGCTCAGCAGTCTCCGAGTCTCTGGTCAACAGCTCTGTTCAAAGCCCAAGCACAAGTGCATCACTGTTCTCTCATTTAAATGTAGAATAATTCTAGGATTCATGGCAATGCCAGCTTAAACTTAGCTCTAAAGAAACCCTTTGTTTTCAAATAAATCAGTGCCTGGTTTTAGATAATTCTATAAAGAATCCTATTCATCCACCACATAACATATTAGTTAACATGAAAAGCGCACCAAAGAGGCAGCCAACCTCCAAAAAATTCTGAAGAAAAGTGAAGTTAAATCAATCTATCTGGCATATGCCTTTAGAGTTACATATAATATGTGTGGACGCATACACAAGATGTAAAACCTCATTGGAAACGGCACAGTTTGTTTCTGATACAAACACTTTACACTAAGACGGTTGAACATTTTGGAGCACACTGGCCATGCTCTCTTACCAGAGCAATGTAATCGCTCAGGTTTTCTGTCATTGCTGCAAGTATCACACGGTTCTTAAGGGACACCATCAAGGGACAGTTTTGCGGTCCCCTGACAGAGAAACCCCGTATGTTTTCAATCAGGGCTCCGAACACAGAAGGATGGCAGAAAAAAGACCCAGCAATTCCAAAGACAACAGATACTCTTTTACCAAGGGCTGATTTGGGATGGATGGGGGTGAAATTTAGATGTTTTAATATTAAAGTGCTGCTTAAGTATTTCCATGATAGTCTGAAAATCCAGAATCCCTTGTCAGAGCAATTGATCAAGCTAAATTACTTATTTACAAGAAATTTACCATAAGTACCAAGAGATTAGATTAACACCATTAGATATATTACTTAAATGAAATGCTTGAATGAAGACGGCCTAGTATTTGGGGGAAAAAAAGCAGGAGGCAAATGGGATTCTAGGCTGTCAGCATCTACTATGACTCTAGATAACCCCCTTCTGTTTCCCTTCTTATCTCTCATAAAACTTTGCTACGTACTCTTTAATGCTACATGCTCTTTTTACTTCCTTTTATGAAAACATAGCTTTTTTCTTTTTTTTTCTATAATATTACCAAGATGCACCATTACTACTGCAGCAAGGAAGCAGAAGTCTTCCTAGTTGTTTGATGCACTTGTCTTCAGGCGTTTAATAGTCTGGGCTCTTTTGCCAGACAGCTTTTATTTCTGAACTGTTCTAAATTTTCTCCGTTTTGTACTTTTTGGTAACATTCCAAACTCGTAGACTTAATGCAACTTGCTTTTGCAAGGTATGGTTAAATCCCATCCAAAGGGAATACAAAAGTTACTTTTTTCTTTAATTACCTCCCATCCCTATTCCATGCTCTTCCCAACGTTAAAGCAAAACACATACCATAAACTGGAAATTCCACAGCATTTAAGTAAAAGCATTCATTTTCTGAATGCTCAGTCCTTACTTATTTACTAAACTTAGTATGAGACATATTTTAAGGCTTGATAGTGATCCCAGTTCATAAATAACTAACACTAAGATGCCAAAAAAAAAAAAGTCTAAATCTAAACTATCATAATCTAAATACATGCTTTTTCTGTCAGAGTCCTGTGGACTGAGTACATTCACATTTAAAGGCATATGTCTGACATTCCTGCACTTAAGCAGGAACTACACAGGGCATGGAAGAAGCCAGAAGACAGACAGTCAAGGTGAGTCGGAGGCGCTGGACTCACTTAGCCTTGAGAAGAGGAGGCTTCATGGGTACCTCGCAGCAGCCTCCCCATGCCTTTGAGAAGGTTACTGAGAAGACAGAGACAGACTCTTTGCTTGCGGTGCATTGCACGAGAAAGGAAATCGAAAGGAAATGGAAAGGAAATCCTTACAAGGATAATTGACCACTAGGACAGGTTGCCCAGAGGGGCTGTGGAGCCTCTGCCTTTGGAGGTTTTCAAAACCCAGCTCGACAAAGCCCTGAGCAACCCTGCCTGAACTCAGGGCACTTAACCCTTTTTGGATCAGGAGATCACACTCAACGCTTCCCAAGGTTCCTTCTAACCTGAGTAACTGCATGATTTAAGATGTTTAGCCCCAAGCACCACTTACCCCTTCAGTGAATCTTCCGAGCTGAATCCAAAAATGTCACTGTGACGCAATGTTATATGCAACATCACAGGACAATAATCCTCACAAGTCCCCCCCCTGCACAATTTCTCATTAAAATACCAATTTGAGCAAAGACTAATGGTGCAAAGCCCTGAAACAGCCATACAGATAGTTTCTGAAAAATAAGAACTGTGTTTCCAACCGGTGCCTTATTTTAACAGCAAACAGAAAAGTTACAAGACCTCAAAAATTGACCCACAGTTGGCAAATATTTAGATATCCGATTTTGTATCCTCTATTAATTAGATTAATGTAAATACTTTGGGAGTGACTTCAATTCCACCGTTGTTCAACAAACACTCAAATATGAGGTATAACTCCATGAGGCACTGCAAATCTCTTTTGATGCAATTAACAATAAAATGAAAAAGTTTTAAATAGTTCTGGTTCTTCAGTTACTTCGCAACAGCGAACAAGAGATGGAGAAGTACTGTTGAAGGAAAACTGACTGCAAGAAGTAGAAGAGACGGCAGCAGCAAAGCTGGTGCCTCGGAAACAGCTGGAAACGTGCCGGTCTTGCTTCTCAGCAGAGGCAAAGGATCAGAAGTTGGCACCCCTTTGGTTTACTCCAAGAGAAACGTAACGGTCTGTAAAGTTACCCAACTTCTGCAGTAGCAGTATTTTGCAACAGCATTTGGCAAGGCAGTTAGCACTAGCGGCTTGCCAGTCGCCCTCGGAGTTTCAAATGACTGCCAAAAAATAAGATGTGGTATCTCTTTAAATAAAGGAGCTTTTAAATAAATTTAGACACCAGTCTCACTTATCCACACCACACTCCCCTCCCCCCCACCCCCGCCCAGGTCCTTTCCTGTGCTAGAAGAAAGAAACGCTGTAGTACCAAAGCAAAGCTTTCCAAATATGAGGGAATGAGGAATTTCCTTGTCAGGTGACGCTCACAGGGTGTCTGAAAGTACCAAGCGATAAGATCACGTGAAGATACAACCTTACTTCTTCCTTTGCTAAAGGCCAGGGAAGACAACTCTCACCGCAGAGCTGGGTGAGGGAATGGAGTTACAGGTCAGGTCACAGACACCCCAACCAGTGGACTGGATCAGTTGTGACAAGAACTGAACACCTGCATAATACAGAACTGCCAGGCCGGCACCTACGACCACACAGCTAGACCACGAGAGAGAGGTGGCCTAGGATGAATATTTCTGCCCTGGAAAGGAAATATGGGATGCTCTCCCCACTTCAACTTCAGGGCTTAAACTAAACCAGGACTACAAACAGCTGTCACCACCTACGCCAGAGCTCAGAGACCATTCTTCTCCTGGACACAGTTTTCTCTAGAGCAACTAGGCAAGTGTTGCTCCTCTCTTGAAACATGGAGGATGTTGTGGAAATTCCCACCTCTGATAAGAATCTCCTCATCAGCAACCAAGCACTAGATCCCAGCCCTCCTCCCAGGAGAACCCACAAACTGCAGGAACACACCAGCAGGAACCCGACTCTTGCTGGTGCTCCTTCAGGTCAGCCTCAGGCGACCTGCTGCATCTTCCACAAGAAGTCCCAGGTTAAACACGAGGAGAGAAGTGTGGCCTCCCACTCACTCCAGCCTGGGCAACAGCTGTGGAGGTGGGGGAAGATGTGGGCTTGAACCCCTTGGCTGCAGGGATCAGGAGCCCAGGTTTCAACTCCTAAAACCCAGTCTACTCTTCAGACAAGTCCCACCACCACCGGCTCTCAGGGAAAGGCGAGCACTGGCTCCTCTTCTGGTGATGTTTTAAAAAGAAAGCCCATACCACTGCATTTCAAGACGCAACCAATCCAATCAGCATGTGTGTTTACAGTGTGCTTGCCAGGTGTCCTAGTTTCTTGATCTCCTAAGGGCTTTGATGCTCAGCTACAACAGCTCTAGATAAGGCGCTTAAGAACTTTCTGCTTAAAGAGGGAGATTCAATACATTTAAGACACTTTCAGAGTCAGGCAGACACTGTGTTAGGTGATTTGGAAGGCTTGGGGGGATAAATTCTGTTTGAGAATTAGGAATGCAAGCAGGAACCTGATTAACACATTTTAAAATGTTCTTACAATATGCTGAAGCCCTTCAGTTCTACTTTGGAAAGCGTAAGTGTTTGCTTTGCAGGTTACTTTAACATATGGATACTACTTAAACTAGAACAAAATGAATCCTTCAATATAAACACTCGAAGTGCTAACTTCAAATAAAAACAACATATTGCTTTACTACATCTCAGTCTATATAAATACATAGATGACTTATGCTAGTTTCTAGTTCCTTGGTCTACAGAAAAGAATATTCATGGCAGTGTAAGTCTTCGATGACTTATGAGCATCCAAAAATTAAGTGGCAAAACCAACGAGTGACTTTTCTTTTGGAGAGTGCTCACTCCTTAAAAATAACATTTTTCTAAATGACAAATTAGACAGCCGAAAATAAATATTCATTTACAATTACAAATATGTGTCATCTGATCTCAATTTATGTGCAGAAATGCTGGGCATCTGTGTATAAAATGGCTTGTAGCCATGGGACAAAAATGCCCTAGTACTTGCATGCAAATTATAAAACTGAAACCATCTGGAAAATGATCTGGGATATAGGCAGGGTAACCCAGGAGAGAGCTGATGTGGATGTGGCTGAAGGATCACAGCTTATTAGAAGCTTATCCTGTATAGATGGGATGGAAAATAAGATTTGACATACCCTCTTACACAGTGATGATTGAACCTGCAATTAGCATGCATGGCATTATAAAATGACAGATGATTTCCATCATAAATCCCAGATCCCAGGGGAGACAAGAGCTGCTTTGCATCTATTTTTATTTGTTAATACCTGTGACATTTTATTTAATATACTTTATTTTTGGCTCTCAATGTACCCTATTCAAATATCTTGTTGCTGGGTCAAGTCAGCTTTGGAGGCTTGCAGCTACTCCAGCTAGCTAGGCTGAAACAATTCTGCATATTAAAACCCAGCAATCGCTATTTTAAACACATGCCGTTACAGTCAAATTATCCACCTACTTGTGGATTGACTTTAAACAAGTCAAAAACTGAACAGACTAGTAATTTTAAAGTGCCCACATCTTAAAACTTCAACGACTAGCTCCCTGCAATACATTATTTTATAAGGAGAGTGGGCTAGGAACCGCCCAACTAATGTCCCCCGTAGGTTCTTTGAAGACCTCTGCTGAATGAGACTTGTGCATCCAGCTTTGACAGGCTTCTTAGAAAGCTACTTGTCCTTAGAGAATGAAAATGCAGAGAGCAATAATAAAAAGCAACAACTCCTACCAGTTGTTGACTATCAGAATTAAGATCCCCTCCGAACAATGTGACAAATCTTGCGGTACTCTGGATGCAGCCCATCTACACACCAGTCTGCCTAACTCTCATTCCCCTCAAGAAATCTTTAATCCTCTTTTAAGATAACAATAGATGCTGAATTTACAAGATTTAGCATGAAAGAAATTAAATGCAAGGGCTGTCAGCATCTATTTTGAGTGTCCAATATAAATGTCAATGCTATTTCAACGCTCAGAGCGCGTAACAAAGAGGCTGAAGCACTTACTAGAGAGAAATAATAGAGATCACTAACTGTTTTTTGCTGCCAAGAAGCGCACACTCCTGCTCTTCATACACTCCCAAAAATTAAGGGAAACAGCCTGGAAGAATTCAGACAAAAAACAGCTCTGCAGGATCACATAAATCTCAGGAAAGGGAAGCCAAGGAGCTCTGACCAATACTCACGAAAGAACAGAGCCAAAGACATCCATCAAATACTGAGTGAGGCAGGTGAATGTTGTGGGACACTCCTTCAAGCTCCACTAGTTCTCTCCCTAATGCAAATCCTGTCAGAAGTCCACGTCAGAATTTTACCTTCCCCGTAAAAGACCTGTGCAGAAAGTACCAATGCTCTGCAACTCCTTCTGCAGGGGAGGAGAAAACGTTACTTTAATTTTCTCCCTGCGTCCAACCTTCTGTCATACTGAAGGTGTTTAAAGGGGTAAAGAGGCAATTCCGGCCCTTGCCTCTGGCACAGAGACCACTAGAGAGAGCGATGGCAGACCTGAACCGCGTTAACCGCCTTTCCTCTGCAAAGCGAACCGGGGTCTCCCCACACTATGGCGGCAGGGGGAAAGGGTTCTTTCAACTGCTCGAAATGTAAATGTCAACCCACGCCTCACCTCTTAAATGTCTGCTGACAGGGATGCTGAGCATCCCTGTCTATATTGGAATTAAGTAGAGCAGCGGAACTGAAATGGAGTTTGGCGGCGTCTGTAGTTAAAACCCAGAAATCAAACCCTCCCAAACCCAGCCAGCCACGGAAAGTAAAGCATCACATGTAAAACTTCACATGCACGCAGTATCGGATAAAAACATTAGGGCAGGGGCAAGTAACGCTGCTGGAGAAGGGTGGGAAGAAAAAAAAGGCGAGCGAAATGCAGAACGACTTTGCGACTTTTTTGCAGATATAAGATCTATCACTGTTAGAGCTGGGGGAAAAGAAAAAAAAAAAAAAAAAAAGCAGAAGTTTCTCCACAGTTGCTTGTTTATTCATCCGCCAGCACTTTGCCCCGGGCCGCCGCCGGACCCGCCGCCGGAGCCGCACGCCCACGCGGGGCCGCCGCGTCCTGCGCGGACACTTCAGCGTGTGTGTGTCCCGCGGGCGGGGAGGGGGGTCCGCGCCGAACACCCTCCGCAGGCACCGCTGGGGACGCCAGAAAAACACACCTACGTCCTTCGGGCTGCAACAACAGGCAGGCAAAACAGCCCGGTGCCCGCGTCCCCACGGCCGGTGAACCGCGGGTGGCTCCGGGCGGCCCCTCTTCGACGTGCCCGTAGCTGTCCCCAAGCCACCGCCACCCGCACCCCGCGTACCTGCCGGCCGGGGGGCGTCCGTCCCTCCGTCTGTCCGTCCGCCCGCCCGAGCGGCCTCTTCCTCCTGCCGCGT
Source organism: Larus michahellis (assembly GCF_964199755.1). Taxonomy (NCBI): domain Eukaryota; kingdom Metazoa; phylum Chordata; class Aves; order Charadriiformes; family Laridae; genus Larus; species Larus michahellis. The sequence goes on along the minus strand of NC_133897.1, from coordinate 131,818,649 downwards.
CAGCCGCGCTCCTCCCGCCGGGCTCCCGCCCGCGGCGGCTCCCCCCGACCGGGGCCGCGCTCGGTGCCGCGGCCGCCGCCGCCCGCCCCGCCCCGCCCCGCGCCCCCCCACCGGCGGCGGGGTCAGGCGGGGACTCGCGGCCGCCGCCGGCCCCAGGCCCGTTCCGCTCCGGCCTGTCCCCGGCCCCGCTCCCGCCGAGGGCCCCGCGGCCCGGGGGAGAGAGGGGCAGAGCCCGCGGCTGCCGGCCAGCGCTGGGATAAGAGAGCCAAGGCCGGATTACCGGGATCCTGCGGTTAAAGCGGCGGATAATCCCGGCGGACGCGGTCCGGCGCACAGCGGAGGGCTGGGGAGCGGGATTGCCAGGGGTGAGGCTGCGGTGCCTTCGCAGAGACCATTATTCCTAAATATCAGCCTCCATAAAGCTGGGTCGCTCTGCCAAGCGCAGAGCTGGCACGCCCGGGCACAGGAAGCTAAAATGGGGTTTCGATGCCAGGATTTCATGCATCTGGCCAGCGAGAAAAATTAATTAATCAGGCTGAATTGGAGGAAAGAGATACTGGAGACATTAGCGAGGGTGCAGAAGCATCCTTCTGTCTGCTAGGCATCATTTTGCCTTTTTTCTTCTATAGTCACTTTCAGTCATCGTTTCTTACGGCAGGATGTGGTAAAAATAGAGTTATCAGTTTGTCTCAAGCAACATTTGTTGTCTCTTTTCTGGCTGCTTCTTCTGTGCTTCCTGCCACGCTTTCTTCTCCACACATTACCACAGGATGCAGCACAGAGAAACCCACCCCACCCTTAATTTGCACAATCCCGCCTCAAAACTCTTCTGTGTATCAGATTCGTGGTTCTTAGTGTGGCCAGCTGAGGTTCCTGCGTGGTGCACCTAAGGAGATGGTACCACCTTGGAGGCTTCACAAAACAAGCAGAATTTCAGGAAGGCCTCAGAGACGGGATGCGAGGTGAGAGATGTTGTTCCAAGCACAGACGGGGCACGGCTGAAACTTTTGGGGTGGCAAAAAGAGGGAAGGCAGGAGACTACTGAGAAAGGCAACAGCTCTTGCATCCTGAGATGCAAGGAAGAGAATAGAGACTATAGTATGGGCAAAAGTGAATCCTAGACAGAGCTCCATCTGATGGTCTGGTATAGCTAACCTGATGTCCTCGTATATCTTAAAAGAATGATCGCTACATTACAGCATCCCTTCAATACAGTTTGGATAGTTCCTTCCTTCCCCACTTCTAATTAAGCAAAGGAGTAAGATGAGAAGGTACAGCTAAAAGCCATGTCCCTGACGAAGGATAGGAATAAGCACTTCTTGCCAAGATGGTGTGATTTCATGCAAGCTTCCATTTTCGCTCTCCTCATTTAAGGATTTTGTTAACACATATTTAATGGGAATGCTGTTTAGCCCATCATTACAGTCAGTCATTTGATTGCATCTATAATTCATTCCTGGTCTTGGTGTCTTTTCTTTAGCCTACCACCACTTGCTGGAATTGTACACTCCAGCTGCTACAACAATTGCTGTTCTGTCTAACATTTCTCTTCCTGACTGACAGCTTCTTTAAAACTGTGCCGATGGTCCAAAATACAAACTTGGCAAAATGCCAGATTATTTAGATCATTTATCATAGAAAGCTGAAGTACATTCAGACATCATCATAAACTTCTGTTTCTCATAAGTCCTGCATACATTTAACATTACGTCCACGTGGGTGTCCTTGATCCATCTTCCATGTGTAATTATTTACAGTCCCACAGAAAACTATTTTCAGGACAACTTCCAAAAGGCAAATCTCCAGACAAAAAGGTTATGCAGTTCGACCCATTCAAGAGATCCACCCCTGTTGTGCAGAAGTAATGCTACAAGGTGACAAGAGAGATTCTTGCCGTATTATATACTTGGAAGAAAATGTTTGATTAACACAACTAAACCTTTCCTGTAAGGCCTGGATTTTCAGGAATTAATCTTTCAGTATTCGAACACTATTTCTGCATTGGATTAAATTGGTAGAGACAAGACTGAATAACAGATATATCGTTCTCTCCTTTCCCTTCTCGCCCAAAGAACCTGAATGAGGAAAAAGTGTTGGAAGGTTTTCCCTTGTATCAGGACAAAACCAAAAACCAGAACAAAACATGTTCTTTTCCCCTCCCCAAAAAGGAAAGAGCTGTTCAATCCCAGAGTAACGTACAACCTCATGGATCATCACAACTTTCTTGTGCTTCTTAACCACTGGATAAAGTACCCAGTTTTTGTTGGTGCTCATCCCATACTGGCACCACGATTTCTACTTCCAAAGGTCTAACAAGGTATTCTTATATTGTTTGTTCCTTGTCTGAACTTAAAAATTGTAAAAAGCATCCATTTTAAGTGAAACCCACCTCGGCTATCTAACAATAACATGCAGCTCTTTCTAGAGTTTTCCTGCCACTTAAAAAGAATACAGAGCTAGCAGGAAGAAAAACAAAAGGAAGGCCATAAACAGCAGCTTTTATCAGTTGAGGAGCTTGAACCACTGGAAGTCTCTTCTAGTCCTTTTTGTGTGTGTGTGTGTGTAAGAACACTACAAATCTTTCTTTGACCTGATAGAATCCATTTGTCCTGCTTCACATGCAATTTGACACAAACTAGGTGTCTTAAGAAAGACATGGTCCTCCTGCAAGTGATGTGTTGGCTTGCTGACAGCCTGGGAAAAAGTTTCCAGTCTGGACCACAACCTGCAGACGCAGCCCTGGCCCCTCCATGACATCGCTGTGGTGGTGGAGCCCCTGGGCAGCTGTAAATTCACACTCTTTCCAAGTTCAGTTCTCTGCACCAGAGACTCTTCTGTCGCTGCTCAGGGCTATCACACTCCTGTACAGCCACAGCACAAGACCTAAATATCAGCGAGAATCTTAACTTCCCCCCCCCCCGCTTCAATATAAGCACATTTCACCTAAGGTGAAAGCCTCTTAAAAAATAAAAAAAAGGAATAAAGAAAAAAATTAGTTGCCATTACAGTTTTCTTCCATCGTAATTGCCCTGGAAGAACAGCATGTTTTCTTCTTGCTGTGGTATTCCGCTGCGAGGGCATAAGTACACACTCAAGGTCCCTAATGCTACACCATGCATAATAGGAAGCACTAAACCTAGAAAAACTTTAAAAGGTCGGTCTTAGTCCTGCTGCTGAACAAACAAAGCTAATAGATGTGCCTCATTTGTTCCGTCATCTGTTTGCTCTGCCGTGTGTTTTCTTTTCTTACACATATCCTTGCAGACAGGTTGATTTGTTTAACTACACACAGGTCAATGTCTGAAGAGCTCACCTAGAAGCACCAGCAACACAGAAAGAGAAAATGGGGGAAAAACAGATGATGATGATGATGACGACATACTGCTTTTAAAGCACAACAAAACTCCTATCAACATCAGCAGTCTGGTGCGCAGGCTGAGGTCAAAGCGAACCCTTTGTGCACCGAGTAGTGGTAGAGATTACAGATTCTCCACCTTATTGTGAGACACGAAACAAAAGGGGGAAACATCTTTTGCGAGGTCACCATTACTTCTGCCTTCTTGCTATATCTTCTTTCATTCTCTTTCTCGCTTCACCTATTTGCGTGTCTCCACCTTTCTTCCCTTTTCACTTCTTTCCCCATAGCAACTCTGCCCCCATACATCCTACTTCTGCCTCCTCCCACATCGAGAAACTGTGTAATAGTGCAGGCTGAACTCTAGAAGGGAAAATTGCGAAGACAAATGATTGTTAGCTGATGGAGACTGGTAGCGAGCTTCCTAGCACTATAGGCTATGAGCCAAAATAGGGAGAAAAAACATAGACCAAGGACAAGCGGAATAAAAGAAGTTAAGAAAGTTTTAAAGTACAGAGCAGAAAGTTATACAAGGTGATCTCTCACCGAGGATTGTCTGTTCGTCAGACCTGACAGTACACGCTCAGGCTAGTTGGATGCCCCACAACCACATACTAGTAGGGAAATAAATCAATGATTACGTATCATGCGAAAGGCTTGTTGTGACATGGCATTCATCTGCCACTGAATCCATGTTCATGAAGAGGTTCCTATCTTGACGCACACAAATTCCCATTTTTTCAGAGCAAGTTCTTGAAGGAATGATAAAATTTGTCTTCAGGGGGCTAGCTAACTATTCATATTTCTAATAAGCGTAGAGCTTTACAAGGTATAGGTATTGAATTTACTTTCCTCCAGTAAGGTAGTGTAACACATGTTTTATTGAACATTTGAAACTGGACTACAGCAATTAAGATGAAAGTTCAGCACAAATGTTAAATAAAAAGAAACTTAAGTGCTCTCCAAAGCATTGCCATTAGGCTTTCATATCAATACCCAAACCAGAACAGGTTGAGAAGAGTGGAGGCCACCCTTCTCAAAGCCACCATTTCAAGTTGGTTTCACTTGGTTGTATTTCCTACACTTGTTGGATCCTTTGAGTTTCGTACTTTAGTTTGAACTCGTCCGGGTCATGAGTAAATCCAGATCAGGTTTTGCAGAACTGATACTCAGGTGAGGTGCCCACCTCCAGAGTGTAAACAGAGACATCTTTCCAGCTCTTAATTGTTATTAAATAATGGTCATTAGCAGTCTAATCCTGAGATAAGGTGCATAACGATGAATTGAGTGGGAGGAAGATATTACCAAGTTTGTGGGTGATATTTCAGAACATGTAACCACTGTAACCAGGAGCAGCTTTCAATGCAGTAAGTACAGTTCTTTTCCTGAAATGGTGAGAAGTAAGCAATTAAGCATGGGATCATCAATCTAGGTAGCTACTAAACACACTTCATTTTCTCTCCCTCCTTCCAAAAAGTAAATCTGTTATTCTTTTATCATATCCTCTTACTCAACTGTTGTGGCATGTTACATTATTGTTAAATGTTTAAGCATGTTCTCTGTAAAGTTCAAGGTTAATTAGACCAGAAGATTCACTGCCCTTTAGTTTTTGTTACTGGACAGACTGTAAGGTTCATCCATTCACACCACAAGCCAGTTTAATTTTTGCATACAAAGTAGAGCCTGTTTTTTGCATTCAGGATCCCTGCTGTCCCTGCTGCTATGAACTATTTTTCACAGGAAACACCAGTGACATCGGCTACAGCACCTAACAACCTCCGCAAGCAGAATTAACTAAAATAATGGAAGACGGTATATTCTTTAAATCTGTTAATAAACTTCTTTAAAAATAATAAAACTACTTATCTCTAATATATTAAGTGAAAATTCTCAAACATCCAGCCAAGAATTTGAACCTATTTCTCTACAAACAGATGCAAGGAAAAAAGGCAGTATGGGATGTATTACAAGGGTGCTACATAATTATCTTATCTAGATATCTCTACACGGAAAATGAAAGGATACAGCAAAGAAAACATGAGAGGATGTACAGTAATCTTACTCACTGTAACATGTAATAATTAAGCAGATAGTAAGTTAGAGGCCCTAAGTAAAACTCTCAGCTTACTTTTGCTTCTTAAGATAGTTTTATAAAAGGGAATTGGGATTAAATCTTAGTGGTATGGGAAAAAAATACGTCATGTGATGTAACAATGAAAGTCTCCAAGAAGTTAAAATTGAACTTACTGAAGTTTCAGTGTAAGAAAACATCCCACTTAGAAAATAGATTTATTAAATGAAGTTGGTTTTTTGTTTCTTCTCTCTTTTCATTTTCATTCCAGCTGTGGTTGCCATTTTAAGGAACAAGAAAGTCCCTGCCTCACGTGTTTCCCATGAGTTATCAGGAAGTACCAAAGATGAAGCAACAGCTTTCCCAGAAACAAAATCTGAAAACCTACCACAAATTCATGGAGGTATTCTTATTTGTCTTAATGTAGGAGCTGGGATGTAAAGTTTTTAACAGAAGAAAATAAGCCCTTTCAGTAAGCAAAAGTAGAAGGCTGTAAGGAAGCTAAATTACCCATTTCTAAGTGGAGGGGTTAATAAAGTTCATATATGTAAAGTCATTTTTACATATGCATAAATTGGAAGTGTTGTTGCTTAATGCTCACTCTTCATTAACACAGGCAGTCTTTTCAGCCCTGCTGATCATGAGAGTACACCTTAAGAATGAAAATAAAATTTTCGTTTTCCTTCAGTTTTGTTATTCTGCATTCTCATCTTTACTGTCTTCTGTTCTATGAACTTTTGTGCACTGTAATGCAATACAGATGAAACCAGATTAAGGAAACTGATGAAATCTCTTCTGTAGGGTAAAGTGGAAGAGACCTGAAGTTACTCATCTTTGTTTTATAAACTTGCACACAGAAATAAGCATAGTGAAATACAATGGGCCTACAACGAAAGGATAACTGAACTGGGCACATGAAGGAGAAATATCTATGTTATTAAAATGCTAAAATTTACAGCCCTGGGGTGTGTAACGTGCTGTAACTCCATTCTAAAAGCATCTATTTTGTAATCAACTCTTGCAGAGCTCCAGCAGCAAGAACAGAGCGTGTGTCCCCCATGTGCTAACCAACTGGTACCTGGATCTGCTCTCAGCAGAGCATGTTTCAAACACCGGTAGCTATCTGCATCTGAAGTAGCTTTTTGCTGGTGGGAACTGCTGCAAGTTTACAAGAAATCCTTTTGCACACATGATAGGAGATAGCTGCTCACAAAAGCTCTGTTTGGGAAGTGTCTGGAGTCCTAGGAAGTGACTGAGGCACAATATTTAAAGCAAGGATTAGATAAACCAATGTTAAACCTGTGGTTAAAATGCCATGTTCTCCACTTCCAAGTATTTTCAGGTCCCATCTACTTCTAAAGAGTTATTTGGAGAAACTATCCGCCGTCTCTCCTACACCTAGACTTGAAAGCCAAAGTTTTGGGTGCAGTTACATATCCTCTAGTTTCTTCTCCATCTTATTCAGACAACTGTAGTAAAAATACCTGCCTGAGGCCTTCTTCCAGGGCTCTGGTGTTGTGCAACAGGGAACAGGGATTGCTGGGGCTACCTTTCTTTGGAGTTGCTGTTTCCCATCCTGCCAGAGGCTGCTTATGTTGTCTCCCCATACCAAAGGTCCCATGTGTATCTCTTTCCTCCTCCACTACCCCACCGATTTGCTGAATCTCTGTAGTCCCCGGATACTTTAATTCATTTTTCCTTCATGGAAGGAAACACATCAGAGAGACAGTGAAGTGCTTTGGAAGACCTGAGCTGGGAACAACACTCTTGGGAGGGATAACAGCTTCAGTCAAATATTCTTTGATCTGTCGGTTATTATAAAACTAGCTGAAACTCTCAGCTCTGCTAACCCACATACAAGAAGGTAAGCTCTCCGTCTCTTTTTCTCAAATTCTCATTTTGCTTTTTTCTATTTTGCAACATAGTCAGCACGTTTTTGTTTGTCTTTGTCGGGAACGTTCCCCCAAATTTCACGGTTCACCTGGGCTGGCTGCTCATGCTGTAAATAGGAGGTGAACAAAACTTAACTATCAGAGGGGTGAGCTTAGCAGTCATAGACACAAATAGAAAAACAAGAAAGGGCTGGGAGTAAAGCAGATTATTTATCATGAAGCAATATAATCTCTGACATATTTTTTCTCATAGCCTCTAATTTTGTACCATCTTTCTTTGCTGACATCTTGACTCCTACTTCCAGCCTGTGTGTGATACCAGCCTCAGTTACCTCACTCTTGCATGCTTACATGAGGACATCCATTCTTTCTCTCATGTCTTTTTTTTTTTCCTCGACAATTATTATTTTTTCTTCATCTAGCTTGGACTTTTCCCTATTGGTTCACATGCTTCTTGAAATGAGGTACCAACACACACTGGGCTTGCTGCAAGGTCGCCACATCGATCATTTTGTCTCACCTGTGATGCTCATTCTCTGGATCCTCTTAAAAGGCTTTCTTTTTCATAACAATATGACATGGCTGACTTGCAATCACTTTGTGATTCACTGTAGGCCCTGATCCTTTCTGAAGGTTTCCAATAAATTTACTCCCTCACCTTGTGATTATAAGTGGGAATAAAGTATTACATATGCTGATTTCTAATCCTATTTATTTCACCAGCTTGTCAAGATAATTTTGAACTATAAATTTCTCCCTCAAAGTGCTTGCAACTCTTTCCAGCTTAGTGTTTCCCACAAGTTTAATAACTATAATCTTGTGTGTAATTAATGGTCGGACTGAGGACAGATGCCATTATAACCTCATTTTGATATGCTTTTACAGTTTGGTGGTGACCAGCTGCTCTGCGTATGCCGTGGTGACGTAGGTACGCTCTAATCATGGCTTTTCTGTCGAGCACAGCAGTATCCGATCCGCGCATCTTCTGCTAGCTTGATTGTAAGGTGTAACGTCAGAGGATACCAGGACACACAAATGCCAAGATAAGACAGCTATCACTTCTTCTCATGTATGTGGCCTGCTGTCACTGAGAGAAAATTGGTTACCATATTGGGCTGGCATTGCCAACCATTCCTCACAGCAATAATGCGTTTGCAGAATGTCCTCCTTATATACCCTTAATTGTGTCTTACTTTCTGCTTTGGCAATGTCGGATTTTTTTAACCCTATTGCTTTCTGTTTGGTAATTTGATTTAGTTTTTTTATTTTTGTTATGGTTCTTCTTGAGTTTTGGGGTCAATATCATTATTTAACCAAGCTGATTTTTTCTGCACTTCACTGTTCCTTGGATCGGGATGTTTTGTGCATGTAACCTTTGAGTTTTTCAGGTTTATTTTTGATTTTTACTTTCTTCCCATGAAATCTTATCTAGCAACGTGGAGCATTTCAAAGATGTTTTACTAAAGTCCATTTTCTTTCTTTGTCTCTCTTGTCATTTCACGAACAGTTGTGCAACTTGTTTGCTACTTTTGTTGACTCAGCTAGATTTGCTCAGATTCAATTCTAGAAAGCCTTCCCTATAGGACGTCCTACATCTTCTATATTGACAGAATCTCTTTCAAACTTTCTACCTGTCAGCCAACTTTTTCCCACTGTACCCATTTGCCAGCAGATACCTGTCAATTTGATTAGTGAACTTGGTGGTAATCATAGAATCATAGAATGGTTTAGGTCGGAAGGGACCTTAAAGATCATCTAGTTCCAACCCCCTGCACCTCCCACTAGACCGGGCTGCTCAAAGCCCCATCCAGCCTGGCCTTGAACACTTCCAGGGATGGGGCATCCACAACTTCTCTGGGCAACCTGTTTCAGTGCCTCACTACCCTCATAGTGAAAAAATTCTTCCTGATATCTAAATCTACCCTCTTCCAGTTTGAAGATATTACCCCTCATCCTATCACTACATGCCCTTGTAAAAAGTCCCTCTCCAGCTAATGAAGGACCTTAGTATGCTTTTATTTGAAATCCTCCCCTTAAAATTATATCCCCTGAATCTTCCTTATGCAGTACTCTATAATAAAGTCATACCATAGTGGGATCTTTCCTCTGCTTCCTCTTCACCCCCATTTTGTTGCAGCTATTTGAACAGATCTCCTGATGAGTTCTGGACCTCAGACGAGGCACTCATGTTCTTGATTTGCAAATCACGGTTTCCCATCATTCTTCAGCACGCAATGTTCTTCTACAGCAATATGTGTCTTGTGAACTACCCCACCACGCTTGCCGTGCTTATGAAATCCTACGGTGTAAGAAAAGCTTGTCTTGCTTATTTGCTCAGTGGTGTACAATCATCGAGGATGTTCAGCAGTTGGACCCTCCGTTTTTCTTTATTTGATTAGTCAGATAAAAGGCAATAGGGTGACAAAGTAGCTGTGCCTTAGAGCACCGATGTATCTATCCCCCGTGCAGCGAGGCAGTCCCTGGATGAGTGGGGAAGTTCTCTGGGTTGGCTTCTGCTGACACCTACTGCCAGAGCTGAATGCAGCAAAACAGCACAGGAGGCGGCTTTGGCGCTGTCCCACATGATGCACGGTACGTAGCTTCGGGTTCTGACCACCAGTATTGTACTTAAAGAGATAAACCCCGTCCATAGTTTTAAGGAAATAAGAGTAATGCAGTTCAGAATGGCAATGGCAACTTGGGGTTTTTTATTGCTGTTTTTTCTAGTAAAATTAGTGAAGGACAAGAGTTGAAGTCTTTTTATGCATTTTCCATGATAGAAGCTAATGAGTTTATGGCTAGAAGTAAATACTTCTCAATGGCCAAAGAAGATGTAACTTTTTTTTTTTTAAATAGATGATACATCTTCATTGTTACTGCAAATGGTTTTACATCAGGTTCCAGAAAAAGCTTCTCCTCAAAGCAATTCGTACCCAGTAGTAGGGACCTGTTTCTCTGTTTTTACAAACCTCATTTTCACTTATTTCAATACTGAGAAATCACATCCAGGGCAAGGAAGTGTGGTAGAAGATCCCACTTACTGGAAGGGTGTAAGGTTTAGTGAACTGCAATGAATTTACGCACACAAGAGCTGTATTTCAGACCTTTATAGGTGTATAAAGGACTAAGAACCTTCTGAGCTATCAGAAAACTAGAAACTATTATGATATCTAGCTACTGGTGCATTTTGGAAGATGGGATATTATGCTCAGTTTTTAAAGGACAGGGCAACGAACCAGTTTGAAGGGTTCATCTAGTTTATATTTGAAGTGTTATAACATCCAGGTTAAAACCCTTAGGAGAAAATCTGAGGATAGAGGGGCTTGGTTTGTTTTTCTTTTTTTCAGCCTGTTGATCCACCCCCACCATTTCATATTTGTGTACCAGGTCCTCTCCTATGTGTTCAAATCTGAAAAATTCAGGCTCTCAACCAGTCAGTACTTCCAAATTTAAACGTAATCACAAGGCAGACATCACTGCTATGTGTTCTCTGTAACAAGTGTTCATTGCCTTTGCCACCTGTCTACATCCTTGACTTGGGAATTCTTCTGTAGTGGAAACAGTTGTTCATTCTTCTCTACTAAACTGGGTATTTGCAGAGAGACTTTCACTACGGACCAGATAGTAAATCGGGACGCTTAAATACACGTGAATGTCAAATAGATTTAACTAAACCTTTATCAGCTGACAAGATCAGTGACTGTGCAAACGCTGTGAACATATAAATCAATACGGCAGTGGGTGTGTTAGTCGCTCAACCTATTTTATTTTGAGGCATTTATCTTCTAGTGTAATGGGATTGTACCATTCCTTCAATTTGTATTTGACAGAGCACTATGGAAAGCAGATAAATATTCACAGTAATTGCTGTTGAGACTTCCATGTAATCAGGTTACACATCTAAGCTAATAACACTTACATTCATTTCTTTTTTAATGGTCTACTGCCCTAAAGATTGATTTTCTGTTGACAGTTGCTGGACACTGACAGTTCTGATGAATCAATTCTCTTTGCCAGTTGTGCTGGCATCACCTCTCAGAGAGATATTCAGAAGAAAAGATGTGGGCCCTTAATTTTGCAGAGGAGTTTGCATGTGAAATCAATTTAACCTGCTTGAAAGACAGGGCCTCAGAACCAGGTTCTGAGACAAGAAATAAAAGGAAAGCATAGGTAAAAAAAAAAACCACCAGTGTTCCCATTGAGCAGCTTGTCTTGGATGCCGAGATTGTCCCTGCATGGGAGTCAGCTGTAGAGCTGTTCTTACCAGACAAGGCTGTACCTGAACAAACACTGGGAACATTGAGTTTGCAGCAGCAAAGCCTTTGAGCAGGTTATTTGGATAGTTGTAATTAGTATTAGAACCTCTGCCCAGTATTTGCCTTTTCATGTTGTTTTCCTAACATGCTCATGATTTGCTAACACACATATCACATCTTGAGCAGCCCAGCTTTGGTCTCGTGTGCAGGAATGACATCAATGTCAACAAAGTGTATCTATTAGTGGTGTGAAATGGCAATGGCCTGTTGCAATGGCAGCAGCTCAAGCTCTGATTCTGTGAAAGCACTGTAGGAAAACAGTTTTTCATTCTGGAGATCATTGGAAGGCAGTAGAAGAGGGATATGGAAGTTATTCAGTTGGATGTATCTAGTACAAGAGTTACCAGTCCAGGTCCTCAAAATATGCCAGATGCTGTTTCCTAACCACCATCGACTAACTATTAATTAACCCAAAGGTTTATGAAAGCTTTGGGTTGAAGTTGCTCAGTGGTGATTCCTGTCTTTCCAGAACTCTGTGCTCAGCTGTGTGCTGCCTCTGAGGACAAGGACGTGAGGAGGCTTATGACCAACACCCCTCTGGCATACCGCAGTAAGTGTGGTGGCTAGCACTCAGGCTTTTAATAACGCCTGCTCAAGTGAAGGGCAACAAAATATATGCAGTGCGGCAGCAGCAGTTTGGAAGCAAGCGCAGAATTAGTTTAACAAGAGTGATAAATACAGGAGTCCACACTGCATGGAACTCGAAGCTGTGCTGTGGGGGGAAGTACATACTGTCATTGACTCCTTGTAGACAGCTGGTACTGCTAATAGGACTTATGATAACGTAAGTACTATCCAGTTGAGGGCCTGCCCATGCTTTTTAGACACTAGGGTGTCATATCTAAATAGAAAAAAGTTGCATTCATTGTGGGTCGCGATGATACTACCATCTTCCCTCTAGCTCACACTTGTGTTTTCTCTCTCCTCTTTCTGGAACGTAAGGCTGAAATGTGGGGTGCCTTTAGGGCCAGGTCAGGCAAAACTGCTACTTTTGGAGGCTGGGCAGGATCAGCTCTGCCAGGGATTCGATGAAGACAACACCAGATTTTAGCTGTCCTTTCTCCATAATGCGTGGTATGGAGAGCGCGCTGAGTTGTAGCTGAAGGCTGATAATAGCTTTCACTTCTTGAGAAAAGAGAGTATCTTCTAGCTTATCACGATCTGTTCTTTGGCACGCTGCATGAGCCTTTTGTTTCTGTTTAGCTGGAAACTTCTGTCATTGCTCATCAAAGAAACAAGTCCCTCTGAGAAATAATTGCTTTCGCCTAGGAATGACCCATTTCCTGAGGGTGAATGACAGAGAAGAGAGGGAATAGCACTGGGTGAAGATCAAACTTAAAATTTTCGATCTTCCATCCTGGGCCTGAAATGAATGCCTGGTATTTTGCCTGGCAGTCCTCGGTTCTCATCAACGGAGTGGCGTGGATTCAGATACATCCTGTCGCTGGCAATTAACCACTCTTCTGACCCATTATAAATAGATTTAACTTTGTAATCAGTGTGATCTTCAAGTATGTGGTAGATTTGAAAGTAATCCTACTTTCCTGACTGTGACGTTGCTGTTCGCATTGCCTGTGAAAATAAAGTGGTTATTGCCGTGATCTTTGGTAGGACTCATTGACAGACTTCCATAGGGTATCTGCCAACACGGCAGACACTGTATTTCCTGAATTTTCCTTTAAGGCTGCCTAAAGGTTCAGTTACTCGCATGACCTGTATTTGGTGATATAACACAGAACTTCCTTATCCCATTTGCCAGATACAGTGTATAAAGCTTGTAAATAAACATGCATTTAATTTGCATAAATTATTAGCTTGCCAGAGAATTGTGATTTTTATCAAAGATTCTGTAATGGAAGTGTATTGTTGCAGAAATTGCTTGGGCAATCTTTCATGATGGTAAGTCTGCGTATAGCTGGAATACTTACAAATGTCATTCATTGAAAACATTGATGTTAATTAGGGTCAAGTGACCATAAAAGATAGAGTCCTCTATTGAATATCAGTTATCAATGAAATTCATGTAGGGAATAGGAAGAAGAAATGCTTTGGACTTTACAGTCATAGTTTATCAAGTGCTTTCATAAAAACATCTGGCTAGAGAAGTAAACAAACCATCGAAATTTCCCTTGGCTTTGACAGTAAAAGCCAATTATTTCACCAGGCTGCTACCTATTATTTACTACAAAGTACTATTAAACAATGACAGAAGTGTTTATTTCCCATATGCGAAGAAATGGATTGCTCCAGCGGCCAGCGATGCTACAGAAGAATTCTTTTGACGTTCCTTCAAAATGCAGGCCGGGTTAGCACAGGATTGTCACCGTCCAATGCCCTGAATGGTGCCCATTCTCAATAGCTGCCACGCAGCTTCACAGAGGACAGAGGCTTCCCTATTTGCATTTTTACTGCGTTCCTGCTACTTATGAAGGGAAGGCTAAGGAATGAATGGGCACAGACTGCTGATTTATCCCCAAGTACAAGGCACACTGGCAGGATTATGGAGCTGGTGATGCTGCTACCTTACCACCATACACATAAAAAAGAATTAGTAGCAGGCAAGAATGAAAACCTGTCTCATAATTTTCACCTTTTCCTCTTCAAACTCGTCCCGGGCTTTGAAAGATTAGATAAAAGACTGTGCTGTGGAACGGATGCATTTACACACACATGTATATTTTCTATGCTTGACAAATTACTGTAACCGAGAGGGAACGAGCATGCACAGCTCCGCTGCTGTCACTGGAAGCTGGCAGTGCTCAGTCTGTCAGAGGGCCAGGCCTGGAGCCATTTTTTTTCCTTAAGACTGTGATAAAGCACACAAACAGATTTTTTCAGTATGTATTAATCATCTGAATCTTTATGATTTAAATGTCAGCTGCATAAATCACTTTTCATGGATTAATGAAAATGAAACATGATCTTTGTGTTGAGAAGTACAAGCACAATACGTTCTCAATGATTTTTATTCTAGTTTTAAATGGTTTGGGTGACTATAGAATAGGTAAGGCCCTGGGATGTAAATGCCAGTTGTTTGTTTGGTGAACTGGGATGACGGAGGAGGAAGGAAGGGGTCGTTTTTGCCCTTGTATTTGTTGGGCTGGGTGGCTCTAGTACTTGGCAATACCCAGTGAGGTGCTACCTCATGCTTCAGTAGTTCAGCTTTTGTTTTCCTTTATTAAAGCATAAATCTCTGTCTGGAATGGCTTTCAGAGAACTTTAAAAACCCCATGTGCTGACAGTAACCCTCCTTGAGCTCTCTGCATGGATATGCTGCCAGCCCACCATAATTAGGCTGGAAATTGTGAACATTATTCCCTTTCATTTTTGTGAAGTATCATTTCAGACGGCCACTGGAGATAACGTAAGCACCAGCTCCATTCCCTCATTATCTCCTTATGTAGTGCCAGCAGGAGGGATCACTTGTGTTAAGAACCTGCTCTCGCGTCTCATGTCTTGTTCTGGCGCTATCAGCAGTGGGCAGCTGGGGAACACCTCTGTTTGTTTAGATAGCTCACCTCCCGGAGCAGCAGCCTGGTAGCTGCTCGGGAAGCGAAACCCTGCCGAGGCTCTATCGAGCTCCAGAAAGCCTGGGGAGTTCAAACAGCCGGCACAGCCCCGTGTCGGCCATGGCTATGGTGGCTCGTTGTGGGCCAGAGCCTGTGTGCCCACATCGGAAGGGGACTGCGGCCTGGGAGGACGCACTGCTGGCAGTGCTGCTCTTTGAAAGCCTCCATGCCCAGGAAGCCCCCGGGGCTCACCCCCGCGCACTCAGGCCCTCCCTGGGCAGCAGCCGTGAGGCTCAGGCTGGGGCTCGGCTGCCATGCCCGGGCCCTGTCCGCCCTCCCTGCCCCTTTCTCTCAGCGTCCAACAGGCAACCCGGTGGAGCTCGGCCGGGCGGCGCCGTGAGGAGACGGAGCCCAAGCCGGGAGGACAAGGCCCGGCACCGAGCCCCCTCGGCTTCGGGCAGCGTGAGCAGCCGGCGTCCCCGGCTGCCTGTCCAGAGGTGACACGGGGCGGGTGGCCTTGCTCCAGCGTTCGTGCCGCCGGGGGTGGGGACGGGGACAGAAGAGAAATATCTACGTGGGGGTGTCCCCTTAAACACCGCAGCCGGCCCCTGCCCCGCGCCCTGGAAGAGGAAGCGCAACAGGCGCTCGCAAAGCGCCCTCGGCGCGTCCCTCCCGGCCCCCCCCGGCAGAAGACTACACTTCCCACAAGCCCCGCGGGGCCGGCCCGGCCCGGCCCGGCTCGACCCGCCCCCGCCCTCCCCTCTCCCGCCCGGCATCGCGGTCCCTGTAGTCTCCCCGCCCGCTGCCGCTCCCTTCCCCACGCAGGGCCGGGGCGGCGGACAAGACTACGACTCCCGACTATCCCCGCGGCGCCGCGCCTGCGCCCTCAGCGGGGAAGTGCGAGGGGCCGTTGCGCTGCGGGCAACGGCTGAGGCAGCGGAGAGGCTGTAAGCGGCGGCGCCGGCGGCTTCCGCGTTCGCCGGGGCGGGGCGGGGGGGCGAGCAGGCGGGGGTGGGGGCGAGGAGCGGCCCCGGCGGGAGGGCGCCGGGTGGATGGGCGGTTGGCGGCCGGCGGCGGTATCTGTCAGGCGGCGGCGTTCGGCCGGGGCGCAGGGGATGAGCCTGTGAGGGCGGAGGAGCGCGGGTGGGGGTGAAGCCCGGGCAGAGCGGAGCGATGTCTCAGCCGCAGCAGCAGCAACAGCCGCCGCCGCCGCCGCCACCGTCGCCTCAGCAGCAGCCGCAGCCGCCGCCACCGGCAGCCGCCAAGAAGCGGGACCGGCGCATCTTCTCCGGCACCTGCCCCGACCCCAAATGCCAGGCGCGGCTCTTCTTCCCGGCCCACGGGCCGCAGAGCGGCGGCAGCATCGAGTGCACGGACTGCGGGCAGCGCCACGAGCAGCGGCAGCTGCTGGCCGTGGAGGAGGTGACCGACCCCGACCTGGTGCTGCACAACCTGCTGCGGAACGCGCTGCTGGGCGTCAGCGGCGCCGGCCCCCCCCGCAGGAACACCGAGCTCGTCAAAGTCATGGGCCTCTCCAACTACCACTGCAAGCTCCTGGCCCCCATCCTGGCCCGCTACGGTATGGATAAGCAGACTGGCAAAGCCAAGCTCCTCACGGAGATGAACCAGGGAGACATCTTTGACTGCTCCCTCTTGGGTGACCGCGCCTTCCTCATTGAGCCCGAGCACGTTGAAACCATCGGTTATGGGAAGGACCGCTCCGGCAGCCTCATCTACCTGCACGACACCTTGGAAGACATCAAGAAGGCCAACAACAGTCAGGAGTGCCTCATTCCTGTCCATGTGGATGGAGATGGCCACTGCCTCGTCCACGCGGTCTCACGGGCGCTTGTTGGCAGAGAACTGTTCTGGCATGCTCTGCGAGAGAATCTAAAGAAGCATTTTGAGGAGAATCTGAGTCACTACAAGGCGCTTTTCCATGACTTTATTGATGCAGCAGAGTGGGAGGACATTATCAATGAATGTGACCCTTTGTTTGTTCCTCCAGAAGGTGTGCCAATGGGCCTTAGGAATATTCACATCTTTGGTCTGGCCAACGTGCTTCACCGGCCTATCATCCTGTTAGACTCATTAAGCGGAATGCGAAGCTCTGGAGATTATTCAGCGACGTTCCTCCCTGGTCTGGTACCCCTAGAAAAATGCATGGGAAAAGATGGCATGTTGAACAAGCCAATCTGCATTGCGTGGAGTAGCTCAGGACGTAACCATTATATTCCTCTAGTTGGAATAAAAGGTGCTGCTTTACCTAAACTGCCTAGGAAGCTACTTCCTAAAGCCTGGGGAGTTCCTCAAGACCTCATCAAAAAGTACATCAAGTTAGAGGAGGACGGTGGTTGTGTCATTGGAGGAGACAGAAGTTTGCAAGATAAGTACTTGATGAGGCTCGTTGCTGCGATGGAGGAGGTTTTCATGAGTAAACACGGTATCCACCCCAGTCTTGTAGCTGATGTACATCAGTATTTCTACAGAAGGACTGGTGTAATAGGAGTCCAGCCTGAAGAAGTCACCGCAGCTGCCAAAAAAGCAGTGATGGACAACCGCCTTCACAGGTGCCTCATCTGCGGGGCCCTTTCTGAGCATCATGTTCCTCCAGAGTGGCTGGCTCCTGGGGGGAAACTCTACAACCTGGCAAAAAGTACCCATGGCCAACTAAGGCCTGACAAAAATTACAGTTTTCCCCTGAACAGTTTGGTGTGTTCTTACAACCCTGCAAAGGATGTGCTGGTACCAGACTATAACCTGAGTAGTTTGACTGCTTGTAACTGGTGTCATGGTAACCTGGTGCGTCGTGTCAGAGAAGATGGATCTGTTTCGTATTTGGACGGAGACAGAACTAATACCAGGTCTACAGGTGGCAAATGTGGCTGTGGATTCAAGCACTACTGGGAAGGTAAAGAATACGATAATCTCCCTGAAGCTTTTCCTATTACTCTGGAGTGGGGTGGAAGAGTGGTGAGAGAGACAGTGTACTGGTTCCAGTATGAAAGCGACACATCTCTGAACAGCAATGTGTATGATGTCGCCATGAAACTTGTTACCAAGCACTTCCCTGGTGAATTTGGTAGTGAGATTCTTGTTCAGAAAGTTGTCAACACAATATTGCATCAAACTGCCAAAAAGAACCCTGATGATTATACCCCTGTAAATATCGATGGTGCTCACGCCCAAAGAGCTGATGATGTGCAGCAAGGACAAGAGTTAGAGTCACAACTTCCAACCAAAATTATTTTGACTGGACAGAAGACAAAAACTTTGCACAAGGAGGAACTGAATATGAGCAAAGCTGAAAGAACTATTCAGCAGAACATTGCAGACCAGGCTTCTGTAATGCAAAAACGGAAAAGTGAAAAATTGAAACAAGAGCATAAAGGCCAACCTAGGACTGCTTCTCCCGGGGCTGTTCGAGAGGGGCCATCATCTGCACCTGCTACACCAACAAAAACCCCGTATTCTCCAACATCTACAAAAGAAAAGAAAATTCGAATAACGACAAATGATGGGAGGCAGTCAATGCTTACCCTAAAGTGCACTACCACCTTCTTGGAACTACAGGAAAGCATAGCAAGAGAATTTAATATTCCTCCGTATTTGCAATGCATTCGCTATGGCTTTCCTCCTAAAGAGCTTCTGCCTCCCAAAGAAGGCATGGAAAATGAGCCCGTTCCTTTGCAGCATGGTGACAGGATTGCAATAGAAATCCTGAAAGGTAAGGAGGAAGGCAGGCAGTCTGCTTCAGCACACTCTGCCCGTCCCGTGAAGCATGAAGATGTTGCTGTGACTAGTAAAATCTCGTCGAAGGAACTGCAAGAGCAAGTTGATAAG
Source organism: Larus michahellis (assembly GCF_964199755.1). NCBI lineage: Eukaryota > Metazoa > Chordata > Aves > Charadriiformes > Laridae > Larus > Larus michahellis. The sequence continues at coordinate 131,799,663 of NC_133897.1, read as the reverse complement.
GAGATGTATTCTCTCTGTCTTCTAGCAACATTAATGGGTAAGGCTGACTTCAAGTTATACTTTAAAATTGTATTTTTAAGTAGAAGATAACATTTTACAAAGCGTGGTTACATACATATCTTTTTTTTCCCTCACTTTCCTGTAACCATGGAGAAGGTTAGTTCCTTTATTCCTCTATTAGAGCATTAAATATGCTGTCAGTCATATGTTGAGTGTCATGACTTTTAGAAATATGTATACAAGATACTTGTTTTTAATTTGCTATAAAGTCCTCTTTTAAAAATTGCAGTTCAGAAGTTGTTGCGTTTCTTCTTCTGTCTGTCTCTCTAGCTGTTTTTCCTGCCTCTCATTAGGCACACATCTGATGTGTATGTGTGAGCTACATGCTCTCTTTTTTTCCTATGTTTCAGAAAATAAATTTAGAGCAGAGGTGAGAAGGGAACACTGAATGTCTTGCTCATTGGAAGTTTGAGGGCCAAATTATCACCTTTGTAGTAGGGTAGAGTCCTGCCATTTCTCCCCACAGGGAGTTGTGTTGGTTTAAGCAAATCAACACAACATTGTATCCTTAGCTAATCTGCTAATTTTAAGTGAAGATGTGGTCTTCTTGAAGAGCTGTGAAAAGTATTATTTCAGAATGTAAGCAGAGGAGAAACTGAAAGAAGCTAAACATGGATTTGAATCCCGAAGGTGGACATAGGGTTGCAGAGCTATGCTTATAAATTGTCAGCCACATAGATCTGACTAACTGTTAATAATTCAAGACAAAAGGACTTTTCTCAGGTGCCTGTGGTTTTTATTTTCTTATTTGGACTCGGGAGGCTTGGACCTTCATTTGTGTACTTTCTTCATCAGGTTTCACAGTTCTTGCTGCTTACTGGCAGGAAGCAGAACAGTAATTATCATACATTTAGCTCTATGAACCAGTTGAATAGTAATGTTTATAGGTTGGGTTTTTTTTTTTTTGTGGGCGACTTCTCTTTTGCTGGAGGGATTTGGTGTGGCTAAAGCATGTGATGTTTTAGAAACAAAACCATTACATAATCACAGAATGGTATGTCAGAAGTTCATCAAGCAGAACTTTGATTCTTTTCCGAGCCTAATTGTTTACTCCTGTGTCTCTCGCAAGATAGCATGCTGAATCACTAGCCACTAGTCACACTGACATTTACACCACAGTTCCAAAGTGCAGGAAAAGCTTAGGTTTAAAAGCTGTCTTAATTTTGAGATGAAGCTTAAGAGTCCTTTCCTGTTTGCAGGAAATATTCCTGAAAATGTAGTTATTGGCTTACAAAAAACTCTGAGAGGCTTTAAAAGTAGCTCAGTGACTTCAGTATTAAAGTGTCTCACTTTTTTAGAAGTATTTATAAGTCGTGAGCTGATCTTGTATTCAAGAATCAGTTTTTGTCTTTGACTTTCATTGCTGTTAGATTCTGCTTTCAAAGCACAGGTGAGAATAGAATTTACCTCACCCTTCTCTGACTGCATCCATTTTGCATTACTAATAGAAGTAAAAGTGTCAGCAAATGGTAAAGCAGCCAGTTATAACAACTTATGCAGCTACTGAATAAGATGCTATTTTTATATAATCACTTTACTCATCAGGACTTCATTTTCTTGCAAAGATACTTGCAGAAAAAATCTGGACAGTTGACTGTTTACAATTGTGATTTTTTTCAATGGGGAAACAAACTCTTAAGAAACTTTTTAAGTCCTTGCACTTTCTTAAAAGTGCTGGGGTGGCAGTTCCTCAAGGTGGTTTATTCAGCCTTTCTGGGACAAGAGGCTTCAGTGTTTCTCAGTGATGCTTCTGTAGGGCTAAGAACCAATGCTGCAAAGTTCCGAAGAATCGGCTTATCCTACACGCTTGTGCTGTAACTTTGTCCTGCTACAAGCAGTCATCTAATGCAGTCAGATTAGAACGTGTAGAAGGGGAATGCTATTGGAATAGCTCTCTGGGCCAGGCATGCTTTGCCTTTCCCCGTCCCCCCTCACAATGCCCATAGTGAAAGTGTGTCTTCAAACATCTGTAACTATTCATTCTACATGTTTAAAAGCTTTTCTTTCATACAGGGTCTCCAGTAGGCTGACTTTATGCTTCTTTCATATTTCAGTTACTAGAATTCTTTCTCTAGTCTCAGCTAGTTAACTTATTGAAATTTTAGACCATGTTCTTTACTTTTTATGTATATAACTTAAAAATAACCCTTGGGAAATTACATGCTGTAATTTCTGGACTATTTAGCTTTACAAAAAATCATGCATAATATGTTTTCTCCCCTATTTTTGTTTAGCTCAAGATACAGATTTCTATAAGGAAATAACTAAGGGAATTTTAATTTTACATTAACATAATTAAAACATTGTATCTTAAAACTGATTTTATATACATTCATGCAGAAGCATTCTGGATACATGCAAGCCAAGTATGAATCTATTTTGATCGGGTTTGTTTGCACTGATTAATTTGTCAGTGCACAAGAAATCAAAATACCCAGGTTTAAATTTAAGGTATTGATAACAGGATTTGTTCGGATTTAAACAGCTTGTTTTTAAGCCAGCTGTAGTTTCCTGTAACCTGTGTTTATTAACTGAGCTTTTGATTTGTTTTGCACTCCTGTGTGTCCTCTCTGCTGTATGAAGTGATGGTCTTGGGCTTCCACTGGCGTAGGTTAGCCTGAACCTGCTCTTTTTCAGCAGTGTATGAGGCATACTTGTGGGCAGGATAGTCTTCATTTGTTGTCACACCTTAGTGTTGTGGGGCTGAGGTCTGGTCTGAGGGAGTGCAGGGAACATCATCATGTAGTGTCTTGAGGGTGTTTTTTAGTCTAGCTAAATGATCACCCAAATTAACTTGTGACTATAAACATCTTACTCCCATGGTAAACAAAACCAAAACAAACAGTAAAACCCAACTAGCAACAAAAATGTGCAAACCTCAAATATAGTTTAGCTGAATCACACACACTACTTCATCTGACCTGGGAAAGTCCAGTTGTAATTGTGGGTTTTTTTGGTGTTCCAATCTGAGATCTCTTTATCAAAACAGCATAGTTAGTTTGTATTTCTTTCAGTGGCTGATGCTTTTGTTTTTTGAGCCCTGCTCTCCATACTTTTCTGCATGTAGTCCTTGTTAGTGTTGCATAAAAGGCTATCTAAACAATGATGCTTATCTGGTGCAAGGCTTGAAAATTCACGCTCAGAGTGAATAGGGAATCTTTCCTTGGAGAATGACACTAACATGTAAAACTGAACAACTTCTAGAAGCCTGGTGGTTGCCTTGTGGAAGGGAAGAAGGGAGCCCTTCAAATAAGAATGGGTTGCTAGATGCAGCAGTGTAGGAGTCCTTAGTATGGAGTCAGCCACTGCGTGGCTGCTGTCTTCCCAGGCTTTGGCGGACTGATGGCTGTATTCTGTTACTTATCAGTGTAGTGGTTACTTTGATTCCTGTGGGCAGTATTTAAACCATCAGGAAGACTTCAGCTTGCTGCTGCTTCAGGGGAAAATGAAGAGACAGCAGCAGTGATGCTCTGGAGCCATTGTGTACAGGGATGTGTATTTCAAAATGTAAATGAGAATAGGGATGCAGGGTAGCAGTGAACACCTTTTGAAATACCAAAAACTTGAGAGAGTGTTATTAGCAGTAATTGTCCTCCCTCCATACAGCTGTTTGAAGAAGAGGGAAAGCGGTGCCATTAGTGGGGAGGAGAAGAGAATGCTCCTTTTAAATTTTTTTATTTTAGTGGGTCAGTGAGAGCTGGAGAGGAGGTTCAAATTTATTAGTAAGTCAGTAGAGAGGAATTATCAGGATAAAGTCAAAAGACGAGACCTCTTTCTTCAGTAGATCATGGAAAATAAGAAAGACGAGTAGTTGGTTTTACTTGGATGTTCTTGCTAGGAAGTAAAGGCCAAATCTGTGAGTTTGATGTGCAAATGAATGCAATCAACCGAGCATATATGGTTCAAAGAAATGCATTTAAAATGAATCAGATTATGTAGATCTTCTGCCTTTAAAATGTCTTTAAAGACAAAACACATGAAGATGCGCTGTACCTTTTTATAGAGAACGGGGACTTGAATAACACCTGAAGTGGAGAGGTGACAGACAGAATCCTTCTAGTGGGGGGACAGACGAGCAGGGGAGTGTGCGGCGTCCCGTGCCTGTCAGGGAAGGGAAACAGAAAAGTCAGAGAGTGGCTTGAAGGGTTTCAAAGCGTAATGTAGCACATAATGTCACTGTCATGAGGGTGAAACACTTTCTCACCTGATATGGGTGGGATAGGAGAGTAGCCACAGTCACCTTGTGGGATGTGCAGTAAAGAAATGCAAGGAGGGATTTAGATGTGTCCTATATTCAGTATGGGGAAGCTATTAAAAATAACTTTTTGCTTTTATTTTGTTCTGAACAAGAACCAAGGAAATATTGGTGGGTGGCATTTTACAGCCTCACGTGCTGCAACTCTCTCTGTTCCAAGTAGTAAGCACATCCAGTTGACTTTAGTTGATGATTTACATTCTCCAATTTTAATAGAAAATTGAGAGACATGGTTATTGAGATTTTGATGCCTAAAGAAGGGTGCAGTTTCTATTTAAAGTATCTTTGTGTGTTCTCTGAATGTTTGATGTAAAGTGGGAAATGCAATTTTTTTCTGAATATGTATATATGCAGTAGTTGTTTCTGCATCAGGAGAACGTAATTCATCGGTACTTTTTGTTTGCACTACTTTGACGGCTGCATCACACGTTGCTTCTCTGAAGCAGGTAAGTGGTTAGTAAAATGAGGAAAGGGTAAAAGGTAAAAATGCAGATCTGAACTGATTCAGCAGGTGCTGTTAGGCCACTGATCTTCTGTCATTGTAACACAGTTTTTCTGTTCTTTACATTCCTTTCCTTACATAGTCTAGGCTTTTTCCCCCTTCTCAGTGGCATTTAAAGTTGTCACATTTCAATGCCATTTTTGGCACTTCTGAAAAATGCCAGTTACACAGGACTGCTGGCGCCTCACAGTTGGTATTTTGTTTGTAGCTCTCAAGAAAAGCAAGGTACAGGCGCAGCTTCTAACGCAGCTGCCTGTGTGGACGTTTGTATCTCAGCATAAAGTCTGCTGTATGGCAGCTGTGAAATTGAGATCTGATTTTTGAGACGGTGTAGGGATATGGAATCGAGGTTTTAATGTGCAAGGATATGCGCTTGAATTTTGGAAGTGTGTTAGTCATTTCCTAGTTTTATGTTGAAAGGATGGGTAGGAGAGGGATGGAGACTTTTGTGTAGGGCCTGGCAAAGGACCAGGAGCTGCAGCTTGGATCAAATCAAATTTGGGAACGTTTGTACTGGAACATGTAGGATAATTGACTGCAGACAGTGGTATGTTTTCCTGAAAGTTTCTCAGTGTCCTGGGCTCCTGCTCTGTAAATTTACATTAAAAATTCAAATTCTTAATTGCATAGAAGAGAGTGGGGATTCAGCATTTAATTCAGAGAGTTACATTTTCAGCCATTGTCTATAATGTTAAAATACAACTGTTTAATTCAAATGATTGTGCTTGATATTTACAGGAGAAGATGTTTGGTCTTACGCAAAGGGGCTTCCCCAATTGTTTCAGCAGGGTGGAGTGTTCTACAGCATAATGAAGAAAACCACAGGTATATTTTGGTTTTGCTTTTATCCCTTCCTTCCTCTGTTTTCAAATATTAAAATTGAAAATTGGTATTGAATCACTTGTAACCATAAATATATTTTTATTTTATTACCATGGAACATTTTCATAATATTTTAAAACTCCTTATGCTCCCTCAGAGAGCCTAAGACTAGGGAATCTAAGACTAGTTCATTCAACTTAAATCTCTTCTTTTCTGAAACTTTCTCTACAAACATACATCTCCATTTAAACTTCCTGAATTGTACAAACAACTTCAGTAAGTGAACTGATTTCCGCCCCCCCCCCCCCCCCCCCCCCCCCCCGCAAAGATCAAACAAAGAGAAGACCATGCAACCTATTCCTGTTACACTTTAAAACACTTACTGGGTAAGCAGTTCGTCTTTCTAATGTGCTTCTTAGTAGATATTTTTTACAGGGGTACTGCATGTTTTAAATTTAAATGGTTGGTTAAATTTGTCTTTTGTATTCCTAAGATTATTGTTCAATGGCAAAGCTTATCCATCCCCTTCTTGCATTGATAAATGTTACGTCTTGGACTACGTGCAGAATAACCAAGCAAGTAGTTAGAGTTTATTTGATTTTTTTTTTTTAGATGGCTTTACAAATACAACCTGCAAAGAATGACATCTATTTCTTTAGAGAAGAAAGTGCTATTCAGTTATTTTCTCCCATTTAAAATTTATTTTCTTATTGAAGTCTTTGCATTCATATTTTAGTTCTTGTGGTTTAATCTATAATAATGATTCCTTTGCTGCTTTCTTACTGTTTGATTTCTTCTTAGGCAGTTTCATCAACCTTAACTTAATCTTGATTATTTCTGGAAACAGGTATTTTACCACGTAATTTCTGTTCTATTTGCAGTAATTAAAATGCGTGGTATACTCAATGCCCACTACCTCTCACTGAATTATTAGCCTGAGTAATAGAATTAGCATGCAAGTGTCTTATAGCAGATTTGTTTCCTTTTAGTTTTCTTTCTTTTACTATGCTTGTACAATAGAGACTGGTGAATTTCTTGTGGCAAGTGAATTAGCCTAAACAGTGCCTGATGGAAGGGAAATTCTGGACCGATTAATGACTAGCCAGAGTTGAGAACCTGAAATGAATTCTAGGGATTTTAACCCAGCTGGTCGTTAATTCACAGAAAACACCTGACTTCAAAGTCATTTTTGCCAACTGACAATATAAGAACTAGGGCTATGGGAGGTGATGTTCAAATTCTGAATTTGAACATCATTGCATTTCACTGTGTGCAGTTATTTTGCGTTACCTTGGTAGGTAGAATTATTATTTCAGCATTAACGTATTTTTATGATTCTAATATTTTATGAACTGCTAAATCTCCACATTAAACAATTACAGAGTGCAATAATCTAACTATTTTTTTCTTTCAAAGAAGCTCCTTACCTGTTTGTAATATTTTAGTTAGTGTAATAATGCACCTATTATACTGAACATTTGGAACAAAGCTTCCTATCAAGTGTAGGTACTGTTAATCAATTGAAATTTGATTTAGTAGATCTTGTTTAAGATCTTATTTTGAGATTTCAGGATTGCAATTTCAGAGGCAGTTTTGGTCTATTGTAGAAGGTATTACAGCTCCCTCTTTGGCAAATTAAGGTTGAGTTGGTAAATTATGTAGTTAAAATATGTTCTTCGGCCTAAGTAGATGGATAGGTGTTTGGGGTTAAACTTTGTGAGTTGTGGCTGTTTGGTTGTTGGTTCCCACGGTTATGTAAAGAAAGGAGCTAAGCGTCTGAAGTTCTCAAAATAAAATCTCATCTGTAGATTCTCTGCAACTGTAAAAGTGTGTGAATCAGAAGCGTGGGGAATGAGTGAGTGGTCAGTTGGTTCATCAGTTTAAAAACTGTTTAATAACGTTCCAAATTATGAGTGACCTTTTTCATTGATGCCCAGAATACTTGTTTTGACAAGTTATTTGATAACACAGAAGTAGGATTTGCTGGTTGTGTTTCTTCCCTTCAGCATAATTTCTGGTGGTTTTCTTCAAGAATTGTAAGAGAATATGAGGAAAAATCCCATTCATTTACCTATTCCTGGCACTTATTAAAAAGTGTTTTGTTTTGTTTTTTAATTGTAGCTCTCCTTGCATAGCTGATAGAACTGAAGAGAGCTAGTTGTTGCAGCCAAGTTTTCATCTGCAGGTAGCTTTTTAACTCGGAGATAGCCATCAACCACTGAAGTGGTACCTTACTGCTTTCACCACAACCTGTATGGGACAGAGCTGGAAGAGTTATTTTGTATTTTATGATAATAAACTGGAAAACCGAATGTTGCCCATTTTTGACACAGAGCAGCTTCAGAACTTAAATTTGTCTACTGAAATCTCAGTTTTAGCAGATCGGTCAAATTGTAAGGGGGACAATGAAACAAACAGCAGATCAAAAATATTACGCCACATATTTGTTTTGTAAAGGCTAATGATTATGATCTCCAGGACTACTAAACATAGTAAGCTTGAAACACTTTTGTTTATCTAGTAACACTTCCTCTCTGAGAAGAAGACAAATAGCAAATTTGAAATTCCTCAGGCTCAGCAGCAGTTGTACACCCTGAAATCGTACTACAGTTTTAACTAGTGTGGAAGTGGTCTTAAATAGTACTTCTCCAGATAGGCAGTGATTTCAAATGTGCTCTTTGGCAGTGTTCTGGGGGTTGGCTGGTTTGTTTTTTGTGTGGTTTTGGGGCGGGTGGTGATAGTGATGGGGTTTGGCTTATTTTGTGTTACTGCAAGCATATACTATTTCTTTAACTTCTATTGTATTAGAACTGCAACTCCCAGCAAGGTGGTTATTTTATCTGGTAAGTTCTGTCTCTTCATTAGAGACACCATAGAAGGCAGCAGCATTTTAGGGGTATGCTGTGATTGCTATCATATGGCATACAAGTCTGAATTGTTTTTCTCCCACAATAGTAAGTTTCAGTGTGTTCATTTTTACATACGTGATGCAATAAGTTTTAAATACAATAATTACTGTGTATTCAGAGCATGCTTTAAAATATGTTAGCACTTTGAATAACTTTTTCTATCTTCCTAGGTTTGGCTGATGGCAAGCACTGTACTTTTCCACATCTGCCTGGTAAAAACTTTGTGTACAATGCAGCAGAAGACAGATTAGAGCTGTGTGTGGATGCTGCTGGGCACTTTCCTATTGGTCCTGATGTTGAAGAGTTGGTTAAAGAGGCCTTAAGTCAAGTGCGAGCAGAAGCTACTTCAAGAAGCCGGGAAGCAAGTCCTTCACATGGAATGCTGAAGCTGGGTAGTGGTGGAGTAGTGAAAAAGAAATCTGAACAACTACATAACATAACTGCGTTTCAAGGAAAGGGCCATTCCCTAGGAACTGCATCCAGTAGTCAACAGCATGATCAAAGAGCCAGGGAAACACCACTTTTAAGAAAGCATAGCACAGAAACGGACTTCAGTCCTTCTGCTAAAATTGAGCCTTCTGTATTCACAGCTGCCTCTGGTAACAGTGAGCTTATCCGAATTGCGCCGGGAGTTGTGACAATGAGAGACAGCAGGCAGCTTGACCCCACTTTGATTGAGGCACAGAGAAAAAAGTTGCAGGAAATGGTCTCTTCTATTCAGGCTTCAATGGATAGACATTTGCGGGATCAGAATACAGAGCAGTCAGCATCAGTTGATCTATCTCCAAGAAAAGTAGAGGCAGCGAGTTCAACTGCTAAAACTGGGAGCTTTCAGGCTGGCTTGCCCGAATCGTTCTCTGCACCAGGTGGTACTGAACACTTGAATACCGAATCAACTGATGGTAATGTGGTGAATTCTGTGGGAACAACATTCCCTGCAAGGTCTAAAGCACAAAAGGGAAATTCTGTTGAGGAGCTTGAGGAGATGGATAGTCAAGATGCAGGAATCACTAATACAACTGAGCCAATGGATCACTCTTGATAGGTTAAATCTAATAAGGGTAGAAGAAATTACTGTTCAAATGTTTATTGGCTGGGCCACACAAAGTGATTAGTTATTAAATCTTGTATGTATGTCAAAGATTATATCATCTTATTCGGTGCATGATAAGCGTGTGATTGGCAATAGCTTTCAATATTACCATACTGCTGCCCAGGCTGGCTCTGTTACCTGTAAATTAGTTATTAGGAAATGCACTGAGATGAATATCTGCTGTAAATGTGGGTTCTTGAAAACTCTTTGTAATTTTGAATTCCTTAAAAGTCTTAAAATTTAAGCCCATGCAACGTTCTTACCATGCTAGTTTAAGGTTACTGGAAAGGCTAGAACAGGCAAAACTAGAAACATGACAAAGTTAATCGTGTCCCAGGTACTTAATTCCATTCAAAAATACACTATAAACATGAATTATACATAAATTTCAAAAAGCAAATGAAACCAAATTTCTGCTAAATTTGATAATGCAGCATATACAGTGTTTTAATTACATTGTGCTGGCACTTCCTCCGATTTAAAAACTTTTTTATTCATACAGCTGTATACGCTTGTCAGAAATCTTGGAATAAGTGTAACTTTAGTAAACTCTCTAATTTCTGCATATTGTCAGTTTAAGCAAGTTAGAAAAAAGGCTACTTAGTGTATGATGAAGATAAAGTGAATGTGGTGTGGTTATGCATGGCTGTCTGAGCCAACACAACCATTTTGGTGCTCTGTTAGTAAGTGATAGCATGTTTTTATTTCCTCCCAAATACTGAGCCGGTCAGATGTTGTGCAACTTTTAATACAACTACAGGAGAGAAGAAGTTGGCAATTGAAAGAAACAACAAATGTTCAATGGCAAGTCCGTTTCTTTGAAAAGACTTTGATTGCTAGCATTGGTTAGTAATGGCAAAAATTAAATAACAGCTGTCCTCTTCAGAGCAAATTAACAATTTATTGGAAGGAAATGACTCTCTAACATACATTATCCTAAAGTGTTCTGTGATAATTGAGCTTTTGGAAGCTTACTGTTTACTCCGTGGAAACAAGGAATACATGCCCACCTCTATTAGCTTCACTTTAGTTTGCGATGCAGATTTCCCTGCGTCAGTGATAATATAGCTGGTATCCAATTAAGTAGCGTGTTCATCAGCCCTGCAGTGCTAGTTCTTAAGACACAGCCATTGTGCTTGCTCCCTAAGGATGGAATGTGTATCTGATACTGCACTTTGCTTCCTATCTTCATAGTCCTACTTAAGTGCACTATTGTTGCTTCCTCTAATGGTACAATAACATTGAATGGATGAAAGATGTTAATACAGCTTCAAAGGAATTAAGAGCATTTAAATATTGAAGTCTGTGTTTGTGCACATGTGGGTTTTTAGCAGTTCGCAAATGTTGTTTGTATTGTATATGTTTATATTCAGAAAAGTCTCCTCACTTTTTACATTTCTAATCACTTAAACAGTTCTAAGCATTAGTATGGTAAAACGTCCCATGAGGGAGGATTTATTTTTGTATGTAAAAATTAACTGAAGCAAGTAACTTAAAGAATAGCCCCCGTTTTGTCAAAGTAGATTAAAATGCCTCTGTTGGTTAACTTTTTATGTAGAGGGAATAAATATTTTATGATTTAGGACACTACTTATAGGTTAAAAAATAAGAATCACCTTTTCACAGATAAATGAAAAAATTTTAAGATCTCAAATTGCTAACCTGTAAGTTGGCAATTTGGAAGCTTGGAATGTATGAGGTAATTTGGCTCAGCAGAACTGACCTTGCTGATGCACTGATTAACTGGCAGGGCTTATTCAATGAGAAACAGGATGCACATGCAGCAGCTGGAAGCCTGCCACGACTTCTGAAAACACTTAGTCTCCCATGAATCAGTCTGGCTGTCTGAAGGCTACTTCTATATAGAAAATGTTGAGGAGAGGCTTGTGCTTTGTCACAGTGTGAGGTTGAGAAAAGTATAGCAGTGGCATGTTCCTGGGAAGGAGTTCAAGTCAAGAGAGGCTGAGGGGGAGGAATCTCCTGGATCTCTTGCATTTTAGACAAGGTAACTATCACTTAGACACTTTTAACCTTTTCTTTAGAAAAATAAGTCTTCCTTGTCTGAAAAAAAATATGGGCAGTATATATGAGAGAATCCTAAGTTTGAAAGAAATTGAAATATTTGTTGCACGTCATCCTTATTTCAAGGGAAGATGCTTCCTTCTTTCATGCCTTTCTGATAAGACTACAGAAGTTTGTGTGCCTTTTACTGTGTAAAGAGGAAGGCTTGGTTTAAGTTTGACACACTTCCCATTTTAGCAGTAGTTTGACATTTTCCTTCTTATCTAAATAGAAATAGACACAGATAATAGCTCTGTTTGAGTCACCCTTAGTGTCATCTTGGGTCCACTCAAGTCACGTAGATCAGAACTCTCTAGTTCCTAAAGCAAACTGGTCTCAAAAAGGTATGGCAAAATGGTGTAAAAATCACAAGATCCACTGATGTGAATTGCTCTGGTGTAAAGCAGGATTGTGCATATTTCTTTGCAGTGTTCTTATTTCACGTAGCTTTCTCATGCGTTTAAATATCAATGTTTTTGAGAAAGATGGCTTTTGATACTCTCAAGTGAAGCTAAACTTCATCTACATGCCCGTGAGATGTGTAACTGTACAGGAGAAGTGAAATAAAGAACACTGAAGTGTAAGTTCGAACAGATTTTTTTCATTTGATTGCTAGCAGTGGGTACAAATGTAAGTTGAGGCAAAAGTGCGTGCCTGTCTTAGGAGCACCCATGTGCTTGTTAAATTTCCCTGTCAGAGTCAGGAAAATGGTGGTGGGGTACAAGGGCAGGGAAGATGTTGACTCATTGTGGATGTGAAGCCGTGTCAATAGGACTTCTCAAATAACGTGAAGAGTGTCCCTTTCTCAAAAAAAAACAAAACAAACAAAAAAAAAAACCAAAACCCACCCTAATTTTTTGATACCAAATTGCCTGTGAACAGAGGCTGTGGCTCTCAATTCTTTTTGAGTACCTGCCTTGATTACTTTCTTGGCTAGGGGCCGACCACCTTCTACACAGTGTCTCATGGCAAAGATGACTTAAATTACTTGAAAATCCTAAACTTTACTATGGGTGTGTATGTATAACCTAAATGAAAGATGATTAATGAAAATACAGGCCCAGTACAAAAAAAAAAGGGGGGGTGTGAGGGGGGAGAATGAACTAGATTGCTGATGAGCATATGGGAAACCTCAGGAAAACAGATCAGTTTTCCAGGCGAATGCAAGATTTTTACTGCTTCAAATGGCTGGGTGCGTAGTAAGGTTGACTTTTTGATAGTGCTGTTTCTCTGTGAATTGTTTGCATTTTAGCGAGGGGAAAATAAACAGCCGCTTTTCAAATGAAATCACATGAATACATTTGGGATGTCTTCACTGTTCTAGTCACAAAACAGCAATGTATATTGTTGGGTTTGGGAATCCCGTATAGTTTACTAGTCTTCTGATAGATGCAAAATGTGAGCTAGGCATTGCCTCCGACGGAATGCTCTAGCAGTGTCACAGAGACACGGTGTCACAAGGCTGGACGCTAACAACCCTGTACAACAGGCACACTTTCAAGACCGAAATGCTTCATTTAGAATCTTTCAAAAAGTAGAATCTATTGTCACTGTCACGAAGTTAGCAGAGTTGCTTGCTACTTTTTCAATGCGCTGAAAATGCCAGATAATAAACTTCATAGTCTGCTTACGATTGGGAGAGCGATGCTCAATCTGAAATGTATGAAAAATTAATGATTTAAGATGCCACTGTTATCTCTGCATTTGTTTGGCTCCCATTTTCAAATAGCAGAATCTACATGCTTTTGTAAAATAATAACAATATGAAGTTGATCCTTCTGTTAAAAAAGCCACAGCGGTAAGTGGTTTCTTTGTTTTGCTTGTGGATATCAGTTTAGCTTCTTAAATTGAAGAAATTGCATAAGATCTTTAGAATGCAGGATTCCCTCTGAGCCCTTATGCCTGCGGTTGAGCAATAAAAGGTTGAAACAAGAGTGGTATTTTCAGAATTATTTTACGTTTAATGAGGATTATTGCCAAGAAATGAGAGAGTGCACTTTTAGGAGGGAATGCTATTTAAAATGTATAAATAAGAATTAAAATAGTGTATATATTTAGAAAACAAATCTTTTTAAAGAGCAAGTGCTTTACATGTTGAATTAAAAATAAATTAGCATAGAAACTATACCATCTTCACAGTACTGGCTGTTATCCAGCACAGTTTGGTTTATTTGTGATTGCTGTACTAATTATATTTGATTTTTTTATCTGTAATGTAACAATAGTGTATTATAACAGTATATAGTGTACTATACTACACTTCACTGTACAGTATTTGGAATTTTCTTTGATTGCTATATTAAAACTATAAGTTAAAACATCTGCTTTGGTTTTATAAGGTGCAACTTTTATCTAGCCTTTCACACATTAGCCTGTTTAATTAACACTGATTTGACTGCAAAATGAATGAGTTGTAATTATATTAGCTTCTGCATTCTACATATAAATTGCATTATACTTGCACACATGAGTACTACTACAGAAGTTGAAAAACTGGTATGAATCTTGGAAAAGTAAACTCTGATGTCATCCATTTTGATTTAGTTATGTTTCTGTTTAACAGAAACTTTTTTGAAAGAAAAACTATTTATAGAAACCTTTTTTTTTTTTACCTCATACTTGTTCTGAATATTTCATTAACACGTAGGACCCTTGAATTTGAGAGATTTTTAAAACAGGTTTTTATGTATTTGAGACCAAAATCTGAGATCTGAATCTTTTTTCAAAGTTGTCACCGGGAAGAAGGTGTAGAAAAACACTGACCAAGTCATACATGACATTTAAGATATCTTGCAATCTGTGGTTTCAAACATAGGTCAAAAGTGTATGTCAAAGCAAAATTTTAATGCGTGCATGTAATACGCAAGTACAATTTGGAAGAACTAGGCTTTTGAAAATTTGGCAATGCTCAAAGATGAACATGTTGACAACTCCTTAAATTACCTCTCTGCTTTTTCCACCAGCTACATGTGGTACTTTGTTTCAAAAATTGGCTGTAATCATAACTCGAGCCTAAAAAGAAGTCATAAAGCCCATCTGCAAAACTCCGTGTTACTTCTTCCTGTACTTATTGAAAGGCTTTAATTCGAAGTGTGCTAGCATTAAAGCATTCTTTAAAACGATAGGTGTAAATATATGGAGTTAATTTTGATTGCATGTCGTATCGTGAAGATTTGAAAATTATCCTTGGAAGATTTGTATTTAAAAGGTTTAAACGCTTAATGCTAAACTAGAAATTTACTCATATTTATTAATGCAGTGTTTATAATCTGAGGCAAAACCAGTACTGAATGTATGAAGAGTGCTTTCAAAGTGTTTTCTTTTTTCTTCTGCTATTAATTGTACAGCCTTAATATCTGTCTAATTTCTTTTTTTTTATTTTAGATTGGAATTGTTGGGGTGGTTGGGTTTGGGTTTTTGTTTGCTTGTTTTTTGTTTTGTTTTTGGTTTGTTTTTTTTTTAAGGTATATCCATAGCAAATCTGTTCTAACATCCCTGCAAAACCCCAGCTTCCTGCCAGAACAAGACCTCTCACAAATAATTTTGTCCCTGGGATCAGGGTGACAGCGAGCCTTGGATGTTCAGCAGCATGGGTAGTGAGTTGTGGAAGGTGCTTCTGGTATTACCAAGAGTCAATTCAAACACATATATTGACTGCAGAAGTTAATAGACACCGTGTCGCTTTGCTTGATGTGGAGTTTATTCTACTGAGGCTTGGTATACGTTGGCTTCTGTTGATTTGTGGTTTTTGAGTATTTACTACTTAACGATAGATAAAGAAATGTAGTAGTGTTTGGATCCATAGTAGACTTGATGGCCAAGATGACATTACAGAAACCCGGTTGCCACAACTGATTTGAATTGTGTTATTCTGATTTGAATGACTTAAATTGATGTACACTGGGTGATTCTGAACACTTACTAATATCATCAAAAGCTTTAGGCTTCAGTGTAAGGATGACCTCCATTCCAGTAACTTGCAGACACTTTAAGAGGCTTCAGAAAAGATTATTAGTCTCTGTTCTGTTAATGAAAGGCATTGATTTGGTGATTACGAGATAGCTGCACAGACTTGTATTTGGATTTTATCCACCTCTGTTTTTTTAAATTACTACCTAATTTTGTTTACTGTTGCAAATAATACTTCTAGTGGCTTGTCTTGCTGGTGGCAAATCTAATTTCACTTCTAAAGTGATCCTGTAGATCTGGACTGGGTCTGTGCTGTTTGGAAACTTGTATTCAGTAAGTAAAAAATTAAAAGAAAGACAGCAGGTGGAAGGAAGTTGCCAGAAATTAGAAGGTTTAGAAGGTGCTATGGTTCTTATTAGCCAATAGCCTGTGGAGCCTGGCTGCATGAAATGCACGGTCATTTCTTATAAGGCTTTAAGGCATGGTTCAAGCAACTTCTTACAGAATAAGAAAACTTGATTTTATAGGCTATTTTGTCAACTGGGTATATAAGATTTTCTTTAAAAGTAATCTTCTTTCAGATTGTCACATTGTTGTATAAATGTAGATACTTCCCAGATGCTACCTCCTAATCCTAACCCCTCTCTTCTTTCCCACGTGCATTTGTGCAGACTCTGCAAATCCTAAAGAGATCCCTTCTGATGTTGGGCTAGCTTTCCTGTTTGCTTTTCATCTGCCATTTGGACTTACACACTGGATCATTTTTACCACAGGCATTTTTGTAAGGTTGTTGTCCTCTGTTTATACTGTTGCTCTTAGAGACAGTAAAAGGCAACAGATAAATGATCCAATTTCACACGAATTAGACTGATAGAAATGAAAACCTTGTTTGACTTCCTCCAAGATCCGTATGTGTGGGACAGAAAGGAATAAAGGGAGATTCCTAACACAGCAGAGGACTTGTGGGCTTATTCAGGAGACGGAAGAAGATAAGTAAGGATTTATCAATGATTCTAAAAATCACCTAGTAGTTCTGTAGGGCAATCATGTTTTGTGTTGTTCCACCTCCAGGGTGGTGAGCTTTAGAAGCTGTAGTGTCTCACTTTAAATCTGGGGATTTCCCCGAGATACACAGGCTGCCAAATACATACTTTTCCACGCGGTGAGAAGGGTGAGACCTCACCAGTTGTTGCCACATGATGGTGTAGGGTTTGTGGCAGCAAGAAAAAAGCCAAAACACACAGAAAAGGCAAGGGCCTAACTTAAAATTGTGGGATATGAAATAACTCCTGTTTCTAATTATTTGTATGTTCAAATCTGCGCAAGTATTGCTCAGTACATACCCAATCCTACATTTGAACATTGTACATACAAGAATACTACCTTTTTCCCCTACTATGCTTTTCTTAAAATAAGGTCATTGTTGAGCTTCTGAGTCTGCTCAAAACCAAGAGAAGTGTACCAGAGATGGAAAAGCAGATGACTCCACGTCGAGAACTACAAGGGCATTGTCAGTGTGTGCAGAGATGCAGTTAGAAAAGCAACAGCTCAGCTCAAATTGAAATTGGCCAGAGATGTCAAAAACTACAAGAAAGGGTTCTTCAGGTATGTAAACAACAATCAGAAACAGAAGGAAAATATTGGCCTGCTGTTAAAGAGGAGAGATGAATTAGTCACCAACAGTGCTGAAAGGGCAGAGGTTCTCAACACGTTCTTCACTTCTGTCTTTACCAGCACTGTTGGGCGCCAGGCCTTGGGAACAACAGTCCAGGTTGATGCACAGACCCACCACCAGTGGAGGAAGAGCTGTTATGCGACCTATTGCAGGAGCTCGGCCCCCACAAATCAATGGGCCCTGATGTTATCCACCTGAAGGTGTTCAGAGAGCTGGCTGACCTCGTTGCAAGGCTGCTGTCTGCAATCTTTGAGAAGTCGTAGAGACTGGGACACATCCCAAAAGACTGCAAGAAGGCTAATGTCGCCCCCATCAACAAGAACAGCTTAAAGGAGGATGCATAAACTGTAGGCTCATTAGTCTTATTTCAGTCCCTGGGAAAGTTATTGAACAAATCCTAATGGGGGCTATCACAAGTCAAATGAAGCACGTGATTGGGAAAAGCCAGCATGGATTCACCAAGGGCAAATCGTGCTTGACAAACCTGATCACCTTCTATGACAAAGTAACCTGCTCAGTTGATGTGGGGTGAGCGGTGGATATTGTTTACATAGATTTCTCCAAGACTTTTGATGTGGTTCCCCTCAGCCTCCTCCTAGAGAAACTGATGTGTTACGGTCTAGACAAGTGGTCTGTGCGGTGGGTGGGGAACTCGCTGACAGGACACACCGAGAGGGTGGTGGGAAATAGCTCCTTTTCAAACTGGCAACTGTCACCCCCCCCCAGGGATCCATACTAGGCCCAACGCTGTTTAATATCTTGATTATTGATCGGGATGATGGGATCAAGTGTACTCTGATGAAGTTTGCTGATGATGTGAGGCTGACAGGGGAAGTAGACACTTCAGGAGGGAGAGAGACCCTGCAGGAAGACCTGGGTAGGCTGGAAGAGTGGACTAACGTGAACCTTGTGATGTTCAACAGACAAATGTAAGGTCTTGCAGCTGGGAAAACATAATCCAGGAGTGCAGTTCCAGGAGGCTGGAGTCTACCCGAATGGGGAGCAGGGCAGATGGAAAGGGACCTGGGGGTCCTGGTGGACAACAAACTCAATATGAGTGAACAGCAAGCTGCTGCAGCAAAGCAAGCCAACAGGATGCTGGGTTGTATCAACAAGGGCATCACCAGCAGAGATAAAGAAGTCATTATCCCACTCTGCTCAGCGCTTGTCAGACCACACCTGCAAAATTCTGTTCAGTTTTGGTCCCTGCTATACAAAAAAAGCTGTGGACAGGCTGAAGAGGGTCCAGAGAAGGGCCACCAAGACAATCAAAGGACTGGAAAGCCTGCCATTCGAGGAAAGGCTGAGAGAATTGGGTTTGTTCAGCCTTGAGAAAAGAAGGCTTAGGGGAGACCTTATCACCATGTTCTAGTATTTAAAGGGTGTATACAAAGATGGAGAGTCTCCTTTTACAACGAGTCACGTGAAAAAGACGAGGGGTAAAGGGTACAAGTTACTCTGGGGGAAATTCCAACTGGACAGAAGAGGACAATTTTTCACAATAAGAACAATCAGCCATTGGAATAATCTTCCCTAGGGAAGTGCTGGATTCCCCATCATTGGACACTTCTAAGATCCAGCTGGACAGGGTGCTGGGCCATCTTGTCTAGACCGTGCTGTTGCCAAGAAAGATTGGACCAAATGATCCTTGAGGTCCCTTCCAACCTGTTATACTATGGTTCTATGGTTGGCTTCTGAAGACAGATGCTGGTTTTGTGCATTATTTTTGCAGACAGCGGGAGGGGTGGAGGAAATAAGGGTCAAGAGTACCTGCTTCCTTTTGCTTTCAATATAAGAAAACTCAAAGCATGGTACAATGGAAGACACTAAATACTGGTATTTATTTCTTTCCTCCCTCTGTTTCTCCTAACCTTAACTACTTCTTTGTGAGTGTAATGATAGGACACGGGGTAATGGCTTCAAACTGAAAGAGGGTACATTTAGATTGGATATCAGGAAGAAATTCTTTGCTGTGAGGGTGGTGAGACACTGGAACAGATTGCCCAGGGAAGCTGTGGATGCCCCATCCCTGGAAGTGTTCAAGGTCAGGCTAGATGGGCCTTGGAGCAGTCTGGTCTAGTGGGAGGTGGAGGTGTCCCTGTCCATTGGAAATAGATGGTCTTTAAGTTCCCTTCCAACCTAAACCATTCTATCATTCTTTACCCTGCCATATTCACTAATTTATTTTTTTGTTTTCTTCCCTGCATTTGAAGTCAGCCAAGCTAGCCCATGCTCTTCATAGTTTGCAAACTTTAAGCTGTCTCAGGTCTCTAGTAAGCCAGCAGCCCCAAAACCCCCAGTTACCTATTGTCTACTTTAAATGTCATCTTTTTTTTATTTAACATTTTGGGTCTTTCCAACCGTAACCCTGAGGTTCTACATTTGAAACTCTCATACACTCACATCCTTGCACAAACACAGAAAATACATTTGCAATAACTGAGGACCTTTCATGGGCGCTCACCACTGACTGCAGAAGTGGAGCAAGGATAGAGGTATGCAGTCTTTCGCATCTCTAAGCACTTCCCCCGCCCGCCCCCCCCCCCCCCGTCCTCCTGCTGGAATTCTGCAGGCACAGGAGCAACACTGCCTTGGAAAAAGAGGTAAACTGCAGTTGTGCAAGCAGCAGAGGCCAGCATCTCTGGGATTGCCGGCTGCGATACTGGAAGATTTGTCTCCATGACTTCTGTTAGGAGTGGGAAGGAGAGAATGAGAAGGTAGGGGATCAGAACACTATTCTTTTTATAAAGTGGTTTTTATTTTGGGTTTAGAAAGTCAAGCCAGCACTCTCCATTTATCACCAGGATACTCTTGACCTTAGGCTGTTTGCTTGAATCTGTCTCAGGCTGCTGCTGGGACACCGTTACTGCTGCCTGACTACTGTTCACCCACCTCACCGTTTGGTTGGCTCAGTCTGGCTTCAACTGCTTTAAAAAGCCTTTGCATTAGGACTAATTGTTTACCCCTGGAGTTAGCAAAATCTAAGGATTAAGTTGACTTCTCTTGCATTTATAGTGAGGACTTTCTACGGTGTAATTCTAAAACAGCATGGGAAAATGCATACTGGTAATACACGATTAACAGGTGACTTCTAAACAATCTCTTTGGTTTCCAAAGTTGTATGTATGTTTGTGAAAGGAGTAAATCCTTTTTCTAAAAAACATTTGCATGTCTGACTAGCCATACTAGTAAAAGTATCCCTCCCTGATTTCCAAAATAAACAAATGGCATCTGAGAAATTAGTAAAGCCTATTAATTGAGATGAATATTATAATTTAATCTTGCAGCAGCATCATTATTATTTATTGGGAGAATTGATAGCAAGATCCTAGGTAATGTCTGAGTGTAAATTTGGGAATGTTTTTTTCCCCCTTTGATTGATTCAAGGCTGTTCCACTTTTAACCTCTAAAAAACGATCTGTTTGCCTATATAGTGTCTCATATAAATTAATACCCATGCCACTGAAACCATAGGTGGTTGCCAGCCAGAAATTTGTCTCTTCAAAGGAGTGCTGTCAGCGTAGCTGCTGCTGTACTTGTATAAGCAAGTCAGGTGAGGCTTAGGACTTGGTTTCTAAGAGAGGCTCTGGTCTATCACAGCCATGCACTGACACCATTTCCTCACATCCTGTGCAAGAGACAGCAAGAAGTGTGAGCTCAGGATGACCCCAGTTTCTTCTAAAGCCGGTGCCCGCTGAGGATTGCCAGAAGCAGGGATACAGAGCAGCTCATGAGATCTGAAATATAAGCTCATCCCCGAGAACTATAGTTATTCTACAGTAACTAACTTGTTCTTCGTGTACGTGCCTGATCAGGTCCTAGTGTAGGTCCCTGGCTGGGCTATATTCCTGGAGCTGCTTTATTGATCTCCCAAACTTGGGAACTGCGGTTGTTTTTTTCAGTCCAAGGCTTGATCCAAAGGCCACTTCAGAATTCTTTGAGAAATCGTACAGCCTCCTTGAGAAGTTGATGTAGGCTGCTTTGGGAATGTGCAAGAGGATGTTTTTTGGGCACAGCAGTCACGGAGGTTAATGCACTGGTATAAATTATAAGCCCATCCAGATATACTCAATTATTTTGATATTTTTGTGATATGGTTGCCTTTAAGCTTTACATATCCACCCTCCCTACACTAGCATGAATAATGTAGACCTGTCAATACAGTAAAGCAAAACTCATGAAATCACAAAGTACATACAGTTCTTCTGTGTCATGGTTAACAGAATACAGGCTAATTGAGGTAGGCAGAGGTATTAGCACCTTTTCCCCTATCTGAAAGGCTGTACAAATAGATTGAGTCAAAGTGCACAGAGATTGCTAATACTTAGCATCTCAGGAAAATGTTGTAAGGAGTGTTTAGAGAGAATTCCAACAAAAGCAGATCATTTTCAGCAGCCACAAATAGAATATTGCCCTTCAGAAACTTTGATACTAAGAAGTTTTAAGAAAAGGAAAAAACAAAGACTAATTATGACTCTGAAGGCACACAGCCAGCTGAAATTGGTCTGAACTGCAGCTTCACTGAACTGACTGTGACATTACTCAAGTACAAATGACAAGCTGGGATCTTTAGTACTGAGACATGGAGCAGATGCTGATAATAATGTGCTGTCCATACGGAGAACTATTGTAATTTAAAAGAGTATCTGGTGAATATCCTTGTGCTCTTCATCGGGAATTTCTCTAGACATGGGGAGGAAGCTCAACCCCCACAAGGCTGATGCAAGCAAGATCACCTTTGGCGCTGAATGAGTGGTAGGGTGACATTGCATCTAGACCAAGTCAAGTAGCTGGGCTGAAGACTTGTTGGATGCATGTGGTGTCAATTGATGTATTTGGTGTTTCTGCCAGTGTAGAGCTCTGAAGATTGTAGTCACTAGAGGAACTGGTGATAGGGCATTGAAGACTACTAAAAGGAAAGTATCTGGTAAAAAGCCCATAAGCTCACCTACACTGAGCTTGGTCTTTATGTCAGCAATCATCACGTGTTTCTTTTACTTTATAGACCTTAGTGCTATGAGACTGGTAGCAATTGCTTTTGAGTTGGGAAACTGCTGAGGAAATAAGATGCTTGTTTTTCACAATTCAAAAAACCTATTTGCTGAGCTCGCCTTGTAGGAATTTTGCTAGATTCAAAGGTTGAAGCTCTCATAGCAAGAAGTCAGTTGCGTGCCTTGTTCCTATGCTGGGAATCATCTTCACAAAGACTCGGGGTTCCACTGTTGTGAGGTTTCTGAACGACCTACAGGGAGATCATTTAGGATAGACTAATTATTCTTAACTTTGTGTCAGGGTGTTAAGCCCTGTGCCTTCTGGGGAATATCCTTGCATTGCTTAGTTGTCCAGATAAATGTCGAACTGGCTGCCTGAATTCACAATGAGATTCTGATGAGCACAGCATCAAAGAATTCCAAACTTCTGCACATGACTTCAGAGTTTTTCCATGATTTCAGCTCTGTGACAATATGAAATGGGATCATGGCTGGTGTCTTTTTATTCATTAAAGGTTTTGGCAGGGAATAGATGGAACTCTCACAGAATTGGAGCGGTAATAAATGAGCCTGGTAATACACATATGGACTTAACATATGGCCTAATAGTGGTACCTTCATACCACTGCAGCTGAGTGAAAATTTTTGAAGCATCAGCAGTGCATGGAAAGGGACCTGTTTCCCAGCAAGAACAGAGTCACTGATCTGCTGTTGGTTAGGGTCATAATGAATGCCTAATAGAATTTTTTCTCCCTGCAGATCATCAGGAAGCTTAGCAACAAGGAATAAATAACTGGGCAAATTACGGGATCCTCACTGTCTCTTCCAGGGTACTTCACCTATCAAATCATCTGGGTAAGAGTGTGAGTGAGTGTCCTGTCTTTGGAAGTGGGATGCCCACTGCTGTTAGCACTTGGGGAACACCACAAAACCCAAGCATCCAAATTCCAACAGGTGGTTCTAGTGATGTTTGGTTTTGATTTGTCAGGAGACCCAACTGAGCAGTCCTATGGCAATGGGGAAGTGGCAAAGTGCCACTGGAATATGCTCACTGTCACTCAAGGTCCATGAGTATGGAGTGATGGTGACATTTGCCTCATCCTGCCACCCTGAACCCGCAGTGGTGTCTTTGCACCTGGTCATGCTCTTCATGTCTAGGGCGGAATCGAGCTCTCCTTTCACAAGGGTGTCTTGGGAAGGGCAAGCAAAGGCAGAAAGCACTTCTTGCATAATGGGACCCAGATATTGCAGGCTGGTGAGTGTCCTACCAGAAGTCTACTGAGGCTGAGCCTGATGGCTTCTGGGCCATGACAGCCCTGGTGGGATGGGACAGTCCCTGAAAAAGACATTTGGGGGATCCCGCTACAGAGACAGAGTGCCAGTTTGCGCCTTCTTTCTTAGGGATGCTATTGAATGTACAGTTGGGAAAAATGACTTGTAGGGTTTCTGAAGAAAGAAGTAGCTAGACCTCTGTTTTTGCGAAGCTACTAGAAGCTGAGAAGAGGTGGAGAGGGAGGATGCATCTCCATCCTTTTTTTGTCATGTAGGAGCACAAGAAACTCGGAACATTAGACTTTGTCACACAGTGATACATACAAGACTTAAAAAACAACAACAAACAAGTGTGGTGTATATGTGCTTTGTGTTGTACTCCAAGGAGAATGTTTACTGGATGTCATAAGAAACTGCATCTTTAGATGATTATTTTTTTTTAACAATAGGACCAGCAGTACTTACTAATTTAGTAGTTTGACTCAGCTAATGCTTTCAGGATCTATTTCCTACAAATTAAGAACACATGTATTACTATGGTAATACACAAGAAGGTACTTATTTAAACAACAACATTTTTATTTCAGGCTCCTTTCACTTTGAATTAAATATAAATGAACGCTAAAAGATGACATTTCATACCATATGAGGCTGATGACACAAATCCTGTCTCAGGGTGGTTTTTCTTCCACATACTTTTTGATTACAGCTTTTGTAGTTCAAAGGCTCCTGTCAGAGCTTTGATGTGGGGAAACCTGCTGTGTTGTCATCTCTGGATACTAAAAGTGAATCACAGCGAATGCAGGTTGGTGCTGAACACCTATTAGTGAGCAGCAGGCAAAAACTACTTGTAAATAAACAAATAAAAACCCCAATGAATTTGGTTTGGGTTTTTTTTTTTCTGTGAAAGATGCAACGATATGAATTCGCCCTTGTAATAGTAGGTGTGTAATGCAGGTAAACTGGGGTTTTGTGGTTTTTTTCCCACAAAAGCTGTGGGCTGTGCGAGGGCCTGAGGTTCCCATGCGCCTGCCCAGGGGCGCTGCCAGACAAGTGTTCTCCCTCGCGGGTGGGGGTACGTATGAATATAAACGTATATATGTGTGTGTGTATGTACAAACTCCATGCATACAAGGCTTTATTTATACAAATAACTTCCAGCTTAAGACTTTTGTGTAGGGGAATACCTAGAAGATATACAAGTTATGCTTGAGTATAGCTTGTACTTCGTGGTGGTGATAGCTTCAGCAGGTTATTTCCTCTGTCATGGTGGTGAACAATTTTCTGTAAGCAAGCCATTTGAAAAATGTATTTGGAATAAGAAACCATACGCTGGTTTCTTAGTGGTCATTTGTTTTGACCATTCAAGTAAAAATCATATTAAAATTAATAAAGGAAAAAGCGGGCGGTCGGGCCCTGTGCTGGACTGAGCACACGCAGTGGGCGCATGGACGCCTTTAGGCGCCGACCCCAGCAGTGGGGGCGGCAGGAAGATCCCCTGCCCGTTTTATTTTTGGGTCTGTGATGCCAACATGCATCTTTCCGGCAGGTGCTCACACCCTTTTCTCCCGAGGGCTCGGCAGAGTTCACGCGTTGGTAAGCGCAGCCACAGGAGGATGTGGTGCAACGTTTGGGGTGCCCTATTTTCATCTAACGCAGTGGCAGGTAGAGCAGCCACCCCATAAGCGCGACGGTGGGGGCGTGACGAGACCCACGCTTCTCAGACACGCGTGGAACCACCCGGCATCAAGGGTTTGGAGGACGAAAGAAAGGGAGGGGTGAGGGAAAGGCGGACGGCGTCAGGGGCCGAGGGCCGCCTCCCGGTCCCCCGCGCTCACCGGCCCGCCGGTAGCCGGGAGGAGGCCCTGGGGGCAGGAACCCTCCGCTGGGCGCTCGCCCTGTCAGGCGGCCCGTCTGCCGCTTCAGACCTGGGCCTAGGGCAGGGCTTTAACACTCAGGTTGGTCCCGGGTAAAGGGGTCTGGACCCCGTCCGCGGGTGGGAAGAGTGTGAGGCGCGGGACGGGGAGATTGCGCAGCTCCCTTCGATAGCTCAGCTGGTAGAGCGGAGGACTGTAGAGGCACGGCCTGCGGGAATCCTTAGGTCGCTGGTTCGATTCCGGCTCGAAGGAGAAGCGTCACTTTTTGCGCCGCCGCGCGGGGCGCCCGCCGCTTTTTCCTTTCCCTCAGCAGCTTCACCCGCCGTTGCGCGGCCGCTCGCGCCGGGGCGTTACGGGGCGGAGGGTCGGGGAGACTCGCTCCCCCAACATGCCTCGCCCCCGCCGCCCCTCCCCCTCCCCTCCCGCGGCGGGCGACGGGCCCCGCCCCCGCCCCGCCCGGGTCGCGTGCGGCGGCGGCGGCCAATGGGGCGGCAGTCCGCCTGCGCAGATTCAAACGGTGGCTCGGGAAGGAGGCTGGGCGCGAGATTCGGCGGCACCCACCGAGCCCGCCGCGAGCGCGGCGGCGGCGCAGCCCGGGCAGCGAGGGGCTGGCTGGCGGCGGGGCCGAGCCCAGCCGGACAGTAGCCCGGGGTGGGAAGGCGCTGCCGGAGCCCGCGGCAGCTCTGACAGGAGGCGGGGGGGGAGGCGAGAAAGGGGCCGCTGCGCGCTCCGTCCTTACGGGCAGGGGCCAGGCCGAGGCATGCCTGACGCGCCGGGCGCCGGGCCGGGCCGGCGCTGAAGGCGGCTGTCGGGGCGTTGTGGATACCGCGGGGAGGAGAGGGCCGTCGGAGGAGCCCTGCCTGCCTCAAACCTTCCTGAGCCGCCAGTGCCCCTCTCCCTCCCCCGCGCCGCCCGGCTGTGAGAGAAGGAGCCCAGGCGGGGGCTCGGGGCCCCCGCGCTGCCCCCCGCTGCCGTGGCGGCCACCCCCTATGGTGCGCCCCGAGGATGGCGAAAAGATCGCGCAGGTGAGTGTGGCTGCGGGACCTGCCCGGGGATCCCTGCGCCTTCTGACCCCCCGGCCCGGTCGGTCGCTGCCTTCCCGGCCGCCGCCCCGCGCCCAGGTACCCCCCCGCCCATCGCCCCGGGATCCCGTCCAGGTGCCGCCGCCCCGCCCACCCCCTCTCCCCGCCGAGCTGTGCTGGCGCTGCTCTCGGACTCCTTCCACCTCCCCGGCCTCGGGTGTCACTGCCCACCGCCCGCCCTCTGCCCGATTCCTCCCTCGCCCGGCACCCGCACAGGTACCTGTCTGTCTGTCTTCCCTCCGGCTTACGAGCACCAGCGCTCGGGTATAAATCTCGCCTCTCACTTCTGTGCTTTCCCTCAGACCATCTTTGTTGTATCTTACCTAGGCAACTCCTTCGCTTTTCTTTTCTGTGGTCGCGGAGCCTGTCAGTAACCACTACGCTGTCTCCGCAGCAGCTTTTCCTGCTGATTACTTTCCTTTCTGCTGGAGTAATACTTCTTGCTTTTCTGCTCCCAAGTGGCTTTGGCACAGCCTTGATGTAAGGTTAGGGGTTGTTCAGTTAAAGTCGATGTTCAGGCCTGCTGATTCTTCCAATATCTTAAGTGCACCTGCTTTCTCTGATTTGACATATTCTTTGATGGAGGATGTCGTAATCTAGCCTTGAATATTCCTGGGAGAGAATATTTTCCTCAAGAGCTTCAGCAGCAGCCCCAGATCGTTTTGATCTATCTTTTGTTTTATTGATATGAAAATGGGTGTGTCTTTACTTTGTATTCAGAAGGTGGGTCTTGGAGAAGTTTTATTGCTATAGTTATTCTTGTCCCAAATAGAAAATCAGTTTCTGAAAAGTGATAAAGAAATGTAAAAGGAGGATTAGGATTAAGAAAGGAAAGAATGCTCAATGAGTAATACTAATGCGTGAGTTACCTATGGCATCTGGGGTTTACTGCGACTGCATACTTCTTGTGGAATTGGGGGTGGTTTCAAAGTTACAGACACTAAAATTGCTTCTGCATTTTTCTCTGACATGGGAAGAGTTCGTAAATTAGTATTCTTTTTCTGCAAAACTGCAACTAAAACAAGAAAGCAACGCTTTGGGGTTCTAGGTGTGTAAGGAACAAAGATTCATTAAGGGGCTTTGCTTGCAGTGGCTAACTGGTGGAGCTTTCTGGATTTAGCTGTCTGCAAGAATCAGCTCAGAGAGAGAATGTGTCTTGTTAGTCCTAATCTGCATTTTGTAATTTAAGAGACTTTCATCTGTGGTATTGCAAACAATAGTTTCGTCTTTGCAAAGCTTTAGCTTGTATTATCTCCCATGGTTATGGAGTGCTTTGATGTCATAATTGAAAATGCAACTCGTTGTGGATAGCAGAGGAACATTTGATGGGAGATCAGTAGCCCTAGAAGAATACTGTGTCAGTGTGTGGTGATGAATGATATCTCCATAACTATCTCTCATATCTTGTAGTTATAAGTTTACATGAAGGTGACTTTAAGATTGTTAATCTAAATGTGGAATAAGGAGAAAGTATAATTGTTTTGCACCAAATGGAATCAAGTTTAATTTTGTTAAACTACTCTTGGTTTTTACATTTGGAAGCTTAATTTTTTCCCTCTGACTGTTCTCGACTCAGAATTACAAAGACAGCTAGCACAGAACTCATTAAATACTTTTTTTTTTTTATTGTTACAGATTTGTTACTTGATGAAATTTGGTGGCTGTGTTCCACTTTGGGGCAGTATTTTAGCACAGCTTCATAACTGCTAAAGAACTGTCAAATGAACCCAACGTGTTTGAAAATCTTTTATTTTTAATTGAGAACTGAAATTAGTAGTACCAACCATTAATGTATATTTGATTTATAATCTACTGGTGTCCTGTTCTAAACAAGACTGAAGACTAAGTGGTTATTCATGTGGAATCAAGGTGCAAGAGAGGTTAGTGCTCACTTGGCTGGCCCTTGCCCCCATGAAGGGGGTTTGGCTGTGGGACGTGCCTGCTGCTGGAGAAATCCAGGTGCAGGGTTCTAAACAGCTGCTGCTGGCAGGGACCCTGCATTATCTAATACTGGTGCTCTTATGAGCATCACTACTGTGTACATGGAGCCCTTCCTCTTTTTTTAAAATCCCCACAACTTTTCATGTAATGGAAGACTCTGTTCTTGAACTAGTTTGCCGTGCAGTTTGTGAGTAAGGACGTTGTGTTGACAAACAGCTTTACCACAGGCCAAATTTTAATTATAAGTACATTGTATGGCCTGCTTGGTATGAAATAGGATTATA
This sequence comes from Larus michahellis, assembly GCF_964199755.1. Classification (NCBI taxonomy): domain Eukaryota; kingdom Metazoa; phylum Chordata; class Aves; order Charadriiformes; family Laridae; genus Larus; species Larus michahellis. The sequence continues at coordinate 131,770,930 of NC_133897.1, read as the reverse complement.
ATATCAAGATACGCTTCTTATAATAAGAAGATATACTCCTGAAGTTTGTTGAGAACCTGTGGATAAGAGACAAAAAAAGAAGGTGGGAGGGGGAAGTGAAAACTCTTAGTTACCTGTGAGTTTAAATCCTATTTTCTCAAGTCTCAAGCCACTTAGTGCGAAACTCTTACAATCATTGTGTTTGTAGCTTATTTTTTTGTAAGTATTCTGAAGAACTTGCTGTCGACGTTTAGACAACCTTACCGCTTTGTATTTCACTGGCTCCACAAAGTTTTAATAGGCTTACATGCTACTAACTCCTTCTACTGCATCATGCAGCTAAGTAGAACAAATCCAGATGTGGCGTAGGATGTAGAAGCAATGTTACATACACTGTGTCTGCAAGAGCTGGGAATGTACTACCTTGCGGTAATTCTTTCGAGGAAGTAGTGCTTCTTGAATGACAGTTTATTCGTGTTAGCCACTGAGAACGTACTCAGTTCGTGGGAAATAACAAACATACATAAATGGTTGATCAGCATGCTGTGTGGGTGAATTGCATGCTGTGGAAAATAATGCAGCAATCTGCCATCTGATCGGTTCTTAGGACACCTGCACAAGTTAATTCCATTACTGGGAAAGTACTCTTTAACCTTGGGTTGAAAAATGGAAATAACTTTCAAGGCTGAGCAGAACTTATAAATTTAGTTTTGAACATGAATTTGTGATGTTTATATCGTGCTTTATACTGATAATAAAATGGAGAAAAGACTGCAGCATGAAACTGCTTTTAATTAAAGCTGTGTGTTTTGATAGGAGTCCCTTCTTTGTGTCTTTGCTATAACTAATGCAGAGGAACTGCTTGTCTTGTTGTTAGGCCTGGATTTCCACATGCATTTGAATTTGTGCTGTCTAACATGAGTCACTGACATATAAGTTTAAGTGATATTTCCATGAAACATTTCCCTGAGCTGCTTGTTTTTAAGGCTTTGTTCACCAAGGCTGTGAAGTATGCATTTCTCCAGCAGGTGGAGCGTGATCTACACGGAGTCACAGAGGTGACCTGGCTTCCTGCCCCTCTGACTCTTAACTTAGAGGGTCAGCACTGATACTGTAATTATGTCTTGCTGGAATATTTCTCTCCAAAGATTTGTATCTAATTCCTGTAACATTTAGGAAACGCTTTTATTCAAGGCAGGAGCCCACTTAAATATCAAGTTGATGCTAAATGACTTGGCACCATTGTTGTGTTTGTTGTTTGAGTTACGGAGTTGGAACATTAATGCATTTTGCAGACTAGCAAATTACTTTATCTTATAAGCTCATTTGTGTAAAATAAAGATTCATAAATGTATTACAAAAACATGACCTTAAATAATAGTTTTTACTTCAAATTTAAGTCTGGACTTGGAATGAATTATCTGTCCATATCCTACTTCAGGGCCTTGAAATTCGAGTTAACTCTGTTCCTTTGACATGGTGAATATAGGCCACTGCTGGAGGCAGATCTTATGTTCGTGCAAATTCTGTATGTCATTTTAGAATAATATGTACATATTGGAAAAAAGCTACAAGTAGTTAGAAAAAATAAGTTCTTTAGAGTTATTTTTAACGCTTTTTCTATATTCTTCTCCTGTTGTACTCTGCAGTGAGGAAGACGATGACCTTCAATATGTGGATCATGACTATGAAGTACTACAGCAAAAAGGTTTGAAGAAGATATGTAACAGGGTGAAATGGACACGTGATGAGGTAATACTTTTTTTGGCTTTAGTTTCATTCCTATATGATATTGGTAGCGCATGAAACGTTATTATTTAGTATCATATTGGGATAGCATGTAACATTTATTGGCTGAGATTATGTCTTAACAGGATGAAAGGCTAAAGAAGCTGGTGGAACAAAATGGTACGGATGATTGGGCTTTCATTGCTAGTCATCTTCAAGTAAGTTGAATTTCTGTTTCAGTTAAGTTCCCTTTTAATATTTATTTACTTTAGTCATGTATCTAGTTTGGAAATGAGGTGAAACAGAAATCAGAAACACATAATAGTAAAAAATATTTTAAAGGGTGCTTGTAAATTGGGCTTGAGAACTAGCTTAGGCCTTGGAGAACCTTATCAGCTCAGGCTGGGGCTCAAGTGATGGTCTGAAATAATCAAAAGTAATTGATGCCTTCTGTCCACCCTTGCTATTTGTTTTCATTCTGGAGTATATTCTTGCTTCCTGTTGATTGCATCACTGGTGGTGGTTATATCTACAGGATGTAACCCACCCCATATCCCTTTTCCTAAGAGTTTTTGCTTGTTTGTTGTTTTTTTTGTTTGTGGGTGGTGCTTGGGGTTTTTTTTGATTTTGTTTTCAGTGACGTCTGCTTCCCTAACCTATGTAAAACTTTTCACCCAATGATATCTTCAGTTGCTATGAACGGAATCTCAGCGGGTTTCTCGGAAGTTTCCTACTGGCTCTTAAAATTTCTTGTTCTGTTCCAGTGGTTGGGTGGAATGAGTAGAAGACCTGTTGGTTCAAACATTAAATGACTCCTCAGCTGTATGAGCTGCACTGGTAGAAAATACCTACAAATAGAATCAATGATATCTGTTTCTCTTCTGATTAAATGTTATAAAATGCCTACTATAAAAGCATGGTTAGACTCTAAGGCTGAAATCACTACCTAGTATTGAATATTCAAATGTTAGAAATAAAAAAAAAAAATTACACCCACCCCCCTGCCTTTGTGGTTCTTGTAATATTGAGTGGGATGATACAGTTGTATGAAATTCCTGTGTAACTACATAAAAATAGACTTGAATTCTAAATGCTGAACAACTGTAACTTTTCATTGTTCTAATCATACTTGTGCAACTGTGGTGCTTCTGATTTTTATTTTTTTTTTCCTAGGTGGCAAAGTATAGCTATCAGGGAACGAACTCAAAGCTTCTAAGATTAAGGGGTGCATAAGCAAATTACTATTCCTTATATGTATATTATCCCCTTCCAAAAAGCAGTGAAATGAATGAATGGCAGAGGAGAAAGAGATAATACCAAAAAGCTTTTATATTAAACTGTTCAAAAATACGTTTGGTGATACTGATCTACAGGTGCAGCATAGAGTTGCATTCAACAGATCTAACAGTTTAATTTAATAAACAGTTCTTCAGCTGAAAACAAAATCTTCTGGAGACAGAAAGCTATTGTTCAGCTGAGCCCAAGTGAGGTTGAAAAAAGGCTCCCCAGCTATCATGGGAAACACACTAGGATCAGACTGCCCATTGCAGAGTTGTTGAGGTTGGAGGGAACCTCTCAAGATCATCTAGTGCGATCCGCCTGTTCAAACAAGGTCAACGTGAGCAGGCTGCCCAGGAAGACCAAGTATATCTTAAGTTACTAGCATGTAAAGGCGCTCAAACTGCCATGTTTTCAGAACCCCATTTCACTATTGGGCTGGGCACAAGTAAAACTTCCCTCTATTCTGCTCAAAAAAGTGACGATGGCTTAAAGGTGACTCTCAAGAGAGGGAACACAGCTTGTATTCTCTTTCAATTTATTGTGGTTAAGGCACACCTGAAACGATTTTATGGTTTTATCCCATCATTTGTTTTTTTTCTTCTCCCCCAGATATATCATAATTTCAGAAATGCCTGGGAGGTAAAAACAGTGAAAGGCCACAGTTTCAAATTTTTTCTTTCATTGAAAATGTGAACAGCTATCCTATATTGAACCAGTCTCCATCAGCTTATTTCCGTCAGGAAATAATGGTGTTTTGTAACAAACTCTAGTGTGCTTTTTAATCATATGGTATCTACTTGTGATTAACTTGAAGGTACTGTGATCAACGTAATTTTAGATGTAAAAAAAACCCAAACCAGTGGTTTGAGTATTTTTTCTGGTCTTGGAGACTGCTTCTTTTTTAACTTCATCGTAGCATGGTAACACCTTTACTTGGTAGACAAGCCCAGCAAAACCTTGAAATTGGTACTTGCTATCCAACAGCTTGCACTGAAGAGATTAAATCATCATGTGCCAGTGTTATAAAAGGTGTACTACTATGCTGTGGTGGGGCAGGCTCTTATCTGCATGTTTCTAAGGATTGGACCAACTACCCTGAGAGCCCAAAACTTTCCTACAAACAGTTTTTAGGAGGCTAAGTGAAAGCTTACTTCTCTTTCATAACTGGGAACAATATTTCAAAAGATCCTTAGTGAAGCTACAGAAAAGCACCATCTGTCCTGAGCAGAAAAAGCAATGTTGTTTAATTAGTATGTGTTAGCTAAACTTCATATAAATTGGTTTCCCTTACACTGTAGTAAAGAGCTAAGAATATATTCAGTTGAGACTTAGAAAAATGTTTATCATATTATTTGAAAGGAAAAGTATTTGCTTTAAAAATGTCTTTCCTTATATAGGTTATAGATAATGTCAAAAGCTTGTCAATCACATAAGGTTCAGAGAAGGTGTGGAGTAATGAGGATAAAAATAATTCTAAGTTTTTCTTTAGAAAAGAGTAAGTTCTGAGTTTGGTTATCAAGTAAGAACACTGAAGTAATTAGATTAGAGCTTTGTGCAAGGCTGTTGGTTTTTGGTTTTTTTTTTTTTCTGGAGAAGAGTTTTTTATAAGCAAACGGAAGAAGAAATAATAAAGGAGAATTTAACTACGATACTTAGAACAAAGGTCTGAATAAGTCTTTTAATTTGAAATAAGCCAACAGTTCTGGCTAGCTAATATTTACAGTCTTATGTATTCAAGAATTTAACAGCTACACCGGTCTTCTAAAACTATTTCAGAATCGTTCAGATTTTCAGTGCCAGCATCGATGGCAGAAGGTACTAAACCCAGAATTGATTAAAGGTCCCTGGACTAAAGAAGAAGATCAGAGGGTAATAAAATCTAATTGATACTGTACTCTTTCATTGTAATAAAATTGGCATGTGACTGCTAAGAATGTGTACTTTTTCTTAGGTTTCATCCCCACAAAGATGATGTATCTTGTGACATAGGTAATTACATTACATTATGCTGTGTGAGAAGGAAAAAGAAAATGCAGCTGCTCTTAAGTAGATGGAATGTCTGGTCTGCTCAAGTGTTTCATTTCCCTTTGCTCAGATTGCTAGCTGAACTACCCTAGCTTACCAAATAGAGGAGAGCTCTTTTAAGCACCAAAGATCAAAGGTCTCATTTATACCCCTTGTTCCTCAAACCCATCAGACTTAAAGGGGTTGTGAATAAGGGAAAATAATTCATACTCAGCTGTTAATGAAGCTACCAATGGTGTTTTAGACTCCTTTTCCCCATCTCTGTTAATCCACACTACAGCTTTTTGCCTGAAAAACCTGTTCTACTCTGTAGGGAGGTGTGCATATAGCTTTCACATGCAGTATTTCAAATCGACTGCTTATTCCCACTGTTTAAAATTGTTTTAAGATATTTAAAGTTGGTATTTGTCAACTTGTGAATATGGTCTTCCTAATCTCTTTTTTACAGTTCTCATCAGTCTTTTAAGAAAAAGCTTCTAAGGCGTAAAAACACACAGAGATGGGATGAAAGTTGGGAGTAGAGGTGTGGGGTTTTTCTCATATGTATGTTGTTGAAAAAAGTCAAACCAAGCATCTTTACCAGCTTCTTTTTTTTTGGTCTGTCTTAATGTCAGCTTATGTAATGGGTAACAGAAAGGAAACTTCTAAATTAATTTTTTCATCAGTGTATACATATATTCTAAACACAGTGAATTTGGAGTTAATAAGCAATTTTCTGATTTCTTGAAAAATACTTTTAAAAATCCCAAGACACTGTCTGCCTCTTTAGGCCTAGTATCTTATCAAGGTGACTGTTATTATCCTATTCTAAAATGTGAGTTTATCAGTGTTATCAGCCTTTGATTAGGAAAATTAGGGTTTGGAATTATAACATGCTTTCATCTGTGTTCCAGGTTATTGAATTAGTTCAGAAGTATGGTCCAAAGCGCTGGTCTCTAATAGCAAAACATCTGAAAGGAAGAATAGGCAAGCAGTGCAGAGAGAGATGGCATAACCATCTCAATCCTGAGGTAAAAAAGTCTTCATGGACAGAAGAAGAGGACAGAATAATCTATGAAGCTCACAAGCGTTTGGGAAACCGATGGGCTGAAATAGCCAAACTTCTTCCTGGAAGGTGCTTTTCAACTCTGTTTATGTTAAGTATTGGAATATGGGAAGCGATCATCGCACAACTCTTTCCAATATAATTTGTTACAGAGCATCTGTTGAAACCTATGTCACAACATTTTTATCTTGATAGATACTAAAATTTTTTAATATCCTTTCCATTTGATTATGTATTCTTAAAAAGCCATAAAACCAATAAAAAGACCTCTAACACTCTGCAAGTTCCTTCAAAAATCCTCCTGTTCACTTAGAAAAAAAACTGTCACTACAAGTAATAGTGGAAGAATGCATTAACATCCTATGACTTGATATCAAAGTGCCATCATGAATATGCATCTGGGGTGACTTTCTTTCTGGTTTAAGATCAGAAATTCTTTTTTTATTTACTTTTTGTGGAACACTTCTTGTTAAACAGGACACTCAAAAAAGAGAATCTTGGTAACCTTCACAAGTTCAGGCTTAGGAATCACGCATTGCAAAGCCAGTTGGTTACCATGTAGTCTCTAAGTTAATAATGAATTGTATGTGTTGTTCTCTTTATCTTTCTTTCAAGTGTGATCAAGTCAAGTGTCAAGTCTTTCACTTGTGGAAAACAAAATTTTAGTGTATAAAGAGTTTAATGAAATAAATTTTTTTTTTTTTACCTTGTGCTATTAATTGAAATTCAATGTTAAGCTGTCCCTCTCAGAATTCAGTCTGTGTGCTTAGGAGGTGACTGTCTAGCAGTGCCCGAGGAATGTCTCCCAACTTGTTATGTTGGGAAAATGAGTCCTTGGAGATGTGTGTTTAAAAACTTGACGTTTAGATTAAATACACAATCCATGAATCACAGGAAATCCTTTGAAAGAAGGGGAAGGGAATGGATTGCATCTTAATAGAATTTCAGTGAAGGAAGACGAGTTTGTAAGGACACAGGCATTCCTAATTCACTAACTTATTTCTTGAAAATAAATCCAAGATGAGACTCTTAGCTGAAGATTGGATCCTAGACCTAGAACACTTGTAGGGTTCATCCCACACTAGTGGGATGAAAAAGGGGAATACTTCTTGGAGTTAAGCTTAAATGAAGAATGGGCCTTAAAGAGATTTTTATTTTACCTCTCTCTAAGGCTAGTAATAATATTGCTAGTATTTTAGACCATAATGCATTCATATTCCACTCTTGCCTTAATGCGTGTATAGTGTTAAAAGTGATTTCCGCCTGCTTTCCCCATACAAGATCAAGGGCACCAAGAGGTAGTGGGATGTTCTTCCACAAAGCCGCCCATAAAACTCAAAGCTGGGAATGCAGGCTGTCATTTTTTTAGAAGAGATGTCTTCCAGTGGCAAGCACTAGCCACAGTGCCCTTATGCTGTTGGACAGTAGGATGATTGCCTTAGCTTCGTGTTCTGCAAATTTGTAGCAGAGGGTAAATAGTGTAGTGACAGAGAACACATGGTGGTTCCAAGTGGCCAAGAAAAAAGGCTTTCACCCATGATAACAGCCAGAACCAAGGCTTTCTCTTTTGCTGCTTTTAATTTCCTGCAGACATGACGTTTAGTCATGGACGTTTAGTAGGAAGTTTTGAGAAGAGTAGCTCTTAAGTCATTCTGCCAAATCAAGCTGCCGGAGCTTTCTGGATTTGTGGCTTCAAATTCACCTACTGTACAAACCTTGTAACTTACGCTGTATGTTAAACTTCGACATATGGAAACCAGTCACTATTGTACACTTTCATTTTAGGACTGATAATTCAATTAAAAATCACTGGAATTCAACAATGCGAAGAAAGGTGGAACAGGAAGGATATTTGCAAGATGATATAAAGTCTGAAAGAGCTAGTTCATCCAAACAGCCCCAACCTTGTCTGACTATGGAACACTTGCACACTCAGAATCAATTTTACATACCCGTTCAGACACATGTAAGTTCAAAATCCAGAATAATTAGTATTTCCCAGTTTCAAATAATTTTTGGGTTTGGAACAAGAAATAAATCTGAAAGAATGAAGATCTGTTGAGTTTTTTCGTGATGTTATGGTAATTTAGGATTTGTAAGCCATAATAAATAGTTTATGTGCAATAAACTAGAGATAATTTTATAGCCTCCTTTTCTTCAGGGTTTGTAAAATGATTTGTGTCTTTTTAGATTCCAGCATACCAGTATGCCTCACCAGAAGGCAGCTGTCTAGAACATGCCTCAGCTTCTTCCAACTTAGTTCAGGTAAATTGTTAACGGGCATTGTAAATTAGGAGAATGTACTGTGTATTATGCTGTAAAATTAAGAGTTTAAAACCTATAACTTCAAAATGTCCTTAAGTCTTCATCATACACGTAGTTTTATGTAAGTGTTCATCTGTAAGTAGGCTTGCTAGCTTAATTAGTATTTCTAGGTAGGATAAAAGGATCTGTCTTTATACATGCCAGAAACACAACGGTTGTGCTTATTTCTGACAGATTATGGCTTAAAACATAGTCTGCTAGTTAAATCTTTAGGTTAAAATTATGACCTGTTAGTATTACCTAGCTTCTGAGAGATTTAAAGACAAGATTTCACTACTTTATATATGTAATAAATATAACCCTATGTGAAAGGCTTGGTTCAAATAACTTACTGTGACTTACACTTATGTCTGTGCTTTTTTGTTCTCAATAGGTTTTAATTTTTTCTGACTGATAAAATTCTGTCAATCAGTTGAAGGTGCTCTTTTACAACATTCTAAATGTATTCTAAAGTATTGAAAAACTTCAAAACAAAAAAAATTGGATATGTTTATTTCCTTTTGCTCCTTTGGGCTCACTTAGAATATATCTGAAATTCCTCATGTGTTGCAGATTGAATGTAGATCTTGATTTACAATATGACTTCCTGGAAGATTTTTGTGAATTTTAAATTAGTAAAATAATTATTTTGACACAGGGAATAATAAATACTTTGTTTATGCTAGCTGCATTTAGAGGCATTCTGCAGAACTCGGTACCTAACCTTAAATTGCCCTGTGCAGGTTGTCTGTTTCATGTTGCGTTTTCTTCTCTGATCTCAGTATAAGAATACAAATCGTAACAAAGGCCTCATATGGCCTTTGACGGTCTGGATTGCACTATACGGAAAAGTATAAGATACTTTCTGCTCCTTGAAGTCCTCCCTAAACTGGGGAGTATAACTAGTTTTGAAACTCGTGGCATAAATCCTCAACTTATCTATATTTATAGCAGTTTTAAGGAGGTTAAAAAGAAAACAACCAACCAAAACCAACTAGTTAATTTTCTTTTCTGATCGTAGTGGTAGGATTGCTTGTGTAGACACTGTCAGCAAATGCTGATTTGAAACACTTTCCGGCACAGTTAGTGAGGATAAGTAACTTGAAATTCTAGAAAGCACATGAAAACACAAGCACATCTACTAAGGTGCTAACATTGTTGCTGCTATTAAACACAGAACTGAGTGACTTTTGGTTAAAAAGTTCTATAATGTACTGAGCTTTTACAGGCCGTATTAGAAATTTGTTAAAATATTGGCTTGTATACCACTTTAACATCAGATCATTTTCCTGGTAATTGCTGGAGTTCTTTCGCTTGCAAGTGAGTACTGTGTTACAAAATATCCTGCTCTGTGTGGATTTCTGTTAAAAATGTGTTACACTGTAGAATCTGTACTGTGGAGGGGTGACAGCAGTGGAAAATAATAATGGCTTCTTTCTTAAATTTTTCAGCAGTCATTTATCGATGATGATCCTGATAAAGAAAAGAAAATAAAGGAACTTGAATTGCTACTTATGTCAGCAGAGAATGAAATCAGAAGAAAACAAGTGTCTTCTGTAAGGACTATACATTTATGTAAATATTTGAATATGCTTAACTGAGATTAATCCTCAGCAATTTGTAAATGGATGTTTGGTTTTGTGTGGGTTTTTTTCACTCAACCTTCTAAATCAGACCTATGTCTGTTGGGTTGTAAAACAAAGTCTATATATTACAATTGAGGCAAATTATTATTAGTGCAGTTTTCTAAACTGTGAAAACAGCAGAAATATGACTTGCAATTTGGCAGTTGTTCCTACGAGCCAAGATTTTAATCCTCTTCAAGAGGTTGCATGCTTGTTGATATCGGCGGCATTCAGTTTTATAGATCAGCAATGTTGATCATCTGTTCCACAAAGAAAGGTGAAAAACCTGCAGATGACAGTCACTTATTTCCTCAGGAACAGAGGGCTGTGAACAACCTCAGACACCTAACCAACCCAATCATACTGATCACTAATTTAGATTACAGTTGAACTTCCAGTTTTTTGTGGTGGAGCTATTCCTGGCATTCTCTTGAAACAGTGCAACATTCTGCCAATTTAGTGCAATCTGCTTTTATTCTAGATTTCCAGTGGAAATGAAAATCTGTTTCTTGAGTACTAAGCAGTGTACTAAAACGGCATAACCATTCAGAAGTTAAGTAAACTGTCAATGCAGAATCCGTGTTAAAAAAAAATTGTATCAAACAAGAAGTATTTCACATTCTAGAAACAATTTCTAATCCTAAAATGTACCTGTGTTCTGTAGTGAAGATGACTTCGTAATATACTGATGTTCAGGAACACAGAAAACTTGCATCAGAGATGGCTTCCAATACAACCCATAATTATCTAAGTTATAAGCATGTATAAGATATGAATGAGAGGTAAGATAAAAATCTTACACAACTTGAGAATGTTGAGTATGTTAGTGTAAGGAGAAGACTAACTGCCTTAATGCAAATAGATAATTAGTGTTTGCAAAAGCAGAAAATTAATAGTTATGCTTAATCTTTCCGCATACTACCTTTTTTTCCCTCCCTGCGGTCACATAATTCACTCTTTTCAACTTCTAAGTTGAATAAGATTGACATGTTTCTTCATACCTTTTAGCAAGCTGGAAACTTACCTTGTTGGTCTGGAAGTTTTGTCACGGAAGATTGTGTGTCTAATACACTAAATAGCCTTGGGGAACAAACAAGTGATTTCTACAGCATGGATGAGACCCACGGCACATCTGTTCAGCAAAATTCCCCCCCTAGGTATTTGGCTGTGGAAGCAAATACAATGTTATCATCTCTACAAACCATTCCAGAATTTGCAGAGACGCTAGAGCTTATTGAATCTGTAAGTCTATATTTATTCTAAAGAAGTGTTTATTTAGGAACATCAACTTACACAATATGTGTAAAATACTCTTGAAATTACCTTCTGCTGTACTTGTCTGTAGTTTCACCCATATTGAGTGATTTGTTTTATTGCCTGTTTTAAATGAATTATGTTTTAAAATATTGTGTTTTAGGATTGTATGGAAGATACAGGGTGAATAATTCAGTATATGGCTTTTGGAGGTAGAGAACTGTTAGATTGGCTTGGACATTGCAAAATAATCTTGGATAAGCCTGCTGGTGTTTGAGTATTTTGCACCTTGCCTCATAGGATCCTGTAGCGTGGAGTGACGTCACCGGTTTTGAGCTTTCGGAGGCTGTTGTATCTCCTGTCAAGCCAGCTCCTGTTAAACTAATGCGGATTCCACACAATGAAGGGACTGCTGAGTGCCAGTATAATGTCAGCGTTGTGCTTGATGGCAAAAAACACAGTAGCATCAGTGGTGAGGAAGAAGCAGTTTTTCCAACAACCCCAAGCTTAACTAAATTCAGCACTCCGCCTACTATCCTAAGAAAGAAAAAGAGATTGCGTGTTGGGCAATCACCAGTTAATGAACTGAATGATGGCTTGTGTAATGATGCCATCAATGTTGCACTAAAGCATACACCAGTGAAAACACTACCATTTTCTCCATCACAGGTGAGTTTATTTTTAAATATTGGTAAACTATGAAGACTGCAATGGCTGGATTATAAATTACAAGTACTTTAATAAATTGTTAAATAACCTATTTCCTCTGTTTTGAAGACTAACTAGTGGGAAGGGGAGCGGCAACTTATGTCTGAGCTCACACTTTCTCTTGCAAATAATTGTTGATAGAGACCTATTGTCTCTGACTTAATTAAGCAGTAGGGATTTTAAGGAGAAAATCAAGGTTTCAGTGATAAATATTGCAAATGTCTTGGAGTGTAAGTCAAGAATAGCTTATTGGGGTTTGTCAGTAAAAGCCTTTCAGATATATACATAAATTTTTTTTTTTTACTGCTCAGTACAGTGTTGAAGTTTTGTCCTTTAAGGTTGCTTAGTTGTTTTTTTTTCTCTCTTGCACTTAAGTTTTTCAACACTTGCTCTGGAAATGAACAATTTAACCTTGAAAATCCTGCATTTACATCAACTCCAATCTGTGGGCAGAAAGTTCTTATTACGACTCCTCTACACAAGGAAATGACACCAAAAGATCAAAAGGAAAATGTGGGGTAAGATTATTACATTAAACATCTGGTGTGTTGCTCAAACAAGTTTTTCTGAACATTGAGAAATTAATCTACCTATATGCATACTGTGAATGAGTTTTAAACCCCCTAACACTTAAATGCTTGTGTACAAACAAACTGGCTTCCTGTTTTTAACTTAACAGAAAGTGACTTGTATTTAGTTAAATTTTTTCCTTTTTTAAAACACCAAACAATATCCAATTAAAGTTTAATATACCTGGGGTAGTGCTATGGTGATCTTAGTACTTTCAGATTCACGGCGGTGATACCTGTTGTGTAAATTAAGGTATTTTAAAATGTTTCTTAGATTCTTTTTATTACATAACTGTTGATAAGTAAAATATTAAAATGCATGTATGAGCACTTTTCTATGCTTGAATAGTTTTAGAACTCCCACAATTAGAAGATCTCTTTTGGGTTCAACACCAAGGACTCCAACTCCTTTTAAAAATGCTTTGGCTGCTCAGGAAAAAAAGTATGGTCCCCTCAAACTTACGGTATGTTGATGACATTGTTTATTTTCTTCTTTGTTAATGTCTAAATGCCCTCTTGTTTTTGAGATATTGTAAGCCTCAGCATGATCTTAGAAAGTATTTTCCAACAATGCTGTTATTTCAGTGATATTCCATAGAGAACAGCTAGAATGTGAACCAAAAATATTTCATATTTTGTCAGTTAGACTACTATCCTTCAGTGTAGTATGGAGGCACTGTCTTTTTGAATGGTATTCGGTACATATCATCATTTGATCCATAGTAATCTTAAACACATTGGTTCCGCATTTGTGAGTTGTTTTAAATTTGTGTAGCCTTGCTAACACTGTACCTCTTATGAGGTGGTAGCATTGTCTGAGATTTTGATTTCAATTTTCTGTTTTTTCAAAAGAAAATTTATAAGTGAGAGGGTGAATGGGTGTGGGTCCTCCAACTGGGTAATCTGCTAAGAGCAAACTGGTGCAGATGAATGTGACTGACTTCGCTATTTTAAGCAACTTTCACATTTGACTTGAAAAACTGCATTATCTTTGAATCCTCTGGACTATGTAAGAGCTGAGTTGTTTTCTGGTTTTGGTTCTTCTGCAGGGCTAGGACTCAAACTAGATGTTTACCACAGCACGCTAGGATTCTGAGAATTTTTTTGATGCGAAGATGTTTGGTAGTGTTTTATCCTTCATAGGGGCTTACTTGAGTGACGTCTACAATTTTCTTCATCCTTAAATCCAAAATCTTAATGTAGCAATTCATAATTCCTCTGATTCTTCTGGCTGTCACAGAAGATTTTTTTTTTGTTGACTGTAGATAAAGTTACTCTTTGTTTGTTTGTTCCAAATGAATTCAATTTTTGCTCTCTTCCTAGCCTAGCTAAGGTATGTTAATGCATAATAACTTTTGGAATTCAGTAGACATATGCTTTTCAAGTTCTGAAAAAATTCCAGCCAATATATATTGACTACTTCTTTTTTGCGAACACAGAAGGTAGCTCAGACTTTGCCACAGGGCTTGGCACCATCTGTGTTACCCTATAGATTCACAGTCTCTCACTATGCAAATGGAGTGGTTTGGCATTCCTGTTTCTGTCCACTATTAACCTCCTGTTCAAAATCAAATTTTGAGGGCTTAAGGGAATTCTTCTCCTGTTGGTACACAAAGGAGCCATCTGTATGGCTTCTGTGAAATTCTGTACTGTACTTAGAACTATCAATGTTTTATTCAAAGATTTGTGTTTAGATTGATATAAATTCCTTTCCCAATAGCAGTCATACTTCTCTAGTACAGTTTTTTAGTATGTTTGCATCTATATATACATATATGGGTTTATGTATGTGTTTAATATATATAAAGTATTTTGATTCCTTTTGTCAGTGGATAGCCATTGCTAATAAATGCAAGTAGTTTGCATGTCTTCTTCAATGCTGCCTTGCATTTTTGAGGCACTGTGTGCATGTGTATATTTTATCTGGCTAGAAATAGTGTGGCGTAAAATGCATTAAAAAATCTGCATAGCCTTGAAATGTTGATATGTAGTTGTTAACTACAATAGCTTAAATCCGTTATCCATTGCTATATTTTGCAAGATCTCTTTTCTGGCCTACATTAGCTGAAAGTAGAATATGGTAAAAAGTAGCAACTAATAGACTTCCTGTATTTTCTCCTCTGATTTTAATTAACTTAGTCACAACCACTTGCCTTCTTGGAGGAAGACATTAGGGAAGTTTTGAAAGAGGAAACTGGAACAGATATATTTCTCAAAGAGGAAGATGATGCTGTGTATAAAAGCTGCAAGCAGGAGGTAACATTACAATAATAATTTTAAATAGGAAATAACTGCTTTAAAATAATATTTTACAATTTTTCTCTGCAAAATATTTATTGCAGCACAACTCTTCTAAAAAAGTCAGAAAATCACTGGTCCTAGATCCATGGGAAAAAGAAGAGGTTGGTGCCCAGCGCTTCACGGAAGAGAATAGTTTAGAGATACCGGTAAGTATTAAACTACTGAAGAGCATCACTGACAGCAGTATTAATATAGAACTGAGTATCTTTCATTCTACCAACTAAAATAAAGTGCTTGGATTGAGGCTAGATTCATATATCTAGAAAGTGAAAATCATCTTCAATTTGAAATACTACTTCAAGTACTTAAGCAGTACTTGAACACTGGGCTTGAATTCATGGATGAATTCTTCCTTTCGGGCCTTCGGAGCAGGACTGGTAAAGTAATGTGGATGCTTTGCAGATTTGCTGTTATAGCAAAGCTGCTTCCGTGCTGGTTACCTATAAACTTTAGCATGGCAGGGGGGTTGGAACTAGATGATCTTTAAGGCCCCTTCCAACCCAACCCATTCTACGATTCTGTAATATATGGCACACTGAAGCTCTCTGTAATATACCAGGAAGGTGGCATTTGCCCCCATGTTTTGCATGCTTGACAGTCTGGCAGACATGTTCTGAAGATACCTAATTGCATATTAGGCAGCATGTTTTTCCTTTTCCTGCTTCACATAGTAGGGGAATACTTTAAGAAATACCAAGCACGTAGAAGATGAGGTTTGTGGGCTTCCTCTGCCTGAAGGAATTTGAATACTTCTGCCTCAACAACAAAGACATCAAGAGTTCAGAGATGGGGCTGGTTTGGTCCCTCATTCCTTTAAAAAGTAGCCCAATATTTTGCTAGTTGAGTGGTTATATAGATTAATCTTCAGTCTTGTAGTTTGTAGGAAAACTGTATTCTAATCTAGTTGTTAAATTAATGTATGTATATGTTTAATTCTGAAAGAGCAAAGGTCTGTGACCCTTGATCAGGTATAAACCTATATGCAAGAGGTAGGAGCCAAAGTCCCTAAAAAGAACAGGGGCTTAAGTCATACCCCTTTCTGCTATTGTAGCTGGTTTGCTTAATTCCCTTCTTAAATGCCTCGTAGACTCTGTGCCAAGCCTCCGTGTTTGCCCGCTGGGTGTTGGGTGCTCTGCCACCTAGTGGAAACTCCCTGCTTCCCCAAGAACATCTCTGTCTTGTGAGGAGCAGCATTGCTGCAGCCGTTCAAAACAGAAACAAAATGCCCGGTGTTTTCTTAGGAATGCCTCGTTATGACATGGTATATTATGCATCACTGGTGTTCGCGTTATTAAGCTAAATGAAAGACACACTGTGACGTTGTGGTATACTAAAGGCAGTGGACTGGGAAAAATACACTTTTCCTCCATTTTAATGAGGGATGCTGGTTGCAACAGGAACATTCGCTCTTAGCCAGAGAGATAGTGGTAGTATCTGATTTTAAAATGTACCAATCCTTAAGCAGAAATTGTGTGTCCATGTGGTAGTAAGTTAGGAGTAAGGTACGAGATAGAATAAATATGTAAAGGTAGTTTAACGCAGTTTAATGGTGTGGTTTTGTAAGCGAACAAGTACATATGCAACTGTTACTCTCATCTAATTTTGCTCTCTAAAATTACCATATACCTTTCTTCTGCTTTGCTATAGTGAAGCTGAATTAATTTATTTTTATTTCCATAAACATTATCAGCACATAAAACTCTTTTGGAATGATCCAGTGCTTATTTCCATTCTTAAACCAGTTCCTCCCCCTAATACTGGTGTGATCTTAATTTTTTTACTGCAGCTTCCTTGTGCTTACTTTCACAAGGGTTGTACTAGGATTGAATTACAAGCTTTTTTCCCTTTAAAACTGTTCTGTAGTTACCACTTTATCAAGTCTTTTTCTTAACAAAACGTAATCAGCTGCAGCGTGGCTTTGCATGAAAGAAACCAGCTACTCAGTAATGCTCGAATCGTGCAAGCAGCTACTTGTTTTACTGTGCTCAGTATTGACTATGAATCCCAGTATAGGCGAGGCTAGTTCTTCATATACCGTTCATTGCTATTTTTTCCTCCAGATTCTTTGCTAGGGTCTTTCTGATAGTATTTGCTTTGTTTACATTTTGGCTTTTCTGATCACAGCAGTTGAAGACCTTTTTTTTTTTTTTTCATTAAATACTAATTATTATTCTTTTTTGTCAATAGTCAGAAAATGCATATACCACATCTTTATTAATGATACCATTGTCGGAAATACATGACAACAGATGTAACCTGACATCAGAAAACCAGGATACAAATCCAGCAAACAAAGCAAATGCAGTAATAAAGAAGAAACTGAATGCATGTGCTTCAAAAAATGTCAAACTGGAGAAAGCTCTTCAGGTCTGGATGCAAAGAATTCTGTTAGTTTTGT
Organism: Larus michahellis; assembly: GCF_964199755.1. NCBI lineage: Eukaryota > Metazoa > Chordata > Aves > Charadriiformes > Laridae > Larus > Larus michahellis. The sequence goes on along the minus strand of NC_133897.1, from coordinate 131,753,713 downwards.
TAGCAAACAAATAATTTCTTTTTGGTTTCTGTCTTGTACTAATATCTGGAATTGTTCAATTCAGTGATCTAGTTTTGGTCAGTGTTTCCGTGATCCTTCTTTCTTGTAAGTTGGTCATTTGTCCACAAAGTGTTTATTCATAGCTAAGTTCTTTAAATACAACCCTGATGTTTCCCTGAGTGACCTCTAAGATTGAAAAGTGGGGAAAAAAGTCAGGATAGGGTAGGCTTACAAAACAGGTTTGCGTACCCAAGTCTAGCAGTAAGAAAGCTTGACTTGTTGCAAACTAAACCTCTAGAGCCACCTAAGTTTCTAAAATTTGGCTGGTACTTCATAATAAGCTCAGTGGGATTCATTAAGCAGGGTTCATCCACATGTTCTGTTTGGTAATTGTTCTTGTAACATCATTGTTCTTGTACGTCTGTATATTTTCCATTCTGTTTAAACTGTGGAACCTAGTTTTTCCTCTGTGTGTGTCTTGACTACCATGTTTAGGGAGAGATTCTCTTTGACCTGACTTGGTACCTGTTCTGGTTTGCCCCATGGGGAGATAATGTTGAAAGTTTTTGTGTCTTCTCAGAGTATCTACAGCTCTGTATTTTTAAAAAAAAAAAGAAAAAAGAAAAAAAAGGCAGGCAGGGTACCTGGTGCCTGATCTTCCATGTCCCACTTAAGTGCTTTAGCAATTTTGTGGTTTTAAGTACAGAGACAGCAATAGTACTTTCTGATCCTTTCTTATGAGAAGAAAGAACAAACCTCAATTAATTGTGATATTTTAAAAAAAGAATTAACCGCTGTGAATTGCAGCAAAGGTGAATACATCTATCTGGCACAGAACTATATTCTTAAGAACACTTAAAAGGGGAGCTTAGTCATATTTACAAATATTCTCATTGAACCATCTTTCTCTTTTTGCCCTTTCCCCTGAGAAATTACCCCTAACCACAAGTCCCTTCCATGAGTCAAGTCCTGCTAAATTTATAGAGAAACTCAAATGGCTAATTTTGTCTGTGCATCTATATGTAGAACTGATCCTTTGGATCAGTTTCCATCTCAGTGTACGAGGGAAAGAATCTTGCATTCTTCATTATGCTACAATCTGCTAGCGTCATGTCCAGTTTAGAGCTGCTACATGTCAGCTTGAGATTCAATAAATTATGTAAACATTCAGAGTTTGCTTCATGGCAGAAGCAGGATTAGTGGCTCAGTTTTTCTTCCATTCATTATTTTTATTCCTAATTCCTTTGCCATTTCTAATATATTCCCAAAACATCTGACCATTCTTCCACAGCTGTCACTTTGGTTCAGTGAAGTCCTTTGCAGGATTCTTTTTCAGCTGCCAAATCATTTTGCCTTCCTTGGTGTCTCCAGACACCTGCTAATAATGTATTTTTCTGCTGGCTGAACTTAGCACATTTGAAGGGGGAGATATCCAAAGAGAAGATTACTTAATTAATTAACTTCCCTTTTATGTATCAATTGTTGAACTAGTCTCTTTTTAAGAGTGTTTTTCATTTTTTGTGTTAGAACGTAAAGCATAACACAGATGCACTGCTAGGGAGCTGGATTAAGGGGTGGAGAGGGAGCTTTGTCACAGGTTTTAGGAATTGTGTTGTAAAACTGAATCCTTCTGCATAAAATACAGTATTGATAGACTTTAGTAATTTATCATTACTCTGAAAGGTTGTACGAGAATTGCTCAAGTATTTTAGTTAGTTAAAAGAATCTTTTTAACTGAATTTTATTTTATGCAGTCAAGTTGTGAGTGGGAAGCAGTTGTTTATGGAAAAACAGAAGACCAGCTTATCATGACTGAACAAGCAAGAAGATATCTGAGCACATACACGACTACCAACAGCACTTCAAGGGCTCTGATCCTGTGATGGTCACTGCAACTGACAGCCATCTCTTTCCATTGAAACAGACACAATGTTGAAGGCGATTCCAGCACAATACTTGTGAATTAAGTCTTTACTTTGAGACGGTCTGCCAAGGGAAACCTTAAAGCTACCTTAAAGCTCCCTTTCTTCTTTTGACTGGCAAAGAACAGACACGAATCTCTTGTATTCTCTACGAAGGGATAGTACAAACAGTTCTGCAATGAATTTCGTAACGATTAAAAAAGTAACACCCTAAAATATGATAAAGAATGGTAGAAGACATTGCAGTACTGACAACATACAGTTTTTAAGTCTATTTTTCATATTTATTCTTTTGACTTGCATTGCTTTTTTTCTGTTAGTGCATTTTCAATATAGAGTAGGTTTATAGGTTGTTACTCGTTTCCAAATGAGCAACATACATGACTGAATGTGCTTTTGCTTATGTAGCATTTCTCTAGTATATAAAGAAACACAATGGAAAGGAGTATAAAGGAAGGATAGAAAGTTGCACTACTAATTTTTTTGGTATGCTGCAAAACAATGAAATTAACTACAGTGTTAAATATATTTATTTGCAAATGGTACTAGAAGTAGGCAGAGGGGGGTGAATTAGGTTTTAGTGTAAAGCATCAGTATTTTCTTCATAAATCTCAAAATGAGATGATTGTTGAATGTATTGTACAGTATGTAGGAACAGGGAAAGTTTTGTAAATTCAAAAGGAGTCTGTTTTTGTAATTTATTTTCATTTTAAAGCTTAAATGTAGATATTTATATGTATGCAGGTTGTCTAGAAGCCAACGTTGTTTCCTGTTAAAACAGCTAAAATGAAAAAAGGACAAGTTTAAAGTATGGAATAGTAGAAGAATTACAGTGGTGAAGTGTACAAATCTATACTGTATGTTACATCTATGAAAAGATTGCACTATAACCCTTAAATCATGTTGGTCTACAAAATAATTGCAAGGTATACCTGTATTATACAGCAACTGTTCCTATACCTTGTTTAAGTATGTTTAGAAAGGAATGGTAGGGTCCTATATGTGACCCAGGAGTACTTTGTCCTGCACAGGAACTAAAAACGAATGCATTTTAAATATTTATTTTTTTTAAAAAAAGAAACTTGGCACCTTGGATCTCAAAACAATTATATCTGCACTTAAGTTTGACCATTATATACTTACTAAATGTTTGAAGAGCAAAGAGAGCATTCTTTTATTTATGAAAAATCTTTGTCCTTATTTAAAGGTATACAGGTCACAACAGTTGCTTTAGTTGCCTATTTTAGGTATTTGCACTTATTTTATGTCTTTTTTTTTTTGAAGGAATGTTTTGGTTTGCTTTTGTTGTAGAGATTTTTATGCAGTTAATTTTGAGCAAGTTATGATGGGTATCAACAAATACTGACAGGTAAATAGAATTGTACACTGTAGTTTTAGTTATTTATAATTCAAACACTCTTCCTCTCCACTCCCGGGTGTGCTGCTACAGATAGTGGCAGAATCGGCTTGCTGCTATGAGAGATGGAAAGAGCGAGCATCATATGCACTGTATGTAAAATTACAAAAAATGATGTCAGGTTCTCTAGTTAACTTTATGAGATCAACCAGTACTATGCAGGGTGTGGAAAGTATTCCTATCACTTTAATAACGAAGGTGGTGGAGCATAATTTATTAATGGAGAATTTTAACATGTCATGAGTGGCACAAGGAAGGTAGTGGGTTAGAAAACTTTTTTAAACATCTCAAAGCTTATACAATCCTTATTTTTAGGAGCTTTTTGATATTAAATATTTGCCTGGCTATGATAGCAGTAGGCATAAACATTTTTAGCAGTTTTTAATACACATCAAAATTTTAAGGGGGGGAATCCTATGTAAGCAAGGGGGTCAGAAAATACCCATCATGCCAGGATTACTCTCACCTATGAAAACTGAGAGGAGGCAATTGGAATTCTTGGCAGTACTAGATTTAGGTGTGCATTACCAGAATGTATTTAACAGCAGCATTTAACGCTGGAGACAGCGTTTAATTCACAAAAAATGAAATAAGACATTGAGAGAGAATGAATATCTAGAATCTGGGTGATTTATTTCAGTAGAAGTGGTATCACCAAAGCTGCCTATACCAAGTTTAAGCATAGATTTATGGTAAGTAGTATTAATTTGTGTTGGTATTGGTTGGATCGTCTAGTTAACTCCTACTTTGTTCCTTTAGCAGGAAGGTTTTAATCTTTCATATGTCAGGCATCTTTTATTACTTTTTGAATGTTGTGTGCATTTGCATTTCTTTCAGTTTATAAGTAGATTGTACATGCAGCAGCCAAACTTGCATGACACCTAAATACATATTACTCCATATTTTTGTTTTAAGGTTTGACATAATGTGCAACAAACACCTTGTTTATCTTAGTTTTTGTTGTACTACAAACTTCTATTTTATGTAAGAGAATCTCACATTCAATACAGACCATATTAATGACAGAAATAAAGCATCTATCTACCAGGTTACTGTAAGTGCCTTTTATTTGAGAACTTAAACACTTGGTGCTCGTTAAAGCAACGTGTTCTTGCATGTGAAACTGCAAGAAACCTGCCTTTTCTGGACTGGGCAGAGACAAACAGCAATTGTGGGAACTGGTGGGTTACACAGCAGGATGACAATACATGCTTCAGCCCAAACTATGTGTAAGCCTACTTGTGTTTGGTTAACCGCTTGTATTTGTCTCTCAAAGCTTTAATGCAAATATTTATGTATACGAGACAATTTGAGGGATGAAGAACGTTGCCAGGGTAAAGCTTTTTTACATTCATTTGTATGGTAGAAGTGATATTTTAGTATGTGAGCCTGGGTCTTGGTGGGTAAATGTGAGTGTAAGCTGCGCAGTGTGATTTTTGTTTTTCCTAACTAGTACTCACAAACGTGTGTTAATCTGAATTAATGTTAGATTTTGACTCTCTTATTTTGCTAGAAGCATGGGCATTCAATAGATAATACCTATTGCCTTGCCCAGTTTTTGTGACAAAATATAAAGGGCAAACAATTAATATAATCTGTTGATGGAAAAGGTCAAGAGGGACTAACACAAGCCAGTTCTTCCAAAATATGTCCCGGTGATTTGTATCACATAGCTTTAAGCTTTATAAGCAAACTGTGACCCAGCTTTGCTGGGATTTCAACGTATGGATCTCCTGCAGACCTGCTCGTGTTTGCGTGCGTGAAGTTTTCCGTCACTTGGGACAAGCAAGGTGGGATGAGTGGAGAGCATTTGCTCTTGTCGTGGCTGCCTGCTAACATCTGAAATCGGGGCAAAGTGTAGGTAGATGAAAGTGAAGTCTCTAATGATGTGATTAGTTCATTTTTCTGTGTCAACTTTGCTCAGTGAAAGATGCTTTTGCTCCGAGGGGATGGACAGCCGGTAAGCCAAACTTGGAAGGAATTCCAACCCTCAGTTTCATTATATGAAGACTCTGGAGGCTTTATTCATGGGCCTGGCTTTTACTTGGAAGAAATGGTCTTTAAGGAATTGATTGGCGAGAATAACCCCAGTTCCTACTGCTATTATTCTGGTTTTGCATGAGAATAACTCTACTAGCACCAAACTAAAACTGATGCAATGTTGTGAGTGAATCAAGCTTCATGAAATAAGGGTTTTAGCACTGGATATTAACTGATGACGGTTGCACCGTACCTGTGACCAAGGTCCAACACAATGCAACCAACACAAACTCTGAAACTGAAATTGATTCTTGCACTTGGTTTTGTGTCAAACATTCAGAGAAAGATTCTGTACCTAGGCAGAAAATACACCAATGTCTTCTAGTGCTAGACCTCGTTTAATTCTTTTTTTCCTAAGTTTCCTTGACCTTGGATAAGCCGAAACTTTACAGGCTGAAATGCTTACTTTCATGAGGAAGCTGTGGATGATTACTGTTTCTGGGCCAGCTGAGCCAAAAGATTGGTCCCTCTTGAAGCTGCAGCTGCTGGGCTGTGTGGCTTCCCCTGGAGACAGCCCGCTGGTCCCTGGAGTGGGTTGGATTCTTGCCCTGCAGCTGAAGGGAACAATAGGATCCTTGTAGTTCTGATAGCATGATGTGTTGGAAGAATGGGTAAGCTTTGGACATTTGTACATAATCTTACCTTTTTGTATAAAGTAAAAATCTGAATGCTCGTACCCACTGTGTTCCACCTTATTGATTATGAGGAAACCTCAATAGTGCAGCTTCTGCTTGCATCTGGAGTAACAGATGTGCAATATGGCATTCTTCAGTAGCAACTTGTGTTGATGGTTTGGTTTTCTTTTTAAATTTCATTTTCTCTTCTGCTTCGTTGCTATGTCTGTATTTTATGAGGTGCAGAACTGAAAGGAGTCCTCTGATGGTGCCTGCTCTTCGTCTGCGTGGCCCCAGCGATACATTTGCTGTTGCAAAGGGAATTCTATCTACCTGCTTCTACCTTTTACAGAAATTTGGGTTTCTTCTATACCAATTTATTTTTAGAGAGTCCTCTGGATTATTTAGCCGACTTCTGATTTCCTGTGTCATCACACCCTCTGATTACAGAGAAGATGGACGTTAACAGCCTTAGCACAAGCAGGATGGGAAGGGGCCGTGTATTGGCTGGCAGTGGTGTACATCTGCGACTCTCCTGTGTCATAGTCTGAGGGAAAGGGTCCTTTTGTCTTATGGGGAGGGAAAAGTCTGCTTACTCAGCATTTAATTTCCCACCGACCGTTGGCCCGCTGCTTGATCTTAGTTACTCCTTGTAAAAGTGATTTTTGCTGGTTGCACAACCAACAAGGCTTTGGAGCGCGCTGTAGTGCCTGTTGTGCGCCCTGCATTGAAATGGTCTGTCCCACAGGTTAAGAAATAACTGCTCGGTTTTCTGAGGGTATCAACTGCTTACAACGGTAGGCATTAAATAAAAAAATAATCATTTAAAAAACCAAAAACATCGATAGAACAAACCAATCAAACAGACAAGGAAAATCCAGAGAAAACTGCTCGTTGAAAGATCACAAGCCGTGATACAAAGTGCCTCATGAGCCTTTGTAGGGACTGTATGAACAAAATGAGCTATGCGTATACATTACATGGAAAGGCAAAGTTTGGAAAAGCAATCGGCTTTGTAAATCAGAGCAGTTGAGGACATGTTTGCATGTATACATAGGGACGGGTTGGCTTGATGTGCTCATCTTAAAGCTGAGTGGCGTATGAGAGGACAACGTCCATGCTTGCCTACCTCTCACGTCAGCAAGCCAGCATTTGGGGCAACTCGGTGCCAGAGAGGACTTGCCCCAGCACCGGGGCTCAGGCTGTGCCATGCAGCAAAGGGGGGAGCGCGTTAGCTGGGCTGAGCAGCGGCGGGCCCAAATAGCCGGATAAATCAGCCGCCGGCAATTTACAAATGAATGCCACGTTCTCCTGAGCCATACGGAAAGGAGCGGAGCGGATCAGCGGTGTCTGGAGGGCCCGTGTCACCAGAAGTAGGCCAGTTTGTGCGTCGTCCTGCGCTGGCAAACGGCCAGGCTTTGTGCGCTCCAGACACCAGATGGGAAGCAATTATGAGTGTGACAAGCGGGTCATCTGGCAGACACTCTGTGGACCTGCTGCCGCATAATTTTTGGCGGGAAGAGGAGAGCTTTTTCTTTCCTCCCCCTTCCCTCCCCTTTTTTTGTTGTTGTTAATACAACCTCTCCTTTAGCGAACTTGCAGTGACCGGGTATGGAGCATCCTGTGTTTGACGAGTTTATGCTCCTTTTGTGCCCCTGCTGATGCTTACCAGAGTGCAAGTGTTTTTCCTTGGCCGGCAGTGAGCGATGGTTACACTTGTGTTTGTACGTCATGTAGTTTGCAAATACTGGCCTGCGGTGCTGGCACCGATGTTTCAGCAACTTGGCAAGCCAGGCTGGGGCGGGAGACCTCCATCCCAGGACGAGGGAGCCCAGAAACTCCTCCAGCATGGACCTGGTTGTCCAACAGGGAGCCTGAGGGAGACAGAAACCCAGCGCTCTTCGAGACTGCCCACCTCCCTGTAGGGCCAGGTGGAGGGGGTGGACCTTTTGGCAGCTGGGGCCAAGATGGGACCGTGTCAGTTTGTCCTTTGACCGTAGTCACTGGCCTGTGAAAGGGGAGTTTTGCGAGCCCGAACAAATCAGCTTATCTGGCTCCAGCTGAGTGTGACAATACAGCCCCTCGACCGAGAGCCTGTTGCTAATTGCGTTGGGCAAATGTGTAAAACGTATTACATCTTCCGTTGCTTTTGTCCATCCACCTGGGGAAAAATGCCGAATGTGGCCTGGGTCGCCCGAGGTCGCGCTTTTGGGGCGCAGCTGGAGATGAAGAAGGTCCCAGCAGGTGCAGGGTCTCTGTCGGTCCCGACCCCGCAGAGGAGAGCGGGGCTGGCTGCCGTGCGGGGCTGGCTGGCAGCAGATCCTTCTCTCCCTGCAGAGCTCCCGAGGAGCTCGGTGACAGCGGGTGGCATCTGACTCCCTCCCTCAGCCGCTGCTCCGTAGCAAACATGGGTATAAATACATGGCGGGGGGAATTTCTCCCTACCTGAGGTGTTCCTGGCTCATGCATACGGTGAATCGCCTTCAGCAATGTGTCTGTAAACAGCTGCAGGGTTTGAATCCACCTCTGGAAAACACGTTCAAAAGAGTTTTTAGGTCCAGGGCCTCAGCTCAGCTCACGATGTACACGGTGGGTACTTTTACATCTAGTGTTTCCTGCAGGTAAAGGTTTGCCCAGGACTCCTGGGGGTCTGTGTTTATAACCCAGCCTGACCCTGCACGGGCTCGCCGCGCGTCCCTCGCCCTTGGGGAAGGCGGGAGTAAGCACGCGTGTTTCTCTCCTTTCCAGCTTTAATTGGGCAAGTAACAGCAAGGTAAGAAGAGAAATGTTGCCCTGAAGGGAATTAGCAGTTGCAAGAGCAATTTCGGGGTAGAAGCACCTGCAGCCTCTGATCCTGTTCAGCTTCCCACTGATTTGGTGCCGGGCTCTGTGACAAGGGCAGCTCGAGCACCCCCCTTCCAGCCCAAATCCCTGCCCCGCGGCAGCTCAGCTCTGCGGGTGGAAAAGCCAGCAGTGGGTCCGGCTGTCGGCAGCAGTCCTGGTCTGCCTCGTCCTTCCACCTCCTTCATACTCCATTGCTGGGGACTGCCTGCATTCAGAGCAAAGGCATGTTCTGCGAAGGTGCTCGGAGCGGGCCCTGCTTGAATAGTCAAAAATGGAAATAATTAAAGATGTTGGAAAAATTCACTGTTGAGTGTGCAAGGTCTGACTATGATAGGATGGGAGAAAAAAGATAATATGAATTTAGTTAAAAATCCCTAGGACTAAGCGAGCCGGACCAGTGGCACCCTCAAGTGCCAGCATCTCTGCGTCTACCGAGTGCTGATACCAGCAGGACTGTGGATCTGCCTGTCCAGGAGGGATGTCATGAGGCTTGAAGCTGAATCTACAGACCCCTGAAGTTCAGGTGGTGGCTGGACCAAGCACTTGCCGTTGTATCATTCAAACATTTTTTTCCCTTAGACTTTTTTTTTTTTAAATTTGGGAACTCTAAGAGATCATTTGGGAAAAGTGGGCTTTTTTTGCCTAATGACTATGAACAGAATATTTTCAGGCAGTGCTTGTTGCAATTTTTTGATTTGTGAAGTGTGTGATGGCAGGATAGAAGTGATCGCTTTGCAGCATAAGGATTACGGACCTCAGTTTTTCTTCCGTGAATAACCCCAGAACAAAAAGTCTTTCTGGCTCTTTACTGGACATGAATAAAGCCATCAGCTATTGATTTGCTTAAGCAATATGACAGCTGCAAAGCAGGTGGAACATAAATCTTGGGAAAAATGACCTTCATCCACCTCAAATGCTTTACTCTATAGCATCAACTTTCCTTCGATGGGTGATTTGCCGGACTTGTTCCCTGTTCGGGTTGCCTTGCTGCAGAAATGCCCACCCTGTGCCTTCCCCTTCGTACCCAGCAGTAATCAGGCGGTGATGCTAAAAACTCTGCTTGGGTTTAACGCAAGTGAGAAAGGAGGGTTTCAGCTCAGAAAGGCTGGCAAAGGGTTGAAATGAAGCAGGGGGCTGAGGGACGCTGGTGCTGCCTGACCCGTCGCAGCGGTGCTAGGGGGCATGCCAGCGCGCTGCCAGACATGGCCTGGAGCCTGTGCAGGAGGAAACTCGAAAGGATTGAGTTTTTACTTTTTAAAGTGGTTTAAATCCACAAATGGATACTACTTATGGCACTGGAAGATGTTAAAGCACTTGGGGGGGGGAAGGGGAATGTTCTCCTCGTCACATCTCACCGTGTGAAATGGTGTTTCCCGGGGGGAGTTTGCAGACCTGGACCATGCGCTGAGAACCAGCCGAGGTTTGTTTCACCTAAATAAAACGTAGCAGAGCCTCAGAGCCGACTGTTCTGGTGGGCTCAGACATGGTGCGGGGGTTTTGGCGTGCTTTCCCTCCCCTACAGCACGCGGTACATGAGTGACACTGGTGTCCCAAAATGTCACGCTGATCATCAATCTGTGACCGTGGAGGTGAGGGGCACCTTCTAACTCAGCCTTGTGTGGCATAAGGTGACATGTGTCCACCTAACCTGTCAGGATATCTATGAAACAACAGTGTAACGTCACGTAACGACATTTCCAACGTAGGAGGGAAGTCCCTCTTTCCCAGTGTATGGCATCCACCATGTCCCCATGTCTGCGCTGGCGATCAAGATGCCATAAAACCTGATAATAGCCGTGTGCGTTTGCCCTGATAAGATGGACTTCATGACGTTTTCTCACGGTAAATAAAGGGAAACGAAGCAATTTCTTTTTCAGTGGGTGATGGTGGTTTGGTGGCTGGAAGGGGGTGAAGCCGGGCACCCCCTGTGTTAGCACCCCAGGGAGACCCTGCCGCCGGCCTGCGCCCTCTCTGGGGAGCAGGTGTCAGCCACAGCGGGAAACGTGCACGTCGCTGGTGGATTGGTACAACATGTACCTTTCTATGTGGCGAGTGAGGCAAGAAGGTTTTTCCTTGATCATGCGAAGTGTTTCTCTTAAGTGCTGCCTGCATCCATCTACAAGGCTGTTGTCTTGTCCTGTGCTGCAGAGGGTTTTCAGAGTTTTTGTGCCCGTGCTACTTTTTTCCTTAAATATTCTGCTTAAACTAACAACCCTCCAGCTGGAAGCACAACTGGATGTGAAGGAGATGAGTTGGGAGTCACCTGTCGTGGGGTGTGTGGGAGAACTACCAAGGGGGTTTTGCTGTTGACCCAATGATTTCTAGGGACAGAAGTGACTGCTGTAACGGGCTGAGCTGACTCTTGCATAAAACTGACTCCATAGCCTCATTTATCTCCAGCTCCACACCAAACATCTGTTAAATAGTTTATCCTGGTGCGTCAGAAAGGAGATTGGAGGGCAGAGAGTTTGGCACTTTTGCATTTGTGAGACCATGGGGGAAGGAAGCATTCGAGCTTGAAGTTCTTCCAAAAACATCGGTCTTCATGGACAGTACCAGAAGGACCATTTCCAAAACTGTGAGCAGCTAAATGCAGACAGTGCTGAGGTTTGTACCGCTCACCTCCTTTGTGCAGGGAAAGCTTCTCCTGCGGCAGGAGGGTGAGCCCCTTCCCCTGGAGCCTGTGGAGGAGACCTCCCTGGTGGCATGGCAGGGCACGTTCACAGAGGCCTGGACTGGCCAGAGCCTCCTTCAGCATTTTCATGACTGCATCACGTGCCTGCTTTGCATCTCAGGTTAGCTACTGAAAATTGAGCAGTCAATGGGGCATCGGGAGCTGCCTGTAAACTTTTATACCCGTTCTGTCCGAATTTTGCATCTTACTGTTACTTTTCCCCATCTTCTGTTAGTAACCATCGTTGAAGGTTGCAGTTCGGTGGTGCAATTCATACCATGCAGTGACTTGATAAAGGCAAGGAGGTTTATCGCAGCAGAGTGATTTTTTCTACCCTATTTTTAGGCACTTGGATTAGCCGGGGTCTACTTCTGTTTTGTTGAAGTTCTGCTCTTGCTGAGCCTTTGAATGTATTGCAGAACGGTAATTTGCAAGCCTGCTAATACCAACACTCTCTTCATAAAAATGCAGTCCCCTGCGAGGCAGAAGGCGGTGGTGCCAGCCAGGGGACGTAGGGAGAGTTGCGAAGATGGAGCCCAAGTCTCGGTAAAGCAGCATTTACCTCCGCACGCCCAGGGGTTTCCCTGCCTCCCTCCTCTGTTATGGGTGGAGGGATTCCCACCCTCTGGGCAGAGCTTCCAGCACCCTCCTGCATCCTCGCAGGGTTTCTGGGTGGTGATGCACCCCCAAAAGCTGGGTACGGACCTGTTCAGCCCAGCGGGGTGACCTGAAGGCTCCTGTGTGTGTCAGCAGCTATAGGTGGAGACGACCCTTCTCCCTGCGGAAACGTGCTGTTGTGCCGTGGAGCTGAGCAAACCCGCGTGAGGCTGAGCTGGTTGCAGAGCTGTGCTCCGTGTCAGCGTGGTGCTGGGGTGCGATGGTCGCACAGGTAATTCACGCGATACCTCGGACGCCTGCTGGGGTCTGTTGTGCAGTGGCAAGGCCCTGGCCAGCATGAACCCGGAAAGCAAGAGTTGTGTAAATAAGCCTTTCTTTTGCAGAAAGGTCGTTATCAGCCTGGACATGCAGTCTACCTCCTTGCCGTGCCATCTTCACAGAGCTGCTGGCACCTGCTTCAGTGGCTGGGCTGAGTGAGGAAGGGTTTTATTGACCCTCTGCAGGAGCTGAGGCTGCTGACCCCCGTGCTTTTTGGATTCAGAGGTTGTCCATTTCTGCTGCTCACCCTGGTTGAGCTCTCATGACACGTGTGTCTCCAGCCCGGCAGTGACCACATGCACTAAGAAGGTATTTTTAACCCTGGGAGCCGAAGATGGTCTGCAGAGAGGCCCTTGATGTGTCCAGCTGCCGTGGCTACCATGCAAACGGGGCCAGGACCTGTTCTGCACGCTCGCACCGATGGCCCCGCAGGGGCTGCTCATGCAGGCCCTCCCCGGCACGGAGAGGGACACGGGGCTGGCTCCGGCTTGGCTGGGAATGCTGATGTCCGGGAACGCTGATGGCCGGGGAGGAAGGCAGCCGGTGCCGAGCCCTCCTGGTCCTTGGGGTCCCCAGCCACATGGCTTGTTCCCACTCCTTGCCTGCGGGAAGGATTGAGATTGGGGACAAACAGGTGCTGGAGTGGTGGCAACCAGACCGTAGCTGTTTTGCACATGTGGGGCGACACCTCTGTCACGCTGGTGGGGTTTGTCTCATTTCTTTAGGTGGCGAAGGTCAGGGAATAAAGGGAACCTGAGGCACCAAACAGCTGTTGAGCATCTCTGCTTCCCACTCGGAGACCCCACGTCTGGCGAGGGCCTCGCGCCTGGACGCAAAAGGAACAACCGCCTTAGTGTGTGTTGGTCGGGTGCCAGCTGAGGTGGGTGCAAGGGCCACAAAATAAAGGCTCCCTTGCAAAACCCCAGGCTGGACGATAGTGTCATGCGTTCGCATCCTTGCCTACCCCACGGCGGCTTTCCACGGACCTTTGCTGCCCGTGGCTGGGGGACTGAAGCACAGGAGCCTGGTGCCGGTCGCTGGTGGCTTCTGCATCAAAGGGTCTGACCATGGAGGGAAATGATCAGAGGCCTATTTCCTATTCTTTTTCTTTTTTCCCCCAGAATATTTGCAGCTCTTTCACTAATGGGTTAACCCACCTCGAGCATATGGCAGTCAGCTAAACAATTTGACATTTCTATTTATAACGTAAATGGTTAAAAAAATGATTTTCCGAGCTCGGATTTTGGATGTTACTGTTGTGATTAAAAAAAGGGACATTGCGGGAGTCCTAGTGTTGATGAACCCCATTTATAAGGGTTCGTTATAGATAAATCTTTATCCCACTTGCTTCCAATCTGATTGAAAAATCTGCTTGCATCCTAACTTAGAAGGACAAATGTCAGATACCCAGTACTATGAGGGCTCTGGGGTAGAGTTATAAAGAGGTGATAGGGTTGAGGTTTTCTCAGGGAAGGTTAATATGTCTTTATCAGAAAAAAATCACTTGCAGGATTTTCTGTGCAGTCTAGCTGTTACATACAGTCTCACCAGTCTTGTCACTGCACTCCCGGGCTAACGTCGGCTGTGACTTCTGAAGATTTTGCCGTGGGTTTAGCGGTCCTCGTTACTCGGGCCACTGCTTTGCTGAGGATGCTGTTGCTTCCTGACCCCCGCCTTGGCCTTTGCTGGCAGAGCGCAGGCGAGGACAACGCCTGGGCAGAGCGGCCGGTTCCGCAGTGTCAGCTCCCGGCACGGCTGCGCCGAGGGCTCCAGTCACCCAAAAGTGCCCCGTCAGTGGTGGGGGAGAAGGACCGTGTGTGCCTCATGGGGCCCTTTGCATGTCTCTTCTGCTTTATGGTCCAGTGCTCCCACCCCCCTCCCACCCCCCCGAAAAAAAAGGGAGCATCAAGCAAATAGATGGTGTGCTGCCTCTTACGATTTCACTGCTATGCAAACTGTGACGGCACTGTAGGAAAATGCTGGTCTAAAATAAAGCAGAGTAAACTGTTGGGGCAGGTGAGTGTGCAGGGTGGGAGGTGTGACGGGGTGAGACACCTGGGACCGGGGGCTGCCAGCCAGCGTCTGCCCCGATCTCCTGCCGTCGGGTCCGCTGCGGGGCCCTTGGCTGTTAAAAACGATGCCTTGTTTTGCTAGTGAATCCAACCTGAACGACTGAGAAGATGGGCAGCATTCACATGTGCTTCCATTTCACGTCCTCCTCTGAGCTCAGCTGCCTGTTTTTTATGGGCCTTCATCTAACTTTATCTAATAGTCAACTCTCTTTTTTTCTTTCTAAGCGTTTCACTTTTTATTTTAGTGATCTGTGTGCCCATTCATTTAAATAATAGTTCTGCCACTTAAAAAACCCTTTTCCAGTACCACGTAGGGCTGCTCACTTGTGAATCATCTTTGTAGTAAACACTGAGATTTTAAAAATCTCTCAAAATATTTATGGCTATTTGACGTCTGCATTGTTTGTAGAACTCACATACAGGGTTTCAGCTGAGAAACCTGACTTGCTTCATTTTTATTTGTGTGTGCAAGCCCTGAGGTTGCAACTTTTGTGGCTGGGTAACTCTCAGGTGTGAAATTATTCTGCAGATGCCAGTGTTTGAGTCAAAAATGTTTTCTGCAAAAAGTGTGCGGTACTCCCCCAAGCAGCGATGGGTCTGTGATCAACTCTTCTGGCAAACCTGTTTGCTACAGGATCTGCAAAGTGAGTGCAAAAGGGGAAGAAAGGCGGCTAAAGCATATCTGAGATTTTTTTTTTTTCATGCATCAGTAAGAATTATTTTATATAGTACCCTGGCTTTACATTCACTACGGTTTATTTAAATAAAGTGGTATGCAAAGTAATGATGGATATTTTAATGAGTAGCTCTATCACAAAGATGTTTTTGAAAGGGTTAGAAGAAATTAGAAACCTTTTTTTGGAAATGAGATATAAATTACTGTAAGTGTGATGGACTGTCATCACACAGTCTATTTCAGTCGGGTCGGTGCCCCAAGTAGTCTCTAGTTCCGGGGAACCCAAAATTGTAAAATGACATGAAACATGCCTGAAAAATGCATCCTCTCATAGATGTTATAAAGTATGACAACATGCATGGGTCAGGCAGTGCCGTTCAGCTGCACAGTTAACAACTTTTCTGTCTTTGATGGAAAAATGGTACAGTTCACTTATTTTTTTAATCACTATGTCACATTTTTCTGATGGTGCGCTGGAGTCGACCCAATGTTGCTTTGTGTACATTTTCACCTGGAAAATGTATTGCACATCCACATCCTGCTCCATACTCATGCCGATATTTTTAACACATGACTAAGGGCTGGGCATTTGCAGAGGAGTTCCCAGCAGAGGCCAGGTTGTTACCCCACGTCCCGGAAAAAATCTGTGCCAAGTCCTGCGGTGTGGACACTCATTGAGAGGACACTCCCTGCTTGCTCATTTGAAATGTAGACACCGTCTGTAATGGAAGAACCAGAAATGTGGCACCTTTTCACCAGAGCTGCACAGAGTATGGCCAGTGTGGCGGGCAGGGGGACAAGCCATCCTCTGAAGAATGGTCTTTCCAAAGGCCGGGTTGGTGAAGGACATCAACACCATACGTTTTCTTTCCTTGTTGTGTCTTTCCTCTTGCAGTCCTGAGTCAGCTTCCCTGGCCTGGGCTCCTGTGTCCCTGTGCGACCAACCTCGTGCTGGGCCGTGGTTCAGCATACGGTCTCCGAAGACCACGTTGTATTTGAGGTAAGGTGAGGAAAAAAGATGGTTAACTTCCCTAAACCCCACCAACAGGGGCCTACAAGGCAGCTGGAGAGGGACTTTTTACAAGGCCATGTGGTGGTAGGATGAGGGGTAATGGCTTCAAACCGGAAAAGAGTAGATTTAGATTAGATATCAGGAAGAAATTTTTCATTTTGAGGGTGGTGAGACACTGGAACAGGTTGCCCAGAGAAGCTGTGGATGCCCCATCCCTGGAAGTGTTCAAGGCCAGGCTGGATGGGGCTTTGAGCAGCCTGGTCTAGTGGGAGGTGTCCCTGCCCACGGCAGGGGTTTGGAACTAGGTGATCTTTAAGTCCCTTCCAACACAAACCATTCTAGGACTCTATGACTTCATTGTCAACTGGTAGGACTGAAGATGGGGAGCGCTTGGTTTTATTCTCTACTGGAGCCTTAGCTACCCTTGAGGAGTCTCTGTCTTGGTGCTCTTACATGATGGGAGGGAGGTGACACTGCCTAACTCCCAGGGATGCAGTGAGACCAGACGTCGTGTCCTTGCTCTTGAGGTCAGGTGTGTAAATGTGTATCTAATGCTGGCAGTGCCAGGGCTTTTCTCTGAGTATTATCTGATGACAAACCATGATTCTACCACCCATAAAATATTGAGCCACTCACAAACATACACTTCCAGACTCTCCCTGTGGGGAGCAAAATTCTTTGCCATCAGGTGTTGGTGTTCTTCAGAATCATAAACCCTGCCTTTACTTTCCACTAAATGCTTCCCAAAAGCTTTTAAGTCACTGAGACCTGTATATTACCACATGCTACTTTTTCCTTTTATTATTATTTTTTTTTATTAATAGGACATATTTTATTTGAATCAATAAAATAGGTATCTACTACAATACAAGAAATCTCCATGGCAGTTGCTGGAATACAGAGAAATTAAATGTGCTTCCTGTAAATCTCTCCTTCTCTTGTAGATCCAAATTATAAATTAAATAAATAAGAAAACCATAAATACACATTTCAAGATACAGCAATTATTAGGTAGAAACATGAATCATCTCCTCTTCACCTCCATCCTTATACTGCTTAAAGCTATTAATTAACAAATGAAATACTACAATACAGCTTTCTCACAGACAAAACTTGCTGCCCTGGAACTGTGTGTTGGGTGCTCTACAGGTCATGTTAGCTACAAGGTCAGGTACCACAAGTGCTCGCTGTCTTAATTACCCCAAATGCAGCAAATGGACTTTTCCCAGTGTCTGTCCATCTTCTTATTTTTGCTTTGCTTAGGGAATGAGACCAAAAAAGGGAACTGGTGATTATTATTCTCCCTACTCCTTGACTGTATGCATCGCTGTGGAGGAGAGTGGTCCCCCTGAATTTGCCATGTTTACCTTCTGGCGGGATTTCTATGGGCTGGGGAGGGGATGAAGTGTCGTCAGTGATATTTATAAAAGGCGTTTCAGGGAAATCTTGGCCATGGCTCCATCTTGGTTCAGTCATGGAGGACCTGATGCTGCCAAGGTCGCGGTGTCTGGATTACTACAGAGGGACAATGCGTCAGGGTCTCATTTAAAGGTGGGGTGGACCCCTGTGAGAAAACTGCTCTGGTGCTGTTCAGGGGTGCAGCCTTCAGTGGGCATCAGCACTGCTCTCGCACGCTGTGGCTGGTGACACATGGTCAATACCGGGCCACCATCGCCTCTTCTCCTTGCCCTGCCAGCAGCTGGGGCCTTTTAGTGTGTGGTTAACGAGGAGATGTGTTCTCCTTCTTTCCCAGAAAAGTAGGAGATAAGAAAAGTAGGAGAGAAGATCCTTTTTAGAGAAGATCCTTTTAGATCCTTTTGAGAGAAGATCATCCCTCTGTCAGGCTGCTGGGCCAGAGAAGGACTTTTGCCTTTGGTAAGGAGGAGGGAAGAGTCTGTGTGATTTTTAGCTGCAAGGCTGTCCTCTCTCATATGTGGAGCACCTCTGAAGGAGAAGCCTGTGACTGAAGCAGTGATGGACAGCAGAACACAAGGGCTGACAGAGATATTTTATGAAGGGTTAGTGCCTCTCTCCTCCTTGGCAGACTCTGGACTGAGTTGTCTCTGGCTGTATGAAAAGCCATAGTACCTTTTTAAATGAGAACTTCCTTCCCCATCCTACTGCCTTCTCCAGCACGTCAAGCCCCACAGATGTGTCCCCTGTTGCCCTCCTTGGAGTCACCAGGGCTCTGTAAAGTTATTAGGCTGCTCCAGTTGCTTTCCCATCCCATGGACATTGGTTGCTCAGGTTGTCAAGCTGTGAACGTTTCCTGTGTGCTGCTCCACCCTGCTCACCCCAAAGCCAGAGGACCTGGCTGCCTTAGCAGCCTTTCCCTCCCACCCAGAGGGTGTCCTGGTACCTCTGAGCTGGTGAACCCTGACCAGGGACAATTGCCTGAGCCTGTGGCTCTCCAGGCTGTAATGCAAGGCTCCCTCAGTCCTCTGCCATAAAAGAAATTCCAAATATGCTTTCTTCTAAGTCCAGGTAGAAGATGATCTAAACACAAGCAGTGGATGAAGTCAGCAGGTACGTTGTGGTACGTACTTGGTGCAGAAGTTGCCCAGGTGGTTGTGGCAGGAGGGGAAGGAGCTGTAACTGCTGTTAACACTGCCAACACATGGTTCAGACCTTTGGTGGTTTTATGGCTCTGGAGCCTCCTCGCCTCAGCACCGTGGCACTATGACGGCATCTCACTGTGTTTTACTACGTTGGCTGCAGGCGAGCGAGCTACAGATGAGAGCTTCTTTCCTCTGCTTCTGTCGTGGAGTAAGACCTTTATTTTTCATTTATGCTTTGGAGCAATGGCAGTTAAATTTGACAAGATCGTCATTACTGTGAGCAACAGGAGATACACTTCCTCCAATTTTATATTTCAAGTTCTGTATTTAGGCATACCAAAGTATTTTATAATAACCAGGGGAGCACTCATATGAGGCAAGTACCATTCATGACTAACATAATATTGTCTGTAACACTGGTGAAACCTTTTTTGTAAAGCTTTTTTTCTTTTTTAGAGAGGAAAATCCAAGGGCCATGACCAGCAAGTTCTAAATTGAAAAAAACTTTGAGAAAAATTTATGAGCAAATTCCATTAAATCCATCTATTCATAAGCACAGGTCTCCTATAGGCAAATAGCTCGTGTTTAGTCACCTCGTTGCACCATTTACGTATTTTCTTTCCTCCTGGTATTTTTGTGCACCTAGTGAACTATCCCGTACCGCAAAGGTAGAGAGTAAGTTGCTGACTATGAGTTAACATATAAGCAGGTTCTATGGAAGAAAGTATCTCTTAAGGTTATCCAGTTGCTCATAGTTTGATCTGGCAGGATGCTTTGAAACACCAATCACTCGTCACATAGCAAAGCTGGGTAAACGTGTGTTTGCAAACTTGCTCAGTTCTGACTCACCCGTTCTTTTAAAATTTTTGCATCATTTACTTCTGTCTTGAAATATCAAAACCGAAGAAAAAAATGTTTAGCGTATGTTGTTCAACCAAGCATATCATAAGATGTGGTTTTTATCTCCTGATATGAGCGGGGGAAGAGGACAAGCAGTGGTACACAACGAGCAGACCCCTGGGATTTAACGGCACTCTGTAATCGGTCTGTTGCCTGGCAGGAATACCCAAACCTCTTGGAAGGCTTTTCTTGTTGTGAGTCCGAGCTGATTCAGACAGGAGATGTGAAATGTTGAATGGGCCAGCAGTAGTTTCAGCTTCATTGAATCAAGACGTAAATCTAGTGGGATACTTGGGATTTTAGTCTATCGCAACAAAGGCAGGCCAGTCAGTTGTATCATGGTCACCATTTTTACCTTAGCTAGCCTTTCTCCCACCATTCTGAGGCAATAACATCAAGTAATAAAAAGGATATTGTTTTCCTGGATGAGCTGTGCTGTGTGATCCTAGAGCACCTTGTCCTGGGTAAAGGACCTTCTGTCTTTCCAAGCGATGCTGAGCCTTATCAGTCCGCCTCAAAGGCACTGTTTGTTGCTCCCAGGTACTCCGACTTCTTCTTGTGCTTCATCCACATCTTCCTCAGGAGGCTGGGTGTCCCGCACAGGTTGCCTCCCGTCAGCGGTAGGGAAGCTTCTGCTCCAGGTGGCAGGGTCAGGTCGTACTCCGTTGTCTTCCTCCAGCGCTGCCGGTGGCTAGCAAAGAAAGCACAGATACATAACGCGTTCATCTCTGCGGCCTCTCTTCCCTGCTTATGACGACCGGCCACTGAAAACCAAGGGCTGCCGTCTGAGAGGGATTTATGTCTCTGCATACAAAGTGCGAGGACACTGTGCCAATGAGCTTGTTACTGTCCCCCAGGTGGCAATGGCGGCACCACAAATACCCCCCAGATCCGTGTCTGGGGGGTTCTCTGCCTACTGATGAGTGCATTTGTACTGTGGTCAAGCTGTTCCTTAATTACACTTAAAGACAATAAATCTTTGTTGAAAAAATATTTCATTACCTTTTCGAAACTGCCATAGGGCAAATATTATAGGCTTCCTGAGGGGAAAATACTTAAATTTTGAATTTAGATGCTTTTCTTTCTAGTGATAAAACAGAGCTGTAACTGGCACTGGGACAGCTGTACAAATGGCCACGGCTGGTGATA
The DNA here is from genome assembly GCF_964199755.1 of Larus michahellis. Taxonomy (NCBI): domain Eukaryota; kingdom Metazoa; phylum Chordata; class Aves; order Charadriiformes; family Laridae; genus Larus; species Larus michahellis. Next base: position 131,732,899 of record NC_133897.1, on the reverse strand, counting down.
CAATCAGCCTGTCCTTTAGCTGATCTCTCCCTGCCTTTGGGAAGCAAGCGGCATGGCTTTCCTGTAAATCACTGAGGTTTCACAGCTGTGATTCAGAGGAGATCTGCAGCTGAGCACTTCTTTGTGTTTCTGGTGAGAGGGTGACCCGCGCCCCACGCGCAGCCCTGCCCGCCTTGGCTGAGGGGTGGGAAGGGACTTACTCCTCCGTCAAAGTGCTGTCGCCGGCGGGCGAGTCTGTGACAGCCACCCCTTTCGCTGTGATACGAGCAACCGGCGATGGTGGGAACTGCGGGAGGAAAAAGCACGTCATTAGGAAATGCCACTGATGAGTAGGGACCCCTCATCTGAGGAAAGAGGCCATTTTAGGAAAATGCATAAATACCGTAAATCTCTTTACAAGAGAAAGCAGGCTGGCTAGGGACTTGGCTGCCCAGCTCTTACCCACGCAAATACCGATTGCTCGCATGAACGGTCTCACTGAGCTCAGCACAGGGCTCGTATGAGCAAGAATTGCACCTGCCGTCGAAGGAGGGAGGCTTGCAGAACTTTTTATTCCCTGTTTTTTTTGCCCAGCTTCCCGAGGAGGCGAGACTTTGTGCAGAGTGAGCAGCCTGCCTCTTGCAGCTCTTCACAGGCCACCTCTGCCGCTGGCAGGGCAGCAGCTCTACCAGCCACCCCTGTTTCTCGAGCGACGTTCAGAAATGTTTCTCTTTTTTGCTGGGTGCTGTCCTGTGTTGTGGGGGACCCTGGTTCATGCCCCAGTTCCGCCACGGCCCCACAAGTGCCTAACCATCAACTTCCTCCTTGTCTTATTTGATCATAAATTGCCCGCCAGTACTGAGTCACCTTTTCCCATAAACAGGCCACTGAGACCGGTGTATCCTCCAAGATGGTAAGCTAAACTGTGTGTTGCCCAGAAACAGAAAAATACGTCAAAAATTGTGACGTGCTCTTGTCATTTCAGGCAATAAACACACTTACTGATTTTACTGGCAATACTGAAAAATTTCTTCATATTATTGTCACCGCTATAGCTGGTATTAAGTTGTCTAGGGCTATTTCTCCTGGGATTAATCTGAGACTGGATACATTTGGGTGTGCTCTGCAAGTATCCCAAGACTTAAAGATGATTGAAATCACTTTTGCAAGCGTACTTTGAAATTTAACCAGGTTAACTCTTGGTAGGTGCAATTAGTTTCATTACACTGAATACCATTAATTGTGACCAGCCTTCAATATTGTACAGTCATTTTTCTCGAGTGTAGCCCATCTACCAGCTAGCAAGTATATTGCAGCCATCCAAAAGAGCATTTGAAGCCATAAAGTTTCTATAGCACGGTCTGATATTGGTCAGAAACTTTTCAAAGGACTACTTCCTGTTTGAAAATCTAGTTTTTATAAAATGTAGGGACTTGGAAAATTTGGCCTTTGGTAAGAAAAATAAGGGAGGGAAAACGCTTTAGTAAACCTTAGTCATTTTTAACCAAAACATTTTGTCTGTCCATTGCAGAACAAATTTTTGGGGTTTGCATGATGATTTTCCCATCAACTCTTTATTCACATTTTTGATTGATCCGATTATCATGTCAGGTTGGCTTTCTGGAGAATATGAATTATTTGATGCTTGTTCCACTTTAGAAATTATTTTTTTCCCAATTTGTGAAATTCCCTGAGAAACAAGAGGTTAATTCCTCCCAGCTCTTGCAGGTGGCTGAGCATCTGGAATGGGAGCATGCCTGTTTCCACCCTACAACCCTTCCTAGTTCCCTGAGGGGCAGCCATCCTACGTCAGTTTCTACTTCCAGCTAAGAATCCTCTGGCATAAGTCATGTCTCAAAGCCTTAATGAAGACTGTGGAATCTGCACATACTGTGACAGACCGACGCGCTGTTCATGCGGGACACGCTGACAGGTACTAGGTTTTAAGATGCATCAGGCAGTGGCAGTTGGTCTCGCTGTATTTACTTACCAAAGATTTTCCATCCAACAGGTGATTGCAGGATTTGGATGACTCTCGATTAGTAATCCCCGCTGCAAAGCATAACAGACATGGCATTATCGGCAATTATCCCATTGGCATAGCTTGTATTAAGAGCCTCCTTCCATGCAGTTAAACCCAGATATGAACAGAGCCCCGGTTCAGGTTATAGTCCCACTAGATTTGATTGCAGCCAAAAGTGCAGGTTATGATCATCTACTGTGGTGTCAAAATAGGTGATTTTTGGAATTGCTTAAGTCATTCTGGAAAGTCACTCAACTGCTTGCTCCTAGAGCTCTCAAATGAGATGATGAGCTGGCCTTAGCAGGCCAAGCCAGGTGGGAGCCCTTCTCCTCCTGTGAGCGCCCGTGTGTATGTACATACAAAGAGTGGCCCCATCTGCTGCTCCTCAGCAGAGGTTGGGTAACGCAGTTTTTGTGCATCTTGGAGCCCCACTGCCAGGTTTGTCCTGCCTAGGAGATCAGACTCCTTTCTGGATTGCCCTGGGGAGTTATTCCAATCTGGGCAGTGATGTGTGTTACATCCACCCCACCACAGGAAGGTATTTCAACCTTTCTCTCTGCCCATGGCTGAGTGGCACCTCTCTCTGCTGGCCTCAAACCTGGAGGTTATCTTTCAGTTACAAGTGAGTGCTCAGATGATAACTTATCCATGGATAAATGCTCACTGACATTCCTGCTAGTTGTGCCGAGGAAAGAAATGGTGAGGGATGCGAGATTTTTTTCATGGAGCCAAATTCTCCCATTTGGCTGTGGGAACGTGGAGATATCTCCCCACCACCCCCACCCCCACCCCCACCCCCACCCCACCCCACCCCTGGCCTTTTTCTTTCTTTCTGTTCCTGGCCATTTTCAGTTGCCTGCTGTTTTTTAAAAGGATATTCAGGTAAGCGAAGAGCGGGTATCTACAGAAACACCAAGATTCACCAAGACAGAGGATAGACTATGATTCACAAATGGTGTCACCAATGGAATAAAAATAATGACAGCAAACATCAGAAATAGCCAAGGCGCTGCTGACAGTGCTGTCTCCAGCATGCGTTACCAATCAGAACTGTCTTCTCCTTCTGGGGGCAATATTTGACCATGATAAATATCTTAACCAGACTCCCTCTTCCCGCTCCCCGCCTCCCCCCTCCCTCCCCTGCCAGTAATTCCATTAGCTACCTAACTGTATACCTCACATCAAAGTTTAATTCAATTACCTCCTCTCATCTTGCATATTAGGTACTAACAGTATTCAGCAAGTGGCTCCAGGCAGCAATGCTTCAGCTAATGTCCACAATTTTTCTTTCTTCTTTTTTTTCTTTTTTTTATCATGTATTGTCTGACTCTTCCCTTCAGCCTGTCCCTCTTCTTATTAGACATAGAAAATGTTCTGGCAAAGTTTTTGCAAAATATGTAAGCAAAAGTAAGTCTCCATGGCTTCATGTTCATAAGCGTTCTTCAGGACAGTGGTGGCTGGGTGCGGTGGGAATTCCACCTCCAGAAGGTGCTATGGATGTCCAAGCCTGGGACAAGGGTTGTCCCACATCTGTTATTCTGACTTGCCCTGTGTTTCCAAGATAAATGCTTGTACAAAAACTTGGTACAAAACTGAGTACTTCTTTCCAGGAGAATAAGTGCAATTTTTTTTTGATCTATCCATCCTCTGAAGCAAAACACAGCTTTGAGCGCAGTCAGGGGTTTCTTGTTCTGGCATTCCACTACATTTACTTGCCTTCCTGCATGCTGGAATGCACTGTCCTTATGCTTTGATATTTGTGTATGGTTTTGGATGTGTACTGATAATCTCATCTATGCTCTTGTTTACACATTTTTCACGTCCTCCGGAAGTTGAACTGTTCACTCTATGGCCCAGATTTCAAGCTGTGCTTTACCAAATCTGGTCTCTTTTATATTCAATGGTGCTTGTCTATAGAGTAAGTAAGCATGGAAAACTCTACAGACGCAACTATTTCCAGTAAGAAAATCGAAGAATGTTTTAGAAGGGTGAAATTTATGTGGTGGTCACATTTCTACACAGATTAATGAAAATAGATGATACTCATCCATACACATATCTCACTTCATATCACATTATGCTGGCTCGCCAGCATAGAGAAACAGCTGGAGAAACCTTTCTAGACTCTCTTATGGCACCCTATTCTCTGCGTACTGAAATTGGACACGGCAGCACATCGTAGCAAAGAGCTATTTTTATTTTCATACAAATATTTGCAAAGGCTTCTCCTTTCCCCCCCTTAAAATGCTAAATCTATAAAGTCAGGCACTCAAAAGTTATGAAATACCAGAACTGGACCAAAGTTATTTCATCCCCCATTCTTTTCAGACTCCTATGTCTTTTATCCTGTTCACACCTATCTGTCATCTTTTACCTCTTGTTTCCCCTCACAGCAGAGACCAACAGTTCCCCCTTTCTCCCCCGCTGGCTCTCTGCCACCCACTACCCAATGGCCGGTCCCAGCCACTCCTCCTCCTGTCCCCCCTCCAGCCGCAAAGCCCCAGCCCTTTGTTCAGCCATTTCTTGGCTCCGGTCCTGGTTTAAGATCTTTCCCTACGGTCCCAAGCTCAGTTTGTTCCTTCACAGCTTCCCAGGCCCAGCTCTTGTCTGATCTGTGTTCAAATAGGATGGCTTATGAGCAGTGCAGTTGGAAACCGGTGGTGTGAAGAACATGCACCTTCATGGTAGTATCTACAGATTTAGCATCTTTTGACAGCTAAATGTCCAATGTCTCTATCAAACATGTGCTTATGGGATTTTTTCAAAGGCTTATGACTTGATTGCCTCTGGGTGGTTTTTCAAGGGAGCAAAAGATGAGTTTTTGATTAAAAGGCCACTCCTTGCCAAACTGCATGGCCTGGCTCCAGCTTCGACCTTCCAAACACAACACACCAGTGCTGAAGGAGCTGAACGACCAGTTTATTTATGTCTACTCAGTTCCTCGGTTTTGCATTGGCAAACTCTATTTTTCCTTCATGAGTTCTCACAAATATGCTGAACAAGTTTTGGTTGAAAAAACAAAATCAGGTCTCTGGCTGTCATCCAGGATCGAAAATTTCATCCCAGATAATTATGTTCTGGCAGGTTCTAAGCAGGGATCTTATATAATAAGATGACTCAGGCAAACTCGATAATATGCAATCCATCATCTCTGAAATATTGTCAGCCTTTGGAAAGAGAGCGTTTATGACTCTGAAGAAAGCCAGTTTATGACTGAAGAAAGCGAGAGCTCTGTAATGCCACGGTCATTATCTTATTAATTCCACTGGATACTTTAAACATGGAAGTACCCTTCAGGTACACAACAAAGCGCCTGCTTCACTGCAAACAGAAAGACTGCAATATCTAAGAGTGTTCTGAAGCCACGGAGGAATCAAGCCACTTCTGTGGACTTACCGTGCTGGGCAGTGCCCTTGGTGGGGCTGGGTCCCCGCTGCCCGCTCTGCAGGTGGCCCGAGCCCCGCTCCTTGTCTTCACCGTACAGCACCTGGAGGAGGTCACCCTGGTGGGGCTGCAGCTTCTCTGGCCTGTGGGGCCGATGATCGGATATGGCCACCACCTGCAGGGAAGAGGCAAACCCATCCTGTTACGCCCGGTTTTGGAGATTAGGTGGTCTGCCAAGGTCACAGGGGAGCAGCACGCTGCTTGCTCTTCCCGCTGCTTTACTGTCACCTAAAGGGGATTTTGTTGGGTGGGGATTGTGGGATTTGTGGGGTTTGTTTTGTTTGGCTCCTGCCTCTGTGCATGGGACGTATAAGAATATGGGAGAATCACATGGGGTCTCTCTGGGACCCAGCTACCTAGTTGCACCTTTCTATATTCTCCTCAGGAGACTGAAATGTGGTCCTTTTCAAGATCTACTGAATAGGATATGCCTTCGAGACAGCTCAAATTTAATTTCTTATTTTGTCATATCTTGGGCAATCAGCTAAACTTATGCAATGTGAATTACAAATGCTATTTCTTCATGGCCTCTTTTGTCTTTCGGACTTGCATTTTATACCTGTCAAATGACTACAGGGGATACGAGGCGGCGAATAATTGTGCTCCTGGAGCTTAATTTTCACAAACATTAGCTCACACAAACAAAACTCACTGAGATCCGGATCTTTGAAAATTAGGCCTCTTGTATCTCGAACAGAGTGATTGAAAACGAGCGTGAACAAAATCAAGTTCTTTTCTACATCGACCACAACTAAGCCATGGCACTCACTGTGCTGCCACAGGCAACTGGGGAGGCCGGAGCTAACGTGAGCTTGAAAAGCCAGGGCTGTTATCCAGGATGGTCTGGAAGCAATTTTCTCAGGAAGATTAAAATCCTGACAGCAGGGAAAGAGTGTTTCATACTTTGGTTTTATTTTATTTTATTTTATTTTATTTTATTTTATTTTATTTTATTTTATTTTATTCCTCCTTGAAGACTTGCTACTGTCGTACAGAGAACCAGTTAAACGGGGCGAAGATCCAAACCAGCAAGGAAACATGACACATGGCAACTATTCAGACTGTTTCCTACTAGACTTACTTATGTTGATCTTATGTTGCAAGACCAGAAGCAAAGCAGTTACTTGCAGCTAACTGATGACTGATAGTTGCCATCTATGTGTTTTATAAATAAGTACAGTTATTCTGTCTGGAGACTGAGACCAGCAACGGAGCAGCCCGCTATTGGCATAGAAAAAGGCTTGATTCCATTTTTTGCTCTGCATACACTCAAGATAAAAACAAAACTGCATTCAAGCATGTCCCCTCAAGCAAAATTGTCCATTTTCTTTAAGTAAGTTTTAATTCAATTTGCCATTAATTTGCAATATTCTGTGCACACAAATTTTTACACATTATAAAAACACATGCGCACCAGTGTTTTCCATAACAGGAAAAAAGAAAAACCCCAACCTGACCACTCTTTATTCTTTGGACTCCATGTACTCTCAGGAGTCTGGAGAAGGCTACATGACCTAGATCCCACTGACCAGCAGGACAAGGAGCAGAAACTGCCCAAAAGCAGGCAAAAATACTGCTGGAAAGGGCTGGTGAGCCTAATCCAAGACCTAGGAGGGGTTTTCTCTTAGTTCTGTGGATTTGGGCACACAGCCTAACACAGTCCCTGCTCCGTAAGCTACTTAAGGACATGCCCAGTGTTAAGTTAAAATCAAAGGGACTACTGGTGTCCTTGAAGACAAGCACGTGCTAAAGGAGGACACAGCTGGTGCCCAGTTCTACTGACCACGAATCTGGCGCTGCCGGACAGAGCTGAGCCTCAGCAGCACTCCGATAATTCAGAAATGAGGGTGATGCTGGTGGTGAGAGGCCTCCTGCTGCTGCTCAAGCAGTTGGCTCTCCCCCAGCTGCCCCTGGACCAGTTCCAGGACCTCCCCATCCCTCTGCTCCTCGCAGGCTGCAGGCTCCTGTGTCCACGCACGCCCTGACCACCCGAACCTTGCAAGCTGCTTACCAGATGCATCATCCCCCATCACCACAGTGCCATTGGCACAGACACCTGTATTCATTACGGGCATGATGAGGCTGTGCCTGACAGGGGTCCCTTGGAGCCTGCCTTGTGTGAACCGAGCTGTCCCAGCCTTCAAGGAATGCCACAAAGCTCAGCGTTTCCCACCAGCTCTGGAAATACGCTCAGTGCCCTTGGTCACACCCAGTCTTCTTTGGTGTGTGACAGAAAATGTCATCAGCCCTCTGCTACTGAGACACCTGAGGTCGTTTCTTTTGCACGGTCATGGAAAGTGCATTTTTGGTAAGTAGGATGCTGGCTGCGGTTGTCTCTAATCCTGAAAGTGGCTTATTTGAGCAGTGTAAACCACCACTGACTTGAAATTTTAACAATCTGCCTATGTACTGCAAAGGATGAAATTTAGTTTGGGGAAAGGAAGCAGGATTTTGAACTCCATTAGTAGCAGGAATTATTTAGGCACATTGTCAATGTTCTTGAGATTCCTTGTTACAAGTCATATCAGTAATGCCAAAACGCCTTCAAGCAGCAGAATCTGTATAATTAAGTTGCAATGCCATTTTCCATTACAGCTGGAGACAGCAGTGCAAGGTCTATAGCACACTTTTGGTTAACATCTATGTTTGCAGCGTTTGGCTGTAGTACACTTTTGGAGTTTCTTATCTCCTAATTCAAGATTTCACCGTGACTTTGGCTACCTCACCCATTACCGTAATATGTAAAGACTTATCTAGGTCAGGAAACTAAACCTGCTGTAGTGCAGTTTTGATCTAAACTGGAGCTGACATTTCTCTAGGGTACCTAGGGTAAGGCAGAAGGATCAGCTGGAAGTCACTTTTCTTTTCTAGATGTACCAGGAAATTTAAATCTGTGTGAATGGCAAAGGCAGCCAAACTATGCAGAATTAGTAATCTGCTCTCTAAAAAGCCTACTGTTTTTAGAACCTGTAAGTCCCTTGACCAGCCCAGTCTGCTTGAAGGGCGCTGGCTCTGAACTCAGAGTTCAGCAAAGTCTCTTTTTTTGAACTTTACTGCCTGGCGTATCCGCTGTTAGAATTAGCTGTGTTAAGCAGGGGACATGGAGGATGCAGGAGGGTTGCAGAGCAGTGCAGAGGCTGTCCCAACAACCCTGCTTCTGCACCCAAAATCCCATCCCACACCAACAAACAACCAGAAAAGGTGACAATTAAACATCTGGCTTTGAATAAAACTTTGAAGCTTAGAGGCTGAACAACAAGTGCTTGTTAGTGGAGGAACTGCCAGATTTGTAGAGTTAAGCTCTTTTTGATGGTCTAATGCTGATCCAATATTTTATGTGGCAGCACTAGCATGCACAGAGGGATTTGCCATTTTTCTGCAAAGTAGCCAGATATTGGTGTCCAGACAATTCTACCTAAAGGATTTTGGGGCTAGGAGAGCAAGGGAAGGGAAGGATCTACTATCATTGAAAATAGCTCTCAGTAGGGCAATAGGAACTGCAAATAAGCATATTGGTGAAACACTCAATTAAAAAAAAGGTGTTTCCCCCTTTCTCTCACCCTTCCACAGTCATGATTGTGCTTTTGGGGTGCGTTCTTGAATGCGATGGAAGTTACCCCCCAAGGTGAGTCATTTGAATGTTAAGTCACTTAATGCTACACTGCTTGAGTATTTCTGCCGCGAAAAAAAGGTCTGGCAGATGTCCACGTTGCTTGCTATTTTTGCCCTTGCCGAGGATTAAAGTTGTGCATCCACTGCAATCACCAGAACAGAAGATTTCGTGTTGGCTGAGGCGTTTCTACAGCACTGACTGCAGGTGCAGAGTTAAAAGTGGAAAAGACAGAATCATTCTGCTACTTTTCTGTGGGTCTCGAAATTGGCAATCACAACTTCCTCACAGGCACGTATATTCCAGTAGGACGCGCTATTTATTTGAATGCTTGCGCATGAGCTGTAAGCAGCTGCATCACACTGAAGAAGGGGAAGGCACAAGTCTAAGTGCTGACTGTGCCAATGGCTTTGGTTTGAGAGCCTTGCTTGGTTTCTCAGCTGGAGCTGCAGACCATTCCTCAGGCTCCCACTGCTAATATGACGCTGTCTGCACCATGACTAAGGGCCAATCGAAGGACATGTTTAATTGGGGTCAGGAAAGCCCCAAAGGAAAAAAAAATCCTTTAAAAATACAGCAACAAAACAGGGACTTTCTTATCTTATTTTCTTAGACCTTTATGACTACAGTGCTGCTACAGCAGCTGATCCAATCCAAATTAAATATTAGAGGCTCCCATTTAGCAGAAACAACAACTACCTATCTGCTGAGATTGAGAACATGATAACAGACATACCGTTGCCCTGGATTTTGATGAGAGCTAGCTGAAAATGTTCCAGATGATGAGCAGTTCTATGAGAAAATTCTGGTTAGAAATCGGGGCATTTTCTTGGAAAATTATCTGTTTTGTCCAGAGAATTGAGAAATTCTCTGAGCATTCTGTTTTATTAAGTCAGAATAGTTCACTTCTGGTTTGGACTTCTTTGCTATTTTTATATTACATAGAAAACAAAATATACCAAAGGCATAACAAATAAAAAAAGGAGTATCTCAAAATGGCTTATTTTGAGTAACACTCTGACACTCTGACTTCCATCCTCATTTGGAGTGAAAAGTCATTTTGAAACCTCAGCCTGAGTTACGGGACAAAAATAAGATTTTTCACTATTTGAGAAAATAGACAGATACAGTATTTACTCAGTTACCACGGGAGTGTTATTGACCATACCCGGGGACCCCTTCAGGCATCCTGTGAAGTATCAGGGTCCTGTGATCCGCTTTAATAATCAAGATTGGGGATGGGAGTGAATGTGGCGAGGATTTTCCCAGTGCACGGGTAAGCGTGGTAAGCAGGAGGGACCTACGGTGCGGTGGGGAGATTAGGGAATCAGGAATACGAAGAGGAGGCTATTTACAAATGAGGATGGGGCTGGGAAGTGGGATAGGGCACGGGAAAAGGAAAGGCCATGGAGCAAAATATTCCAACAAAGCACTAGGTAAGAGACAGATCTGTAGTGAGAAGAGTCTCAAAGCTTGTAAAAAGTGCTTTGATACGTGCAAGAGAAAGAGGGCACCATTCCTGCAGATCAGAAAGGCGATAAAAGGATCGCGGAAGGGGTTATGAGTGGATTTAAGGAGGGAAAACTGTCTCTGAAGACAAGAAACATCATGCCCATGTGTCAAAGTGTCCAAACTTGGAAAACATTTTCTCGGAGCATGAAAAATGTTCAGTTCTTTGAATAGGGGGGGCACCTCACCTGCAGGGAGCGGGGAAAGCTCTGGCAGTGCGCTCTGTGCTGGTGCATCGCGGGTGAGTCGAGGACAGGCAAGTGCTGCCAGGATCAAGGGACAAGCGTCCTCTCTCAGAGTCATCTCTTTGAGTCGGGGCCACAGTCCATTGCTCGGTGGTTTTATCCCAAATTCCTTGGGTAATGGAATACTGTTTCCTTGACTAATGCATGTATGTATTGATATGATTTGTTTGCTTTTCCTTCCTGCCTGTCCCTCTGTCACTGTTATTAGGGCTTTATGGATAAGAACTACGCCTGTGATTCCCTCAGATGACCTGTGTTGATAAGCTGTTATGTTCATTTTGACTGGCTCTGCACAGACGGACTGTATTTTTTGAAGTTTGAAAGCGCTCCTGTAAATAAACTGTAGCTTTACAGAAACTCGCCTTTCTGTTTCCCGCATCGCTCCCTGCATCAGACACCGACGCACTTTGCCCTGAAAGATGCACTTCCCATTTATCCATAGCATTTTTTAAGGATAAGTGTAGCCAACTAGAATTAAAAAAAAAAAAAAAAAAAAAAAAAGGAAAAGAAAGGGAGATTTTTCTTACACTCTTCGTTAGGATGTGCTGCGTACTTTTGGCTCGTCTTCGGGCAGGACTACATGCTGCAAAAAGAAGAACAGGAATTCGGTCAGGGTGCAGCGGAGGCAGACAAGATGAGGTTACACACGCCTCTAAAAGTCCTCCGTGAGAATACACTGGGTCACGGTGGGGAGTGGCAGGGGAAAAGAAGAAAGGGTTTAAGGAGGATTCCAGCTGACGCAACCCAAAAGAAAGTCCTTTTTAATGTCATGTCAGAGACCATGCTCTAGCTGTACAATACAGACATCTGTGGGCACACGGCAACAGCCTTCCCCAAGTTTCGGCATCTCTCCCATAGGTTTCCAGGAGGAACCGTCCTTCTCCTTCCTGAGTTTTGATCTGGCCTTCCACCCGACGATGTTTCAGAAGAAAATGAGCTTCTCTTTCCATCCAGTCACCTTCAAACATGACTAGTGTATACATTAACTTTGGAGACGCCTAACATTTTACCGAGATAGGGACTTTTTCAATAAGATCAAACTGTGTCATGACATCACTTCAGTTTTACTGCATGAAGTCCAAAGAACAACATTTGCACTAAGCCTAGTCTTTTCTTTTTCAGTCCTCAAAATGGCCCATCCAGTTCTTTGACTCAGAGCATTTTGCTTAGTCTGTCTCACAATTTTATTTCCTAAACCCATGAAGACACCAAAATCACAGGCAAACCAGAATCGCTAGCCACTGGACACAAAAGATGCCAAGATCATAAGCCAAACTTTTGACTGGACTGAAGCGATTGGTGGGGCTTTTTTTTGGACAAAGTGAAGATTGTTTAAACAATTTTTATTTTAGTTTGACTTGAAAAAATGACTTAGTGATGCTTCCACCTCTCTCTTTCATCATGTCTTACCCTTTGCCCTTTAAAATTACTACCCTCCTCTGTGTTCAGGGTACAGGAGTCATGACTATAGAATTTAGCAGCCAATGATAGAAACAGGCCTGCAAAAAAATGCCAAATTTTGAGAATTAACTCAAATTCTGAAGGCTGACCTTAACAGCAAGGTATGTGAATGGGGTTTCCTACTCAGGCTCCATGTACAGTCCAAAGGCTTTGAAGAGCCAGGATGATTTGTTATGGGATGACGGGTGACCCTTACTCTCCAGGTGAGCTTTCCTTTACGTTTTTGGCATACATTCAACTCCAGGAGTTGCAGGGCTTGCCGTTGCTATGTATTAATGTTTGCAGAGAGTTTTGAAGCTGAGGGAGCAGCTGGAGTTCACTCAAGGCTGCTCATTTCTGCAGCCAAACTCCTCTCCTCTGATGGCAGGAACAACAAGCGGCCAGCCGTTCCAGGGCCCTGGTACAAGCAGAGCTGGCAGTGGGACCAGTTACTCTTCCTAGATGGCTTGTATTTATCTAAAAGCCACCCCTCGATACTGCAGCGAGGATGTAAGTGCTGAGTATTAGGATGCCGCTGGCTAGAAATAAAGTTTTGGCCAATGCTCTGCCCACAGGACGGTAACAGGGGAGGGGACCAGTCTTGCCCAGGGTCCCTGCCAGCGACCCGTTGCAGCACAGGGTACTTCCCCACTGAACTCGTCACAAGTAAGTTATCTGCCCGTATGGAGCTTGAGAGTGTGCTAAGCTGTCAGTTTGATTACGGTCTGTTTTGCATGGCATGATATCCTCAGGGACCCCTACTGCCTTCTCCTGAAGGACACGTTTTATATTTTAAACCATGGTGAGCGTGGGATGAAAATCACACAAACATAATGATGGTGTTTGGTTTTTTTTTTTCCCCTAGGAGTATGTTGTAATTTGCCTTTGGAGCTGTTGCAATTACCCTTACTTCTGGAATTCCATCATTTGACAACTAAACTAGTTGCTCACGAGCAAAACACTCAAGTGCAGAGAAGTTTAGTGATGCAAGGAATCATCTTCGTGCCTCTCTGATATTGTATGTATTTCACTGGACAGTGCGAGGAGCACAGTTTATATAGATTTCTACCAGAAGCAAGTACTGTTGTGCTGTTATTGGTACCCAGGCTCGTGCACAAGGAACAACATATAAATGTGCCCAGGTAATAAATTTGCCTATTTCCAGAGAGCATACGATCCACAGTCCAACTCGCTGCCTGTTGTCTGCCAGCGCGAGTGGCAAATGGCTTACTGGGGCTGAAGAACGGCAAGGCATGAAAGGGAAGTCACAGCACCAGCAAACATGCAGTTACTTGAACAGCCATTGAAAGAGGAGTGAAGCACGGAGGTAGCCAGAAGTGACCCACTTGCGCAGGAATACAATGGCAGCAACGCGAACAGTGGGGCTGCGGGGCTCCCCCTGCAAACAGGATTTTCTGCAGGGAGCGGGAGCAGGAAGGGAAGAACGAATCCTTGCAGATGATGTTTCTGGATTTGCCTGCAAAGGGCTGTTTGTATGCACAGCCCAGCTTTTGGGCAACAAAACCAATTACAGTGATGGTTCACTTTGTCATTTCCACTTATATTCTGAAATCAAGCAGCCGAGAGCTCACGCTCGCAGCTTGCAAGCGAAGATCTGATCTGGCCCCACAATTTGTTTTCTCTGCTTTTACCTGCTTTCTTTTCCTTGTTGCTGAAATACTCAGCTATTGAGTTTAAACTAATTTGTTCAATCAAACGGAGACTGGGCTTTGTCCGGTTCTTACTCTTCATTACAAGCAATTAATGTTAATCATGCATTCATTTCCAGGGCATGGCTTTGGAAATGTTCCACTTATTGAGCCAGCAGCCTTAAATTCAACATTCATGCAGTTCACCCAGTTCATCTGAGCTGCTAACTGCTCGCAGAACTTCATTTTCTTTTCTAACACAGAATAGCCATGCAGTTGCAAGCTGTCACTTTTAGCAATTACCTCATAGGTATATCAACACCGATTCCAGATCTCCCAATTTTGCTGGCGCAAAGATTTTACACAGACACAATGTCGAAGCACCTGCACACGGATTAGCTGCCGAGACAAGCAGGGAGCGCTGGGCTGCCAGCAGAGCCCGGCACGGCACGGCAGAGCGGATGAGCTGCTCCCTGCAAACATTTCCCTCATGCTAAACACCCCGTCCATCTAAAAGACAACACCGTGAGCCGTTGTTACAGGTTTTGATGTACTCACATTTGGATGAAATCACGGTGGTGAAAACTTCTAAATTTTCGTCGCTGCAGCTGTAAATCTGATGCATTTTCCACCTCTCCCTCCTGACTGCCTTTCAGCTTCATGCAACCGCTCTGAACTTCTGGTAAATAGGTTTCACTAATCCAATCTGGCTCTGTGATCATTGTCCAGATCTACAAAGGACAGACCGATGCTGTGATCTCATCTCATTCCATATTCTTCATTGCAACATTTTCTGCTCCCATCTGCCTTTCTATGAATACTATTAATGCAAAGACTTAATTTGGCTGTTACTTTAAGCCTCTACTTAGATAGGAGCATTTTATTTTACCTCTCCTTTTACCAGTTTGGAGAATCCTCCGCAATAAATGGCTAATAATTAAAGTCTGTTCTGTGTAGCCAATGTATAGGCGAATACACATTTACAGAAGCACTGCAAGGATTTTTAAAATAAGTTGGGTTAATATTTTGCGTACTTTAACACATTTATCATAAAAATCTGCTCCTCCCTTATGATGAGGCGCTGATTCTAGGTGTATTAAGAAAAGCATTTTGTGCTTTATCTTCTAAGTTCATAAACTACCACCTGAATCCTGGGTACTTCCGTGTAAAATTTCAAATGCAGATGACTAAAGAGGGGCACGTCAGGCAGACGTACACAGGTCTATCTGCCCCTACACTTCAGTGGCTGCAGAGGGAGGGCAGGTGGCTCGGTCATAGATGGGTTCCTACATGACTTGATGGTTCTGGGGCCTAATTCCATATTTATGCACTTCAATAAAGGGTCTTCTTGCAAAAGCTTTTCATTCCTTAATGCTCCCATCAGAATTTGTTCCTTTCCACGTCTATGAAAATCAGCCTCCTCAACTGCTGGTGACCTACTGCTGTCATGGACCCCTAAGCTCAAACACGTTGGCTCGCAGGCTCCAGCAACTGATGTAGCAGAAACACTTTCAAGTGTGAATAATGATATTAAATTATATCAGTCTAATGAATAGCCTTCATTACTAGCACGTGTGTGTAATTAACACAAAAACTAGTGCTGTCTTTTACTATAGACGTCTGCCACCAGCAGTCCCAGATGGAAAGTGCCAGCAAACATGGGCTGTCATTGTCATATTCGTGCAACGTTTCTCCTTTGAAATAATAAATATTGTTCAAATACACATCCTGAGCCTGGAAGCATTTTGGCGGAGTGGAAGGCGTCACTGTTTCAAGAAAGAAACGAGTGAAGAGAAGCTGGTATCGCTTGTCACCTCCCACCGCAGCCTCCTGCTGTCCAGGGGCAGCAAAGCCACTGCGGGGCTGGGGGCATTGTCCCGGGAAACCGTGCCGTGTTTGAAATGGGCGGCGGGACGGCAATATAATCAAGCAAAAGTTCAATTAGCTTTTGATTTATTGCGCCACATGTTCTGCTTGTATGACTGATGTCATTAACATCAGGCTCGGCTGGCGCGTTCATCTGTCCCTGCCCGGCTCCCTCTGAAGGCGCACACACTCAACAGATGGGGAGCTGCACGGGCACCAATGCAATTGTTTATCCCCCTATTGTCCCCGTGTCAAGCAATCAAACCAAATCCATTACCCACCAAGAAAAAGATCAGCGCACCGTCCATTCAGCGGTGAATGGAGCAGAGGCGGTTATGTAGGGAGGCTTTAAAGCTTTCAAAAGGATAGAAAAAAAAATAATGAAGAGCAACACTGAATAGTTCACCAGAAAAAAAAAAAAAAGCTATAACAAACCTAACCCAACCTTTGTTTCACCTTTGGATATTCAGAGTCCCGTACGAGGCACTTTTGGATCTGAGTCATTGTTTTCCTAGTTATAGGTATAACCTAAAGAGATTTTAAAATCACAGCTGGGGTTTAACATTAGAACAAATATTGGGTGTTTCATCATGTTGAGGAGCGGTGGGGATGTGAAAACTGCAATGAGACTGAAGAGCTGGT
This sequence comes from Larus michahellis, assembly GCF_964199755.1. Lineage (NCBI taxonomy): Eukaryota > Metazoa > Chordata > Aves > Charadriiformes > Laridae > Larus > Larus michahellis. The sequence continues at coordinate 131,716,492 of NC_133897.1, read as the reverse complement.
TACTAGCAGGCATTCGCGGCTTTATAGGTTAGGTTTTGAGCAGGTAGGCTTTGAACACCTATCTTTACGAGGGACACGATGCTCTGGGGATGAGTCACTCCGCGCAGAGAGCTGACAAAAGGCTCTCACATCGCTTCCAGATGGAAAAATAGGGCTCGGAAGGGCCAACATAATCTGTCTCACCTGGGAATGAATTTTCCCCTGTTCACAAAAGGGAGTTTGCTGCTTCATTCTGCCCAGGTCTTACAGGGTGGTTGAGCACTATGAATGCCCAGGGTTTTGCAGGAAATCGTGATGTGGCTGCAAGAGAAGGACTGCACATATTGGGCTGCTTTTTTCTAGTTGCCTGTGAGCCATTTTGGACAAATGTCTTGGTTTATCTAGCTACCAAACAGAGGTGATAATACCTGCCAAGGAAGTGTACTACGAAGCATCCAATCTGCTGAAGGACAGCACGACAGCAATTTTAGACTTGAGGAAGATACTCTCCACAACGTCCAACCTAGGGACTGCTTGCAGAGCCACATCAGACAATTTCTCTTAGTATTTCCCTCTCGCTCCCTACTGACCTAGCACGAGTCCAGTCTGTGGTGGGAGCACGAAACCAAACATTTATTGATGCTATGAATCATTTTTTCATTCCCCAAATTACATAAAATATCTAGTAACTCAGCCCAAATTTTTCCTCACTGCTAAACACAATTAATAAGCTATTAATGTAATTCACATGGTGCCACTGCAGCCATAAGAAGACCCCAAAAAGCTTTGCACTGGGGTATATCTTTGACTGAAGACTCCCACGCCAACACGTGGAATCCAAATTCCTCACTGTGGGCTGTGATATAGCTCTTCAGCAAACACCTGAACTCCCCTTGTTGTCAGTAAAGGATCAAAACATTTGCTGGTGGAAGAACTTGGCGACCAAAGGTGAATGGGGACAACTGAGGAGGAGGAGGAGAACTCAGGACACCAGAACAAACATATGGTGTCTGACAAAACATCCATCTAACCTGAACTGCAGGTCTGGGACAGGGAAAGCATTTGATTTTTATGAATCTCGGCAGAAAGGAGGGAGAGGTGGAAAAGGGGAAGAGACGTATGCTGAGGTAAAAACAACTGGTGGAAACAGCATAAGGATCAGTAAATCTTGTCGACAAGAAAATCCATAACTTTGCAAAATGTCCCTTCGCGGAGGCGGCAAGGGTGCTTTTCCCAGGGGCTGGATCTGTTCACATTTGTAAGAAACAAGTGTATATGCTTGTCCTGTTTGCCACGTACGCCAGAGTTGGTAAGCTTAAAAGGAATGCAATAAAACCAAATTTGAATTACGGTTACAAAAAATGTAATAAAAACTTTGAGTGATTTAAGAGAAGTATCAGAAACTTTATTTATCCTGGCCTTTGTGAACAAATGAAAGCCTTTCCAGCGCAGCATTCTTCAAGTGAAGTCGGTGGGAAGTATCCCGGTACTCTCAGCATATGCAAGGGGTATTACCAAGGGATTCCCTCGCCGCAGAGGACAGACATCTTCCCAAGGCAAGTCTCTGGCTTCTCCCTGGATCTCATACCCTGTTGCGTAACAGGCGAATCTAATCTTTACTGAGCCACTTGAGCCTATTTCTTACCATTAGCTGGGCAATATGATAAGGACAAACCACAGGTATTTTTGGAATAGGATCATGAACTCAGAGGTATGCACAATTAGCCACTTAAAAATAAGATGGGATAAAACTGCACGTGCATGCTGCAGACACTTACTCTAAAACACTTCTGTGTGATGCAGTGCAAATGGTGTGTTTTGGAAAGAGAATCACTTTTTCTCATTTTAGGGCCACAGAATTGCAACTGCCAATGACTGAAAAGCAAATGCAAAATATAAAGTGAGCTTGTCATACCTAGCCTGTTATTTCCCTCTAAGTGAAAGGAAGAGGGAGACAGATATGCTGTCCGCAACTTCACCTCATTCTTATAGCAGCCTGCAAAACTAGCTCAAAATTAAAGTAGCACTGCACGGCTGCAAGGTCTGTGAAGAAGTGTAAAATTTTCAAAAGTAACATTTTAATTTGCATCTGGCTGGAAGCTGCTGTGACGATAGAGGCACTTAAAAACGTTTTGAACTTTACATTCACTATAGGGGACCAGGAGAGAGGGATGCAAGTGTCGTGCGGTTTGAAAGGGCTAATGCACAGACTTCTCTGCTAATCAGGAAAGGAAATACCAGCCAGACCTGGAAGCCAGGCTGAAAGCATCCCCCCGCTAGTTACAGAAAGATACTGCAGGATTCTGAGAAAAAAAAAGAACAAGCCTGGTTGGCTCCTCTTAAAAAAGTTACATATAGATAATTGGACATTCACAAATTTGCCCTAAGCTTGTAAAACACACTTGAGTAAGTCTATACAATGATTAGCGAGCAGCACAAAGACCAGCACTGCAAGGTTCAAGTCACACAGAGCTTGTGCCAGCAGCAGGGATTGCACGGAGCCGGCATTAAAGCTAGGGCCAGGCCGAGCACGTGGAGGCTTAACAAGCTTTCATACACTGGTCATGTACTGGTAATCCACAGGCAGCATTAAAAATGTCAACAAAAGAGCAATATGTCCAAATTGGGCTGTGACAACAATAGCTTATTAAGATACCAAACTCCAATTACATTTGTCTTTGATTTATTCATTTTTCAAGCTAATTGATCAGCGAGGTCTTTATTCCCACGATAAAGCACAGTAATCTTTGGATGGGGCTTTTTTACTCCTGACTTTTTCCTTTAAAACATTTTAAGATTATTTTGACTATTGGCTTCTGATACAAATATAACCATCTTTGAACAAACAAGCACATTAATTAAAGCTCATCCTGTGGTTCCTGGATTTGTGCAGTGGTAGCCCTTTTGCTGCAACTGCATACCGTGTCTCACACCATACGGAGAAAAATCCACTGCCTGGGTAACCAGGCACAAACTACTTAGGATTTCTCCCATGGATAAGTCTAAAGAATGAGTCAACCTCAACTGTGACCTTACTTGTCTCTAGTGTGTCCTCACGCAGCCATCAAGCTCCTTTTGCTGCATGTAACACACGTGCTCTGCAGGATGAAGGTCTTTGGAGGGTATCAGATGGCTTTGCCACCTCTGGCTTAAGTTCTGTGAGAAAATGACGTCAAATTTAAAACAAGGACCATCATTATTGGCACTCAGAGACTCCAGAGCTAGAAACTTAGAAAACAGGATTAGGAAAGTAGGAGAGGCTGCACTACGGGCACAGAAGCAGGATCAGATTTATGAGTCCCCTTTTGATCCAGATTTAAGCAACGGTGCCTGCGTGAAGCAGCAAGACAGCACAGGGGATGGCACTGCCACAGAGGAGGTTTTGGGACAGAGTGGGAGCACCAGTACGGAATTGCTGTGTCTTGGAAATGTGAGACTTTTCAGGTAGCTTTTGTGCAACAAGAGCGTTAAATGGCCATACACCGTACAGCTACGAGTATGGAAGGGGAACTGGGGGACTCCCTCTGATGCCAATTATTCTAAAAAGGGGTTTGGAGAGAGGAAATGGGTTATCTTGTCTCCCTCCTCATTTGGTCTTTGGCCTCTCTACTGACGCTGCCAGCAGGGGTGTCAAAGATCTTCTGCTTTAAGTACTTGACTTGTTTCAAGGAATCTGATTAAAGTAGATCACCTCAGATAACAAGAGGAATTAATGCTGCAAATACATAGGAGAGGATTTTCAAGCTCATAAGCTACATAGAGGTCAGTCCTTTTCAAGTCACGCAGCCTTGAAGATCTTTGATTTTCACAGAACTGGTGATCTTTACTTGTCCTTTTCCTCTGACCGATGAGCCTTTACATTTAAACACTTTATTAACTCAGTTCTGGTTTTAATCTGTTCAGTTGCTCTGTCCACTACATGGCAGATACTGTACAGAGATAAGCCTGGGTGAGAGAAAGCCAAAAGGGAACAGGAAAGAGTTTTGGAGGGCTTTGCAATAGAAGTGGCACATTCTCCTTAATAACAACATAGTTTTAGATTCTACATCCTTTGGGTTTTTACAATGTTTTGTAAAATGAGTATCATAGAATCATAGAATGGTTCGGGTTAGAAGGGACCTTAAAGATCATCTAGCTCCAACCCTCCTGCCCTGGACCGGGACACCTCCCACTAGACCAGGCTGCTCAAAGCCCCATCCAGCCTGTGTTCAGCACCTCCAGGGATGGGGCATCCACAATTTCTCTGTGCAACCTGTTCCAGTGCCTCACCACCCTCACAGTAAAGAATTTCTTCCTAATATCTAATCTAAATCATAGAATCACAGAATCGTAGGGTTGGAAGGGACCTCTGGAGATCATCTAGTCCAACCCCCCTGCCAGAGCAGGGTCACCTACAGCAGGTTGCACAGGAACGTGTCCAGGCGGGTTTTGAATGTCTCCAGAGTTGGAGACTCCACCACCTCTCTGGGCAGCCTGTTCCAGTGCTCTGCCACCCTCAAAGTAAGGAAGTTCCTCCTCATGGAGGAGTCATCTCCTGTCTTTCAGTTTAAAACCGTTACCCCTTGTCCTATCGCTCCACTCCCTGATAAAGAGTCCCTCCCCATCTTTCCCGTAGGCCCTCTTTAGGTACTGGAAGGCCGCTATAAGGTCTCCCCGAAGCCTTCTCTTCTCCAGGCTGAACAACCCCAGTTCTCTCAGCCTGTCCTCAATAGCATAGGTGCTCCAGCCCTCTGATCATCTTCGTGGCCCTCCTGAAGCCTGACGTTTCTATAGCCTCGCAACTTGGTCAGCCAAAGAGAGGCAGACTCCTAGATCCTATCTCTTCAACTTTTTATACTCTCTAGCATGTAACCCTGGTATATATTCAGGCTCAGCGACACAGCTGTAAGCAACTGTATGCTTATGTCTGCACACATGGCAGACCAGTGCCTTTTTACCAGTGCCTTGTTTGCTCTGCACATGCAGATGTCTCCACTGAAGGACAGGCTCAGACCTTTAGCACGCATCAGCCGACCCTGCACTGCCTTTGTTCAGCAGGTTGGCGTTTTTAGCTCAGCTCTGTCGGGTAGGTCCCTGAACCGCGCTTTACACTCGGTGACATTATCATTTCCGACATGAGAAGTCACTAACGGTTACTTGACTATCAAGATCTGCCCCCTGGCTCTGTGCTCAGCTTTATCAACTGAGTAGTCCTAATTTTAGGACTTCCATTTACAACACAAATACAGTAGGTAAGAACTGCATCAGCTTGACCGCACCAGGATCTAAACTTGGGAGATGGCTACGCGAAGGCTGTGGGACGTGCTATTGTAGGATGTCCTAACTGCCAGAAATGCGAGTGGCACCACTGTGAGTGTGTCTGACTGGGACCTGCGTGCTCCAGAAGTGGGAGCAGAGCCTGGAGCCCTCCAGGGGGGCACATCCAAGTGTCACCATTCACAGCATAGCACTGACACAGCTTCAACCCTTCCTGGCTTGGAAAGACGACTCTGGAGGAGAACCGATCCACTGAAACAAGTGTTGCAGAGGCTCTGAGGTTCTAGTAGTTCAAGACAAATGCAGTTCAAACTCTGTTCATGTTAATTCCCATTTCTTGCTGCTCAGATAAGCACATGGCGACAGCTTTCATGAGGCAGGGACCTGTCTGTTGGAAAATGGATTACGAGCACCAACTCTCGTACATAAACTAGTGAGCAACCATCTAATGGTCACTAGAGAGACACCACAGGTCTGTGCTGGTGACCTAGAGGTGAAAAGACTTTCTTTGTCCATCTGAATCCCCGAAGCTTTCAGAGCCCTGATCACGGGGAAGTTCTGATCTAAACAACCATTAATCTTCCTTAAGGTGAAAAGGTCAGAAGAGCAAGTTATTCAATGTTAACTGGTTTTTATGCCAGCAAAAAAGCGCCTTTATTTCCAATGCTATCTTAAAATATACAGCAACACTTAAATATCCCAACCTCCACAGTGATATTTCGAAAGTGATGTCAGCTTTTAGATAGATGACAAAGTCCACACACAGCGTCAGCCCCCCACAGCTGTGTCCATAGCCATACCAACAATGCCACACAATGGCCTCCTTAAATCCCATAAAGGCAAGCGACAATGCCCCAGAATGAAGCGATAACGTATTGGAGCTGCTGACAATCGGTCTTTAACATGTGTTATCCATTTGACTGCAGGTGTAAATCAGCATTTCAATGTCAAGTTGCTAATTTAAGGCTGTACGGTCAAACATCCAAATAGCTTACCCCAGGAAAAGCGCAAGTGCTTTGTTAAAGTAGGTCAAAATCACCACAAGTCAGGGAACACAGAGGAGAAGTTCCACATCAATAAATCAGTGTTTGTGCTATGATAGATATATATTTCATGATACAGGAGTATTAGACTAAATTAAACATTTACCAGAGCTCAGATAACTCTGTGGGTACTGTGTGGCATTTTGTTGCTGCTTGGTTGACTTTGCCGGCGTACGTGCCGCCGGCGTACGTGGCCACAGAACCAAGCTCTGTGGCTCTACGGTGTGACATGAATTAACACGGCTTTCCAAAGGATACACGTCACATTTCCTCTGCTTTCACTTAACTGTGCCACCTCACGGATGTGCATTAACTTTCCCCTGTTTAATTCCCACGTGCAGAGAAATAAGGAAAATACCTGCTGCCATTTGTTGTATTTAAAGCTCTCTGCTAACCAAGTACATGTAATTTTTCAAAAGAAACCAAAGACTGAAAGTATTTTTTTCATCCCCTCTCCTATTACTAGGAAAGTAGTTAACTTAAGGCCCCGATTAACATTCCACTGAGCTGAGTCAAATGGTTCTTCCTCTTATTGTTATTATTGACTGTACAACATTTTCTACCAACTCACTCGTGGCAGCTGTTTCAGTACAATGGGGAAAAAAAGAAAATGAATGGCATTTTAGTGGGTTATTTAATGGGAGCCTAGAACTGGCAAAATATAAAACTGCATTCAGAAATGTTGCATCTAAGGGAACTGCAGCCTTCCTAATTATAGCCCAGGTTTTGGGGTTTTTTGTCTCAGTTTCACTGAGAAATTCAGAGCAACAGAAGCTTCTGCCTATTCTCACAGACACATAAAAAATATGCACTAAACATTTTGTAACAATTTGAGCCTGGGTGATTTCTCATATGTACACTGCAGGTAAGCACCAAGGTATCCGCCTGCGGAAAAGAAATGCACATGCAAAGAGAGTTGAGACCTCTGCAAATTCAGTCTCCGACAGTCCTGCCACACCATTGCTCAAAGAAGAACCTCTTCTTCTGCAGGTGGCCTAGTGATGAGTCAAAGATGGAACCAGGTTTTGAGGCAGGATTAGCAGGGGCGGGTAGGTGTGGAAGACCCTCTTCTCACTTCCCAGGGCTGACACGGCGGCAGACAAGCAGCCTGTGTGACCCCGCCTGAGCTGCAGCTCCTGGAGGGAGCAGGAACATGCTCACATCACTTTCCGTATTCACTAGCTGGTGTTTGAATTTAAACTGAGTTCCCTTTTATTTAGGAAGCACTTAGGGGTGGTCTGAGGGAAAAAAGGGACCATACCTTTAGGCCTCCTGCTGCATTGCATCAGGTTGTCCTTGTCCCTTCTCCACAGCCACGCTTAATGCGGTGAGGGATTTCTTAGGTTGGCGCTGTTGAACGCAAGGCATGCTGCACATGTCCCGGAGCACCGCGATGCTTAAGCAGATTTACTCGGGGGTTATGGAAAGTGCCCAGACAAAGCTTTGCTGTGTCTCTTAACCATCACTCTTTCTCATCCATTTTTCAGGTCTCAGGAGGGTGTAAAGACGACCACAAGACAGAAAATGACAGCCATGGCACATTGCCTTTAAGTGAAGACAGCGCACTGAGGAGTGAGCATGCGCACTAACCTACCTGTGATTTCTTCCAAGTTTATTCACACAGGATGATAGTGAGTGTTTTTGCAGATTTAGGCACGTTGGTTACATGTATTTTTTGCTTCATTCTCTTTTCGCTCTAACTGCTGGGAAAATCAGCAGTGGAATGGGAAGAAGCAAAGGAAAAGAGGGGCCGGACAAACTATTGTACCAGCTGCCCCCACTTCTACTGATGCCAAGCAGCAGCCGTGCGAGCTCTCGGTACATTGAAAGGCAAGTGGGCTTTCCATTTTGTAGTCCAGGTAAAACTATACCTGCTGTTAAACTACTTTCACCAGCACTACACATGCACTTGTTCATACTTGCTCCTCAAAGCTAACCTGATCACTGTAGATGGACAGAGTGAGTAACCAGATGGGGCAGGGCTCGGTTTGTGTTTCCCTGCACAGAACTTGGAGAATACAGGACTGGGAGAGAGAACTAGCAGGTCAGCATCCACAGCAAAATTCATGAATATAGTAACTCCTACTCTACCAGGAGCCCCTAAAGCCTCTTCAAACCATTCTTCTGTCATGACTGAATAGCTGCCATTTGTGCTTCCCTGAAACCTATTCAAAAACCATGATCTAGATAAACTTGGCATTTTTTCTTTTTTATATAAAGACTGACAAATTCTTTTGTGTCAAAGACATACAGCTTAAACAAAGACATAAACAGCTTAAACAGCTGTTTAAGACAGAAAGTAAGTCGCCACAAGGAAGGAGGAGAGAGTCAATCAAGCCCTACTGCTAACAAGTATGACATACAAGGATTGGTAGCGTTGTCATGAAACCTATAATACTTAGAATTGTGTACTGATTACGCCGAGTAAGATGTGCAGAAAGTGTCTGAAATGTTCACAGAAATCCCGTGCAGCAGTTCAGGTGCTTTTATTTCTGGAACGCCTTTAATGTTGCCCTCGGTTGTCACCCATGATACAATGATTTTGCCTGCACAGCACCAAGCTCACCAGGCAAACGACGTTGTAGGAAGAGTCGCTATGCTCTGGGAAGCTAGTGAAAGCCCACTTTCTCTCAATGTTTTTGGTTCATGGTTACTTTATAAGATTGAAGTTAACACGTCAGAGTTAAACACTGCTCTCAAACAATTTCAAACAAGCTTGTGTTTATAGCAAGTACAATATTATTGGTTATCTGGATATTCCAATATTGGATATTCCAACATCATCTAAAGGCAGTAACAGATACGTCATGGAGGGCTTGAGTAACAGAGCAGTAGCAGGAGCCACAAGAACAAGCTGCCCAGATTTCACACACCTGCCCAACCACCACCACCAGGCACTCGCAATTACAATTTCACCCCAGTTCCCCAAACAAACGCCAGGCTCATGTGCACAAAATAGGCATGTTCAAAGATACAGATATATTTGATCAACTAGTACAGAGAAATTTAATAAGATAATAAATGAAAAAAAAAAACAAACAACTGGTGACTGTTCAGTTAGTGAATAAAACTAGCACTGCTCATGAGCCAGAACATGATGCCCTGTCACACCATCACTATTTGAAAGACAGCACTGTGGGGTGACTTCAGCTCCCTTGACTTTTCCCTCAGAAAATTTCCACTAGTAACCAATAATTGGCAGTGGGAGAACACTTGTGTAGCTGATGTCTGTGAGTGAGACTTCACAATCAGTTTAAGCCAGTCGAAGACCCTGATGCTGCCAAAGGCATCTGGGAAAGAGAAATGGCCCTTCTTACAGCACCATCTGCTTATGTTTGGTTAGGGACTATATCAAACCCTTTGTTTTATCTACAAAATATGGATAAAACCTACAATATCAGAAGGGAGTGTGAGGCTTAATTTAAAAACTAGCAAGAGCTCTGGGTTACCTGGTATAGGAAGTTAAGTGCGAGGTTCTGTCAGTTGAAAATGCAGCCTGCTAATAACTGCCATACTGGCAGAAATGGCAAATAAAAAATGTGCTGGAAGGAAATACCCTACATTCCTAACGAGCCCATCAAAGTGGTCTGCTGCAGTGATGAAACCCATGTGCCATTCAGTTCCCCACAAAGTATATTCTCACAAACACAGCATGGCTGCCATGAATTAGGCTCCTGGAAAAAAGATTCTCTCTTCAGGACTCTGTACTAGAGAAAAACAGGAGTGGAAAGATGAAACAGGTCAAAAGATTATATATATAGAAAAGGGTTTGATAAAAAGCTTTTTTTCAAACATGGCAACTTTGTACAATACAATAAAGTGAATCCCTCACCCCTTGCTATTACAACATCAGCCTTTGTGACAGAGGTTCTTGTTGGCAATTTCAGCAGAGGACAGGATTCAGAAGGACATGGAAATCAAATGTGTGTCCCAGTCCGGGCTGAGGTACACTGGCAGCATTAAAACAGATCCAGCGTCAACATCCAGTACACATCTGTCCTCGGATTCTAGGACTGCACTAGCTTTATCAAACAAACACAAGAACAAACAAGGTGTAAATATAGAGTGGCCAAGGTGGCCAATAGCATTCTGGCCTGTATCAGGAACAGTGTGGTGAGTAGGACTAGGGAAGTGATTGTTCCCCTGTACTCAGCACTGGTGGGATCCCACCTTGAGTACTGTGTCCAGTTTTGTGCCCGTCACCACAAAAAAGACATCGAGGTGCTGGAGTGAGTCTCTGGGCAACGGAGCTGGTGAGGGGTCTGGAGAACAAGTCTTATGAGGAGCGGCTGAGGGAACTGGGGTAGTTCAGCCTGGAGAAAAGGAGGCTGAGGGGAGACCTTATCGCTCTCTACAACTACCTGAAAGGAGGTTGTAGCGAGGTGGTGGTTAGTCTCTTCTCCCAAGTAACAGGTGATAGGACAAGAGGAAATACCCTCAAGTTGTGCCAGGGGTGGTTTAGACTGGATATTAGGAAAAAGTTTTACACTGAAAAGATTAATAAGCATTGGAACAGGCTGACCAGGGAAGTGGTTGTGGCACCATCCCTGGAGGTATTTAAAAGATGGGTAGACCTGGTGCTTAGAGATATAGTTCAGATTAGTGATGTTTTTTGTCAGAGTTAGGTTGACGGTTCGACTAGATGATCTGAAAGATCCCTTCCAACCTAGGCAATTCTATGATTCTATGATGCTACTTCAACAGGGTGACTGAAAAGTGCTCCCTCCCTGGCAGAAAGAAATAAGCACACCAGAGGCTATGGGGTTCTTCTCGTGTTTGTCTTGTGCTGTGGTTGCTGCATGAATCAGATGCTGAAAGGGTCCAACACGAAGGAGAATCTGATTTAAATGAACATTTAAATGAACTGTACACACAACCATGTGCGCTTTTTAAAAAAAGAATAATAGTATTAAAATTTTAGTTTCATTTCTCCCTTTCCCACTTCCCTTTCTCAGTTGACAGTCAACCAGCTGGCTTACTGCTCTGAACGTGCACCCTCATTCCCACGTCTAACCAGCTCTCCCAGCGGGGCACTGTGCAGCCATATGCTACACCACCACTTTTTAATATTGAACCACAGCACACTGCCACTTCCTTAAGCTGGTGGCTGCGCTCTGAGCGACAGCACCTGCAGGAGCTCAGCAGAAGCAATTGCTTCACAGAGAAGCAAGATACAGTTGATAGTTTCTTTCCACAGAACGCAGCAGGAAAAGGGAGCTATTGCGTCCAGAAAGACAAAATGACCATGATGGATGATGTCTTGCTGTTACGTGGTCCCTGCTGAGTGGGTGACCGTGCTTTACTCTGGCTTTGCTCCCCCTATGCACGCTTCATATAGATCTTAAAAGGAAAGAACTATCTGACAATACATGTCAGAATTTTAACCCAAAGCAAACTTTCAGGAAGCCTGTTCCAAACATGTATGAAGTGCGTAGTTTTTTTTTAACCAAATAACAAAAACATACTCTGGTTCAATAGCCTTCCTAGAGAAGGCAGATGGTAAAAAAATGATAAACTGGAACAGAACACAGTAAGCTGACATTTTCTGCAGGGTAACTCCCCCTACCTAATTAAAAAAATGACCTTGATTGATTATTTCTTAAATAGTATGACTTCTTAAAAGAAAATCACGGACAATTTAAATAAAAATAATAATTTGCAAAATGGTTTGGAATATCCCTTAAAACATTTTTCCACCTTTGACCACTTCTCAAGCACAAGAAATCCTTCAGTAACGTGAGAAATCTGCTCCAACTTTTATGCAAGTTAATACCACTGACTACTGAGCAAGAAAAAAACCAGTCAAGCTTTCACTTCAAAGCACTATTTAGTTAAAGATGAATTACTTGACCTTTTGACAGCGTACAATGGAACGGAAGTCAAAGGTACCCAAGTTCTTCCATTCTCTAAACAAATTCAGCCCCATATCTACAAGAAACTACCTTTGCGTTAGAATAGAGCACACTTTTCAGAACAAAATGTTTAAGCTAATAAAGCTTCATGGAAGCCTCAAAGAGGGCAGATAAGTCTTCTTCTGTTTGGGGACGCGGTGATAGTTTAGTCACTCTCTCCTGCAAGATTGAAGAAAAACTGGATTATAGAAGGTTGCCAATAAAATTAATCAAACAGTAGCAGAACTATGTGCCTTTGTACTAATGGCCTTCAGAGAGAATAACAAGGTTTTGCAGATAAGTAATCAAGTAATTAAGGTTGAAGCATCATCAACTGTACAGTACTTTCAAGAATATATTAGTTAAAATTGCCTATAATTAAATAGACAGAAGCAAGATTAAAAATGCAGTTCAGTTGCAAAGTCAAGTACTTCAAACACGGGTCTCGTCAGTCACAGATGTCAGTGCACTGGTGGATAGTATCCTGGGAATACACTCCATTTTAAAATTTTTGCCAGCACTGGAACTAGAAGGTAAATTTTTAGGGACCAAGATTTTCAAAATATAACATCTCTTAAAGCCCAGGAACTGCCGTAGATGGGGAGAGCAAATGGTGCTTGCAATTCAGACTCCAAAAGAGAGACCCAGCGAGGGTCGGTAGTGAAACTGCTTAATAAATAGCCTGACACCTTGGAATCAGAATATAAAACAGTTGTGGTTGGTATTCATTTGGATGGTGATTCAACAGAATTTTTGGGTGCTGAAATGAAGCTCAGCGATATGCTTCACTGGTCTGCTTGACAAAATAACCACACAGGCAGGGATGGCAATTCCAAAAAGCCCTGTGATACTGAGGATGAGGAGCGGTATTAATGTAGGTATTCAGTTATTGCAGAAACACTCAGCTGAAAGGGCCTAACATTAATGTATTTGTACCGGTTATGATTAGTACTTTTATGCTTTCAACATTCAATGATTTTAACCTTTACTGAAAGACTGGGGAGAGTAATAAACATCTGCAAAGACAGAGGCCAGGCCTACAACAGGAACGTGTTATCTTTAGATGAATACAGTGTATTTTGGCAAGACGGAGTTTCTTCTGCTACCACCTGTTTCAAGATCTCCCTTGTGGAAGAGGCTGTCCCAGTAAAAGTTCTAAATTTTTCCCTCCATTTTTCTCATATGAGACAGTGGGTCATTTGCTATGGAGCTTGCCTCACGTACCGAGCGGGATGCTGGGGAAGGGGCTCCTCCAGCCTCCTGCCTCGGGAGGAGGCTCAGCTCAGACGCGCTCCGGAGCGGAGCACACACTGCTGCTGCAGCTCAATGCCGCCGTTTGCAATGCTGCAACCGCTCCACTTCCCTCTCAACCCACGGGGCTGCGATTTGCGGACAGGCTGGATGTGGTTACACAGCAAGAGAGGCCACCGCACTGTGAACTTAACATGACAAATATTCGTCTAGCATGCTGAGGAAGTCAGCTGTGAGACATTCACAGCTCATAATCACAATGAGTCTGAAAAGTGAAGCTTTGTGTGCATAAATTTACCTACATGAGAAGCTTTGCTGGTGCAGCAGTAGCAATCAAATGATACCTTTTTCCCCATCCCTGGCCAGTGCTGCTATGCACACAGACCCAGCCAAAGAAAAGGCTAAGATTCTTCTACACAGTTGTGAAACCGAATGGAAAACTCAAACAGCACTAGAGCAAAAGTTTGTTGGTTTTTTTCAGACTCACAATATGCAAAACGTAACAGCTCAGTGCTCAAGTACTCAGTAAATTCATCAGGCTTATATTAGGACACTCTAGGCCAAATTACAATTTTGCAGCCCTGTGCACTGAGACAGACAGAGTTATCTGTAAAGTCACACAAGGTGACAGGAGACGATCACCCTGACAGACTGCAACATTTATGAGCTGTATCGACAGAAGGCTGCAAACGGATGCTCCTCCTGTATGCCTTGACACAGGGGCAGCAGTCCTCCCTCTGCACAAGACTGCTGGCACTTGCTGGTGCCTCGGCTCCCTCAGTCTGACTCAGTGCGTTCTGGTCTAGTGCCAAAAATGAGCAGCTCATCCGTGGTTCAGCCCCATTGTAGCTGCCTCTGGGATGTCTGCAAGGGGTGGGAGCGCAGGCTACAGAAGAGCCGTTCTGCCATCTCTCCTTTTCAGTCCTCCTCACCTCCTCTCAAACACCATCACAGGGCTGGCCACCTTAGACCTTGGAACAGCATCTTCTTTGCTAGACTCACTGCTCTCTGTACATAGGATCAATTTCAACAGACCCACTTAGAAAGAAAAACAAAATTCTGTTTTATCTTAAAGCATAAATGTTTGTCCTAACACAGTTCACACTCCAAATCCTGGCAGTTAGAGTAGATTAGTTTTGTTTTCCTGCAGCCTTGCCTTTTCAGAGTGTGGAATACACCCCGCACACTTATTAGTGCTATCGCCACTGCACCACACTGCCTTGCCGATGCGAATGGGTCAGTGCTGTATTCCGAAGAAAACCTACTGCAAGAAGAAAAGGAAAAAAATATACCAAAGACTAAACTGTATGGACTACCTCTGTCGGTAATAATGGACTGTTAAGGAACACTAATACATTTTCATCATGCTACTTCTCATATACAAAAATGAGGTTTGAGAAACTATTAAGTCATCTCATTTTACACAGTACAATTAATCATCAATGCTGTGAGATGACAGTAAATGAATTAAAAGTCAATTTGAGCTAAGCTAACAAACAAACAAAAAAACCACTTCAACATCTTTTGGTGGAGAACCTTCTGCCTCCCCCCACCTAGGCAAAACATGCCTTCAATGAGATGTTGTGCTTGTGATGACCCAAACCCAATTGTTTCAAAGGAACATATTTATCAAAACAAACCTCCAAAACGCCCCATAACAATTTACGTGCATATTTGATGGGTGCTCAGAGACCTTAGCTTTCTTTCTGGTTTTGACATTGCTCTGTTGTGTGTGATCCTAAATAGTTGCACCTTTGTGTCATTTTCTCAGGCATAAGATAGGAATATTTATATTTACCTTCTGTTGTAAGTTGCTCTGAGATTTATGAATGAGAACTAGACATGGTAAGAGGTGCTGCTGTAAAAAGTGAATAACCTTTCAGCCTACAAAATTTTCATTGTCTCTGTAATGTTTATTTCCCTTGCTACTTGGTGGAAATGAATCCTAAGTAGACAGAACAGTCCACAGGATATGAATCAAACTGTCTTTTTACAAGCAAGACATTGGATTTTGCTTTTGGAGTGGTGCGTTGCTCTTTGCAGTGTCTTTGTGAGCACTGAAACAATAAAGGGTATTACAAGTTTAATCTACATTATCCCAGGGGACCTTATTTCAAATTCTGATGGGGGTCAGTGGAACAAAAAAGCCATCTGGGAAGAAAAGTGCAACTTCTCAATATGGAAAAGTTTAATGCAAAGTGAGCTCGGTCATTCTTACCAGATAGCACTTGGTATTAAGGCTTTATCTATCACCCAACCTGCATACATAATTAACAGAGATCGTTATGAAAAAGCAGTATCTTCTACAAAGATCAAAGGCCTATGAAAAACATCCTCTTTTTTAAAAGTGTGACCTTTAAAAAAAAAAACCAAACCAAAACCATAGCCATTCCTCCTGAATCCATGCAAAGAACAGGATGCAGCATGCACTCCATCTCACTGAAAAGAAAAACCTAAACTGTGCAGAGAAACAAAATAAGGTTGACTATCCATAATATTCTCCATTGTAATTGTTTTCATTGTAGGATTTTTAATTGTTTCATGTAGGACTAGAAATAACATTTGCTTGAAAAGAAACACTTCTGTTTTTTCAAAAATCTGTTCTTTTTATTTGACAAGAAAAACTGTTTTGCTTTCTCTCTTACCTGAGGCAGAGTGCCTTTGACTAATGCAGGGATGTCTGCTTTAGAATAACCGATTGCAGCTAAGCCATCATCAACATTCAGATCAAACAGGAATTTCCGGAGCGTGTCTGCCAAAATAAACCCCGCATCTTTGATTCTGGCAGTGCGGATGTCAGCTCCTAAAATAAGACATAATGCCTTGACTGTAGGGTGGAGAGAGAGAGAGAGGAGGAAGCCTGTTCTGGACTTAATTTAATCATAATATCAGCTGAATACATATCCATACATAACAGTCACTGCCCTAAAAGCAACATGAAGCGAAAAAAGTCTTCATTTTACAGTGGAAATAGTTTGTAAAAGGTGAAATAAAACAAGATCAGGAGAAGCAGGTAACTGCTGCCAGAAAGACTAACTGCCACATGAGGTTAACTTCCTTTCCCTCTGTGCTTACAGGGAGAAGCACTTTTTGGTGTGACTAACTGCTGGGAGGAAAGAAGCTAACACATGAACGTCAATGGTATTTATTTTTATGGACGGTGTGCCAAATGCTAACTTTCTTTTAAGGCCTTGAGTTTGCTGACATCTAGAGGACATGGAGACCACTGACTATTCTGTTCAATTATACATTCAAGGAGGACTAGAGCATGTAAACTGAGGAAGACAGGAGATGGCAGGGCAGTGTTCAAGAGGTTAAGTAAATCCTAAACTTAACGCTATTTGAATATGTGCTGACTTGTGTAGGATAAGACAGAACTGAAGACGAGGAAATAGTATCTTTGAAACATCTACTGAACAGTAATGAAAGCACCAGTATAAAATCAAAGGCTACCAATATTTCTTACGGAATAGCTTGCTTCCCCTCCTTCAATGAATGGTCAAGACTTATTTACAAGTAATGATAAAACCATGCCCAGATAGAAGATACAGGTTCCTCCATACGATTTCTTTTCAAAGTAAGCTGAGCTAAATTTGTTCTCTGTGTAACCTCAATGATGTTACACCAGAACTATGTTAGGTCAAAGCGCCATCCTGAGAGATGAGTAAGAGCACAACCTAGCTACGGGAAAAATATTTTCTGTGATCCTCATGCAGTTCAGTGTTACATTAAATGAATAGGAGACCAGCAAGCTGATTTGAAGAGCTCAGATATTCGGGTAGTAAGACTGGCAGTACTGTGGTAGAGAATGTCTGGGAGAAATTGACAATAAGGTATGACAGAGTCTTGTATGAAGTCTTATGCTATTGGGATTATGCCATGCAGTTTCCTGGGTTTTGCTGCAGAGGAGTAACTGGGACATAAATCCAATATCTTCAGATTGTAAAGCAAAAGAGAAAGGGAGGAGGGAAAAAAAGGACAGTAAATGTATAAGGGCAGTTTTAAAATATTGCTATAGTACTAGTACTTTTTGCTCAACCAAACGGATACATCAGTCTTTTATTGCACTTAGAAAATTCCTGGCCACACGCACACCTATTTCAACTGTTTAAGAATCCACCCAGGGAGGTATTAAGCTTTTTCTGGCTGTACCCAAATTCACAGCTGTACATACAACATAACTATTTAGTAATCTGTGCCATGTCATAAAATACCTTCTTAGTCATTGCATTTGGCAACATGACAGATTTGAATCAGCTACTGTAGTCAGTTGGACTCTGGACTGGACTCAGAAGTAAACACCCCAGGTGGGAATTAACAAATTCAATTCCACGTGACATGTTTTTGGCAGAGCCCCTTTACAGCAAGGCAGACAATAACATAGTTTAAAATTCTATTGAGAAAATTAACAGGGCTTTTACAGACAGAATTTATGGCAGCAGTTGATACCACAAAACCTAAAGGAACTGCTTTTTAACCGCTTGTTTTAAAATCAAGGAGCCACAGACAAATTCTCTGATACACTGTGCTGGACAGTTTTACAGAAATATTTTCTTAGTCTACTTTGAGCTGTATGTTATTGCTGTGAGAACACAGACATTTTGTAGCTTAGTATATGATTCCAACCAGGTTTGTGTTCTGGTTTTGACCACAGGCAGGACTGCATACTTCAGAGGAAGGCTGAACAAACCTCACAGGCAACATTTATAAAATAAATGGAATTTTCCCCCAATGTATTTTTTCTGACCAAGTTGTTTTACATTCTCTTTAAAATGCGGTGATATTTTCATTGTCTATATAAAAGTCCCATTCTTCCTTGAAACCCACAAAGCTTTCAGATTGCTTAGACAAGGAAGTCACACATGTGACTAGATTGCTGTGACTCGCATACAGAAGGCTGACCATACAAGGGACTGAGCACAAATTTTCCAAATACCGGAAGAGTTGCCCTAACCACTTTCTCTCTACACTGCTGTGCATGTGACTGTGATTGGTCATTAGTGAGCATGGGTATTAGCAGCAGTTTAGCTACAACACAGTCTAGTGCAGACAAAAAACCTGACCTTAGATATAAATAAATTAGCTCGCCGCAGAGCCATGCTGTCACAGCTACAGTGCTAACAGCTTCAAGATCACACCACTGAAAGCTAGTTGGTTACACACAGTCATGCTGGGGGTGCAATGAAGAGGTATCCTTTCTCTAGGACACCTTTCGGTGATGGGCTGCACAGATAACAAAGCACTGTATGAAAAGATAATCTTTAAACGAGCTTTCAGCTTACAGCATTTACTTCTATTCTGCTAAGACGCAGAAAAGGCCACATCGACCCACTTCTGAGCCATCACAGATGTGTCCACAGAATAGCTACTCCCTGCTTTTCCTTGACATCGGCCACTGAGAAAATCCAACACCTACAAACAAGCTGAGGCCTACATTAGAAAGACTGAAACCCACAGTTGTGTGCCACAGAAAAAGAGCAGGAGTGATTCGGAACATCATTCTGTTCTAATTCATTGCCACAGCAAGAAAACTGTTAGGCATAACACTTCCTTTTAGCTAACAGACGCACCTGAATACTGGTTTCCTTTACGGTACCTCCTCTAAAGTAACTACTCTCGATAAAGCACCAAGAGAGATGCCAATCACAGCTACTCTCTCCTGCTTTGTAACAGATCTACGGTTAATTTCAGCTGTCCAGTTTTCTAGGCAAGAAGCAGCTTTCTCCAGCTTGCTTCTCTAACTACATCATCCAATATCAAAATTTAGCATTAGTCTACCTAAGTTTGCATTAAGCGTAACTCAGCCAGACTCCAGAATTTTGTTTTTATAAACTTAAACCCCTGCAACAACCAACCACAATTGCTTGCACACTTTTTTTTTTTTTTACTCTCCCAAAAAGACATTTTGGGAAGGATTCAATTTCTATGAGTAAGTTGTACCCATAGAGATTCCTACCTAGAATCTCTGCAGCTTCCAAGTGCCGCTCAGGATGTATCTGTGCCGTGAAAGCAAACACTGCTGGGGATGTCAGCACCACAGAAAGGCCGTGTGGCTGAGGAAAAAAAAAAAAAAGAAAAAAGAATAAAATCACATCAATAGGACACGTACTTTCAACATTAATGTGCTTTAATGCTCATTAATGTGAGATAACAGAGAATTGAAATGTATCATACGAAAACAAATATAAATCAAGTTTTACCACTAAAGAGTGATCCACATTATAATCCTTTGGTTTATAAGTTTTCACCAAACCAGAAATAGGGTAAGACATTCCATGGCTGGAACAGAGAGCAGAGAGAAAGTGGTTAGAGCAGCTCCCCTGGTATTTGGAAAATTTATGTTCAGTCCCTCGTGCGGTCAGTCTTCTGTATGCATGTCTCTTAGGTACAGATACTCAAAAGGTATTTAGGTACAGGTATGGTATGGATATTAGGTACAGACAACCCTCACCACTGCGCACTTTAGAGATATAGCTCTAAAAAACAGTACCTCCTTACTTTGCAAGTGTGAAGTTACATTACTCCACTGACTGGACTGAAAGATATTGAGCTACTAAAGTAATATAAAATAGCATAATCTTTCTACCTGAGAAAAATAAACATTCATTTTCAAGTATAAATAAAAAGTAGATTTGCTCAAACAAAAGGAATGAAAGGAAGGTCTCTGAAGAGAATGATTGCTAGTAACTTCTCCATGTAGTTCAGGCTTAGGCTTTGCTTCTCTGAGATTTTCACCCATAGGAAAATTGTCTTGCCATATTATTTAGTCAGCCTGCTGAATGCCTACTCCACAGACAAACTTACAGACAATTGCATCAGTTCAGGAATGGCACAAGATTACCTCATTGCTGTCTCACCGCAGAACAGCTGGCATGAAATTAAACATTTCAAATGCCATTGATGGTGGGGTCTTTTTCTAACTACGGTTTTTACTACCAAGGAAGGTAAAGAAGTTCATGTTTTGTAATTTTCACAGGATTGGATTTGAGTATCACAAGCCAGAATACACAATCCTCACACACATAAATGCCAAGAATGCATTGATTTCTCACAACACACAGTTCCCCCTGTATCACAGGCCGGGCTACAATATATTCAGCAACAAAGGCAGCAATGTCTTTGATAATCTGAAACAAACACTAGCTGGAAGCTGACATTGGACAGGGTTAACATTTTTCTGTACTTACCAGAGATGAACACCAGCATTGCCAAAGCCAATACCAGCAAAAGCACTTGCTAGGTGCATGTTGGCTCTTGCTTCACGGTCTTCAGGGTTTCTGATGGCTCTGTGCACCATGGAGACAATGGCACCAATGAATTCACAAACAGATTGGTAATTCAGGATAGAGAAGGGAGAGAGGGCTTCCTTATGGACAGATATATAAAAATCTCTAAGATAAGCTGAGATAAAAATGCTGGAAATAGGAGCAAGTCATACTTCAGTCAGAGAACAATTCTTATGGATCAGGAAGTAAATCAAACTGCTTCAGTGAAGGGCAAGTTTCTTTTCACTTTTCCAAAACCTGAGTAAATAGAGTGAATTTAGACATATTCAACTCAGTGCTGGTTTAAACAATTCTACTTAGGAGCTTTGGCAATCCTACGTACAGCTCCAAGATCGCTCCAGCTTTCTCACCATCTCAGTAGGTGATGGTCTGGACCCCAACACCTGTGCGGGAAGAGGACAGGGTTCCTTGCCTTCCTATGCATCAGATTTCTTGTGTAGTTTGACAACACGGAGAAAAGGTCTCATGAATAGATTCCACAGGAACAATAAACAACTACTTTGACTAACTAGGTACTGTAAAAAGTCTTTTACAAAAAATCCCACACTGATCTTCAATAGATGTGCACATGGCATACAAAAGCTGTATACAGGCTAAAACTTTATTGGTAGGGATCAAAACCAACCCCCAGTTAAGTCAAAACTTAATCTAAATTGAAAGTCTTCTAAGTATGAACCTAAGCATGAACTAGTTTTCAGTAAATGCATAATTTTGCACATTCATAAGTGCATGTTACCTTCTTGATGGATGTATTAAGTATCTTAATTTAAACTGAAGGTCACAGATACTACACCAGCAGTATTTCCTTCAGTTTGTTACATATTCCCCTTATACTGTCATAGAAAGAGAATTCTTGAAAAAAAATACATGAATGCTGCTCCCATATTAACTGAGGACTTTAAAATACATTTACAAAGGCATTAAAAAACTACCTCCTCAAAACAACCTCATAACCCTAATTTTACTTTCAATTTTATTTGAAAAACTTTTTGCTTTATTTAAGAGAAATCCAGGATAGAAAACGAAGGTTTAATGTAGTAGTTTGCTTTATTTTAGCCTAAAATTCAATTTCTTCTAAGCATCCCTTTTTGGGCACTGAAGACTGATCGTACTGCAAAGGGGGTGGCTGTTAAACATATTACCTTTTCAAATACTTAGCCACAATGCGCAGAGCATGAAGAGCCCAGACATCACTGATGGGATTGCTGCCTTGGTAAGCTGGTCGGTTGATTGGATTTGAAGGGCACGGACTGCGCATGTTGTAAGGAAGAGCAGTGTACGATTCTAGAGCATGGCTAAAAGAAAGATTAAAAAAATCAATTATTTAAGTGGGAGAGCTCCATTTTACTCCCCTGCTGCCCTCCGAGTGCAGGTTCTTCTTATTTACTTCTGGTGTTTAACAGTTGCCAAAAAGAGAAATACAATCTCATACACAATGGGAGGATGCTGGGCGGGCACCTCCAGAGCTCTTCGTTCTCCGACACACAGACAGAGAGAAGGCAATCCAAACACAGTCACGGTCTATCAGCTCACACCATGCTCAAGTTAGGGTGGCTCTTGGGGTGTAATGCTTTTCATTGAAGAGCACTGTGCATCTGCAGTGGGTGTGTTTCCTTTCTGTAGGCCAGGAACCGTAAGTGGCTTTAGCACTGAAAGCACCGTAAGCCACCTTTCTGTTAAAAGTATTGACCTTTAAAAAATTAGGAGTATAATATTTAAACTAACTGGAACTGCCAACAGTCTCATCTCCCAGATACTTGTGAATCTGACTACATAAAGAAGGGGCAATGCCTACATTGCTACATTTAGATGTACAAAACCATTTTCATTTATGAACAAATGCCTCAATTCCATTACAGACACTGTAGTTTGGAATACTTCACCAAGCTTGAGAAATCACACAGTTTCATTATACATCTATTAGTTTAATATACACAGCACCCAGAAGCAAAGTAAGCTCTGGCCCTCTGAATAGAAACTTCTATGTATTTTGTGCAGTTAAGAGCTGTAGGTTTAAGACGTAGAAAATTTTGTGCCAAGTGAAAAGTACATTATGAAAGAAGTTCTGAAGAGATGGTGACAACTGGGCTAAAACCTGACAGCAATTCATTAGACAATTCTTGTTCTCTATTCCCTGCCACATCTGTGAGACATGCTAAACACTGTGGTAATTGTGATTAATCATCTACTTGATCTCTTAAAATGGGACACCTGGACTCTCTTCCCTAACATCCTGGAAGCAAATGGTTTCTCCAGTGCACTGCAAAAACATTAAAATTTCTGCAAATGAGTGTTTTGTTTCCATACATTCTGAAGGAGGTAGTGAAATTAAGTAAGAGGAAAGTATAATTGAGACCACCTTAACAAGAACAGGAAAGGGAGAAAAAATACCATCCTTTTCTGCTCCTAAAATATATTTTCTCTACAATCATCATAGTAAAAATATGAAATTGTAATAAATTCAAGTAGCAGCCTATACAGAAAACTCACCAAAGCACATCAAAACCACTGTTGGCCACTATTCGCTCAGGCATAGACAGTGTGTGTAAAGGATCAATGATGCCTAACGTTGGCTTAATGGCTCTTGAAGCAATACCTGCAATATGTAAGCGAGGAAAATGAGTTAAAATTTTTTTGCAACAGAATAGGACAAGACAAGCTTAAGGTTCAAAACATAACAATAATGAGGGTAAATGATTCGAAACTATGAAGATAAAAGCAAAGAGAGAGAAGGGATAGTAAGAAGTAGCTATGAATCTAAGTCTTACTGATGATGAGGTCCCTGTAAGAGTTATATGATTTGACATTGTTGCCTGAAGAGAATTATTCCAGACAATGTTCTCCATTTATAAGCCTCCCTGAGCAGCCTATACTTTCAAAATGTCTGTGCTGAATAGTATCTGCAACATTATTCTTAAATTTTTATCTTCTGGGAACAATCAGAGGGCAAGACTGGTTTGCATCTACAATCAATTGCTAATTGCTGTTTTCAGCATCTGTAATAACCATGCCTTCATATTTTGGTTAAAGGGGCACAGATGTAGCTTTAAGAGAGACAGACATACAGACACACACACACAGACTGACTGATGACATACAGACTAGAAAACTCTGAGCTATGGTCAGAGCTCCCTACTACACCCATTTGGGTCCAAAGCACCGTAGACTGAGCAACATATAAAATCCACGTTTAGAACTAAAACCTCTAAACAGCTATGAAGCTTAAGATGACATTTTAGCCTTAATCTTTATTTGCCAGAGATGAAAAAGGCCAAAGGAAGACAGTGCCCCTCACTCGCACAGCATCTCAGGCCTGAGGTTTCAAAAGTCAGGAAAAGGAACATTTGGTTGCAATTACACAACAAAGAAACAGAAATCTTAAAAGCAGAAAGCAAAATACAGAGGAAATAAGGAACAGTTGTTTGACCCTGAATGTAAGTAGAAATTTCCTTTGCAATTAACATTTTCTGCCATTTAAGAACTTGAAAGATTTTAGTTTCCTGTTTTGCCTTCAAACTATAATCCACTGTATTACATAGGTATTTCATTATGTCAATATACTATAAATCTAATTCAAAGAGGAAACCTTTAAGCTCTTCAAATTTGCCTGTGGCAGTTGAATCAAACAAAATGACACCTGAAATGACATGCAGTATCCCTTTTTTTCAAGGCAGGGAAATAATGAAGACATTGGAAAAGCAATTGTCTTGAACAGCAGACATACACACACACACAAAAATCTCACCAGTTTTTACTTTTAGTTCTTTGAAGTCAAAAATGGCAACACCAGTGGTTTCACTTCCAGTTCCAGACGTCGTAGGAACTTAAAAGGAAGAATGGGGATAACAAAAAATAATAAGTAATACATGAAGGTGCAAAATAAATAAATAAAATCACAATAGTAACACTACCAAAAATACAGGATCCAGGAAATCTCAGAGGTATCCCTGATCCAAAGCCAGTGGGTCAAAGAGAAACTTTGGTCTCTTTTCTCAGTAAAACTAGTCAAACTCAGATAAACAAGACAAACTAATGACAAAAACTGTGATTTTACTTCCACTGAATTAAATAGCAAAATTGCTGCTGAATACAACTTGAGGAGAATTAAGCCCACAGGAAGGTGAAACAGTTGTAGGAAACTGATTTCAGTAGAAATATCATACAGAGTGTAGAATGACTCCCCTTCTCCTAGCCCTCACTCTCCACACCCCCCGCTCCTGCTCTACCTGCGATGAGTGGCTTGAGGGGCACAGTGACAGGCTTCCCTTTCCCAATAGGAGCATTGACGTAATCCAAGAAGTCTGATGTTGGGCTGGATGCGTACAGGTTGGCAGCTTTACAGGTGTCTATTACAGACCCACCTCCAACAGCAACGTAGGCATCAAACTCTCCCTTTTTAGCAAAGTTAATGGCGTCCATGAAACTTGAAAAACAAGAAAAGCTTTCTAATTAGTCAGGAGAAAAAGAGCACACAGAGAAACTAACTATTAAAATCAGCGTACAGGTCACAAGGACAGCTGAATGGCATACTGTAAGAGCCTAGGCACTATGAGAAGTGCACTGTCAGAAGTAGTACCTTTGGTCTGTTGGTTCCACCCGGACATTATCATACAACTGAAAGTTTATACTGTATTTTGCCAACGAATTCAACACTGCATTTACAGGAGGGAGTTGGGAGAGGTTTTTATCTGTCATCAAACAAACTCTTCTAGCACCAAGATTCTGCAGGTCCTACAATAACAATGAAATTAAAAAGGAAACAACTGGTATAAAATCATACACCAAAGTATTTAAATACTAACCCAAATCAAATGAGCCATCTAATAACAATAATAATAAAAACCACAACATAAAAATGGTTATTGTGAAGTTTTGGAAACAGTATCAGCTAAAGAGGATTAACCACATACAATCAGGATGCAGAAAACAGCACAAAGTATAAAGCTGCCAAACTTAGACAGCTGAAGTCTTATGGTAGAAGAAAACTAATGCTAAAGATGTTGAACAAATGAAAAGCATGTGGAACCACTTAAGACTCAGTAAAATGTAAAATTTTTTTTTAAATATTTTTTTCCTACACAATTCCTGTGACATAAAAAGGCTTTTTCCACAGGTTAGGTCTCCCCTAATTGCCCACCAAAGCACACCATTAAAAAATTGAAAATTTAATATTGAATATTAATTTATTAATGAAAAATCAAAATAAGGTGGCAAAAAGAAGAAAAATAATCCTACATCCTAACCTTTGCTAAATTAATTGTCGCAACAGCTATAAAATACACGCAGGTCTAAAAAATTCTAATGCCGTTTAAAGACAGTAGTGCTGTCTAAATTCATGTACTATCTGACTACTAATTTACTTTACAAATTTGCAAATAAAGAAGAGAACTGTTAATGCCATAAATGCCAAGAAAAGAGGAAAAAATGATAAATGAAAAAACCCAACCATAAAGGCAAACAGGAACAATGTAATCAGGTGAATCACCTCACGCTGCTGAAACAAAACCTCTGCACTTTCACAGTGCAAACTCAGAGCTGAATGAATGCCCACCTAATTTAATGGAAAGTCTCTGATTCATTTTAATGAGCGCTAGAAGAGATGAAAGTGATCTTGAGAAAATCCTGGTGACTCACCAGGATTCAAAACTTTTTGACTTAAATTCCATGTCAGAGAAAAATGTTATTGCATAATCCTGGCAAATAATCAACCATCTAATTATCCATTAAGCTGCACTTCATGTACTCACTTATACCACAGCAACATTGATGTAACATGCTTCTGTTCTCTACCCAACAGTATTTTCCAACCTTTTTACACTAGTACATGTAACTACACACACTGTAAAGCAGTGGAAATTCAGACACATCATATATAAGCTTTCCCCCATAAAAGGGATTGATAGCACTGGCAGCCCTTTAAAAAAATAACTTTTTACCAGTGATGGACTTATACTATGGAAGCTTACCATGCCAACCTCTTTAGTAACTCCCTCTCCATATCGGATGTTTGAAATGGCCATCTACAAAAAAAAAGAACATATTTTTTCCAGAAAAATAAAGAATTGGTATCTAGTCCCAAATAGTCAAAATGTAATATAAAAATTTACTAATGGAAATATTTGCTAAATTCCATATTTGGAAGTATACAAAATATTACTGTTAAATCAAATACATTTTATTATTAAATCTACCTCAAATGCATAGTCTGTATTTCCCAGGGTAGGCCGTTCAGGGACTGCAATGGAAATGAAATAGTAAAGTTAGGGAACGAAAAAGTGACTTAATTCTGTATCTCAGGGAACAGATTCCTTTTCTTTTAAAATCACTAAAACATTTGCACAGGTCATCTTGGCTCATCAGGGTAACAGTTACCCATTTCATGCCTTGTTGTTTGAGAGATTAAATGATCGAAGTACTTAATTTGATTCATATAATTCAGCAAAACAATAGTGTTTTCTCCTTCTTTCAAGAATTAATTCCTTCCTATAAAAACTGAGTAAGTTACCAGGGAGTCTGCATAAGAATTTGTTTTTAGTCTGCAAAGACCAGAACAGTACACAGTAAGTAGATCTGAGCATCTGCAGAGGACACAGGCTGCTACATACAGGTCGAGAAGGGTTACAAATGTGTAGAGCCTACATGATAACCTTCAGAACAACTTAGCCAAATAATAAGAAATCCTCCATATGCACCCGGATATATGATAGAATACTGACAGGTGTTTACACTTCTTTTTACTTCTGCTTAGTCCTAAGCTTGCAGGTGAAACTGAATTGCTTGCTTGAAAATCAAGAAACTGTACGCATTGCTAATAATAAACAGAGTTTTAATAAGAATCAGTGTGTCACTATCAGCTTTATTTAGTAGGAGAGAGAAGATATTTATAAGGACAGTATTTCAGTCACATCCTCTCTCTGCCATGTCATTCTTGCATGGATTTCCACAAAATTCTCTATTTCTTGCATATCTTGATTTTGCCACAGTGAAGCAAACTGCATCAACTGAAACAGCCTATTCTTCTCCAAGAAAAAGATCAGATGAGGCATTCTGCTCTTCCTGCTGAAGTCATGCCTTCTGTCTGCTGTATTAATTGAAAATATGCGATTTGGATTCAGATCCAATGAGTGAAGCCATGATAATGAGACTTACAGACACTCTGGGGTGCACTGAAGCACTGACCCAAAACAGTAACAGATAGATGTATTAAAATCCTTTATGCGCTTTCTATTCAAGCCCAGGCCAGCTGCTATCAGCCCTTTCATTGCCATCTCTTGCCAGGCTGTACATGTTTGACCTCTCCTGGAGTTTGAGTCTGCTGTACTCTCAGACATTAATTTGACAGGCTAAGAACATGTCCAAGCCATTTATTCTCTTGCTTTCTGATAATATAATAGGTGCCCTGCTGTTATATTGTTGAGCCAAACTTAACTTTCAGGAAGAATTCTACTGAGTTCAAAAATTGCACTATTTCCTCGAATACTGTCAAAAAATACAATGAACAATCTTTTTTCTGCTACAGTCACTGTTAAATCAATTCCCACTATTTAGAGACTTACTGAACTGATACCATCTTGCTACATTTTAGACTCAATTGCTGCCTAAAACTTACAGCGAGGATTCTTAACTAAGACTTCTACTTAACATCGGCTTAGTTTGAATTGACTGAGTAGGTCATCAAGCAGACAGGCACAAGAATGAGATTCTATTCCTCAGCTGCGCTATTGTCTTGCTGTATGATGGTCTTGGGCAAAACAAGTACCTGAACATATATTAGCTTTTCCGTATGTAAAATGATAATGGTAATTCTTTAAAAAGTGTCTTAAGCATGTGAAACCAAGCCACTCAGAATTACAGATTGCTGAAATTATGGTCAAAAATACTAATTTTTATAGAAAATATATCTAGCATATCTTCTAGGTCCCTTTAGAGTATTAAACTTGGAACATGTGGGATGTATTAGAAGATTAAGAACATCTGGAGACTGACCAGCACACAGACAGTTATTCCCACAGACTCCCCACAGTGAATGCAAACAGAAACTCCTCCTCGGGTGATTTGGTCACTCAGTGCAGCTCACCTGCCCTTACCCCACAGCCCAGGCCAAAGTGAGCTGCGTTCCCAGGACTGGCTGTACAAAAAGCCTACGGAGATTATACATTCCCCAAGGCAAAGCAGACCTTTGTGAATAGCTCCTATTTATTCATTTACCTTCCTGTTTCTTTTCTATTGTAACAGGTGCATGTTTTCCCCCTCTAAAGCAGATGTAAAATGGAGATGGCTCAGGTGATGACAGCGGTAGTAGCCAGAGCAAATTCCTGATCAACTTGCCTCACGGCAACAGGAGGGAGGGACAGGATGCTTTAGCTGTGGCTTATGTGGAAACAGTGTATCTCTCCAACAACAACCACTGTCATTGTTCAGTTGCAAAACAACAGACTGCTTACCTTTAAACTGTTCTCTTTCCTACCAGTTACCTGCACCCTCTGCCCGCCTTACACCAATACGTATGGCTCTACAGGGCCATGGCCTCCTACGGCATTATTGTGGAGACACAAATTAACTCTTACCTTGGGAATAAGTGTGGCAATGGCTTGGGCACCGACATCTAGTTAAAAAGTTAAAAAAAATAAAGAAAAAAAAAAGGCACGGTTAAAAGGAAAAACTAAAGCAGAAAAACAAATCTGTCCTTGCCTAAAAGTCCCTGCTATGCTCCCGTGTACTGCACCCTACCCCACTGAGGCCTCCTCCCCCAGCCAGGGGCCTGGCCAACCCCGGGGGGCTGGAGGCCGGCAGCTGGGGTCCCACCGCCGGAGGCACACGGGTGGGTGCCGGTAGCCGCCCCGTGGGGTGCCCGCGGGGAGCGGTCGCTGCTTTTCACGTTCAAAACACGGCGGCGGCGGCCGACCGGCCTCGCTCCACTGCCGGGGCACCTGCCGATGAAGGGGGGAAACAGAGCGGCCTGAGGCGGCGGCTCCCCTCAGCCGTCCCCGCGCTGCGGCGGCTCCCCTCAGCCGCCCCGGCCCGGCCCGGCCCGCACTCACGCTGCCCGCTGCAGCTGCCGCAGGAGACGGGCGGCCCGCTGCCGCCCGGCCGCCATCGCCCCGGCTCCGGGGGGCTGGACAGGCCGGGCCGGGCCGAGCCGGGGCGGCGGCAGCGCCTCCTCCCGGGGGCTCCCACCCGTTCCCCGACCCCCAGCTTCAGTCACAAAGTTGACCAAACCCGAGGATTTTGCCCGGTTGAAATAAGAATTGTTCCGATTCGGCCCAAACTGTGAGACCTTCATCGCCTGGGAGAGACGGAAAGTGGCGGCACCCCCGGAGAGCCTCATCCCTGCTGGAAATGCACAAACTGACCAGGATTTTAGTGGAGCAATTTCACCAATAAAGTCGTCAGCGGCATAAAATACTTCTTGTGTGCGCGTGTGGAGAGAGAGCCATGCTCTTTGGTTTAAGCAGGTACAAGATGCGCCCTGTGGAAACGGCAGGAAGATCAGAGGTTTGGACTGTATCTCAAAGCAACTTTTTCTCCACATTTCCAAGTGCTTTTTTGCCCCTGCTTTGCCTAGCTGCTTACACCAAAGGCTTGGTAGCAATGGGCTGTGTCCATGAGACCAATCCTGCCGCCAGCAAGGCTGCCCAGCACAGCAGCCAGAAACATTTAAGAGACAAAAGGCACATCCTATACAAAACCCATAGGCTGAACGCTATAGTCAGGCCACCAATACCACCCAAATCCCTCCAGTTCCAAAGCGTAGGTACCTTCTGCCCCCAGAAGACACCTTATGCGGACAGAGGTTTTGCTTTCTGATCGTGGTCAAGCTGCCATCCTACTGAACTGCTACAAGTGAAACAACAGAACTGCTATAGAGTCACCGAGCTTTTCCAAAAACTCATTTGCAGTGAAATATTACATTATCACAGAATCATAGAACGGTTTAGCTTGGAACAGATCTTAAAGATCATCTAGTTCCAACCCCCCTGCCCTGGGCAGGGACACCACCCACTAGACCAGGCTGCTCAAAGCCCCATCCAGCCTGGCCTTGGACACCTGCAGGGATGAGGTACCCCCAACTTCTCTGGGCAACCTGTTCCAGTGGCTCACCACCCTCATAGTGAAAAATTTCTTCCTGATATCAAATCTAAACCTACCCTCTTCAACTCACAAGTTAATGACTCACAAGTTTACTGCTTGAAAGTCTGAGAACTTAATTTACTTGAGATTCCTGGAACTTGTTTTACTACCCCTCTTAGCAGGAATGGACACAGGGAACAGCATCCTTCCTGTAGCTAAGCCACATATTGGGATGGCAAATTGTTCTGTACGGGAGGCAGTAGAGAGTTCAGAAGAGTAATAAGCAGAAGTCTGAGATCATTTCCAATATCTGCTCTCAAACTGCTTGGTAAGGAAAATCACTGTGAAACTATTTCTATGAAATGATGTATTACTGTTAACTCCCTGTTAATACAGGGAGAAATTTAGGTTTTAATCTGATGCTCAATACAAACATTTTTCTGTTGAATTCAATGGCTGGTCACCAGCTTTTATTTTTTTTTTAAATCAACAGAAATCTCTAGGAAATCTGTACAATTTCTTAGGCCCTGCAAAAAATAAAGTAAGCTTTCGTGTTTCTTTTGTAACTGAGCCTGAATACCACAGAGCTGAGTGGCAGAAGCTGATTTATGTAGCAAGAGCTCCACCGTCAGGTCACTTGCCCAGAGCAGAGAGCAGCACCACATCCTTTGACTGTATCTGTGCCTGAGCAGGCTGTTACTCGATCAAAACACAGTTCACCAGTGCAGTCCAGCCCCAGTCCATTACCAGAGCAAGGGACAGCTTTGCTCAGCTTCAGTCCTGCCTGGAAACGCTGGAGCCACGGCCAGCCATGAAGCAGTATTACCTGGCTGTCCCTGTGAAACTGGGGGGAACTGGGACTCCCAACGCCCTTGATACATCACCAGCACCCCTTGGACAGAGAAGACGTGCCTCTCTGACTGCCAGCTAAGAGCCAAACGCAGGACATTTTAGAAAGACTGGAGCATATTTATTGACAAATAGGTGTGGGAATAGAGTACCAGGCAGGAGGCTGGCAGTAACAGTCCCTTCCCATGCCTCAGTGGGTATCCCCAACCCCATGCTGTAGGCAGTCCCTCTGTCCCTCATGCCTTCTTTCTCTTGCCGCCACCAGTGCTGCTGCCTGCAGGCCGCTGCTGCCGCCGGGCTCCACTCTTCTTGCTGTTGCGGCCAGTTCGCTGCTGCCGGCGGCCGCGCTTCCCCCGCTGCGACTGCTTCTTGCCTTTGGCAGCGGCTGCCTCGGCTTCCTCCTGGCGCAGCTGCTTGTTGACAGCGCGGGTGATGTCCAGGACTGGCTTCTTGCTGCCCATGTCCCGCAGCAGCTCCAGCTGCCGGCTGCGCTCGGCCGCCAGGTTGCCCAGCAGGGGCTCGAAGCGGCGCTTCTTGCCGGCATTGCGGGACGGCGGCTCCGATGGCTCCTTGGGCAGCCGGGGCTGGAAGCGGCCGAGCGAGGCAGTGGAGACGCGGGCGACACGGGCGACGTGGCTTAACTCCTCCCGGCTCTGGTGGCCGGTGGGGTGGAGGGGCGCGGCGGGGATGGCGGTGCCAGCCCGGTGGGCGCGGGCCAGGTTGCGCAGGCGGTTGAGCTCGTTGCGCGCCACCCGCTCCCGCTTCTCCCGCCGCAGACGGGCGAACTGGTCCTCCTCCGGGTCGGCGCCCTCTGGCACCTCCGCCAGCCAGGCGCGGGCCGGGTCGCCGCCCGCCCGCCGGTAGCCCCAGCGCCGCCGCCACTCCTTGGCCTCCTCGTCCCACACCAGCGAGGTCCGCTTGCGCCGGCGGATGCCCTTCAGCCGGGCGAACTGCTCCCAACGGGTCGGTGGCCGTGGTCGCGGCGGCGGCTTCTCCCGCGGCAAGCGGAAAGCCGGCTCGGGCAACCGGGCCACCAGCGGCCCCCCAGCCCCGCCGGCGCGCTCGGCCGGCAGCTCCCAGAGCTGGGCCACCAGCAGCTGCGTGTTGTCGCGGGCCAGCGCCCGCAGCTTGGCCTCCCGCCCCGGGGCGGCCCCGCGCAGCCCCGCCGCCGCCGGCGGGTTGCGGTCCAGCGCCAGCAGGTTGCCCAAGTCGAACTCCAGCTCCAGCTCCTTCTCCACCGTGACGCTGCGACGCTTCTCCGCCTCCTGCTCCTCGGCGGCCGCCAGCACCTCCTCCACCCTCACGGCCGCCATGGCGACGGGACGGACCGGGCCGCGCCGCGCCGTTCCCACACGTGCCGGTCTTCCCCGGAATTGCAGACAAGCCCTTCCGGCTCCGCGCGCCGGAAGCGCGCCTGGGCGCCCGGAACGGCAGCGCCCCGCGGGAGAGTGGGCTTGGCGCAATGGCTGCCGGGAGGTGTAGTCCCGCTGCCCCCGCCCCGGGGAGGCCGTTACCCCCGACAGACGCGCCCGGGGCCTTTTCCCGGCTGCGGGGAGTGTCAAGGCGCCTCCATTCCGCTCGGTTCCTGTCAGGGGACACCTGCCACCGTGACTTCCGTGACTCGGTGTCCATGAAAGCCTCAGCCACCCCCTCGGTGGGACTGTGGGGGGACCCAAGCCCCTCTCCCGCCGCTGCCACGAAGTGGGGCCGAGGCGGAAAATGTGTGGAAAGCACCGGTGCGTGAGGGGAGGCAGGCGCCCAAAGCACGCTCCCGCCCTGTGGCGCTGAGGGATGCGGCCACCGCGGGGTCAATGAGGCCCCACAGCTTCCCCGGCCTCTGCTGGCCTAAGGGTCATGCCATGGTATTCAAACACTGAGCAGGTCTGAGACTGAGAAGCAGGAAAATACCTTTTCCATGGGTTTTGGGTAGGATTTTTTGGTAGCATATCATTATGTCTGACAGTCATGCCTGTAAGTGCTCATTGCAGGACCGAAGTTCAAGTACTGTGACACAGGGCTCATGGGGAAGATCTCTCCGCAGAGAAGGGAGGGGAGGAGCGGCGTTTGGAAAGCAGTATCACCTGGCAGATGTCTCATCAGGCATAATGATAAGTGAGGTGATCGGGTGATACTGCGTGCACCCGAAGGTCAGGTGGGTCAAAGATACCGCTGAGCTATTTTTAAATAAATGAGTTATGGAAGAATCCTTTTATAGCTATACAGTGATTTGGCTTGTATGGCCATGACATTTTGAGCTGATCCCTGGTGCCCTAAAAGCAAGCTCATGATGGCACTTAACTGTAGCCAAGGAAAGTGATGGCAGTTTTTATGTTAGATACAATTCTCTACTAAGTTATATCACATCTCTGGCTTTACATGATGTTTGCAGTGGTGGAAATGATTCTGAGTATAATGCCACAGCAGTATTGTTGGAATGAAAATAAAATGCCAGCCGTGTAAAACGAAGACAAATAACTGATTCTCAAATTCTAATGCCTAGAATATCACAACTTGTACTTTGTAAGTCTAACTATGATAAGGTTGGTTGTGTTTTTTTTCCAAGTCAGCAGTTCTGAGCATGATTTGTATACTATGGAGCAGCAGAGTCCCTATGGGTTTAAACCCAGGCCAGATGGCACAGATGGTTTTCCCGTTTACCACAAGATGGCATTGCACTGAATAATAGTTTGTTCCTCGTCTTGGACAGCTCAAACTTTCACCTGGAGTTACAGCTAAAATTAACTTTAAAGACAGGTTGTTGAAGAGATGCACGTGCACTATTTAGATTTAGGCATAAATGTATACTTTTGAACTACAAGGACCACTTTTTCGGCAGTCTGGTCAATACTTTTACACCGATCCCTGTACCCTCCTGTTTTATGCTTATGCAGCTAACTCAGTTCTTTTGGTTTATACCAGTACAAAGCCCAGAAGTCTTCAGGTAAATATCTGGGACTGAGAGGACATATTTGGTAATATGTATTGCACTTCCAAAGTTGCTTAGAGACTTAATGATTGCTGTTTGTCACTGGAATAGCAGAAGGAGTGCATGCCAGGAATTAGTCTTCTTGTTTTACCCAATATCATGAATCTGCTAAGGAAGGAAAAAAGAGTCTCAGAAGGTAAAAATTACTTTCTGGTAACTGCTGTGTAGAACTGAATCCCAGCCTTTTTATGTATCATTTACTGTATGAGTGGTCCCAACACAGTAAATGGGACTGTTCTTTTACTCAATTGCTTCAGTGTTACTTTGCGTTAATAGCCTATTAAGAGCACCCTTCTGATTACTGGGTTAGTGACAGGAAATTTAATACTTGGTCTCCAATGAGTTCAAAGCTGAATTGTTTTAATGGCCTTTTTTCTCCTTTTACTGATCTTTGTTGTATGTTTCATTGCTGGAGGCAATTAATTGATCCTGTGTATTTAGTCTCTACATACATGGTTGAACAGTAACAGTTATGATTAACAGAGGAAATCTGTAAATGTGTTCACATTGCTAGTTGATTTTTTATGTTTATGAAAATCCCACTTTCAGCAAATTAGTTAAGTCTTTGAAACTTGTCACAAGTGAATGTTACAACACATTCTTAAAGCTATTTCAAAAAACGCTTACAAAGAAATAATTTAAATACCTGTTTAGAGAATAATTCTGATAAAGCTTCTTGCATCCTTTCAAGGATCCAGGCTTCTAAAGAGCGTGGGAGAAACCTTGACCAGAGTCAGGCTGTACTTAGTACAAGCAGATATATCTTTACGGAATCTGCTTAGTTTACTGGCAATGCCAAACGTTTTGTCCTGTAGGCACAGGGCATAACTGAAGAAGGAGCCTCATTCGACTGTGCTTCAAGTGTCCTCAGACAAAATGTTGCCTGTTAGTGAAGCCTGACTACAAAATGATTACTGCTGTACATAGCGATGGTCTACAATTCGAACAGGACATGTCTGAGTTTGTGATTTCATGATGTGGTTGGGAAGGTGGTAGTTGGAAGACTATTTGAATGAATTTGTAAACCAAACCAGATTTGTAAATACAGTCATGGATATTTTAGGAAACTATCCCATTGTGAGAAGTGGCTTCTGAGGTGCTCACCATGGTGATCATAGCCACGCTTTGAGCTTATAGCTCCCATTTTAGAGCTGAGAATTACAAGCAGGCACACCACTTCCCTTAAGTGAATAGCTGTGTGTGTACTGCTGAAAATCTGGGCTTTTGAAAAGATGAAAGGATTATATCAATGTTGAATTATAGTAATAACTGTTAGGAAATTAATGTTCTTAATACCTCATGTTTGCTCCAGCTTTCTTTATTGCTTTTCAGCAATTTTTTTAAAGGATGAATTTTTAGAAATGTTTATTCATTTTGAACATCTCTGCTTTTGGGTTCCTAGTTTTAGAGTCTCATGTATCACATTTCTAGAATTGCCTGTGGCTGTATTTGTGAGCGCTCAGGCATAGGACTTGAAAGCAGTTATCCCTAACTGTGGGCCCTCACAATCCAGAGATCCTTAAACAATTTTGTCATTACTCTCTTTTTCCATGAGGTTCGCGCTCTCTTCAGTATGAGCAATGGTAATGCATGTCATGGCATGTGTGTATGTGCTTAATTCGTTACTGTTTGCTTAATATCTTTACTCTGAGATGATCAGACAGAAATTGGTTGCTGTTGCAAACTGCAGGCTTTCTTTGGGTTGAAGAAGGTTGTAGGGTTTCGGGTTGGTTGTTTTTAACCACAGTTGAGGTCTGCATGAAAAACACATGATGGCGGAGTGTAATTTGCAGAAACACTTGTACAAAAGGTTAATAATAAACATAATGCAGGATATATGTGATGCACCAAAAGAACTACAACATCACTGTGATATACTGTTGGTTTTGTTATTCTGTTGGAAAAAAATAAAGAATTATCCTACTTAACTTTTATGTTTGTAGTTTCGGCTCAGCTGGGCCACAGCTTTAAGTTTGTGTTTTATAGGAACTGCTCTAATGTACAGTATTCGTGTCTCACTGTTAGTGATACCATTAACTTAGATTTACTCTTCAAAGTTTTGCCAATTACCTCTGGATGGCAGTAGATGTAGTTACAAGATGATTCAACCAATTCGTAAGCCTGCTGTGAGGATCATTATGAAGAACACTTTTATCAGGAAAACCCAAAGTGCTGGTAGTTTTGGCAAATAGTAGAAAGTGCCCTTAAAATACCACGCTGTCTCCAAATCATTCCTTTCCACCGACTTTGTTCAGTACACTTTGAAACAAAAATCTATGTTGTAGGATTTGTTCTTGTGAGGGAGAAGTTGTTTGCTCACTGAAGCTAAATTAAATATAACAGTTTGTGGACCAAATTCTGCTTCCCAATACATTTTTTACCCCTGTAAAATGTATTTCATATATTTCAGCATGTATCTCATGTCCTGGGACATATAAGTGCTTTTGCAGTCCAAACAATGAAACATAGGCATGAAAATTTGGCTAAACAAAGACTCTTTCCTACTTGCTAGTCCATATAATGTGAAAAAATGGTCTGTAAGCAACAAAACATTGCGAAGACCTGAGCCACCATCTTTTATCAAATACCAGGATTGTCTTCAGCAGTATAACAAAAATATGCCTGGTAGTCACAGTTTTTACTATTCATGAGTTAAATTACTCATTACAGGTAGCGGGTAGTTCCTTCTTGTGGTTTCTCTGATGTAAGGCTTTACTAGAAGTGCGCTAAGGGACATCGTTAATTCTAAGTTCTCTTGATGTTGGTGATATTATCGGTGCTCACAAGATTAAAATAGTTTCTGGTTGGTTTGCAAATGAGTAGGATTAGATTTCCTGTCCGAAGATTTAACGTGATTTTATCAGAATGCTGTATTGATGAGAAACCATGGAGATGAAACTGAGGAGGCTGCGGATCTGGTTGCAAAGTCTCAGACGGGATAGTTGGGAATGCAGTTGCAGGTGGATACCAAGTAGAGCCTGTTTTTTGGTTCAGAAGCCAGAACACAGATAGCTGGTGAGATAGCAGGGAGGTTGGGATGACTGCAGGTCTTGCGGAAAGTGATTGGTAGACCGTAATCTATTTTGATCAGTTGACTGGCTGTGACTGTGTGGTTTCACTGAACTGATTTTGGGTAAACAAAACAAAGCTAAGCTAATTTGAGGCCTTCCCAAGTGCTTGATGCCTATCTTGCTATGCATTAGGGAATCAGGCTGAAAACAGATTGTGATATGGTTTGCTTTTTTATGAGCTTTACAGTGACCTGATTTTTTTTTTGGAGAAAGTTTTCTTGTAGCGTAGTCTTAATATTAGAAATACCAGCAATGGTGTGGCTTGGTTTTGTTAGGTGTTTTTCCGGAGAATTTAAAGAACAGAGTGAGAACTTTATCAGATAGTGATGGAATGAATGGTAACATGTTCTTTTTCGAGGGTCAGTCCTTCTTATCACCTGTCTAGAGTAGACCTACTTTTTGGCATAAGATTACTTCTACGAGTTTAAAAAAAAGCCAGCGAACACATTTCCTTCTTTTAGAAGAAATCTGTCATGCACAGAGATTTGCCCTTGATTAATTCTGCACTTGCAACCAGAAGAACAAAAATGGTTCTTCTGTTCTTGAGTTAGGTTCATGGTTAGAAACATTGCCGACATTGGGAGTGAGATGGAACGTGTAAGTTCCATCTTCATCCATGACAGAAAGGATGTGCCATAGTCACCACTGATTTTTATTGACAGAAGGACACAAGACAAATCAAGTCAAGCAAAAGGTTCAATACCGTGAATCTGAGAGTAGGGTAAATCTCTGTATGTCCGCTGACAGTGACTGTGCCAGCTCCTGTATTCTAACACTTTTGTGAGTCAGAAACAATCCATTTTCCTTAGAAAAGGCTTCTTGGGACATGTTTTCAATAGAAAATCTCAGCCTTTTATGTGCATGTACAAATACTGCATGCACGTGATTAAGCCTATGCAGATAACAGCATTCATGTGTGCAAGAGAGATCTGAACGTTGATTTTTGCTAAGGGGAAAAGGGTGATACTTCATCTCAAAGCAAGACAATGCGATGCATTTAGGACCACGATTCTTCAGTGACTTATTGGGGAACTTTCAACCTGAGGCTGGGCATAGATCCAAGCATCATTTCATACACACATCACAACCCATTTCACGCCCTACAGCCGCCTGAATCTTCTCACAGTCCTTGCTGGTTGACATGGAGAGGTATACTGAAGTGCTGCTTGCCAAAGTGTCTTCCGAGCCTTGCACTACTTGACAGTCAGCAAGGAAAAGTCTCCCCTAACCCAGTTTGTAACCTTTTATCCTCCACATTTCCATTCATCAGCAAGGCTGATCAGTCAGGGTGGAATGTTGTCCTCAATGGGTTTTCAGACTATTTTCAGACTACCTTTAATACCAGCGTAATGAAATGTGCGTTGAAGGTGGTGTGATGAGGAGTGGGGAATGCGCATGCGGGTCCTGCCTTGAAGCAGCAAAAGCATTTGTGGGTGCAACTATGCCTCCCACAAACTACTTTGATAATGTAAGCTCTAAGTGTCCAAGTAAAAGATATTAAGTGCTGTGCTTCAAATTTGATGTTTCAGTTACATCGCTTGCAGTCACTTCAAGGTCTTGCTAATACATTTTCAGTTGACAGTTATCAATGAAAGGGGAAAAAGTCTTGGGTTAGATCTTTTTGTACACGGGAATATGGCACTTTATAGGTTCAGTCCAAGATATTAAGGATGTTTTGAACCACATGTAACCACAGGTGACTCATGTAAAACAAGAATAATCTGTAAACTTGTGTGAGCTTGTACCTAGGATGTATGTTGTGGTTCCGAGTAAATTAGGGGAATTTTTGTCAAACAAATATTTTTCATTTTGAATGTCATACAGCCTAAGGCTGTGACTTTACGTCATTACCCAGTGACAACAGATTTTGTTAAAATAGTTCTTGTACTGGAAAAGAAGTCCTAGAGATTAACGCAGTCAGTTCACAGGTTTGAGACCATGCTCACAAGGTAGCTGAATCAGCATAGCTGAGGGAGGTAGCTTCTGGGGTGGGGTGGGAGTGTGAAAGCATGGCTAGGCATTGGAGAGGGAACAGTGGTCTCTCAAACTGGCTTTATCCCTGAGGGAATTAGCCACAGCTTGACTCACAAGCTGTGGGGATGGCTTCCCTTGGAGTAGCAGTTGTGGTTCATGGATACAGCAGCCTACCAAACCTCTTCTTGAAGAAGTCTGTCTTGTAAAGGTGGCATAACTGCTCATGTAGTATCAGAGATCTCCCATGTAGCAACCAGAGCTTACAGGCTGGTGTGTTAAGGGAAACTGGCAGCAATTTGGGGTTACCTATTATAATATACTATAAACAAAACCAGTTTCTACATAGGTCACTCAGTCATTCCTGCAAAGAGTTTGTGAGCATCTCAGAGGAGTGGTGGTGGGGGATAACTGGGAGCAAGAATGACGTTTGCCACCACAAGGTAACTTCCCTGCTGCTGCAGAATCAGAGCCCTCACAGCTGGGACAGGGAATTCCCTGTCCTAATCTGCAGTCAGAGCTCTTGGGTCCTTGGAGGGGATGAGTGATTCTCCGAGCTGCTCAGAGCCTCCCCTCGTGCCACCACAAAACCAAATCAGCTGTTCTGCACAGTGCATCCTTATTCTTTTAGTTTTCTGCAGCATGCTTCTGTTCATCAGCTGCTGCACTACACGAAAAGGGGCAAACCTATAAAATGGAATAGAATCTCAGTTTCCAAAATCATTCTACAGGCACTGTGGGAACTGCTCAGTCTTTAATTTTCCTCAGTTACCGAGGAAATTTTAAGGCAGGGGCAGGGCAACTCTGTGTGTAGCAGTAGTTAGGAGCAATAAAATGAAAATAAATAAATATTTTCACATAAGAAATGAAAGGTCAAATGAAAAGATTTGCTTCTTTAGCCAAGAGTGCATGAATGGCTTAATCTACTATACTGTTAACTCTTGGTTTAAAACCTGCAGATCTCTCATACAACTCATGTTCAGTCTTTGCTATTGGGACTACCTGTTAGCGCGAGGTGCTGTATGGAAATAGGAGTGTTTGCTGTGCTGTGCTGTTGCTTCTTTCTCTATAGTATTTACAGGGCCAGACATGCGCATTCTCTAGCTGCCCAAATATCCCAAATTCTGAGAAAGGACACCTTCCTTTT
The DNA here is from genome assembly GCF_964199755.1 of Larus michahellis. Classification (NCBI taxonomy): domain Eukaryota; kingdom Metazoa; phylum Chordata; class Aves; order Charadriiformes; family Laridae; genus Larus; species Larus michahellis. The sequence continues at coordinate 131,675,691 of NC_133897.1, read as the reverse complement.
CTCTTGAGGAAGATCCCGCACCAGCCCCCTTTCTGGGCTTCCCAATGCTTGCCTCGCTCCCTCCAGACCCATCAGGAGCACCTTGGGGGTGCTCCACGTAACCCCTCATCCGGAGTCTTGTTTTACCCTCATCCCTTTCCTTCCCTTCCATTGTTCCTCCTTCTTCACTGCATTAATGCCAACATCTCAATTACATCTCCAAGGCCTAGTATTTCTGCTGTGTTTACTTACTTGCTCCTGTATTTGAAGCTGTTCATCATAGTCTCTGCTCTACCCTGATCATGTCCGTTGGTATTTCTAATTATTTCGGTGATGCACTGAGCTTGAATTCCCTGGATTTGTGGGGCAACCTTGGTCCAGCCCACAGCACGTCTCTGGATTAGTTTGTTGGTGGACAGAACAGCCATGTGCTGTGCCGAGGTGTGTCAAGACCGTGTATTTCTTGTGCAGGTCTACAGAGTACTCCTGAGGACCTGGAAAAAGTACTTACTGAATTGTGTGAGTAAGCCAGGCTTAACTTCCCTATAATGCGCTGATATAAGTGGTGCAATAAGTTTGAATGGTGCGGTAAGTGGGAGAAACAGGTGGTGGTAAGTTTGAGAAATAGTTGGTGGTAAGTTTGAGAAAGAGTTGATGGTAAGTTTGAGAAGGAGTTGAGTTGTGAATTAAGCTTATGACTCAACCCTTATTGATGTTACCAGTCAATTAGAGGATCATGGAAAATCCCAGCTGTACATTTGGTGTGGGCAGTGTTACGTGTTGGAAAGCAATTGCTTTTCACTCACTTGGTAAGGCCTTTCCTGGGCTTTGTGTCCTACATCAATGAAAGCACAGACGTCTACAATTGGAGAAAGTAGAGGAAAGAAGACGAAAGCTAAGTGGAAAAATACTTCATAAGCGAGTTTTAGAGTATCAGTAGGGAAGAAGGAGGAGAGCAACATCTCTTTAAATGAATGGTTTGAATGATTGCAGCTTTTCCTTCACTCCAATTTACTCAAGCTGTGCAAAACAGCTCTAGATAAAGCATATTCTCATTATGGTTTTGCTGATTAGAGAAAGAAAAAACCACCCTGATGATGGTTTAGGACTGGACTGAGGTTATTCACAGACCTTGGGAGATGCACTTGGTCATGCTATGGGTTATTATGATGGAAACATCTGACACTAAGCCTGTGTGTTCTAAATAAACCCTCTAAACTCAAACAATTTGAACAAAAAGAAAAGTAGATGGATTCTATCAAGTATCTTAGTTGCTAAAAAGACTGGTTTTGGATTGGGAATTCAAAGATTTGTGTTCATCATCTCAGTGGATTCAGCAGCAGTCTTCAAGATGGCATGAGGCCTTTGTTTTATGTATAGGAAAAATGCACTTTGACTGCAACATTGATTGCTGTCCTTAGAAAAAAAAATCTCGTTTTTATATCATCACATTTGAGTTTACATTTTCCATGTAAATTATGCTATTTTAACATTACATACATATAGAAATAAAATATGCTTTGAACCTGCCTTCCTGCCTACCTTCGGCTAGGCACATTTGTTTTGCAAGCTAACTGCCTGCATCTTTGTTTGGATTTTGAAGTTTAAACCCAGGCAGATAAAATTAAGCATGAATTTAAGAACCTTATGAACTAGAGCTTCCTTTTAGAAGCCCACCAGGCTTTTTTGTATACAGCTTTGCTGAGATGTAATCAAACAGGACACAGGCTATGATTCTGAGTTGGTTTAATTATAATTTTGGAAAATTCAACAGATTGTTGCAAACTTGCTCTTTGCAAAATGCGCAGATGTACAAGTCCCCAAAATCACTTGAAATACTTCTTTGTTCTTCTGTCTTTCAGGGTGGTAGCATAACAATTTTAAAGGAAACGTTGCTTTCGGATTGTCCTGGTTTCAGGTGGGATAGAGTTAATTTTCCACCTAGTAGCTGCTGTGTTTTGGGTTTAGTATGAGAATAATGTTGATGATAACATATACTGTTTTAGTTGTTGCTAAGTAATGCTTATATTAAGTCAAGGGCTTTTTCAGCTTCCCATAGAAGCTGAGAGGGAGCACAGACAGGACAAGCTGGCCGAAGGAATATTCCACACTGTAGACATCATGCTCAGTATGTAAATGGTGGGTGGCCGGGGGGCGGGAATCCATGATCACTGTTTGGGACAGGCTGGGTAATTGATCATCAGGTGGTAAGCAATTGTATTGCATCACAATTTTGGATATTCTTTTACCATTATTATTATTATTTTCTCTTCCACTACTGCTCTATTAAAATGTCTTTATCTCAACCCATGAGGTTTTTTTGCTTTTTTCTCCCTCTTCTCCCCATCCTACTGGGATGGGGGGGAGTGAGTGAACGGCTGCGTGGTCCTAATTGGCGTCTGGGGTTAAACCACGACAAAGATTATGCTTCTGTCTAAAAAAGAATGGGATGATAGATTTTTCAGAGTCCAGAAGACATATTTTAACTTTAAATCCTTAGCGAACTTTTGCTGTGGTGGCAAAAAAATCATGCAATTTCATTACCATTTGTGTTAGGATAGAGAAGAGCAAAATATAGCCAGGTTTTCCTTGTGTTGTGAGCAGTGAGTGGGGCTTGCCAAGATGATGAGAGCTAATGCTAGATGAGAGCTGTTCAGACAACCCAAAATATGTTGCCCGCTACCTTGCTTCATCTCTCAGCTTCATCTTAACTAAACTTGGTGGGAAAACTGTTGTTTGCAGCCTGATTCAGGAAGGTAATCATGCATATGAACAGTCCTACCGATTTCAGGGTTTGAAGCAAGGTATGTATTTAACTGCAAGTTTTGAATGCAAAATCCTCCAATAGTCTATCTCACTGAGCAAAAAATCAGAAGGCCCTACATTTTCACCATGGTATCGAAACAAAGGAGCATACGTGTCAATAGAACGTGGGCTGTTGGATGTATATTTTGTTTTCAACGTACATGTCTTATGGGAAGCACCCCACAAAGAAACTTCGTGTATTTATTCTGAGCTTGAACCTTAAAGCAGGAAAGTGGAAGTCTGCAAATACCTTCTATGTTACTTAATAACCCTTCCGTGCAACTTTTAGAGTTTCTTAATGAAATTTTTCTCGGCTAACATTAGTACCACAGAGTCCTTGTGTAACTGCTGGCCGTGTACATCACTTTATAAGAACTGACAAATGAAAGGCCAAATGGTATGTTAATTACCTCCTGTTGAAATGTAAGTGCTGTTGTGACCTTTTTCTGTACGGTACAAACTGCGTTTTTTGCAGTGTCTAAGAGAAGTTATTTAAATGCATTATGAAAGCTATGCAGGACCTGATCCTGAAAGCTTTTATGAACCAAATTCTCCCATTGCCACAGTACAGGTCTACAGCCTGATCCTTGACAGGTGTGACTTGTCATTGCCTGGGGTTACATCAGTGTTGCCAGCTATGTGTGCACAGAGTGTCAGTGGGACTAATTAGAGGGCCACGGATTTACTGAATCAGGCCAAAGAGTTACTCTGTGTTGTTTGTTTCTGAGGGTACAGTTAGGCCGCAGTTAGTTAGGTACAAGGATGTTAATAATTGTCTGAGTATCTGCAAGGTATAGTTAGGTACCCTCAGAAGGTGCAATTAGGCTAAGCTGTTGAAAAGGGTATGTAAGGGGAAAATATCTTGCAGATAACTCAGGCAATTATTAACATCCCTGTAGCTTGCGTTACATACCCCCACAAGCACTGTGAATGAGCCCTCAGCGAGGCGGCTTTTCCCACCTATTCCCTACAGTTCCCTGGGATCTTTAGAAGTTTCCCCAAGAGAACATGTTGGTGTTTGTGGGCTGGAAGGATTGAGTCAAGAATTCAAAAATCACACACTTGCGACACTGCAAATGGCGAGGACCTCCAGAAATGGCACTGATGGTAATTGTGCTGCTAACCCATCCTTGTCTGTGGTTGGTTCTCCAGACTTTTTATTCTTGTTGCTGTCCTCGGAAAGCTTTCAAATATGCCTACATCTTTCTTAGGCTTTGATACCTCAAATGAATATCAGTAACATACTTCCCAGATATTGTGAATGGCCTTCCTTTTAGTACCCCAAAGAATAAGATGAGCTTTTTTTTTTTTTCCAGCATCACACACCGTTGATTCTTATTCAGCTCATGAGCCAGTATAACATCGTTTTGTGCACAACTGCTGCCTAATGAGAGGTTCCCCCTTATAGAATACAGCACAGTACACAGTATAATATAGTACAGTACGCAGCCAGTCCATATTAGATTAAATTGAGAACAGTAAGCTGTGCATCTCAGTAACATATTAACCCTTTGCAGTCCTGACCTGTGAAGTGACTAAGGCCTCACAAACAACGTTAATTTTTCTGATGTCACACTTGCATGTAGTGTCAGAAGAATATTGAACGTGTAGAGCAAGTGAAGAGCGAAATAGCAAATAGAGCAAGTGAAGCCATCTGAATCCTTCACTCAGAAGTGAAACTGGCAGGGAATTGGGAGAAAGCTTCAGAATTTTCTAGGGTGCTGTGTAGAAATGGCAGGGTGAGTGATCCCTCCCGCTGCCATGAGCAGCAACTCCCATAGTACTGGTGGTGATGATCAACAACACTTTCTTGTGGAAACATGAAATAGACCACAAACTTCTCAACAAAGACATTTAGAAATGTCAAGAATGCTGCAATTGACAACAGAATGTCACTTGGAAAAAAACACATCTTGACACCAAAGCAGATGGCGTATGAGACAATTGAGCATTATGTCACGTAGCTGTACAATAAAGTGAAGTCATATGAATTTGAACAGCTACCAGCCTAATTAGTAACTTAATAATTTGTCCTCTAACATATCGTCCTCTATTGAGGATAACTTCTTAAGCCAGGTAATAGACAGCCCTACAAGAGGGGATGCGATACTGGACCTTTTGGTCACAAAAGCAAGTGACCTGATTGGTGACATCAAGATTGGAGGCAGCCTGGGCTGCAGTGATCATGCACTGGTGGAGTTCGCAGTCCTGAGGGATATGGGTCAGGCGAAGAGTAAAGTCAGGACCCTGAATGTTAGGAAAGTAAACTTCCAGCTCTTCAAGGAGTTGGTCAATAGGATCCCCTGGGAAACTGCCCTCAGGGACAAGGGAGCAGAACAGAGCTGGCAGATCTTCAAGGTGCTTTCCTTAGAGTGCAAGAGCTCTTGATCCTCAGGTGTAAAAAATCAGGAAAGGAGTGCAAGAGACTGGCATGGCTTAGTTGAGACCTACTGGTCAAACTAAAGGGCAAGAAGGAAATGCACAGGCAAGGAGGGACAGGTATCCTGGGAAGAGTAGAGGGACTTTGCCTGGTTGTGTAGAGATGGAATCAGGAATCACGGAATCACGGAATCTTCAGAGTTGGAAGGGACCTCTAGAGATCACCTAGTCCAACTCCCCTGCTAGAGCAGGATTGCCTAAAGCACATCCCTCAGGGCTGCATCCAGGCGGGTCTTGAAAATCTCCAGAGAAGGGGACTCCACAACCTCCCTGGGCAGCCTGTTCCAGTGCTCTGTTGCCCTCACTGTAAAGAAGTTTTTCCGTGTATTTGAATGGAACTTCCTATGTTCTAGCTTGTGCCCATTGCCCCTTGTCCTGTCACTGGGAACCATTGAAAAGAGCCTGGCTCCGTCCTCCTTAAAACCACCCTTTAGGTACTTGTAAACATTAATCAGGTCCCCCCTCAACCTTCTCTTCTCCAGGCTAAAGAGTCCCAGCTCTTTCAGCCTTTCCTCATAAGGGAGGTGCTCCAGTCCCATAATCATCTTGGTTGCCCTTCGCTGGACTCGCTCCAGTAGTTCCCTGTCCCTCTTGAACTGGGGAGCCCAAAACTGGACACAGTACTCCAGTTGTGGCCTCACCAGTGCAGAGTAGAGGGGGAGAATGACCTCTCTTGACCTACTGGCCACAGTCTTCCCTATGCAGCCCAGGATGCCATTGGCCTTCTTGGCGACAAGGGCACACTGCTGGCTCATGGATAATTTGCTGTCTACCAGGACCCCCAGGTCCTTCTCCTCAGAGCTGCTTCCCAGCATGTCCGCCCCTAACATATACTGGTGTTTGGCGTTCTTCCTTCACAGGTGCAGGACCCTACACTTGCTTTTGTTGAACCTCATTTGGTTCTTCTCTGCCCAGCTCTCCAGCCTGTCCAGGTCACGCTGGATGGCAGCACAGCCCTCTGGAGTGTCGGCCACCCCTGCCAGCTTGGTATCATCAGCAAACTTGCTGAGGATACACTCTGTCCCTTCATCTAGGTCAGTAATGAATATATTGAACAAAATTGGACCAAGTATTGACCCCTGAGGGACACCACTGGTTACAGGCCTCCAACTGGACTCTGTGCCGCTGATCACAACCCTCTGAGTTCTGTCACTCAGCCAGCTCTCAGTCCACCTCACTGTCACCTCATCTAGCCCATACTTCCTCAGCTTCCTAATGAGGATGTTATGGGAGACAGTGTCAAAAGCCTTGCTAAGGTCAAGGTAGATGACATCTACGGCTCTCCCCTCATCCAGCCAACCCGTTATAACATCGTAGAAAGCTATCAGATTGGTCAGGCATGATTTGCCCTTGGTAAATCCATGCTGACCACTTCCAATAACTTCCTGTTCCTCTGTGTGTTTGGAGACGACATCCAGAATGAGTCGCTCCATTACCTTCCCAGGGACAGAGGTGAGACTAACTGGCCTGTAGTTCCCTGGGTCCTCCTTCTTGCCTTTTTTGAAGATTGGAGTGATGTCAGCCTTCCTCCAGTCCTCAGGCACCTCTCCTGTTCCCCATGACCTTGCAAAGACAATGGAGAGCGGTCTAGCGATAACATCTGCCAGCTCTCTCAGCACTCGCGGGTGCATCCCGTCAGGGCCCATGGATTTATGAATGTCCAGCTTGGCAAAGTGGTCTCTGACCCGGTCCTCCTCAACTAAGGGAAAGTCTTCTTCTCTCCCGACCTTCCCCCTTGCCTCCAGGGTATGGGATTCGTGAGGGACGGCTTTATCAGTGAAGACCGAAGAAAAGAAGGCATTCAGTAACTCTGCCTTCTCTGTGTCTTCCACCACTAGGGCACTCGTCTCATTCATCAGTGGACCTATGTTTTCCCTAGTCTTCCTTTTTCTGTTGATATACTGGAAAAATCTCTTCTTGTTGTCTTTAACTGCAGTGGCCAAGCTGAGTTCTGATTGAGCTTTGGCCCTTCTAATCTTCCCCCTGCATAGCTTTGTTATATCTTGATAATCCTCATAAGTTGCTAAGGCTACTTATGGAGCAACTTAAGGCAACTAAAGTTGCTAAGGCAACTTATGGAGCTGAACTTGGCAAGGGATGGAAAGAATAATAAGGACTCCTACAGGTGTGTCAGCCAGAAAAGGAAGGTCCAAGAAAGTATGTGTCCCCTGATAAGCAAGACTGGCAAATTGGTAACAATGAACGAGGAGAAGGCTGAGGTTCTCAACGACTTTTTTGCCTCACTCTTCACTGACAATCTCTCTTCCCACACCTCTTGAGTGGATGGACAGGTAGGCAGGGACTGGGGGAGCAAAGTCCCCCCTCTCACTGTAAGAGAAGTTCTGGTTTGTGACCACCTGAGGAACCTTAATACATACATACAGAAGTCTATGGAACCTGATGGGATACATCCCAGAGTCACAGAATCATAGAATTGCCTAGGTTGGAAGGGACCTTTCAGATCATCTAGTCCAACCATCAACCTAACTCTGACAAAAACGAACACTAAACTGTATCTCTAAGCACTATGTCCTGAGCAAACTGGCCGAGGTAGTTGCCAAGCCACTCTCCATGATATTTGAAAAGTCATGGCGGCCAGGTGGAGTCCCCTGTGACTGGAAAAAGGGAAACATTGCACCCATTTTTAAAAAGGGTAGAAAGGAGGACCTTGGGAACTACCAACTTGTCATCCTCACCTCTGTGCCTGGGAATATCATGGAACAGATGCTCCTAGAAGCTATGGTAAGGCACATGGAGGACAGGAGGTAACTTGAGACAGCCAGCATGGTTTTACCAAGGGCAAGTCCTGCCTAACCAACCTCGTGGCCTTCTATGATGAAGTGACTACATCAGTGGACAAGGGAAGAGCTACAGATATTGTCTATCTGGACTTCTGTAAGGCCTTTGACACAATCCCCCACAATATCCTTCTCTCTAAATTGGCGAGAAGTGGATTTGATGGGTGAACTGTTAGGTGGATGAGGAATTGGTTGAGTGGTCGCATCCAGAATGTAGTTGTCAACAGTTCAATGTCCAGATGGAGATCAGTGACAAGTGGTGTCCCTCAGGCATCTGTATTGGGACCATTACTTTTTAATATCTTCATCAATGATGGTGTGATTGAGTGCACCCTCAGCAAGGGTACATCATTTAGCAGATGACACCAAGCTGAGTGGTATGGTTGACACGCCTGAGGGATGATTTGCCTCCAGAGGGGCCTGGACAAGTGGGCCCATGTGAATCTCAGGGGGTTCAACAAGGCCAAATGCAGGGTCCTGCACCTGGGTCGGGGCAACCCCTGGTATCAATACAGGCTGGGAGATGAAGGCATTGAGAACAGCCCTGAGGAGAAGGACTTGAGGGTACTGGTGGATGAAAAGCTGAACGTGAGCTGGCATTGTGCACTTGCAGCCCAGAAAGCCAACGGCATCCTGGGCTGCATCAAAAGAAGCACGGCCAGCAGGTCGAAGGAGGTGATTCTGCCCCTCTGCTCTGCTCTGGTGAGACCCACCTGGAGTACTGTGTCCAGCTCTGGAGCCCTCGGCACAGGAAAGACATGGACCTGTTGGACTGGGTCCAGAGGAGGGCTACAAAGATGATCAGAGGGCTGGAGCACCTCTGCTGTGAGGACAGGCAGAGAGAGTTGGGGTTGTTCAGCCTGGAGAAGAGAAGGCTCCAGGGAGACCTAATTGTGGCCTTTCAGTACTTAAAGGGGTCTTATAAGAAAGATGAGGACAAACCTTTTACCAAGACCTGTAGTGACAGGACAAGGGGCAATGGTTTTAAACTAAAAGAGGGTAGATTTAGACTAACTATTAGCAAGAAATTTTTTACAATGAGGTTGGTGAAACACTGGCACAGGTTGCCCAGAGTGGTGGTAGATGCCCCATCCCTGGAAACACTCCAGGTCAGGTTGGAGGGGGCTCTGGGCAACCTGATCTAGTTAAAGATGTCCCTGCTCATCGCAGGGCGGTTGTACTAGATGACCTTTAAAGGTTCCTTCCAACCCAAACTGTTCTGTGACTCTATGATTCTTATGTGAAAACAGGATACAGGAAACTCATCTACTATGAGTAGCTGGGGCTGACAGGACCTAATGTAAAACTGTGTTCTGCTCTTTTTTATAAATGAAGAACTGATACTGGAATTGTCTTTCAAGAAGAGGGACTAAGCTGCCAGAGTTTTAAAAACGGTGCATGAACAAAATCCTGTATATTCTGACTCTACAAAGCATGCAGCCATTTAAGTATGGAACACTGCTGCTCTTCTCCTCTATTAAAGATCTTCCTTACCCTGTGAGTCTGTGATTCCTTATTCTGTTTTCTCGTTCGCACAGTCCAGTGGATTTAAATGGATTTACTTGTGATTCACTTTGGTGTAAATAAAATGGGAATTGGGATCCTGAAACAGGAGTGAAAATTTATGTGCGACGGCCTGATTCTCATTTAGTCAGACATCACTTTGCACTTCTCTATCTGTGTAACAGGATGGTGAAATGAATGTGAAGGTGATCTATATAGCCAATGAGATGCAAAATAGATTTTGTATCAGAAAGCATCAAGGCTGAAAATGCCTTTGCTCCTTAGGACCTGAGCATAGATAAATTCATTTCTTCTCACATATGCGCTGTTACAATGAGCCAGAATCTAACTGGAGGCAGTTAGAATTAGAAATTAGTCTATTTACATACTCAGAAACTTAGTGTGAAAAGAAAATGCGATTCACCTAGTTCCTCATTCATTTCCAGGTGTCTTCTTACTAGTACCCTTATTTTAGCAAGTACTTTGTAAAACATGATTAGTCTTTACAGAGTACTGAAATCTCTCTGATTTTATTAAAAACTACCTTGAGTATCACTTGCATAACAATTCATTTATTGTGAAGCATTACTGAGAAGCGTTTGAAAATGAAGATCTCTAAATATTTAAAATTCCAGTGCTGGAGAGGGTCTCATCACATTAGAAAGCAATCAACCATCTTGAGACAGGTTAATAAAAGCATCTTAAACTCATCATCAAAAGGCACTCTCGACCTCCATTATCAGGCACAGGACTCCTAATGATTCATTGATCACATTTTCTCTGTTGAACAAAAATATCATGGGCCTAAAGGTTTCAAGATATCCAACGTGAGAGATATTTTGTTCCTGCCTCACAACTACATTTGACAGATGACCTTTAGTCTTTCTTTCACATTAGTGAGATATTTAACAAAGATAATCCGGCTACATTTTTCACAATTATCTGATGCACATGCTCACAGAATCCTATATTCGGTACCACACGGTAAACAGCTAAAAGAGTCTTGCTTCGGTAAATGCCTTCATTATAAATAAGTGCCCTGCTTTCAGCTTTCCTCTTCCAGTTAGATCACAAGGTTTAACAGCCTCTGACTGCATGTAGTCAACCTGGTGCTGTTTCACGGGGAGATTGGTGCATGTGTAGATACACAGGAGGTTTTCAGGGTGGATGTGTAATCTGTTTCCATCCCTTTCATCCAGTGTGCCAACAACCGCACTTGCGTTTCCAAATTACCAAGAGGTCCCATGTATTGAGCATTTTAGTTTACACCTTCGCTGCCCTGCAGTTCAAGTGGCAGACTGTGGCTCGCCTTTCCATCCTGAGCTCACCTGAGTTTTCCTGGCTTGCATACAGATAACAAGGGAGCTGTGACATTGAGGAACATCCACAGCCAAGTGCTCACCCAGGGTCCTGGGCAGATTTGCACAGTCTGTGCAGAAATGCTTGCTGTCAGCACCAGAGCTGGCTGCTGAAGGTGACTCAAGTGTGCCTAGAAGAGCTGCAGTCACACCTCTGGATCATGGCAATCTTCCCATTTCCACTGCTTCTTCGGCCCTGGCAAGTGTTTCCTGCTGAAATGGTGCAGGTCAGAGGTGTTGTGGAGGGCACGAAATTGTACAAAAGCATTAAAAGAGCTACATCACCCCAGAGCTCCCCAATAGTACTTCAGTGATCCTCATCGCACATCCCTGCTATCTGTTGTGTGGGTAAAACCTGAAGTTATTCCACTAAAGTCAATGAGTTTGAGAAGTGTGGCCTTGTCTATCTGAAGGCTGTTCTCTGCCGTGCAGAAGGGGGCAAGGGAAGTTGTCCAATTGGGATGAGCTGACATCCCTGTGCCCTGCAGGTGGGAATGAGGAGGGAGGTAAGAAGTAGGAAGACAGCATCACAGAGCAGCTGGCGGAACATGATGAGCTCAAGGTCACTTGGCTGTTGTCCCAAATCCATCAAAAAATACTGAAAGCCAACAATTAGTCAGGCCAGCAGCCCCAAAAAAAGAAACAAATAGCTGAGCCAAGGCATTGTTCAGCAAGGGTCTGCAGGTTCTGCTAGCAGCCTTTTGAAGGCCACCATGGACATAAACTGGGACCATCGCCATTCATGGCCTAACTTATCAGTGTGACTAGAACTCAGCATCATTTTACTTGAATACCTGCCTGAAAACAGATTCAAAAGTACATTCTCAAATGGATCAGGAATTCCTGGTAGCTTTTCAGCTTCTCTTGGGACAAAGAGGTGGATGACCAAAGGCAGCAATGCTTTGATGCAAGATACCTGTTAGAGCGGCAAGTACAAGCTCCAAACAGGAGCTTTTCCCAGCACTGAGGCTTTTACAAGGTTCCATCAATTCTGAGATAGTTAAGTCTTTCTTCCCGCCTCTATTAATAAACATAAATGTGTGGAAAATTACCCTAATCTTCTTCCAAAGAGGATGTGCCTCCAGAATAACTTCCAGTACCAGGAACCTCAGAATTCTGCTGCCATATTTAGAGGCGATAAAAACAGCCCTTAAATTTCTGACCAAAATCCAAATATAGTCTATTTCTTTCTGCCAACTGAAAATGTACCTTTTTATTTCATTCAGTTTTGTTTAAATCAAACTTTGTTCCAAACTTTTCATTCTATAAATGTCTCTTTCACTATAATTATTTAAATAAAATGGGAAAGTGCCCAGTTTAGTGAACTGAATTAGTATGCTACTAAATACGACTGCTATTGTCATTCTACTAGGGCTTGTGCTCTGTTGCTGTTACATCTTCTCCCTGACTTCAGCGGATTTACACAAGAGCTGAACCCAGCCTGTGAAGAACGGATTACCACAGGCAGTTGTGTTTGACATAATTACTTTTTCTACATGGTTTACCGAAGTCTTCATGGTGGGAGGAACACCGGTTGCTACTTGGCCAGGCATTGGCTTTATGGCTAGAAACTGGCGGTGCACGTCAGTGGTGCCCTGGGACATCTAAGCCTACTTGTCTTGTGTGTTGTGGTGTGCCAGGTCCTGGTTTCCCAAGTGTTCAGCTAATCTCCAACTTGGCAGTGTGACAGCTTTTGTCTGTGATGGGTACCTCTCTCTGAGAAGTGGGAAACATGGAACTCGAGAGTCCTAGAGAACACCAAGAAGCAGAAGAGACGATGCAGGAGTGTGGGGGATGTTACCATTGTATTAACCTCAACTAGCTTTAGGTGTCTACATTATAGGCATGCACATAGAGCTGGTTGTTTAGGCTCCTTTTGGAGCCAGTGGAGAGAAACAAGAAATACTAAGATATTCTGGATAACTTATTTGAGACAAGGCAAAGCTTGCCTGGAAGTGCTTGTTTCTCTTCAGTAAGCTTAGTGGCAACTTGAGTAACTCAGGTAGAGCCCTCATTGTATAGGTGTCACAGGTAGCTGAGATGATCCTGTCTTTTTTGTGTGGGACCTTGACACATAGAGACCATTCGAAGTAGTATGTTTATATTCCCTATCCAGAGTCTTTTTTTCTTCTTGTTTCCTTCTTTTTAGGTCATCTGAAGAAGCTTTTTTTTTGCTCCTCCACTCTCCTTTCCTGTTTGTTTTCTTCCCTTGCTTACATTTTTACTCCTAGTCTATTTTTCTTCTGCACTTTGGTGCTTTGAGATGATGACAGTTCTATATAAATGGGTATGGCAATCATACTACTTAAGGAATTCCTTGAAAATCTTTACTAATCTTTTGAGGGCTAAAGGTGGAAAGCAGGACAGTCAACTGGACAGACTAATTCGTCTGCCGTTGCTGACCGCTCCTTTCTTGTCCCACCTGTGTGTCACCCACTTGCAGTCCTTAACATGAGGTACCAGATGCAGCGGTCGTCTGACCTGTGATCTGGAGAAGGGGTTGTACATGGCAGTGAGACTGGTGTTATCCAGTGGACCCTGTGCTCAGAGAGGCTACTTCAAGGACTCTTCTGTCCTTCCTGGAGCCTGTCATGGCAGCTTCACGTATTTCATCCAATGCCAGGGGTCTCTCGGACCGGGATATTCAGGGTGGAGTGACGATACAGCTCACTGGTTTAGGGACTGGGCGCTGCCAAAAGAGAGTGGTGGTGACAATTTCTGCCCCTGCCTTCCCGGTTGTGGGACCTTGCCACTTCCCATGTGCCACTGGTGCTCGCCTGACCTTGTAGTGAGTCAGCTCAGGGGACGGACTGGCAGAAAATCACATTAAAAATGAATGAGTTTTTCTCATGAGGGAAAGAGGAAAGGTGGAGATTTCTGTTCTTTGTTCTCTTTGAAACTGCAGGCTTTCAGGTACTGCAGCGCTGTGCTCTGGGGTACAGTATAAAAGCAGTATATTCATCTTTAAAGTGTCTGTGAAGAGGTAGTACACAACAATCCAGTCCAGCTCCCTCAGAAATTTCCTGTTGGCTTCAGTGACTCAGGATTTAACTCTGTTTATTTGCTGCTGTGTTTCCCTGGTGCTGTCAATATTCTCTTACTTGTTCTGCATGGTCAAAGACAAAGATGCTGTAAATATTTCAGTGCAACATTAAAAACAGGGGGCTCCCCACACTGGAATGAACTTATACAGCTATGCTTTATGTATTGTTGTTACACTTGGCTGCACTCTGCTCTTGCTTATGCTCTGTCTGTAGGTTAGGCCTGTGGATCCAGCCATCAAGGGAATGCCAAAAAAAAAGAATAAGGTCTACAATATCTTTTGCTTCCTTCTCTTGCAACCTTTGAGGCAGAAATTCGGTGTGGCCTCCCTGAGTGCTGCTGGGGTGTGGGGACAAGTACTGTCCTGACCTGCCTGAAGGGGGAAGCCAGACTGGGGTGTCGTCCTCACAGATGTAGCCAGGTCTCATGGTGTGAGAAGGGGTGTCCATTATTAAGGTCATTGGCCAAAGCCCCTTCACTTCTCCACAGTAGACCTGAGCCTGCCCCACGCTCGAAGCACAGTGCTCTTTGCTCATATTTGCTTCTCGTTAAAGAATTCACCTGATTACTTGTCAGAGGTGAGCTAGGAGTGTAATCCCAGTGAATTTGTTCAAAAATGCAAATCAATATTCACAGCAGGTTTTGTTTTTTTTTTTTTTTGGGGGGGAGGTGGGGTAGTAACATTTGTTCAACTGTATTCCTTACACTTGAGCTATAAAAAGCAGCAGATTAAGGCTCAACATGAAATCCACATAACATAAAATCAAAAAGTGACAGCAGAAATGTTTCGGTATCCACCCACCACTTGCACAAGAGAATGAGGAACTGTGTCTTGCTTGTTCCAGAAGGACTATCATGGTGATCCAGCCTAACAAGCTGTAAAGTCCAGTCCTCCTTAGAGCCCTTTACAGTTTTGCAAGTCAAAACGTTTGTTTTTCCCTACAGTTGTAAAGGAGGATGCAAGGTGGTTCCAGTCAGTCCAGTTTGAAGGGAAAAGACTGTAGTTCCTGCCTCCCTCCAACTCTAAAGGAAGGCTTTTAGCATGGTGGATTGAGCACAAAAACTTTGCAGAAGTGGACTATCACAAACCCATGGGAAAATGGTATTATACTTGTCTGCTTAAATGGTAAATTTCTTGTACATGATAACCTACGTGCACATTCAATCAACCTGTTTGCAGATGTGGATGAGCACAGGCGATGCATTCAGCACATTCTGTCTTTCATTGCAAGCCCCCTTTCTGCCTGCCCCGTTTCTGACATGATCTGGGTGCACACATTTAGGGGTAAGGATCCAGGGACTCGGTTCCCCAGCTGGGGCCACTTTCTTTTAGTCTGCCAGATCTTCCATTACACATCTCGGGGACACGCAGCTGTAAGCCAGTCTGCCATTCAGGCAACGTCAGAGCCAGACACACCAGGGCATTCAGCATCCACCACCTGAACGGTCTGTCCTGGGCTCTGTTCCTTTTCTGGAGAACTGCATACATTTGGGATTTTTCATTCCTTGCTATTATAAAATCAATTTCCGTATGATCAATATGTTTTGTGAAGCAGTTATATTTCCCTAGCCCTAACCCTGTGATACCTCTCAAAAGAGACATGAAACTGAGATCCCAGTCCGTCGAATTTTTACAAGCTAATCTCGTTTCATTAGCATAGGGATATGGACCTATCCAAAAGCCTTTGGAAGTAATTCCATTCTTCATGCATACATCCGCCTGAATTGTCAATCGCAAAAGCCATTTGTCTTCATTTCCTGTGCCAAAATCGGAGGATAACGTTACTGTGTACCAATTACCGCCGTGGACTGCTCTCGACCTCCCAGGTCAGTTTCAGGTCCACCTTGTAACTCTGTTCCAATTTAGAAATGGTCCCAGCAGCAGTTATACGTGCTAGGTGACGATCATAATCTGCCCTTGCTGCTCCTTAAGGGCCACCGTAATGGATGCTGAAGGCATCTGGAAGTCATTGCAGCATGCCTTACCGCAGGGTAAGGCCTCGGCTGCACCAGAGCTCCTGCAGCTAGAGCTTGCTTGCATGACCTCCCAGCACAGGAGGAGCTCATACCTTTAGAAGCTGCATGGAAAAACATAGAGGAAGCAAAGATTGTCTTCTGTAGGAGCAGCTCTGCTCACAGACGACGTTTTTTTGTAGCAATGAACCAAATGGTGAGAATTTGCACCGCAAGTAGGTATTGCTTTTCTGGAAACATTTGTGGCAGAGTCAGGAGCAACCTGAAATATATAGTGCTGCTTCCCTTGTGCGACCACCCGTTCAAGCACTTCTCATGGCTGCTGGTGAGGTTCTGCAGTTTCTCACCACACTGTGCACAAAACTGACTGAAAAAGCAGAGCCGAGTTGGGGTTCTTCTAAATTAATAGAGTGCTAGAAAAAAAAGTTAATGAAGTTCATAACAATTTGAATCCCTCGTTTTTTGAGTATACCTACTTTCATATTGGGGATATCCTGGTCTGAGAGCCCCTTCTGTCAGTATAGGGCTTTGGAAACAAAAGATCTATATAAATATATATTATTTCCATAATATTAAAATAAATTAGTTATTTCTTGCTTATTATAATTTTGCATTAGATAATTTTCTCTTTTGTTTTTTCGGATTGATGAGAAAAATCATCCTGGAACGTATTTCTAGGAAAAGAATCAAAAGTTGGTAAGTCAAATGCTCTGTTACTGCACCAAACAGAGGGGAAGCTGCAGAAGGAGAAACCTCTGATGGTGCCAAAAGAAAAGCAACTCAAAACCTCACAACATAGCAAATTAACTATTAGGTGCATCTGACTTGATGATTGTATCTGTACTGTGGTCTGGACCAGACAAAAAAATAAAACAACCCTGTTTGTCCTCCTGTGATTACTTCTGAAGCACTTTAGTACTGTCACATCCCCCTGGCTTTGCTGTTTTCATTACTCCTGACAGAACGTTTGGGTAAATGCAAGAGGAGAGAGGGGGTAGTATAGCAGTTTGACAGCTCTAATTATGAATATTTAAGAGCTGCTTAAATGTGCTCTCTTTTATCACCTAATTTCCTATCAATGACAGCATTGGAAGCACTTGTCTCATTTTTCAAATCAAAGCTTCCTCAAGCAAAATGCTTGAAGACTGAATAGCTTATGCATTCTATTAATCACAGAGGGTGGGAAAAGATCCATCAAGTGCTTCAGATAGTTTGAGAGTGCTCCATCCTTGTAGAGCTTTCACCTCCCATTTCTCACAGATGAGCGCGTTTGCCTCCTGTGAATGATCTTTGTGATTCTTCCTCATGCAGAAATGGTTTCAGATTTATTTTCCTTCAGTAGTGCGTCAAATGATGCCTGAATATTTATAAAAAAGAGTAAATTCTAATTGAGGTTAGTCATAGACAGGAGGAAAGAGCAGTCATATGGTGTTTTCTTAAAGGAGGAGCTCTTAAAGGAGCTCTTATTCTGCTTCCAGTGGGTCAAATTTCATCAAAGAAGTGTTACAGTTCAGATGGAAAAGAATAATTGCTCCAACTTTGAAGTGAACTTTCTTGATTTGAGCCAGAAACAATATTGTTGCCTGATGTTTATTCTGTGAGTTCTGTTACTTTCTGCACTTAAGGTTGACTTTGTCCATCATGGTAAAATGATCCCAATTAATTTTATTGGAGTTGTGTTCTTTGTGTATATACTGAAGAGAAGGGTCTTCTCCTTACTAGATAACATTAACCAGACTCTTCCCAACAATGACATTTAAATTCTGCAGGATGTGCTTAACTGCTGCAGCTGGAGAAGGGGAATATCTTCAAAGATGTGCAGACCATATGTGGTAATAGCTAGGCTGGCCCATCGCCTCCTGGGGCACTTGCGCTGGCAGAGCAGTGTGGTAACTCCCGCAGCTCTTTGAAGGAGTCTGTGTCTGCAGTGCTTGTTCCCTCCTGTTTTGTCCTTACAACTTGTCAATTTACATTCCATATGTTACTGAGAAATGACACGAAATGAAAAAAGTCAATACTTCACCGAGCAACATCCTGTGGTATTTCCTACTATTGCTAGAGGGGAATATCATTCCTCCTGGTCTTATCAAAGAGTAGGAAGTTTGATGGTATAGCAAGGAGAGCCGGTCTCCAGAGTGGAGATGTGTGGGATTCAACAGATGATGTCTTTCTCTTTTGTTAAATAAGAGCAGGGGAAAAAAAAGGTTTAGGTAGCAAAGCAAAGATAAGAAGGAAGCTGAAAAGAAATGGTTTGGGAAAATGAAGAGCAGGTTCAAAACTCCTTCCTGTACATTGACACAGCTGGATAAATTGCCCTTGAGCTCAGAAATGCCTAATCCCACAACTCCCACTGAAATGAGGAAGATCTGCATCCAGTCACCTAAGAGTGAACTTCTTCCAAAATTCACTTCCAGCTGAAAATTTTGGATTTTCATTTTCATAAAGTGTTGTTTTGTATCCTATATTTAGTCTGCATCTTCATGGGTCTAAACTTAGAACTATTTTGGTCCAGCTACCAAACGAGAGGGAGCTACAGAAAAATAAGGCTGTAAACCTTTTAAATAGAGTTCTGCTATTAACTCTTTCTAACACTTATGCCATTGATTATATTTCTGATTTTCCAGAAAAATCACATTTTGGCCTCTGAATGATTGTTTGAATTTACTTCTGATGTGCAGTCAGTTTTCATAGCACAACGATTTGTTTCTAACCATTTCTCAGTGTTTAAGGGAGAATCTGTGTACAATTTTATACTCACATCGCTATGGGCATTGCTGTAATAAACACATTCCCTCAGACTGTCTTTAAAAACACCTTACAACAGAGCTTACGACAGTTTTAATTATGTAAGGCTTTTGTTGTTGTTGAGGAAATGAAGACCAGCTAACAAAGAAAAACAGGATGCCCTTTGTTGGAAGGACAAACTATGTCCTGAAACAACTACCAGGATTGCGGATTTCCCACTGAGTGACAGGTGAGACTTTGTAAGAGGGCAGGTTGCAGCCAAATATTGAATTTGGCCTCAAAGAGAGGAGACAATCCTAGCTGCACTTTACAGATTGACAGAAATTAATAGAGACCCCGTGCATTTGGCTGTGAGGGAGAATATGAGTCTGCTTACATTTTTCAGTCAAAATTATTAGGTTTTGTTAATTGAAATGATTAGCACCCAAGGCATATTAACTGCTCTGTTCAGCCCAGTGTAAATGAGCTCACCGAATCATGTCCTTTATACAAAGTTTAAAGTGGGTCAAAAATAAATTGAATCACTGACCTTTTCCAGTAGTTTTCCCTGGGGCAAAGCAGAAAGTGTCATGTGCCCGCGTAATCTATTTTCTTTTTACAAGGTTCTCTTTTCTGCAGGGGTTTTCAGCAGTCTCCGAACTTTGGTGCCTGAGTTCTGCTGGTCACAGCTCGTGAGGCAGCCTTGAAGCACTTAGATAACTCTACTGGCACAATGCAACTGGTGCTCCTCTAGACCCAGTGAAGGAAATAACCACAGGCTCACAGAATGGTTGACGCTGGACCTCTGGAGGGCATCTGGTCCAACCCCCTGCTCGAGAAGGGCCACCTACACCACATTGTTGCCCAGGACCACGTCCAGACAGCTTTTGGATATCTACAAGGGTGAAGACTCCACAACCTCTCTGGGCAACAGTGAAAAAGTGTTTCCTGATGTTCAGAGGGAACCTCCTGTGTTTCAGTTTGTGCCCATTGCCTCTGGTCCTGTCACTGGGCACCACTGAAAAGATCCTGGCTCCATCCTTGTTGCACCCTCCACCTTTACATCGCTCCATGCCAAAAGGCTGTGTTGCTGTGTTAATCACCTTAACAAACTTCCAGCCCTGATTAGTGGGGGTGTGTGATGCAGGGAGCAGGAAGAAATATTTCAATAGGCTTTTGATGAGTTGATCTATAAAGAGGCAAATGAATTATGTAATTTTTACTCATTTTTCACTGGAATCCATAGTTACTTGGGGTATAAGAACAAGAACAAAGAACTTTGATACCACAACTCTCTGTGCCAATTAATGTTTGTGGTTTATATCAGGCAGCCATTTGATGAAATAAATAATAGCTGATGCAGAAACTGAAGTGCTGATTTCTCCTCTCTCAGATGAGTGCTCTACACATCTGATTAGATGCTCTTCTGTATTCTTTCTTTCTACGGTTTCTTCTCTCTGCCTTTGGAGAGGACTCTGGAGAAGTGGTATGTAGGGCTGAGTGCAGGTCACTGAGCACAGGTTTCCCATCTGCTGACTGAGTGTTGCTTTGACTAAATTTCTGGCTTAAAATGAGGAAATTGCTCCTCTTTGCTGTTTTTGTGTGGGCCTTTATGTATTAAGGCACACACAGCTTTGCTTCTTCAGTGATTCAAGTGCCGCAGACAAAAGAGAGAGCTTTCAGTTTGTAGATCCTGAGAGGATGCAGACAGGAGCTAAGGAGCCAGGAGTTAAGGTTGCCAGGGCTGGGGTACTTCTGAGAAGACCCAGGTGCAGAATTTTACAGTGTAGGTGTTCGTGCAGTGTAGCTGCCCTCAGTGTTAGTGAGTCCTTGCACTAGGATCGTGGGTTGTAGTCTTCCCTCAGAATCTCTTGCGCAGCCACATCTCTAAAGACAAAGGATGGGACACACCTCGTTCAACTTTAGCTGGTTATTAGACAGCTGTCTCGTCTAATCATTCATCTAGGCTACTCTACACAAAGAGAGGAAGGCACCTCTAAGGAGAGATTTATCCAAATTACCCCAAATGGGCTGAACTTCCTCTGGAGCTGCTTCTCTGTCTCACTGCTGCCGGCAGAGGGAGTGCAGGCAGTCAGCTGAGGCAGGGCACCTGGAGTGGGATTTAGCTGCAGATTACAAGTAGGTGTCTACAAGTAGGGCTTTCCATGGTGTGGACTGGTGTCTAAGCTCTTGTATTTAGCCACTTGAAATCCCTCAGAGAATCCAATGGGTTTAGGGCTGGCAGATATGGACTGACTGGAGGTCAGCAAATGTGCTGACTGGAGGTTAGCAAATGTGCTGACTGGAGGTTAGCAAATGTGACACCCATCCACAAGAAGGGCCGGAAGGAGGATCCGGGGAACTACAGGCCAGTCAGTCTGACCTCGGTGCCTGGGAAGGTCATGGAACAGATCCTCCTCAGTGCCATTACACGGCACATGCAGGAGAACAGGGTGATCAGGCCCAGTCAGCATGGGTTTGTGAAGGGCAGGTCATGCCTATCAAACCTAATATCCTTCTAGGATAAGGTGACCCACTTAGTGGATGAGGGAAAAGCTGTGGATGTTATCTACTTGGATTTTTGCAAAGCTTTTGACACTGTTTCCCACAGCATTCTCCTGGAGAAACTGGCTGCTCATGGCCTGGACAGGTGTACTCTTCGCTGGGTAAAAAACTGGCTGGATGGCCGTGCCCAGAGAGTGGTGGTAAATGGAGTTAAATCCAGTTGGTGTCCAGTCACAAGTGGTGTCCCCCAGGGTTCGGTGCTGGGGCCGGTTCTCTTTAATATCTTTATCAATGATCTGGATGAAGGGATTGAATGCACCCTCAGTAAGTTCGCAGATGACACTAAACTGGGCGGGCGTGTTGATCTGCTTGAGGGTAGGTTGGCTCTGCAGAGGGATCTGGACAGGCTGGACCGATGGGCTGAGACCAATGGTATGAGGTTCAACAAGGCCAAGTGCCGGGTCCTGCACTTGGGCCACAACAACCCCATGCAGCGCTACAGGATTGGGGCAGAATGGCTTGAAAGCAGCTCGACAGAAAAGGACTTGGGAGTGTTGGTTGACAGCCGGCTGAATATGAGCCAGCAGTGTGCCCAGGTGGCCAAGAAGGCCAACAGCATCCTAGCCTGTATCAGGAATAGTGTGGTGAGCCGGACTAGGGAAGTGATCATCCCCCTGTACTCGGCACTGGTGAGGCCCCACCTCAAGTACTGCGTTCAGTTTTGGGCCCCTCGCTACAAGAGGGACATTGAGGTGTTGGAGTGTGTCCAGAGAAGGGCTACAAAGCTGGTGAGGGGCCTGGAGGACAAACCTTATGAAGAACGACTGAGGGAGCTGGGGTTGTTTAGCCTGGAAAAGAGGAGGCTGAGGGGAGACCTTATCACCCTCTACAACTACCTGAAAGGAGGTTGTAGAGAGATGGGGGCTGACCTCTTCTCCCTGGTGACAAGTGATAGGACGAGGGGAAACGGGTTCAAGTTACGTCAGGGGAGGTTTAGATTAGATATTAGGAGACATTTTTTCACTGAAAGGGTTATTAAACATTGGAATAGGCTGCCCAGGGAGGTGGTGGATTCACCATCTCTGGAGGTGTTTAAAAAAAGGGTAAATGGGGCACTGAGGGACACAGTTTAGAAGTGGCTCTTGTCAGGGTAGGCTAAAGGTTGGACTCGATGATCTTAAAGGTCCCTTCCAACCTCAACAATTCTATGATTCTATGATTCTATGATATGCCGTAGGACCTACAGGAGACACCACCCCTTCTGAAGCAGCAGCTGGAGGTCAGGAGGGGTACACTAGGATATCCTAAAGGCACAAGATGGACAGAGGAATCAAACCCTTAGTCAGTGCAGGCAGTGAAGCTTGCTGTCAGGGACCTGTGCAAATCCCTCTGAATCCTGGGGGTCTGGCAGCCTGGGGTCAAGACCAGCTTAGATGTGGTGCAGCTGTCTGACCCTGAGGATTCTCAGCAGGGTCCTGCTCCTCCTTCACTTGGGAGCTCTTTCCCTAGTGTCTAACAGACCTGCAGAGCAGGGGTGCCCCTGCCTGGTCTTGCAGCTCCCTGAGCCAGACCCTGGCTCCCTGATTTGCTTTTCTGGCCTGGCCTCAGGTCTGCCTTGCCACTACAGACTCGCTGGGGGATCACAGGGCTCTTGGCTAACGCTAGTTCCCATCACCACATCTGCTCAGCTCTTCTGGCCTGTATGCTCCAGGAAAGTACCCAGTGTCAGCAAGGCCACCCCTCTGCCTGCCCCGCTGCTACCCTTGGCTCCCAGCTCCCCTTCCCAAGCAGATCAGACTCTTGCGGTTCCCTGACACTCCAGGTATTAATTTAGCGCACCAAAAAGTGAAGAACTTCTGGCTGGGCAGTTCTTTACCTCCCCTGACTGTATTGATTAGACCTCCACTGATGATGGTGGGAGCTCAGACACTTGTCTCCCATGGCAACATCTGTCATAGATAAATTTAGGTGTCTTAAAGCAAAGAGGAATTTCACTTTTACCATACAGACAGCCAGGACAGTTCAGTTTCTCTGGCATAGGCCTTCAGACATGCCCCACCCCGTGGCAAAGCTGGAGGACTTGTCTTGCTGGAGCAGCACTGGAGGCTGGGTGGCAGAGCCTAAGGGACCTCACATGGCACCAGGTGCTCACAGTCAGGCATTCTGCCCTTAAAACCTGTTTTTCTATGCAAACTGAACGTAAAATGCTGTTGTGCACCCTGCTGCTGGGCAAAGCCGGCATGACTGTGTGGGACCAAGCAGGGAGGAACCATCCAGGAACCCATCGCCCCAGCCAGGAGCAGGGCAGCTGGGGGACACGGGGGCAGCCCTGGGCATCAGGTGTATCCTTGGGGACAGATTAAGGTTGGGACATGATGGCAGCCCATGGGTGGGGGTCAGGATCGGGCCTGGTGGTCAGACACAGCCCAGGATGGCCAGGTTTGGTTCTGGCCATGTCCTCCTTTGGACAGTCCGGCAGCCAGAGCAGGGGATGCGCTCAGGGCCCTGCTGCTCTCATTGCAGCTCCTTGTAGCTCTACAGCTCCTTCCCCAACCCCCAGTGTGTGCCCACTGCTCCCTTTAAAACACCTGAGGAGCAAATTTCTGCCTCTAAAATGTACCTCCTGCACCTTTTGAACTCTGTAAAGATCAGAGCAAATTCATAGAATCTGCTTTCTCAAATGATAAACTTGCTTCAGATACATTTTGTTGTTTTTTGACAGAAATGACAGTATGGTATAAGGGCATGTAATTATTTTATGCCCTCTGTGTGTGTAAAGCAGTGCATAAAATCTGAATTCTGCTACATGATGATATTTGGTTTTATATGCAAAACTCACCATCAGACTGCATAATTTCCTATTATACGTTTCTGCATCATTAGTGAGGTTTTGCAACAGTTTTCTGTATGAAGATATTCCTAAAATAACTGTATGGATCCTGCATCTTATCCACAGCTGTATCAGGGGATGTGTAGGAGGTGTCAACAAAGCCACTAGGTGAATTTGAATATCTAATAAGTGTAGCAGGAACTTTCTTAATTATTTGCAAGAATGTAACTATTCTAAAATTTGTTTCAGATACAGCCTCCATGCTTAATTTTTGTTATGGTCTTCTATTACAGACAAGATAATGGCATTGAGGAAATTTTCAGTACACCCACCGAAGGCACTTGCTTGCCCATGATTATTTTCTCATTCTTGTATATGGAACAAAATGTTGGTTTTACTTTTTGATTAAAACATTTTCTCTGCCTCAGGATCCTGCTATCCACCTGCTTTTTGGAAAGGAAAATAAAGGAAATCTTCAATATTATTCAAGAAATAAGACAAATGAATTGGAATATTTGGGTATTTGGACAGGAGATCACCTCAATATTTTATGTAGGTGTATAAACCTTAAGCTGTATTTGTAATGTAGTGTCTTTCAGTTTTCCTTCAAAATACAGATTCTGGAAGGTAACCTGACCTTTTTCAGGTAACCAGCTATTTTTCAGAATAGGGCAGTTGTGGTAAAAGCCAATTTTGTAAGAAGGATAGGTAATTTTTGTGGCTTTAGGTCAGCAGAGAAAGTGATAAAAACTTTCATAGCTAACTTCTCCTAATGAATAGATTCATGAATAAATATGCTAGGATTTTTCCTAATTTTTTAGCAGTTTTTACAGAATTTTCCATATTGAAGATATTGCAATATCTTTTGAACGTATTTGACTCTAATTGCATCAAAACTGGTGTTCAAAATGTTCTACGTTAGTTGATGTTTTCTGCTGGGGAGTTATGGAAGAGACTGGTTTTGATTAATTTTTTTTTAATAAATGCTAGTTTAAATAGGACTTTTCCAAGTTGATACTCTCTCCAGTTTGAGTGTGAGTCTTCATTTAGACTTGATTGGCTCCGCATTTTCAATAAGGTCTTGCACCAGGTTATAAGAAAGGATGTGTGAGATGGCAGTAAGTGAAATGCATGAAGTGTTCGAGCCAAGGAAAAGAAGGGGAAGTCTCAACTTTTGCGATGATGGCCACATGGGGGATGTAAGGCTAGAGGAAATCAGATCATGGGTTACCTGCCCAGCCTCTGGCCAATGTTTCTCTGCACCCCCCAGGAAGCCCACAAACAAGGAGTGGCCCCAGCTGATACTGTGACCTCAGTTCCATCTCCCACTTCATGAGGATGCGGCAAACAGTAAGAACTCACATTTTTTAAATTTTAAAAGAGTAATTGGTGCCACAAAGTCTGGAGAGACCTGAGATTGCTACCTACAGTTTCAGGTAAATGAGAATTTCCTCAATGTTGGTGTAGGCTACATTTAAAAAAAATTGATTTTCATGGTGTGCTTGGCACTGATGTGAAGCGGTCGTGTTCAGCCATGCTATCTAGGTTTAATTCAAATTGAATTTTCTCTAACTAGCCTTAAGTATAGTTTTACATGTTTGCTCTTCCTATTGCCTAGGCTGAACTCATCTGTTTCCACATCTCTAGAGCAAAGGGAATCATATCCATGCCACATCTCTTCAATAAAACAGCAATCTATATCCAGTTCTCTGTTACACTTCACATGTAATTACTTTGTCTAGGGTGGGAGGGTGTGGAAGGACAGTATTACTTCTGGGTGAGTCTCCAAAATGAGTTTTTCTAGCCTTTTCATTTCTTGATTTCCATTTTCCTTCTTCTGCA
The DNA here is from genome assembly GCF_964199755.1 of Larus michahellis. Taxonomy (NCBI): domain Eukaryota; kingdom Metazoa; phylum Chordata; class Aves; order Charadriiformes; family Laridae; genus Larus; species Larus michahellis. The sequence continues at coordinate 131,649,892 of NC_133897.1, read as the reverse complement.
GTTCAAGCACAACCTTTGAGGCAGTACTGATGGTGTGGCCATTCATTGCTCTGACAGCTCCTTTGCCTCCTGATTCCTTCTCTGTATGCTCTGCATGTGGAAAAAACCCTCCTTCTTTTCCTGTGCTAAAAGACCTTTCTACTTGTCTTGCTGTGTTTGGCTGGAATTTGATCAATAATCAAAAATGCATTGATTCCTAACCCAAGCTTTAACTATTCAAACAATCAAGACCCTCTCCCCCTAAAAAAAAAAAAACCACCCTCAAACCCAAAGCAGGAGACGTATTTGAACAGTTACATGGGCTAGGGGAAAGTTAGGAGAAAGTAGGGGCTGGGTGAAATACATACTAGCTTTGAACAAAGGTGGAGGGTCTTCTGGGTTCTGTGCAGTGGCAGTTCCTCTGCTGTGTAATCCAAGATGCTCTGTTGCACGAACAAAATTGACAAGAGCATGTATGTGCAATAGGTCATGGGTTTGGATGTAACAGGAAGGGGCTGCAGTACTTTAGGAAGGGGAGGCAGCAGGTAACAGACTGCTAGAAGAAGTTCTCTGGCTCCCAACCTGCCCCTGACAATGTTTCTGGGTCTTTTGCAGAAGATGGATTAGTCTTCAGGCTGGCTGGCTCTAACCCAAAGATTCTAGGTCAAGTGCCCCCGCTATACATCATCCACACAGGTGCTCAGAAGCTCAATTAGGCAGGCTGTTTGATACCTGTATTCATAGCCCCTGATCCACGATTGTGGCCTCTCACGTTGAGACTCCCAAGGAAACTTGTTCTGATGACACGTCAGGGTAGAGAAAGAGTAGGTACCTAATGCTAGTGAATCGCCTTTGCAGATGGTTAGAATTAGCAGAACTGTGCTGATTTACAGTACTTGATAATCTGGCGTCCTGTAAACTGGAAAAAGGTATGCATGATGACAGGACAAGAAGTACTGGACCCAAGTTATTTCAGCGAAAATTCTGTCTGGATGTAAGAAAAAAATTCTCCACCATGACAACAATTAAACGTGGGAAGAGGCTGCCCAGTGAAGTGGTGGCGTCTCCCTCACTACAAGTGAGGCGCTCAAGCCTTGGCTTGGCAGAGCCCTTGATAACCTAATCTGAGGCCCTGCTTTCAGAGGGCACTTGGACCAGGTGATCTCCAGAATTCCCTTCCCACCTTGGCTTCCGCATGCTTTGCAGCTGTGCTATACACTTTTTGAAGGAGGGACAGAACTGTCTGAGTGGAAGAAACAGACCGGGAAGAAATTAGACCAGCAAAATGAAAGGGACAATGTTGCTGTGTGACTACAAGCATGGGATGAATTGTAGGTAAAAGCTGCTTGATAGGACAGAGCCTCCTGCATCGCCTAATTACTCTGTAGTCTCCTGCTCTTTAGAAGCTGTCTCTGTCATGCTTATGTTTGTAGTTGCAGCAAGACCAAATGAAAAATTAGAGAATGGAGGGAATGCACAGAGAAATACTCCAATCTTCCCGTAGACAGTATATATCATGGAAACGGCTTTTGATTATATTGTCCCATTGCTCATGTTGAGACCAATATCTAAAAATAGAAATCCAATTAATAAAGATAAATAAGTGGCATGTTTAACACAATCAAATTAAATGTATGAGTCTTAAGCAAAGATCCTTGTAACAATATTAATTCATTAAACTCACCATGAGGGCATTATATCATAGTGTCACTTATTAATAATCTATTCCTGTCACTTCTGAATTAAATAATTTATAGAGATCCTGCACATTTCCTCTGTTGATTAAGCAACTTGCTATTACATACTGCTGCAGGAGGTAAAAGTCCTGAATATTATCAAGCCTGAAGTGATTTCTGATTTACCTGAATTGCATCCTGTGCTTCCATTTCATGTGTCCTTTTGCCTTGCTAGTAAACTACAGCTGGTAATAGGCTTAGTAATACAAATTTAGATTTAGACTACAAAGAGATTTTCATTTTAAAATATAAAAGATTTCAGAATTAGCTCTTGCATCATCTAACTGCCAAATTCCAAGAGTAGGATCTCAGGCAGATATAAATCTAAGCAACTGCCATTTAAGCCAGTAGATCAGTGACAGCTTATTCCTGCTGAATGGCCGCCCATGCTTACCTTACAGCTACAGGCACAAGCATGGCATGAGAAGAGAGCGGGAAGTGACGTGTTAGTGGGGGCCAGAGGCAATTTTTTATTTGAAAGTTCAAATGTGTTTGTAACAGCCCTAAAATTACACCTTGCTCAGACTGATGGACCTAAAGCAGTTTGGAGTTCTAGGGTGAAGTCAATGGTGAAACGTCTGTGGGTTTCACCCATGACCTATTCATTGAATTACGGTTTGGATGCTGAGAGCCGTCGTTCTGCTGGTCTGCTTCCACCTATTTATTCCATTCCCACTTCCATGTGCAGTTGTCTCCAGCTTGTCTTGCTGTAGCTTCCTCATCCCTGTTTCAGACTCACTGTCTGTAGGTCTAAATAATTTCATAGCATCTACTAAAGCCCTCAATTTTTATATCCAAACATATTCCTTACACCTTCACTTTCCCAGTCTGGTCCTTGTCCTCTGCATCTCAGGCAGGGAATTCCTACTCCTTTACACTACAGAGAGGCTATGTCTGCATTAGCAAACACAGTGACCTGATGGGAGCAGACCTTTGGAGTGAAACAATAAGTGTTCAGGACCCGTTGTCCATCCCATAAGCATTTCAGAAGATTTCTCTTTGGACAACCTTTCATAGGCAGGACCCTCCTTTACATTAGAACCATATCTCCGCTTAATAATTTCACTTTGCAAGAGTGTGACCCGTGCACTGTGAGACCACTCCACAAAATTAAGCGAAGCATGGTAAGTGATGGACAGACAGGGGATGTGCTGCAAGAATGTGCTTCTCATCCAAATAATAGTAGATGAACCTACGGTGATTCAGGGGAGGAAGGTGTCTCCAACAGTGACAACATGTTTGTCCCTGACAGTCCAGAAAACCAACAGCAGGAAAAACCATGCTCAGCCCCTATAGCCTAAGCTGGAGGGACCTTGAACCACAACATCTTTAGAGAATTTAGGTACCAAATACTAACAAATCTTTGCTGGGAATATGTGAATAAAGATTCTTCAGAATTTATAAATGCATCGGACAAGCATCTCCGATATGAGGACAAAATTTCTTCTCCAAGCCAGGGCTATTGAGTTTCTCAGTGTGAGATTTCTTTCAACTTGAAATATATTTCAAAACAATAACTTTTCCCTAAGATTATTCTCATAAACACCCAAAGCATATACACTGAATTTAGGAAAATTTATCAGTGTGAAGCAGACACCTGTGAAAAATATGAGTCAAAACCTGAAGTCTGTTAAAGAGGTAAGCATTTATAAGCTCTTAAAAGAGATTTCTGGGAAACGTCCCCTGGAAATCACCACATCAGATGTCTGTTCAGAGTCTGAACTTCATGTTGATGTTCACAGTATAACATGGCACTTGGTGCTTGTAGTTAGCCTTGAAATAATCAAAGTTAATAAATATCAATTAAGACTGTAGAAATCCCACCAAGTTGTTTTAAACTGTTATGTTGCCTAATGAATTGTGTAGTCTTGTGGTGGTGGTGGATGGAGACCTGTGGAAGGGGCTGTGTCCTGACAGCTTGCCTGCTTTCTCCAGCTCTCATGAACTCATCTCATCATAGTTTTAGTTTTCCAGGCTGTTGGGGCCCCGAGCACATCTCCTGCTCTGGGCCCTGGCTGCCAGGCTCGGGGCAGCTCAACGCCAGGGCAGACGAGGGTGGCTGAGGATGGCCCCTGGCCCCGTGGCCATGGGGGTGATGTGGCCAGAATTGAGCCCAACCATCCTGGGCGTGTCTGACCTGTTCACCCTCACTGGGCCTGATCCTGACCCCAACCTGTGGGCTGACATCCCACCCCACGCTCAGCCCATCTTCAGGGAGATGCCCAATACCCAGGGCTGGGGTACAATGGGATGGGCTGCCAGGACCTGCTCTGCCACCCCGCCACTCCCCAGGGGACCCCCAGACCCTGCAGTGCCCTGGCTCTCCCCAGCTGGTGTCTCTCATTTGAGCTACACCATTGATGCGGAGGAGTGGGGACCATGTACCTGAGCCTCCTGGCCCACTTGTGCTGTTACGAGGAGACTGAATACGAGCGACACACAATAATTAGGCAGCCTGGGCACCCCGGGCCTCCCTTTTTCTCCCCCCCAGCCCTGCTCAGCTTGGCAAAGAGGCCCTGAACTACCACTGTCAAACTCACACGGCCACTTATGACTGAAAAGAGATGGGGAAAGATCATCCCTGTCACCTCTTTATCAACAGTGATGACACATGTGAGGAAACTGCTGCCTGTCTCCAGCGAGGTAGCAAGAAAGCCATGAATTATTTATTAATTCAATTAGTTGACATGGGCGAAGGGTGGTGAGGGCTGTAAAATAATTACTTATTGATTTGCCTTTTCTTCCTCGAACCGCTTCACGATTTTGGTGCGAGACAGCGAAAGCACAAAGGCTCGGGAGCCCACTTGCTATCCCTTCTGGTTACAGTGGAGCTGGCATTACAAATAATGAGGCTTCAGCTCTGGACACATCCAAATATTGGTGCTGGCACAACAGATGGAATAACTTTATTTGCTACAGCACAGATGCTGTTACCCCATTATTTTCTACAGGCGTGTTAAGCAACAATCAATAACTCTCTGTCTGCTTATGGCATTTGGAAATCTCTGGGGACTGCTTATGACACTCATTTGTTTTTCACACTTGCCATTGAATCATATTCAAAATGCCCCAGACCTTCAAAATACAGCTACTTCTTGGGTATTTTTTGTGCATATTAAAAGGGAGCTGGTTTTTGTACATATTAATACTAACAAAAAAAATCTACCCAACTTCAGAAAATGACAGACCATAGCACTCTTACAAAAAAGAAGGCAGGGCTAGTAGCGTATGTTTAGATCATTCAGGATTCTGCACAGCTTCAGTAAACTTCTACAGTTACTTCATTTTTGTTGCTACATGGGTGATTAGCAATGTTGGTTACAGTTTGTATCAATGCCTATATCATAAGTTCATCAGCTAGGAGACAGTCTGAGACTGATGCCTGCTACATGCTTGTGGTGGTGTAGAAATCACAAGCACTCTGTTGTTGAATTGTCACCATAGCCCCTGTTCTTGGCTATGGGAGCTCTTCACTGAACCCTGTCATTAACTGTTTTGAAATTTAAAGTAAATTGCAAAACAAATACAGACCAAATGGTGAGCTATTTCAAGTAAATCAGAAGCTTTAATAACATTATTGAAAACAAACGAATCAAATCACCTTCTAATCCTGGTGGAAACTCATATCCTAGGGTAATGGTGTGACTAAGAATTTGTATCATGGCTCAGGACTTCTTGCATTTTGAAGTACAACAGTCCTTAATTTTTTGACTGTTGTCAAACTGCAAGCTAGAACATGACATATATACCATCGTTAGTCGTCACAGTCTGTGGTCAGGAAAATGTCAGGTCCGCTCAAAATCTTTCCTAAGCACAGAAGAATATGAAGACATTTCTATCGTAGGACTAGCCTGCGGAAGACAAAAGTGGATGTGACAAGCACTGACATTTAAACCTTGAATCAAAGTTACAGGTTTGAAGAGAGGAGCAAGATTTTCTTTAGCTGGTGACTACCATCTATTTTACCACATATTTGCTGGTTACTCAAACTCCTCGATTCAGGTAGCACAGGGGCATCTGTTTTTCTGTACTGGCCAGGGAATCGTCCTGATCAGATTCAGCAACGTGTTTAAATAAAAGCCAGCAAGGTGAATTACCCTTGCTGGCTTTACAGCACCAACAGTGTCATTTTTCTTGTTGTTGAGGTGCACATGATGAATGACCTCCTTGTATCCAGCACTGGCACACATTAAACATTGCCAACAACAGGAAAATCAAGCTTAGGATCTTCTGTGGTTGCTTGATCCTGGCTAGTAATTAAGCCCCCACCCAGCTCCTCGCTTGCTCCCTCCCTCCCCTCAGCAGGATCAGGGAAGGAATCGGAAGAGCAAAAGTGAGAAAATTGCTGGGTTGAGAAAAATACAGTTTAGTAAATGAAGGGAAGAGAGGAAAAAAAAAAAGTGATGCAAAGGCAATCATTCCCACGATGCCCAGCCAGTCTCCGCGCAATGGCTAGTTTGGCAAGTAGCCAACTGAGAACTGGTCTTTCCAGGTTTTATTGCTGAGTGTGCTGTTACATGGTGTGGAATATCCCTTTGGGTAATTTGAGTCAGCTGTCCTAGCTCTATGCCCTCCCAGCATCCTGCCCACCCCCCGCCTGCTCCCTGGAGGGCAGAGTGAGGAACAGAGGAAGCCCCGGTGCTCTGCAAGCACTGTTCCGCAACAGCTAAAAGTTTGGTGTGTTACCAACACTGGTTTAGTCACAAACCCAAACCACAGCACGAGCTGCTCTGAAGAAAGCTATCTCCATCCCAGCCAGACCCCGTACAATTTCGTACCTGTGCTTGCTTGTGAAATACTTGGACTGAGATTCTGGTTCGCCTTCAGCTCTCCCGCTCTCCTGCTGTAGGGCCAAATCAGAGCTTGACCAGAAGCTGCAGCTAAGGTGGGTCCGGAGGTGAGGTTTCTAGAAATCATGTTTGTTCCTGTCTTGTCTGGTGACTCTGTAGCGGCTGTTGTCCTGCTGATGGAGAATGTCACTGTGAAACAACACGAGAACATTTCCATTTGCTAAAAAACAAAAAAAAACCAAAAAAAAAAGAAAAAAAGCAGAGCTAGGAAATTACACATAAAACAACCAAGAAGAATACTGTGGTTGAAAGCTTCAAGCACTGAAAGATACAAAATGACATGATTAGGTTGCCTGTACAATCCCCGTACAGGGGATTATCACCGCCCCCCCCCGCCCCGTTTGCCCTGTGACTGTCTTCAGTTCCGCAGTCATACACCACTTTCTCCACAGACAACTTTAATTCAAGCATTTTCTTAAGTGCTTGCTTGTGCAACATTAATGTTCTCAGCAGTTTGTCTTCAACACGGTGTGGGTGACCTACAGATATTTGCAAGAGGTTTTTACACTTTTTGTTGCTCTCTCTTTTCAATAAAACGTATTTTCAGGAAACAGAATTGAAGAGCATTGTGTTAAGCAGGGTCAGAATGAGAAATGTCAAGATCTTATTAAAAAGCATTCATAGTCTGGGCATTCGGCTCAGCTGGTGGGTCTCCTATTTTTTTCCTGCAGTCTGTTTGGGAAGTGAGCTTCTTCAGCAAGTAAATGTTAGCAGGAAATTAGGGGAAAGTTTCCAGCAGTTAAGGGTTCTTATGTTCAAGTGTTATTTTGAAAATATTTCTGGTTAAGTGCTAACACATTTTCAAGTGTCATTTAACAGGTATGATGGCATTTCATGTGGGAGGTGAGCGTACACCAACAACAGTACTACTCCTTCAGCGTGACACATATGTTCATTTTGTGTGCTGGAACAGGGTGGTTTTACGAGCACCTTGTCAATACCTACGTTGGCATCATTCATGGAATAATCCTATGGGGATTGTAAATTTAATTACTGTCAGAGTGCTTAGAGGCATTTTTGCACATCAAATCAAAAATACATAAATAAACAAATAAATAAATAAACAAATAAGGCAAACTTCTCCCTTCAGTAAAGACACTTTCTACCAGCAGTGGCTCCAAGGTCTGCCTTTAGCTGCCTGCCAGCTCCTCAGTCCCCATCCATCGACCTGGGTGCGGGAGTAGATCCCAGCCACATCAGCAGCCACATCGGTTTCTGAATGCTCTGTGGACACAGCAATTTTTGCCAAATTGCAGGGACAAGGTAAACATAGCTGCTAGTAAATATGTTGGGTCCGGAAGGGGGGTTCTGACAGGTTGAGGGAAAAGGTCAGGAGCAGCCTTCAACAAGACCATCCATCCAGGTGGATGTTTGGCAGACCTCAGTGTGCTCCTGGGAGGGATTACGTGGCTTTTGGAGGAGAACTTCCCCTTGGGTCCTTGCTTTGTTTTTCCTGCAGGAAAGGACAGTCTTTACATCATTCTGCCCACTACCTTTCTCCTCAGTTATGCTAAAAGTCCTTCTTATGTTGACACCACGGCCTTTTTCTTCTTGGCAATTTTTTCTTATGCAGTTTAGCAGCTGGTAGCAGTGAGGTGTCAAAGGTCAGAACAAATACATGAATTTTACCTTCTTCTGTTCTGCCTGTACCCTCAGTGTTGGCCTGTGTGGAACACCAGAGAGGCAGTAAGTTTCTCCATTGACTAGTGAGTTTATGCACATTTTTCTATATCAGTATTCTGCCACTGTTTAGCTAGTTATAAATCATGACTGATTTTACTAAGTTAATATTAACACAGCACTTTGAACAAGCAAGCCTTTGTATTAGTTAAAGCTTGTAGCACACTCTATAAAGCAATATCAAAGGTGACATTGGATAAATATTTTTCCTATTTTCTTGCTTCTAAAAGTCTTTGTTATCATCTGTGGCCTCAAGGTTCTTGAGTAAGGATATTCTAAATACAGAGGCGTTTACGAATGTTCAAAATTAGGGCTGCATGACTACTTGATGGCTGGCAAAATGGGGAACAAATTGTGTTCAGGTTGAACCATGTTTCATTGTTTTCTTTTTCGTTGCACAGAACGGTAAAGCCTAAACATCTTGGTGGCAGCAGCTCCTGTTTTGATCAGTAACTCAAGGGCAAGAGCACTCACTACCACAGTATGGGAGATGCTAGGTCAGCCTTAAGACCTGCAAAGCTGTTTTGAAACCCACGGTTCTCACTGTCTCAGTATTTTAATACATGGATTTTGCAAGGTGGAGGGGCAGGCAGGAGAAGGTGGGAAGAGAAGAAGTTCTCCGTCACTTCTGAGAACTGCTGTGTACAAACAATGAAATTCCCATGCAAGCAGAAGCCAAACCCAGACGACCTGTCACCCTGTTGGGACAACCCATCACTTGACTGCCCACCATGCGAGTTTCTTGGCAATAGGGCTCCTGCGCAGTCTCTGTTTCTAAACACCTACTGCAAAATAGACCAGCTCGAAAGGAAAAAACTGGGTGGATACCCCTTGCCTACTTTTTGGGACATTGGAGAAGAGTGCAGTTGAAGGACGTTCATATCCACTGGTGGCCTTATTCAGGGTGGGGATTTCAAACGAGACTCCCCTGTCTCCCAGTGGGCACCCCAGCTGCCTCCAGTAGGCTGCTCTCAGGTGGTGCGATCGCAGCTGGGAGCTGTATAGGACACTGGGCAAACGTAAGCAGAAAGTGACTCGTGTGCCTCGTGTTTAGGCTCATTAGGAAGGTGAAAATTGTAGGTCTTTTTTTCCCCTCAAAAAATGTAATACCAAGCAATTAAGTCATTAGGACTTTTTTGCCTTCTCCATCCTCTGTTCCTTCCAAGTGGAGCCTGATGTTAATGACACTCTCCGGATTCCACTCCTGTCAGACAAAGGAGATAACTGCAGTCAGGTCTTCCATATCCAGCGAAAGATGAATCTCCTTTAGAGATCCCAGTCTAAGCGATTAAAGACTAGTGTACAAGCACTATTTATAATTTTAATTTTGAAAATGTTGGGATCGTTGACCTTTCCCTTCCCAGAAAAGCCAACCCTCACTGTATTGCCTAGTGTCTGAGAGATTTCATAGGCATCTGCCCAAAGATCTAGAAGGGAGCACAGCATCACAGTATGAAGGGAAGAAATCCAATAGACCTTGGGATCAAAGGAGTCTTTCCATCTGTTTCGATGGATCTTGGATCAAGGTCCATGACAAGTGTTGTTCATTTGTCACATTTATGAACATTTCACCACTTGCTTTATGCCTGAAAGAAATATGTGTAAACCCTGGTTGTTATACAGCATGAAAGGTATACTGAATTTAATGGGCGTCATTTGCTTCACTGTTAGCATAAATTTTTGCTGGTTATAAGCCTAGTGATATCACCGGTGCTATACACATGCCTCATTGAGGCAAAAGAATGAAGAATGAGGCTTATGGACTGATTTGTATTAGCTGAGGACAAAACTGGTGTGCTTTATTTTAACAGTACCACGAAGTTCCACTTGTCTTTAATTAATAAGTCACTTGCATTCAAACATTCGTCAGGAGAAGCCCCAGAGGAAAATTTTGAATAAGTCTGTTATCATTTCTACATCTCACATGCATAAACATTTGATGATATAAATTCTTCTGGCAATTAGCATTTAATACACGTAACACTAGTATATATTTTTTTTAATAATAAAGTTGCCGTTATCTTTTAAGGATAGAACTATTTGTTTTCCTTTTTCATCATATCCTAATCTGATATTTTTGTCATGTCTTTTCAGGTTATCTTTCTGTTTTACATTTCTACTATACATTCAGGAGCACCAGAAGAGACAAGGCATAAACCATAACATTTTACTTACATTTACTCAAATAAGGAAGAAATTACGTTTATCAGTATATTTCAGTATCTTGCCAAACGCAAAGGTAGAAGTCCTTTGTTTAAAGGGCAAAGTAGTGAAATGCTTGTAAAACAGTCTTGGTACTGCTGGCCTAAATCTACTTTGCATTACTTTGTTGCTGCTGTCTTTGTTTTCCTTCTCCTTTCTTTCCCTCCACGATTCAGTTTATTTTCTCCTCGGCGGTCCCCAAATACAGTGTTTTAGAGTGAAATGCCCAGAAGATGCAGGCATTTTAAGATTCAGCATCTTGGAACTGACAGGCAGCATCAGCAAAAGTCTGTATGCTTGGCCTCAGGGCAACAGGGGACTTGAATTTTGTACGCATTATTGGAGTAATAGTCCAATAAGGACAAATTTAAGGAGGGTAGTAGCGGAGAGTGAACAGGCATGCCAAGAGATCTGGGCAAGATCTAAAAAGCATTGTCACAAAAGACCTAGGATTGCAGGAAGCTTCAACTTGATGTGACTCAGAAACGCTGGCAGGATAAGTGAGGATTCCTGACAACAGGTCAAGAAATATGATCTTAAGAGCCATACATTGACTTGCAGTTGCTAAGTGGCAATCAAAGTCTCAGTACTGGCTTTCTTTGCAAAACCCAATTTCCTGCCATTTCTTTTGCAAGCTTTGAAAAATCCCGGTGTTTGGAGTAATTTTAATTCAGTGTTCTAACAACATTTCACATATGAGCAGAAACTAGCCCCTGTGAGCAAAGGAATTAGGCTCTGACGTTCAATGAGGCAAAAGTTTTTGAAAGGTTTGCTTTTTTCCATGCATACTTTGAAAAAGCTGGCGGGCCCTTTCCTATCTGTTGCATGTCTTTACACTGACCAAGGAGTGAACAAACAGTCTGAACAAGCTGCAGATTTATTTTTTGTAAAGCGCTGTGTGTTGGGAGTTTGTAAGTGAAATACTGTTGGTCAAATATCAGGAAGTGTTCCTGAACATCATGATGATGCGTGAGAAGTGTCAAACTGGGTCTGAATAAGGAGTCAGCTCGGGAGGGAGTCCTAGAGGATTTACTAACTTCAGGAGACGCAGAGTCACCTGCTTCATTTACTCAGAATTTCTGTGAGTATAAGGGAGAACAAAGTCTCCTCGGTATCTTAAAAGGCAGATTAGTGCTGAACGTGCCCAATGAATCTGGGAAACTTTGTGTTTGGCTTGGGAGAAAACCAGAAAGGACTTGCACAGACTGCAACAGATAGGTCAGTTCTTCACACCTCCAACCCTAGATGGGAAAGAGAAAACCATTAGATCGCTGGAACATGTTACAGATGCATTTAAAGTAAAGGTCACTGTTTTGATTTAATTCTGTTGGGTACTGAGCACCTACTCTTGCAGAAGTAGGTATTGCAAAAGTCAGCTTGAGCCTTTCAGGTGTAAGTACGGTGCATCATTCTGAGAAAGGTCAGAGCAAGCAGCAGCTCCTCTTCTTGAAAGGACTCAAGGCATAGACAGATTTCTATTAAGGTTCTGCAAAGTTATGCCTAGACTTTGAGCAGACTGTTTTCAGATGTAAACAGAAAATTTTTCTTACAGGAAAATTCCAGCCTTTCAGGTGTTTTAAGATATGTCGAGCCAGTCTGTGAGACAAGAGCTGCCTCATGATAAACCAATGCTATAAACCATTTTAAATTGAGAACATAATAGGATTACTTACTATGGTTACATTTATTTTTCCACCAGTAAATGAACATGAAACTTCTTAGATATTTTTTTTTATTCAGATGGAGCCACGCAAATTAAGAATTAACAGTGCAGGATATAGTCAATTTGATGTAGTTGGAAGAGTTTTTTTACTTCTGCTGTTGACTAAATAAACATTTATTAGCACAACTCACAAAGTATGGAGTACTTTGTATGCCAATGGTTACTCTCGTTGTTTAAAGTTGTAATTCCAGTACTGCCATTTTGTAACATTAAAATAATGAGTGATATTAAAATGGTAAACTGGAAAAGTGCCCATAGTTTCGTATATGCAGAAACAAAATTTATGAGGATGTCATACAGAGGCAGAAAAATCAGTTCAAGAGAAGCGTATCTGGAAACGAATAAGTGCTTTTTCACGTACAGATTAAGAAATTCTGTACGCAGCACACAAAACTGAGTGTTGTGAGCTTCTTGCTGTTAACTAGATATCTATGCTAAATACATATGGCATTTAAGGCCAAATTTAAAATCTGTCAGGCACATAATTTGCATCTGTGCCCCGGTAGGTTGTGAGCACATCAGACCTCATTTGCTGCGTAACTGTGGAGTCTCTTGCAAATTCAAGAATCAGTTCAGGAATAGGGTGAAAGGTTCCAGCTCTCACTTGTACAGATATTTATGTCAGACAGAATTCATATAAAATGCTAACAGGTCAGGGTAGTAGGGACATGTTGCCACCAGTGTATATTACCAAAATTTTACTGTGTTCAAGGTTGTGTCTCACTTGGCTTCTCTTGGCTGGAGCCTCTGTGCTGGCCCCATAGTTGGCCATTAAGGAGTAAAATAGTGAGCTGTTATTGCTGGCGGGATTGCTGAGACAGAGAATCCAGCTTTTTTCTGTTTGCTTTGGGTTCAAAGACACCATTTCTGGCAATATGGACCATAGAGACTCTATGGTTTGCTGTTGATAAGAGTATGCCAAGACCAACTGAGAACTGGTTTTAAGTGGACGAAAAGCAAAACAAGCTCATCTCTGCCTGCAGAAATCCATGCAGGTGTATTTGGCTGTTTGATGATCTGCTTCTTGTCTCAGTGGAGTTGGTTTCATTAAAGCTGAACTTCTTTGTCACTTCATTCTTTCTCTTTCAGATTAATACATCCTCTGAATGAATGATGCCCAGAGGTGCTATCAGAGTCCACCCAAAGGCAGCTGTACTTGTACAAGATTCATTCCGCTGAGAAATCATCCACCTTAGAAAACTGGAGCTCTTGAGCCATCCTAGTAGAGTTACAGTGACCAGATTATCTTAGCGTAGTTATAGTTGGGTTGATGGAGAAGTGCAGATAGCTGGAGAACTTGTTTTGAATCTGGAACAGAAGTAGGTCGCACTTGGACCAGGTACCTTGAGTATCACCAGCCTACATTCGTGTATGAGGATGGGCTGGTCATGAGTCTACACTCATCAAAAATCTAATCTCTTGGGTTTTGCATATATGCAGGGTAGAGGAGCCCAAAGAACATTATTACTGGCACTATTTTAGATTATCCTCTTCTATTAAGCTGTGGCACAAAGCTCAGTCTGCCAAATGAAATCTGACTGGGTCTTTAGTGGGTGCAAATCAATGCAGCTCCACAGAAGCTGATGGGTTAATGCTAATTTACATCACTTAATGGCTGCCCCACAATTCACTGCTGACGTCTTCAATCTGCTCAAATCTTTGGCACCTTGTGCCTCCTATAGTCACTTAAAGATTTGCTGAGGGATTGGGTTAAGATAAAGTGTTTTCCATTTACTTGGTACTCAGTGGGCACAGGTTCTGAAGGAGCTTTGGGATGCCTGAATCCTACTGAATTTCTTTAGAAGTTGGACATCTGCCTCCCACAGGCTCTTTTGAATATGACTTCCGTAGCCTCTAAGTCAGATGTATGGGTGGAGAGAGTGGGGCCCAGCATTGGCTAAGAACTGCAGTAATAACTTAAGTGACTTCAAGTGAGGTAAATACTAAATATAAATTTCCGGTTTGAGACAGAATCCACTGACAGCACCATAATCTGAGATCCTTTTATCATGCATGATTATAAGCACTCATTGGCATGAGGCACCTATCTGTCACATTTATAGTTAGAAGCAGTGGAGGCAGCTGACATCTGACAGGGATGAGGCAGACCTGACAGGCACCCCCACCTTGGCTTGCTTCTCTTCTCCCTTTCATTCCTGTCATTCAGAGGCTGGTATGATATCTCCTCCCTACAGCACAGACTCTGCCTGCCCTGGTCTCACTGCCACTGGGGGCAAATGTGCCTTTATGGGTTGACTTCACGACCTCGTTGCTGTCCTGATTGTAGCCATCAAGGGATAGGTGTTTGAAAAGGGGAAGTAATTCCTCAGGGAGCGGAAATCCATTTCAGACAGGGCACATGCACATTCTGTTTCCTTGTGGTCAGGGACTTCTCTCTCTGTGTACCCTTTAAAAACTCCGTGGTGGTGGATCTTTCCTGAATACGGCCTTGGTAATATCGATTGCTGCGGCTGTGTGTATTTATCAGGCTCCCATGATCCTTCCAGACCAAACTGGGTGCCAGATCTCTGCTGTGAGGAATATGCAGTCTATGAGCTGGTTAGCCCTATGGAAATCAGTCCTATATTATCAGAGAGGATGAATACCCAAAGAGTGACTAAAGAATTGTTTTAAACTCTGCTTTTTTTTTTCATTCCTTGAGTAGGATAATATCTGCCCACCCTTTTCCTGGCAAAGCTCACCTCTTTCCTCATGCTTGTTTACTGCTGGAAGTCATCACCTTGGTGGAGGTCATCATCCATCCACACTCACCCTACAGTGATTCACTCCCTTCCTATCAGCAAATGGAGAAAAGAATCAGCTCAGAAGCTGGTGGTATCCTGTTCCCTGAACACAATTAATATGATTATAATAGTTCCTAACTTTGCTCAACATATGTGTAAAATTGTCTATAAAATAGCTTCAACAAATGAAGGGAGCACACTGAACACAGTCAGTAGTGGATGAATGAATCCCCTATCAACATTAGTTTTATTTCGAGGTTGCCCCTTCATTTTTGCTAAAACTTGCTATGAAAAGGACTAGGAATTTCTAACAGTTTATTTCGCTGTATTAGACTGATGCTCTCTAAAGCTGAGAATTGTTAATAAAATTTGCCTTTGGTACCTAGCAGGCAACCATCTTACTTAGTCTTCTGAACGGCTATACCACAACCATGACACTTTTATGGTCTTCCCATTGCTGAAACAAGGAAACACAGTTTCCTCTTATTTTCTTACACCAGCATAAATCTAAAATAACACCACCATTGAAATCAGTGGCATAGTTTGGCCCATCAACATCTTGTGAGTTTTAAAAACAGCAAGGAATTGAAAAGAAGTCTGTTGTCTGCAACTTTAGTAGAGGAACTTTATCTATCAGGCAGCTGCTGTAGTCTACCTGCAGTTGATTGATGTTAGCTTAATAATGATGATCGATTAGATCATCAGTGTCATCCTTAGAAAGAATGTACTTTAGCTAATGACATCAGTTGACTAATAGATTCCTGTTTAAATGTCAAGGGGCCAGAGAAAGACACTCTGCTAAGTACTTACATTATACCTGTTGAAAAAAATCACATCAAGTCTACCTTACAAAGGACTTTTGTGCCATAGTTATAAGGCCTCTATTTCCTCTACTACCGACAAGCAAATTTTGCTTGAAGTTACAACTGTGTGAAGCTGAGAGTTACTCCATTTGTCTTCAAAGTTTATCTCAGTCGTTCTAGAAACCACCAGGTACAAGTCACTAAGCTGTAACCTGAACGTTTCTTTCCCTGTTGTTGTTACAGAGGGCACAACTTGAGCTCTGAAACCAGAGGTGTGAAAGGTGGGTCCTTTGTCCACTGCTGTCTCAGAAAAAAATGTTTTGGGTTGAATTTTCTCTTCCAGTGTGTTTGCTTTTGGAGAAACTCACATTCCCTTCTTCTAATTATATACACTTCCTATGACCATCTTGAGAATATCTTGCATCATTATTGCTGTAAACAAACTGCATTTCCTTTTCCCCTCAAGCATAACATTCTGAATAAAGCTTACATTAACGTTATGCACAAGTTAATGACTCCAGTCAGCTATATTATGCTATGAAATTTTCAAACATAACATCCAATTGATTTTTAAATTAGCATTCTAGGAAATACTTGTTTAATGCAGACTTAGAGTAGGTAAACATGAATGAGAATGCTATTCGATTACTGCCCTCTGTATGGATTTCTTACGGAGAGGTACAATTTATGACAAGATGTGACTAACATGTTCATCTCATATAAGGAGGTCGTTGAATGAGGGACATAGTATTCCCATAGTATTACAGATGCATAATTGCACAGTAGAAAAGAATTTTATACTTTGAACTTGAACCAAAATGTACATAACTATAAGCAGACCAATTCACCTTATTTTAATAGTATATCTAAAAGCTTTCTTACACTAAAGTTAAATTACCGGACAGATTTTTTTAATTCCTTTTCAGAAAATCATTGCCAGTATAGAAAGAAGTTGCAAAGCTGATAGAACCAGCATTTTGGGTACATATATAAATTTCTGTGTTCACAAGCAAGTATGCATTTAAATTCAGCTGCCCACCCAGCAGCAGTTATTTTTTTATAACTGGAATTTGAATGTGTTTAAGTGAATGAATAATTTGCATGTCTCTGGCTTTCTGTTAAGTCAAAAAACTTCATGGGGAGTCAGCCATAGGTGCTCCCTTAGCAAAAAAATCCAAACCAAAATTAACAGGTGAGGATACGTGCTTAGGCACTATCACAAATGTAGATGCTGCTGATATTCAATTTACATGAAAGCGTTCCTTCTGGAGCAGGTTGCTTGGAGGGGACTATTGCAGGCAGCAGCAAGGAAAAAGTGAATTAGCCCTGCTGATCCCCTGAGAGTCAGAGGAGAGTCTCTACCTGAAGGATAATCTTTAGCTGCCACTGAGCTCTCAGGGAGGTGGAGCAGGGTGAGGGCGGTGCGGAGGAGAGACACTCTTCTTTGTTTATCACTGCCCAGAACAGGGGAGGAAGGAAGCGAGGGAAGTAGATATGCAGGACAACATTCCATCATCCCAGCAAAAATCAGGAAAATGAAACACAGAGGATGGTGTGAGTATCCACAGCATTTAATTTTACATGTCCAGTTTAAGTGGCTAGGGTTATTCAGTGCAGGCTCATCCCCAAAAGACTATTATTGGACTGAACCCTGACTGGCAGTGGACAGAATCTGCTACATCCTGAATTTCTACCAAGGTTTTTCCACTGGCATCTTTGGCCCTCAGCCATGCCACTTTGCTCCATCAGCATGGAGGGTTTATTCACAATGTATGAGCATCACAGACTGGTGCTCACTCGCATCCAACTACCTCGCACTGCTGGGAAGGCAAAGACAAAGGCAATCCAGGGGGTAAAGTGGCCGTGACCTTCCTGGATGTGGAGAAGGGTTTTGTTTGTGCAGTAATCTGCTCTATACAGGGTGTGGTGTAACCTGGAGAGACCTGAGGAACTTTTAGATGAGCTAGTTCTACTCCCAGAAAAGCAGTATGGCACTCAGGGTAAAACAGGCTGTAGCCAATCTCTCCTGGATGTGACTCTGCCAGCAGATGTATTGCCCCAGCTTTTCATTGCTACCCACTCTTAGGGGCTATTGCTCCTCTGACCTGCTTACTCAACTACCTGTGCAAGGGCTACTGAACCCACCTCAATGAAAATGAGCAAAATAAATCTGAAACTGCTGTTTGAATTAGTCTGCTTAAATTGACCTGGCTCACACAAGCGGCTCAGTGGGCAGCAGTAGAGAAGCCAGCTCTGTAAACCAGGAGGTCATGGAAAGTGGGGAGCTATAACCATGGCAGTGGGCTCTAAGTGTGTTTGTATCTGTGTCTCCCGCATGCCCCCGCTCATGGACAGACTGCTCCCTGTGAGGAGAGCTGCAGCTCTATGAAGACATTTCGTGGTAGGCTGGAAGGGTCCAGGATCTTGTTTCTAAGAGCATGACACATCTCTCATATATGCCTGACTTCAGGGGACATGCAACTGGGACCAAAAACCAGCTCCTTGTGATTCAAAGATGCCGAGATGCTCCATAACACCCAACTGCTAGATGAAACAGCTGTGTACTCCATGCTGCTCAGGCTCTGCTGTGAGCTCAGGGGACCAAACAGAGTTCAGACAGAAGATAAAATCCTGCTATGGAGGTAACAGCTCAATAAGTAACGTGAGTTTGAAATTCAACCAGCTATCGTCATGAAAGTGATAACAATACAACTCAAAAGCTCTTTGCAATTTCAGGATAAGGAGAAGTATTTGTTGTCTCATTGCATGTTGCATAGCTTGCTTATTTCACCTTTATTTTATCTAGAGAATAAAAACATACTGAGGATGTCTTTTAGCAAGAAGAAAAACAAGTTGAAAAGAACATTTCTATCACTATCTACCTACCTACCTATCTATCCATCTATCTGTTAATTTAACTCTTTAAAAGAGAATCATATGTTACAACCATGAATCTGGACCTAAACAATGTATGAAGAAGAATTTGTCATTTTTGGAAGCATTTCTTTTTATTTTTTAACAGTTTTGTTTCCCAGGATGAAAAATTAACTGTTTTAATCATGGATTTTGGAAAAGCGCCTTTTTAAATTTTCTGCCCAATACATCATGCTATGACTCATGGCGTGGAGTTGTATAGGTCACATCAGACTTCTTTCTTTAAGGAAAACATGATGTCACAAATGTGGCCCAGTGCGATGTGTCAGAGCACATGAGAGGTCGTGCCTGAAGTGTGACAGAAACAGTTCTCAAATTCACTTAAAATCTAAAGACAAACAGCAAAGTGCTAGATAAAGCTGTCTCATGATGTTAATAGTATTAACTCTTATGCTTTTCTGTAGCACCTTTAATCCTGAAATGTGACCATCTCTGGAACAAAAAAATAAATTTCTATTTTAAGTATTGTTTAACAGGATCTTTTTTTTAAAAAAATTATTTTTCTTAAGAAATAATGACTGAGATTGGATTTCTTTTTTTTTATTGATCTACCTAGATTTAGGCAAAAAAATTAAATCTTGTGAGACACTGGGAGCCTTAGGTATATGGTTTTGCTTTCACTTGATGTAGTACTGTCATGCCTGGAGTTTTGCTTCAGTAATAACATGAAAAGAAAGGTACCACCTATGAATCTCCCTCCCCGAAGATGTTCAAAAACTGTCTGGATACAGTCCTGGACAACTGGCTCTGGGAGGCTCTGCTTGAGCAGGAGGTTTGGAGCAGGTACCCTCCAGAGGTCCCTTCCAACATCAGCCATTCTGTGATGCTGTGAAATCAGCAGCAGTACAAGGACCCACAGCTACAAACATATCCTGTGTCCATGACTAAAGACCCCTCACCCCTTTTTTTTTAACATTTAGACTCCCTTTGACGACCACCAGCCCTATGCAATGCTTGGGTCAGTCAAATACCTATTACTGGGGCTTCCCAAGTGCCTTGAGTAATGTTTGCTTTCAGATTCATTTTGTACAGAGTAGCACCAGTGACAAGAAGGAGGTTTTGGTCAAAATAGACTGAGAATTGAAATATTTAAATTATTCCCCATCTGAAGTCATGAACACAAGTATATACATACATTTCATGATTTAATAAAAATTTGAGTTTTATTCTTCTGGACATAGACACATAATTCTTCATAATATATTTTATGAAAGTAGTCACAGTCATCATCTCAATAAGAATTTATACGTAATATTTAATCCCAAAGTTTCTTACAAAAAAGAGGAATCCACTTTACAATATAACATTCTGATAAATCTTTGACCAGATCTGCTCAAAACTCTGGAAGGCATTTGACTTTGCTTAAGCCCAGGCCTGCTTTGATGCATGATACAGATTAGTTTCTGTATGTGGTAATTAACTGTTTCTAATTATTCATCTATAAACCATTGCAGCTCATTTTTCTCTCAGTTGTGTTGCATTCGTGCAATATTTTTTCCTCTTTACATGCACTAGGGCAAAGAAAATTATGTACTGTGTCCATGCCATGAGTCTATCAAACAACAGATCTATATTGCATTACTGTATTCATATTTTAAAAAATCAATCAGGATTTCTAAATATTCCTTAACACAACAAGTGTTAATGGGAATATTTGTCAGATGAAAATTATTATGTCTAAGTTCTGCGCTTATTAACATTTAGCAACTTCGTTGGAGTAATTCATTGTCCTTTCCTATTGAAAATCTTCATTGTTTGGTAAAAGTGCCAGTTTTTTTGAATTGTGAGACCAAAATTCATTTGATCTCTTTGCCTAAAAAAAAATCTTTAATTTCCTGACTCTTCTGTGAGAACAAGTGTGGTTAAAAAGGGCTGATTGCTCTTTTCTCATACTGCCATTGGAGTTATGTTCAGGGAGATGCAAGTCATCATTTCTTCTTCTCCTAAGCTCTTCTAAAATGTCACTCTTGACATATACTGTATATACACTGCAAAGTGTGCCCAGATCCCAGATCCAGGCTCGGATCCAAACCTCTGGTCTGGCCAAATTTTTGGGTTTTTTTACTGCATACAATCCACGCACGTGTCTTTGCTTCTATTCTGGTGCATCAGTTTGGAGAGAGTTTGGTGTGAAGGAGTGACAGGAATGTGTCCCAGACTCCTTAATATCCCCTTAAATAGAGCCCCTTGAAGGACTAGCTCATGGGAGAACCAGTCGGCCCATCAACTACCTCAGCCTGTGTCTGGTTTGCCCGAGGCTGAGCTTGGGCAGGCACAGTTTCCCATGGGAGGTCACTGGCCTTACTTAGTTCCCACTTTACTTGCTGAGATGATGAGGAGGAGGTGTCTGACTGTATTTTGCTGTAATGACACCCAGGTTTGGTCCAGCTAAATCAGAAAAGGTGCAGAAAGGGCAAGCTAGGCCCCACAGAGGGACAAACCGGCCGAGGGTGGTAAGGTTGGTAGGCGAGGCTGAGAATGAGCATGGGGTGGCAGGGGGGACCTGTCTCCTCTTCTCACTGGGCATCCCAAAGCAAGCATGGCATGCTAAATGCAAACTAAATCACAGAATGGTTTGGGTTGGAAGGGACCTTAAAGACCATCTAGTTCCAACCCCCTGCCACGGGCAGGAACACCTCCCACTAGACCAGGCTGTTCAAAGCCCCATCCAGCCTGGCCTTGAACACTTCCAGGGATGGGGCATCCACAGCTTCTCTGGGCAACCTGTTCCAGTGCCTCACCACCCTCACAGTAAGGAACTTCCTGATATCCAATCTAAATCTACCCTCTTTCAGTTTGAGGCCGTTATCCCGTGTCCTGTCATTACACTGACAAATGAACATGTTTATACACCACAGTCCTAGTGAGAAGGCAGCTGGGCCCATGCCCAGGGAGCAGCAGCCAGAGCTGTACCCCAATTTATAGGACCAGTTCAGGCACATCTGGGCAGTTCTTGGGCTACAGACTGAGTCACTAGCAGGTTCCTGTCTGACCAGTCTGGCTACCACAGGCTTTGCAATTTTATACAGATAAGGTACAGAGTCAAGAAAGATTAAATCCCAAGCAAAATACATTCACTCATCTTGAGAGGCACATCAGCTTCTGTGAACAACACTCCATCCCAAGCTCTTGTTTCAGTTTGTTCCCTGATCCTATCTATATTCAGAAGAAAATGTAAGCTAGCTCCTTAAAATATTTATAAAGCATTTTGTGCAACTAGTCTAAATTCTAAATTTAACTTTCCCCCTAAAGCCACAAAACGTTCTTGGTAATAAATTGTCTCTTTTTTTCCTATTTGGGAAGGAAAAAGAATTGTTTATTTTTAACAATTCAGTTCAGAGGAAAAATTATAGCATAATGAATAACAAATAAATTAGCAGTTCTCTCTATTATTCAAACCAGCAGGTCTTCTATTAACAAGGGCAGTTTGTGGCCCCTGGATTACGAGATCAATCAGGCAGTTAATTTTTCTTTAATTTCAGGGAATTAAGTAATTGTGAGTCAGTCAAAAGCCAGCTATAGGACCTGTATTTACCTGTGCTGAGTTGATTTAGCCGATTTAATGCCACTTTCTCACTCCCTCTGATTTATTTTCTGAAACTGGGGTTGCTGATTGTGGGTAATTTATCCCAGATTAAGGGCAGTTATTAAAGACTCTCTCCAGCAAATCTGATGGAGACAACACCTTCACTCTCGCTTTAAGAAATGTGCTTAGACAGCCTGACACTCAGCCAAAGGGATGTTCATGATACATAGGCTGGGAAAGGGGAGCTATTCCATCTACTCTGTTTTGTCTGCTAATTTAATGGCAGACTTTTTTTTTTAATCAGGCATATACATTGGCACATAGAGCAGCTGGTGGGTTAGCTGGCCAAGGAAGCTCAAATGAAACTTAAATGCAGGAGTCAAGTTTCCTGTCGCCCTTGTGAAACTGGGTTTTATTCAATTGCAGTAGAAAGCTTGAAGTAGTACATAGGAGAGGCTACCATTGTGCACAATACATGTGTGGGATTGAGGAGAAAACATCCATCTTTGTGTTTTCTCCTTCATAAAAAGACAGATGAGACCTAAATGAGTTCTTCTTTACCTGTAGGTCTGTACTGGCCATACCTAGGAAGCAGGAAGCCTTGCATTTGGTTTCTTCTAGATCACTTGACTACCCATAGACATTCGCCCCATGTCAGCCTCCAACTTTATGGGGCAGTAGCAGCTACATGTGTACATGCATCTCAAGCTCTTGTTCTGAGTTGGTGTCATTAAGTGGAGTCAGATTCAAACCAGTTGATGCTGAGAATCCTGGAGTCTGAGCCAGGGAAAAGAGGAGCGTGGAGTGACGATACTACAGCCATTGGCCTCACCAGCTCCTGCAGCCCTAGAGGGACCTGAAGCCCAGCAGAATTCAAGACTGGCCTGAAATATGTCATGGTCTAAATCAGTTTCTAGGAGCCAGGGGTGAACTGAAGTAGTGTGAGGCCATGCTGGTAAACTCTAGGGTAATTGAAGGTGCAGGACCAGAGATCTCCCTTAGAAATTCAAACAGCAGTCAAGTGCACTGCTGGATTGCATCGTTCCACCTCTGAAGACTAAAAGAATTGGATGGCTGAGATTAAAGTATGCTTTTACTGCATGAAGGCATACAATCCACCTACTCAGAGAATTAGATGAGTCATTCAAAAATTCAGTGCATTGATACATTATTTTTTAAACACAAACAAAATCTGAATTAATAATGGCAGCGAGCTTGAAAATGATGTGAATGGGCACATACTTGCTTATGAACCTTTGGTAGAAAACATTTATTGTGAAGAGGATGCCAGTTTAAAAAAAATAAAAAGTTTTCTGGTAAGGCTAGCATCAGAAGAGAGATAGTAAATGTATTTCTCAAGGCCAATCCCTGCTGCTGGTTCTGCACCATCAAGAACAAAATAGGTATGAAGATGGATGGTATTTAAGGCCAGAAAACATCTTTAGATCATCTAGCCTGAAACCCTTTGTGCATCACATACAGGCAGGTCATTGTCACCTCTAAGTTGGGTTCAGTAACATGTTTGATGAAAGACCTTCCAGAAAGGAGGAGCCTAGCTCTTGACTGTGACAACTGCTAACCCTACTTCATGATAAAAACGGTGTGTCTCCACTCTGACTTGGAGCTGTGTGGCTCACATTTACCTCCAGTGCCCACATCTTCTTAGGACTTTCCCCACTGGATTAGAGACCTCAATGGATTAGAGCAGTAGACACTACTTTTCTGTGGATCAGATGTTGTATTTACAATGCCAGCTGTATGGGTGGTCCAGGAGAGGAGCTTTGCTGGAGCACCGAGGGCTGTACCATAGGGTAGGACTACTCTGCTGCTCCTGGGAGGCTGCATTACCCTCCGCAACTGTAAAACTGAAATTGTGCAAAGGCGAGGCAGCTTTTTAGCATCTGGTACCTCTGGGACAACAGTGTCTCTCTACGCTGCCCGCATTCTTCCACAGACTGCAGACTGCTCCTCCACCCTCACTGCCCTGTGACTAAGGGCAAGGTTCAGCCACAACTGAATGGCAAACGTAAAATGTGGCCAGCTCCAGACTACACAGTCAAATCACCTCTTTTTGGCAGCATAAAAGTTCTTCAGTGCTGCTGTGGCAATGCAGAGGTACCTTACAGTGAATAACAGTGAATAACTCCTGTATTTTACATTCACTTGAAGGGATCTTTTTCTTGTCAAAGTAGCAAAAGGAGGCCATAACTGAGATGAGAGCTGACATTTTTAGAGGATGCATCTATGCTATGCAAAGGAACAAAATGCAGAAGTTCACAGGGCAAGTTCTCTGACCTGACTAGTACCTCCACAATGTATGGGATGGTCCTGTGAAGCAGTACTAGCTTGTGTCGTCTGTGGGAGCTAAGAAGTCCCACTTCTCAGCAAGGTTAGGAGACATGGCTGTAGTGCGTAGTTGACACAGTTGGACTGCTGCTGGTTCTTGAATGAGCTCAGTAAACACCATTCCAAGGGACTACATAATACCCTCAACAAAGCGTTTGAATCAGTGTGTTCAAAACCATGTGCTCCAGCTTTTGGACTTGCAAATGTTAGCAGTCTGTAGTTTCTGTGACAGAATACGGGTGTGTTGATTTGGAGGCTTTTGCTACCCTCTTCTCTTTACGACAGTGTATAAATGGTCTACACTGCCTGGGCCTCATCTGGAAAAGAAGAAATCCAGCTGTACATGTTCTAGTGCTCCTTCAGCTCTGCTGCCTCATCCTCGGGATGACACGCGTCGCAGGTGATATAATGTTTTCTTCCAGAGCTCAGGAGCAGACTTGTTAGTCACTGGAGAACTCAGCACAACTCAATTAAATTTCTTCCACTACCTAATTGACATTTAGTCAGCTAGGAAGAAAACAACACCAACAGAAAACAGTCCTCACTTTCAGTTAAGATGTTATGAAACTTCATAACATCCCAACTGGTCAAATGTGAGGAAGAAATGAGGAAAATCTAATTAGACATTGCATGGCCTCTCCTCCGAGATTAAATGTAATATATTTGTGGTTACAGCTTCCCTTGAGGATCCTCCTACTCATGTCAGGCATACAAAAGTGTTAAAACATCTGTGACAGCGTGGTGCATAACAAGATATGTACTCTGTGGTCACAAGATCGGTGTTAACTGCCAGCCAAAGGAGGCAAGATGTCTGCTGAAGGCTTGAGGCTCTGACCATCTCCAATAAACTTAATCTCAGCAAGTGGGATGGACATGCACCACCATTGGCATAGTAATGTGAAGCATGCCTCAGCTTTGAACACTGTAGGAGATTGCCTTCGAGAGCAATGCAGGATGGTGCCTCCATCTATGGGAACAAAACCTTCTTGCAGTTTCCAGCACTTAGCAACTCCTAACCACCACTCTTTGAGCTATTGTTCTTTTTCCTAACAATTCCTGGGATCATATAAACTTAAGAAAGCATACAGTCATGAGGACCCTACTGCCTCTTAGCCAAAGTACTGTGACGCTGGGACACAAAACATATGAACTCTCCCTTTTCTCCGGAACATGAGGAGGCGGTTAATCAAGAAGAAACAGATGAAACTTGACTCCAATAGACTTTTGACACTGTCTCAGGGGTATTTGTCTTAAGCAGTGTAGGGGAACCTGGTCTAGATCAAGTTTCTTTCTGGTAGTCTGTGGACTAACCTCTAGTCTTTTGTAAGATATCAGTAGTGAGTTGCAAAATCATTACTAACAACAGTTAAAAAGAAATGTGTGCACGTTCCTATGCATGCTGGGAATACAAAACAAGGAGGGAGGAGAAATAAGCTTTCATCTAGTTTTCACCACACCTAATTCTCATGTGGTGACATTGCAGAAGATGGTCTATGTATTTTTATTTTTATTTTTTCAAAAGAGTTGAGTGGTTCTTCTTGAATAAGGTTGAAGAAGATTGCTCTGCATGAAAATGCAACACAGCCAGTGCAAATGTAGTTTAATAAACCTAGTTCAGAGAGTAGTTACGATTACCTTTTCAACTGAGGAGATGCATCCAAGGAGTTATAACCTGAGCTTGATACTCAGCTTTTCATTAATGGTTTGGATGATGGAATAGAGAATATACCTGTTAAACCTGCATATGACAACCATCTGGGAGGGGCAGCATGAATGGCAAAGGACTTAAGTGCTCTTGACGAATTGAAAAAAACCCCACTGGACTAAAAAGCAAATTTCTTTTGCAAAAATAAGCAAAATTCTATTACTAAGAAGAAAAATGCACAAACTTAAAATGAGGGTCTTCGGTAGACAGAGATCTACTGAAAAGAGTCTAGGAATTACAGCAGATCACAACTGAACTTACATCAACCATGTCACACTGTTTGGGTAAAAAAGCAGGTATTGCACCAGGATGTGTGACAAGGAGTGCTTTAATGACTAATGAAAAGGCTTCTCTTTAGTCTTGTGTCCAGTCTTGTGTCCACCATCCTGCAAGATAGATGTAGGGTCTCGAGGAGAGTAGTCTGGGTGATGCAGTGCTAGGAAACAAAGTGTATGTGGAGAGACAAAAGCAACTGAGAGGGGTTAATACAGAAAAGACTGAGTGAAACACAGCTGTGGTCTCCAAATAATGTTTTGATAGGATGAAAACTCATGGGCTATGTCGGTATTGCAGCTAGGAGTTACAAAACCTTGTCAATGATAAGGGAAGATTGATAGGAGAGGATGTGGAGTCTCTGTGATCCCACCTTGAGGAAAGATGATGGTCTGGTGTATCTCAGCCAGGATCATCAGACAGGTGAAGCTGTCTGGATGCACAGCGGTCAGCAGCATAGTCCTATCTACCTCCTGCTCTGCCACAGTCAACAAGGAATAATTTGTGATGTATTTTATATATTCTACCTCCCATTTTCACTTGGATTGAACTTTCCATATCCAAGGTGCAGGGTTTTCCATCTCACATTTTCACTGGTTGCCTCTATTTTAGCTGCTGATCACCTGCTTGAGAACAACTTTTCTGTACTAGTGCTTTATGATTTCACACCAAATAGGAGCTTTTAATTCAGCTTCTGAGACTGAAATGGTAGCCAAAAAAAAGTATATTTCACCGCATGGTTCAGAAGCCACAGAAGCAGAAGGCCTCTACTGTTCAGATATTAGAGAGTATACTAAGAATTACTGACAAAACTGAGGTTCACATGGCCTGTAAAGCAGGTAGGGCTCCTGAGTATGTAGGAAACAATACTGGAGGCAATTTGCACTAAGCAGAAAGTAGCACTTAAGAGTAGTCCCTTGAAGTAAGTACGTTTCCCAGGTCTGGCTGAGGGAAAAAGCCAGGCTCAAAGAATCTTGACTCATGTTACATTATCATAAGATCGGCTTCAGCCCCAACGGACTTAAGCTTCTCACACTGATTTTGATTAAACTCTTGTCACATGTAATATTGATTTTGACTGAATTATTTCTCTTTACACAACGTGAAAGAGGCGGTCTGTCCCTATGAGCATAGAAGGTCTGTGCGTCCTTCAGAAAATATATAGAAAGTAGTCTGCCCTTCCAGCATTGATTATTGTTTCAATACATGCAGCAACAGGAAAGCATTATGCGTGTGCATTTCCCAATGGCTAGTTTCAGCACTAAAGGGAGAAGTAACATTTGCATTCCTTAAAGAACTGATTGAGATTCTAAAAACAGATTGGAAACTTAATGGTAAGAAAGGCACAGCTTGAAAGTCTTTACTTTTTGGCATGAAAGTGTGGACCAGATTGACACAATCTGTGACGTAGTTTCTAATGAAGCATTTGTAATGAGACATTTAAAGCAACTCAAGAGGCCTCTCTATCCTGTTGGGAAAGGAACACAAGGAGCACATATTTGAAATTCACTCAGCAATGAATACATAAGCTGATCTTGACATGAATTTAGAGTAGGATTCAATTGTAGATAGGTGCTTGGGGAAGAAGTTGCTTGTAGCAAAAAAAAAAAAAAAGAAAAAAGAAAAGAGAGAGAGAGATATAAATTAAGAGCTAAAATAGTTGGAGGAAACTCTTGGGAAAATTACCAAGAAGAGAGAGAGGTTTCTGCTCATTGAACTGTTGAATGATGGAACTGATTTCAGTTGGAAAACTTTGTGCTGAAATTTCATGCAGAGGCAAATTTGGTTTTCCTGGTAGTGAGGTGGGAAGGGTGGAACCTCCTAATTTCTGTTTCTCATTCACATTTTGCTTACCCCAGGCAGGTATGTGTCTTTGGTGTTCACTGACATGCTGTAACGAGCTTGTTTTAAACCTCTGCTGTAGCTGGGGGGAGTGTGATCTAAACATTTTTTTTCCTTGGTGTTTAAACGTTTATTAATTAAGCAACTCAAAACATCCCACTAGGCCTGACCTCGACCCACTAACATCTGCTAAAATCATAGTTTACCTTATTTCCCTGTTGAAAAACACCCGATTCCCTAAAGAAAGCCACAACGAATGAATGACTGTGCTGTAACGATCTGACCTTGCTTCTGTAGCTCTGTTTTCTGATCCTAAAATATTGTTTTTGCTTGCTTCGTTTGCTAATTAGTTAGGGATTAATTTTCTACCTAATCTGCTTGTGTAGCTCTTTGAATATAAAGTGTTTTTAAGTGCCAAATATTGCTGTTACTGCTGATTAGGTTATTAGGTAATAATCAGTAGCTGAAATAGGACTTCCCAGAATGAGAAATAAGTATGGCACTCTTCCATCCTCTTTCCCGTCTGCGGAGCGACTGACTCTCTCTGAAGCGCCCTTACAGCTGAGGTGTATATGGCTATAGGACATAGCCATACACAGAGGTGCATTTTAACACCTGATCATGAAATTAACTTTTGGATGCCATGGCAGCTATGGCTTTCAATGACTTGAGTAGCACGTCCCACTCTGCAGCCTTCCTTTAGGATGATAATCTAGAGATGTGAAAACCTGAAAAGACTAATGCCTTGTTTCGCGTGGTCTGACTTTTGCTCCAGTTTCTGTGCCTAATATTTCCTCTTGGCTGGCTGCAGGCCTTCAGAGGTGCTAATTGAAAACACTAGGCATGAGGAATTAGGTGGAAGTGGGACTGAGTGAACCTGGGCACAAGCTGTCTCCCTTAGCACATGGATGTCAGAGAAATGGCTGATTACAAAAGCTATCATCTTCCTCAGTAGTCATGTAGCATGGGCAGAAGGGAAATTCTTGTCTAGGAAAAACTTTTTGATTGATTTTGCTGTCAAGATATAAGTCAGGAAGGCACTCCCAACTCGAGCCTCGAAGACTAGGTAGGTCTGCAGTGTCTTTTAGGCCTGGGCCGATGGTACTCTACAGAACTGCGTCACGGAAGGAGCTGGCTTTATGTTGTCAAGTGTAATAAACCCAAATGTTAGCATGAATTTGCTAACAAATTAAGGTAATTGAGTTCTTTAGCAGGGAATGAGATGACAGATTTTACTGTACTTCAAATATCAGTCCCAATTACTGTAAATACGATCATGATGCAAAACATTAATTAGGAAAATCTGAACTGTTTGAAATGTAGAGTCCCATATGAATGATTAACTACATGCAAAATATTGTGCCTGATTAGAGGCATTCTACTGAGACATCCGTCTGTGAGCTCTGAAATAAACCTAGTAGGGGAGGAGGAGAGATCACAGCACTGAGGGACTGGCATGGTTGAGATGACCTAGGGAGCTATTGGACCATGCGTATCTCATGTAGGGTCATAAGGCTTCCAGGACAGTAATGTCTGTGTGCCCTATATTCTTTACTGTAAGCATCTTCAGAAAGAATATTTCAGAGGTAAGGACGTCAGGCACTGGAACAGTACATGGCTTGCTCAAAGCCACCTAGGATGACAGCAGCAGAGAAAGGAACCGAGCATTGGTCTCCCAAGTCTCAGCCTAACTCTAGTTATTGTTCCTTACACAAGGGCAGAAGTGGCGGTCCACAAAAAGGTGGGAAATAAAACTTCTCAATAAAGACAAGAGTGAACACACAATTATGAAAAGACCAGGAATTCCAAAATTGACAGTAGGTCACCCCAAGTTCTCTTTCTGGTGATGGAAATTCTTGCGATAACGCATTAACAAGCATTCAACAATTGCTAATGAAAGAACCCGCGTAGAAATGCTGGCTCCAGGTATTTCCTATGGGATAAACACGTTTGCCTTTTACCTCCACCGAGTCATGGGCAAACCCTAAATGGTGAAGGATATTTTACCGAGATAAGGCCTTTGGGAGGTAGCTCGGTGACAGAATAGATTTAGGGGGGGAAAAAAGAAAAGAAATAATCTCCAATCCTATTACTTTTATTTGTATGTTCTTTGGCAGAGAGAGGGACCATGAGGGCTCAAAACACTTTATCTGCTGGTTTGTATCTTATTTGAAATGCATTGGTCTTCTCAGTTCATTAAAAATACTAAATAACTACGCTATTGCTGTTTTGTTATGAAACTTGGATACACATTGCCAAATGGGCTATTTTAAGCAAAATATTCTGTTGTAGTCTAAATGTACTATTGTTCCCCATTTGGACATGAGTCCATAGCCACTAAAACATAAAAGCTGACAAAATCGTGTTTCTTTGTCAAAACCTTGGTGAAAGGATCAATTGACAAAGGATAATTGTTCGTAGTTTGGATGCCTTTTCCAGTCAGTTCTTAGCCTGAAAGTCCCCTCTCTTTTTTCGGTGGTGGTGCCACATTCATTGCTGGTAGAACTGCTCGCCACCAGATCACCCACTGATCCAGCTGGAGCATGAATATATGCTCCCATTTCTGTCAAATTACTCGCATCACGTGCTGTGGTATTTATACTGCCTCCATCTTCGGTGCCAGCGTTAGGGGGAACAGATGATACCCAGAGCAGCACAAACCCCGCTGGTACAAAATTAACTTGCTTTTGAAGAATTTTGATCCAGCAGCACTTTGCACCAGGTGGCTGCGGCACTTTTGATCCAACACTGGCAGGCGCCAGGTCAGATTTGCAGTGCTGAGTACCGGGAGCTGTGTGCCCAGAGCTTGCTCTGATCATGCCATGAGAATTCTGCTTTTCTTTCTCAGCAGCTTTAGTCTTCTCAGCCTCTTTCAGATAGATGGCTTTCCAAAAACAACATCCAATAAACTTCCCCTTCTAGTTATGCTGATGTACGGCTTTATTGGTGACGTCTGCAAGTTTTGGGGACAGAGAATAGTGTTGTTTAATTGTCTGATTCCCTAGAGTACTATAATCGATGCTTACATTTGTCCCAAAATAGAAGGTGGCTGTTAGATTAATTTGTTCGAAGAAAATTGGTTTAGTGCATAACAATGCGATGTTATACAAGTTATATAACAATATAATAATGACAAATTACGTAATATCCTAGCATGTGAATTTGTTATCTCAGTATGCTCTTTTTACGATGAAATAAAACCAGGTTTATTCACGAGCAGCTTATGAAAATTTCACTTCAAGTGCTCTATCAGCTAATTGTTTAGGAGTTCTTCAAGAAATTCCCCAACCATTGATCAGGATGCTGCAATTTCTTAGCTACCTCTTGTTGATTCTGAAGTAACAGTCTTTAGTGGGCTGTTTTCATAGAATAAATGAAGTTGATGAAGGAGGCTTAATTGTCTAGATTTTAATGGAGGTAAGTATAGAAAACACGCTGGCAGCTATAAGAGAAGGGTTCTTTGGGGGCCTTTTAAAATCAGTTGCTGAAGGGTGGTGCAGGTAACAAGCGGTAGGTACTGTTAGCTGATAATAAAAATGGTTATTCACTGCTCTTGTGATCTCTGCTTAGCTTGATTTGGAAAGGTCTGCGCTGCAAAACTACTCCTAAAACCTCACTGTGTGGTTCTCTCAGCAGAGAGGTACCTGCTCTTCCTAACGTTGCTCAAACTTCCACTGGCAGCACCAAAATTTCCCTTTGAGGATGCCTGCATAGAGAGAAAAGTTCCCAGGGGACCGATTTCCCAGTTCGGCCATACACCAGCAGGGCAAGAAGAGCCTTGACTATGGCAGATGCTCCTGTCAATGATACTGTAAGTGTCTCCGGTGTTCTTGTTGCTTTCTTACTCAAGGCCCTTAACCCGAAATGTAGCGCGATTATCTGAAAGAGAGAGTCACTGAAAGAGCTTGTGGTAATTCATCCCCAAAGTAGGACCTTTGTCACTGATGAAAGGCCTGGTGTAGGTTTCAAGTATGATTTGACTCATGCATATTTGGTAGTGTTTTGCTCTAGTGCTCAATTTAGGGACAATGAGACGAGATTAACTCATGAATATTTGCATCTGAGGTAGTTGCTCTCATTATATTGATAATGAGTGCTTCTGGATGTAGCTGGGGAGCGAACAGTTTCAAGACCTCTAGGAAGCAAGCGGGAAGAATTGAGGATGATTGCTTTCCAGAACAGCTAGCCCCTAAAACTACAAAACAGGTCATACTCTGCCTAATGCCACAGGCAGCTGAGAGAGACTAAACAACATAGTTGGAAATACTATAAAGCGTAGCGAGTGCAGCCATCTTTTGCATCTTTCCACCTGAAAACCAGATGGAATAAACATTTGCTGGGTACAAGATAACTGAGTTCTAGCACCACCTCTTGGCTCCCACCTGTAGGTATGGGATGATTCAAGCTAAATAAATGAATAATGGGCAATCAGGAAGCTTGGACTTTTTGGATCATTCTATTCTCTTTTTCTTGGAGAGATGCTATTTCCTCAGCTAGAGGCACAAAGCAAACAACCTACCAGCCTTACAAAGCACTGATGGAATTTCTGGTATTTCCACTGGAAATCTGAGCTGAGGGTGATCATCCACATTGTTTATGTTGTGGAAGAATCAGGACTTCTACAATCAATTACAAAATCAGTTCCTTCCTTTTCCAGTGTAAGGGCAGCAATGTCAGATGCAAAGATGTCTTTCCTAGGAAAAGATGTCTTTCCTAGGAAAAGATGTCTTTCCTAGGAAAAGAAGGATCTCGCAGGTTTTACGGATGAGTTGTATAACTGAAGTTCTCTTTTTCCTATCACAGTCACGTTACATGTTAGGATCTGTTATGGGGCTTGTTTATTTTTAATGCAGGTGTCATTCACAGACAGAGCACTTCTCAATCAATCTTTGTTCAGACAGATTCCTGAAAGAAAACTCTATATCGTTCTATTAACATTCTGTTCTGTTAAACACAAAGCCTGACACTGCATCACAAAGTCCCGGAGCCGCAGACCGCTTCCCATCAGAGCTCCTGCGCAGAGAGCTCCGTGATCAGGCCCTAACATGTGGAGCAGGGGGCAGAGAGCACCGTTTAAACGAAGGCTCAGTCAAACAAGTGACAGACCCATGCTGTATTTGTGAAGTACCGTAAGCGCTGTAATAGTCGTTACTTCTTCAGCACTCAGAAAGATAGGACAGTTGAAGATAAGGATAGTTTATGGCTAGTAAGTGAGGAGTCTGGTAGTTCCCCAGGGAAAATGAAGTCAGGATGAATGCAGTCAAGGAGGTGCACTCTGAGACTGGCATCCTGGGTAGTGGCATGATACTGATGCTGTGCCTGGCAAATTGGAGAAGGCCAGTGCCCCATCTGAAACTGTGCTATCAAAATATCAAAATATTGCTTTGTTTCTCCAAGCCACCAGGAGTTACACATGCCATGATTTCACAACAACCCAGTACATTCACTGTTAGAAGAGGCAAGCCAGCGGGAGACTTCATCTTAGTCTGTCTCAAGCTACACCCTAACCATACCTGAAGCCTGAAGGATAAGTGGACTATCTGGTTTTGATAATGAACAGAGACTGCTTAACAGTAGGTCTCAATGAGCGTGAAAAGATTCACTAGACTGCTGTTTGCAACTCCTCTGCAGTTGGCATCGTTCTTGTCCAGTTCTTAGAAGACAAAAGTCAAACCGAATAGGACCTCTGTGGTGCTGTGGTGGAAATACGCGCAGATGGAAAGCTTATTCCTCGTGGCTCCAGTCATAATGACAGATAGCATGTAAAGACATTTAAGCTACAGCACTCATTCTTTGGAGCATGAGGTGTCTCTGCCTCAAGCTCCGTGTAGTATTTCAGGCAGAATCATGCAGAGACAAGGCTGAACTTCAGGGTGGTGTTCAGGATTTGAAATCTGGCCTTGATCCCAAGGTGGGACTCTGTTTTCATTACAAAGAGTCAAATAACGCCTTGTTTTCCATCAGCCCATTTTGACTCTGCTTGGTGTTGACTCTAATGGATTTTTGAAGGGATTACTATATAGCTCATTTTTTGCAATAAAGACCTGTTCTGAGGGGACAAAACTGGGATATTTACCCCTAAGGTTGGTATCTAGGGTGTGTTGTTTATTAGAAGTTTGTCCTCACATGTCACTAAGCAGCTAAAGGGGGGAGGATAGTCCTTGCGTCTGCAGCAAGAGATACAGTTCCCAGCTGCAAAAAAAAATCGTGTGCCACAGTTCCTTCAGTCTCAGAATGGATTAATACCTCCTTTCCTTGCTCCCTGAAGGACCTGCTTGAGTGTTTCCTGTGTCTAGATAGACCTATGCTGGAAATGTTGGTTGTTTGTGAAATGTACAATATTCCTTCTTGCTCATTTCTTTAATTTGAGGTTTGTTTGATAATAGAAATAGCAGAAGGATCCAAAGAGAAATTCCACCTCTTAGGAACAGTCACTCCCGTAGTGAAATTGAAGGGTTCCTTGAGTCACACATATGTACCTACTGTCATTACTCTTGCTGACGTGATAAAGAAATGACGTTGCAGTTCAATCACCTATTGCCGTGTAGAAGCCGGTTCATTTACTGCTGCTCTTCTTTTCCAGCTCACCAGTTTCCCGTTATTGGCATCTCCTTTCCATTCCTCTTCTGCAACAGTCAGCCAGCCTCCATCACACAGCTCTGCCAAAAGCTCTTCCAAGACAAATAGGAGGAATGTGTGTGCTTGTCAGTTTGGGGCCAAAACAAGTTTAATTACAGTCAGTGTCAAAACCCTAGATTTCAGGATACACAATTTCGTCCCCTCTAAGTCAAAGCCAGTACCTTTTCTCCCTCAGGATCATTAATACAGGTAGGACAAGCAAAGGACTGAGACCTGCTCCCCACATTACACCGAGGGACCCTCTTCTCCTAGTAGCAGAGGGAGAGACCTTTCTCACCTCAAGCCTAAGAGCAATTCTGACTAAACTCAAAGCACTTTTGTGTCAACCCTTTTATTAGATGTGTTTCCAGGTTCCTCTGAATCTGTCTCTCATGGTAGAGGCATCGCTGAGCAGACTTCCTGGGGTGGCATCTCTTGGAAGTTCAGATGAGCTGTCTGGTTGAGCCAAGGATTTTTAAAATCTTCCCTGAGCACGAGATACTCATAGAAAACTGAAGAGAGACAACCTCAGGGAGTTTATTATTATTCACGCTGCTGTCTTACAGCAACACCCAAAAGTCAATGGCACTCACTGTTAACACCTTAAATTTGGCGGTTCTAAAATGATTTTTCACACAGCCTTCACTTGGGGAATTGAAAAAGCCGTATAGGGACATTCCCAACCTTTGTATGCCCATATATGCGTCTGCCTCAAAAGAGACACTATCAACTCAAGTATTGCTTAAAATTAGACTTTATTTACTGATTACAGTTCTGGTGTTATTTTTTAAGTTTAAAGAAAGCTTTGGCCCCTCTGGTAGCAGCTAGCTGTCTTCTCCTGTTTGAAAGCATCCTAGGAGGAGCTGTGAAGTTGTAGCTCGTAATGTCTTTGAGGCCATCCTATGCTCTCTGCTTTAGTTATTCACTCCTAAAATCTCATCCTTCCTCTGTCATTTAGTAAAAACCTCATCTGTATGAGCCAGGTTACATCAGAGGTGGGTGCTGAAGAGCTCTTGGCATTTACCCAGATGGTTTTAGCCAAATTTCAGTTTAACTGTGGATCCAAGGGCATGTACAGCAGAGCACAGTGGGGGATCGCTGAGCTACTGCTGCTCCAAACCCATGTGCCTGCTCTTGCAAAGAAAAGCAAGGAGCCACCAGCCCTCAGCAAGACTCTTATGTGAGACGTGGCATTGCATCTTCTGGAGCAGTATCATGCAAGCATGGGTAGTCCAAGCATCTCTGTGCCCATTACATGAGGTATTCTTGCCTGTAACACCCCCATCCTGCAGCCTTGCTTGGTGACACTATCCATACACACGTCCTGGTGCTAGTTTTAGCCCAGCCTGCAGGCCCTGATACTGGGTGGTGTTGGACTGTCTCAGTACAGAATGCAATTCAGCGCTAAACAAAATTAGTTATATATGCCTATTCATTAACTTCATTAACTTCAGTGATAATATTTGCAAAGCAGTTCAAGATCTGCTTCTTATCTAGTGGCCTGATGTCAGGCCACTGGCAGTGCTGTTTCCTGGTGAAGGAGAAATCAAAAATCTTAGTGCCTAAGAATATTCAGTCTATCTTACTTAATTTTAGTATCCGCTAGCCTTGGGTAGAGAGGGTTTTTAATGATATCATCAGACTGAAGATATACCTGCTTCTAAGTTTACTGGAAGCTTCTAGTTGTAGAGGAGCAGCTACAATACCTCCATTGCTACTCGCCTTTTCTCTCCCAGCATCAGAAGTTAAGAATAAAGCCAGTATTTTCTTCCAGACTAAAATCTTCCTCTTCTGCTAAAAGAATAAAATATGATGTATGTGTGGCAGCGCCCTCCGTAGCCCCTGTCATTACATCCCTGATGTAATGATGACAAAGCAGAAGAGAGGTGAAGGAAACCATCCAGTGAGTAAATTCATTAAGCATATGCTTTGCAAGAGCAGTAACCCACTGCGAGAATGGGAACGGTTGAGAAATCTGGAGATTTTGTCTGGTGGAGACTGATCATTTCTTCCACTTATTGGCTGGCATGGTTTGTGTTTTCTGTACTGTGATTCCTTCACCTAGTCTTTCATCTTGGCTATATCAAAACCTAGTCCAGTGCTTCCAGACACTGCAGCCCTGAATTAGAGGAACCAGACAAAAAGTCCTGCCAAATTCCCGTAGTTTTGTATTAGCATTGTCTTCTCCTCATAAAAATGAAGCATTTTCAAATAAAACTCCATTGGCCTCTGGCTTCGAGAACTGTTTGTTGATCCTGTACATCAGAGATGCTGATGAAAACCACCTTCATGTTCCCAGCTAATTTAATACTACTATTTACTATAATGTACTGCTTGAATTGCAGTAGCACTTAGGATTCCTAGTCACAGACTAGGGCGCCGCTGTGCTAGACACCAGGCAGACGTGGAACAAAAAAGAAAGTCCCTTCCCTAAAGAATTTGCAGTCTTTGGCATGAGGATGGTCATTATAAAGATAACAATCTTTTTTTCCAAGAAGCGCCTCATCTTGTTCATTATCCCTTGCAATTAGTCTCATGGGGCTCCACTTCCAGCAACACGCACCTGTTGATAAGTGCAGCCTCGTCGGAGCTTGGAGAGACTTTGATTCTTCCATTTTTTAATGAACAACAAATGGTGCATTAGAGATGTTTGCTCCTTCAAATATGCAGACATCTGAATTTCTAATTGTTTAGCATTAGTCATAACTTAAGTAGGACAGAGCAGATTCTATATATAGCTTGTTGCCCAGCCATTCAAGACAGATAGTGTGTTTGTGTTTCTCCCCATATTTCCTCACTTGAAAGGAGTGAGAAGGCAGTTGCAACATCTCTAGCCTCAAGTATTCCAAAATTATGCTGCCCCCATCTCCTTCTCCCCCAGATATTGAGATTGTTTTCAGAATCATGAGATTTTTAAAGAAGATGACATTCTCAGCTCTTTTGGTGTTTATTTGAGGGTTCTCAGCCCTGAAGGTGTAGCTGGGTGATGTCTTTAATCTTAAAGACTAAACTTTTTTTTTTTTTTAGCAACAGTTGAGGTTGTAACAGGATTCCAGAAGCAGGAATCGCCCTTGGTGTCACAAACCTCCTTTAAATTGCACTGATCATTTTCCCTCTCTACACAATTTTCATTTCTCAGTCTCATTCTCATGTTGTATATGCTCTTACATGTGAATGTATCATGTGTCTCACATTGCGAAGGAAATCCATGTTCACAACAAACACACAGTGGATGTTTTGCCAATGAGTGAGTGTTTCGCGTTCTGCAAATTTCAACTCCAATTTTTCTCCCACTATCTTCTCCTCCGGTGGGACAGCACTGTGGGTTGGCCACTGAAAAAAAAACATCACCCCAGATAGATAGTTTGCTCAGATTCCTTCTGCCTGGATGCTGGAAAATGCCACCCCAGGCCGCCTGTGCTCAAGTGTTTCTCTTGATTTTCAAGTGGTGCTCAGATCCATCACTTCAGCAGCATGGTTTCCCCATGTTTGTGA
The DNA here is from genome assembly GCF_964199755.1 of Larus michahellis. Classification (NCBI taxonomy): domain Eukaryota; kingdom Metazoa; phylum Chordata; class Aves; order Charadriiformes; family Laridae; genus Larus; species Larus michahellis. Next base: position 131,611,436 of record NC_133897.1, on the reverse strand, counting down.
CATCGCTACAACTTCACAGATGGATTAAATACATATTGCCAGTGACGCTAATGGCTAATGGCAGGGCTGGTGCTGCACGTGATGACAGCAAGGCAAGGACCCTGGAGACAAGGGTGTGTTTGATAGCTGAAGTCATCGCTGGCTCAGTGTCCCTTTGCATTGGGATGTCTTAGCTGGAGAGACAGGCTCTCATCTGCTCCCGGCCTTTGGTGGGCAGTTCCTCGCAGGCTCCCTGGAGCAAGCTCTCAAACAGCCATCAACAGCTTGGTCAGAGTGTTGTGAACCCCTCTCTGTGCCCCTCTCCCAGAGCTGAGTAAAGGGGCAGCTCTGGGCTCTCACCTCCCAGGGGCAGGGACGTGCCTGGGGAGAGGCAATGTGGGGATTCCCACCTGCCCTTCCCTGCAGGCCCACCCTGGTCTCCCCTACCACCCCTTGGCTGGTGGCTTGGGTGCCTGATACCTGCCTTCCTCTGGTTCAGCATCCCCCCTCCCGCTCACTGGAGCCCATGCCCAGCTGCCCACACAGGTTGTGTGTGTGCTCATCTCTGCCACTGTGAAGTAGGGTGAACCTGGTGACTTCAGATGCGTGCGAGATGCAAACCCAAACCCTTGTCCTTTCCCCGGTCTATGCCGAAGACAGACGGACAGATTGGATGCTCAGCTAATCAGCAAAATTTCTCTCATGGCAAAATATACCCAGACACCGAGACAACCAGGAATACCGATTCCTCGGTGCTCTCAGGGAGCGCTTGTTTGATGGATTTCCTTGTTGCTACCAATAATTGTGAGATGAGTTTCTGCAGCATTATCATTAACAGCATAGAGGGTTCACATGCGTACCCACGCAGCTTTCTCCAGCCCTTATTTGAGAGCAAGAATAGCAACTGACGAGTCTTGTGAGGTAAATATAAAGGTCAGCTGTTGCCTCCCTGGATGAGGGCTGTCAGAGGAGTGAGGAACAGCCCTCACTGCCTGCACGCTTCTCCCAGCTTGTGTCTGCAACTTCCCTTCGCTGCTCAGAAGGAGAAAGCGAGGCCGTGAGACCTCCAAAAGTGCTTTTTGGTGATGTCCAAGGGGGTACAGGCACAGCTTCACCGGTGTTACATGCACCGGTGGGAATACCTGCCTGGTCGTGAGGGGCTTTGGGCACAAGGAAGGCTCTTGCTGGAGCAGAAGGTCCGTGCTTGAGATTCCTGAGTGGCGTGTGCTGGCCTCTGCTCAGCTGGGGATCAGGCTTTGGGAGGAAAACCATCCCTGCAAATCCACCCCTGTGTGTGAGACACTGTGAGCGGCTGTGTTCTCCCCAGACACGGTGGAACCAAGAGGATATACCCGAGGAATGTTTCCTGCTGCTGGGATCCTTAGCCCAAAGAAGTGTATCTTGTGGGCAGCCATCTGGAATCAAGAGTATGAACATTAAGTCACAAATGAAAATAGTCCTCTGATTGAGCTTATGAATTTGGTCTCAGAAAATGCAAGATTCACTCCTGCCTTGTACGCAAATTCTTGAGGGACACTGGGTACATGTCTTCATCTGCTGACGTTTTTCCCCACTGGAAAGTTTGGGAAATTGAGGTGCTTTCCTCTCTCTCACAGGACTGTAGGAAAACCTGTTATAAGTTATAGGTGGAGCTCTTGATATGACAGTGAGACATTGTCGTGGTTTAACCAACTAAGCACCACGCAGCTGCTCGCTCACCATCCCCCGTGGGATGGGGGAGAGAATCGGAAAAGTAAAAGTGAGAAAACTCGTGGCTTGAGATAAAGAGAGTTTAATAGGTAAAGCAAAAGGTGCTCGCACAAGCAAAGCAAAACAAGGAGTTCATTCACTGCTTCCCGTCAACAGGCAGGTGTTCATCCACCTCCAGGAAAGCAGGGCTCCATCACACATAATGGTTTCTTGGGAAGACAAACCCCATCACTACGAATGTCTGCCCCTTCTTCTTCTTTCCCCAGCTTTTACTGTTGAGCATGATGTCATATGGTGTGGAATATCCCTTTGGTCGGTTGGGGTCAGCTGTCCTGGCTGTGTCCCTTCCCAGCTTCTTGTGCACCCCCAGCCTGCTCACTGGTGGGGCGGTGTGAGGAGCAGAAAAGGCCTTGACTCTGTGTAACCACTGCTCAGCAGTAAATAAAACATCTCTGTATTACCAACGCTGTTTCCAGCACAAATCCAAGGCATAGCCCCGTACTAGCTACTATGAAGAAAATGAACCCTACCCCAGCCAAAACCAGCCCAGGCATACCACAGAAAACCCCTGTGACACAAGAGTGTGATTCCCTCCCTGGAGTGAGATCACTGAAAAACTGAAAGAGAAATTGAAACTGAATAAGAGGATTTTGGAGAGTTCTGGGCTCATAATAAAGGGCAGATAGCAGAGTTCCTTATCAGTTTTATTCATCATCCTGACCTAGAACATACTCTTTTGTATTTAATTGATTTATTTTTATTTATTTTTTTTTATAACTCACTTTAGTTGAGGTTCTCTATGACTGGTCTAGCAAATTCAGTCTACTGAGGAATAATAGGCAAATGTAGTTTGTCCTTAAAATGATTTATCAACTTCAGGCATAGTAAGATACCTTGATTTTTTTTTTTCTTTTTCTCTAGGTCACCCTATAATCCGTAACATTTATGACCATCAGATTTTGATTTCTTAGCATCCGGAATACCAAAGGGTGAAATGGAAATGTGATGTATAGATGTGCCAGTGGATGGCTGCTGGCACCTCAGAGTGGGTGAGATCCACTGGGTTCACCTGAAATAGTCACAGAATGCAAGGTCGCATATTAGAGAGCTCATCGCAGGGACCAAGTAACGATGGTGATCACATGAAGCGGTTATGCGAGATGACATGGAAATGTTTGCTGAATTCAACACTACCAGAAATCCTTACCACCTTCTGACAAAAGCTGGAGTGGTAATGAAATATTGCACCATGGTAGGAAGCTGATCTACATGCAGCGTGTGTTCTTCCATGTTTGTAGTTGGACATCTTCAAAAATACCTGTGGTAAGAGCCATGCCCTCAGTTTAACATCATCCCTTCTGTACTGCTGTTTTTAGGACTGTGTCTGCTATGGTCAATCAGTGAGGAGGGGATTCTTCTCGCCTCACATTAGCTATCTAAAAATTCAGTGACTAGGCGAAGGTAGTTGTCTGCGCTCCCCTTATAGACAACGGAACGAGGTGAGCTTCTCCAGAAGCCTGAAGGTGCTATTTTGTGATAGGATGTATCATGCTCTGGGCATGCTTTTGCTTTCCATTAGCCACCTCAGAGTAGCTATAATTGCCTTTCAGTAGGTGCCTGAGTTTGAGATCACTGAGGCTAAAGGGCAGGTGCACCCAGCTCAAGGCAGCAGAGAGGAGATGGGCCTCGCTAGCGCTTTTTATTTCGAGACAAAGCTATTTTGTGATTCACTGCAAAAATTCTGTTTGCCCCCAATGTTTGCAGAATGAGTCAAACATGAATACTCTTCTTGTGAAGGGTATGCTAATCTCAAACTATATCATTAAACATAAAACTCTAATCCAGATATACCTGATATCGGCCTTGTCTCTCTCTTTCACCCCTCTGGTGAGAATCCAGGATTTCTTCTCAGGCATGACAGCTGAGATTTAACCCAGAAACTGGTGACTCCAGAGAAGGGATTTCTATGTTCCTAGGCAGTCAGTTCTTGAGGGAAGTACTTTTTGGTTTCTGTATCTGTGATATTTTATACTCCTCATTATCAAGGCATCCAAACGTCTCACAGTCTTCCTTGCGTTTAAATTCTTGCAAGCCTTCTCACACATAATTCAGGATCTATGGGGGAAAATGAGGTAATATGACCATTTTGGATTAGAAACAAATGTGTGTGAGACACTGCAGACCCTGCTCCGAGACAGAGGTCAGGAAAAATTGGAGAAGAACCTGGCAGGTTGTACAGCTCTCGTGAAAATTGCAGGAGCAATCCTAGCCCACACTTATGCTCTATTTGCTATGCCTGTAATTTTTCAAGGGATGAAAATGTCTGCCTAAAGGCACCTAAATAATATCATAAATGATGAAAACCATAAAATAATCTAAGCCAATTCTCACTGGCATCAATCTTTTGGAGAGATGCAGTTCTATGTCTTATTCAGATCTCACCCACGACACTAAAAAATATATTTGGATCAGAATGTTTCTTTCTTTACATTTATGGTCACATTATTTTAAGAAGTTTTGTGTCTTTAAAAGGTATATTAAATCAAAAAATGGAGACACACTGGTAAAACCCACTCTGGAGTACATCTGGAGAGTCTGAGTTTAATAAGTGCCTCTTGCACTTTCCATCAACTGATTGAACTTAGCTCCTGTTTCTTTGAACCTCTTGTTGTTCTCACTGAAAGCTGTGCTGACATGCTTTAAAAGCATACAAATAGCTTCTGCTGTGACTATCTACACAATATATTCTGTTCTGTTTTCTTTGTAATACGCATTTCAGTTCATGAATGCCTGAGCTAACAGAGGTAATGCAGAGATAAATCTCTGGTATTACTACTTGTTTTTCCATTTGTTTCTTTATGATGCACAAGATCTGATTCTTGGCACTTCACCAACAGCGTCCAAGGCTGGAGGTAGGTATAACAAAAGTTAAAGTATATAGCATCCCTAAGGAGATGCTCAGAATTGGGCTGTGGCCAACCTCATATATTAAGTTGTTTGAACTTTGTTATTCTTTTAAGGAAATGGATTTCAGATTCATCACTGATTTAACAGTGACAGCATATGACCACCTTCCATGGTCTGTTGAAACTCCTCTCTATGGTGGGAGGCATGCAAATACATGACTCCAAGCATTTACAGTCTAGGCAGGATAAAACCGGTAGGTTTTCTGCACAATTTTCCAATTTAAAGGGAAGGACTTGATTAATGTTCCAACCGAGGCAGTTGAGAAGCAGGACTGAGATGCAGTGGCAAGGCTGATGGGATGCAAAACCTGAAGAATGCACATTACGCACGGAATGGGCGTTGGGCAGAAGTTATTTCTATAGGCAGCACTGCCTCATGGAAGCGCAGATCTGAGAGTAAGCGACCCACCTGGGGACATTGGTGGAATATGGTCTGGAGCATGTGGACATAATGGAGACGGGAGAGCACTTCAAAGGGAGCTCAACGTGGGGTTAGGACATCCTGGAGTGTAGCGCACATGGCCATAGGGATGAAGAGGTGGGGAAGATCAGCTAGTAGTGTCGGGGGGGAGAAGATGGGGGTGCGGAAAGAAGGATAAAGAGCACTTGCTACCTCCACGTAAGAAGTGGGAAGACAATGGAGAGAAGCAAGGGCCAGGGGAGGGAGCGGGAGCTGGCATCGCGGAGGCCGGGACGGGCCGAGCAGGCGGGGGAGGAGGAGCGGCCGGAGCGGTGCCCGGGCTGCGGTCCCTGCCCCGGCAGATGCTTCTGCGGCGGCCCCGGTGACGGCACCCCCGGCCCTCCCCGCCGCCCTCCGGGGTCTTTCCGCCCCCTCTCCCGGCGGCGGGGCTCCGGGCAGCCCCTTGCGACGTGACGGTGTCGGGAGTGCCGCGGGTCCCTCCCGGCACCGGCATCGGCACCTGCCCTTCCCCGCGGGGATCGTCTGGGCTCCTGCCCCCTTTGCAGGGGGAACCGCTGCCCCGGCTCGGGCTGGCCCCAGGCACGGAGCAAAGACGGAATTCGCGCAAAACCTGCGCCCCGCGGAGCCTCCCGCGCCGGCCGGCCGCAGCCGCCCCGTGCGGGCGGGCCCGGGGGCGGCGGGGGGCGGGGGGCCGGTGAGCACCGGGGATGGGGGAAGGAGACGGCCGCGGATAGCAGCCCCGGTGCCGGGCGGGTCGGGTCCCTCCCCGCGGGCCGGCCCGCGAGTGGAAAGTTTCCCCGGAGTGACCTCTTATAGTACGCGCCCGCTAGGAAATCTCATTCAAGTATTTTTGTCAATGGGGTGGTGGTGGTGGTGCTGGGGGGGGGGGGGGGGGCACCCTGCTCCCCAGCCCCCGGCCCGGCTGACGTCACCGCAGAGGCGATAAATATCTGTTGATATAATTGGACGTGAGATTTGGGGTTGCGATAGCGAAACTCGGCCCATCGCCGCTCCGACGGGCCCCCATGATTTATTCAGCAGTGGATCGGGGCACGCAATCGGGCTGTCAGGAGAGCGTCAGCTTATTAGGCAAGTTCTGCGTGATTCCAGGAGAGGGTCTAAGCTATAAAAATCCCGCGCCCCGGCTCTGATTAGGACCAAATCTGATCCCAAGTTCGCCGGGAGCCGGCTCCGAGGGAGAGCGAGAGGAAGGGACGCCGGGCACCGCCGAGCCCCGCCGCCGCCTGCCCTCCCCTGCCACCGCCGCCGCCGCCGCCCCAGGTAGGTGCGGGGCCGCGCCCGGGCGCGGAGAGGGCTGCGCTGCCCTGCGCCGCGCTGCCCTGCGTGGGGCTGAGCGCGGCGTCCCGCGGGAGGCGGGGAGCTCCCCCGGTCGGGCAGGGAGCGGGGAGGCGCGGGGGAGCCGGGCGCTCGCATCCCGCAGCCCTTGGGGACAGCCGCCCCGCCGCGGGCACCCCGCGCTGCCCCCCGCCCCGGGTGGGCGAAGAGGCGCGGGTCCGCGCACACGCGTGGACTCTTTCCGCGGGGGCTCAGCCCAGCCCCGTCCCTGGGAGCCGCTGCCGGCGGGGGATGTTCCTTGTCGGGGGGCGGCCGCCTCGACGGCGGGGGCCGGGGCTGAGCGCGGCCGGGCCGCGGTGTGCGGGCGCGGAGGGGCGCGGAGAGGCGCGGAGGGGCGCGGAGGGGCGCGTTTCAGCACCGGGACAGCGGCGGCGGGGGGCGCCCCCCCCACCCCTGGCCCCGCGCTGCCCTCCCCGCCGCCGCTGCTCGGCTGTGTAAACCCCCCCGCCTCCCCTCTCCTCCGCCCCCCGTCTGCCCCCCGCAGGTTTGGGCCCCGACCATGAAGATCCCGCTGCTGGTCTCCACGGGAATCCTGCTGGTCGCCCTCCTGCCCTGCCAGGAGTGCAGAGCTCTCAGCAAGAGCCCGGCAGCCACCCACGGGGCTCTGCACCAGCCAGATTTCTTCCAGCAGCAGCAGCAGCAGCAGCAGCAGCAGCAGCAAACTCTGCCCGTCCTGCTCCGCATGGGAGAAGAGTATTTCCTGCGCCTGGGCAACCTCAACAAGAGACCCGTTGGCTCTTTCTCCGCCTCTTCCAGCGGCACCAGCCACCTACACCCCGAAGCCGCCTCCGCCAGCAACTTTTTCCGGGCGGCGGTGCCACAGCTGCAGCAGCTGCCCGAGCGCTCGCTGGGAAGCCCCGAGGAGGGCGAAGCCGAGGGTGAGGCCGTGGAGAGGGAGAAGCGGTCCGAGGAGCCCCCCATTTCTCTGGATCTGACTTTCCACCTCCTGCGAGAAGTCTTGGAGATGGCCCGAGCCGAGCAGTTAGCGCAGCAAGCTCACAGCAACAGGAAACTGATGGAGATAATCGGGAAATGAAACGGCCCCTCCCCGCCTTGCCAAAGAGATTCCGCAGTTAGCACAAGAATAATTACACCGTCCGATGTACCATAGTGCTGCTCTGATGTCATCTCTTTATTTTTATATAGCTTTAAACCTAGAAGGGTGTACTCCGAACAGCCTCTGTCCCTTGACTAGCATGCACAACCGTATACCAAGTGCAGAAACACGAGTGTCGTTCGTAACCTCCCCTACCTTTATTTATTTCTCCATTTCCCAGTTATTCTAGTGCCATCGCTACGTAGGGATGTGTGAGCATTGGAAGAAATGGTGCCAAGAAGACAGATAACTTTTCTGCTGGGGGCAGGGAGGTGGGAGGGGGAATCTCTGTAAGCTACTTTAAATCCACTTTTTTTCCTGTAAACATTTTCACAAATAAAACATCTTTTCAGCGCTCGGTCGATTTTGTTGTGTAAGAGAATGTTTAATATTTATATTTTTAATAAAAGCTGCAAAGTAACGATGGCTGGATAGACTTTCTTGCCAAGACGCCTGAGGGCTGCTCCGCCTCCCCCAGCACTTACCGGGGCGGGGCGGGGGGGGGACACCCAGGGCCGCGGACACCCAGAGCCACGGGGAGCCCCAAATCACCCCCGGGGATGTTTTTTCCCCCTGCCCGCCCCGGGGACGCCCCGTCCCTGAGGGATCCCCCAGACCCGACGTGCCGCTGGTCCCGGGCCCCGGGCGGGGGCTGCCCCACGCCGCCCTCGCCACCGGCTGCTCCCGGGGACGGCGGCGGGGGGTGGTTCGGGGCCGGTCAGTCGCCCCCAGCCCTGCCGAATCCCACCTCAGTAGTCCCCCGAGGGGGGTCCCCGGCTCCTGCCGCTGCGGACCGGGCCGGGCAGCCTCCTCCGGCCATCGCGCAGCGCTGGGAAGCCGGGGAGGTGCTGCCGCATCCCTTTGCTGTTTTTTTTTCTAGCTCTGCTCATCCTCCCCGCACCCCATAAAGGGCAGGTTCCCCCCGCGCTTCAGCTCCCCACCCCGTCCCGGCGGCGGTGCCAAGCAGGGTCCCTCCCAGGGCCGCTGGGGAGGGGGCGATGCGTGTGAGGAAACTTCCTGGTAGAAACGAAGGAAAATCTGCCAGGGCAATGGGGAGAAAATAGGAAATCCCTCACCCCAAAACGTATCCCAGGGAAAAAAGCTGCTCCAGCAGCCAGAGGCGATGCAGTGGCAGCAGTAGTGAGGAGCGGCTGGGCTATCTCAAGGCTTTGCACGGAGCTGGCCTATGCAGCCCTCCAAAACTTCCCTCGCGGGAGGGTTTTCCAGGGGAAACAGATACAAATGAGGGGGGATGAGACTCTGCCCTGTAGCAAGGGATGGCCAGGACTGGGGCTTACCCCTCGCAGCCTGACAACCAGGCACTGCCTGGCGTCTGCACTGCCAGCTGGGGCTGGTCCTGCTGAGGCGCAGCGCAGCCCTATGCCCCAGCATTGTCCCCTGCCAAAACAGTGTGTGTTCAGGGCTCGGGGCTCCTGGAAAGATCCACACTTCACCCTAACACAGAGCTTGACACCTGGTCCCCCATGGCACCGGACACTCCCGGCAACCTGCCAGTCTCTGTTAAACACTACTGAGTGCTGCCACCCTGTCCCCAGTGACAAAACTTGCAGAGCGTCACCTTCAGTACAACCTGTAGAGCTTCTTTTAAGACACAAATTTGATTTCATTAGACGGCTCAACATCTGCCATGCATGCGGAACAGGACATTTGGCATTCGCCTTTTCTACAGAATGCCATGGGGCTTTCAAATGAAACCTTGAATGAATACCTGTGACCACCTCACCGCATCCTGGTTTCATGCAAGAACATGCCCCTTGTCCTACACGCACAGATGACTGAGAAGATGTAGACACAGCTAACAGCTGGACAGACATGGGCAGCACTCTAGTGTCTGCCCCACAGGCTCAGAGTTGTGTCCCACATCCATGCGCAGGGGGTGGACAGTGCTTTTGGCATGTGCATCTTCCTCGTCCCTGTCGCTGGGCACCTTCCCTACAAATAACCTGTTTATGTGAGCGCTGTGGCTTAGCAGGGAGAGCAAGTGCAGGGCAAGGAGTGGCAGCTTCCCTCTCCTCTCCCATGCCCAGCCTCGGCAGCCGGGGAGGCACCGGTACCGTGGGGACTACGAGTGACTGCGGGGAGCTGCTTAGACGTAACCCTGACTTGGGGCTGCCAGGGCTGTGATAGTGCCACTGAAGTCACCAGCATCGATGAGGGGGGACGCAGGAAGGTACTGAGGAGAAACACTGTGTTGGCAAAGGAAGCTACTAGTGAATGTCATATCAGTGTTTGAGCTAAGAGCATTGGTGAAGCATTTACACCTACACAGGAACGTGCCAAAAAGTGAGTAACAAAACACTAGCGGTGCTCAGCCTACAGCTGTAAGTGGTGCTATTTCCCCCATGGAAACAAGAAATTATTGGAAAACACTCTGACTACAATACAGTATAGCAATTTGTCCCCATGCTTCCATCCCTCTCAGGACTGTCATCTCAAGGGCCGGGTACGACGTGGAGGTCAACTAAGTTCCTGGGAATGAAACCTGCTCGGATATCCCTTTCCAGGCCAGTTTCTTTGTTGATTAGACCCAGGCTGCCTGCGCTCGCGGTCCCTCTGAGGAGAAGCACACCAGAAGCCAGCCGGAGTGAGTCATCATTCATTCAGTGAGTTCAACCAGGAGAAGGAGAAGACATGACGAGCCGGCTCGTCACCCCTCTCATTGCTCACGGGAGCTTCCTCCACTCGTCCTTGAGGGGATGATGGTTCAGAACCAGTCTGTAAAGGAAGGGAAGGTTGACAAATGGAAGAGGAAAAGGTGAATTGCATTAAAATCCTTAAGATTTCACCACACGCAGAAAAGCAGAATGAAGTGGGAAAGAGGGGAAAAGGCGGGGGGGTGAAAATTTGGGGAGGTCAGCCAGACTTCTAACGCCAGAGAAATTGGAGGGACTTTTGCCACGGGCAACAGCAGAGGAAGGATTACGCCGGGTGAGCGTGTCGCACCTGTGCAAAGGGCTTAGCCCTGATTTGGACCTTGGGAATATTATTGCACCAAAGGTGATAACTGCCTGTTTAGAAGTGATCCTGAGCCAGCTTGGCTTGTGTAGCTGGGCCTCCAGATTGATGTGGACTGAAGCCAAAAGTTATTGTCAGTGCATTGCCACTCAAAATGATACTTGTTCTGCTGTCATGAAATATGCCTTGGATGTGGTTTTTTTTCCTTTTTTTTTTTTTTCTTTAAAGTCTTATAATGTTTATTTCACTTCAGTTTCACTCAGACCAAGAACAAGAAATAAATAATAGAGAGATATAAGTTTCTGCTTATATCCCAGGCCAAATTCTGCTTTTGTTTGCACAGGTATCTACGCTTGCAATAAAAACAGGAATCTGGACATGATATGCTGTAGCTGCTAATCACAGGAATTATTATTATTTTTTAAATTAGCTGAATATTTAACAGGCCAGTATGATACACGGAAATATTTTTACTAGTTCCAGTGTTTTCAGATCCCTTTGGCAGAGAATGAAGACCAGCTTTGTGATAGTATCAGAAATCCTATTAAAGATAAAATATACAAAAATGGATTATTAGATAGCTTGTGTCTTCATCATTAAAATCACAATTTAACGTGCAATATACAGGATTTTTTCCCCCCTCAATATTCCTAGACATATCGTACATTCTTAAAAGTAAAATAGCCAATACTGCCAGCCTTCTCTGTGCTCCTTATGTTGGGAACTTCAGCATGATCTCAGGAGAACTATTTGATGTCAAGATACCACTTGATAGAGGGAAAAGAGGGGACAGAGCAGCGTCCTCTGAGTTTTAACACATCTCAATCATTTATAATACTGTCCTAAAATGGAAAGTTACCCAAGCAGTGATGCTAACAGACATATCCAGGAGCAAACAATGAAGCAGGGATGCTTGTGAGGAACTGAAGCATGGGGTGGATGGTTTTCCTGAGCGTTTTTGTACGTGCTTAATGTTAAAGTGTACCACAGGAATTAGTAAGAACTAATGGTATGTTAAGTATAAATTGGCTACTGGGCTTCATTCCAGTTACTACCTTTTTGAGTGTCATGACACCAACAGAAAAGACAGTGTGGGGGTATGAAAAAAATAGCTCCCTGTTTCTTTATTTATATCTAATTAGAGTTTATAGCTCATTTTTAGACCCAGATCCTCGGTTGCTCTGGAGTGGAATAGCCCTACTTATTCCAGTGAAATACTATCTGAAAATCTGCTTTAATGTTTGAAATGTGGACTAATCTTTGACTTACATTTGTATTTTCAAAGCAAGGCACTTGCTGCTACTCGCTGCAAAACACCGGGCTCAGAAAGGATTTTTAAGGACAAGGATCTTGCAGAAGAATATAGCTTTTGCTTGCTAACTTTATCAGGTACTTTAATGAGAGCGCAAGCATGGTGAAAAATCTGGGAGAAACAGCTGCCTACTTGAATACAAAAGTCCGTTTTCAGCAATGCTGGTGAGAAGGGTTGTCTTGGAGGCTTATGCAGAAGTGTTGTAAAGAATTGGGGCCATGGGGCCAGATCTTCAGCTGAAAAGGCAGGTAGCTAATTGAGTCCTGATTATAGAAGATCTGCCTCTCAGCCCAGGGAAGTGCTGAACGCAAACCTCTCAACCCGATTACAAAAGTCAGGTATCAGCAGTAAACAAATGGCTAGACTTTCTGAGTCGTAAGGGATTCTGCGCTCCCTTCGTCTCGGTAGATGCAGGAGCGTAGGTGGTTTATTAGTCCTCTGTGGTGTTGAAAATGTTGCCTTTTATTTTTGGAAGGACAGCCGGAGTGCCTGGACTAGCTAAAAGTCATTTTGAAATTGGTTGTGCAATTTTGTGCACCAAGCCCTCGGCAGTGTGTGCAAGCAGGCATGGGACAGCCCTCCTCACTTCTCCTCACTCTGCAAAGGAACAGGACTGGCAAGAGGTTTAAAAAAATCATTCCCTGCATTTTTATTCTTTTTTACCTAAAACTACACTGTCACCTCGTCATTTCTCTTTCTGTGCAAGACAGGCTTCCCTTAGCATTTCTGCTTCAGAATCTTCTGCCGTTATCCAGGCACATACATTAAAGTAAGCTTTACTTCAAAGCAAAGAGCTATCTATGGGCTTAAAGTAGGTTGTTTCATAGGATTTGGACCTATACATTTTAGAAGAAATAACACAATGTAATGACTGAGACTGGCCAGGTGACTGCATCACCCTGTTAACCAACACAGCTGGTACTGCTTTTCAAACAAAACAATCTTTGTCTGCGTCACTGCCAAAACTGTATTTCATAACGTGTTAACTCCTTCATATTCTGCTGTGATGACATTTTCCTGTGTCAGCAAAACAATGTTGGGGCTCCAGTATATTCCCACTGGGCTTGGCTGGATGAAGCATTTACTCCCCGCACCTCGCTGGACTCAGCAGGCTGCCAGTCTGCAATACCTCGATGTGCCTTTCCAAGAGCAATCATTTGCCATCACACCCAGCCGGGAGTGAAGCAAGCGCAGAACTGACAATAGAGCCTATTCCTCGGCTTTTACTCTTGTGTTTTCACACCTGTGACTTTTTAATATTTGTGCTCCAAGTCATACAGTGACTGAGGGACGCTGTCCTCATGTGAGGCAAGAGTCCATAAAAAGGTGCCAGGAGCAATTCTGTCCACATTATTAAGCCCGTTCCCCCCTTCCAATGGCAGCCCATACGACTCAGAGTTACACAGTGTGCTGCGATTGCCTGAGACAAAGATTTCACCTGTAGACTTTTACAGAAAACAACTTTTTTTGAACCAGGAGGTGATTCAGAAAGGTAGAAAGCAGAAGTAGGTTCCCTCAGCGCCAATGGGATTTGGGCACCCGGCCCCTCTATAGGAGCTTGCAATCTCATTCCGGATCACCTTGGTCTCCCTGTTACCGCAGCCCCACTCTGCCGCCAGGGAAAAGTTTTCTGCTGATCACGGCAGAGCCCTTGGCACATGCCTTTCAGATGGTTCAGATTCAACCCTTCATTGTGTCTGTTCATTGCTATTAGGTAACCGTTGTTAAGCTTCTACCCGACCTTTATCTTAGCCTTGGAGATCTCATGGGTAGGGCTTGTTTTTTCACATTACCTAGAATAACAAGTCCCAACCCTTGATTTGGGTCCCTAACAGCAATAAGGAATAACTAAAGTGTTTACCTCAGATTACAGTAATCACATTGGGCCAATGCTGAGAGAGTGCTGAATACTTACACTTTGATTTATATTTTCCCCAGTGGTGTCGAGTGACAACAGATGATGCTTTCAATAAGCACCAGGAATTTTCACCAGGCCAGCTCATGAAGCGGGGAGGGAAGCACACCCTAAATGACTGATGGTTGGATTTGTTTTTCCCATAAGCAAAGTCCAGGCTGGAGTTTACTTGCCAATTCTTTGGAGCTGCTGAGCAACCACAACTCCCACTGAGCAGCTATTCAGCACTCCTCAGCATCTGGCATGCTACAATTTGCATGGATAAACAGTATAAGGATGTCAGAGTTTAACCTGGTGAGCTGTATCAAAGTTGCAGGTAGGTATTCAGCATCTTTCAGCATTTGCTTCCTTAAGCAGAGCACTACTTAAATCTGTATAAGGGTCTTGTAAAGGGCGTGGAGGGGAGGAAAGGGATGAGTGGAATGGCTGTGTCATGTTTTCATTAATTAGGGCCCAGCAGTTATCCTATATATGCTGGAGAAAAATAGGCAGTCTAGGCCTTCTAGATATCTGAAACACAATGAAGTCTACACACTGTTGTTTTTTTCTTCTGCTTTACCACCACTAATCTTCATAGCCTTTAAGTACCAAAGACTGGGATCCATGTTACCAAACTTCAATCATCCAGAAATGAGACATCTGCTCAGGCAAACTGTATTCATCCCCTCTAATGGGAGCGAAGAAAGAAAGGCACCACCAGAGGGTGATTTCTCCCATCCTAAAAGAAGTGTCTATAGGGTGGATTGCCCTCTGGAGGTGCCTGTTTCTCTCTACTGACTCTAGAGACGCTCTTGGTGATCAGGTTAGACTAGGTCTGGCTTTCCAGTAATTACACAAGAGAGATTCCAGCCAAATACTTCAGGATATCAGAAAACTGCTTGGTAGGAATTGAGAACTTTGACTGCACTATCACTTTTTACTTGATCAGTACCTCTTAAATTTAGGGAGTGGGGAGGAAAGGTGAAGGGTCTTCATAGTCTTCTTCAGGTTGCTTTTTGTTTTGGCATTTTTTTGGTTATTTTTGATGACTTCTGATAAGGTAGGATCTGGAGAAACTATTGTTATAATGGCCCTCTCGGAGGTTATATCAGACCAGCTTGCAAGATGTGAGATGTAAGAGAAATGAGGGCTAAAATCATTGTTTCCTCCAGGGCTGTAGGTCACCTAGCAGTATATTTTATCTGGACTGAGCATAACTAGATGATCACAATTTTTTTAATTAATCAGAAAACAAAAATGGTTGCTGGTTTTAGGCCAGCCACAGGAAAATGGATTATGCCTTTGTTGGCAAAGCAAAAATGACCTCCTCACATTTTTTGAACAAACATGGTTCTACCTAGTGAATCTGTAGTAGTTGAACACTTTGTGTTACCCAAGTATGTTATTTCTGACTTACTGCTGAATTCTCCAAAACTATATTTACCATCTTGTGAAGTCATGGTCTCAGTTTTATCTGAACTAATGAGAAAGGTCTAGATTTACAGTGAAATAAGTGAGAAAAGAATGCATGAAGCTTATTAGAAGTCAGTATGCCCTAGGATAGGGGGTTTCTTACAACAAACAATTGTTTATTTCTTACAACTATGCAGATGGATGGGATTGTTCAATACAAATATCCCTTTCATGCAGCTATATGAAAGTTTTCTGAAGGAACAACGCTAATGAAAGCAGGTCCTGCCCCTTGTCTCCCCATTTACCTCTTCCCGCTTTGCCTCCATGGTTCACGGCCCATTTGCATTGCTGCAGCTGTTTGCAGGGCTGTGCTAAGAATGGGAATGTCACTGGAATGACATCAATTTTTTGTTGTTTTTTGAGGTGAGGGAAGGTATTTTTAACTTGGGCTATTTGAATGATTTGATTCCAACACGGCCCAACAAACAGCTGCCTCAGCACAAATACCATGTGAGTGGTGGCATCTGGGCAGGAATAAGAAGCAGGGCCATTTGGCAAGACACTCCTAAATCACCTTTGCTGCCTGAGAAAAAAACAAGTCTACACCCTTAGAGGCACGTGAACAACCCAATGGCTTCATTGCCACTTCTTGATCCAGCAGGCATGAAAGAGTGGGAATTTGTTAGAAAATGTGGGTCTTGGAGAGAGAAGCAGAGAAAATACAAGCTTCTTGCTTCTACGGTTTCTGTAGCCTCAGAAAATGAGTGAGAAATTAAAGTTAATTCCCATATTTTAGCTGGCTTGTTTAGAAACAACCCCTGCTGTTGACAAGAACAGGCATGATTAAAAAATGCTAGCTGGTCGCAAAGCCATCACAGAATCTGTAGGCTATGTTTGTCTGCCTCAAATGTCAAGTGTTACACTTCTGGCACTCAATACTTCCAGGCAGCGGAAACAAAGGGAGCACAACAGGTTATTTTTAAATAGTTTAAACTTTAGTTCAAGCATTTTGTTTTCATATTTTTATGCAGTCTAACTCCTTCAGCGTAACACCTGGCAGCTGTCACACATATCACAACAATATTGTTTCAAGCTAAGAAGCTGCTTATTTTGTATGGATCTTTTTTTTTTATTAGCGGTAACCAACAGAATATTCTCTGAAATAATTGCTACAATTACCTGCCATGGAAATACATATGGTGGCAGACAAAATAATATGCACAGACAAGCTCCATCAGTCACAGTACTAGATACATTACTCCCTTAATAGTGGTCAGTAATGAATTTTAAAAGCCCATTGGTTGGAAATGCCTTCAACAGATTCTCTTTATATTACAATTAACATCATGTGCTTAATGTCTAATGCAATGTCTCTTACATAATGACCTTAAAGAGACCAAATATAGTTCAGAAGATACCAGCCCGGCTAGCTTATTTTGGTATAGGATCTGCACGTCTCTCATGGGATCCAAAGGTCCAGACACTTGAACCAGTGGTGGAAACAGCTTTGGAGAATGGTGTGAGAGAGCAGCTTTCTTCTACCTGTTACTTGGGACAAAGGAAATGCAATTCCCTTATTTGTGTCACCTATCTTTTCCATGACTCAAACAAAACCCCCAGAAATAAGATACTTGTTTAATATTTCACCCACTGCTGCCCCTCACCGGCATTACTTTTTGTTGAGAGTGATTAACTACAGATTTGCATAAAACCTAGTCCCACCACTGTCCAGAAAAATGAAGGAAACCCACGAGGTGAACCTTACAAACACATGAATGTCAAGGCTGCATGATCAGAACAGTTTTTCCTGAATCTATGCACACATCATTCTTCATTCCTCTCAAGTGAAGTTTTTGAAGACCTCTTGATCAATCATCCATCTATCACTTCTGCTCCCTTCCAGCCCTGATGGAGTCTAGTAAAGGAAGGATCATCCTGAGAGGCTGTCGGGGTAAGTGGTACACACTAGCCACCAGTGCCAGAAAGCTACGCACGGCTACCAGTTCTCCTCTCTTCCTCCTACTTCTGCTTCTTCAGAGAAGTAGTTATGACTTCAGATCACCAATTTAAACATGAAGTAAGGACTTTCCAAGAACTTCTCTGAGGCAGTAACCCATCTAGTCTACGTCAGAGAAACTTTAGCTTTCATAGAGAAGTAGCAAACTTACTAATGGCTTAATGTCATGTTTGTCATGTAGTCTTTCCTTTGAGTAATACAGTGTTGTAAATTAAAGCTTTTTCTTCCTCTGCAAACGGTACTTTTGTAAATCCAGTGAATGAGACAGAGTGCCAGTTCAGACTGTGACTCACGTCAGAGCTCCATTCACTGGATCAGATAACGGACGCAGCATAGCTGCGAGCTGTGTAGACACATACCATGCTTTGGAGGTTGGAGCACTGCTCGTATCCTGAATGACTGACTTAGTTGGGCGTTGTGAAAATGCAGCAGGTAGTATATGTGAGCTGTGGACACAGCACACCTTCTCTGAGAGACAAAACCTCACTGACGGAGATGCAGGAAGAAAAACTGTAACATCAGCTAAAGCAACAGGTTGCTATTCTTTAAAGCCACCATGTAACAGAAAAAGAAAGTCTTGGTCACAGTTAAACCATTTACCATTTTCCCTCATCACCTGTTGCTGCTGCCCCTTTTCCTTAGTGTGCTCATTTTTTTATGTCTTCCTTTGCCTGAATCTTCTCCTTACTATGACCACAGTAACTGAAGCTGGTAGCCAAGAAATGACTTTGCTCCAACAATAATACATTGCTCAGTGAGCAGCACCGTGACTTCCTGGACAGACGTCTGTCGTATCACGTCTCACATAGTAATCTCTGCTCACCCATTAGCAATGCTGTCTTGCTTGCACAGAACTCGTCCAACTGATGAGCAGGATATTAAATCAAGCTTCCTTCTGCCCATCTCGCACGGTTCCCAGGTGAAGTCCAAGGAAGCTGTGATAAATACTGCTCTTAAAGCCTTGGATTCAATCACAGTTATTGACTGGGTTGTTATGGAGTATAGGGCACAGATCACAGACAACTGTCACCAGAGACAAGCTTGGAACCGACCTGCATCTGGGCAGGCACCAAGTCCATTTAAAAAAAAAATGGAATAAATTTATTTTATAAAATTAAATTATGAAATTGTGCAGAAATATAAAAATGAATGTATTTTAAAAAACTAAATCTGGTGCCAGACATTGAAAAGCTTCACCATCACTGATGCAGGAAAAAACTACCTTTCCTCAGTAAGGCATTTTGTAATAGAGCAGGTCAAACAGCAAGTGTTTCATCATGAAAAATAGCCACTTCTTCTGCCTGCAGAAGTGCTGAGCCAGGAATGCTCTAAAAGACTGGGTCTGTATTTTGATCACCACCTTCGGTGCTTAAGATAGGCTCAGG
This sequence comes from Larus michahellis, assembly GCF_964199755.1. Lineage (NCBI taxonomy): Eukaryota > Metazoa > Chordata > Aves > Charadriiformes > Laridae > Larus > Larus michahellis. Next base: position 131,592,911 of record NC_133897.1, on the reverse strand, counting down.
CAGATTTTATAGGATGGTCTCTAAATTAAAAAGAACAGAGAGAAATTCAGATCACTTAGTCTCCAGGACTGTGAGATCCTCATTCTCTGCTCAGTCAAAGGTGTGACATCTATGTTGGAGACCTGTAGCTTGGGTTGAACATTGTGGTACCTACCTATCTCCATTGGTTGGTAGCCTGGGATAACAGACTTTCTGAATCAGTCACCGGTCTCTTACTTAATGACCTGAAGATTATTATAAAGATGTCAAGAATATATATCACCTGAGAAGGGATCTAAGACCGATTCCATGTTCTCTGATATGTCCCTCACCTTTTTTTCTGTTTCATTTTGGCTGTACAGGCAGCCACCCAACCTGTAATCCCATTTCAAACACCACGTAGGTGGTCACCGAATCCTGCAGGGTGCTGCGATCCAGCCCCTCCCCTGCTCGCAAGTCAGGAAACCCTAGGGGTGGCATGATACAATACCCAAACACAGGCCCAGTTTACTAATTACTGCCAATGGGATTCTCAATCAGATGATCCATCTCTAAGGTTACAGGATTACAAGCACTGCTTTCCACAGACGAGCGTACAGCTACAAGGAAAGCCTGAACTGTCTCAAGGCAGTAGGATGACAACTAACCGAGTACTTTACAAACAGGTGGCTTGTGTTGTTGTGACACAAATCTACTGTAATGTGATGTAAACCAGCAACAGTTCGTCCATGATTAAGAAGTATTTTTTGTTTAAACTCTGTTTTCCTTTCTGAATGCCTTAACAATGAGCAGAACGAGCGATGCGTGGAGGAGGAGGTCGAGTGGAGGTAGGGTTCGGTATATAAATGAGCTAGTGAGAGAAAGACAACACCTAGGTGAGCCTGGCTTTGTGTTAATTTGAACAGGAGAAATAATTTCGTCCATGCTGTCATTGTGGAGGTCCTTTTGCTAGTAATGGACTGAAATAAATGAAATGTACATAAATCAGATGGCATCTATGACTCACCAGACAAATCACAGAGCAGACTATTTGAGGTAAAACTTCAGGTGAAGTATTTGCCAGTCATATTAATTATGGGAAACTGTTGTCTGAAAGCCAGTCTTAATACATTGCCCTCACGACTCATCACTGCTGCCTCTGAATCACTCAGATAATTCTCAGAAGCAAGGGAGAGAGAGGTGTTTAAAGAGGAACAATCAAGACTTTCCTGATTTTCTCTGCATGTATTTGCTAAACTGAGGGGAAGAAAAGTCTCACCTGGAGCACAAAGTCAAGATGCAAAATGGAAATTTACAGGCAGAGTTTGCCACCAACTAAACATCAGCCCGAGTGGCCTCAGACCCAGCCACTATAACTGAGACTTATAACTAAATCAAATTACAGAGAAGAAAAAGCAGAATTTTTGGACTGTTAACTGAGATTCTTGCATTTAGTGTTTGCCCTGTATTTCAGCTACAGGCTGAGCACTTATTTTTTTTTCCCCAAGTGAAATTTAAGAGATATTTAGGAAGAAGCTTCAAACAGAATTTAATTTGGGCTGATTCATGGGTCTCCTACAAAAGGCACAACTTCACGGAGGGCAGATGACCCATTTTTCATTCAGTCCAAATGTGTAGATTTTTTAACCGTAGAGAAATAAACCCATCCAGTTTTCTACCTAAGAAAAGATACAGTACAAGCATACCCAGACCTAGATGGTAAACGTCAGGTTGACTTTTGCTCTTTGCATTCCCGGATGTTTTATTAGCACTGAACACCGCTGTCGCAGGGAGCAGAGAGCCTTCGGAGCAGCGGCTGGCTTCCTGGGAGAGAGCTGCCTGGGATGTGCCCGCTGCTGATGCTAACAAACTTCTTGTCCCACTCTGGGGGCAAACTGTGAGAAGGCCATGTCAGGTGGGCCAGAGGGGAGGGAGACCCTCACTTAGCATCCTTCCCACAAGATCCGGCCTTGCAAGACTGCCTTCTCTTGAGCAAGCAACCCCTCTCTCTTGGGGCAGTTGGCTTGAAGAGGGAGACTTAGCTTCCTCACCTGGCAGATTGGCAAGACTGAGTTTCCAGTTCGGAGAAGAGGAAGGAAATTATTGTTTGCGTACCACCGCCACGCTAGTGCAATCATCCCAGAGCAGCGCTGCACTAGAATGTGGGACCATACCTTTTATAGAGCGGTGGAAAGGCAGAGGTACATGGGCAGCAAGCACAATGTGATCTCTCTTGGGCTTATTTTTGTTTTAAATGATATTATTTTGTCTGTGTTGTCTGCATATTGACATGACAACCAATTGGCTAAAACTTAGCTAAGTACTGACCTCTCTGACATGTGATTTAAAGCTGTGTCATAGAAAAATATTTGAAGGATCACCAGCTGAAATTGAAGTATTCAGCAGCAGGGCAAAGAGAACTACAGTACGTGCATACAGAGAGGACTCTCCCTACGGTAATTCTGGCAGATGGCATAAGGTTGCAAGCAAGTAATAGAAAATTTTAAAACTAATGAAACAAGATTAACATAGGCCACTCCATTAGTATTTCTCCTCCCAAACAGCTCAGTCCTGATTATATTTTATATCCTCATGGAATTAAAGCACTGTACTTACTGGCAGCAAAGGGAAATTAGATCAGAATACTGTTTGTGGATGATTAACTTGCATTTCCTTTCAAACTAAATGTATGCGCTTGAGTCCTTTGGAGCCACAGACAGCCTCTACTTTGACTGGGAACTTGAGCAACAGAATGTAGGGTCCAGTTCTTCAGCTTAGGTGAAATAAACTGGATAACCAGAGACCCAGGTGATGAATACAAGACTTTCATAAACTCTCATGTTACCACATGAGAGATGTTGCCTACAAAAATCTGTTTAGGCAAAAAACCAAACAAACTCTTCCTTATGGATCCATTGCCCTCTATATTTTAACCCGACTGAAATAATTTGAACAGTTACAAGGTATTTTGGGATCTGCCTTCTTCCAGTGACAACACAAGTAAGTTTTGTTATAAAACACCCGTTTTATAACAGGTTGATTTTTGGGATTTCTCTATTACAAACCAAGGGATAGAGTGGTTCTGCATGTGAAGATGTTTTTAAGGACTACACATTCCCAGAAAGCGGTTTTACTGTTCTTGATGTGCATGGCTTTCTCCAGCTATCAGAGGTCTGCGCAAGGGAATTGAAGGGCAGAACTCAGGGCCAGCTTTTCACATTTGGTTGCTTAATACCGGGCTTGTTAGCTGGGAGCGTTGAGCACTTGCACTGTTAGAAGTGATAAATGCTCAGCACTCCTGCAAACTAATCATACTACTAAAGATGACTCAATGCACATTTAGAAGTCATATTTCCAAGAGCCTGAAGGGCCGTATACCCCTTCAGGTGTGACAGTCTGACAGGTAGATGTCATGAGCATTTACAAAACACACACACATCATTCTTCATATGCCTAAAGCTCCACACCTATATGCCTTGGTAGCATACTCCAGATATAAAGAGTACAAAACCACATGCCTGAGTCCTGAAATGCCAAACGAGTGAATGAGTTTCTGAAGTCTAATGCACAAAATACATATTCTTCTTTCTAGCTCAATGAGCCTGCCTTCTGAGACTGAACACTAGAAGACAACGTAAGACTTGGTGAAGGCTTGCTTCACCTCCTTCTGTAGCTCATCACACAGTCTGTCTCTAAGCTCTCTAAGTGCTTGGTTTGGACTCCAAGATCTCTTTCTCCCTTGCACTGGAAAGGGCTGCTTGTTAATGTCTATGTCACCCTCCACTAATACATTACTCCCCATGGTGGCAAGGCAGCTCATCGATGCTATTCCCACTCCCTGTGTTTTAATCATTCACTCCCGGTGTTTTAATCGTTCCCGCCCGGTTGTCATCTGCAGAGGCTCAGATTAAATTCAAAACACTCCCCCAACTTTCAACCCTGAGCAGAGGCACCCGGTTTTAGAGCAATGACACCTTACACTCAGCGGGCAGATGTGAAGATGAGCCAAGTGAGAACCAGCAGCAGCTGGTGAACTGTCTCTCACTGGAGATGCCTCTTGTCCTCCGTCAGACGCAGGAGCAGCCTGCAGTGACTATACTTCTGACTTAGGCACTCCCTGAAGCGGGATGTGGCTCTCTAGCGGGGAGTTAGCTATTTTCTTCATGCTGAATCATCTCCTTCTGTCCCTTCTCAGACCAAGCAATCTGTACACCCGTGGGCTGCACCTACTGTTGCCGTATCCCTGCTGATACACCCTCCTGCACTCTGGAGGAAATTTCTTGATGCATCAACACAATTTCTTAGAGTGCAGCAGCCCTTAAATAAAGTAAATTTGGGGGATTAACAGGTGGAACTGACCTCTTTTTGCTGCTCAAAAAGAAGGAAATCCCTATCAGTGCATTCTATTAAAATAGCCTGAAAATAAATTATATGCTGCTTTTATGATGACAGTCAAGCAGATCTATATTATTATAAATTATTATCACAGGTATTTCCAGTAATTTTGTTATTTGGCTTTCAGGGGCTTATGACACAAAAAGAAAAAGGGGCAGTGACCTGATATCTCACATGAAAGATAAAGACATGTAAACTGTCTAAACGGCCACCTCACTACACATGGAGAAGAAAATAGGTTTTATGCAAATAGAGGCTGAGACCAAAATGCCTTTCTCCCTCACCTCCTTTCTACTTCATGATTAAATAAATCATAAAGCTGTCACTGGAGACTGCACAGAAAGAGGTCTCAAGTGGTAGAAATGAGAGCTTTCTGCATTTCTCTATTTTTAATTTCAAAAGGTATTTTGAATTAATAAAGACAGGGGGGGTAGGGGGGTGGGGGGGAAGAGCATAATGCACTTCGCATGCCTGATTTCCCAGGAGTACAAACAAGCTCTATGTCCTCTGGTAATAATACAACGAATTTTCAAAACCAAACACAAATAAATGAAAATTAAACTATGATCCATAAATTTAATTGAGATTCACAATGTCCGATGCTTTTCAAATTCAAATTACCACCAGACAGTGCATCTTTTTTGCATAACTTGTGCAGCTAAAGAGTAGGTGACAGCTGCTTTTTTATATGGAGAGATATACTTCAGTCATAGTGCTGGAATTTTGGACACAAAAGCTGAATAATAATTTATCATTTTTCATAGATGCACCATATCATGTTGTACAGTGCTTAGAGTACAGTACAAAAAGTGAGCTGGGAAAACCAAGCATTTTTGTCTCAAAGAATAGACCAAAATTGAATTCTTCTGTAATAAGAGCAAATACCCAAAGGTAACTACAGTTGTTTCACATCAGAGGCCTTCGGTCTCCAGTAAATAAGATTAAACATCCCAGTGGAAACACAGAATTCTCTGCAGATAAGCCATATCCCTTTGGAAATTGAGTATACACATATGTCTTACCTAACAGGAGTGGGATTTTGGAGCTGGAAGAGCTAAATCACGGACAGTGCCTACCAAAAAGGAGCTACTCCACAAGAGATGTTATGGAATAGTTAAGGTTTAATTTACAATATTTGCATTCAGGACAACTTCACTGGGTAGTGAAGTTCTTAGTCCTTGATCTTGTAGATATTTCAGCTCTTAACTAGTGGGACCTAAGGAAAAAAAGCCTTTTCCTACAGAAAAGCATTTTTTTAACAAGGATATTTAAAAGCACACACAGAGCGTTGAGTGTCTAAAGCGTTGGGATCCCCCCCTCAGCCACGTGGGGGTGTATTTTAGGGCCGTGTTTGGTATTCCACACTCACTGGGAATGTGGGAGGGGTGGCTTCGGATGCCTTTGGGTGGAAAAAGGACCTGAAGAGGAGTCCCCACCGTGTGGGGTGGGCTGTGTGTCCTGGAGTGTGAGGGTACTCTCTCCATGGTGGTCTTCCCTCAGGGATATGGCTCAAGCCCTGCTCCCCAGAGGTCCCTGAGGGAGCACCGTTGGTTTGCTCACAGCGGGAATCCTGGCAGCAGTGTTATTCAGTGGATTTTTTTCTTCATGATGTTTACCCCTCTGATGACAACCATTGCTCTCCAGATCTTCCTCCCCCATTTGTTGGACTGAACAAGCTCTTCACATGTCCTGTCAACCCACAGGTTCTCCATCCTGCTGGTCACCTGAACAGCAACTGAAATATAAGCCCATATATCTGAGGGAGTAAACTTATCTTTTCATTTTGAACCAGGGAGATGCAATGTTTAACCATGCAGGAGTAAGCTGAAGGGTGGCGTTTCAAAGGTGTGAGGAAGAAATGTTTTAGGCAGCTTGTATGGTAAACTAGCATGATGGTTTTGGATGGGAAGAAAGGGAAAAAATCCTTTAAAACCATGTAGGAACATCATCAGAGACACTATTTTAACTGTTAGTTAATGGTAAAACAAAATATTTCCTACCCATGAAAGTACAAATCATGTATTGAATCAGTTTCCAAAGATGATGTAGTATGATAAGAAATGCCAAAATTGATATGCAGAATGCTAACTCCTGTGAGAAAATAAGAAGAGTGCTTCACCAGTGTTGTCACGACACGAACTAGTCATTATCACTACGTTCAGCGAAAAAGCTCTGTTTCCACAGCACTTTTCCATTATATTCTTTTAATTGGAGGAAGGCAGTAAAAACAGTGGTGTGAGGAACAACAGCTGGGGTTTCAAAAAAATAAACAAATATGGCATTTCAGAGTGGGCTGTGTAAAAATCACATGCAGGAAAAAAACAAAGTTCAAGTTCACGAACTTAAAAATGATCACTGACACACGACAGAGGCCATTTTGCTTGTGACATAGACACATTTCAGCTCAGATCCACAAACCTGACCACGGCACCATCTCGCGGCAACACCCTTCCTAGATTGGTCACTCTGCCTTTTCTGTTCTTCATCACACCCTGCACCTTTCTGCTTCCTGAGATTTTCTATCCCTTCCTCTGTCTCCATTCCAGGGGCAACCCCATCCTCAGCTGCTTCTTCCTTCCCTCGTCCTCAGAGCCACGTGCTAATCTTCTCAACGTACGCCTTCTCCCAAAATGTCAGTGTCACTTGTAATCCGGGAAAATATCAGAATCCAGCGTCTCCAAATTCACACGCCAACAGGAACTGACATCTTTCCCATGCCCCTGTTTTTATTCCTGGTTACCCAAGGATGAAGAGAACCGGGTACCAGATTGCTGCTTTGCTGTGCCTGAAAACCACTGCCGCTGCTTTTCCCAGACAGTTGGCCACGTCAAACCTTAATTTCGCTCCTTTAATTCCTGCTGGTAAATTAGGAGCCAGGGAAGCAGACCACAGCCAGGCAAGCTCCCAGGGAATTTACCCAATAAGAATTTTACCTGCCTGCAGTGAAGTTTGGCTGCCGAGTCATTAATGGAACTGATACGGAGAAACAACAGCAATTAATTTCATGGTGAATTTACCTGCTTTTGCCAGCTTGGTTGAAATATACTTAAGAAGACAAGATTATAGCTGATTTGGTAATTTTAAAATACTCTTTTGTTTATTTCACTCAAACATTCTCAAATCAAACCCTGAAAAATAACTACTGAAATTTGGGGATCAAATGTTGCTTTTGTTAAGACTGAAGTTAGCGAAGATCCTCCTACCAAATTCAAGTGTCACTGACTAAAGCCTCCAGCTAAAAGATAAATGCCCCTTTTATCATATCTGTATGAACTCCTTCTTCTTCTAACTTTTTGCTCGCCACATGATGGTTTATCATGGTAGGGCTGCTCATGTCTGCTGAATGGTCGACTCTAAAGGAAACAGCATGAAATACTTACTACCCACTTGTGCTTTTTCACACACAGACACATAATCTCCTCTCATCACACTCATACAGGTAATGGCTTTGTTAAAACATACGGCTTAAGCCTGTAAATCAGGATGGTTTAATTTAGAGAGTGCTGCTCATGGGCTGGTAGCCAGGCGCTACAGCAGGAGCAGGTATAGCGTGCAAATGCTTCACACGCAGGTCCCTCAGCTCTGTTCCTTGGATATGTGACCCATGTGGAGTTTGTGCCCGTATGCAGAAGAAGGAACATCCAAATTCAGGTTATCCCAACTCTAACATTATCACTGTAAGGGAAACATCCTTCTGTACCCAACACATCAGTGTCTGTAATCCCACCATGCCGCTGGTAGCCTAATACAGAACTGAAATATTTTATCTTCCTGCTCTTCTTTAATCAAGTCCCAATTATCCTTGGGGGGAACCCTCTTCAACAGATCTGAACCCAGGAAATCACACTGCTTACTGATAGGCAGTCAAACAGACAAGAAAGCTCCGGGTACTTGCATAGCTTTGTGTTCACACGGGGAAGCCGTACGCTGCAGGTGCAGCCACAGAGCTGCAGAAGGTAAAGCCAAGTAAGCCACAGCTGCTCTACCAGTGGTGGTAGGATGGCATGTGGTGTACACAGGCTTTCAACGGGTGACGAGAATGATCCCATGCACAGGATTTGTCTGCTATTAATGCATGCAAATATCTGATTGCGCAGAGGCATCGCCGGCCTCGTCAACAGCTCCTGAGCATGTGCGTGAGCAACTCAGATAACAGGCTTGCACAAGCGAGGTGCACTGGCAGTTAAGCACAAGCAACCATCGGCATGCTACTCTGCAGCTGAAAAGTCAGCCTGTCACACATTGGAACCATCTGTAAATCCAGTGGATTTGCTGAAATGACAATTTACGTTGCTTCCATATGTCTGAAGTTATTCTTTAGCATGCAGAGGAAAATTAAGTCACATTTTCCTTAACAATTGCCATTCCCGCCTTGCTGTGCGTCACAGCACTCTGGGGTGACTTCGGTAGCACTGACCTTGGACGTCGCTGCGGTGGCATTGCTTTCCTTACCACTCCCTGGTGCACTCTCCTCCATCACTTCTGCTGCCGGGGCTTCTCCCTTCTTTGCACTTGTTTCCAGAGAAACAGGAGGCCCTACTTTTCCCAACCCACTCACCGGGGTTGAGCTTGGACTGCTTGATTGTCGTGACTGAGCCTTATACCAGCTAGGGTAAAACAAGGGATCGATGGTTTCTGCTGTGGCCGTCACTTGAGTCTCAGACTCTGGGGTCTGTTGAGAACCACTTGGTGTCACAACCTCATCCTTAATCAGGACAGATAAAGAGAAGAACAAGCAGAGTGTACCACGTTACCTTCCTGCCGTAGCTACGTTGCTCTGCATGCCGTGTTTTTTACATCTTGCTGCAAAGAATAGATTTATCCTAATATATGGCTCAAAAGAATTACAATCAAAATGTGAAGCAAAAGCAACTATCATCTGAATAACATAGATATAGGAAAGAATATATGTTACCCAAAAACCAGAATAGGAGGGAAGGAGGAGGGATTGAAATCCCTGGGGAGGGTATGCTGACTGCAAAAGGAGTGAACAAGTGGTTCCTTAATTCAGATAAACACCCAATTCAACCCTAAAGATATAAAATCTTCATAAGAGCCTCATGAATCGGTACCAGCCACGAATGACAGGTGTAGGTACCTTTGAAAGGCTTGTTGGGTTTTGGGTTAAGAACAACACATTTGCCAATGAATCTGTTGATATAAGCAGTCAGAATAAGAGGAATACAAAGACACTGGAGATAAACCTTTGCCCACCAGTCTTGCTATCAACGCTATAAGCCAAGCATGGTTGCCCTGCGAGGAAGAAGCACAGCCGACTGAACTGCATCTCTCTGCCTGCATCAAGCTTTCGGGGCTCACCCACGTGGTACCTGCTATCACCACAGCATTTCTGCTTTGCCTTTCTTACACCAGAAGGCAAAAGCTGAAATACAGGTATCCCACACCCTGCAACACCCACATGCCACGTCTGACCATCTCCTAATGGCATGTCACAATTGCTGCAACAGCATGCCGTACCTTTGCCATTTTAGCCTTAGAAGTGAGGGCCTTCATGTGAGTGTGCAGAATTACTTATGTCTAGGCTCTTGTTTGCATGAAAACCTACATCAGTTAGGCGACATAAGTTTAGTTAAGTCAGTGCAAATTCTCAAAAGACAAACTTTGGTTAAATCAATAAAGACTGCTTTAAGAGTATCTTCACACAACAGGTGCAAACTCACATATGTTTTTAAATCAAAGCAAGAATGAATCTATAGTATTTTTTTTCCCTTGGTTTATGTGGGGAGCTTGCTACAATCAAAGATTCTTTATGTGCTCTCTTCTTTTCACATGGCCTCCTCAAATATCTTCACAGCAGCCTTTACCCGCTCAGCAACTTCATTGGGTAAATTGCATAAGGGGAGAATTTGCTAAGTTAATTGTATGCAAGGACAGCTAAACTAGCACATGACGTGTATTTTTTTATGTAGGTCTTTTAGAATATGTGGCAATTGTGGTCTCATTCTAATCGCATTCCTTAAGAAAAAGTGCTGGCCTAAATTATTCACACCCTGAATCTGTTTGCGGCTAGGTTGTAAGAGGCAGTTTCCTCTCCTGTTTGGTGTATGATATCCCTGCATCCACCTACACCATAACCTTAGGATGACCAGAGCAGAATGTAGCAAACGCTATTCACAGAAAACAGATTAGAAGCATGATTAAAAATTGGTGGTGGAAAGCTCACTAAACCCAGTGGGAATGCCAAATTCTCTTACTATAAATATTTTAACAACCATTTCATATATAATAGTTAGTCTGAGTTAAATCACAGCAAGCAGAACATCCTTTGTAATGCACTTAATTCCCCAACTGAATCTCTTTTACCTATATCTTATGTATCACATATATATCTCAATTTATCTAGCAGCGTAAGTTTTTGCCTATCAAGTGATATATGCGCAGGTTGAGAGGACAGGATACGGTTGTGTGTATGTGCACAAGGGCAATAAACAATTTTGCTCTCCAGTGCACCAACTCCCTTTGCGGTGCTCCTGACGTGCGGTGCCTACAGGCCACAGGGGAGTGATTTCTCTCTCTGCCAGGGCACACTCAGCATAGCTGGCAGGGCAGCAGGGCACAGGGGACACTCACCTGACCAGCCGGGGTGGTGGGCTGTGGCACTGGAGCAGGTTCGGCCGGGGACTCTCCTGCTGCGTTCTGCGGTTCAGGGTCCTGCTGAGGTGGCTGTGATGCTCTCTCAGCCCCTTCCTCCTCCACCTCTTCCTCCTCCTCCTCTCCTGATGACTCAGTGTGGACTTCATCCAAATCTTCACCATCCACCGTCTCGTCCTCTTCCTCTTCTCCCTCCTCCTCTGGTAGGACATGGGTAAAAGGACAGGACTGAGCACCATGTGAAGATGGCTATAGTCTTTATGTAATTAAAAAGCCATTTACAATTGCATGGCAAAGCTACTGATAATCTGCTGCCTGGCAGAGGATGCAGGCTGGGGAGAGGGCATTGGTGAGGAGCCTGCTCCCACCAGTCCAGACTGGGCACTGCCTTGGAGCTGCCAGCAGGCGCTTCGCAGCAGGAAGGACACCAAACACACACCATTGTTGGAATCTTAAGCTGGCCTTTTCCATGGGAAGAAGGACGGAAAGTCCTGCCAATGCAGTTATCCTCATGAGGGATGTGCAGCATGGCCCTGTACTTTTTGGGGAAAGGATACCTGGTCTGGCACAATCTGCCAGGAAAAAAGTCCCTCTTGCAATTTTAGGTATATGTTTGTTTTAAACACCATTGAAGCCATCATCATAAACCTTTACCAGGTCAGTGCTTTGCAGTACCTGACCAGAGGTTTGGGATACCAATTCCTGAAACCGGACTGTCAAACTTGGTCAAACCGTTGCTTTTGCATCATCTGACACATCCTGCTGTCAGCATTCGTGGCTCGGCTTGTTTCTAGAGGAAGCCCTCTAACAATGCATTTTCTTTTGCGTAATCAGACTATTCATCCTCACAAACACCGGATGTTGTTCAGAACCAGCCTAGCACTTCAGAGAAATAAACTTAGATGGGTGCATTAACCCAAGCTCCAAATTGGCTGCACATTTTGCACAGGTTATGGTTCTCCCTGATTACGTAGAAGGAATGTAGATCTCCAAATTAAGTAACGCCCTCATAGCGGAGAAATATTTCTGCAGACAAATACACTCCTATAAGCAGAATGCCGAATCTCTGCTTCCACGTCCCCTGGCCGCAGAGGGCTTCCTTGATTGTAGAGTAGGAGTTTCAAATGCAGGACTGAACTCCCGGTTGCCAAAGCCCTTACTAATGCCTTGTCCCCAAGAGGCGGGTGTCACGTTCCCCATCACATGGTGGGGAAGTGTGCCTGGAGCACGAGGTCACGATCTTGGCAGATGTACGTGCATGGCAGCAATGTGGCAGCTGTGGCTGATCACAGGGATGAACAGGGGCACAAGGCAGTAAGTCTGGATTGTCCCTTCCAGGACAGATCCCTGGAGGTTCGTGGCCCTGCGAGATGGCACCTGCTGCTCTGCTGCTCACTGGTGCCACAGCTGCTGTCCCACTATACGGACCCCTGTGCTAAGTACCGCTTGTCCACGGGTCCCAACCTACAGGCCGCACGGCAGTCACCCACGGTCCCTCGCAGGGAGCAGCCACACACTCTGAAGTCAGTATAAGTTGTAGCAGGGAAGTAAGCGATGGGTAGTATCTGCATAAGACTTAATTGGGCTGATAAAGGTAAATGTAAATGCACTAGCAGAATCCAGTGCTAGCAAGAAAATTAGAGATATCCAGATGACTGTTACTGCTGCTTTTTAATAGGAGCGATCTGCTTATTTGAAACATTTATCTCCATTAACTTCTTGTGGCTTACTCTCTAAGGTAAAGCATAGATGAGCCCAGATTTCTGTCTACTTTGGTAAATAGAATAGAATAGAATTACGATGCCGCATTATTCTATAGATATATTAAGCATGTTTAGTCATGATGTCATGACAAATGACATGACACAAGATGTTTAAATGCATGAAAGATGATGGCAATTTTTGCTTCCCTCTGTAACTCTTTGCTCTTGAATTTCGATTATGTTTGTTACATTTCTCAATTATTATAAAAAAGACTTTAAAAAAGTATCTTTCTTAAGTACTTTTAGTAGTAAATATTCTGTTTCTTTAATGACTTCTTTGAATAGACAGGCCATACAAATATGGCATCTTTTAAAGAAAAAAGGACTTTACAGACTGAGATAAAAGCTTAATTTTGTGGTCCCTTCATACGAGGAGTTAGTAAAGGCCATGGGCTTAGGAAAATGTTGAGGCCACACAAAAGGTAAGATTAATGGTGTCAACAGGTTATGTGGTTTTTTGACTGTGGTGGATTTTTAATTTTGACTATAAAATGGTCTAGTTATACTTCGGGATGGAGAGAAATATCTGATTCAAGTTTTCCTACTCAGTATCATCATGTAAATTACACAGAGTTGCAATTTAAGAAAGAAATTTAGGTGAAATAAATATCATACCTCTGTCGAAATCAATTTCTCGTATTATCTTTTCTTCTCTACTGAGGTTCACTGTGAATTGGTTCATATTTTCATACCCATCCTCTATTTTTTCCATTTGAAATCCTTTAGATGCTTCAGTAATTCTAAAACAGAGAGATTGGTTATTGGCATTTAGATTTGCAGATAAATCTGTAATTTGTAATTCATTATAAAGATCAAGAGTCTCAAGTTCAAATACTTACTTTTGTAGCAATGTTTTGGCATTCTGTGAAAACAAAAAGGAAATAACTTACTTCTTAAATTGTTCCACTTTTTCAGAGATCTTATGCATTGAGATTTAATTCTTACACTGGCTGCTTCTAAACGCACTAATATGGATCTCATAAATGACAACCATGAGATCTATGAATGAGATCAAATTTGGGTGGTAATTAGTATACAGCTGAGTAAACCTTTTAGTTCATTGAAGACTTCTTAATTAAAATATGAATATGATGGGAAACACATACAACTTCTACAAAAATGAAATGGAAATATTTTTGCTCTTTGTGTGTGTGTGTGTTTGTGGTGAAAAGCAATTGTTCCATTACCATATTTAGTCAGAGTAACTGTATCTTTGGTTATCCATAAGGGCATACTTCTGGAGCCACAAAATTTTATTTGTCTGGAAAGAATATTGTACTCTTTGAAAGCAATTCTTTGATGAAAATAAGGTGCTTTTTTTTTCGTAGAAAACACCCTTCCAGCCTTTAATATAGAGGAACTGTAAACTTGCAGGACAGAAATTCTATACCCACCAATTCAGTGGACAAACTGCTAATTGTTTCCTAATCAGCTCTCCTAAGTTTATAGTAAGAAAACAGAAGAAAAAAAAATGAAGTAAAGGCATAAAAATGTGACTTAGAACATAAATATTTATTCTTGCAAAGTTAATCAATCTGTCAATATGCAAATGAAACATAACTCACAGAAGTTCATATACACATATATTATACGTGGTGGGACAATAAAGATATGTTGGAAAATGTTAAAATTCCTGTTTCTTCTTTGGGGACCAGAAATTCATACACAGAATAGTATGTTTTGGTGCAAATAGCAAATACTCACGTTCTTGGTTTGGATACTATTCACAAGAAGACTAGTCATTTGTCTGTGCTGATGCAAGTGTTTAAAAAATGAGTTTGTATAAACATTCACTCAAAGATGACCAAACTCTGAATGTGCCTAAAATTGAGAAATGCTTAAATAGTATTGCGATAAACCCATCATTCTTTTTCTATCTCTATTTATAGACGCTATACCTGCAAAAACACAGCCATTTCTGGTTCTTCCATGAACTGGATTCCCGATTCAACCAGCTTCGACACAGCTTCCAAATGATCCGCGTACTTCTTCATCAGGGAGCGGACGTGTTCCAGTTTCTCCTCTTGGGTTCTAGTGATTATTTGTGTCATCTCATTTTTTCTTTCTTCCAGTACAGAATAGAGATAATCAAATTTTTCACATAGCTGCTCTTTCTGTCGTCTGCAGCATTCCTGTGAATCATTTGGTTTATGTTAAACTTGTTATGTTCTTAAAAGAGTTTCTATTTTTATAGTTACTTGGAAGCATTTTCATCAAAGAAATTCCTCTTTCTGAACAGTGCAAAGGATTCTGAATGACCCCAGAGACTTTTATAATTTTCAAAGTCCAAGCTATTGGAACTATAGTTTTAAAACTGTTCTCGAACTCTGAGTTTCAAGCCACTGAGAGCCCCCAAACAGGTTATTGTATAACTTGTCAGTCTGCTAAAAAGTTGTGCAAGGTATTTATGATGTCTGCAGCGATACATCAAAGTCTGCAGAAAAAGTCACCACCCCCACCCCCCCCCATATTAGCAGCTGTGTTCAATTTCATGAACAGAATGGTTTTTAAAGGAGCAATCATCTCAAATCAGCTCTGGAGAACTTTCTTCTTCTACCAGAGAACCTGGAACTGTCCTGGCTGGGCTTGATTTTCACATACGCCCTCTTAGACTCTATTTTGACAATAGGTGTCCTTTATATTCCATTTACTGTGCACTGAATGAGGTAGGGGTACCACAAAGAAAATGGTGTGTGACAAAAGCACAAAGACAAGAAGCAGGAATCAGTTGCAACCCTACCTTCAGGCACTGATTTTCACATTATTTTTTGCAACGCTTTTGTTGTCCTTCCAACCAGGCAACATAGCATATTTCACTGAGTAAGGAGGCTGGGTTTGATGACTGCTTTATTGAGCGCTCTCTAACAAGAACACACTGCACTTGCAAGGGAGGATTTATGGGGAGGAAATCAGAGACAGGTTATCTATAATGTCTGAGGTCTACCAAACAGAAGTACTTGAGTCATCTGTGTGCCCTGGGGCACCTGTGTAACCTTATTGTGATTATATCTGGTTGTGGATGGTGGTGATTATTTAAATCTCTTTCCTAGGAACTGAGGCTGAATCAATGCCTCGTCTTCCTCCCTTGAGGCATAAGGCAGAGATCCTGGCAGCACAGGATTATTAACAGTCCCACAGTACTTTGGGAAGTGATAAGACTGATTATTGATAGCACTTGGCCAGAGAGAATCCCACTTTTTTCTTGACTTTCAGCCATAACTCTTTCCTACGAATGGTGACAGTCTGCTCTGTATCATTCAAAGGAGAAAGCCATTTGAAGATGGACGTGTGGCCAAAAGTCACTGTCTAGGTTCAGGGGTGGGAAGTGAATACAGTTCTTGTTGCATTGTCCCAGGTATCCACCTCTGCTTCCCAATGAGGAAGACTAGGCTAAACAGGCGCTCCTAATTTAAAACTCCTTGTGGAGGGGCAGGGTATTCCTGCCCTTCTGGAGGTCCTTGCCACTTCCCAGAAATTCCTAAATTAGTGAATTATAGGGTGGGGATAAGAAAGCTTTCAAACCAAGTGAGCAATGGTTCCTGGGTGCCATTCTGTCGTTCAGACCTCAACTAATCTTCCTCTTCTCTTTCACTCCTCTCCTAGCTTTCTCCCAGTGTTTCCAGCCATTCTACTTGCTCCAGTTTCCTCTTTGGTTCAGTCCACAATGAACTCCTCTGAAATGTCACTCAGATCACTTGTTAAACAACCTTAATTTCAAGACAGGTGTGCGCTGCCTTGGCCATTTGACACAGGACAAGCGTTAGGGGAAGAAGAGCAAGAAAGTGACAGCAGGGTGCCCTGAGACGTCCTTCTCTATCTCTAAACTCGAATATATACTATTTCCTGCCAGCAGATATTACAGAGTTGTGAACCTCAAGAGAGTGCAAAACAGGTTCTTAACTGCAAATGCTGAAATATTTCCGAAATATTCTCTTTCTTTATAAAATGGTCCTATACGAAGTCTCTGCCTGATGGAATTACGCTAATCAGGTTCTGAGTAATGAAAAAGGTTAACAAATACATGACTTTCCATTCTAAAATGTTCTCAGCCTTTTTGTTTTTAATGTGTGGTTACAGGGGAAAAAAAAAGGAGTCCCTGCCACTGAACATGAGTTGCACTGCTTGTTCTGAAGTAGCTGTATTCACTGGCCTGCCCTATTAGCATTTGAAAGAAACACTGTAATTTTTGCTTCATTATTTGACTTCTATCGTTTACAGGGCTAAACTCTACTTAATTATTTGTTATTGTTTTCCAGTATTTAGTATTTTATATTCCCTTTTTTTTGTTTTCAGTATAATATGTGAATTCGGTCTACCTTTCAATCAGTCAAAGTCTATACAAGTATTAATCAGGTTTTTCTCTTTGTTTTTCTCTTTTTTAGGCTTGGAGAGGAGCAATAGCTAAAGATAGAACTGTAGACTATTTCTTGCTCCAGCTAAAAGGAAAATGATCATGTATTTTCTGCTAGAGCAGATATTTATTGCTCTCCGCAAAGTGTTAAGTAGAGAGAAGAGACAATCCTGGATTATAAGCATTATTTCCACGTGCTCCATAGATTTCCATTTAAGATCCAGCTCCAGCTGTAGCTTTTCATCTTCAAGGACAAACTGATGTCAATTCAGACAAAGCTCTTGTATGGCAGGAAATGTGATTTGCTTGGAATGTAACATGGAAGTGCCAAGGTAAGATCTAAGATCTATTTTCTGCAATCTTTGACTTTAAAGGTGAAAAGCCTGTTAAAACATCTGAAGGTAAAATGGCTGCACTTTCTTTGGGCTTCGAGTTTAAAGGTTAGACTTTAAACTGAGTGGATGACTCTGAGGAAGCTAGTTTCAGAAACTGTTGTATTTATGAAGGTATTTTTAGCACAGTGTTTTCTCCATACTTCAGACTAGATGTTTGAAGTTTTGTTTCTGGTTCAGCTAGTTCAACTTAAATGAGTATAATCTTTTCCTTTTGTATCATTCAAATTTCTGCAGTTAACCTACTTGAAAGGCTTGTTTCTGTCTGCAAAGTCCTGATAGCAGCCAATTTCATCCTGATAGCAAGATGTGAAGGCTTCCTGACTACAAAGTTCTGATTGCTGCTAATGCGCTCCCTCATTTACTTGGGCTAACGGTTTTACGTTCTTTGAACCAAACCTGGACATTCTCCGTTCTTCTTTGCTCTGAGGAAATAGGAGCCTTGGGCAATCGTGTACATAGAGAGTGGTATCAATTTTTCATACCAATTAGAATCTATACGTCTTGGATTAACTTCTTTTTCTCCGCAGTTTCTCTTTTCTGCTCCAGCTCTGAAGGGTCAATATAATTCTAATTGGGCTGAGAGGGATGCAACTCCTTCACTAGATGCTTCATCAAACTCTGATCATAAAATCAATTCATATGAGCTCCTTTCAGCCTATTGCTCTGTGATGCTCAAATTGGTCAGAGCTGATATTTATATTTGCTTTGCCAGTGCAAGCTTCTTGGAGGAAATGAACACCACTTCTGCTATTGAACAACAGAAAACTAATTCCAGCTCTGTCAGAGCAAGACCTTTAACCAGAAAATCCCGATTTACAGTAAGAACCCAAACTCTTCCCTCCCATGAGCAACAAAACAAGGCGCCTTAAAGGACAACATAAGTATATTAAATAACTGCTTCTGCATAGCAGGCAAAGTAAGCAAAGACAGAGCTCACTGACATACCTGGGAACTGTGCTGCGGCTACACTGTGGCTGGGACTAAGGCTCTGCTCACGGGACCAGTCAGGCCTTAAACTAATCTTTTACAGCTTTAGCAGCTGATCTTAAGATATCAAATGAACTGGGAGCTGATGGCATTCTGTTGGATCTGCTTTTAACTTCAGTGATATCCTATGCCACCGAGAACGCTGACAAGACATGCTGATGTGGATTATCCTTACTCTTTGTCCTCAGCCACGTGGCCAATGTCAGAGGCAGGGCACCAAGCACAACGTATCTTTAGTTGAGGCAGTACAGCTGACACTGTACAAAGCCACAGGTCATGGTTTAGCAAAATGATGTGGGAATGCATGTGGGTAAAGTGAGGTCTATTAAAGAATGATCAGTTTAAAAGATGCGACTTCACACTGAAATATCCGCGTTTAAAGGGTTGGTACCTACCTCAACCGTCTTGCAGGTCTCCTCCAGCTGTGTGACTATCCCTTGCACTCTGTCATTGCTCCCCACCAGGACTGCAATGCCATCACTCAGCTCGGACTAGGCAGTAAAAGGAGAGCAAGCGGTAGGGGGTTAGACATCATCACACTTCAGGGTGTCACATCTAACTGTGGGGAGCAGGGGACGAAGGAGTCGTACCAGGGTATTAGCTCTTCTTTCCACCAGAACTGAGGAAAACTGGAGGTTTGCCTGCCCATAAGTTACCCACTAGTACTTTGACATTTGTTTCCTTTCCCAAAACACTGCAAAAACATTGATATTTTGAAACTTTTCATGGAGGAGAAGATGCCATTTGGAAAGGAGGAAGCACTTTGTTCTAGGAGGCCCTTCTAGATGCTTTTGTCCGAAGTGCTGCGTGTTAACAGGCCCAAAATATTCCCTTTGGGTTTCCTGAGAGAAAAGTCTTTGTCTCTTGAAGGATTTTTTCGGCGTGGGGGGGATGTCTGGGTCTAGACACACCACTGTGGTATTTCCTTGATGACTGGTAGCTCTTGACTCTGGAGAGAAGAGGTGGCCCATTGACCTGGAGGGATCAGGGTATTAGAAAGCCCCCAATGTAAGGGCAGTGGGGCTGGGGCAGTGGTGAGAGGGGAAGGGAGAAAAGGATGAGGAGAAGGTGAAGGCTGAGCCACTGGCACGAGGGAAATGAGTGGGAGAAGGGAATGGCCTGAGTGTGGGGAGGGGGATGACTGTGGGGTGTCTTTAGAAGAGGAGAGACAGAGAAGCTAGCCCCTAGGGAACTTGGTGAGGGTGCTGGGGAGGGCGAGGGGCCCTAGGCACACAGAGGTAGTAACAGAGGCAGCCGTGTCCATGGCCTCCACAGCTTTGTAAAGGATCCTTTGAAGCACGCATCCAGCAGCCTCCAGGTTACGCCTCCAGTCTTGGGCATCACAGCCCCTTTCTGCAGGCACGCTGGGAAAGAAACCACTGCTTGCAAATCTCCACACAAAAGGGAGTGATCAGGGACATGGATTCAGTCCAAGAAATTTCTCCCCCTTCTCCCTTCCTTTTTGATTGAAAAGCAGGTTTGTAGCTACTTTCCTGAAGTGGCTTCTCATTTGTAGTTTCCACACACAAGCATCTGTGTGACAAAGTTGGAGGCTGGGATTGCAAACTTGGCCTGTCTGATTGCTTGCCCCACTGGGGCCCTCCAGAAAAATGAGCTGTTTATCTCAGGAGGATAACCCAGTGAGTCAGGTTTTAAATTAATACTGTATTAAAAATAAACAAGTCTTGTACTGGTGACAGCAAGGGCAGAGGATGTTAGGTACATCCTGTGCTGCCAACTATTGAATATTCCTGCATTCACTTGCAGAAGGAGGTTTTTCACTTAACTTTTCTTAAAAATGGGATGCGTAAAGGCAAAAGTGCCTGATAGATAACTATTTGATTTGTAATGGTCTGCTCTCTTTCCAGTTCATGTGTCAGAAATCCCACTTGTATTTCTGATCTAAAAGCATTGACAAAAAGAGATTTGGAACCTCAGAAGAGGTATCCTCAGCTTCATATCAACTCACTGTCTAAAATGTTTACTCACTATACTAACAAAAATTGGGACACTCTCATAAATTTATTTTTCTGTGTTTCTAAGCAGTTCCTACAGATTTGTGTGAGCCTTTCACTCACACACAGGAATGGCAAAGGCACCCCTAGGCCCCTTTGGAAAGTCCCAGGAAGCCCACAGGAATAATTCCCTGTCAATTGTCCTGTAAGTTGCTGGGAGGACTATGTGATGCAAAAAGATATTTACCTTCTGTCGCTGGTAAACGTTTGTGAGAGGAGCAACTTGACAGTCTTTGTGGGCACCAAAGACTTTGCACAAGGAGCAGGTGGGCATTTCACAGTTCAAACAATAGATATTAATTCTCTCATCTTCGTGCTCTTCGCACATGGGCTGGTCGCACTTCCTTTCGGGTCTGTGAAAGAAAACAAGTTTAAAGCAAGCTTCGTGGTCATGAGTTTCTGATGACAACACTTAGGGTATCAGCACGAAATAGGGTACATTTGTACAGCAGTGTCTGAGGCTGACCTGAATACGCAGCTGTAGACTTAAACCTGACACACAGGATGACTAAATAGATGGTGGTACAGCTTAATGTCCTGACACAACAGGATGTGATGGCAATATAGGAACATGACTTCACGTGGGGATTCCAGCTGGGAGTGAGACTGAACCTTCGCTCATATTTAAAAATGTAAATAACCTCACTAAGACTGATCTCAGACTACTCACGTACTTTAATCAGCAAGTTATCCAATATCTGTCTGAAATATGAAACATATGTGATTCCTTTAGAGTTCATCATGCAAAATGTTGGTCACTTGGCCTTAACGCAGGAAAGCTCTTATTCAGGGGGCTAATTTGAAGTGAGAGTTGTAGGTATTGGTGGACCTTTGTGCTCTTAACTTTATATTTCTGCTGATGAGCTTTGTGAGACCCAGGTCAGGACTGTCAACATCAAACAGAACTGTGTCCGTATGGCCTTTACACTAGGCCAGGAACCAAAATAAGGTCTCACACAAATTAATTTTAGCTTGGTGGCAGGTGTCTAGCTTGTACAGTGTTGAACCTTTTAACAGTAGCTACTCAATTGCACCAGCCACCAAGGGCACGGGTTACACAAGAAGTGCTCCTCTCCTGTGCCAAGCCAGGAGCTGTCACCAGACTATAGCTCCGTCCTGATATTCTCTTCACTAAAATGATTTAGCCATATACACACAAGTCAACCCCTGCTATTTTAGTTGCAGCTTCCTCTAAGTGAGCCACTTAACTGACATTCCCAGTGCAAGTGAAAGCTCTGGTCTAGTCGGCGTGGGCAGGCTGATGCGTTTCTGAGCCCATGCTTCAGGCTTAGCACCCTGAGCAGGTCTGCGGCAAGCACCTGATTGTGTGAGGATGTGGTACCAGAGCACAGAGTTAGTAGGTTGATGGAGAAAGCGTACCAGGGGGTTCAAGCCTCCAAAGGTTGCCACTCCTACTGTGGCAATGTTAAATCTTTCCAATATAAGCCACTATCCCTTTCTGCTACCATTTGGAAGGAGTACTATGGCTATGACCAGTAGCAAGTGGAGCAATGGCATCATAGAAATACATCTTTTCATCATTAGAAAATACTTTCCAAAACTATAGAATTTAATGGAATTAAATGGCAACGATTTTTTACAAGCCATTCTACAGAGCTCTGTAGCAAGGAAGCAACCAGTCATTCTATTACAAGCATAAAAAATTATGGAAAGATCACTATTTTAGATTATATTACAATAGAGTTTTTCCATACAGTTTGGTAGAGTGGACATGGCACTTATTTTTTTAATGACAAAGTGCAGGTTTTCTCTTCTGAAGAGAATGGAATGCGATCCATTCCATGCATTTAAAAAAAGATCAAGCACCAAAGAAAATGTCTCATGCATTCATATTTTTTAATTTCAGGAGGGCACTGGAATTTAAAGGGTTCATAAGGAAAAATCTGTAATCTGCAATATAACACAATATAACAGAACAAAACAAGGCTGAAGGAAGCCTGTATTATTTGCGTCCAATTTCCAGCATACCTTCACATAAGGCACTCAGTGTGTCAAATCCAGAATCATTTCAATGCTGGTCAAAAGAGGTGTGTCTCCACTATAAGGAATGCTTTACATTGTTTTCAGATGACTGCAAAGAACCCCTAATATATTCATGCACCAGTGGGAGGGCCTGCATGCAAAAGCAATAGCAGACAATGAATTTCAAAGTGATTAATTAAGCCTGAAATAGCTGTTCTTCCTGCAAATATTTACAAGACCAGAACCAGAAACTACTAGAATGTTATCTGACACTGGAATGGTGCCACCAGCTTGAAAGACACATCGCACGGTGCAAAAAGGTGACGGTGTCAAGCAAGTTCAGCAAGAAGTAGTGGAGCTTCAAAGGTGCTGCAAAAGGCTGAAAGAAACCTGGCAGAACTCCCTGAACTAGTGGGGCCCTCAAAACAGTGACAGAAGACTAGAAATAAACAGATCTATTCCCTAGGCTTTGCAAAAGGAGAGAGTTTGAGCAGAACATTCCTTGAATTCAGAGATCCTCTAGGTCTATGTAGCTGTAGCAAAGGCCAAAACACAACCCCTAAGTTTAAAATGGTGGCTGCTCCTGAAACGGATGATTAAAGAGTAGTCAGTAGGAACATGACAGCATGGCTTAGGTAGAAGAAAAGATTTATCATAAGTGTGCTTGTGAGCAAAGAAATGGCAGGCAGCTTATATGGCCTAAATCTTTACGCTCTTGTTCTCTGACTCTGCTCTTTGAGATGCTAAGCCTGTGTTTGACTGCTACAAGCTTATTCTTTTCCATTAAAATTGGGTTTGGACTTTAATGTGAAGAGTGTTGTGCATTTTTTATGGAAAGGAGGATTCTCAGCACTGGTGAGGCCATACCTGGAGTACTGTGTCCAGTTCTGGGTTCCCTAGTAGATGAGAGACATAGACATACCAGAGAGAGTCCAGCGAAGGGCCCTGAAGATGATTAAGGGACTGTAGCATCTCTCCTGTGAGGAAAGGCTGAGAGAGCTGGGACTTTCAGCCTGGATAAGAGAAGGTTCAGGAGGATCTTAACAGTGACCTTGATCTTATCAATACCTTCAGGTATTTAAATACCCAAAAGGAGGGTGTAATGACAATGGACCCAGGCTCTTTGCAGTGGCACCCAGTGATAGGACCAAGAGGCACTAGACACAAACTGAAACACAGGAGTTTCTCTCTCAACATCAGGAAACACTTTTTCACTGTGAGGGTGACTGAGCACTGGCACAAGTTGCCCAGAGAGGTTGTAGAGTCTCCTTCCTTGGAGGTATTCAAAAGCCATCTGGACATGGTCCTGAGCAGCCGCCTCTAGGTGGCCCTGCTTTAGCAGTGGGTTAGACCAGATGCCCTCCAGAGGCCCCATCCAACCTCAGCCATTTTGTGATTCTGTGATTTGGTGAAGAAATGCAAAGTTGCCAGGAAAATAAAGCAACACAGTTTAATTATGGACATAGTAAGACCTTAGCCAAACTGCTGTTCAATTAGAAGACATGTTTTCCTTAGGATTTCTACAAATCCAGAAAGGTCTCTACTGAAATCCTGAATCCCACTTTGGTATTGTTTTTACTGAGGACCCTAAGATAGCTGTAGCCATTCCTGTACCATTACATCACCTAGTGCCTGCACCTGGTTCCAGCCTGGATGGAGAGAATCTACATGACTGTATGAGGCACAGTGAGGTCATTAGTGAATGTATTAAACTGTATTGGCCCCAGTATCAATTTCAGGCATACACCACTAATGACTGGTCTCCACCTGACTTCATGGTGCTCACCATAATCCTTTGAGTCTGGCAGTTCAGCCAGTTTTCAGTCCACCTCACTGTCCACTGGCCGATCTATACCTTAGTTCATCAGTTTGTCAATAAAGATGTTACAGGAGACAGTGTCAAAAGTTGAGATAAACAACATCCCCTGCTCTCCTCACGTTCACTTAGTCATCTCACTATAAAAGGCTATCAGGTTGGTCAGCCATGATTTCCCCTTCTTAAATCCCTACTGACTATTTCTAATCACCTTCTTGCCTTTTATATGTTTGAAAACAGTTTCCAGGAGAGTTTACTCCAGCAGCTTTCCAGGAACCGGTGTGAGGATAACCAGACTGTAGTTCCCCGGATTCTCCTTCTCACACTTCTTGAAGATTGGAATAACATTTGATTTATTCCAGTCCAACCCTCAGGAACCTATCCCAATTACCATGACATTTCAAAGATTGTTGAAAGTGGCCTTGCAACGACATCAGCCAGCTCCCTCACCACTCATGGGTGCCTCACATCAGGGTATCCATTTTTTTTTAAATATTCTGTAACCAGATCCCCCTCCACTTAGGGTAGGTCTTCCTTGCTCTAGACTTTGCTACTGGTCTCAGGGGCCTGGGATTCCTGAAGGCCTATCTTACCAGTAAAGACCAAGGTGAAGAAGGTATTGAGTACATTGGCCTTTTCCATGTCTTTTGTCACAGGAGCCCCTGCCCCATTTAGCAGTGGACTCACACCTTCCCTAATCTTCCTTTTGCTGATGATGTACCTGTAGAAGCTCTTCTTGTTAGCCTTCACGTCCCTTGCCAGATTCAGTTCCAGGTGGGGTTTGGCTTTCCTGACTCCATCTGTACATGCTTGGACAGTGTCTTAAAATATTCCTGAGTCACTAGTCCATCTTTTTTTATCTTCTTTTTAAATGTTTTATTTTTATCAGGAACTTCTTTTTAATCAATGCAGGTATCTTGCCAGCATTGCTTGAGTTCCTGTATATGGGCATGGACCATTCTTGAGCTTGGAGGAGACAGTTCTTGGAAATCAACCACAATGACGGACTCTCCCAAAAGCAGTGAAAAGCCCATCAATACTCAGGGCAGAAATGAGGCTTGAAAAATGAGAAGACAAAAAAAGTTCATATGGACATAGGGATTCCTGCAGCTCTGTTACACTATTACTATCATGAATGCCTGGCCCAAGAAAACCACTGGCACAGGTGAGCTTGGGGCCTTGTCTCTGGGGATTTGGAGAAGATCCAGGTGATCGCTCTCCTCATGGCACAGTCTGTGGGTCTTCTGCAGCTCCCTTGCTTGGCAACCTGTGGGCAGGGAGCCCATCTCCCTGGCCCAGCCTATCTGAGGTCCCCAGGCATCCCTGCAACCTGTCCTGAGAGCCATGTCCTCCCTTGGGAGCTCTGGCTGAGGTCTCTGAGGTGTCAGGGATAGCTGCTCCTGGTGGTGCTGGCTACCCCATCCTGCAGCACGTCACCACCATTGCAGAGCCCACGCACGCTGCTTTCAGCCCAGTGCCTGGTCCCTCCTGTGCACACTGCTGCACACACTGCTCCATCTGTGCTCGGGGCTGCAGGGCCAGCCTGCACCTGGGGCTCTCCCTGGTAGATGCAAGGCAGAAAAAGCGCTTCACCCTCTCTGATCAGGTTTCAGCTGGAAACAAAGCACTTTTTGATCAGGAATAGCCAGCCAAGCTTGTTAGAGGCTGCCAGAGCTTGCGACAAGTCACAGCCTCCTGTTGCTACTCTTTCCTGGTGGCAGCAGGCACCCTGATATTCCTCAGATGGTTCAGGTAATCAGTGGCCTACAGACTTTCAAACACTGGTTTAATTTTTCAGCCAACTCTGTTTCCACTGGGTTCGGTCTTTTGCCCTCCTTTAAAGTTTTGTAAGAGCCACATCCTGTTTGAAGGTTTCTTTCCTTGCATTACTACTAGATTCTAAATTGGGCAACGGGCTACGCTGCCATCAGCTGGAATTTGATGAGCAATGGGATAAAAGACCAGATGATGTGATTTTTTTCTAATAAGAGGGGCTGTGTGTGAAGGCTTGGGCAGACCCTCTCAACCCCACAGCCCAGATCCTGTCCCAGCTTTTATTTAAAAAAAACCCCAATTCCTTAATTCAAATAGAAACTCAAATTTAAAAAAAATATTTTTGAAATAAATTATTTTCACCTAAGCAGGAGACAAAGCTTGCTCCTGAGCTGAATTCCCCTCACTCTCTCCTAGGTTCATGTGAAATGCAGCTAGGAGCTGGCATCATTCTGGCACATGCAGTTATGGTGAATTGTACCCACAGGAGGATTTGGGGGTGATGAGGGCTCTGACTGGAAGTCATGGGTGCTGCCAGTTTGAAGGGATGTCTTGGGAAGAAACAAGGAGGCAAAGGTCACGTCTCACCCCTCCTCTTATGTACCTCTGCCAGACCCCAGCCATCCCTTCGGAAGAGACTGGTACAAAAGGAAGAAGCGGAGAGGACTTGATTTCCCTTGACTTGTTGGGTTTGGTGGGACTGCAGAGAGTAAAGCCATGGCAGATCTTGCCTACACTCTCATGGGAGCCTGAGGAATGTTAGGCAGAGGGAGATAAGCAGCGGAGGCATACAAAATACCAAATAGTTTAGATAATGCTGCTATGCATTGTCGCTGCTACGTAACCCTGATTATAACTTTCATCCTAAGGTCATATGTGAAGGTTAAATAAGCACCTTAGCAGACCAAATAAATGAACCTTTTTGGACAAGTATCTAAACTAATATATGCTCATATTTTTTTTTTTTTCTATTCTCACCTTTTATTCATCATGTTGTGTTTTACTTTTGTGGAATTAAAAAAATATCTACTAAATCTCTTGCATTTTTGTTTAACTGAATTTTGTTCCAATTGCCCATGAACTACATAGGAAAAGAAGGTGCATTTCTTTATTTTTGAAGTTAAATACAACTGCGAGCTGAAAAAAAAACAACAACCCAAAACCAATAAAGACATGAGGTACACATGTCCAGCTTATTTGGTCAAAAGCAAAGTCCACCACCACAGCTTTGCTGATTCATTTCCTCTGAGATTTTCCTGACTAAAATAATATTTGGGTATCAATGACACACACAAGGGCAGCTGACCTTCTCTTGGCACTGAGTGTGAAGGGCAGCAGAAAGGACAATTTTAAGCCAACTTTGTGCTCTCTGAAGCTTTGGAGTTCCAACCTATGCTCAGTCCCCGATGGGATTCAAACAGCTGAGAACAGCCAAAGCCACCATTGGGCTCTGAAACTTCCTCTCTGCTGGTGACTGTCCTCCTCTACCGGAGGAGGGTAGAAGTGCCCTAAGTCACCAGAGGCTCCAGGCTCCAACAGTTGTGTCCACCTGCTCCAGTGATATCACTTCATTGTGCCTGTGAAACCCAGCCCTTTTCTGGGGTGGGATGGGAAGACTGTCAGAGAACATGGCCAGAATTACACCTTCCTTCAGGTGTACAAAACACCTTGCCACACGAAACTGGCCCTATGTATGCACGCTGGTGGCAACAGGTGGCTTCCCTGGGTGAGAGCTGCTTGCTTGGCATCCAGGGACCAGGCTTAGCCCCTACTAAGTTCCCCAAGGTGGTACCATCTGCCCGACCCATCTCAGGGCAAAAGAGATGAGAGCGCAACATTTTTCTATTGCTGGATCTGTTACACATACAATGCAGGCAATTAACATTCAGGAGTAATCTTACTTTTTTAGAATTAACCCATTCCTCTGCCCTGGGGGTCCTGATTCTTGTGCACAACCACACAGTGCTGATATGTATTACTTCTGGCTACTCCTTCTCTTTATGGAGTCCTAAATATGGCTTGATTTCATGAGTTCACATCCCAAGCTGACAGGAATGGAATGGAGGTTTTTTTAATTGAGTTTTGATTTGACATTATAATGCAGGGTATCTTCTGAGGAAATTCACTTTTCTTGTTTGTGCTGTCTGTCCCTCAGGATTTTCTAACAAGATTTGAAATTTCTTTCCCTTTTTTAGCATGAGAATACACAGGTTAAAGACAAATAAGAGTCATCTGAGCTGCTTTTAAAATAAACAATGCAAACCTAGCTACTTTTCCCTTATTCGTGTGAGTAACCGTGCTGACCTCAAGGACTGTGCTTGCGTGGGTAAGTGTTCGTATTAATAAGCATGGCACAATCCTCTGCTATAAGTGGAAGCAGGGAAATTCAGCATCTATTTGGACGTGGTTTTCTTCACTCACTGAGAGCTGGCTTCATTGCACAGCAAACAGCAGGCACACATGGCAGCACGATCCCTTTCCCCACTTGTGGAGAAAAAACTTGTGGAGAGTCAAAACTTGTCCTCACTTGTGGAGAGAAAACAACTAAATCAACCTCACATGTGCCAAAGCAGAAAGACCAAAAGCCACCAGTCTCCTAAGCCATGTCTGCTTTTTGTGGCAAACCTCCCCTGAAGGGCACACGCTCACTCGTTACCTTGTGGACTCCTGCTTGTAGATGTCGATGATGTTCTCCACCAGCAGATTCCTCTGCAGCCCGTAGACGCCGTGCCGGTCGAGGACCACTTCGTGCCTGCAGGAGGGACAGCGAAAGCGGCCCCCCGATGCCACGGTTGTGCCTCCCCTGGTCGGCAGGTAGGGGTTGGAGGCCTGCTCTTGCCAAGGAGCACAAGGAGAGGTGAGTAAGGCCATGAAAAAACACAAAAAACTCTTTCAAAAAGCACCTCTGCCAGGTGAGGGGCTGTTTCCTCAGGTCACACAGGTGGCCATGCCTCCCCAGCCAACAGGTGACACTTTATCTAATTTAGGGCGACCAAGATGATTAGGGGATTGGAACACCTCTCTTATGAAGAAAGGCTGAGGGATTTGGGTCTCTTCAGTCTGGAAAAAAGATGGCTGAGGGACCTTATCAACACTTCTAAATACTTAAAGGGTGGGTGTCAGGAGGATGGGGCCAGGCTCTTTTCAGTGGTGCCCGGGGACAGGACAAGAGGTAACGGGCACAAACTTGAGCATAGGTTCCCTCATTCCACCTAAACATGAGGAGGAACTTCTTTACTTTGAGGGTGGCAGAGCACTGGCACAGGCTGCCCAGAGAGGTGGTGGAGTCTCCGTCTCTGGAGACATTCAAACCCCGCCTGGACGCATTCCTGTGTAACCTGCTGTAGGTGACCCTGCTCTGGCAGGGGGGTTGGACTAGATGATCTCCAGAGGTCCCTTCCAACCCCTACCATTCTGTGATTCTGTGTAATCTGCTGTGAGCTCAGCCCTGGCCCCTGGGGACACTCAACTTCTGCTTTAAATCACACACGCCCCCCCACCCCCTGCCCCCGGCCTTTGACTGTTAACAGCAATCAACCAAAATATGTGGAAAAATCAGCTTTTCCATCCATTTCAGCCAGTGCCGCTGGGGAAGCAGGAGCTTTCTGCGGGGAGAAACCTACCTGGAAAATATCGCTGGCGCATTTCCGACAGAGGTTGTGCTGGCAGGGGAGGATGACCACGGGCTTGGTGAACATCTCCAGGCAGATGGGGCAAATCAGCTGTTTCTCCAGGTTATCCATGGTTTGCTGCTCTTTGGAGAAGGACTTGTAGCTCAGGGAGGTGCTCATCCCTAGCTTTTCCAGGGGCATACGCTCAGGATCAGGGCCTCTCGGAGGGGGTTTCCGGGTTAATTTCCCTTGAAATAAGTCCAAGGCTGTGCGGCGATCAGGGGCTCTCTGGGTTGCTCTGGCCGGAGGACATTGTTTAAACGAGGGGCTGAAGAGAGCGGGGGCTGTTTTTAGCAGCGCAGCGTCACGAGATGCCATCCTGCCGTGCCCATATAAGCGCGTTGAGAGGAGGACAGGCTGGGACAGGTGACGGCTGGACGGGGCGACGGGGGCGGGGGGGCAGCCGGCGGGGCCCTGGCTCTCCTCACTCGCACATGGCGGCCTTCACCCCTCAGGAAGGAGGAGGAGGGTGAAAGATAAGCAAACGCCACCCACTCTCCCCCTTATCTCTGCACGGCGATGGAGGGCTCAGGGCTGCCCCAACCTGCTCAGCCACAAGCTGCCGCCTAATAAATACTCTGTTTTGAGCAAGCAGCCATGGCCCTGAGATGCAGGATGTAATTTTTTGTAACTTTGTGTTTCGGCAGGCTCCAGGATCTCGCCTTTCCAAGGTGCGAGGCACACGCGGTTGCTGGAGAAGACAATAGGAGCGATGGGCTCCTGCGCCGCAGCTCAGACACTTCAGGGTATAAACATGTCACCACCTTGAAAACTAGTTAAAAAAAATTGCCTGCCTATAACTGTGCTTAGATGTCTTCCGGTATGATTTTTTTTTTTTTTTAGGATCTGTAACTTAAGAATCTAACACGACTATTCAGGCCATTAACTCCACAGTGGCTTAAATTTGCACCAAAAACATGATTTGAATTTCCTGATGAGAAAGAGACAGAAGAAATACAGTATGAAAAGCTTTCATTTGTACTGCTAGAGAATAGGTGCTAATTTTATGTGCTCTCTCAAAGCTTAGTTTATTTCAAATATATTTTAGTTTTGGGCACTGCTGTGTTTATATCTGTTTATTAGACACTGATATCCCTCTCAGCTTGGCACTTGTTCCAGAGTTATTTTTAAAATGACAATTTCCCAGATAATTTGTGGCATGTGATGCCTGATCTTAAGGGAAAGCCATCTGTGCTTCTACTTGCCAATAATTTATCACACAACTGTACAAGCAATGCATATCTCATCCTCATGTTTAAGCCAAAGTCCCCGCATGTACTGTATAAAATCACTTTGCCACCGTACTGTACATGTAATCAGAATATTGTCTTCCCTTTTAATCAATAACTAGAATACTTCCTCTGTTAAGTGTCTTGTAGAAAGGACTCATGTTTATTCTGCCTTATAACTGTATAAGGCTTGCATCTGAAATATGCTATAGAATGGCTGAGCGAGTTCCCTGCGCGTCCAGGGGCAGACCCCAACTCCAAAGCAGGGCCCTTTGCATGCAACACCAGTCTGGAAACTGAGCAGGGAAATATAAAAGCAAAGGTTTTCATTGATTTCCGCATGAAAATGAATACTATTCTCTGCATGCAATGCCAATAAATCACATTCGATTGAATGTACTATTGACTATTCTATTCTCAATGCCTTCCATACTTTTTAAGTGTTTGGGTGAAATCCTGTACCCACTTGCAGCCCACCGGGCTGGAATCTCCCCTACGTAAACATACCCATTTGTCAGCAGTCACATGAAAGCAAATAGATTTATTTCTGAAGTCTTGCATTCACGGGAGATTTGTGATAGCTTAGTTAAACCCGTTTGAAATCACGCCTTTGCTGTGACTGCCTGCTGCAGGCAAGAGCCCGGAGCCGAGCGGAGAAGCTGCTCTGGAAGCTGAGCTGCTGACAGCTGGGGCTTTGGCAGGGCTGGCCGGGAGCCTTTCTTGGCAACAGCGAGAAGATATTTCTCTTCTTCCCCTCCCCTCTGTGGCCGGGTCAGAGGTGACTTTTGCATCTGGAAGAATTTGAACGCCTCATTCCTACCCTCCTAACTCTGAGTCAGCTGCCCCTTGTGCATCAAAACCTGCTCTAATTAAGGGGCTTTGAATTAGATGAGGAAAGCCGTCCTCGCCTGGCGAGGCAGGCACTTCCACCTCACTTCACAGGCAAAAACATAGAAATTCTGGGAGGAAAAGCTGAAGGTTAGAAATGTCAGCGCACAGCAACACCTGCATATGGTGATGTAGGGAAGAGGGTGTTCACAGCATGGAAAAAAGCTGGGGGATCACACCGCTGTGCCAGCCCTTTGGAAAATGAACTGAGGAATCTTTCAGGGTGCAATGTGCCTCTGGGATGTAGTTCTGGTGAATTTACACTTACCTGTGGTAGTCCACAAAAGCCTTCTGTTAAGGCAGTGTGACACCTGATGCATCTGCAGAGGACACCCGATGGTAGCAAGGTGAGGGACAGTCTGCTGCTGGTTTTCCCCGTACTGTATGCTGAAGCATGCTAACATAGAACAGATAATAAACAGCACAACCACAAAAAGGAACTGATAAAACAAAGATAAACCCAGCTTCTGCAGCCAGGCCTAAGATGAAATATTTTTCTGTAGGAATATGTAATTCAGACACGTGAAAAATTAGTACAGGTTTTTCTGCCAAAGCATTACAAACCACAGCAGTGATTTCTAGGTAAAGAAATGTGGAGGCTTGGCCATGCTTACGAAGGCTGGATAAGAAGGGCCAGAAAAGCCATGGGTTGTATGACCATGCTGCAACAAGGAGGAAGAGAAGAGCAAAGCTCAAGAGGCTGCAGAGCCACAGGATGGTCCTGCAGACGGTCTTCAGCAGGAATGGCTTACACTGGACTTTGAAAGACTTGCACCAAGAAAAAGCCCGGCACCCTCCTGTCTCTCTGGCAGCCCTGTCACCCTCCGCTTCCTCCCCTTCCACCCCCACAAGGGAAGACCACCAGCACGCACAGCTGTCCACTCCAAAGAGTAACCAAGCCGAGGCATCTCTCAAGGGACTAGCAAAGGGCAAGAGGACCTGCTTTAACTCCACTCCTGGACAGAAACTCTGGATGTCTGCCAGCCATCACCAAGAAGAAGATAAAATTTTTTAATGTGGTTTTTTTTTTGCAGTATTGCTTGCCCAGGAACGTTATCTGGCTTCGTTGACACAATCAGAACACTAGTTCCTAGAGATATGCTTGCTCTTACAGACATTGCTTCTAACTCCCCTATTTTTGCAGATGAATAACAGCTTGTGGGCTGTGGACTGGCGGCCAGGAGAGCCTGGAAGGCTGGCTGCAAAGCAGAGGGTTTAGGAGAGGGATTTGGAGGAGGAAGGAGAGGTTGATCGATGTCCAGGTTCAGATTTCAATGCCATAATGACATCTCTGGATTTTGCATTCGCAGAATTCCCCTTTGCAACCTCTTATTTTGTACCAGTGCTGTGAAGCTCTCGTGTGTCAGTCACAGAAGATCTGTCCTGTGGCTCTCTTGCATGACTGGAAAACAAAGAGAAAAAGTGTATTTTTGCCAGACGATAACTCCCATGTGACTTACTGCCCCACTGAGCCTGGCAGAAACAAAACCCGCTCTGCAACCATCAGGCTCCTTGTCCAGGCATCCTCACATGGACGTGGTGGGTGGCACGGAGCATCCTGATCCACAGGACGATGGGCAGCCCTGGTCTGCTGCCACCCCACCTCTTGCCTGTCCTCAGGGACAAGCAAGAACCCTGCCACCCCTGCCACCCAGCCCAGGGCAGGCAGACACCTCTACTGGCAGCTGTCTAAAGCAAATGGGCAGCTGCCTGTTGTCCCCAGGGCAGGGATCGACACTTGCCCCCACCCCGCTGCGCTCCCAAGGCTGGTGGGACTCACCTGAGGGCTTTGCACAAGAGCTCTGCTGGAAGAGGACAGGGCTGGTGGGTGCCCTTGCGGGGCCACTGTTGTTGCATGGGGGGACCCCCTGACCCACATGCCTGTCACTCCCCGGCTTTGCCCTGCCTCCTCACCTCTGGCGAGAAATCCTGGCTGCCCCAGCAATACAACATCCTAACAAAAATGAGGCCGCTGCCTCCATTTCTGCCCACCTGAATGGGAGATTCAAAGTAAAATGAAAATGTGGCCTTCCCCTCTCCCCATCCTGCTAACTCTGCTTGTTATTTTGACTCAAAATATTTGCATTTTTAGCCAAGCATCCCTCAGGGAGATAGGGGGAAAGCTCTCCATCCACCTCACCTTTCAGCTGTGCCCATTTACCCTGCAGTGAGCAGTCCTCAGCAGCAGGTTGTGAGCACCGGCATTCCCACCTACAGCCAGCGTGTTGCAGAAACTCAAATTTCACTTACATTTGCAACAACTTACTAAGCAGATGAGCCAGCTATAAGATGAAGTCCTCCTACCTATACAAGTGCAAACTGCAAACAGTATCTTGCATTTCATGATTTTATTGTGATCACTAAACATCCCACGATAAATACCAAAACTACCCTTGTACATGACTCAATTTATGCAGCAAAAGAGCCTTTACAACAGAGACAAGAGCTTTTAAAAACAGTTTTGAGACTGACTTTTTACCACTCAACATATATATTTGTCTTTGTGTACCTCATATACGATGATAGGCCATATGTAGTCACTGTTTGGAGACCTTCTAAAAGCAATGTAAGAGACATCTTCAGATCTCCAGGAAAACAAGGGCCAGCACAGGAGGTAAGGACATCTTTCAAAATTTCCTTTTGCACATACAAAATCACAGCAGCAGGGGCAAGCTCAAAGCATGTCTAAGGGCGAGTCACTGGGAGCACATCAAATGTGCAGGAGCACAGGACTGCAGGGACAAGCTACAAAGACCAGTCAAAGAGATGACGTCTGCCCTTTTTCAAATAGGGGTTGGACACTGACTTCAGCTGAATCGTGCTCGAAAGCAGCCTTCTCTGGGCTTATCCATGCTCAAGGAGATTCCATGGTTTGCAGCAGACAGACAGCAACGTAGGGTAAGAGGGCAGATTATGATGACATTATCATTTTCATTCCAGATTCATCAGCAGTACCAACATAAATTACAGCAGACAAACCTCAGCGATTTGGATTAAAAGACTCTGAAAGAAGGAGAGTCTGTGGATGAAATCCATTGGGAAGTCACTTCCACGCACCATGGCTTTGCCACCAGTGGGACACCAAGACGTGGTGTTGCTGCTCCCAGCTGCCTGCGTGGGAGAAGGGAGGTCCTGTGGCTTCCTGCTGCTCTCCAGCAATGCCAGCAGGCCAGTGCGGACCCGAGCGTCCCCCAGCTTTAGAGACTGCAGGGAAACAGAAAGCCTTCCCAACAGAAAGTCCTGGTCTCCTCACAGTCCTCGAGATCAGGATGAGAAATGGTGGCCGGGCCATAGCCTTCACGGAGGCAGGGTGAGCCTGAACGGTGATTAAGACGAGGCGTTTATCATCTTCCCTGCAATTATCTGTATTCTCAAAAGTCTCAAAATTGGTGAGCCTGAAAAGACAGACTGCCGGTGCTGTGGCATAACAAACATGAGATTAGCCGTTCAGCCACTCCTTGAGCCATACACAACTTTTACAAGCCCAGAGGTCCCCAAACCCTCATCCCCTCGACACATTACTGCTAGAAAGAGATCTACACTTCACAGGCAAGGCACAAAAGCATGTCTGAAGCACTGCAGGGAGGAAGTACCGCATGCGGGGAAGAAATAGCCCCGCACTACTGCCTGCCTAAAAATAGGTCCTCTCCAGGGTGTGGGACACGTTTCACAGATAACAGGCACAGGCTTGCTTTTCCACACCCCCAAATACGCCCTGCAATGAGAATGAGATATGAAGGAAGAAAGGACATAAGTAAAACCAAACCAGTTAGAAAATTGGGAGAACATACCAGTTAGAAATGTGGGAGAATCCCGCTTCCTGTTGGAGAGTAAGTGACCAAGTGCTTTACTATTTCAATAGTCCTCTGCTTTTTAAATGCAGCCCTGGCCCTTTCCCCTCTACTTTGTCGTCACAGTGTCCCATGGGAGCCTGTTTGTAGATCATGGCTACATGTCTCCCCTGCTAGCAGAGAGGAAGGAATGATGGCTCCTCCCCGAACTCATGCATTTTATGGAATAACACGGGTGTTTAGTGCTGGGTGAGCAGCGGAGGAGTCAGTGCTGTGACATGGGGCTGGACACATGTGGCACAGCCGGGGCAGTGCTAGGGGGCCTCCTGAGCATACCAGAATCTAGGGAAAAGGGAATCGCAGAGTTTTAACAGCATGAATTGTGACTGAGGGACAGACTTGATTTCTGCTCTGGCCTTAACAGGCCATAGCACTCCCCTTTAAACCCCACTGCCCAGCAACCCCTCCATCACTAGGAAAGGAGAGCGATGTTCAATAGAGACGCGACTTGTGTTTCACAGCACGGATCCAACTCAGGCTTCCCAGCTGGCATCTGCTCATCACTTTGCAGAGATACAGCCCTCTCCCAGTGTCACGTTTCTCCCCAGCCTTGGTCTACTCAGCATAAGCCACTCTTGATGCTATTTCAGTAAGTCCCCTCCATAGCTCAGCTGGCAGAGCAGAGGAGCATGAGTATTTTTCTCTCCAGGACAATGCTGAGGTCTGTAATTCAAAGGAGAGACTAGTTTTAGAGTTATACTCAGCACATGACTTTACACCACGTCAGAGACCTGCTGAGACTCCGTCCCAGCTCCCTAGGCTGGTCTAGCTTGTGTTTTCATCCATCCTCATCTTGTGGGTCATTCCTCCAGGAAAAATAGAGATTCAGTGCCGGAAGGTAAAGGATCAAACATTACAGGATTACAGCTAAACAAAAATCCTGTGTGTTGGGGCAGGAAGGTTTTCACACAGCAAGGCATTACCAGAACTGGTCAAGTGCCTGCTTGGTGCATAACTGGTGATAGAGGTGGTACCTCTGTCCTTTAGCTTTTTTTCCCCAAAACTCCTCTGTTTTCCTTTAATGTGTTCCTTTGTTCTGTAACTGTTCTTTAGGCATATAGCAAAACCAGCATGGCTATTCATTTCTGAGTGCCAATGCCTTTTTTCCTTTTGAAAGTCAGATTAGAAGAGCAAGTTTGCCTTTTGGCCGTTTTCCAGCCAAGTTCTTTCCCCGACTCCCTCACGTGAGATTCACGTGAGCATAGGGGAGCACAGTGCATGAGAGAGAGACGCAGGTGTTTGCAAGGACAACAACAGCTGGAAACGCCTTCAAGCTAGGCAGGAGTTGAATGAACGTGCTTTAAGCTATGATCAGGGATGCCATCCGCTGTGACATTGTGTTTGTTGTACCAAGCAGCAGTCTATTAGATTAACATCCTTTCGAATTATCACTTCAGGAAGCATCTCAAGCACGCCGGCCCACATCCACACATGCGGTGTTGTGTCCCCTCTGCCTTCAGGCTGTTCCCCAGGAGTCAGCCTTTCTGATTCTGGCTGAGTTTAGGGAATGCAAGGAAAGAAAGGGCAGACAGGAAATCCTTTGGCCACAAACCAAATAAGATTTTGGTGCCTCTTCAAAGGCTTTGACCTTGCCACGGAGGGGCAGCTTCACAGAAAAAAATCTGTGTTTTGCACAGGCTGCCTGAGGATGCACATCTCCCACCGTGAAGTCCTACCCCCTGCAGTAAGTGTGGGGCAATATGAACAAGTAGTTCATGGCAGCGAACTGCATCATAGTAATGTGATACCATGATCTGGGCAGAAGACAAAGAGTTTGGGGCTTTCTCTCCCGTTTCTTCCCCCATTCTGCCTCTCCCTCCACCTCACCCAGCCGAGCACAGCCTGTCCCCAGCCCGGAGGGTGACCCAGCCATCAGCAGGGAGGGAGGCTGCTCTGGCGCAGGTACAAAGTCAGTCCTCTGATGGATCTACTTGTTGTGAGTTTTGCCTCCTTGTGTCACTTGTGTTGCTGTTTTTCTAATGCTGTGGGGTCACATCTCCCTCACCCTGTTGCAGGTGTGCAGGGAATCTTACTTCAGGAAAACCTTGGGAGGTGACAAGCTGGAGCAGTTACGCAGCGTGTTTCTGCTGCTTCTGATAATCCCAAAGACTGTAATGCAAACATGAGAGGGGTAAGAATAGATTTATGTATGGCTAGTCTACAAATCACATCTCTTCCAGTTACCTACGTAGTATGGCCTTGGTGCTATTTCCATCCCTTATCATTGGGATGAAGCACTTCACAGCCAAGCGAGAGTAGAAGTCATATTGTGCAGAAAGAACATCACATTGTGCAGAAATTTGTATTCAAGGTACCTTTTAGGCTTTGGTTCCCCATATCCCAGAGTGATGCCTCTGCCACTTGCCATCACACTGACAGGACTGGGGCTGCTGCGGAATCCTGCCGGGAGTCTCTCTCAGCACCACTTCTCTCATCCTTCAATAGCTCAGCTCCCAGGGTGGAGGGCTGTGGTGCTTTCAGAGTAAACCATAGTCACTTGTTCCAACTCCAGCTCAAAAGAGAGGGGGTTTAGGAGTAGGCAGGAAGGTTCCTGCTCGTCACTGGGATTCTTACTGGACCCCTGACAGACACCTTGAGGAACCTCAGGAGTTGAGCGAGCCTGGGGACACTCTCTCATTACACACCAAACAGTGTCCCCAGTTACCTCTGCCAGCAGAGGATGCCTCTGCCATCCCTGACCTCCATCAGAGACCTCGCTCCTGCAGCCAAAACGGGGCAGGCATGGCTATCACTATCCTTTAGCACTATGGAGAACATGTCAGGAGCCTGACATGAGCTAGGTGGCCACAGGGTGACAGTTCATCGTAACCTTCAGCAAGCAATTCCAGCAGGCAACCAGTAACACGGAAATCCCACTCAGTCCAGTAGGGATAAAGCAAAATCACAAATAAAATCATTTATCTATGACAAATCCATAGATATCCATCCAAAATAGATGATATTTATGGAATACTTTAAAAAGCTAAACAGATTCCAACCCTTACCCATCTTAAGCAGCAAGACCTCTCACCTGTCCCCGGCTGGTGTGCAGTGATTACCCTGAGCAGGTACAGTGCTTCCTTAAAAGCTTCCTCTGCACACCATGGCTCAGGTTGCATTCATTAGGGTGCTCCTGATATGTCAAGACTCATAGTCTGTTCCTTGGCCTCCTGGCAGACTTTGATCTGAAATGCTTCCAGACTGTCTGCTCGCTCCCAGGAACTGAATTCAGCCCTGGTTCACTTCCAGGAAAGTATAAATGTGTCTTTATCAAGCCAGGTGTCACCAAGTCAAGCATCAACTTCTTCCTCTGAAAAAAGGTGACAAATCTCCCATCCTTCCTCTGGTGACTTCTTAACGTGTTTGCATGTGAAATGCTCTTTACACCTGACCCTCACAGGTTGCATCAGGCTGGAAATTGAGAAATAAAGCATCTGAAGGGAATGATGTATAGGGCAGTGTTATGGTTTGAGAAACCCATACCAATTTATTGTTGTTTAGACAATTATTCTATCACCCAGTGACTCCTCCCGACCCAGGACAGGGAACTGGGGAAAAACAAACAAACACGAGGGTTGAAATATACATAGATTTAATAGGATAAGACTAAATAATTATCAATAATACTGAAGAACCACTATTGATCCTGATACTAATATAAAATATACAAGGATTATACTCAGCCAATTCTATCAGCAGAAGCTGTGCACTCCCAGCAGTGGACAGCAAATGTCGGACACTGCGAGCGCTGTGGCTTTGGAAGGAAGGGAAGGGCTCTGGGGTCTGGCACTGGGGCAAGGGAGAGAGGACTACACTGCAAACTTTCTAATGTATATTGAATGTGACGCTCATGGTGTGAAATAGTCCTGTTGACCAGCCTGGGTCAAGTGCCCAGGCCTTGCTCCTCCTCATCCCTGCACCTGGCAAGGTTCAACAATACCGAGACCTTGAATCCCACACAGTCTAACTGGCTGTAAAGGAAATCTTTTCACAAATTCAGACACTAGAGTCTTCTAAAGGTGCAGTTTTCCCAAGCATTAGAAGAGAAATTAGTCCTGTGTCACTCAATCCAGGACAAGCAGGAAGCTCCACCTTTTTCCATCATGGTGTTCCTGTTTCCATCCTGTCCCTCACTTTACAGCTGGGGATCGTTTCTGAGGGAAGCGTGCCCATCCACCTGTCCACTGTGTGAGGGGCAGTGGGATCAGTACCTCTGCTCTCCGGCACGGGACTGGTGTTGTCCCCATTCCTCCCCCAGTCCCACAGGCTGCAGGAGATGTGCAGGGGGCCAGAAAGGCACCTGGGGCATTTCCTTCCAGTTTAGGGAGGAAGCTGTGCCACCAGCTGGCTAATGGGGATCTCTCTGTGCTCTCTATGTGAGGCCAACTTGGAAAACTGGAAGGAGAAAGTTTGCAAAGGCAAGCGGAAGATGTGAAGAGAAAAAGACACAATAACAAGGTAAGAAAGGAGACCGCATGCACACATAGCGGTAAGTCACAGGATGTCCTCTGCATTGAACAAGCCCTTTGAACTGATTCTTCAAGCCCAGCACAACTGTCCCACCTCCTCTTCTACTTTGCAGCACAACAGCAACCCTCTTTTTGTCCTTCCCACTTCAACATTCAGTTCCTTTATCCTTTTCCATGAAGGCCATGGACTGTCTCACCCTCTCCCTGAAAAGACGAGTCCCATCAACCAAAGAGCAGTCTCCGTTTAAGCAGGCAGAAACAGCCCCCCTCGCTCTTGATCCCACCACTAGCTTGAAGCAAGACATCCCTCTGAACCAAGGCAGACTACCTGCACACACTTTGCCATATGGCTACCAGAATAATGATAGCAGGCAGGGCAAAGAGAAGACATTTACATTATTACAGAACAAAGAGTTTAGGGTTTTAAAAAAAAAAAGAAAAAAAAGAAAATGGTGGCATTCAGGTATCAAGCAAATATCTTTCCCATGACATCACTCTGGCTTCGCACTTGAGCCAAGGCATTGTTAGCTGGCCAGGTAATGCTAAAGGAATGAAATCATTCTTATTTTTGCCAAGAGGAAGGGCCATCGTGTCTCCTGGACAGGGAAGAAATAGGAGAAGTTCCATACTAAAGTGGTGGACCTCCCTGCAAGGGAAGAATTTGGGTTTTTAGGAGGAAATTAGACATGAGAGGCGCTTTGTCCCCCCACAAGGAAATACTTCTTGGTCAACGCAGCCTGAGGTGTAAGGTGTGGAGGAAGATAGGTTCTCGGCTCCTCACTGTATCAGGAGAGCCTGCGGCAAAATGCCTGGATATGAGGGAATAGCCTTGCTGATTTAATCTTCAAAGCCAGTAACTGAAGCCTGGTTTTCTCTCATTTCTCCACCTACCTCTTTTATAAGTTTATCTACCTTGGCAGCTGTGAGGAAATGTTTTTATTTGCTTTTTGTCTTAACCTGTCTTGAATTAAGTATGATTTCAGTGTAATTGGATACTAATGACTCGTTCCTTGCCAAAGGATGTGGTAAATCTCCACGTAGAGCTTGAGGCACCTTACAAGCACTCTGGGTTGCCAGCTTGTTCTCCATAGTATCCAAAGCATTGCTGAATGTGCCATCCCTTAACTGCAGGGCCCTGCTGGACCCGCAATAAGCAGGGGGGAAGAGGCATCTTCTAGGGATCGGAGCAACCAGAAGACCTGAATCCCAGGGGCTTCTGTGGGGTTTGTTGGAGGATTTACGGTTTGGTGAAAGAACATGTGGTTCTTGCACCATGTGCTGAGCAAGGAGAAAGGAGAGAACGCCTCATCAGCCAGAAGTGAACCAGTAACTTCATGTTTGTAAAAAAGCTACGTATATTTGTGGCCCGCCTCACTGCTAGGAGAGCTATCAAAAGAAGTTAGGAGAAGCCACCAAAGGTAAGCTCAGCATACTGTCAGGCACACCCATCCTTCCCTACCTGCCCACCCCTTTGTATCACCCCTTCTTGTTTCCAGCTTTCTGGATGTATTTGTCCCCTCCCCGGGCCACTAGCCTGATTTCCCAGCTCTGGCTCCGGCTTCCTCCAGGCATGAGGATGGTTCCCTGCTTGACCAAGGTTTCACCTCAAAGTATTATTCTTGTCTGCAGCCCTGTCCTGGGTTTGAGCAGGGCCCGTCTCACTGGGACGTGCTTTCCGAATGGCAGGGCACCAACTGACAGCTGTTTTTGCATGCAGTATGTGTACCGTTAGCCAAAACTGAGTGACCTCGCTGTGCTCAGAGCAGTTCTCTTAGAAGAACATGGAAATCTGCGAAACTACCCTTTTCTAACATCTTCCTTCACCACATCATGGCAGCAGGGGTAACATCCCTGGGATCTCTGAGCAAATATGTAGGATCCCTCTATCGTGCCTGGTGTGGGCACACGGTTGATGATTTCTCTGGCTGCCGACTGGAGGAATACCTGCAAGTCCAAGCTGCCCAACTAGAAAAAGGAGCTACCCCCACCCCTGCGAAATCCTGTTTGGAATTACATTCTTCCTGTTGTTATATGCCTATCAGCCATTTGGACATGCTCACCCATTCACTCTGTGGTTTTTCATGATTAATTCAGGGAGAAAAAAACCCACCAAAACCCATCTGCAAAAGAGGAGCAATTTGCAAGTCTCTGCTTATGAAGGAGCTGCTCCCCTCAGTGCTTACCCCTCTGCATTGCCCTGAGGCCACCAGGAGGAATTTGGCCTCATCTTCACCACCCACCTTACTAGCTCCTGCAAAAAATAAAAAGAACAAGATGGAAAATGAAGAGAGGATGGAAATAAGAGGTCAAAAGGGAGGTGCCTGTGAAGGCACACAATGGCTCTACTTCTCACCTGCTGGATACCTTCTCCACTTCTCACACCTTGCTCCCACTCCATGTCTTCTGCTTTGTTGTGTCAGCATGACACTCCTTTGGGCTGCAGTTTGACAAGCAACTGCAGGCAGCTGAGCTGCTCTGGCCTAACAGGATGGGGCAGCCTGTGCCTCTTGCCTTCCTTGTGCTGGCCCTGGCTGCAAGGTCCTGTCCCCTTTTTTGCACCAGCTGAGCTGATTCACCTCACTGACCGTAAGAAAATTACCCAATTCTTTGCTGGATTAAGTTGACTCAGGTGCCGGGAGCAACCACAGACTACCAGAGCAAGGACAAAGCAAGTTGTGTAGCTGAGTGCAGTGGGGAAGAGGGGAGGAGAAGTGGGACCTCTTTACTTTGGAGCAAGGAGCTGCTCAACTGGCTCATCCTCCTTTCAAACTTCACTCTAAACATCCTCGTTATCCAGAAAGTAATAGCTTCGGTACCCCACAAAATGGTCCATGACTTGCTCATAAGCAAGTCAGGCCAAAAGCCATCACTTATCACAGCAGTCTGGCAAAACCACGGGTGCTGAGGGAGGTGCAGTAGCAATGTGTCTTCAGATAGGGTTGCAGTGATTAACGTCTGTCTCCAACAGCTCCCGGCATTTTCCCTGGCAGCAGGTTACGTGAATCCCTAAGGAATCCTGCTGCTAAGGAATGGAAAAAAGAGCTATTCACGTTTTTTCATGCTCCCTAATGTCCAGCGCTAGCTAACTGGGTTTGGTTTTTTTTGTTTGCCTAATGAAGCTAGGCCTAAATATGCAGAGCTTGTTTTCAGTAGCCAGGCTCTCTCTGGTACAGACCTGTTCATGAAAGCCTGAATGGACAAGTGCCAGGCCAGAAAGCAAAGAGAAATCAAAGGCTACCATCGGAAAGAACCCAGCAGCTCAATGACACCCAGGTTATTATCAGTGATGGGCCAACACGTTTGGCTGCTATAAGGTCAGCAAAGGGCTCAGAAAAGCAATCCTGAGACTGAATCCAAAGTGTTATGGATCTGTGAGGTGTTCTCTGGCTCTCCCTGGAAAAGCAAACTTTACTTTGTATCTGATTGACAAGAAACACTGGAGAACAAGTTCTGGGATGTTGTGGCCTTTGTGGAGCACATCAAGTGACCAAGGCCACAGCCACCAGGGCACTGGTCTCCTTCCTGAAGCACCAACGTGGTGCTCTGTATGGATTCAAAGGCAAAGCCCATCTTGGCAGACCACAGAGAATTGGCTGAGCTGCAGGAAGAAAATGTGGGGTACGGACCAAGAGTAACTCAGAGCTCAGGGCAGGAACTAACGTGCAGGCGTGAGTCAGACACGCTGTAACGGGAGAGGTATCGGTGTGACAGTGGAGGGGGGGTTACCTAGAAGACAAGGCGCTGATGGTATCTTCGTATCTTCAGAGCTGCCCTTATCCCTCTGAATGGATCAACTCAGCGCTGCACCACACAGCCTGTCCCAGCCCGTCCTAGCCCTGTCTGCTCTGGGGTCCTTCTGTGGAGGCAGGAGCAAACTTGGGGTGAAGGCTACAAGGATCTGCTACAGCATCGTGGAAGCTGAGGCAGATCCTACCTCCTCCTCCCACCAGCTGGAATTCCTCCTCCAGACACCACGGGACCAGGCAGGCTCTGCTGGCTCCAGGGGCTGCTGGGGTTTGGGGCAACAGAGTTCATGGGCATGACACAACTCCTGGCATTTGGGAACTGGATGATATTATGTTTTTCTTCTTTTCCTTTTGGCATAGATGACAACAGGTGACACGATGCGACTTGTTCCCAGCTTGCAAAGCCCTTCCTCGCAGCGGAGCAACACCAGATACGGAGCTCGGGGCTGGACGCCAGTAGGAAAATGGGATTCCCACTGCACGACCTCCACCTGCTGCTGGAGAATTTTGGCCCCCCCCCCCCAAAAAGCCTAAAACCCCAACAACGCAGCAATGATTAGTGATGGGAGAAGCATCGGGGGCCCAAAACTCTACTTCTGCACTGAAACATCTGCCTTTTGGCGGTGTTGGACGTCGGGATCAACCCTCAACACCGCCCACGCTGAAAGCACTCGCCGCTAGGGGCCAGTGGCGCAATGGATAACGCGTCTGACTACGGATCAGAAGATTGTAGGTTCGACTCCTGCCTGGCTCGATGGCTTTTTTTTTTTTTTTTTTTTCCCGTTTTCCCTCCCATGGATGGTGGGAAACCTGGCGGGAAAACAACCTAACCAAACAAAACATGTGGAAAGCTGGAGATGCGGATTCCCTCATGAAGGGATTCGTTTAGTTAAGTTGGTACCCGCACATCCTGCTCCGCATCCTTGGGAGCTTTCAGCTGCGTCAACTCAAAATAG
Organism: Larus michahellis; assembly: GCF_964199755.1. Taxonomy (NCBI): domain Eukaryota; kingdom Metazoa; phylum Chordata; class Aves; order Charadriiformes; family Laridae; genus Larus; species Larus michahellis. Next base: position 131,548,053 of record NC_133897.1, on the reverse strand, counting down.
ATTTATTTTTTTAAAAAATCTTATTATATGGATCTTTCCCAACCCTGCTGGGAACCTCCAGCACCCAAGTCTACTCCCAACATCTTCCAGTTTTCCACTGTCATGCTCCAGCTTGACTGACTCCAGAGGACGCTTGCTCATCCAGCTCCCGCTGCTGAAACAAGGCAGGTTTGGCTAATCTGGGGAAGGTCCTGGAGAGATAAAAATTATGTCTAAGAGTCCAGGACATCAGTTGAGAGAGCTGGTGTTAGCTGAGTGATGACTGGATAGATCTGGTGACCCTGAAATCCCACTTAATTCAAGCCAGGTGAAGAGCAGGTAAAATAGAAGCGTGTGCTTACAATATTCAAACTCAATACACTGACAAAAGTACCTAAGTCAAGATAAAGTTTCAGATACTAATAATAAAATCAGGGAAAGATGCTCTCTCATTTCAAATGTTTTTGCACCTATGTGATCAATAGGACATCTCCTCTGTGCACCTGCCACGTACTTCAAACCGCATCTGTCCACCAGCACCTCGCCACGCAGGAACATTTTCACCATCTCTCCTTCGAAATCCTCCAGGCAGTCTGAAATTTTTTATCCTCATACTCTAACTCCCCTGAGATTCATTCTATTCACCCTTTCTCCAGGAGAGGAGACGGCTTTTGGTTGAAATGCAAACAAACCTTTTCTTACAACAAGGGAGCTGAGAATTTCTTTTTGTTGAAGCAGGTGTCCCTTTCCCTGTACCCGTCAGGCCATTTAACAACCCCTGATCCACCTGTTTGCCTGCCCACCTCGCTCTGGGGACCCAGTGTATCAGAGTGAAATGTTTTATGAACGGGAATTTTATAATCTCTAGCATCTTTTGTTATTAAGTGACACACATTATTAAATAGGACACAAGCACACAGCTCATTATAGTCCCTTGCTGGAGACCAGATACAGAAATAATTAAGCACTTGCGGGTGACCGGTCGCTAATAATTTGCTCCTAAATGAAGTATTTAGCAAGCTACGCTATCATCTAGTCACTGAATAGGTTGGTATCGTAGTAAAAAGCATTTAGTACATTTAAATATATGAGCATGTCCTAGAAGAGTGGGAAGCTGAGCCAAGCAGTTACACTAATGTGACAGGATTGCAGCTCAAGAGGCAGAAGAGTTGCTTAGCATACAGCAAGGCCTGGGATTGGCACCTAAATTTTCTGGGGTTTGGTGGGTGGTTTTTTTGTGCATTTTTCCTGGCTTTCATTCTGTTGTATTTTTATCTTTTTTTTCCCCTTTTTCTCTACCTTCCTTGTCACTTATGGGTAATACACAGCTGCACAGAAATGCGTGCATGTCAATACTTTCTGGGTGGGTGTGAGAGAAAAAAAAAGTCCTGGAGATGGAGATGGAAAGAAGATGGTCCCTTCTCCAGAAGAAACTCTGGGTGTGCTTTTATTTTGTGAGCTATCCTTTAGAACAAGGGGTGCCGCTGAATGAGTCAAAAGGAACGAAGGAGTTGGCACAAACTTCTGCAAAAAGCAGGAGCAGCTACATTTATACGGAACACCTAGAGCACCTCTCTTATGAGGAAAGGTTGAGAGACATGGGTCTGTTTAGCCTGGAGAAAAGAAAAGAAGACTGAGAGGGGATCTCACCAGAGCTTATAAATATCTAAAGGGTGGACGTCAAGAGGACGGGGTCAGGCTCTTCTGAGTGGAGCCTGGCGACAGGATAAGGGGCAACCGACACAAGCTGGAACACAGGAAATTCCCTCTCAACATAAGGAAAAACTTCTTTACTTTGAGGGTGACGGAGCACTGGAACAGGCTGCCCAGAGAGGTGGTGGAGTCTCCTTCTCTGGAGATATTTAAAACCCACCTGGGTCCAGCCTGCTGTAGGTGACCCTGCTCTGGCAGGGGGGTTGGACTAGATGATCTCCAGAGGTCCCTTCCAACCCCTACCATTCTGTGATTCTGTGATATAGGAAGGGGTGAATCTTAACCAAGAAAAAACTCAATCTTGTGGCTCTGGGTGGAGTGGCACAGGGCTGTGCTTTTGGGCTGTGGATTCAGATTTGACTGCTAGTGCGTGCAAACGTGTGGATTACAGACATGTAAGGAAATGGATGTCTTCCTTCAGTTTCTGCTCACTGTCCCTGTTCCCCACCAGGAAGGCTTTTCATGCCTGGATTTCTTCAGAGATAGTTCCCGGGAGGGATGCACTGCACCGCGCTGGAGGAGAAAGGAGAAAAGGTTGGTGGGGTGGGTTTGTGTCTCCATATGCACGCACAGAAATGTACTAATTAATAGAGAGGTAGCTGGGGCCAGGGACATAATGCATAAAGCACGTAACTGCAGAGCAGAAGGTTGCAGGTCTGACTCCTGCTGAGCTTCATAAATCTGTTTCCCTGCTGATAGTCTTGCTCGTACTATATTCCCACAGATAGTGGGTCTTCCTTGCTCTCATATCTGAAATCCACCCCCGGAGAAATACTCACACAGAGAAGACTCATTCTGGCTTCTTTTGAAGGAGAAAACTTCCATCCTTCCCCTGCTACGCAGACAGCTGTGGCTGCCTTCAGACGAGTTTACTCTCTCCAAGCCAGGAGTCATTGCCAAGCGTGTTTTTCGGCACACCACGTAGCACCTGTAACAGAAAAGAAGACTCCACGGGAAAAGGAGAGAGGATAGCAAATCAACAGAATGGAAAATGGGAAATAAAAGCAGAGTAAGAGCACTGGCCCTGTTATTTACCGCATGCTAAGCAAGCCCGTGCCCATCTGCATTAAATCCCTTCTCTATAAAGGCCCCCTACGCCCTCTCCCACTGCTCCACCTTCTCCCACATCAACCCACATCACCCCGCGCACCCCTTTATGGCACAACCAAGAGTCAGGACCGAACATCATGTCGTCACCTCAAGTCAAGAGACCGCGGAGCACTTCTACCCACTCCCATCAGCCAGGATGCTCAGAGCCCCCATCCATAAGGATTATCTGGCATCATATAAAGCAAAATCATAGAATCATAGAATCGTCTGGGTTGGAAGGGACCTTTCAGATCATCGGGTCCAACCATCAACCTAACTCTGACAAAAACCATCACCAAGCCATATCTCTAAGCACTATGTCTACCTGTCTTTTAAGTACCTGCAGGGATGGTGCCTCAGCTACTTCCCTGGGCAGCCTGTTCCAATGCTTGATAACCCTTTCAGTGAAGAATTTTTTCCAAATATCCAGTCTAAACCTCCCCTGGTGCAGCTTGAGGCTGTTTCCTCTTGTCCTATCGCCTCAAAGACCTCATAAAACTAGGTCTTTCACCCTGGAGAAGTAGACCTAATAAAACTAGGCGAGACTGAGCTGAAAATGCCTAATTTTTTTGGCTTCTCACGTAGGATAATGCCGAATATACATTATTATAAGACTGTATTATTAAATCAGTTATTATTCACCACAATTATTTAAGCCCTGGGAGCCTCTGGCGCGGCCGGCCGTCCCCACCCGCCGTCTCTCTCCCGGCCTGCCCGTAGGGCCGCGCCCCCGCAAGGCCGAAAAACCCCCAAATTCCCCGAAACTAAAAAAAATATAAAAGTTAGCGTCTCCTTCGAGCCGGAATCGAACCAGCGACCTAAGGATTCCCGCGGGACAGCGCCTCTACAGTCCTCCGCTCTACCAGCTGAGCTATCGAAGGGAGCTGGCTGCCACCCCCACGGCGGCCGCAGATGGTCCCGCCCAAGCGTTCTGAGCATGCGCAGTGCGCGGGAGGGGCGAACAGCGCATGTGCCGTCGCCAGAGAAAGGTTGGGTGAGCGGGCGGCGCCGCGGGACTAGGCCGCGCGCGGGGCCAGTGGCGCAATGGATAACGCGTCTGACTACGGATCAGAAGATTGTAGGTTCGACTCCTGCCTGGCTCGGGTGCTTTTTGGCGCCGCCGTTCAGCCTCACCGCGGCCGTCTTTTCGCTCGCAAGCCCGGAGGGCTTTCCAAACCAGGCTGGCCCCTCTCCCCCCGACCACGGTGGGCCTCATGGAGTGGGCACCCAAACCCCATTGCCCTTACATATAAACTTGCAGAGCTGTATGCCCCTTTTTCCCTCTTCCCTTAACACCTCAGGACGGATATTTGGAAAAATTTTTTGCACTGCAGGGATTATTAAGCATTGGAACAGGCTGCCCAAGGAAGGAGTTAAGGTGCCATCCCTGGAGGGATTTAAAAGCCAGGCCGACGTGGTGCTTAGAGATATGGTTTAGTGATGTTTTTTGTCAGAGTTTTAGGTTGATCGTTGAACTAGATGATCTGAAAGGTCCCTTCCAACCCAGGCAATTGATTCTGTGATTCTATATATCCTCCAGAAAGCATTCCGGCTACGACTCCAATGCCTGTGGGTAACCAGCCCGAAAAAATGAGGGTCTCAAGGACTTTGTACCATGGTGGGGTGCCCTTGTGCCACCTCTCACCTGTCTGCACACCCTTGTGTCGGGACCGTCACCAGCGCTGGTCACAGCAAAATAAAGGGTGGCGTTTCCAAACTAACGAGCTGCCTCAGTTATTCATAACAACGTGAAGCACTTTTTGTAGTAAACTTGCACCAAATCCACAGGTAGCACCTACTCCGATGCTGTGGAGTATTCTCGAATCTAACCCTGGGGGCTGCGTCCTCCCCCTCTCCTGGCTGCATGCTCCTCTTAACACTTTATAAAGATCAAAAATGGGTTTTTGCAAAATCACACACTCTTCAGTCAACTGCACAACAAGGATGCTCCTGCACTTCTCATAGAATGGTTTGGGTTGGAAGGGACCTTAATGATCATCTAGTTCCAACCCCCCTGCCCTGGGCAGGGACACTTCCCACTAGACCAGGCTGCTCAAAGCCCCATCCAGCCTGGCCTTGAACACTGCCAGGGATGGGGCATCCACAACTTCCCTGGGCAACCGGTTCCAGTGTCTCACCAGCTTCATAGTGAAAAATTTCTTCCTGGTATCTAATCTAAATCTACTTTCTTCCAGTTTGAAGCCATTACCCCTCGTCCTATTGCTGCACGCCCTTGTAAACAGTCCCTCCCCATCTTTCCTATAGGCCCCCTTCAGATACTGGAAAGCTGCTATAAGGTCTCCCTGGAGCCTTCTCTTCTCCAGGCTGAACAATCCCACCGCTCTCACAGGAGAGGTGCTCCAGCCCTCTAACCGTCTTCATGGCCCTCCTCTGGACTTGCTCCAACAGGTCCATGTCCTCCTTATGTTGGGGGCCCCAGAGCTGGACACAGTACTCCAGGTGGGGTCTCAAGAGAGCAGAGGGGCAGAATCACCTCCCTTGACCTACTGGATACGCTTCTTTTGATGCTGCCTCTTTCTTTTGAAGGATATGGTTGGCTTTCTGGGCTGTGAGCGCACATTGGCAGCTCATGTTGGGCTTCTCATCCATTAACATCCCAAAGTCCCTCTCCTCGGGGCTGCTCTCAATCCATTCTCTGCCCAGCCTGCATTTGTGCATTTCTCAAGACTAATGGATAATCACAGTGAAAACAATAGCCTTCATCACAGCAGCGTTGCTTGCTGCCTTCAGAGACCTCATGGTTATTTTCTGTGATGTCATTTGTAATACCAACCATACTGTCCCAGGCCAATGATGATCACACTGCTCCCCTCCTGGGGGCTAAAGGGTTTTTCCCCATGTAATTTATCAGTGTGTTAAATTGGGTTCATTTGTTGGCACAGCTAATGCGTTTAACAAGGTGCATTTTCAGACTGAAAAGTTTGGGCCTGGTTGTTGTTTTACAGCTTCTTGGCGTTGTCATTTTTGCTTTGGGAGACGCGCGTGTAAAAGAGCATTCCATAATGAACTCAGATCAAAATCCGGCGCATACTAAATGTAACGGCTGTATGTGTGTCACGGCCGTGGCAGGAAGGGGAAAAAAACAAGTACGAGCCAGGCAGGAGTCGAACCTACAATCTTCTGATCCGTAGTCAGACGCGTTATCCATTGCGCCACTGGCCCCATATGTGAATCCATCTTCCTCGCTCTCCTCTGTAGTCTCAACCCCGAGCGCCCCGCCCCCGCCCCGCCCCGCTCCGCCCCGCGCACCCCACGCACGCGCGGGGCCGCCCCCGCTAGAGCCGCGCTGAGCTCTTGTACTATCGTGGAGAAATAAGAAACAGCTCCCTTCGATAGCTCAGCTGGTAGAGCGGAGGACTGTAGAGGCGCTGTCCCGCGGGAATCCTTAGGTCGCTGGTTCGATTCCGGCTCGAAGGAGAGGTAGTTTTTTTCGCCCCCTCCGTACAAAATGCTTTTCAACAGCTTCGCTTTAAACAGCTGCAGGCGCGGTTCCTTTTTTTTTGTCAGAGAAATCCAGCCGCGTTGCAAAGCGAGCCCCTTCCGCTGCGACTCGCTGGCTTTCAGCCGGAGTCTGAAAGCTTTTTTCTCCCCTTTTTCTGCCAGGGGAGCAGTGGACGCAGCGCCTGCTGCGAGACTGCCGACACCTCGTTAATTCTTAATAAGAACAACAAGGTGGATGTTGTTCTTGCTCCAACTCGCCACAAACCCTCACAAAGCGAGTTACTGCAGGAGGACGCCTGTTGACACCCCTTTGTCTCATGGCAGTTAATTAGGATGTCGAAATCCTGAGGGGCTTCTTTCCAAACCTCCTCTCCTCTCCCCCAAAACGTCTAGACACTATTTCTGCAGGATAAGGAAGTATCGGTACATTTACATAATGCCACGAGAGGAACACATTGTCGAATCCAGCCAGGTGATACCTGGCACATGTTAACTCTCCCCGCTACCAGGAAATTGTGTGTCTTTACCAGCATCTTTCCGAGGTTATCTTCTAGGTGTTGGCTACCACACAGTTGTCCCCAGGACGGGTGACACTGGCACAAAGGACTGAGTCCTCTTGTATGAAACCCCTGTGCCCGTTCATCCCTCTCAAAGTGACAGGAGGTGCTGGATGTGATGATTTCCCTGACTTTCGCTTGTGGAGGGAAGGAAGGGGATTACAGTCATCTGTGGTCTTTCTCTCTGCTTTGTAACAGCCCACGAACACTTCCTTTCCTATCGAAAATGATTGATAGCATAGAAAAAGAAATCAGTAATTTTAACTGTGCTCAGTTTTGCATGCTTCGTCATTTTTCTTTGATGATTTCATTCTAAAAAGAGGCAGAAATGTAACTCTTTTTGACTGAAATCATACCCATACCTTGGGTATTCATTCTGAGGGAAGGTAAGCAATGAAATTAAATGATATACAATTAATTATGTTTGTTGTTTTTTGGATTAAGCAGTGTTTTATCGTGCAAGCTTGTTGTGGGGAGAAAAGTGCACAATCTCCCTAAATAAGTGGTTATGTTGATGGTGGGCCTAAATCTTCTACAATGCCTGGAAGAGGCTTGTACTTGGTATTTTCAGTGAATCTGGGTATGAATTAATATCTAAACACGCAAAAGCACAGCTCTTTGAGAATACAACCAGCCAAAACAGTCGCCCCTTGTCCATTTTTCAAATGCTCGGGCTTCAGTGGCCACAGACACCAGACACCATCCTAGTGACAAATATTCCTGTCCCGTGGCAGGCCCAGAGGATCTGGGACCCTGCCTTGGCTCTTGGACAGACACAAAGCCCCTGAGTGAGATGCTGGCCCCGGGGGAGCTCACGGGACCGCTGCCATTGTCCTCAGCAGCATCCCCAGTTCACCCTTTGCTGGGGGAAATTGTTCTGTATAGCTACTGATGCCAGTAAAACTACGGTGTTATATCACTGTGCTGAACTTTCTTATGTAGACAAATATTTTTGCATCATATAAAGGGTGTGTTTGCAATGTGTGATTAAGCCTCTGGCTGCTTTGCATAGGTAGGGTCATCTGCTGCAATCCAAGACTGAGTTCCTCTTTGGGGAAACCCTGAGTTGCCGCCTGCAGGGATGCAAAGCCGAAATTTTGGACAGCTGTCTCAATAGCTTTTCTAGCTGTTACTGGAATGAAGTTGCTCATAGCGGGGAAAAGTAAAGGGAGTGCCACGATTCATACATAAAACCTTTATTAGTCAGAGTGGCTGACAGCAAAGGGAGGTTAGAATTTATGGTACTTTACGTATAAATAAATGCAGCAAAACAGAACAAAATTTTGAGGTGAGGATCTGTACATTTTGAGAAGATTAATGGGTGTGCAACTGAACTTTACACAGAAACAGATCATGTAAGCATAGCTATGTTCACGTTAGGAACTTTTCTGAAAAGCAAACAGATGAGTAAAATAACATTGAAGAGCTAAGTCTTGAAATCCTTACTCATCCGTTCTCCATGTGTCCTCAGAATAGCTGATCCTGACAGCAGCGAGACAGGCAAATGCTCTGGCGCTCTAAAAACCAAGTTTCCTCTTTGGAATTAAACCATGGGCTCAGACAATCAGATTTTTAGGCTGCAAGTCCTGGAGAACCCACTCAGAGCCTTGGTAGCTGGTTTGTTCTGAGGTTTTTGGCTAACTCAGATAATATATTGTGGCTCTTCTGTAGAGATCTCCATGCCAGTAAAAGGGCTTTGCAAACGTGCGGCAGCTTGTCCACGTTTGCACCGCACTCCGAGATCAAGTCATAAATCTTTCTTAAGAAAAATCTCCCATTTAGAAAGAGTGAATAGGAACCACATGACTTGCAGTACATCTTGAGCTTACGGAAATAATTTCCTTGATTTCTTTAAACTTTGGATCTGGCCCATAGATTGATGTCCGGAGGGACATCAATGGTGTTGCATGTGAAAAAATTCCCCAATTGGTTTTGCTAATCTGGGATTTACCTTTCCCTCCCTCGCTTTAGGCCTGATCTGTGGCTATTGTTGAAATCAAGGGTGCAATTCTCAGTGATTTCCATGGGAGCAGGAGGAGGGATTTCACACGGGAAATAGTTCCACATATAATGTGTAGCTTTACACTAGACTTCTCTCCCAATGCCTTTTCCACCTCTGTGGGAAATAGTTGCAACGTAGCATGTCCCTGGAAGTATTTAAAAGATGGGTAGACGTAGTGCTTAGCGGTATGGTTTAGCGATGGGTTTTGTCAGTGTTAGGTGGATGGTTGGACTTGATGATCTGAAAGGTCCCTTCCAACCCAGACGATTCTATGATTCTCGGTGCACACTTTCACAGTGAGTTTCTCTACCAGACAGTAAAACTCATGAAATCGCTCAGCCTGCAGATTTGTCACACACTACGTGCTCTCCCTACTCCTCCGTTTGGTGAGAACATCTTACACCAGAGCAAACACCGTGCAAAGAGGAATAGCAAAGAAAGCCAAAAGATGTGTGTGCATACGTGCACTGGGGCGAGGGGGTGCTGGTGTCCCCCAGCACGTACCCATCATATCTGCCCACACCAGCACCCCCCCCCACACGCAGTCTGATCCGGCATCCCAGCAGGAAGATTTGCGGCACTCAACTACAGCTGGGAATGTGCCTTTGGGGGTCACGTCTCCCCAGTGTCAGGATGGTGTCACCAGCCCTTCTCCCCCGGGACCACCGGGATGGGTGGCCACCTCCCCTTGGCACCGCTGGGCAGGCAGGACAGCAGTCTGGCGGCCTCCAAAATTAATTGCAACACGCAGCTGAGGACAAAGAGGAGCCCATGGGTAGGAGGGGAGTGAGTGCCTGTGCACAGCCCCAGCCAGGCCAAGACTTCCCTTCTTCTCTGAAGCAGAAAAATCAGTCTGTCCCTGAGGGCGACGCGAGCGTTAGCTGGACACAGTGCCCGCGCCTGGAGAACAGACAAATAACCTGAACTGGAATTAATGGCTTTTAAAATGTCCATGTGCTGTGGGAACTTTAAAGAAATGTTGAAAGCACTGTTTCTTGACTTTGGAATTACAGCTAGTGCGATGAAACACACTCTTTTCCCATATATTTAGCTGCCACCGAATGACATTTGATGTGAAAGGTGAGAATAGAAGGAAGACAATAATGTTTCCCAATCGCAGGATCCAATTTTAAGGAAGGGAATAACACTTTTGACTAGCTATATATTCACTGGTCTGTACAATTTAGTGGTACATTACATCCCGCTTTGGACCACAGCACTGTGATTAGAGGAGCAAAAACAGCAAATGCACAGGACTGACAATGATTGATGTAACCTAATCAATAAAGAGAAATTCAGCTGTCTGAGGCTTAAAGTACTATGTCAAACCAGTGAAGTGCTAAGTTGAAGATCTCAGAGGTATTTCTTTAGCTCTTATAAATGAGGGGCCTGATTTCCTCATGCTTGCTTTAGCTGTACTGACATGTATCTCCACTGATTTTGTGCAGCAGTACACCTGAATGTACACCTCAGCCCTACCCCTTTGTTTAAAAATCACGCCATGTGCTCCTAAAGTCCCTGTGCGTGGGGCAGAGGGGAGGACCCAGGCTCACCCCCATGAGCCGGGCTGTGAGGAGGACGGTCCCTCCTCTGCTGCTCGCCTGCCCTGACAAGTCCTTGCTGCTGCCGCAGCCCCGGTTGCCAGTGCTGGCGGATGGCTCCTAGCCCGGTGCCAGCGGGGCCGCGGGGCTGGCAGCCAGGGGCATGGCGGAATAAGCAAGCCGGTGGAAAACCGTTGGCTGGGGACCAATTTCTAGCACATTGCAGCTGCAGAGGGAGAAGCTGGGGCCACCCAGCATGGCTGGCAGGTCTGTCCAAGCAGGATGGGGGGAGGTTTGCCATGGGGCTGTCACCGGCTATGGGGAGCCGAGAGATGCTCTGGGGCAGCCCAGGGCCAGCCTCCCCCTCCATGGGGCATTTGCCCACAGGCTCCCGGCTTTGCAGCTTGTGCAGGGGAAGACACAGAGCCTACCTGTGCTTCCGGGTGCTGGATGAGGCTTCTGGATTTGGAGTGAGCTGCGGTGTAACCACCAGCAGAATGATCCCTGAGCACCTTGTCCTGAATCAGGGTTATAATTGCCAGGGCTGGGCCCCTGCAAGCCACTTTCCAAAGAGCGTTTCCTCTCCAGGAAGGGCAGCCCTGTCCCACTTGCCACCAGCTTTCCCTCTGAGATCTGCTAAAAAGCATTTCCAGGGGTCGCTCACGGGAACATTTCACATCCAGCAAAACTGCTGCACACAGGAGTGTTCCTGTGTTCCTGAGACAGAGCCGGTGTGTCTGGAATGGTTCTCTGGACTGTGCCTGGGAGGTGAAACCCTGGCTGAGGGCAGGGAGGAGAGCAAGTGTACCAAGAGCAGTATTATTAGAGGGAAAGACCATGTCAAGCCTGACAGTTTGAAGCCGTGAGAGACCAACATGCTGCTCTGTAGAGCTCTGTACTGTCCACAAGTATCTCCTTGCAGAGTGTAAATATCAACCTACTGGAAGTGGCCTAGAGGGAGATTTTGCCTTGATAGGAAATTACTCTCAGGTTACTCCTGATTAGCTTAAAGACAACTACAAATATAGGCTGCAGAGCTTATCACGTGTTTTTCTTGCTGTGACACTCAGTGGGAAGCGCCAACAGGTCCTGTTTGCCAGCTCTAGGAGTCTGTGCAGTAGCTCCGATGGCTGTCCCCTATTAGCTGTGTCTTCTCGGTTGCATTTGTCGGCTGAAGCACGATAGGAGTTTCTCCATCTAAATTGGGGAGGAAGACAAAAAATAATTTAGACATCCTTTGCTTGCTACCAAAGTCAGACTTCTTGTTAATATCACAACGTTTCGACTGGTGGTGTGGCTATGGCTTCGCCTTGGCTTCACAGGCAGCTGTGTGCATACTGAGGAAGCAACAATGCCCACACCGAGTCTACAAATGCTCTTACTCCTTGTCCACATGCAACGGCAGACTTCTGTGCGGCTACTGCAGTTGTTATTAAACTGGACATTAGGTGTACCTCATGCTTTGCAGAGATTGCAAGAAAAGGGTCCCTGCCTGTTCCAATTGCAAGCGCTTGTTCCGGCAAACGTCTGAGTATAATGAGCGCTGTTGTGAGTCAGCAAGCACTAACCTTGACCATGTTTGCAAGAATGGGCCAGAAATGATTCTTGAGGAAGGCAAAGTCAACAGTAAAGAAAGAAGAGAGTTGAAAGGAAAAAAATGCGTGAGCAGTAATATACTTGTGAGGGAAGAAATCATATATATCCTGAAAGCCAGCTAGTTAAATAAAAATGTTAAATTGCATTTTGAAGTCTTATGTAATATATTTACAATAGGATTTTGAGAATTACTCTTTTAATGAGTATGGAACTGCCAAAACCCTCATATTATCACTGTATAAACCCTTACTGCTTTTTGTACTTTCTCATTCCATGCAGTTATGTGTTTGGTTTCCCAATATATCTGTAAAAAATGCATTTGTTGTAGCATGGAGGAAAGTGAAGTCCTAACGGAGTTCCCTGATGTCTGTTGTGCTCCCTCTGATAATGAACAAGGTTTGGCTGCCCTTCTCCTGGGCCTCTTTCCAATTCACCGTTTTGCAGGGGGGAAGGAGGGGGCTAAAGACTCAGAGACTGACTTTTAAAGGTTCAGCCATCTCAGTGAGGTTTTTTCATATGAAAAACTTTGGGCTATCTATATCTTGATACTAGCATGGCCTTCACAGTAATTGAATACAAATGACGGCTTTTTTTTGCCAAATGACCGAATGTTCAGAAAAAAAACTCATCTGACATTTCCTCCTGTTTACATGACAGTTGATGGGATGAATCATGGGCAAAAGATGTAATGTACAGGAGTAACTTAACCCAGAGCAGGAATCTAATTGCATGCCATACGGTTTCCCCTCAGTGGGGGTAGAACAACTTTAACTCTGTCAAGGTGAAAGGCAAGAATGATTAAATGCCAAGCAGCTTCTCTGTACGGGCAATTCCGTATTTAGACACAAGGTCAAATACAGACATGTTTCATAACTTCTAAAAGTATATGAGTAATTAATGCTTAGAGCTCAGCTCGGGCTCAGATTAGTTTGGCAGTTCCAATCCATTTTTAAGTTAGGGTGTATTTTCTAGATCTCTGAGCAGCACTCCCTCCCACCCTCTGCTGCCTCCAAGTTGTTCATTTTATGGAAAATGGAGGGGAGAGACGAGCAGTTCATTTTGCTGTGATACCCAGAGGCGCAACGCGAGACGAGGACCCACTGCGAATATGTCGCATGGCTTCCAGGTGATCTGCAGACAGTTCTGAGCTGACACCTTCCCCGAGTATTTTGCTGCCCGCACTCTTCTAAAATTTATGATGTTTTTTATCAGAACAGGGACTCATGGTATAATAAAGTGTACAAATATAGCCTGCTAATGGAGAGCTGCAGAATGGAGGTGCGGCAGAATTCACAGTTTAAACTGTTTTCTATAGATAGCTCTTGCTCACTGTTCGCCTACATTGGTATCATATGGAGTGCGGAGGAGACAATGAAGTGCTAAAAACTTATTGCTTCTGAGTTGGGAAAGTACTTTGTTATTCACGTTCTTTTTTCTTTTTTTTTTTTTTTTTTCTCTCCCAGATTCCAGTTTCTGTAAAATGAAAGTTGGGCTAGAAATGCCTTGCTTTGCTCTTACAGTGATAACCAAACAGGAACGGAGAACAAACCTGCCAAACTGCTTGAGTGCATCATTACTACCTGAAGTATCAAGGCAATCCAAATTCCAGTGGCACCTCCTCTGGGACCACAAAAGTCAGCAAAAGGTTTGCCATTGACTTCAATGGAAGCCAAATCTGGACTGTGCTGCAGACAAGTGAATGACACTTCCCTCTGCCAGTGTATTTTCCCAGGTCAGCCGTAACTTCATGGCATGATACCAGAGATTACCTGACTACACTTTTTTAATGTCATGTTTGATCTGAAACCCTAAAAAAATGCCATGTTTAAAATGCAACACTCCAAATGTAAGACTTATTTTGGAACGTGATCACCCATTGCACGTTAGGCCACAGTCCTCTGTGGTACCAATCAATCGTCGTGAGGAGAAATCACTGTAACCTAAGTACAGGCCAGGGCTTGCAAATCCCTAAGTTCCTTTAGTTCTGATGGTCATGCTACCCATGGAAATACATGCTGTAAAATGAATCTCTCATGGGAGATATTCAACTAGCTGAGCACTAGAACTAGTCAAATATGTTTGAATAAAAATATGTTTGAATAAAACTATCTTCTAGAGGAATATGACATTTTATCAGAATTTAAGCCTTTGACGTGGTTGTGTTGATTTCAGTGACAACTCACTTTGTTTTTACATTTTAGGGAATAGCTCACTGAGTTTTGGGCCTTGCATCTCTTCTTTTCACTAATAATTACATTTTATGGTATGTTAATTTGAGGAACACCTTAATTGTATTAAGGAGAAATATGAGGGGCTCTGAAAATCATTACTGTTGTGCCAATTCAAAAGATGAAGTCGCAACTCCCACAACATGCATATTGCCTCTTCTGTGCAGTACAGCTGGCTCCAAGCAGCTCCCGCTGAGCAGAGCAACAACTGCTGAAGACTTGCTCCCAGAGGTTTTTTTAGCATCAGGAATGGTGATGTTTTACTGATGCTGCATTCCTCAGAAAAGCAATGCCTGACTACAAAATATTTGGATAAATTAAAGTATGGCCTTAGCTTGAGAATCTGCATTTTGACATTAGCAAAAAAGTTCTGGCTAGCAATAATATAGATACTGGGGACAGCAGGAAGCAAAGAAATGAATTACCAGCTCTGTTTGTGGGCAGAGGGCATGCAAAGAATTTGGATCCTAATAGGATTTCCTCTTCCAAAATGAAATCTGCTACAGGAGTGATTACAGTTTGTTTCTGAATTACCTGCAGGAACATTTCTATTATTTACATAAAGGAAGCCATGAGTATTCATTGCTGTGGTCCAAAATTTGAAAACGTCTGGTGGAAAAGCCCAATCTTTCTCATTCTGAGTCAGCTGTATCTTTTTGGCCAGCATCTCTAAAATTTTGGGAGAGGAAGGGAGAAAGTGCAGTTTGAGCTGGTTATCATTCATTTTTCTAAACGCAGCGTCTATTTTCCTTTCAGCTGCAGAAAAGATGCTCACATTATCCTCTGTCATGAAGTTTTTACTTTTATTTCTGATATGTTGTTCTCTTTTAATCTAATTTTAAAATATAGAGAATTCTACTGTACCGAAGCAAGCTAGTTTTGATTGGTACAAAAAGGTAGCAAAACTGAAGAGAAGGGTAGGAAAGCTACAAATATCTAGTTTTCTCCAGGCCCTACTTATATATTTGATATTGTCTTCAAAATACTTAAAATACGTAACTCCATATTCTGTTAATTTTTCAGACTGGTACTTTGCTAAACATTTTAAATCATTTTTTTAAATTGATATCTCAGTGAGAGTTGGTGGGAGTCAAGCGATGGGAAGGTGGCCTAAAATTACTGAATACCAATAAATACCACCTGTGCCAGAAGGAGGGAGAAAATTTTTTTCTGTGACTGGGGAATTTTGTGCTGGATTGTGAGAGAGAGCAAAATACCTGCCAAATTACAAAAAAGGCAGAATTAGAAAAAAAAAACAAAACTTACCCTTCAAAGTTCCATCTTCATATTTCAAACTCTGCTTTGGTGTCTTAGACACAGAAATATCAAGACCCATTTTAGATTTGCACTTTTCAGGTGCCTCATGTTGTAGAGTACATTACATTGATTTCAAATAATGCATTGTGGTTACAAAGGTTTCACTAGAAGTTTTTGTTGCCTTTGCAGAGCCTGATCAAGTATGACCAATTTTTAAGCTGACTGTATTTACCTTGATATGACTCTATGCAAAACCAATTTAAAAACACCACCACACATTGGCATATCAGTTATATAAATAGCATTTGTTTCAACTACTACAAGTGTTTTGTTACATATTTATGGAAGGGTAAATTTGTGTGAAAAGTTGGGGGGGAGGAAAATTCTTCCTGCTAAGCGAACATGACATTTGCAATCTGGCAGTGCTAATTTAAGCATAATAAACGTAAGAATATAACAGCGTTAAGACCTTCCGTAACAATGGAAGAGAAAAAGAGTGAGCTGACTGCTTAGGTCCTTCCTCATAAAAAAGCAAAATCCTAATCATAGTCTACATAAATTCGCTACTGAAAAGTGGCCTAGGTCTTCCTCTGACACCTTGGCCTCTTATTGCTGGAGCGAGGATCGTTGCCTCTCTCAGCCTGTCCTGTATGTGTCCAAATCTCACTGCTTTGAGATGTTTCTGCTTCCCCTGAAGATGAAGGCAAAATTCTGACCCACTTCAGCAGATTAGGCCAGGGATCTTTGTTCAAAATATGTAACCCTCGCTAGTGCCAAATTAGGACACCACCACCATCATCCTTTGGTATAGCCAAAACCTGTGCGTGCAGCTGGGGGACGCTGCGCAAGCAGACAAGAGGTAATGGGCACAAACTTGAACATAGGAAGTTCCATCTCAACACGAGGAGGAACTTCTTTACTTTAAGGGTGGCAGAGTACTGGAACAGGCTGCCCAGAGCAGTGGTGGAGTCTCCGTCTCTGGAGACATTCAAAACCCACCTGGATGCAACCTGCTCTAGGTGAATCTGCTCCGGCAGGGGGGCTGGATTAGGTGATCTCCAGAGGTCTCTTCCAACCCCTATCATTCTGTGATTCTGTGACACAACAAAGCTGAGAAAAGAGGGTGACCTGCTGCAAAGGGAGGCCCGTGGCCGTGTTCCCAGCTGGGCATTAGCAGTTAGAGCCGGCATTAGCATTTGGCCTTCCCCACCATGAGGCACGGCAGGGAGTTAAACAGGCAGGGAACTACATGCATTTTGGAGCGGATTAGTTTTCGCCTGGGTCGTATCCAAGATCTGGCTCCTGGTAAGGCAGCACAGTTGCTGTTGCCGGTGCAGAAGAGAGTGAGCGGCTTGGGGGCTGGATGGGAGAGGGGCAGGACCGCGGCAGCTCCCATGTGAGCTGTCTTAGGTTACTGCGTAATCTTACTGTTGGAAACTCTGCATCTTTTCTTGAAGCCTTTTCTTGAATGAGTACAGTTGGCCCATCACTGTCAGCAATAAATTTTACATGTACAAAAACCGAATGACAGCTTATTCAAGCAGATCAGGTGTGGCAAGCACCAGTCCAGGCAGAGCCTAATCTGTAAATTCAGGATCTAGAATATGAAGCAACGTGGGCATGGGTGCTAGAGGGTGAACATCATCTCTTCAGAGGAGCCCTGCGACTTCTCATGTTTAAGTATCTCATAAAAGATACAGGAGATATTTAATTGTTAGTGACACAAGTTTAGTTTTTGATTAACACAGAACTTGGGAAGTTCATCAGGTCATGGTGTTAGCTGGACTGAATTGTCATATCTCCACTGGTGTCTGGAAGCAGCATCAGCATTGTGAGCAGAACATCTGGCCTACAGGCTTTAAAGACTGTTTTGAACAGCTTTGCCACACAGTAAGCCCCTATAATACACACCTCTTTCCATGTCATTCTTAATTTGCTCTTCCAAGTCTTCTGGAGACACACAAAACTCCTGCTCTTCCCCTTCAGGTGCTTTGGGTTTACACTTTCCACAGCAGCAGTTGAAGCAGCAGCAGAGGCAGCAGCAGAGGTAGCAGCCCGTCAGCAGGCCACAGACTGCAAACAGACCCTGGGTCAAACACAGCAGGAGGAAAACCCCGTGAGCAATGACCTTCCTGAAACTTGTGGCTGCCTCTTCCAACTGAAGGCAGATTGTCAAAAAAACTCAGGTTCCCAAGTGCGTGGCACTCAGAGGAGCCCAGCCGCTGGCCAAGTGCCTAAACAAGAGCCACAAAGTCTTCCTCACCCACCAGCTCCTACTTGCCACTCAGGACCACGTCCACAAAGAAGACACCAACCAACAGGCCCCTGCATGCTCAACTTTTGAAAGTTTGTCTTCAACTGATGGCCCTCAGAAAAAAACTTTCAGGCAGCATGCAAAACCCCACCTACCTTAAAATGACTCATTTCCATCTTAAAAATGACTCATTTGCCCAAGACCATTTTCACAAACACTTATTTACTGGCAAGTTCCTGTCAATAACAAGGCTGAGAGAAAAAGAAGCAAAGACCCAGATGCATCCCACATAACTTCAGGCACTGAAGTAAGGCACCCAAATTAGGACTGTAGCCCCCATGGGCTCCCCACATAGTCAATGGAAGTTAAAATACATAGTCAATGGCAAGTTAGAATAGAAGCCCTTCCAGAGGGTGATTCAGCCCTGGGAGGATTTGAATTGCCCATTGGGGGCGTCTGTCTCTCCCCATTAGCCTGTGCAGGAGCACCCAGGTGACAACTCCTAAATTAGTTTCCTCGGGCTGTGGTTTCTTGATCTGGGGACTCAGACGGCAAGAAGTTCCCACCTGCATTGCCCTCTGCTCACTCCTGTCCCTGTGTCACAAAGTGCGGAGGCTTCAGCAGAGCCAGCATGACTGCCTGGGGCTGAGACCAGAGCTCTCCGTCAGGTTCAACAGCCAGCAAATTTCAATTAACAGAGCTTTTCTTCCTCCAGGCCAGGTCACTGCCTGGGTTAACAGCACAGCTCTGCAGCTGCTTGTCCTGGTGGCTGGGTGCCATGTCGCGGCAGTGGGCTGCAGGAGGGGACCCCTTAGGCTGGTGTTGCCACGCTGTGCTCGATGGGTGCATGATGGCAGCCTCATGGCCCAGGGTGGATCCAGGCCAGCACCCAGGTGTTTGTGACAACAGAGAAACTTCCACGTCTCTTCATGGACATAGTGGCGTAAGAGCAAAGGGAAGTCAGTGACATTCCCGAAAAGCAAGTCAAAGCTGGTATGTGGAATGTATATATAAAGCCAGCACAGCTTTGTGGCCAGGCATATACGGGTTGTAGATATAGCCAGGCATTATAGCCATTAGCATTACAGTTATGCAGTCTGCCCTTTACTAACTGTTTGTTATATGCATAAGAAAACATGCTGCTGAAGAAGAAAGTAAGCACAAATATTGGAATATTGTCAAACTTTGACAACAAATCAACACAAATAACCCTCGGTTATGTATGCGTGTCTCAGGCAATGTTAGTGGGGGCCAACTGGAGCATCTTTGAATGTAATAAGAATATTTACATGCCTAATATTAATATAGGCATGTATCAAGAGTGAGTGAGGTGCTTCTAAATGAAAAAAAAGGACTGTGACTTTTTGTTTTAAAATGTTTTCCTTCCAATGGACACCTAAAACTGTTATAAAACCCACAACCCCTAAAATAAGTTATTTGGCTGTTTATCACTTATGTCATAAGGAGGAATAAATCATCACAATGGACAGAACAAGGAAAAAAAAACAGAGTAACAGCATACAGGGGAAAAATACTCAAATTCATTCATGATACCTTAAATGTTTCAAGATTTCTTGTGCTTCTACTATCATGGTTGGTAAATCAGTAAATCCATAAACTGTCTTCATGGTAGAGGGAGAATTGCTTTTTGCTACAACAGTTAAACAAACAACCCTATGTCTGCCAGTGGAGAAGCAGTTAAAATTCCCATTACCCATGTCAGTATGTTCCTAGTTTAATATGCTTGCTAAGAAGTCTGACACTCCAAAGAAAATTAATTTTCTCTTTGCATTTCTGCTTTCATTTGAGTTTCCTGACTTCTAATGATACAAGTCCTCACAACTGTCTGATTTTCTGAGTATGAGTGTGATAGGGAAGAGGTTTTACCAGGGATGTTTGTAGTTGAAGAGGAAGGTAACAAGTGAAAGCTGTGTCCGGACTTAAGTCCGGACTTAAGTCCAGAATGGAGGAAATCAGGGGTCCAGAGGTCATCTGCAGATGATGCCTCGGACTGAAATAGTATTATGATGGCCAATATAAAAATCTAAAACTGACCCAGCATTTGTGCACGAATTAAAGAGAGATGAGGAATAGTGAGCTCAGCTTGCAAAAAACACTGGGTGGTCTGTTTATGCTTTGGAGGTGACAAGATTTTGGGTTGGGGGAGGGATAGAGAGACCACCTGCGACAATCCTCAAATGAGTCTATATGCGTATTTTGGATTTTTTGCACAGAATTCTTAAAAACCAGGCAACAGTGATTACTTTTGCTGCGATATTCAACAAATCTCATCTCACCTCTGGGATATAGTTCCCTTGAAACAATCCACACATTCCTTCTTTAGCTGTTAGGGACTTATTAGCTTCTCTCTGTACTCACTTTCCTTATGAGTCAAAGTCACATCGGTTATTTCTGTTCCTGATTTTCTAACCACAGAGGATTTTATACTTCATAAAATCTCCATTAAAGATGGGTAAGCAGAAGAGGAAATAAAAGCTAAAGAAGCACCAAATAATGAACAAAACCTTGTTTACCAAGATTGTTAGAGGAGTCAATACTGCTGCGCTCTCAGCTCTAAGGCAACGCCTCCTGGCATCTGAACGGTGACAAAGAGGCCAAAGGAGAAGGCGGACAACAAAGAAAAAAGGGAATGATCCAGCAGGAGAAGACAACGTCTGTGGTGGGGAGTCCTGCCTGCAGCAGGAGTCAGCTCCAGGCAGCTGCGGGCGGCAGCCTCCAGCCTGATCCTGAGGGTGCAACTGCGCCCTTTCAAGTGCAATTTAACCACCAGTATTTTATCCATTGGTTCCATTCACTGTTCTGCATTTGAGCAGCTTCCCTCTCATCCTGATTCAGCAGACACATTACGGCTTCTCAGACCCACAGAAGTGCCCAAGTGACCTCCCAGTCTGAAAGGGGACTGCAGGGCAGTGAAGCACTGGCCTGACCCATGCTGAACAGAGGAATCCATGTTCCACGATTCTCAGATCAAAGCTGTCACAGTGTGATTGCTTCACACAGTACAGGTCATTTTTCCTATGTATTCCAGCAAACTCCTTGCTTTCCCGTGCTTCTATTGCTGGAAATAGGTGGGACAGCATGGATTTTGCACATTGCATTTCTGTTGGTTTGTTACACTTCTGTAACATTTCAATATTTACAGAAACACTCGAATTTGACATATGCAGACATGAGAGGATACCAGTGACTTAAGACAGTACATGAACACAACTCCTTTATGACTAGAACAGACCATGATGTGTTTTTCCTTGAGCAATATGCCAGGTTTTGATGCATCATTCTCTTCCTTCCCCACCGTCTTCCTCCACTCCACCCTTCTCACCTTTTCTTCCACTTCCTTTCTCTCACCCCCTCACCAGGACACACATATGACACCATAATCACAGTGTTATGTATTATTATTGCTTGCTTACGCTGTGTGCTATATATAGCAAAGAACACAGCTAAATTTGTGCTGTAATAAGTTATTAACCAGTTGTCACATAAGTGGGACTTTTCATTTTTGAACAATGAGTCATTTTTATTTAATCATTACTGAAAAGAAAGTCAAAATTAACCTGGAGCACTAGACTCAAATCTAATTAATGTCTGAAAGTGTTACAAAACATGAACGCTATTTAACTATTTATCAAGTTAAAAAGAAAAAGAAAACGTTCTTTGTTAGCGCTATTCTGAGCTGATGTTACATTCTGCCATTGTCGATTTTCCAGATAATGTTGTTTAATTAAGCTCTTCGTAGTGATTTAGATTCAGATCCTACTATTTGTTAAGCCTGTAAAGAGATCATGTTTTTCTGGGGGTTCCTCATGCATGTAATTGTCTGTGAGCATTGTAACATATGATTTCCAAGAGAAAATAACAGCTTACCTTTGCCCACCAGCTTGAGAGCATGAAGTAGGTGTTAACATTTTCCTCACCGAACTGTTCCGCCACATAGAGCCCTAATGATCCATACTTGTCATATATGTTTCGCTTGGACAGATCAGTCAGTGTTGCGTGAGCATTGTTGATCTCTTTAAATTTTTCTGCAGCCTCTGGATTGTCTGGATTCTTGTCAGGATGATATTTCAGAGCAAGTTTTCTAAATGTGAAAAGAAGGGGAAAAAAAATCATCTGCATATGTGTGCATGTGTACAGACACTTACGGAACATCACAAAATTCTAGTAGAGTTATAATAATTCTGACCAGCTTGTTCAGCCTTCTTTTTTCCAGCTCTGATATGCACAGACGACTCAGTGGAAGAAAAGCGAGACCAAGTAACCGAACGGGAAAGTTTTGGTAAAAGAGGTGTTCCTGTTACACTGAACATGAACTTTGTGTATTGATGCCAGGTCGGCTACCATGTTAAAGGAGACAGTGATATCAGCTGAAAGCACAGATTGCAGCATGCTAACAAATCACACACATTTGTTGCATTATGATTGCCACCTGATTTGCATCATTTAGCCGGTTTCAACAAAGATAAAGATTTTTTAAAGGTTGTTTAAAAACATGATGATGACACTGCTTATCCCATCAACATTATCTTCTTTACAGCAAAGGAAATTCTGTACTCCATTGCCTACCAATAGTAGCTATATTAAAATTTTGTAAACAGTGCCTGTGTTTGCAGAAGCCCAGACAGTGATGATGGAAAACTCAGTTAGGATTTGCAATAGAAAGGAAGCATCTTTCTGAAGCACAAGGTGGAAAAGCATAGCGAGTCAGCCCCAGTTTCAAGTGTCTGTCTTTGGGCCTAATTCCTCACTGTCACACTTCCGAGACAGTCCTTACAGCAGCGGAAGCTGATTGTCAGCTGTTTTGGGCTGTTTAAGCTGGTGGGAAGCCTTTGCTAGGAAAGGGCTCCCCTGACTGTACTCAGCGCTATGGCATCCAAGGGTAGGTACAGTTTGACAGGAACAGTGCGGGGCTGTTGGCTCAGGGACAGTGCTGGGGAAACACAGCTTGGAGGAGAAAGGGTTTGATTCCAACCATGTTGAAGCACTGGCAGTGGGAGCTCACATGTACTTGCAAAACAAGCATAGACAGAAGTGTATCCTTTCAAAAATCTCCACTCCCTTTGAGGAACTGGCAATAAGATTTTTTCAGGACATTTATTTAATGACTAGTGCTGACCTCTAGTGGCATCAAAAGTGATTTAGTAGTGTTTGAAATTCCATGATCCTCACCTCAGCCAAGCTAAGTTGCATTTTGTAAATATTCTCTCCGACAGTTTCAGGAGCTAGCCACGACTGCTATGCCAAAAAATATTGTTTGTGGTGTGAGGGCAGTGTTCTCACACTTCTTCTAAAAAATTTATCATCAGAGTAGGGTCTTGCTTGACTTTCCACTGAAGTCCCAGTACAGGCTATTGCCCAGTAAAATGTAACTGCTTTGCTCCTGATGACAGTTCCTGCCTTGCAGACATTCGGCCAATATCAAGATGGATATGAACCTAGGAACAACCTCTGCCAACGATCTCTTCAGCTCGCATGCCGAACCCAGTTCATCTTCACACAGATAATAGATAACTTCTTAAACATGTCTCTCTAATGGCCTGAAGGAGTTCCCATTCAGTCGTATATAATATACTGTGCCTGTGGTAGCTTTAACATAAATTTTCAGTCATGTTTAACATGTGGTACCTTAAATATAATAAAACATGAAATAAAAGAACTGGAAAAACAAGCTAAGTCTTGCATGACTAATGACATTATGTGCCATCCAAGTATTTCAGTAGCTTATGCAATCTATCCCTTTTCTTAGCTGAAAACAAACCCTAGCTACTAGAATCTAAAAAAAAATGGGAGAGGTATTACTTTCAAAACCCATGTGTGATTGCAGGCATCAGACAATCAATCTCCAGCCTTTCTTTCTTTTCCCACAAACCCAAAGACAACCTCTGTCGTGTCCATGTCCCCAACATTCTCATAAAAAATAAGAATTTGAACAAAATGTAGTTTCAAAATGATGAAAAATATTAGTTGTAAACTTGCTTTACTTAGTGTTGTTTTAGAATACTAACAGAATTACATTCAACATAGTACAGTTAACAAAAGATAAGATATTTTCTTATTTTGATTTTGGGAAAACAGTCCCCACTATATCAGTCTGTACTTTAACAAAACAACTCCCTGCACACCAAAATGACATATACTATTTGGTAATGATTTAGTAACGGGAAAGAGATCAATATACTGGTAGTGCAATTCATATGAGTGAGAAAAAGGACTCTGTGAAGTCCAACCCGAGAAACAGTAAAAGTAAGGACAAGAACTATGTGGTATAACAGGAAGTACCAGCTACATAGGAGCTTCCCTGTGGGTCCCCCGAAAAGTGACATTCCTAGTTATGTGATAATTGTGGTTCATTACGAGTAGAGAAAAAGGAAGAGGCCAAAATGGAGAGTGAAATGAACACAGGAGTTCATTGCCTAGTTCCCATAGCAAACACATGGATTGATGTCCATTCAGATTTTTCTCATAATGTATAGCCTTCTCCTTCACCACCCTGGGAACACTGATCACTGCAGGCCTTCACAGCAGCAAGCAATATGATGTGTTTGGGAGAGACAACATGCAGAGAAATAGCCATCCCACAAGATGGACGGGGCACTCATGAAAATGAAGTCAGAGGAAAATGTTCAGCACATCTGTCAGTGGGAGGCTTAGGAGGAGAGGTGGGATAAGGCTGGACTGTGCCAGAGGGATGGGCCCAATGAGGGTACAAGTGGGCAGAAGCAACATTTGGGAGGCAGGAAAGTATGTTGTCTATGGTGAGACATGATTGGGTTAGGGAGGATGAAAGGGTGTCAGACACATCTCATGCTTCCTTCAGTAGCTCAGCTGGTAGAGCAGAGGACTGTAGGCTCCCTTGCACGGCCATCCTTAGGTTGCTGGTTCAACTCCGGCTCGAAGGAGTGCCCTTTTGGCTCTGCACCGCACCCTGCAGTGCCACTGCCTTTTGGCCCTGCCCGGGTGATTCCCCTTCAAGGGCTGCACAGCCCTGAACTCTTGCTTGAGGTGCAGAAGATGACTGGCCAAGGCAGTTTTAGGTGAATGCTGGGCTGGGGATGGTGGTGCTGAGCGCTGGGGTTTTTGAGGAGTGACCTCCCTCAGGCAAGTGAGTGGGAGGGTGGATGTGGGTGTGTGGGAGCCAGTCCGATGGGAAGGCCCCGAGTCCGGGTGTGGGGCAGGCTGGGCCAGGGGTGGGTGGCTGGCAGGGGAGAGGGCCTCAGGCAGAGGCTGTGGGCTGGGGAATTAGCTCAAGTGGTAGAGCGCTCGCTTAGCATGTGAGAGGCAGCGGGATCGGTGCCCGCATTCTCCAATGCTTTTCATTCCCCTTGCCCGGACACAGGGCCCCTTGCCTGCAGCAGTATCCTCTGGGAGGTTTGGGAAGGTCCTGGTCTGCCCAGGCTGCACAGAGAACAACAGCTTCCAGGGCTACATGTAGAGTACGATGGACTCAGGATCAAGGGAAGGGAGTCTTCCCCCTTGCTTGCCATCTAACAGATGACACCTAGAATGCTGTGACCAACTTTGGTTCTCCATGCAGAAGGGAGAGAGAGACCGACTGCAGCCACCTCAGAATAGGGCCACCAGGATTACTGGGAGCAGGCGCGCATGCCCTGTGAGGAGAGGCCAATGAATGCGGGCTTGTCCAGACGCCGGGGAAGAGAGGGCTTTGGGGAAGCTAAGCAGCATCTTTCAAATGCTTATCATGAGGTTTTGAATTCAACAGCTAGGCTTTTTGCTGGTGTGATTGGTGGAGGAATGACGAACAACAGGGCACAGCTGAAGCAAGACAGGTTCCATTTTTTCTTCCCTCCCACCAGCCAGGCAGGAGAAGGCAGCTGCCCAAGGGGCTGTGCAGCCTCCATGCTTGAGCTGGCTGGCTGAAGCCTTGAGCAAACTCGTGGGATCTCTGAGCTGGGGCTGCCTGGTGATGCATGCTGGAACAGACACGTATTGAGGCCTCATCAAAGGTGACTGCTTTGACAACTCTGTCATGCGGGCAGATCTGGGAGAGCGCCCTGATGGTCCTTCAATATCTCTGCTGATAGACCTGAGGAGTGCAGGCTCCCTTGCGTGTCTACCGCTACATCTTGTCCGGGCCCTGAGTGGCCCTAACAGGCCTGAATGGCCCTGACCAGCCTCATGCCGGCCTCCACATCCACCCATGGATTTACGTTCAGCTCTGGGCCTTCACCCTCTTTCCGTGCGACACCGCAGGAATCCTGGTCTCTAGCTCACCCATGCCTATGCTGCTGTGCTCATCCTGAGTGCCATTACGTGGCACGTGCAGGACAACCTGGTGATCAGGCGCAGTCAGGATCATTCATGAACTGCAGGTGCTGCTTGACAAACCTCATCTCCTTCTATGACAAGGTGACTCACTTAGTGGATGAGGGAAAGGGAAAGACTGTGGATGTCGTTTACCTGGACTTTAGTAATGCCTTCGACACCGTTTCCCACAGCATTCTCCTGGAGAAACTGACTGCTCATGGTTTGGATGAGCGTACTCTCTGCTGGGTAAAAAACCGGCTGGGTGGCCAGGCCCAAAGAGTTGTGGTGAATGGAGATCAATCCAGCTAGTGGCCAGTCACAAGCGGTGTTCCCCAGGGTTAAGTATTGCACACAGATCTGTTTAATATCTTTATCAATGAACTGGATGAGGGGATCGAGTGCATCCTCAGTAAGTTTGCAGCTGACACCAAGCTAGATGGGAGTGTTGACGTGCTTGAGGGTAGGACGGCTCCACAGAGGGATCTGGACAGGATGGAATGATGGGCCGAGGACAATGGTGTGAGGTTCAACAAGGCCAAGTGCTGGGTCCTGCACTTGAGTCACAACAACCCCATGCAATGCTACAGGCTTAGAGAAGAGTGGCTGGAGAGCAGCCCAGCAGAAAAGGACCTGGGGGTATTGGTCGACAGCCAGATGAATATGAGCCAGCAGTGTGCCCAGGTGGCCAAGGCGGCCAACAGCATCCTGGCCTGTTTCAGGAAAAATGTGGTGAGCAGCACTGGGGAAGTGATTGCCCCCTGTACTCGGCACTGGTGAGGCTGCACCTCGACTACTGTGTTCAGTTTAGGGCCCTTCACTCCAAGAAAGACATTGAGATTCTGGAGCGGGTCCAGAGAAGGGCAACAAAGCTGGTGAGAGGTCTAGAGAACAAGTTTTATGAGGAGCGGCTGAGGGAACTGGGGTTGTTTAGCCTGGAGAAAAGGAAGCTGAGGGGAGACCTTATCACTCTCTACAACTACCTGAAAGGAGGTTGCAGTGAAGTAAGGGTCAGTCTCTTCTCCCAAGTAACAAGCCATAGGACAAGAGGAAAAGCCTTTAGTTGCGCCAGGGGAGGTTTAGATTGGATATTAGGAAAAATTTCTTCATCGAAAGACAGAAAAACATTGGAACAGGCTTCCCAGGGAAGTGGTGGAATCGCCATCCCTAGAGGTATTTAAAAAAAGAGTAGAGGCGGTGCTTAGGAACATGGTTTAGTGGTGGTTTTGTCAGTGTCAGGTGGATGGTTGGACTCGATGATCTTAATGGTCCCTTCCAACCCAGACGATTCTATGATTCTATGGGTATGCCATTGCCTATGTCCAACCACAGAAAGCCTTGATGCAGATGCTGACATGCAGACGGATATTCTGTGTTGACCTCATCCCTGTCTTGTCAGTCTGGATCTGCCTGGCATTCACTGGACGTGATCATCACGCTGACCTACAGAGTGACATCCTGGCGTGCTGTTGTCCTTGCCTCAGTATGACAATGGTGCCTTCTGCTTCTTGACTGTCTCTTATAGCAAGGCACCACGGCTTGGTCTTCCCAGGTCAGGTGGTGTGGACCTGAGAGATGGTGGGCAATATGGGACTAAAACAAATCATTCTTTCTTCCTGATGAATGGATCGATGC
This sequence comes from Larus michahellis, assembly GCF_964199755.1. Classification (NCBI taxonomy): domain Eukaryota; kingdom Metazoa; phylum Chordata; class Aves; order Charadriiformes; family Laridae; genus Larus; species Larus michahellis. Next base: position 131,520,457 of record NC_133897.1, on the reverse strand, counting down.
CCACGTTCTCCAGTGCTTTTCATTCCCCTTGCCTGGACACAGGGCCCTTGACCTGGGGCCAGTGTCCTCTGGAGGCTGTGGCAGCACGCAGAGCACCCAGTCAGTAAAGAGCAGGAAAAGACCCCAAGGTGTAACAAGAGCAGCACCGGCAGTTTTACAGGAGACATTACTTTCTCTATCTTTTCTTGACAGGCATCAAATGTCATCTCAAGTACTGTGTCCAGATTTGAGCTCCACCACAGAGGAATGGCATCAAGGAAATGGAGCAACTTCAGCGGAGGGCTGCAAAGAAGCTCAGGAACCAAAGGGATTTCTATGTGAGGATGGACTGAGGACACCGGGCATGTTCAGCCTGGAGAAAAAGAGGTTCAGGGGGCTTACACGTGACCTTATAGCACTTTGGAGGACCTTACAGAGCAGAGGAAATGTTGTCCTTTTGTCTGGTGCAGGACCAGTGGGCAAAAGAGAGCAGAGTGAAATGGAATCAAGAGAAGTTGCAGTAGGATACGGGTAAGCCTCTTTTTGGCCCTGAGGAGAGTCCAGCTGCAAGACTTGATGGGCTAAAGGGTTGCCCATGGTGGTTGCCGGTGGTATGATGTTGGAGCCGAGTCTATTTGAATGAGGATGTTGGAGCAGAGGCATTGTTCTCCGCTTTGCATGGAGAAGCGTTGGATGAGTGTGTGATGGGCGAGGTACTGGGCAGGGCTCCATGCTTCCTTCGATAGCTCAGCTGGTAGAGCGGAGGACTGTAGGCTCCCTTGCACGGCCATCCTTAGGTTGCTGGTTCAACTCCGGCTCGAAGGAGTGCCCTTTTGGCTCTGCACCGCACCCTGCAGTGCCACTGCCTTTTGGCCCTGCCCGGGTGATTCCCCTTCAAGGGCTGCACAGCCCTGAACTCTTGCTTGAGGTGCAGAAGATGACTGGCCAAGGCAGTTTTAGGTGAATGCTGGGCTGGGGATGGTGGTGCTGAGCGCTGGGGTTTTTGAGGAGTGACCTCCCTCAGGCAAGTGAGTGGGAGGGTGGATGTGGGTGTGTGGGAGCCAGTCTGATGGGAAGGCCCCGAGTCCGGGTGTGGGGCAGGCTGGGCCAGGGGTGGGTGGCTGGAAGGGAGAAAGGACCTCAGGCAGAGGCTGTGGGCTGGGGAATTAGCTCAAGTGGTAGAGCGCTCGCTTAGCATGTGAGAGGCAGCGGGATCGATGCCCGCATTCTCCAATGCTTTTCATTCCCCTTGCCCGGACACAGGGCCCCTTGCCTGCGGCAGTATCCTCTGGGAGGTTTGGGGAGGTCCTGGTCTGCCCAGGCTGCACAGAGAACAACAGCTTCCAGGGCTACATGTAGAGTACGATGGACTCAGGATCAAGGGAAGGGAGTCTTCCCCCTTGCTTGCCATCTAACAGATGGCACCTAGAATGCTGTGACCAACTTTGGTTCTCCATGCAGAAGGGAGAGAGAGACCGACTGCAGCCACCTCAGAATAGGGCCACCAGGATTACTGGGAGCAGGCGCGCATGCCCTGTGAGGAGAGGCCAATGAATGCGGGCTTGTCCAGACGCCGGGGAAGAGAGGGCTTTGGGGAAGCTAAGCAGCATCTTTCAAATGCTTATCATGAGGTTTTGCATTCAACAGCTAGGCTTTTTGCTGGTGTGATTGGTGGAGGAATGACAAACAACAGGGCACAGCTGAAGCAAGACAGGTTCCATTTTTGTTTCCCTCCCACCAGCCAGGCAGGAGAAGAGGGATGCCCCGGAGAGCTGTGCAGCCTCCATGCTTGGAGACTGGCATGAGCTTACTGGCCAAAGCCTTGAGCAAACTGGTGTGATCTCTGAGCTGGGGCTGCTTGGAGGAGATTTCAGTAGAGATGTCCCCGGGCCTCATCGAAGGTGATTGCTTTGACAACTCTGCCATGCGGGCAGAGCTGGGAGAGGGCCCTGCCGGTCCATCAACAGCTCTGCTGGTCGTGCACAAGACTTCAGTCTGCCTTGCATGGCTACCTACCCCTACGTCTCGTCCAGGCCCTGAGTGCCCAATGAGACCTGAAAGGCCATGATGAGCCTCACGCTAGGCTCATCGTCACATCCACCAATGGGCCCAGGAGCTCTGTTCATGACCAGCTCTGGGCCTTCACTCTCTTTTGGTACTACACCGTAGGAGTCCTGGTCTCTGTCTCAGCCATGCCTATGGCTATGCCAATGGCTGTGTCCAGCCACAGAGAGCCTTGATGCAGACGCTGACATGCACATGGATGTTCTGTGTTGACGTCACCCCTGTCTTGTCGGAATGGACCTGTCTGTCATTCACTGGGCGAGATGGTCATTCTGACCCACGGAGTGACTTCCTGGCGTGCTGTTGTCCTTGCCTCAGAATGACACTGGTGCCTTCTGCTTCTTGAGTGTCTCTCAGAGCAAGGCACCATGACTGGGTGTTCCCCGGTGAGGTGTTGTGTGGCTGAGGGATGGTGGACAATGTGGGTCTAAGGCACAACCTTCTTTCATCCTTCCTTCCTACTGAAGACAGTCACGTGGGTATAGGCAAGTAGTGTGAGAACTGAGCAGTTGGATGAATGTCTGAGGAAGGCGTGAGATGATGATGCCTCATGCTTCCTTCGATAGCTCAGCTGGTAGAGCGGAGGACTGTAGGCTCCCTTGCACGGCCATCCTTAGGTCGCTGGTTCAACTCCGGCTCGAAGGAGCGCCCTTTTGGCTCTGCACCGCACCCTGTTCCGCCTTTGTCTCTTAACAGGAATGTTCACACCGCGGAGGCACTTGTGAGCTCAGAATGGGGCAGTTGAGGCCCACCAAAAGGGCTGCTGGGGATCAAGTGGGGAAGGCTGCACAAGCTTCAGTGGCAGCCCTCCAGTGGACAAGCAGCTCCACTCCGTGGTGCTGCTCAAGCAGGTGGGAGTTCAGGCAGGCTCCTTGAGTCCACAGGTCATGGCCAAGCTCAGCATCAATGGGGAACGGTGGGCAGGCACGGACAGAGCTGTGACCCAGATCCAGTGGTTCTCAGACAGGCACCAAGGGCAAGAGGTTCAGCTACAAAGTGCCTCCTGTGCAAAGGAGGGCCAGGTCTCTGCTGAGGCTTCTTGTACCATTTTCATGCAAGGCCACCGTTTGGGCATGCTCCAAGTTGTGGGTGAGCTCAGACAGCCAAACACCCAGGGTGGTGGGGATGCCGTCAGGCTCCCAAGGGATTGACCCCGAGGTCTGGTTTTGCCAGAGGGCACCTCCCTCAGGCAAGTGAGTGGGTGGGTGGGTGGGTGTGAGTGTGGGAGCCAGTCCGATGGGAAGGCCCCGAGTCCGGGTGTGGGGCAGGCTGGGCCAGGGGTGGGTGGCTGGCAGGGGAGAGGGCCTCAGGCAGAGGCCATGGGTTGGGGAATTAGCTCAAGTGGTAGAGCGCTCGCTTAGCATGTGAGAGGCAGCGGGATCGATGCCCGCATTCTCCAATGCTTTTCATTCCCCTTGCCCGGACACAGGGCCCTTTGCCTGGAGCCTGTGTCCTCTGGAGGCCGTGGAAACACACGGTGCACCCAGTCTGCAAAGAGTAGGACATTCTACTGGGGTGTAACATCCCAGGGTGTAACAAGAGCAGCACCAGGAGTTTTACAGGAGACCTTATTTTCTCCCTCTTTGCTTGACACAAGTCCAATATCATCTCAAGCACTCTGTCCAGATTTGAGCTCCACTGTAGAGGAAATTCATCATGAAAAGGCAGTAAATTCAGTGGAGCGCTATGGAGAAGCTCAGGGAATGGGGGTATTTCTACGAGCGAATGGGCTGAGGGCACTGGACCTGTTCAGCCTGGAGAAAGAGAGGTTCAGAGGGCTTACACGTGACCTTCCAGCACTCAGGAGGACCTTACTGAGTAGAGGAAATGTACTTTTGTCTGGCGCTTGACCAGAGGGCAAAAGAGAGCGGAGTGAAATGGAATCAAGAGAAGCTGCAGTAGGATACGGGTAAGCCTCTTTGTGGCCCTGAGGAGAGTCCAGCTGTAGAGGATGACGTGGAAGGAGCTTGAGGAGTTTTTCTGTCTGTGGGTTTGCATGCCTTGGTGGACTAAATGGTTGAGCAAGGTGGTATGATGTTGGAGCCGAGTCTATTTGAATGAGGATGTTGGAGCAGAGGCATTGTTCTCCGCTTTGCATGGAGAAGCGTTGGATGAGTGTGTGATGGGCGAGGTACTGGGCAGGGCTCCATGCTTCCTTCGATAGCTCAGCTGGTAGAGCGGAGGACTGTAGGCTCCCTTGCACGGCCATCCTTAGGTCGCTGGTTCAACTCCGGCTCGAAGGAGTGCCCTTTTGGCTCTGCACCGCACCCTGCAGTGCCACTGCCTTTTGGCTCTGCCCGGGTGATTCCCCTTCAAGGGCTGCACAGCCCTGAACTCTTGCTTGAGGTGCAGAAGATGACTGGCCAAGGCAGTTTTAGGTGAGTGCTGGGCTGGGGATGGTGGTGCTGAGCGCTGGGGTTTTTGAGGAGTGACCTCCCTCAGGCAAGTGAGTGGGAGGGTGGATGTGGGTGTGTGGGAGCCAGTCCGATGGGAAGGCCCCGAGTCCGGGTGTGGGGCAGGCTGGGCCAGGGGTGGGTGGCTGGAAGGGAGAAAGGACCTCAGGCAGAGGCTGTGGGCTGGGGAATTAGCTCAAGTGGTAGAGCGCTCGCTTAGCATGTGAGAGGCAGCGGGATCGATGCCCGCATTCTCCAATGCTTTTCATTCCCCTTGCCCGGACACAGGGCCCCTTGCCTGCGGCAGTATCCTCTGGGAGGTTTGGGAAGGTCCTGGTCTGCCCAGGCTGCACAGAGAACAACAGCTTCCAGGGCTACATGTAGAGTACGATGGACTCAGGATCAAGGGAAGGGAGTCTTCCCCCTTGCTTGCCATCTAACAGATGGCACCTAGAATGCTGTGACCAACTTTGGTTCTCCATGCAGAAGGGAGAGAGAGACCGACTGCAGCCACCTCAGAATAGGGCCACCAGGATTACTGGGAGCAGGCGCGCATGCCCTGTGAGGAGAGGCCAATGAATGCGGGCTTGTCCAGACGCCAGGGAAGAGAGGGCTTTGGGGAAGCTAAGCAGCATCTTTCAAATGCTTATCATGAGGTTTTGAATTCAACAGCTAGGCTTTTTGCTGGTGTGATTGGTGGAGGAATGACAAACAACAGGGCACAGCTGAAGCAAGACAGGTTCCATTTTTGTTTCCCTCCCACCAGCCGGGCAGGAGAAGACGGATGCCCTGGAGGGCGGTGCAGCCTCCATGCTTGGAGACTGGCATGAGCTTACTGGCCAAAGCCTTGAGCAAACTGGTGTGATCTCTGAGCTGGGGCTGCTTGGAGGAGATTTCAGTAGAGATGTCCCCGGGCCTCATCGAAGGTGATTGCTTTGACAACTCTGCCATGCGGGCAGAGCTGGGAGAGGGCCCTGCCGGTCCATCAACAGCTCTGCTGGTCGTGCACAAGACTTCCGTCTGCCTTGCATGGCTACCTACCCCTACGTCTCGTCCAGGCCCTGAGTGCCCAATGAGACCTGAAAGGCCATGATGAGCCTCACGCTAGGCTCATCGTCACATCCACCAATGGGCCCAGGAGCTCTGTTCATGACCAGCTCTGGGCCTTCACTCTCTTTTGGTACTACACCGTAGGAGTCCTGGTCTCTGTCTCAGCCATGCCTATGGCTATGCCAATGGCTGTGTCCAGCCACAGAGAGCCTTGATGCAGACGCTGACATGCACATGGATGTTCTGTGTTGACGTCACCCCTGTCTTGTCGGAATGGACCTGTCTGTCATTCACTGGGCGAGATGGTCATTCTGACCCACGGAGTGACTTCCTGGCGTGCTGTTGTCCTTGCCTCAGAATGACACTGGTGCCTTCTGCTTCTTGAGTGTCTCTCAGAGCAAGGCACCATGACTGGGTGTTCCCCGGTGAGGTGTTGTGTGGCTGAGGGATGGTGGACAATGTGGGTCTAAGGCACAACCTTCTTTCATCCTTCCTTCCTACTGAAGACAGTCACGTGGGTATAGGCAAGTAGTGTGAGAACTGAGCAGTTGGATGAATGTCTGAGGAAGGCGTGAGATGATGATGCCTCATGCTTCCTTCGATAGCTCAGCTGGTAGAGCGGAGGACTGTAGGCTCCCTTGCACGGCCATCCTTAGGTCGCTGGTTCAACTCCGGCTCGAAGGAGCGCCCTTTTGGCTCTGCACCGCACCCTGTTCTGCCTTTGTCTCTTAACAGGAATGTTCACACCGCGGAGGCACTTGTTAGCTCAGAATGGGGCAGTTGAGGCCCACCAAAAGGGCTGCTGGGGATCAAGTGGGGAAGGCTGCACAAGCTTCAGTGGCAGCCCTCCAGTGGACAAGCAGCTCCACTCCGTGGTGCTGCTCAAGCAGGTGGGAGTTCAGGCAGGCTCCTTGAGTCCACAGGTCATGGCCAAGCTCAGCATCAATGGGGAACGGTGGGCAGGCACGGACAGAGCTGTGACCCAGATCCAGTGGTTCTCAGACAGGCACCAAGGGCAAGAGGTTCAGCTACAAAGTGCCTCCTGTGCAAAGGAGGGCCAGGTCTCTGCTGAGGCTTCTTGTACCATTTTCATGCAAGGCCACCGTTTGGGCATGCTCCAAGTTGTGGGTGAGCTCAGACAGCCAAACACCCAGGGTGGTGGGGATGCCGTCAGGCTCCCAAGGGATTGACCCCGAGGTCTGGTTTTGCCAGAGGGCACCTCCCTCAGGCAAGTGAGTGGGTGGGTGGGTGGGTGTGAGTGTGGGAGCCAGTCCGATGGGAAGGCCCCGAGTCCGGGTGTGGGGCAGGCTGGGCCAGGGGTGGGTGGCTGGCAGGGGAGAGGGCCTCAGGCAGAGGCCATGGGTTGGGGAATTAGCTCAAGTGGTAGAGCGCTCGCTTAGCATGTGAGAGGCAGCGGGATCGATGCCCGCATTCTCCAATGCTTTTCATTCCCCTTGCCCGGACACAGGGCCCTTTGCCTGGAGCCTGTGTCCTCTGGAGGCCGTGGAAACACACGGTGCACCCAGTCTGCAAAGAGTAGGACATTCTACTGGGGTGTAACATCCCAGGGTGTAACAAGAGCAGCACCAGGAGTTTTACAGGAGACCTTATTTTCTCCCTCTTTGCTTGACACAAGTCCAATATCATCTCAAGCACTCTGTCCAGATTTGAGCTCCACCGTAGAGGAAATTCATCATGAAAAGGCAGTAAATTCAGTGGAGCGCTATGGAGAAGCTCAGGGAATGGGGGTATTTCTACGAGCGAATGGGCTGAGGGCACTGGACCTGTTCAGCCTGGAGAAAGAGAGGTTCAGAGGGCTTACACGTGACCTTCCAGCACTCAGGAGGACCTTACTGAGTAGAGGAAATGTACTTTTGTCTGGCGCTTGACCAGAGGGCAAAAGAGAGCGGAGTGAAATGGAATCAAGAGAAGCTGCAGTAGGATACGGGTAAGCCTCTTTGTGGCCCTGAGGAGAGTCCAGCTGTAGAGGATGACGTGGAAGGAGCTTGAGGAGTTTTTCTGTCTGTGGGTTTGCATGCCTTGGTGGACTAAATGGTTGAGCAAGGTGGTATGATGTTGGAGCCGAGTCTATTTGAATGAGGATGTTGGAGCAGAGGCATTGTTCTCCGCTTTGCATGGAGAAGCGTTGGATGAGTGTGTGATGGGCGAGGTACTGGGCAGGGCTCCATGCTTCCTTCGATAGCTCAGCTGGTAGAGCGGAGGACTGTAGGCTCCCTTGCACGGCCATCCTTAGGTCGCTGGTTCAACTCCGGCTTGAAGGAGTGCCCTTTTGGCTCTGCACCGCACCCTGCAGTGCCACTGCCTTTTGGCCCTGCCCGGGTGATTCCCCTTCAAGGGCTGCACAGCCCTGAACTCTTGCTTGAGGTGCAGAAGATGACTGGCCAAGGCAGTTTTAGGTGAGTGCTGGGCTGGGGATGGTGGTGCTGAGCGCTGGGGTTTTTGAGGAGTGACCTCCCTCAGGCAAGTGAGTGGGAGGGTGGATGTGGGTGTGTGGGAGCCAGTCTGATGGGAAGGCCCCGAGTCCGGGTGTGGGGCAGGCTGGGCCAGGGGTGGGTGGCTGGAAGGGAGAAAGGACCTCAGGCAGAGGCTGTGGGCTGGGGAATTAGCTCAAGTGGTAGAGCGCTCGCTTAGCATGTGAGAGGCAGCGGGATCGATGCCCGCATTCTCCAATGCTTTTCATTCCCCTTGCCCGGACACAGGGCCCCTTGCCTGCGGCAGTATCCTCTGGGAGGTTTGGGAAGGTCCTGGTCTGCCCAGGCTGCACAGAGAACAACAGCTTCCAGGGCTACATGTAGAGTACGATGGACTCAGGATCAAGGGAAGGGAGTCTTCCCCCTTGCTTGCCATCTAACAGATGACACCTAGAATGCTGTGACCAACTTTGGTTCTCCATGCAGAAGGGAGAGAGAGACCGACTGCAGCCACCTCAGAATAGGGCCACCAGGATTACTGGGAGCAGGCGCACATGCCCTGTGAGGAGAGGCCAATGAATGCGGGCTTGTCCAGACGCCAGGGAAGAGAGGGCTTTGGGGAAGCTAAGCAGCATCTTTCAAATGCTTATCATGAGGTTTTGCATTCAACAGCTAGGCTTTTTGCTGGTGTGATTGGTGGAGGAATGACGAACAACAGGGCACAGCTGAAGCAAGACAGGTTCCATTTTTTCTTCCCTCCCACCAGCCAGGCAGGAGAAGGCGGCTGCCCAAGGGGCTGTGCAGCCTCCATGCTTGAGCTGGCTGGCTGAAGCCTTGAGCAAACTCGTGGGATCTCTGAGCTGGGGCTGCCTGGTGATGCATGCTGGAACAGACACGTATTGAGGCCTCATCAAAGGTGACTGCTTTGACAACTCTGTCATGCGGGCAGATCTGGGAGAGCGCCCTGATGGTCCTTCAATATCTCTGCTGATAGACCTGAGGAGTGCAGGCTCCCTTGCGTGTCTACCGCTACATCTTGTCCGGGCCCTGAGTGGCCCTAACAGGCCTGAATGGCCCTGACCAGCCTCATGCCGGCCTCCACATCCACCCATGGATTTACGTTCAGCTCTGGGCCTTCACCCTCTTTCCGTGCGACACCGCAGGAATCCTGGTCTCTAGCTCACCCATGCCTATGCTGCTGTGCTCATCCTGAGTGCCATTACGTGGCACGTGCAGGACAACCTGGTGATCAGGCGCAGTCAGGATCATTCATGAACTGCAGGTGCTGCTTGACAAACCTCATCTCCTTCTATGACAAGGTGACTCACTTAGTGGATGAGGGAAAGGGAAAGACTGTGGATGTCGTTTACCTGGACTTTAGTAATGCCTTCGACACCATTTCCCACAGCATTCTCCTGGAGAAACTGACTGCTCATGGTTTGGATGAGCGTACTCTCTGCTGGGTAAAAAACCGGCTGGGTGGCCAGGCCCAAAGAGTTGTGGTGCATGGAGATCAATCCAGCTAGTGGCCAGTCACAAGCGGTGTTCCCCAGGGTTAAGTATTGCACACAGATCTGTTTAATATCTTTATCAATGAACTGGATGAGGGGATCGAGTGCATCCTCAGTAAGTTTGCAGCTGACACCAAGCTAGATGGGAGTGTTGACGTGCTTGAGGGTAGGACGGCTCCACAGAGGGATCTGGACAGGATGGAATGATGGGCCGAGGACAATGGTGTGAGGTTCAACAAGGCCAAGTGCTGGGTCCTGCACTTGAGTCACAACAACCCCATGCAACGCTACAGGCTTAGAGAAGAGTGGCTGGAGAGCAGCCCAGCAGAAAAGGACCTGGGGGTATTGGTCGACAGCCAGATGAATATGAGCCAGCAGTGTGCCCAGGTGGCCAAGGCGGCCAACAGCATCCTGGCCTGTTTCAGGAAAAATGTGGTGAGCAGCACTGGGGAAGTGATTGCCCCCTGTACTCGGCACTGGTGAGGCTGCACCTCGACTACTGTGTTCAGTTTAGGGCCCTTCACTCCAAGAAAGACATTGAGATTCTGGAGCGGGTCCAGAGAAGGGCAACAAAGCTGGTGAGAGGTCTAGAGAACAAGTTTTATGAGGAGCGGCTGAGGGAACTGGGGTTGTTTAGCCTGGAGAAAAGGAAGCTGAGGGGAGACCTTATCACTCTCTACAACTACCTGAAAGGAGGTTGCAGTGAAGTAAGGGTCAGTCTCTTCTCCCAAGTAACAAGCCATAGGACAAGAGGAAAAGCCTTTAGTTGCGCCAGGGGAGGTTTAGATTGGATATTAGGAAAAATTTCTTCATCGAAAGACAGAAAGACATTGGAACAGGCTTCCCAGGGAAGTGGTGGAATCGCCATCCCTAGAGGTATTTAAAAAAAGAGTAGAGGCGGTGCTTAGGAACATGGTTTAGTGGTGGTTTTGTCAGTGTCAGGTGGATGGTTGGACTCGATGATCTTAATGGTCCCTTCCAACCCAGACGGTTCTATGATTCTATGGCTATGCCATTGCCTATGTCCAACCACAGAAAGCCTTGATGCAGATGCTGACATGCAGACGGATATTCTGTGTTGACCTCATCCCTGTCTTGTCAGTCTGGATCTGCCTGGCATTCACTGGACGTGATCATCACGCTGACCTACAGAGTGACATCCTGGCGTGCTGTTGTCCTTGCCTCAGTATGACAATGGTGCCTTCTGCTTCTTGACTGTCTCTTATAGCAAGGCACCACGGCTTGGTCTTCCCAGGTCAGGTGGTGTGGACCTGAGAGATGGTGGGCAATATGGGACTAAAACAAATCATTCTTTCTTCCTGATGAATGGATCGATGCCCACGTTCTCCAGTGCTTTTCATTCCCCTTGCCTGGACACAGGGCCCTTGACCTGGGGCCAGTGTCCTCTGGAGGCTGTGGCAGCACGCAGAGCACCCAGTCAGTAAAGAGCAGGAAAAGACCCCAAGGTGTAACAAGAGCAGCACCGGCAGTTTTACAGGAGACATTACTTTCTCTATCTTTTCTTGACAGGCATCAAATGTCATCTCAAGTACTGTGTCCAGATTTGAGCTCCACCACAGAGGAATGGCATCAAGGAAATGGAGCAACTTCAGCGGAGGGCTGCAAAGAAGCTCAGGAACCAAAGGGATTTCTATGTGAGGATGGACTGAGGACACCGGGCATGTTCAGCCTGGAGAAAAAGAGGTTCAGGGGGCTTACACGTGACCTTATAGCACTTTGGAGGACCTTACAGAGCAGAGGAAATGTTGTCCTTTTGTCTGGTGCAGGACCAGTGGGCAAAAGAGAGCAGAGTGAAATGGAATCAAGAGAAGTTGCAGTAGGATACGGGTAAGCCTCTTTTTGGCCCTGAGGAGAGTCCAGCTGCAAGACTTGATGGGCTAAAGGGTTGCCCATGGTGGTTGCCGGTGGTATGATGTTGGAGCCGAGTCTATTTGAATGAGGATGTTGGAGCAGAGGCATTGTTCTCCGCTTTGCATGGAGAAGCGTTGGATGAGTGTGTGATGGGCGAGGTACTGGGCAGGGCTCCATGCTTCCTTCGATAGCTCAGCTGGTAGAGCGGAGGACTGTAGGCTCCCTTGCACGGCCATCCTTAGGTTGCTGGTTCAACTCCGGCTCGAAGGAGTGCCCTTTTGGCTCTGCACCGCACCCTGCAGTGCCACTGCCTTTTGGCCCTGCCCGGGTGATTCCCCTTCAAGGGCTGCACAGCCCTGAACTCTTGCTTGAGGTGCAGAAGATGACTGGCCAAGGCAGTTTTAGGTGAATGCTGGGCTGGGGATGGTGGTGCTGAGCGCTGGGGTTTTTGAGGAGTGACCTCCCTCAGGCAAGTGAGTGGGAGGGTGGATGTGGGTGTGTGGGAGCCAGTCTGATGGGAAGGCCCCGAGTCCGGGTGTGGGGCAGGCTGGGCCAGGGGTGGGTGGCTGGAAGGGAGAAAGGACCTCAGGCAGAGGCTGTGGGCTGGGGAATTAGCTCAAGTGGTAGAGCGCTCGCTTAGCATGTGAGAGGCAGCGGGATCGATGCCCGCATTCTCCAATGCTTTTCATTCCCCTTGCCCGGACACAGGGCCCCTTGCCTGCGGCAGTATCCTCTGGGAGGTTTGGGGAGGTCCTGGTCTGCCCAGGCTGCACAGAGAACAACAGCTTCCAGGGCTACATGTAGAGTACGATGGACTCAGGATCAAGGGAAGGGAGTCTTCCCCCTTGCTTGCCATCTAACAGATGGCACCTAGAATGCTGTGACCAACTTTGGTTCTCCATGCAGAAGGGAGAGAGAGACCGACTGCAGCCACCTCAGAATAGGGCCACCAGGATTACTGGGAGCAGGCGCGCATGCCCTGTGAGGAGAGGCCAATGAATGCGGGCTTGTCCAGACGCCGGGGAAGAGAGGGCTTTGGGGAAGCTAAGCAGCATCTTTCAAATGCTTATCATGAGGTTTTGCATTCAACAGCTAGGCTTTTTGCTGGTGTGATTGGTGGAGGAATGACAAACAACAGGGCACAGCTGAAGCAAGACAGGTTCCATTTTTGTTTCCCTCCCACCAGCCAGGCAGGAGAAGAGGGATGCCCCGGAGAGCTGTGCAGCCTCCATGCTTGGAGACTGGCATGAGCTTACTGGCCAAAGCCTTGAGCAAACTGGTGTGATCTCTGAGCTGGGGCTGCTTGGAGGAGATTTCAGTAGAGATGTCCCCGGGCCTCATCGAAGGTGATTGCTTTGACAACTCTGCCATGCGGGCAGAGCTGGGAGAGGGCCCTGCCGGTCCATCAACAGCTCTGCTGGTCGTGCACAAGACTTCAGTCTGCCTTGCATGGCTACCTACCCCTACGTCTCGTCCAGGCCCTGAGTGCCCAATGAGACCTGAAAGGCCATGATGAGCCTCACGCTAGGCTCATCGTCACATCCACCAATGGGCCCAGGAGCTCTGTTCATGACCAGCTCTGGGCCTTCACTCTCTTTTGGTACTACACCGTAGGAGTCCTGGTCTCTGTCTCAGCCATGCCTATGGCTATGCCAATGGCTGTGTCCAGCCACAGAGAGCCTTGATGCAGACGCTGACATGCACATGGATGTTCTGTGTTGACGTCACCCCTGTCTTGTCGGAATGGACCTGTCTGTCATTCACTGGGCGAGATGGTCATTCTGACCCACGGAGTGACTTCCTGGCGTGCTGTTGTCCTTGCCTCAGAATGACACTGGTGCCTTCTGCTTCTTGAGTGTCTCTCAGAGCAAGGCACCATGACTGGGTGTTCCCCGGTGAGGTGTTGTGTGGCTGAGGGATGGTGGACAATGTGGGTCTAAGGCACAACCTTCTTTCATCCTTCCTTCCTACTGAAGACAGTCACGTGGGTATAGGCAAGTAGTGTGAGAACTGAGCAGTTGGATGAATGTCTGAGGAAGGCGTGAGATGATGATGCCTCATGCTTCCTTCGATAGCTCAGCTGGTAGAGCGGAGGACTGTAGGCTCCCTTGCACGGCCATCCTTAGGTCGCTGGTTCAACTCCGGCTCGAAGGAGCGCCCTTTTGGCTCTGCACCGCACCCTGTTCCGCCTTTGTCTCTTAACAGGAATGTTCACACCGCGGAGGCACTTGTGAGCTCAGAATGGGGCAGTTGAGGCCCACCAAAAGGGCTGCTGGGGATCAAGTGGGGAAGGCTGCACAAGCTTCAGTGGCAGCCCTCCAGTGGACAAGCAGCTCCACTCCGTGGTGCTGCTCAAGCAGGTGGGAGTTCAGGCAGGCTCCTTGAGTCCACAGGTCATGGCCAAGCTCAGCATCAATGGGGAACGGTGGGCAGGCACGGACAGAGCTGTGACCCAGATCCAGTGGTTCTCAGACAGGCACCAAGGGCAAGAGGTTCAGCTACAAAGTGCCTCCTGTGCAAAGGAGGGCCAGGTCTCTGCTGAGGCTTCTTGTACCATTTTCATGCAAGGCCACCGTTTGGGCATGCTCCAAGTTGTGGGTGAGCTCAGACAGCCAAACACCCAGGGTGGTGGGGATGCCGTCAGGCTCCCAAGGGATTGACCCCGAGGTCTGGTTTTGCCAGAGGGCACCTCCCTCAGGCAAGTGAGTGGGTGGGTGGGTGGGTGTGAGTGTGGGAGCCAGTCCGATGGGAAGGCCCCGAGTCCGGGTGTGGGGCAGGCTGGGCCAGGGGTGGGTGGCTGGCAGGGGAGAGGGCCTCAGGCAGAGGCCATGGGTTGGGGAATTAGCTCAAGTGGTAGAGCGCTCGCTTAGCATGTGAGAGGCAGCGGGATCGATGCCCGCATTCTCCAATGCTTTTCATTCCCCTTGCCCGGACACAGGGCCCTTTGCCTGGAGCCTGTGTCCTCTGGAGGCCGTGGAAACACACGGTGCACCCAGTCTGCAAAGAGTAGGACATTCTACTGGGGTGTAACATCCCAGGGTGTAACAAGAGCAGCACCAGGAGTTTTACAGGAGACCTTATTTTCTCCCTCTTTGCTTGACACAAGTCCAATATCATCTCAAGCACTCTGTCCAGATTTGAGCTCCACTGTAGAGGAAATTCATCATGAAAAGGCAGTAAATTCAGTGGAGCGCTATGGAGAAGCTCAGGGAATGGGGGTATTTCTACGAGCGAATGGGCTGAGGGCACTGGACCTGTTCAGCCTGGAGAAAGAGAGGTTCAGAGGGCTTACACGTGACCTTCCAGCACTCAGGAGGACCTTACTGAGTAGAGGAAATGTACTTTTGTCTGGCGCTTGACCAGAGGGCAAAAGAGAGCGGAGTGAAATGGAATCAAGAGAAGCTGCAGTAGGATACGGGTAAGCCTCTTTGTGGCCCTGAGGAGAGTCCAGCTGTAGAGGATGACGTGGAAGGAGCTTGAGGAGTTTTTCTGTCTGTGGGTTTGCATGCCTTGGTGGACTAAATGGTTGAGCAAGGTGGTATGATGTTGGAGCCGAGTCTATTTGAATGAGGATGTTGGAGCAGAGGCATTGTTCTCCGCTTTGCATGGAGAAGCGTTGGATGAGTGTGTGATGGGCGAGGTACTGGGCAGGGCTCCATGCTTCCTTCGATAGCTCAGCTGGTAGAGCGGAGGACTGTAGGCTCCCTTGCACGGCCATCCTTAGGTCGCTGGTTCAACTCCGGCTCGAAGGAGTGCCCTTTTGGCTCTGCACCGCACCCTGCAGTGCCACTGCCTTTTGGCCCTGCCCGGGTGATTCCCCTTCAAGGGCTGCACAGCCCTGAACTCTTGCTTGAGGTGCAGAAGATGACTGGCCAAGGCAGTTTTAGGTGAGTGCTGGGCTGGGGATGGTGGTGCTGAGCGCTGGGGTTTTTGAGGAGTTACCTCCCTCAGGCAAGTGAGTGGGAGGGTGGATGTGGGTGTGTGGGAGCCAGTCCGATGGGAAGGCCCCGAGTCCGGGTGTGGGGCAGGCTGGGCCAGGGGTGGGTGGCTGGAAGGGAGAAAGGACCTCAGGCAGAGGCTGTGGGCTGGGGAATTAGCTCAAGTGGTAGAGCGCTTGCTTAGCATGTGAGAGGCAGCGGGATCGATGCCCGCATTCTCCAATGCTTTTCATTCCCCTTGCCCGGACACAGGGCCCCTTGCCTGCGGCAGTATCCTCTGGGAGGTTTGGGAAGGTCCTGGTCTGCCCAGGCTGCACAGAGAACAACAGCTTCCAGGGCTACATGTAGAGTACGATGGACTCAGGATCAAGGGAAGGGAGTCTTCCCCCTTGCTTGCCATCTAACAGATGGCACCTAGAATGCTGTGACCAACTTTGGTTCTCCATGCAGAAGGGAGAGAGAGACCGACTGCAGCCACCTCAGAATAGGGCCACCAGGATTACTGGGAGCAGGCGCGCATGCCCTGTGAGGAGAGGCCAATGAATGCGGGCTTGTCCAGACGCCAGGGAAGAGAGGGCTTTGGGGAAGCTAAGCAGCATCTTTCAAATGCTTATCATGAGGTTTTGCATTCAACAGCTAGGCTTTTTGCTGGTGTGATTGGTGGAGGAATGACAAACAACAGGGCACAGCTGAAGCAAGACAGGTTCCATTTTTGTTTCCCTCCCACCAGCCAGGCAGGAGAAGAGGGATGCCCCGGAGAGCTGTGCAGCCTCCATGCTTGGAGACTGGCATGAGCTTACTGGCCAAAGCCTTGAGCAAACTGGTGTGATCTCTGAGCTGGGGCTGCTTGGAGGAGATTTCAGTAGAGATGTCCCCGGGCCTCATCGAAGGTGATTGCTTTGACAACTCTGCCATGCGGGCAGAGCTGGGAGAGGGCCCTGCCGGTCCATCAACAGCTCTGCTGGTCGTGCACAAGACTTCAGTCTGCCTTGCATGGCTACCTACCCCTACGTCTCGTCCAGGCCCTGAGTGCCCAATGAGACCTGAAAGGCCATGATGAGCCTCACGCTAGGCTCATCGTCACATCCACCAATGGGCCCAGGAGCTCTGTTCATGACCAGCTCTGGGCCTTCACTCTCTTTTGGTACTACACCGTAGGAGTCCTGGTCTCTGTCTCAGCCATGCCTATGGCTATGCCAATGGCTGTGTCCAGCCACAGAGAGCCTTGATGCAGACGCTGACATGCACATGGATGTTCTGTGTTGACGTCACCCCTGTCTTGTCGGAATGGACCTGTCTGTCATTCACTGGGCGAGATGGTCATTCTGACCCACGGAGTGACTTCCTGGCGTGCTGTTGTCCTTGCCTCAGAATGACACTGGTGCCTTCTGCTTCTTGAGTGTCTCTCAGAGCAAGGCACCATGACTGGGTGTTCCCCGGTGAGGTGTTGTGTGGCTGAGGGATGGTGGACAATGTGGGTCTAAGGCACAACCTTCTTTCATCCTTCCTTCCTACTGAAGACAGTCACGTGGGTATAGGCAAGTAGTGTGAGAACTGAGCAGTTGGATGAATGTCTGAGGAAGGCGTGAGATGATGATGCCTCATGCTTCCTTCGATAGCTCAGCTGGTAGAGCGGAGGACTGTAGGCTCCCTTGCATGGCCATCCTTAGGTCGCTGGTTCAACTCCGGCTCGAAGGAGTGCCCTTTTGGCTCTGCACCGCACCCTGTTCTGCCTTTGTCTCTTAACAGGAATGTTCACACCGCGGAGGCACTTGTGAGCTCAGAATGGGGCAGTTGAGGCCCACCAAAAGGGCTGCTGGGGATCAAGTGGGGAAGGCTGCACAAGCTTCAGTGGCAGCCCTCCAGTGGACAAGCAGCTCCACTCCGTGGTGCTGCTCAAGCAGGTGGGAGTTCAGGCAGGCTCCTTGAGTCCACAGGTCATGGCCAAGCTCAGCATCAATGGGGAACGGTGGGCAGGCACGGACAGAGCTGTGACCCAGATCCAGTGGTTCTCAGACAGGCACCAAGGGCAAGAGGTTCAGCTACAAAGTGCCTCCTGTGCAAAGGAGGGCCAGGTCTCTGCTGAGGCTTCTTGTACCATTTTCATGCAAGGCCACCGTTTGGGCATGCTCCAAGTTGTGGGTGAGCTCAGACAGCCAAACACCCAGGGTGGTGGGGATGCCGTCAGGCTCCCAAGGGATTGACCCCGAGGTCTGGTTTTGCCAGAGGGCACCTCCCTCAGGCAAGTGAGTGGGTGGGTGGGTGGGTGTGAGTGTGGGAGCCAGTCCGATGGGAAGGCCCCGAGTCCGGGTGTGGGGCAGGCTGGGCCAGGGGTGGGTGGCTGGCAGGGGAGAGGGCCTCAGGCAGAGGCCATGGGTTGGGGAATTAGCTCAAGTGGTAGAGCGCTCGCTTAGCATGTGAGAGGCAGCGGGATCGATGCCCGCATTCTCCAATGCTTTTCATTCCCCTTGCCCGGACACAGGGCCCTTTGCCTGGAGCCTGTGTCCTCTGGAGGCCGTGGAAACACACGGTGCACCCAGTCTGCAAAGAGTAGGACATTCTACTGGGGTGTAACATCCCAGGGTGTAACAAGAGCAGCACCAGGAGTTTTACAGGAGACCTTATTTTCTCCCTCTTTGCTTGACACAAGTCCAATATCATCTCAAGCACTCTGTCCAGATTTGAGCTCCACCGTAGAGGAAATTCATCATGAAAAGGCAGTAAATTCAGTGGAGCGCTATGGAGAAGCTCAGGGAATGGGGGTATTTCTACGAGCGAATGGGCTGAGGGCACTGGGCCTGTTCAGCCTGGAGAAAGAGAGGTTCAGAGGGCTTACACGTGACCTTCCAGCACTCAGGAGGACCTTATTGAGTAGAGGAAATGTACTTTTGTCTGGCGCTTGACCAGAGGGCAAAAGAGAGCGGAGTGAAATGGAATCAAGAGAAGCTGCAGTAGGATACGGGTAAGCCTCTTTGTGGCCCTGAGGAGAGTCCAGCTGTAGAGGATGACGTGGAAGGAGCTTGAGGAGTTTTTCTGTCTGTGGGTTTGCATGCCTTGGTGGACTAAATGGTTGAGCAAGGTGGTATGATGTTGGAGCCGAGTCTATTTGAATGAGGATGTTGGAGCAGAGGCATTGTTCTCCGCTTTGCATGGAGAAGCGTTGGATGAGTGTGTGATGGGCGAGGTACTGGGCAGGGCTCCATGCTTCCTTCGATAGCTCAGCTGGTAGAGCGGAGGACTGTAGGCTCCCTTGCACGGCCATCCTTAGGTCGCTGGTTCAACTCCGGCTTGAAGGAGTGCCCTTTTGGCTCTGCACCGCACCCTGCAGTGCCACTGCCTTTTGGCCCTGCCCGGGTGATTCCCCTTCAAGGGCTGCACAGCCCTGAACTCTTGCTTGAGGTGCAGAAGATGACTGGCCAAGGCAGTTTTAGGTGAGTGCTGGGCTGGGGATGGTGGTGCTGAGCGCTGGGGTTTTTGAGGAGTGACCTCCCTCAGGCAAGTGAGTGGGAGGGTGGATGTGGGTGTGTGGGAGCCAGTCTGATGGGAAGGCCCCGAGTCCGGGTGTGGGGCAGGCTGGGCCAGGGGTGGGTGGCTGGAAGGGAGAAAGGACCTCAGGCAGAGGCTGTGGGCTGGGGAATTAGCTCAAGTGGTAGAGCGCTCGCTTAGCATGTGAGAGGCAGCGGGATCGATGCCCGCATTCTCCAATGCTTTTCATTCCCCTTGCCCGGACACAGGGCCCCTTGCCTGCGGCAGTATCCTCTGGGAGGTTTGGGAAGGTCCTGGTCTGCCCAGGCTGCACAGAGAACAACAGCTTCCAGGGCTACATGTAGAGTACGATGGACTCAGGATCAAGGGAAGGGAGTCTTCCCCCTTGCTTGCCATCTAACAGATGACACCTAGAATGCTGTGACCAACTTTGGTTCTCCATGCAGAAGGGAGAGAGAGACCGACTGCAGCCACCTCAGAATAGGGCCACCAGGATTACTGGGAGCAGGCGCACATGCCCTGTGAGGAGAGGCCAATGAATGCGGGCTTGTCCAGACGCCAGGGAAGAGAGGGCTTTGGGGAAGCTAAGCAGCATCTTTCAAATGCTTATCATGAGGTTTTGCATTCAACAGCTAGGCTTTTTGCTGGTGTGATTGGTGGAGGAATGACGAACAACAGGGCACAGCTGAAGCAAGACAGGTTCCATTTTTTCTTCCCTCCCACCAGCCAGGCAGGAGAAGGCGGCTGCCCAAGGGGCTGTGCAGCCTCCATGCTTGAGCTGGCTGGCTGAAGCCTTGAGCAAACTCGTGGGATCTCTGAGCTGGGGCTGCCTGGTGATGCATGCTGGAACAGACACGTATTGAGGCCTCATCAAAGGTGACTGCTTTGACAACTCTGTCATGCGGGCAGATCTGGGAGAGCGCCCTGATGGTCCTTCAATATCTCTGCTGATAGACCTGAGGAGTGCAGGCTCCCTTGCGTGTCTACCGCTACATCTTGTCCGGGCCCTGAGTGGCCCTAACAGGCCTGAATGGCCCTGACCAGCCTCATGCCGGCCTCCACATCCACCCATGGATTTACGTTCAGCTCTGGGCCTTCACCCTCTTTCCGTGCGACACCGCAGGAATCCTGGTCTCTAGCTCACCCATGCCTATGCTGCTGTGCTCATCCTGAGTGCCATTACGTGGCACGTGCAGGACAACCTGGTGATCAGGCGCAGTCAGGATCATTCATGAACTGCAGGTGCTGCTTGACAAACCTCATCTCCTTCTATGACAAGGTGACTCACTTAGTGGATGAGGGAAAGGGAAAGACTGTGGATGTCGTTTACCTGGACTTTAGTAATGCCTTCGACACCATTTCCCACAGCATTCTCCTGGAGAAACTGACTGCTCATGGTTTGGATGAGCGTACTCTCTGCTGGGTAAAAAACCGGCTGGGTGGCCAGGCCCAAAGAGTTGTGGTGCATGGAGATCAATCCAGCTAGTGGCCAGTCACAAGCGGTGTTCCCCAGGGTTAAGTATTGCACACAGATCTGTTTAATATCTTTATCAATGAACTGGATGAGGGGATCGAGTGCATCCTCAGTAAGTTTGCAGCTGACACCAAGCTAGATGGGAGTGTTGACGTGCTTGAGGGTAGGACGGCTCCACAGAGGGATCTGGACAGGATGGAATGATGGGCCGAGGACAATGGTGTGAGGTTCAACAAGGCCAAGTGCTGGGTCCTGCACTTGAGTCACAACAACCCCATGCAACGCTACAGGCTTAGAGAAGAGTGGCTGGAGAGCAGCCCAGCAGAAAAGGACCTGGGGGTATTGGTCGACAGCCAGATGAATATGAGCCAGCAGTGTGCCCAGGTGGCCAAGGCGGCCAACAGCATCCTGGCCTGTTTCAGGAAAAATGTGGTGAGCAGCACTGGGGAAGTGATTGCCCCCTGTACTCGGCACTGGTGAGGCTGCACCTCGACTACTGTGTTCAGTTTAGGGCCCTTCACTCCAAGAAAGACATTGAGATTCTGGAGCGGGTCCAGAGAAGGGCAACAAAGCTGGTGAGAGGTCTAGAGAACAAGTTTTATGAGGAGCGGCTGAGGGAACTGGGGTTGTTTAGCCTGGAGAAAAGGAAGCTGAGGGGAGACCTTATCACTCTCTACAACTACCTGAAAGGAGGTTGCAGTGAAGTAAGGGTCAGTCTCTTCTCCCAAGTAACAAGCCATAGGACAAGAGGAAAAGCCTTTAGTTGCGCCAGGGGAGGTTTAGATTGGATATTAGGAAAAATTTCTTCATCGAAAGACAGAAAGACATTGGAACAGGCTTCCCAGGGAAGTGGTGGAATCGCCATCCCTAGAGGTATTTAAAAAAAGAGTAGAGGCGGTGCTTAGGAACATGGTTTAGTGGTGGTTTTGTCAGTGTCAGGTGGATGGTTGGACTCGATGATCTTAATGGTCCCTTCCAACCCAGACGGTTCTATGATTCTATGGCTATGCCATTGCCTATGTCCAACCACAGAAAGCCTTGATGCAGATGCTGACATGCAGACGGATATTCTGTGTTGACCTCATCCCTGTCTTGTCAGTCTGGATCTGCCTGGCATTCACTGGACGTGATCATCACGCTGACCTACAGAGTGACATCCTGGCGTGCTGTTGTCCTTGCCTCAGTATGACAATGGTGCCTTCTGCTTCTTGACTGTCTCTTATAGCAAGGCACCATGGCTTGGTCTTCCCAGGTCAGGTGGTGTGGACCTGAGAGATGGTGGGCAATATGGGACTAAGACAAATCATTCTTTCTTCCTGATGAATGGATCGATGCCCATGTTCTCCAGTGCTTTTCATTCCCCTTGCCTGGACACAGGGCCCTTGACCTGGGGCCAGTGTCCTCTGGAGGCTGTGGCAGCACGCAGAGCACCCAGTCAGTAAAGAGCAGGAAAAGACCCCAAGGTGTAACAAGAGCAGCACCGGCAGTTTTACAGGAGACATTACTTTCTCCATCTTTTCTTGACAGGCATCAAATGTCATCTCAAGTACTGTGTCCAGATTTGAGCTCCACCACAGAGGAATGGCATCAAGGAAATGGAGCAACTTCAGCGGAGGGCTGCAAAGAAGCTCAGGAACCAAAGGGATTTCTATGTGAGGATGGACTGAGGACACCGGGCATGTTCAGCCTGGAGAAAAAGAGGTTCAGGGGGCTTACACGTGACCTTATAGCACTTTGGAGGACCTTACAGAGCAGAGGAAATGTTGTCCGTTTGTCTGGTGCAGGACCAGTGGGCAAAAGAGAGCAGAGTGAAATGGAATCAAGAGAAGTTGCAGTAGGATACGGGTAAGCCTCTTTTTGGCCCTGAGGAGAGTCCAGCTGCAAGACTTGATGGGCTAAAGGGTTGCCCATGGTGGTTGCCGGTGGTATGATGTTGGAGCCGAGTCTATTTGAATGAGGATGTTGGAGCAGAGGCATTGTTCTCCGCTTTGCATGGAGAAGCGTTGGATGAGTGTGTGATGGGCGAGGTACTGGGCAGGGCTCCATGCTTCCTTCGATAGCTCAGCTGGTAGAGCGGAGGACTGTAGGCTCCCTTGCACGGCCATCCTTAGGTCGCTGGTTCAACTCCGGCTCGAAGGAGTGCCCTTTTGGCTCTGCACCGCACCCTGCAGTGCCACTGCCTTTTGGCCCTGCCCGGGTGATTCCCCTTCAAGGGCTGCACAGCCCTGAACTCTTGCTTGAGGTGCAGAAGATGACTGGCCAAGGCAGTTTTAGGTGAGTGCTGGGCTGGGGATGGTGGTGCTGAGCGCTGGGGTTTTTGAGGAGTGACCTCCCTCAGGCAAGTGAGTGGGAGGGTGGATGTGGGTGTGTGGGAGCCAGTCCGATGGGAAGGCCCCGAGTCCGGGTGTGGGGCAGGCTGGGCCAGGGGTGGGTGGCTGGAAGGGAGAAAGGACCTCAGGCAGAGGCTGTGGGCTGGGGAATTAGCTCAAGTGGTAGAGCGCTCGCTTAGCATGTGAGAGGCAGCGGGATCGATGCCCGCATTCTCCAATGCTTTTCATTCCCCTTGCCCGGACACAGGGCCCCTTGCCTGCGGCAGTATCCTCTGGGAGGTTTGGGAAGGTCCTGGTCTGCCCAGGCTGCACAGAGAACAACAGCTTCCAGGGCTACATGTAGAGTACGATGGACTCAGGATCAAGGGAAGGGAGTCTTCCCCCTTGCTTGCCATCTAACAGATGGCACCTAGAATGCTGTGACCAACTTTGGTTCTCCATGCAGAAGGGAGAGAGAGACCGACTGCAGCCACCTCAGAATAGGGCCACCAGGATTACTGGGAGCAGGCGCACATGCCCTGTGAGGAGAGGCCAATGAATGCGGGCTTGTCCAGACGCCAGGGAAGAGAGGGCTTTGGGGAAGCTAAGCAGCATCTTTCAAATGCTTATCATGAGGTTTTGCATTCAACAGCTAGGCTTTTTGCTGGTGTGATTGGTGGAGGAATGACGAACAACAGGGCACAGCTGAAGCAAGACAGGTTCCATTTTTTCTTCCCTCCCACCAGCCAGGCAGGAGAAGGCGGCTGCCCAAGGGGCTGTGCAGCCTCCATGCTTGAGCTGGCTGGCTGAAGCCTTGAGCAAACTCGTGGGATCTCTGAGCTGGGGCTGCCTGGTGATGCATGCTGGAACAGACACGTATTGAGGCCTCATCAAAGGTGACTGCTTTGACAACTCTGTCATGCGGGCAGATCTGGGAGAGCGCCCTGATGGTCCTTCAATATCTCTGCTGATAGACCTGAGGAGTGCAGGCTCCCTTGCGTGTCTACCGCTACATCTTGTCCGGGCCCTGAGTGGCCCTAACAGGCCTGAATGGCCCTGACCAGCCTCATGCCGGCCTCCACATCCACCCATGGATTTACGTTCAGCTCTGGGCCTTCACCCTCTTTCCGTGCGACACCGCAGGAATCCTGGTCTCTAGCTCACCCATGCCTATGCTGCTGTGCTCATCCTGAGTGCCATTACGTGGCACGTGCAGGACAACCTGGTGATCAGGCGCAGTCAGGATCATTCATGAACTGCAGGTGCTGCTTGACAAACCTCATCTCCTTCTATGACAAGGTGACTCACTTAGTGGATGAGGGAAAGGGAAAGACTGTGGATGTCGTTTACCTGGACTTTAGTAATGCCTTCGACACCATTTCCCACAGCATTCTCCTGGAGAAACTGACTGCTCATGGTTTGGATGAGCGTACTCTCTGCTGGGTAAAAAACCGGCTGGGTGGCCAGGCCCAAAGAGTTGTGGTGCATGGAGATCAATCCAGCTAGTGGCCAGTCACAAGCGGTGTTCCCCAGGGTTAAGTATTGCACACAGATCTGTTTAATATCTTTATCAATGAACTGGATGAGGGGATCGAGTGCATCCTCAGTAAGTTTGCAGCTGACACCAAGCTAGATGGGAGTGTTGACGTGCTTGAGGGTAGGACGGCTCCACAGAGGGATCTGGACAGGATGGAATGATGGGCCGAGGACAATGGTGTGAGGTTCAACAAGGCCAAGTGCTGGGTCCTGCACTTGAGTCACAACAACCCCATGCAACGCTACAGGCTTAGAGAAGAGTGGCTGGAGAGCAGCCCAGCAGAAAAGGACCTGGGGGTATTGGTCGACAGCCAGATGAATATGAGCCAGCAGTGTGCCCAGGTGGCCAAGGCGGCCAACAGCATCCTGGCCTGTTTCAGGAAAAATGTGGTGAGCAGCACTGGGGAAGTGATTGCCCCCTGTACTCGGCACTGGTGAGGCTGCACCTCGACTACTGTGTTCAGTTTAGGGCCCTTCACTCCAAGAAAGACATTGAGATTCTGGAGCGGGTCCAGAGAAGGGCAACAAAGCTGGTGAGAGGTCTAGAGAACAAGTTTTATGAGGAGCGGCTGAGGGAACTGGGGTTGTTTAGCCTGGAGAAAAGGAAGCTGAGGGGAGACCTTATCACTCTCTACAACTACCTGAAAGGAGGTTGCAGTGAAGTAAGGGTCAGTCTCTTCTCCCAAGTAACAAGCCATAGGACAAGAGGAAAAGCCTTTAGTTGCGCCAGGGGAGGTTTAGATTGGATATTAGGAAAAATTTCTTCATCGAAAGACAGAAAGACATTGGAACAGGCTTCCCAGGGAAGTGGTGGAATCGCCATCCCTAGAGGTATTTAAAAAAAGAGTAGAGGCGGTGCTTAGGAACATGGTTTAGTGGTGGTTTTGTCAGTGTCAGGTGGATGGTTGGACTCGATGATCTTAATGGTCCCTTCCAACCCAGACGGTTCTATGATTCTATGGCTATGCCATTGCCTATGTCCAACCACAGAAAGCCTTGATGCAGATGCTGACATGCAGACGGATATTCTGTGTTGACCTCATCCCTGTCTTGTCAGTCTGGATCTGCCTGGCATTCACTGGACGTGATCATCACGCTGACCTACAGAGTGACATCCTGGCGTGCTGTTGTCCTTGCCTCAGTATGACAATGGTGCCTTCTGCTTCTTGACTGTCTCTTATAGCAAGGCACCATGGCTTGGTCTTCCCAGGTCAGGTGGTGTGGACCTGAGAGATGGTGGGCAATATGGGACTAAGACAAATCATTCTTTCTTCCTGATGAATGGATCGATGCCCATGTTCTCCAGTGCTTTTCATTCCCCTTGCCTGGACACAGGGCCCTTGACCTGGGGCCAGTGTCCTCTGGAGGCTGTGGCAGCACGCAGAGCACCCAGTCAGTAAAGAGCAGGAAAAGACCCCAAGGTGTAACAAGAGCAGCACCGGCAGTTTTACAGGAGACATTACTTTCTCCATCTTTTCTTGACAGGCATCAAATGTCATCTCAAGTACTGTGTCCAGATTTGAGCTCCACCACAGAGGAATGGCATCAAGGAAATGGAGCAACTTCAGCGGAGGGCTGCAAAGAAGCTCAGGAACCAAAGGGATTTCTATGTGAGGATGGACTGAGGACACCGGGCATGTTCAGCCTGGAGAAAAAGAGGTTCAGGGGGCTTACACGTGACCTTATAGCACTTTGGAGGACCTTACAGAGCAGAGGAAATGTTGTCCGTTTGTCTGGTGCAGGACCAGTGGGCAAAAGAGAGCAGAGTGAAATGGAATCAAGAGAAGTTGCAGTAGGATACGGGTAAGCCTCTTTTTGGCCCTGAGGAGAGTCCAGCTGCAAGACTTGATGGGCTAAAGGGTTGCCCATGGTGGTTGCCGGTGGTATGATGTTGGAGCCGAGTCTATTTGAATGAGGATGTTGGAGCAGAGGCATTGTTCTCCGCTTTGCATGGAGAAGCGTTGGATGAGTGTGTGATGGGCGAGGTACTGGGCAGGGCTCCATGCTTCCTTCAATAGCTCAGCTGGTAGAGCGGAGGACTGTAGGCTCCCTTGCACGGCCATCCTTAGGTCGCTGGTTCAACTCCGGCTCGAAGGAGTGCCCTTTTGGCTCTGCACCGCACCCTGCAGTGCCACTGCCTTTTGGCCCTGCCCGGGTGATTCCCCTTCAAGGGCTGCACAGCCCTGAACTCTTGCTTGAGGTGCAGAAGATGACTGGCCAAGGCAGTTTTAGGTGAGTGCTGGGCTGGGGATGGTGGTGCTGAGCGCTGGGGTTTTTGAGGAGTGACCTCCCTCAGGCAAGTGAGTGGGAGGGTGGATGTGGGTGTGTGGGAGCCAGTCCGATGGGAAGGCCCCGAGTCCGGGTGTGGGGCAGGCTGGGCCAGGGGTGGGTGGCTGGAAGGGAGAAAGGACCTCAGGCAGAGGCTGTGGGCTGGGGAATTAGCTCAAGTGGTAGAGCGCTCGCTTAGCATGTGAGAGGCAGCGGGATCGATGCCCGCATTCTCCAATGCTTTTCATTCCCCTTGCCCGGACACAGGGCCCCTTGCCTGCGGCAGTATCCTCTGGGAGGTTTGGGAAGGTCCTGGTCTGCCCAGGCTGCACAGAGAACAACAGCTTCCAGGGCTACATGTAGAGTACGATGGACTCAGGATCAAGGGAAGGGAGTCTTCCCCCTTGCTTGCCATCTAACAGATGGCACCTAGAATGCTGTGACCAACTTTGGTTCTCCATGCAGAAGGGAGAGAGAGACCGACTGCAGCCACCTCAGAATAGGGCCACCAGGATTACTGGGAGCAGGCGCACATGCCCTGTGAGGAGAGGCCAATGAATGCGGGCTTGTCCAGACGCCAGGGAAGAGAGGGCTTTGGGGAAGCTAAGCAGCATCTTTCAAATGCTTATCATGAGGTTTTGCATTCAACAGCTAGGCTTTTTGCTGGTGTGATTGGTGGAGGAATGACGAACAACAGGGCACAGCTGAAGCAAGACAGGTTCCATTTTTTCTTCCCTCCCACCAGCCAGGCAGGAGAAGGCGGCTGCCCAAGGGGCTGTGCAGCCTCCATGCTTGAGCTGGCTGGCTGAAGCCTTGAGCAAACTCGTGGGATCTCTGAGCTGGGGCTGCCTGGTGATGCATGCTGGAACAGACACGTATTGAGGCCTCATCAAAGGTGACTGCTTTGACAACTCTGTCATGCGGGCAGATCTGGGAGAGCGCCCTGATGGTCCTTCAATATCTCTGCTGATAGACCTGAGGAGTGCAGGCTCCCTTGCGTGTCTACCGCTACATCTTGTCCGGGCCCTGAGTGGCCCTAACAGGCCTGAATGGCCCTGACCAGCCTCATGCCGGCCTCCACATCCACCCATGGATTTACGTTCAGCTCTGGGCCTTCACCCTCTTTCCGTGCGACACCGCAGGAATCCTGGTCTCTAGCTCACCCATGCCTATGCTGCTGTGCTCATCCTGAGTGCCATTACGTGGCACGTGCAGGACAACCTGGTGATCAGGCGCAGTCAGGATCATTCATGAACTGCAGGTGCTGCTTGACAAACCTCATCTCCTTCTATGACAAGGTGACTCACTTAGTGGATGAGGGAAAGGGAAAGACTGTGGATGTCGTTTACCTGGACTTTAGTAATGCCTTCGACACCATTTCCCACAGCATTCTCCTGGAGAAACTGACTGCTCATGGTTTGGATGAGCGTACTCTCTGCTGGGTAAAAAACCGGCTGGGTGGCCAGGCCCAAAGAGTTGTGGTGCATGGAGATCAATCCAGCTAGTGGCCAGTCACAAGCGGTGTTCCCCAGGGTTAAGTATTGCACACAGATCTGTTTAATATCTTTATCAATGAACTGGATGAGGGGATCGAGTGCATCCTCAGTAAGTTTGCAGCTGACACCAAGCTAGATGGGAGTGTTGACGTGCTTGAGGGTAGGACGGCTCCACAGAGGGATCTGGACAGGATGGAATGATGGGCCGAGGACAATGGTGTGAGGTTCAACAAGGCCAAGTGCTGGGTCCTGCACTTGAGTCACAACAACCCCATGCAATGCTACAGGCTTAGAGAAGAGTGGCTGGAGAGCAGCCCAGCAGAAAAGGACCTGGGGGTATTGGTCGACAGCCAGATGAATATGAGCCAGCAGTGTGCCCAGGTGGCCAAGGCGGCCAACAGCATCCTGGCCTGTTTCAGGAAAAATGTGGTGAGCAGCACTGGGGAAGTGATTGCCCCCTGTACTCGGCACTGGTGAGGCTGCACCTCGACTACTGTGTTCAGTTTAGGGCCCTTCACTCCAAGAAAGACATTGAGATTCTGGAGCGGGTCCAGAGAAGGGCAACAAAGCTGGTGAGAGGTCTAGAGAACAAGTTTTATGAGGAGCGGCTGAGGGAACTGGGGTTGTTTAGCCTGGAGAAAAGGAAGCTGAGGGGAGACCTTATCACTCTCTACAACTACCTGAAAGGAGGTTGCAGTGAAGTAAGGGTCAGTCTCTTCTCCCAAGTAACAAGCCATAGGACAAGAGGAAAAGCCTTTAGTTGCGCCAGGGGAGGTTTAGATTGGATATTAGGAAAAATTTCTTCATCGAAAGACAGAAAGACATTGGAACAGGCTTCCCAGGGAAGTGGTGGAATCGCCATCCCTAGAGGTATTTAAAAAAAGAGTAGAGGCGGTGCTTAGGAACATGGTTTAGTGGTGGTTTTGTCAGTGTCAGGTGGATGGTTGGACTCGATGATCTTAATGGTCCCTTCCAACCCAGACGGTTCTATGATTCTATGGCTATGCCATTGCCTATGTCCAACCACAGAAAGCCTTGATGCAGATGCTGACATGCAGACGGATATTCTGTGTTGACCTCATCCCTGTCTTGTCAGTCTGGATCTGCCTGGCATTCACTGGACGTGATCATCACGCTGACCTACAGAGTGACATCCTGGCGTGCTGTTGTCCTTGCCTCAGTATGACAATGGTGCCTTCTGCTTCTTGACTGTCTCTTATAGCAAGGCACCATGGCTTGGTCTTCCCAGGTCAGGTGGTGTGGACCTGAGAGATGGTGGGCAATATGGGACTAAGACAAATCATTCTTTCTTCCTGATGAATGGATCGATGCCCATGTTCTCCAGTGCTTTTCATTCCCCTTGCCTGGACACAGGGCCCTTGACCTGGGGCCAGTGTCCTCTGGAGGCTGTGGCAGCACGCAGAGCACCCAGTCAGTAAAGAGCAGGAAAAGACCCCAAGGTGTAACAAGAGCAGCACCGGCAGTTTTACAGGAGACATTACTTTCTCCATCTTTTCTTGACAGGCATCAAATGTCATCTCAAGTACTGTGTCCAGATTTGAGCTCCACCACAGAGGAATGGCATCAAGGAAATGGAGCAACTTCAGCGGAGGGCTGCAAAGAAGCTCAGGAACCAAAGGGATTTCTATGTGAGGATGGACTGAGGACACCGGGCATGTTCAGCCTGGAGAAAAAGAGGTTCAGGGGGCTTACACGTGACCTTATAGCACTTTGGAGGACCTTACAGAGCAGAGGAAATGTTGTCCGTTTGTCTGGTGCAGGACCAGTGGGCAAAAGAGAGCAGAGTGAAATGGAATCAAGAGAAGTTGCAGTAGGATACGGGTAAGCCTCTTTTTGGCCCTGAGGAGAGTCCAGCTGCAAGACTTGATGGGCTAAAGGGTTGCCCATGGTGGTTGCCGGTGGTATGATGTTGGAGCCGAGTCTATTTGAATGAGGATGTTGGAGCAGAGGCATTGTTCTCCGCTTTGCATGGAGAAGCGTTGGATGAGTGTGTGATGGGCGAGGTACTGGGCAGGGCTCCATGCTTCCTTCGATAGCTCAGCTGGTAGAGCGGAGGACTGTAGGCTCCCTTGCACGGCCATCCTTAGGTCGCTGGTTCAACTCCGGCTCGAAGGAGTGCCCTTTTGGCTCTGCACCGCACCCTGCAGTGCCACTGCCTTTTGGCCCTGCCCGGGTGATTCCCCTTCAAGGGCTGCACAGCCCTGAACTCTTGCTTGAGGTGCAGAAGATGACTGGCCAAGGCAGTTTTAGGTGAGTGCTGGGCTGGGGATGGTGGTGCTGAGCGCTGGGGTTTTTGAGGAGTGACCTCCCTCAGGCAAGTGAGTGGGAGGGTGGATGTGGGTGTGTGGGAGCCAGTCCGATGGGAAGGCCCCGAGTCCGGGTGTGGGGCAGGCTGGGCCAGGGGTGGGTGGCTGGAAGGGAGAAAGGACCTCAGGCAGAGGCTGTGGGCTGGGGAATTAGCTCAAGTGGTAGAGCGCTCGCTTAGCATGTGAGAGGCAGCGGGATCGATGCCCGCATTCTCCAATGCTTTTCATTCCCCTTGCCCGGACACAGGGCCCCTTGCCTGCGGCAGTATCCTCTGGGAGGTTTGGGAAGGTCCTGGTCTGCCCAGGCTGCACAGAGAACAACAGCTTCCAGGGCTACATGTAGAGTACGATGGACTCAGGATCAAGGGAAGGGAGTCTTCCCCCTTGCTTGCCATCTAACAGATGGCACCTAGAATGCTGTGACCAACTTTGGTTCTCCATGCAGAAGGGAGAGAGAGACCGACTGCAGCCACCTCAGAATAGGGCCACCAGGATTACTGGGAGCAGGCGCACATGCCCTGTGAGGAGAGGCCAATGAATGCGGGCTTGTCCAGACGCCAGGGAAGAGAGGGCTTTGGGGAAGCTAAGCAGCATCTTTCAAATGCTTATCATGAGGTTTTGCATTCAACAGCTAGGCTTTTTGCTGGTGTGATTGGTGGAGGAATGACGAACAACAGGGCACAGCTGAAGCAAGACAGGTTCCATTTTTTCTTCCCTCCCACCAGCCAGGCAGGAGAAGGCGGCTGCCCAAGGGGCTGTGCAGCCTCCATGCTTGAGCTGGCTGGCTGAAGCCTTGAGCAAACTCGTGGGATCTCTGAGCTGGGGCTGCCTGGTGATGCATGCTGGAACAGACACGTATTGAGGCCTCATCAAAGGTGACTGCTTTGACAACTCTGTCATGCGGGCAGATCTGGGAGAGCGCCCTGATGGTTCTTCAATATCTCTGCTGATAGACCTGAGGAGTGCAGGCTCCCTTGCGTGTCTACCGCTACATCTTGTCCGGGCCCTGAGTGGCCCTAACAGGCCTGAATGGCCCTGACCAGCCTCATGCCGGCCTCCACATCCACCCATGGATTTACGTTCAGCTCTGGGCCTTCACCCTCTTTCCGTGCGACACCGCAGGAATCCTGGTCTCTAGCTCACCCATGCCTATGCTGCTGTGCTCATCCTGAGTGCCATTACGTGGCACGTGCAGGACAACCTGGTGATCAGGCGCAGTCAGGATCATTCATGAACTGCAGGTGCTGCTTGACAAACCTCATCTCCTTCTATGACAAGGTGACTCACTTAGTGGATGAGGGAAAGGGAAAGACTGTGGATGTCGTTTACCTGGACTTTAGTAATGCCTTCGACACCATTTCCCACAGCATTCTCCTGGAGAAACTGACTGCTCATGGTTTGGATGAGCGTACTCTCTGCTGGGTAAAAAACCGGCTGGGTGGCCAGGCCCAAAGAGTTGTGGTGCATGGAGATCAATCCAGCTAGTGGCCAGTCACAAGCGGTGTTCCCCAGGGTTAAGTATTGCACACAGATCTGTTTAATATCTTTATCAATGAACTGGATGAGGGGATCGAGTGCATCCTCAGTAAGTTTGCAGCTGACACCAAGCTAGATGGGAGTGTTGACGTGCTTGAGGGTAGGACGGCTCCACAGAGGGATCTGGACAGGATGGAATGATGGGCCGAGGACAATGGTGTGAGGTTCAACAAGGCCAAGTGCTGGGTCCTGCACTTGAGTCACAACAACCCCATGCAACGCTACAGGCTTAGAGAAGAGTGGCTGGAGAGCAGCCCAGCAGAAAAGGACCTGGGGGTATTGGTCGACAGCCAGATGAATATGAGCCAGCAGTGTGCCCAGGTGGCCAAGGCGGCCAACAGCATCCTGGCCTGTTTCAGGAAAAATGTGGTGAGCAGCACTGGGGAAGTGATTGCCCCCTGTACTCGGCACTGGTGAGGCTGCACCTCGACTACTGTGTTCAGTTTAGGGCCCTTCACTCCAAGAAAGACATTGAGATTCTGGAGCGGGTCCAGAGAAGGGCAACAAAGCTGGTGAGAGGTCTAGAGAACAAGTTTTATGAGGAGCGGCTGAGGGAACTGGGGTTGTTTAGCCTGGAGAAAAGGAAGCTGAGGGGAGACCTTATCACTCTCTACAACTACCTGAAAGGAGGTTGCAGTGAAGTAAGGGTCAGTCTCTTCTCCCAAGTAACAAGCCATAGGACAAGAGGAAAAGCCTTTAGTTGCGCCAGGGGAGGTTTAGATTGGATATTAGGAAAAATTTCTTCATCGAAAGACAGAAAGACATTGGAACAGGCTTCCCAGGGAAGTGGTGGAATCGCCATCCCTAGAGGTATTTAAAAAAAGAGTAGAGGCGGTGCTTAGGAACATGGTTTAGTGGTGGTTTTGTCAGTGTCAGGTGGATGGTTGGACTCGATGATCTTAATGGTCCCTTCCAACCCAGACGGTTCTATGATTCTATGGCTATGCCATTGCCTATGTCCAACCACAGAAAGCCTTGATGCAGATGCTGACATGCAGACGGATATTCTGTGTTGACCTCATCCCTGTCTTGTCAGTCTGGATCTGCCTGGCATTCACTGGACGTGATCATCACGCTGACCTACAGAGTGACATCCTGGCGTGCTGTTGTCCTTGCCTCAGTATGACAATGGTGCCTTCTGCTTCTTGACTGTCTCTTATAGCAAGGCACCATGGCTTGGTCTTCCCAGGTCAGGTGGTGTGGACCTGAGAGATGGTGGGCAATATGGGACTAAGACAAATCATTCTTTCTTCCTGATGAATGGATCGATGCCCATGTTCTCCAGTGCTTTTCATTCCCCTTGCCTGGACACAGGGCCCTTGACCTGGGGCCAGTGTCCTCTGGAGGCTGTGGCAGCACGCAGAGCACCCAGTCAGTAAAGAGCAGGAAAAGACCCCAAGGTGTAACAAGAGCAGCACCGGCAGTTTTACAGGAGACATTACTTTCTCCATCTTTTCTTGACAGGCATCAAATGTCATCTCAAGTACTGTGTCCAGATTTGAGCTCCACCACAGAGGAATGGCATCAAGGAAATGGAGCAACTTCAGCGGAGGGCTGCAAAGAAGCTCAGGAACCAAAGGGATTTCTATGTGAGGATGGACTGAGGACACCGGGCATGTTCAGCCTGGAGAAAAAGAGGTTCAGGGGGCTTACACGTGACCTTATAGCACTTTGGAGGACCTTACAGAGCAGAGGAAATGTTGTCCGTTTGTCTGGTGCAGGACCAGTGGGCAAAAGAGAGCAGAGTGAAATGGAATCAAGAGAAGTTGCAGTAGGATACGGGTAAGCCTCTTTTTGGCCCTGAGGAGAGTCCAGCTGCAAGACTTGATGGGCTAAAGGGTTGCCCATGGTGGTTGCCGGTGGTATGATGTTGGAGCCGAGTCTATTTGAATGAGGATGTTGGAGCAGAGGCATTGTTCTCCGCTTTGCATGGAGAAGCGTTGGATGAGTGTGTGATGGGCGAGGTACTGGGCAGGGCTCCATGCTTCCTTCGATAGCTCAGCTGGTAGAGCGGAGGACTGTAGGCTCCCTTGCACGGCCATCCTTAGGTCGCTGGTTCAACTCCGGCTCGAAGGAGTGCCCTTTTGGCTCTGCACCGCACCCTGCAGTGCCACTGCCTTTTGGCCCTGCCCGGGTGATTCCCCTTCAAGGGCTGCACAGCCCTGAACTCTTGCTTGAGGTGCAGAAGATGACTGGCCAAGGCAGTTTTAGGTGAGTGCTGGGCTGGGGATGGTGGTGCTGAGCGCTGGGGTTTTTGAGGAGTGACCTCCCTCAGGCAAGTGAGTGGGAGGGTGGATGTGGGTGTGTGGGAGCCAGTCCGATGGGAAGGCCCCGAGTCCGGGTGTGGGGCAGGCTGGGCCAGGGGTGGGTGGCTGGAAGGGAGAAAGGACCTCAGGCAGAGGCTGTGGGCTGGGGAATTAGCTCAAGTGGTAGAGCGCTCGCTTAGCATGTGAGAGGCAGCGGGATCGATGCCCGCATTCTCCAATGCTTTTCATTCCCCTTGCCCGGACACAGGGCCCCTTGCCTGCGGCAGTATCCTCTGGGAGGTTTGGGAAGGTCCTGGTCTGCCCAGGCTGCACAGAGAACAACAGCTTCCAGGGCTACATGTAGAGTACGATGGACTCAGGATCAAGGGAAGGGAGTCTTCCCCCTTGCTTGCCATCTAACAGATGGCACCTAGAATGCTGTGACCAACTTTGGTTCTCCATGCAGAAGGGAGAGAGAGACCGACTGCAGCCACCTCAGAATAGGGCCACCAGGATTACTGGGAGCAGGCGCACATGCCCTGTGAGGAGAGGCCAATGAATGCGGGCTTGTCCAGACGCCAGGGAAGAGAGGGCTTTGGGGAAGCTAAGCAGCATCTTTCAAATGCTTATCATGAGGTTTTGCATTCAACAGCTAGGCTTTTTGCTGGTGTGATTGGTGGAGGAATGACGAACAACAGGGCACAGCTGAAGCAAGACAGGTTCCATTTTTTCTTCCCTCCCACCAGCCAGGCAGGAGAAGGCGGCTGCCCAAGGGGCTGTGCAGCCTCCATGCTTGAGCTGGCTGGCTGAAGCCTTGAGCAAACTCGTGGGATCTCTGAGCTGGGGCTGCCTGGTGATGCATGCTGGAACAGACACGTATTGAGGCCTCATCAAAGGTGACTGCTTTGACAACTCTGTCATGCGGGCAGATCTGGGAGAGCGCCCTGATGGTCCTTCAATATCTCTGCTGATAGACCTGAGGAGTGCAGGCTCCCTTGCGTGTCTACCGCTACATCTTGTCCGGGCCCTGAGTGGCCCTAACAGGCCTGAATGGCCCTGACCAGCCTCATGCCGGCCTCCACATCCACCCATGGATTTACGTTCAGCTCTGGGCCTTCACCCTCTTTCCGTGCGACACCGCAGGAATCCTGGTCTCTAGCTCACCCATGCCTATGCTGCTGTGCTCATCCTGAGTGCCATTACGTGGCACGTGCAGGACAACCTGGTGATCAGGCGCAGTCAGGATCATTCATGAACTGCAGGTGCTGCTTGACAAACCTCATCTCCTTCTATGACAAGGTGACTCACTTAGTGGATGAGGGAAAGGGAAAGACTGTGGATGTCGTTTACCTGGACTTTAGTAATGCCTTCGACACCATTTCCCACAGCATTCTCCTGGAGAAACTGACTGCTCATGGTTTGGATGAGCGTACTCTCTGCTGGGTAAAAAACCGGCTGGGTGGCCAGGCCCAAAGAGTTGTGGTGCATGGAGATCAATCCAGCTAGTGGCCAGTCACAAGCGGTGTTCCCCAGGGTTAAGTATTGCACACAGATCTGTTTAATATCTTTATCAATGAACTGGATGAGGGGATCGAGTGCATCCTCAGTAAGTTTGCAGCTGACACCAAGCTAGATGGGAGTGTTGACGTGCTTGAGGGTAGGACGGCTCCACAGAGGGATCTGGACAGGATGGAATGATGGGCCGAGGACAATGGTGTGAGGTTCAACAAGGCCAAGTGCTGGGTCCTGCACTTGAGTCACAACAACCCCATGCAACGCTACAGGCTTAGAGAAGAGTGGCTGGAGAGCAGCCCAGCAGAAAAGGACCTGGGGGTATTGGTCGACAGCCAGATGAATATGAGCCAGCAGTGTGCCCAGGTGGCCAAGGCGGCCAACAGCATCCTGGCCTGTTTCAGGAAAAATGTGGTGAGCAGCACTGGGGAAGTGATTGCCCCCTGTACTCGGCACTGGTGAGGCTGCACCTCGACTACTGTGTTCAGTTTAGGGCCCTTCACTCCAAGAAAGACATTGAGATTCTGGAGCGGGTCCAGAGAAGGGCAACAAAGCTGGTGAGAGGTCTAGAGAACAAGTTTTATGAGGAGCGGCTGAGGGAACTGGGGTTGTTTAGCCTGGAGAAAAGGAAGCTGAGGGGAGACCTTATCACTCTCTACAACTACCTGAAAGGAGGTTGCAGTGAAGTAAGGGTCAGTCTCTTCTCCCAAGTAACAAGCCATAGGACAAGAGGAAAAGCCTTTAGTTGCGCCAGGGGAGGTTTAGATTGGATATTAGGAAAAATTTCTTCATCGAAAGACAGAAAGACATTGGAACAGGCTTCCCAGGGAAGTGGTGGAATCGCCATCCCTAGAGGTATTTAAAAAAAGAGTAGAGGCGGTGCTTAGGAACATGGTTTAGTGGTGGTTTTGTCAGTGTCAGGTGGATGGTTGGACTCGATGATCTTAATGGTCCCTTCCAACCCAGACGGTTCTATGATTCTATGGCTATGCCATTGCCTATGTCCAACCACAGAAAGCCTTGATGCAGATGCTGACATGCAGACGGATATTCTGTGTTGACCTCATCCCTGTCTTGTCAGTCTGGATCTGCCTGGCATTCACTGGACGTGATCATCACGCTGACCTACAGAGTGACATCCTGGCGTGCTGTTGTCCTTGCCTCAGTATGACAATGGTGCCTTCTGCTTCCTGACTGTCTCTTATAGCAAGGCACCATGGCTTGGTCTTCCCAGGTCAGGTGGTGTGGACCTGAGAGATGGTGGGCAATATGGGACTAAGACAAATCATTCTTTCTTCCTGATGAATGGATCGATGCCCACGTTCTCCAGTGCTTTTCATTCCCCTTGCCTGGACACAGGGCCCTTGACCTGGGGCCAGTGTCCTCTGGAGGCTGTGGCAGCACGCAGAGCACCCAGTCAGTAAAGAGCAGGAAAAGACCCCAAGGTGTAACAAGAGCAGCACCGGCAGTTTTACAGGAGACATTACTTTCTCCATCTTTTCTTGACAGGCATCAAATGTCATCTCAAGTACTGTGTCCAGATTTGAGCTCCACCACAGAGGAATGGCATCAAGGAAATGGAGCAACTTCAGCGGAGGGCTGCAAAGAAGCTCAGGAACCAAAGGGATTTCTATGTGAGGATGGACTGAGGACACCGGGCATGTTCAGCCTGGAGAAAAAGAGGTTCAGGGGGCTTACACGTGACCTTATAGCACTTTGGAGGACCTTACAGAGCAGAGGAAATGTTGTCCGTTTGTCTGGTGCAGGACCAGTGGGCAAAAGAGAGCAGAGTGAAATGGAATCAAGAGAAGTTGCAGTAGGATACGGGTAAGCCTCTTTTTGGCCCTGAGGAGAGTCCAGCTGCAAGACTTGATGGGCTAAAGGGTTGCCCATGGTGGTTGCCGGTGGTATGATGTTGGAGCCGAGTCTATTTGAATGAGGATGTTGGAGCAGAGGCATTGTTCTCCGCTTTGCATGGAGAAGCGTTGGATGAGTGTGTGATGGGCGAGGTACTGGGCAGGGCTCCATGCTTCCTTCGATAGCTCAGCTGGTAGAGCGGAGGACTGTAGGCTCCCTTGCACGGCCATCCTTAGGTCGCTGGTTCAACTCCGGCTTGAAGGAGTGCCCTTTTGGCTCTGCACCGCACCCTGCAGTGCCACTGCCTTTTGGCCCTGCCCGGGTGATTCCCCTTCAAGGGCTGCACAGCCCTGAACTCTTGCTTGAGGTGCAGAAGATGACTGGCCAAGGCAGTTTTAGGTGAGTGCTGGGCTGGGGATGGTGGTGCTGAGCGCTGGGGTTTTTGAGGAGTGACCTCCCTCAGGCAAGTGAGTGGGAGGGTGGATGTGGGTGTGTGGGAGCCAGTCCGATGGGAAGGCCCCGAGTCCGGGTGTGGGGCAGGCTGGGCCAGGGGTGGGTGGCTGGAAGGGAGAAAGGACCTCAGGCAGAGGCTGTGGGCTGGGGAATTAGCTCAAGTGGTAGAGCGCTCGCTTAGCATGTGAGAGGCAGTGGGATCGATGCCCGCATTCTCCAATGCTTTTCATTCCCCTTGCCCGGACACAGGGCCCCTTGCCTGCGGCAGTATCCTCTGGGAGGTTTGGGAAGGTCCTGGTCTGCCCAGGCTGCACAGAGAACAACAGCTTCCAGGGCTACATGTAGAGTACGATGGACTCAGGATCAAGGGAAGGGAGTCTTCCCCCTTGCTTGCCATCTAACAGATGGCACCTAGAATGCTGTGACCAACTTTGGTTCTCCATGCAGAAGGGAGAGAGAGACCGACTGCAGCCACCTCAGAATAGGGCCACCAGGATTACTGGGAGCAGGCGCACATGCCCTGTGAGGAGAGGCCAATGAATGCGGGCTTGTCCAGACGCCAGGGAAGAGAGGGCTTTGGGGAAGCTAAGCAGCATCTTTCAAATGCTTATCATGAGGTTTTGCATTCAACAGCTAGGCTTTTTGCTGGTGTGATTGGTGGAGGAATGACGAACAACAGGGCACAGCTGAAGCAAGACAGGTTCCATTTTTTCTTCCCTCCCACCAGCCAGGCAGGAGAAGGCGGCTGCCCAAGGGGCTGTGCAGCCTCCATGCTTGAGCTGGCTGGCTGAAGCCTTGAGCAAACTCGTGGGATCTCTGAGCTGGGGCTGCCTGGTGATGCATGCTGGAACAGACACGTATTGAGGCCTCATCAAAGGTGACTGCTTTGACAACTCTGTCATGCGGGCAGATCTGGGAGAGCGCCCTGATGGTCCTTCAATATCTCTGCTGATAGACCTGAGGAGTGCAGGCTCCCTTGCGTGTCTACCGCTACATCTTGTCCGGGCCCTGAGTGGCCCTAACAGGCCTGAATGGCCCTGACCAGCCTCATGCCGGCCTCCACATCCACCCATGGATTTACGTTCAGCTCTGGGCCTTCACCCTCTTTCCGTGCGACACCGCAGGAATCCTGGTCTCTAGCTCACCCATGCCTATGCTGCTGTGCTCATCCTGAGTGCCATTACGTGGCACGTGCAGGACAACCTGGTGATCAGGCGCAGTCAGGATCATTCATGAACTGCAGGTGCTGCTTGACAAACCTCATCTCCTTCTATGACAAGGTGACTCACTTAGTGGATGAGGGAAAGGGAAAGACTGTGGATGTCGTTTACCTGGACTTTAGTAATGCCTTCGACACCATTTCCCACAGCATTCTCCTGGAGAAACTGACTGCTCATGGTTTGGATGAGCGTACTCTCTGCTGGGTAAAAAACCGGCTGGGTGGCCAGGCCCAAAGAGTTGTGGTGCATGGAGATCAATCCAGCTAGTGGCCAGTCACAAGCGGTGTTCCCCAGGGTTAAGTATTGCACACAGATCTGTTTAATATCTTTATCAATGAACTGGATGAGGGGATCGAGTGCATCCTCAGTAAGTTTGCAGCTG
The DNA here is from genome assembly GCF_964199755.1 of Larus michahellis. Taxonomy (NCBI): domain Eukaryota; kingdom Metazoa; phylum Chordata; class Aves; order Charadriiformes; family Laridae; genus Larus; species Larus michahellis. Next base: position 131,481,116 of record NC_133897.1, on the reverse strand, counting down.
ACACCAAGCTAGATGGGAGTGTTGACGTGCTTGAGGGTAGGACGGCTCCACAGAGGGATCTGGACAGGATGGAATGATGGGCCGAGGACAATGGTGTGAGGTTCAACAAGGCCAAGTGCTGGGTCCTGCACTTGAGTCACAACAACCCCATGCAACGCTACAGGCTTAGAGAAGAGTGGCTGGAGAGCAGCCCAGCAGAAAAGGACCTGGGGGTATTGGTCGACAGCCAGATGAATATGAGCCAGCAGTGTGCCCAGGTGGCCAAGGCGGCCAACAGCATCCTGGCCTGTTTCAGGAAAAATGTGGTGAGCAGCACTGGGGAAGTGATTGCCCCCTGTACTCGGCACTGGTGAGGCTGCACCTCGACTACTGTGTTCAGTTTAGGGCCCTTCACTCCAAGAAAGACATTGAGATTCTGGAGCGGGTCCAGAGAAGGGCAACAAAGCTGGTGAGAGGTCTAGAGAACAAGTTTTATGAGGAGCGGCTGAGGGAACTGGGGTTGTTTAGCCTGGAGAAAAGGAAGCTGAGGGGAGACCTTATCACTCTCTACAACTACCTGAAAGGAGGTTGCAGTGAAGTAAGGGTCAGTCTCTTCTCCCAAGTAACAAGCCATAGGACAAGAGGAAAAGCCTTTAGTTGCGCCAGGGGAGGTTTAGATTGGATATTAGGAAAAATTTCTTCATCGAAAGACAGAAAGACATTGGAACAGGCTTCCCAGGGAAGTGGTGGAATCGCCATCCCTAGAGGTATTTAAAAAAAGAGTAGAGGCGGTGCTTAGGAACATGGTTTAGTGGTGGTTTTGTCAGTGTCAGGTGGATGGTTGGACTCGATGATCTTAATGGTCCCTTCCAACCCAGACGGTTCTATGATTCTATGGCTATGCCATTGCCTATGTCCAACCACAGAAAGCCTTGATGCAGATGCTGACATGCAGACGGATATTCTGTGTTGACCTCATCCCTGTCTTGTCAGTCTGGATCTGCCTGGCATTCACTGGACGTGATCATCACGCTGACCTACAGAGTGACATCCTGGCGTGCTGTTGTCCTTGCCTCAGTATGACAATGGTGCCTTCTGCTTCCTGACTGTCTCTTATAGCAAGGCACCATGGCTTGGTCTTCCCAGGTCAGGTGGTGTGGACCTGAGAGATGGTGGGCAATATGGGACTAAGACAAATCATTCTTTCTTCCTGATGAATGGATCGATGCCCACGTTCTCCAGTGCTTTTCATTCCCCTTGCCTGGACACAGGGCCCTTGACCTGGGGCCAGTGTCCTCTGGAGGCTGTGGCAGCACGCAGAGCACCCAGTCAGTAAAGAGCAGGAAAAGACCCCAAGGTGTAACAAGAGCAGCACCGGCAGTTTTACAGGAGACATTACTTTCTCCATCTTTTCTTGACAGGCATCAAATGTCATCTCAAGTACTGTGTCCAGATTTGAGCTCCACCACAGAGGAATGGCATCAAGGAAATGGAGCAACTTCAGCGGAGGGCTGCAAAGAAGCTCAGGAACCAAAGGGATTTCTATGTGAGGATGGACTGAGGACACCGGGCATGTTCAGCCTGGAGAAAAAGAGGTTCAGGGGGCTTACACGTGACCTTATAGCACTTTGGAGGACCTTACAGAGCAGAGGAAATGTTGTCCGTTTGTCTGGTGCAGGACCAGTGGGCAAAAGAGAGCAGAGTGAAATGGAATCAAGAGAAGTTGCAGTAGGATACGGGTAAGCCTCTTTTTGGCCCTGAGGAGAGTCCAGCTGCAAGACTTGATGGGCTAAAGGGTTGCCCATGGTGGTTGCCGGTGGTATGATGTTGGAGCCGAGTCTATTTGAATGAGGATGTTGGAGCAGAGGCATTGTTCTCCGCTTTGCATGGAGAAGCGTTGGATGAGTGTGTGATGGGCGAGGTACTGGGCAGGGCTCCATGCTTCCTTCGATAGCTCAGCTGGTAGAGCGGAGGACTGTAGGCTCCCTTGCACGGCCATCCTTAGGTCGCTGGTTCAACTCCGGCTTGAAGGAGTGCCCTTTTGGCTCTGCACCGCACCCTGCAGTGCCACTGCCTTTTGGCCCTGCCCGGGTGATTCCCCTTCAAGGGCTGCACAGCCCTGAACTCTTGCTTGAGGTGCAGAAGATGACTGGCCAAGGCAGTTTTAGGTGAGTGCTGGGCTGGGGATGGTGGTGCTGAGCGCTGGGGTTTTTGAGGAGTGACCTCCCTCAGGCAAGTGAGTGGGAGGGTGGATGTGGGTGTGTGGGAGCCAGTCCGATGGGAAGGCCCCGAGTCCGGGTGTGGGGCAGGCTGGGCCAGGGGTGGGTGGCTGGAAGGGAGAAAGGACCTCAGGCAGAGGCTGTGGGCTGGGGAATTAGCTCAAGTGGTAGAGCGCTCGCTTAGCATGTGAGAGGCAGTGGGATCGATGCCCGCATTCTCCAATGCTTTTCATTCCCCTTGCCCGGACACAGGGCCCCTTGCCTGCGGCAGTATCCTCTGGGAGGTTTGGGAAGGTCCTGGTCTGCCCAGGCTGCACAGAGAACAACAGCTTCCAGGGCTACATGTAGAGTACGATGGACTCAGGATCAAGGGAAGGGAGTCTTCCCCCTTGCTTGCCATCTAACAGATGGCACCTAGAATGCTGTGACCAACTTTGGTTCTCCATGCAGAAGGGAGAGAGAGACCGACTGCAGCCACCTCAGAATAGGGCCACCAGGATTACTGGGAGCAGGCGCGCATGCCCTGTGAGGAGAGGCCAATGAATGCGGGCTTGTCCAGACGCCAGGGAAGAGAGGGCTTTGGGGAAGCTAAGCAGCATCTTTCAAATGCTTATCATGAGGTTTTGAATTCAACAGCTAGGCTTTTTGCTGGTGTGATTGGTGGAGGAATGACGAACAACAGGGCACAGCTGAAGCAAGACAGGTTCCATTTTTTCTTCCCTCCCACCAGCCGGGCAGGAGAAGGCGGCTGCCCAAGGGGCTGTGCAGCCTCCATGCTTGAGCTGGCTGGCTGAAGCCTTGAGCAAACTCGTGGGATCTCTGAGCTGGGGCTGCCTGGTGATGCATGCTGGAACAGACACGTATTGAGGCCTCATCAAAGGTGACTGCTTTGACAACTCTGTCATGCGGGCAGATCTGGGAGAGCGCCCTGATGGTCCTTCAATATCTCTGCTGATAGACCTGAGGAGTGCAGGCTCCCTTGCGTGTCTACCGCTACATCTTGTCCGGGCCCTGAGTGGCCCTAACAGGCCTGAATGGCCCTGACCAGCCTCATGCCGGCCTCCACATCCACCCATGGATTTACGTTCAGCTCTGGGCCTTCACCCTCTTTCCGTGCGACACCGCAGGAATCCTGGTCTCTAGCTCACCCATGCCTATGCTGCTGTGCTCATCCTGAGTGCCATTACGTGGCACGTGCAGGACAACCTGGTGATCAGGCGCAGTCAGGATCATTCATGAACTGCAGGTGCTGCTTGACAAACCTCATCTCCTTCTATGACAAGGTGACTCACTTAGTGGATGAGGGAAAGGGAAAGACTGTGGATGTCGTTTACCTGGACTTTAGTAATGCCTTCGACACCGTTTCCCACAGCATTCTCCTGGAGAAACTGACTGCTCATGGTTTGGATGAGCGTACTCTCTGCTGGGTAAAAAACCGGCTGGGTGGCCAGGCCCAAAGAGTTGTGGTGCATGGAGATCAATCCAGCTAGTGGCCAGTCACAAGCGGTGTTCCCCAGGGTTAAGTATTGCACACAGATCTGTTTAATATCTTTATCAATGAACTGGATGAGGGGATCGAGTGCATCCTCAGTAAGTTTGCAGCTGACACCAAGCTAGATGGGAGTGTTGACGTGCTTGAGGGTAGGACGGCTCCACAGAGGGATCTGGACAGGATGGAATGATGGGCCGAGGACAATGGTGTGAGGTTCAACAAGGCCAAGTGCTGGGTCCTGCACTTGAGTCACAACAACCCCATGCAACGCTACAGGCTTAGAGAAGAGTGGCTGGAGAGCAGCCCAGCAGAAAAGGACCTGGGGGTATTGGTCGACAGCCAGATGAATATGAGCCAGCAGTGTGCCCAGGTGGCCAAGGCGGCCAACAGCATCCTGGCCTGTTTCAGGAAAAATGTGGTGAGCAGCACTGGGGAAGTGATTGCCCCCTGTACTCGGCACTGGTGAGGCTGCACCTCGACTACTGTGTTCAGTTTAGGGCCCTTCACTCCAAGAAAGACATTGAGATTCTGGAGCGGGTCCAGAGAAGGGCAACAAAGCTGGTGAGAGGTCTAGAGAACAAGTTTTATGAGGAGCGGCTGAGGGAACTGGGGTTGTTTAGCCTGGAGAAAAGGAAGCTGAGGGGAGACCTTATCACTCTCTACAACTACCTGAAAGGAGGTTGCAGTGAAGTAAGGGTCAGTCTCTTCTCCCAAGTAACAAGCCATAGGACAAGAGGAAAAGCCTTTAGTTGCGCCAGGGGAGGTTTAGATTGGATATTAGGAAAAATTTCTTCATCGAAAGACAGAAAGACATTGGAACAGGCTTCCCAGGGAAGTGGTGGAATCGCCATCCCTAGAGGTATTTAAAAAAAGAGTAGAGGCGGTGCTTAGGAACATGGTTTAGTGGTGGTTTTGTCAGTGTCAGGTGGATGGTTGGACTCGATGATCTTAATGGTCCCTTCCAACCCAGACGGTTCTATGATTCTATGGCTATGCCATTGCCTATGTCCAACCACAGAAAGCCTTGATGCAGATGCTGACATGCAGACGGATATTCTGTGTTGACCTCATCCCTGTCTTGTCAGTCTGGATCTGCCTGGCATTCACTGGACGTGATCATCACGCTGACCTACAGAGTGACATCCTGGCGTGCTGTTGTCCTTGCCTCAGTATGACAATGGTGCCTTCTGCTTCTTGACTGTCTCTTATAGCAAGGCACCATGGCTTGGTCTTCCCAGGTCAGGTGGTGTGGACCTGAGAGATGGTGGGCAATATGGGACTAAGACAAATCATTCTTTCTTCCTGATGAATGGATCGATGCCCATGTTCTCCAGTGCTTTTCATTCCCCTTGCCTGGACACAGGGCCCTTGACCTGGGGCCAGTGTCCTCTGGAGGCTGTGGCAGCACGCAGAGCACCCAGTCAGTAAAGAGCAGGAAAAGACCCCAAGGTGTAACAAGAGCAGCACCGGCAGTTTTACAGGAGACATTACTTTCTCCATCTTTTCTTGACAGGCATCAAATGTCATCTCAAGTACTGTGTCCAGATTTGAGCTCCACCACAGAGGAATGGCATCAAGGAAATGGAGCAACTTCAGCGGAGGGCTGCAAAGAAGCTCAGGAACCAAAGGGATTTCTATGTGAGGATGGACTGAGGACACCGGGCATGTTCAGCCTGGAGAAAAAGAGGTTCAGGGGGCTTACACGTGACCTTATAGCACTTTGGAGGACCTTACAGAGCAGAGGAAATGTTGTCCGTTTGTCTGGTGCAGGACCAGTGGGCAAAAGAGAGCAGAGTGAAATGGAATCAAGAGAAGTTGCAGTAGGATACGGGTAAGCCTCTTTTTGGCCCTGAGGAGAGTCCAGCTGCAAGACTTGATGGGCTAAAGGGTTGCCCATGGTGGTTGCCGGTGGTATGATGTTGGAGCCGAGTCTATTTGAATGAGGATGTTGGAGCAGAGGCATTGTTCTCCGCTTTGCATGGAGAAGCGTTGGATGAGTGTGTGATGGGCGAGGTACTGGGCAGGGCTCCATGCTTCCTTCGATAGCTCAGCTGGTAGAGCGGAGGACTGTAGGCTCCCTTGCACGGCCATCCTTAGGTCGCTGGTTCAACTCCGGCTTGAAGGAGTGCCCTTTTGGCTCTGCACCGCACCCTGCAGTGCCACTGCCTTTTGGCCCTGCCCGGGTGATTCCCCTTCAAGGGCTGCACAGCCCTGAACTCTTGCTTGAGGTGCAGAAGATGACTGGCCAAGGCAGTTTTAGGTGAGTGCTGGGCTGGGGATGGTGGTGCTGAGCGCTGGGGTTTTTGAGGAGTGACCTCCCTCAGGCAAGTGAGTGGGAGGGTGGATGTGGGTGTGTGGGAGCCAGTCCGATGGGAAGGCCCCGAGTCCGGGTGTGGGGCAGGCTGGGCCAGGGGTGGGTGGCTGGAAGGGAGAAAGGACCTCAGGCAGAGGCTGTGGGCTGGGGAATTAGCTCAAGTGGTAGAGCGCTCGCTTAGCATGTGAGAGGCAGCGGGATCGATGCCCGCATTCTCCAATGCTTTTCATTCCCCTTGCCCGGACACAGGGCCCCTTGCCTGCGGCAGTATCCTCTGGGAGGTTTGGGAAGGTCCTGGTCTGCCCAGGCTGCACAGAGAACAACAGCTTCCAGGGCTACATGTAGAGTACGATGGACTCAGGATCAAGGGAAGGGAGTCTTCCCCCTTGCTTGCCATCTAACAGATGGCACCTAGAATGCTGTGACCAACTTTGGTTCTCCATGCAGAAGGGAGAGAGAGACCGACTGCAGCCACCTCAGAATAGGGCCACCAGGATTACTGGGAGCAGGCGCGCATGCCCTGTGAGGAGAGGCCAATGAATGCGGGCTTGTCCAGACGCCAGGGAAGAGAGGGCTTTGGGGAAGCTAAGCAGCATCTTTCAAATGCTTATCATGAGGTTTTGAATTCAACAGCTAGGCTTTTTGCTGGTGTGATTGGTGGAGGAATGACGAACAACAGGGCACAGCTGAAGCAAGACAGGTTCCATTTTTTCTTCCCTCCCACCAGCCGGGCAGGAGAAGGCGGCTGCCCAAGGGGCTGTGCAGCCTCCATGCTTGAGCTGGCTGGCTGAAGCCTTGAGCAAACTCGTGGGATCTCTGAGCTGGGGCTGCCTGGTGATGCATGCTGGAACAGACACGTATTGAGGCCTCATCAAAGGTGACTGCTTTGACAACTCTGTCATGCGGGCAGATCTGGGAGAGCGCCCTGATGGTCCTTCAATATCTCTGCTGATAGACCTGAGGAGTGCAGGCTCCCTTGCGTGTCTACCGCTACATCTTGTCCGGGCCCTGAGTGGCCCTAACAGGCCTGAATGGCCCTGACCAGCCTCATGCCGGCCTCCACATCCACCCATGGATTTACGTTCAGCTCTGGGCCTTCACCCTCTTTCCGTGCGACACCGCAGGAATCCTGGTCTCTAGCTCACCCATGCCTATGCTGCTGTGCTCATCCTGAGTGCCATTACGTGGCACGTGCAGGACAACCTGGTGATCAGGCGCAGTCAGGATCATTCATGAACTGCAGGTGCTGCTTGACAAACCTCATCTCCTTCTATGACAAGGTGACTCACTTAGTGGATGAGGGAAAGGGAAAGACTGTGGATGTCGTTTACCTGGACTTTAGTAATGCCTTCGACACCGTTTCCCACAGCATTCTCCTGGAGAAACTGACTGCTCATGGTTTGGATGAGCGTACTCTCTGCTGGGTAAAAAACCGGCTGGGTGGCCAGGCCCAAAGAGTTGTGGTGCATGGAGATCAATCCAGCTAGTGGCCAGTCACAAGCGGTGTTCCCCAGGGTTAAGTATTGCACACAGATCTGTTTAATATCTTTATCAATGAACTGGATGAGGGGATCGAGTGCATCCTCAGTAAGTTTGCAGCTGACACCAAGCTAGATGGGAGTGTTGACGTGCTTGAGGGTAGGACGGCTCCACAGAGGGATCTGGACAGGATGGAATGATGGGCCGAGGACAATGGTGTGAGGTTCAACAAGGCCAAGTGCTGGGTCCTGCACTTGAGTCACAACAACCCCATGCAACGCTACAGGCTTAGAGAAGAGTGGCTGGAGAGCAGCCCAGCAGAAAAGGACCTGGGGGTATTGGTCGACAGCCAGATGAATATGAGCCAGCAGTGTGCCCAGGTGGCCAAGGCGGCCAACAGCATCCTGGCCTGTTTCAGGAAAAATGTGGTGAGCAGCACTGGGGAAGTGATTGCCCCCTGTACTCGGCACTGGTGAGGCTGCACCTCGACTACTGTGTTCAGTTTAGGGCCCTTCACTCCAAGAAAGACATTGAGATTCTGGAGCGGGTCCAGAGAAGGGCAACAAAGCTGGTGAGAGGTCTAGAGAACAAGTTTTATGAGGAGCGGCTGAGGGAACTGGGGTTGTTTAGCCTGGAGAAAAGGAAGCTGAGGGGAGACCTTATCACTCTCTACAACTACCTGAAAGGAGGTTGCAGTGAAGTAAGGGTCAGTCTCTTCTCCCAAGTAACAAGCCATAGGACAAGAGGAAAAGCCTTTAGTTGCGCCAGGGGAGGTTTAGATTGGATATTAGGAAAAATTTCTTCATCGAAAGACAGAAAGACATTGGAACAGGCTTCCCAGGGAAGTGGTGGAATCGCCATCCCTAGAGGTATTTAAAAAAAGAGTAGAGGCGGTGCTTAGGAACATGGTTTAGTGGTGGTTTTGTCAGTGTCAGGTGGATGGTTGGACTCGATGATCTTAATGGTCCCTTCCAACCCAGACGATTCTATGATTCTATGGGTATGCCATTGCCTATGTCCAACCACAGAAAGCCTTGATGCAGATGCTGACATGCAGACGGATATTCTGTGTTGACCTCATCCCTGTCTTGTCAGTCTGGATCTGCCTGGCATTCACTGGACGTGATCATCACGCTGACCTACAGAGTGACATCCTGGCGTGCTGTTGTCCTTGCCTCAGTATGACAATGGTGCCTTCTGCTTCTTGACTGTCTCTTATAGCAAGGCACCATGGCTTGGTCTTCCCAGGTCAGGTGGTGTGGACCTGAGAGATGGTGGGCAATATGGGACTAAGACAAATCATTCTTTCTTCCTGATGAATGGATCGATGCCCACGTTCTCCAGTGCTTTTCATTCCCCTTGCCTGGACACAGGGCCCTTGACCTGGGGCCAGTGTCCTCTGGAGGCTGTGGCAGCACGCAGAGCACCCAGTCAGTAAAGAGCAGGAAAAGACCCCAAGGTGTAACAAGAGCAGCACCGGCAGTTTTACAGGAGACATTACTTTCTCCATCTTTTCTTGACAGGCATCAAATGTCATCTCAAGTACTGTGTCCAGATTTGAGCTCCACCACAGAGGAATGGCATCAAGGAAATGGAGCAACTTCAGCGGAGGGCTGCAAAGAAGCTCAGGAACCAAAGGGATTTCTATGTGAGGATGGACTGAGGACACCGGGCATGTTCAGCCTGGAGAAAAAGAGGTTCAGGGGGCTTACACGTGACCTTATAGCACTTTGGAGGACCTTACAGAGCAGAGGAAATGTTGTCCGTTTGTCTGGTGCAGGACCAGTGGGCAAAAGAGAGCAGAGTGAAATGGAATCAAGAGAAGTTGCAGTAGGATACGGGTAAGCCTCTTTTTGGCCCTGAGGAGAGTCCAGCTGCAAGACTTGATGGGCTAAAGGGTTGCCCATGGTGGTTGCCGGTGGTATGATGTTGGAGCCGAGTCTATTTGAATGAGGATGTTGGAGCAGAGGCATTGTTCTCCGCTTTGCATGGAGAAGCGTTGGATGAGTGTGTGATGGGCGAGGTACTGGGCAGGGCTCCATGCTTCCTTCGATAGCTCAGCTGGTAGAGCGGAGGACTGTAGGCTCCCTTGCACGGCCATCCTTAGGTCGCTGGTTCAACTCCGGCTCGAAGGAGTGCCCTTTTGGCTCTGCACCGCACCCTGCAGTGCCACTGCCTTTTGGCTCTGCCCGGGTGATTCCCCTTCAAGGGCTGCACAGCCCTGAACTCTTGCTTGAGGTGCAGAAGATGACTGGCCAAGGCAGTTTTAGGTGAGTGCTGGGCTGGGGATGGTGGTGCTGAGCGCTGGGGTTTTTGAGGAGTGACCTCCCTCAGGCAAGTGAGTGGGAGGGTGGATGTGGGTGTGTGGGAGCCAGTCCGATGGGAAGGCCCCGAGTCCGGGTGTGGGGCAGGCTGGGCCAGGGGTGGGTGGCTGGAAGGGAGAAAGGACCTCAGGCAGAGGCTGTGGGCTGGGGAATTAGCTCAAGTGGTAGAGCGCTCGCTTAGCATGTGAGAGGCAGCGGGATCGATGCCCGCATTCTCCAATGCTTTTCATTCCCCTTGCCCGGACACAGGGCCCCTTGCCTGCGGCAGTATCCTCTGGGAGGTTTGGGAAGGTCCTGGTCTGCCCAGGCTGCACAGAGAACAACAGCTTCCAGGGCTACATGTAGAGTACGATGGACTCAGGATCAAGGGAAGGGAGTCTTCCCCCTTGCTTGCCATCTAACAGATGGCACCTAGAATGCTGTGACCAACTTTGGTTCTCCATGCAGAAGGGAGAGAGAGACCGACTGCAGCCACCTCAGAATAGGGCCACCAGGATTACTGGGAGCAGGCGCGCATGCCCTGTGAGGAGAGGCCAATGAATGCGGGCTTGTCCAGACGCCAGGGAAGAGAGGGCTTTGGGGAAGCTAAGCAGCATCTTTCAAATGCTTATCATGAGGTTTTGAATTCAACAGCTAGGCTTTTTGCTGGTGTGATTGGTGGAGGAATGACAAACAACAGGGCACAGCTGAAGCAAGACAGGTTCCATTTTTGTTTCCCTCCCACCAGCCGGGCAGGAGAAGACGGATGCCCTGGAGGGCGGTGCAGCCTCCATGCTTGGAGACTGGCATGAGCTTACTGGCCAAAGCCTTGAGCAAACTGGTGTGATCTCTGAGCTGGGGCTGCTTGGAGGAGATTTCAGTAGAGATGTCCCCGGGCCTCATCGAAGGTGATTGCTTTGACAACTCTGCCATGCGGGCAGAGCTGGGAGAGGGCCCTGCCGGTCCATCAACAGCTCTGCTGGTCGTGCACAAGACTTCCGTCTGCCTTGCATGGCTACCTACCCCTACGTCTCGTCCAGGCCCTGAGTGCCCAATGAGACCTGAAAGGCCATGATGAGCCTCACGCTAGGCTCATCGTCACATCCACCAATGGGCCCAGGAGCTCTGTTCATGACCAGCTCTGGGCCTTCACTCTCTTTTGGTACTACACCGTAGGAGTCCTGGTCTCTGTCTCAGCCATGCCTATGGCTATGCCAATGGCTGTGTCCAGCCACAGAGAGCCTTGATGCAGACGCTGACATGCACATGGATGTTCTGTGTTGACGTCACCCCTGTCTTGTCGGAATGGACCTGTCTGTCATTCACTGGGCGAGATGGTCATTCTGACCCACGGAGTGACTTCCTGGCGTGCTGTTGTCCTTGCCTCAGAATGACACTGGTGCCTTCTGCTTCTTGAGTGTCTCTCAGAGCAAGGCACCATGACTGGGTGTTCCCCGGTGAGGTGTTGTGTGGCTGAGGGATGGTGGACAATGTGGGTCTAAGGCACAACCTTCTTTCATCCTTCCTTCCTACTGAAGACAGTCACGTGGGTATAGGCAAGTAGTGTGAGAACTGAGCAGTTGGATGAATGTCTGAGGAAGGCGTGAGATGATGATGCCTCATGCTTCCTTCGATAGCTCAGCTGGTAGAGCGGAGGACTGTAGGCTCCCTTGCACGGCCATCCTTAGGTCGCTGGTTCAACTCCGGCTCGAAGGAGCGCCCTTTTGGCTCTGCACCGCACCCTGTTCTGCCTTTGTCTCTTAACAGGAATGTTCACACCGCGGAGGCACTTGTTAGCTCAGAATGGGGCAGTTGAGGCCCACCAAAAGGGCTGCTGGGGATCAAGTGGGGAAGGCTGCACAAGCTTCAGTGGCAGCCCTCCAGTGGACAAGCAGCTCCACTCCGTGGTGCTGCTCAAGCAGGTGGGAGTTCAGGCAGGCTCCTTGAGTCCACAGGTCATGGCCAAGCTCAGCATCAATGGGGAACGGTGGGCAGGCACGGACAGAGCTGTGACCCAGATCCAGTGGTTCTCAGACAGGCACCAAGGGCAAGAGGTTCAGCTACAAAGTGCCTCCTGTGCAAAGGAGGGCCAGGTCTCTGCTGAGGCTTCTTGTACCATTTTCATGCAAGGCCACCGTTTGGGCATGCTCCAAGTTGTGGGTGAGCTCAGACAGCCAAACACCCAGGGTGGTGGGGATGCCGTCAGGCTCCCAAGGGATTGACCCCGAGGTCTGGTTTTGCCAGAGGGCACCTCCCTCAGGCAAGTGAGTGGGTGGGTGGGTGGGTGTGAGTGTGGGAGCCAGTCCGATGGGAAGGCCCCGAGTCCGGGTGTGGGGCAGGCTGGGCCAGGGGTGGGTGGCTGGCAGGGGAGAGGGCCTCAGGCAGAGGCCATGGGTTGGGGAATTAGCTCAAGTGGTAGAGCGCTCGCTTAGCATGTGAGAGGCAGCGGGATCGATGCCCGCATTCTCCAATGCTTTTCATTCCCCTTGCCCGGACACAGGGCCCTTTGCCTGGAGCCTGTGTCCTCTGGAGGCCGTGGAAACACACGGTGCACCCAGTCTGCAAAGAGTAGGACATTCTACTGGGGTGTAACATCCCAGGGTGTAACAAGAGCAGCACCAGGAGTTTTACAGGAGACCTTATTTTCTCCCTCTTTGCTTGACACAAGTCCAATATCATCTCAAGCACTCTGTCCAGATTTGAGCTCCACCGTAGAGGAAATTCATCATGAAAAGGCAGTAAATTCAGTGGAGCGCTATGGAGAAGCTCAGGGAATGGGGGTATTTCTACGAGCGAATGGGCTGAGGGCACTGGGCCTGTTCAGCCTGGAGAAAGAGAGGTTCAGAGGGCTTACACGTGACCTTCCAGCACTCAGGAGGACCTTATTGAGTAGAGGAAATGTACTTTTGTCTGGCGCTTGACCAGAGGGCAAAAGAGAGCGGAGTGAAATGGAATCAAGAGAAGCTGCAGTAGGATACGGGTAAGCCTCTTTGTGGCCCTGAGGAGAGTCCAGCTGTAGAGGATGACGTGGAAGGAGCTTGAGGAGTTTTTCTGTCTGTGGGTTTGCATGCCTTGGTGGACTAAATGGTTGAGCAAGGTGGTATGATGTTGGAGCCGAGTCTATTTGAATGAGGATGTTGGAGCAGAGGCATTGTTCTCCGCTTTGCATGGAGAAGCGTTGGATGAGTGTGTGATGGGCGAGGTACTGGGCAGGGCTCCATGCTTCCTTCGATAGCTCAGCTGGTAGAGCGGAGGACTGTAGGCTCCCTTGCACGGCCATCCTTAGGTCGCTGGTTCAACTCCGGCTTGAAGGAGTGCCCTTTTGGCTCTGCACCGCACCCTGCAGTGCCACTGCCTTTTGGCCCTGCCCGGGTGATTCCCCTTCAAGGGCTGCACAGCCCTGAACTCTTGCTTGAGGTGCAGAAGATGACTGGCCAAGGCAGTTTTAGGTGAGTGCTGGGCTGGGGATGGTGGTGCTGAGCGCTGGGGTTTTTGAGGAGTGACCTCCCTCAGGCAAGTGAGTGGGAGGGTGGATGTGGGTGTGTGGGAGCCAGTCTGATGGGAAGGCCCCGAGTCCGGGTGTGGGGCAGGCTGGGCCAGGGGTGGGTGGCTGGAAGGGAGAAAGGACCTCAGGCAGAGGCTGTGGGCTGGGGAATTAGCTCAAGTGGTAGAGCGCTCGCTTAGCATGTGAGAGGCAGCGGGATCGATGCCCGCATTCTCCAATGCTTTTCATTCCCCTTGCCCGGACACAGGGCCCCTTGCCTGCGGCAGTATCCTCTGGGAGGTTTGGGAAGGTCCTGGTCTGCCCAGGCTGCACAGAGAACAACAGCTTCCAGGGCTACATGTAGAGTACGATGGACTCAGGATCAAGGGAAGGGAGTCTTCCCCCTTGCTTGCCATCTAACAGATGACACCTAGAATGCTGTGACCAACTTTGGTTCTCCATGCAGAAGGGAGAGAGAGACCGACTGCAGCCACCTCAGAATAGGGCCACCAGGATTACTGGGAGCAGGCGCACATGCCCTGTGAGGAGAGGCCAATGAATGCGGGCTTGTCCAGACGCCAGGGAAGAGAGGGCTTTGGGGAAGCTAAGCAGCATCTTTCAAATGCTTATCATGAGGTTTTGCATTCAACAGCTAGGCTTTTTGCTGGTGTGATTGGTGGAGGAATGACGAACAACAGGGCACAGCTGAAGCAAGACAGGTTCCATTTTTTCTTCCCTCCCACCAGCCAGGCAGGAGAAGGCGGCTGCCCAAGGGGCTGTGCAGCCTCCATGCTTGAGCTGGCTGGCTGAAGCCTTGAGCAAACTCGTGGGATCTCTGAGCTGGGGCTGCCTGGTGATGCATGCTGGAACAGACACGTATTGAGGCCTCATCAAAGGTGACTGCTTTGACAACTCTGTCATGCGGGCAGATCTGGGAGAGCGCCCTGATGGTCCTTCAATATCTCTGCTGATAGACCTGAGGAGTGCAGGCTCCCTTGCGTGTCTACCGCTACATCTTGTCCGGGCCCTGAGTGGCCCTAACAGGCCTGAATGGCCCTGACCAGCCTCATGCCGGCCTCCACATCCACCCATGGATTTACGTTCAGCTCTGGGCCTTCACCCTCTTTCCGTGCGACACCGCAGGAATCCTGGTCTCTAGCTCACCCATGCCTATGCTGCTGTGCTCATCCTGAGTGCCATTACGTGGCACGTGCAGGACAACCTGGTGATCAGGCGCAGTCAGGATCATTCATGAACTGCAGGTGCTGCTTGACAAACCTCATCTCCGTCTATGACAAGGTGACTCACTTAGTGGATGAGGGAAAGGGAAAGACTGTGGATGTCGTTTACCTGGACTTTAGTAATGCCTTCGACACCGTTTCCCACAGCATTCTCCTGGAGAAACTGACTGCTCATGGTTTGGATGAGCGTACTCTCTGCTGGGTAAAAAACCGGCTGGGTGGCCAGGCCCAAAGAGTTGTGGTGCATGGAGATCAATCCAGCTAGTGGCCAGTCACAAGCGGTGTTCCCCAGGGTTAAGTATTGCACACAGATCTGTTTAATATCTTTATCAATGAACTGGATGAGGGGATCGAGTGCATCCTCAGTAAGTTTGCAGCTGACACCAAGCTAGATGGGAGTGTTGACGTGCTTGAGGGTAGGACGGCTCCACAGAGGGATCTGGACAGGATGGAATGATGGGCCGAGGACAATGGTGTGAGGTTCAACAAGGCCAAGTGCTGGGTCCTGCACTTGAGTCACAACAACCCCATGCAACGCTACAGGCTTAGAGAAGAGTGGCTGGAGAGCAGCCCAGCAGAAAAGGACCTGGGGGTATTGGTCGACAGCCAGATGAATATGAGCCAGCAGTGTGCCCAGGTGGCCAAGGCGGCCAACAGCATCCTGGCCTGTTTCAGGAAAAATGTGGTGAGCAGCACTGGGGAAGTGATTGCCCCCTGTACTCGGCACTGGTGAGGCTGCACCTCGACTACTGTGTTCAGTTTAGGGCCCTTCACTCCAAGAAAGACATTGAGATTCTGGAGCGGGTCCAGAGAAGGGCAACAAAGCTGGTGAGAGGTCTAGAGAACAAGTTTTATGAGGAGCGGCTGAGGGAACTGGGGTTGTTTAGCCTGGAGAAAAGGAAGCTGAGGGGAGACCTTATCACTCTCTACAACTACCTGAAAGGAGGTTGCAGTGAAGTAAGGGTCAGTCTCTTCTCCCAAGTAACAAGCCATAGGACAAGAGGAAAAGCCTTTAGTTGCGCCAGGGGAGGTTTAGATTGGATATTAGGAAAAATTTCTTCATCGAAAGACAGAAAGACATTGGAACAGGCTTCCCAGGGAAGTGGTGGAATCGCCATCCCTAGAGGTATTTAAAAAAAGAGTAGAGGCGGTGCTTAGGAACATGGTTTAGTGGTGGTTTTGTCAGTGTCAGGTGGATGGTTGGACTCGATGATCTTAATGGTCCCTTCCAACCCAGACGGTTCTATGATTCTATGGCTATGCCATTGCCTATGTCCAACCACAGAAAGCCTTGATGCAGATGCTGACATGCAGACGGATATTCTGTGTTGACCTCATCCCTGTCTTGTCAGTCTGGATCTGCCTGGCATTCACTGGACGTGATCATCACGCTGACCTACAGAGTGACATCCTGGCGTGCTGTTGTCCTTGCCTCAGTATGACAATGGTGCCTTCTGCTTCTTGACTGTCTCTTATAGCAAGGCACCATGGCTTGGTCTTCCCAGGTCAGGTGGTGTGGACCTGAGAGATGGTGGGCAATATGGGACTAAGACAAATCATTCTTTCTTCCTGATGAATGGATCGATGCCCATGTTCTCCAGTGCTTTTCATTCCCCTTGCCTGGACACAGGGCCCTTGACCTGGGGCCAGTGTCCTCTGGAGGCTGTGGCAGCACGCAGAGCACCCAGTCAGTAAAGAGCAGGAAAAGACCCCAAGGTGTAACAAGAGCAGCACCGGCAGTTTTACAGGAGACATTACTTTCTCCATCTTTTCTTGACAGGCATCAAATGTCATCTCAAGTACTGTGTCCAGATTTGAGCTCCACCACAGAGGAATGGCATCAAGGAAATGGAGCAACTTCAGCGGAGGGCTGCAAAGAAGCTCAGGAACCAAAGGGATTTCTATGTGAGGATGGACTGAGGACACCGGGCATGTTCAGCCTGGAGAAAAAGAGGTTCAGGGGGCTTACACGTGACCTTATAGCACTTTGGAGGACCTTACAGAGCAGAGGAAATGTTGTCCGTTTGTCTGGTGCAGGACCAGTGGGCAAAAGAGAGCAGAGTGAAATGGAATCAAGAGAAGTTGCAGTAGGATACGGGTAAGCCTCTTTTTGGCCCTGAGGAGAGTCCAGCTGCAAGACTTGATGGGCTAAAGGGTTGCCCATGGTGGTTGCCGGTGGTATGATGTTGGAGCCGAGTCTATTTGAATGAGGATGTTGGAGCAGAGGCATTGTTCTCCGCTTTGCATGGAGAAGCGTTGGATGAGTGTGTGATGGGCGAGGTACTGGGCAGGGCTCCATGCTTCCTTCGATAGCTCAGCTGGTAGAGCGGAGGACTGTAGGCTCCCTTGCACGGCCATCCTTAGGTCGCTGGTTCAACTCCGGCTCGAAGGAGTGCCCTTTTGGCTCTGCACCGCACCCTGCAGTGCCACTGCCTTTTGGCCCTGCCCGGGTGATTCCCCTTCAAGGGCTGCACAGCCCTGAACTCTTGCTTGAGGTGCAGAAGATGACTGGCCAAGGCAGTTTTAGGTGAGTGCTGGGCTGGGGATGGTGGTGCTGAGCGCTGGGGTTTTTGAGGAGTGACCTCCCTCAGGCAAGTGAGTGGGAGGGTGGATGTGGGTGTGTGGGAGCCAGTCCGATGGGAAGGCCCCGAGTCCGGGTGTGGGGCAGGCTGGGCCAGGGGTGGGTGGCTGGAAGGGAGAAAGGACCTCAGGCAGAGGCTGTGGGCTGGGGAATTAGCTCAAGTGGTAGAGCGCTCGCTTAGCATGTGAGAGGCAGCGGGATCGATGCCCGCATTCTCCAATGCTTTTCATTCCCCTTGCCCGGACACAGGGCCCCTTGCCTGCGGCAGTATCCTCTGGGAGGTTTGGGGAGGTCCTGGTCTGCCCAGGCTGCACAGAGAACAACAGCTTCCAGGGCTACATGTAGAGTACGATGGACTCAGGATCAAGGGAAGGGAGTCTTCCCCCTTGCTTGCCATCTAACAGATGGCACCTAGAATGCTGTGACCAACTTTGGTTCTCCATGCAGAAGGGAGAGAGAGACCGACTGCAGCCACCTCAGAATAGGGCCACCAGGATTACTGGGAGCAGGCGCGCATGCCCTGTGAGGAGAGGCCAATGAATGCGGGCTTGTCCAGACGCCAGGGAAGAGAGGGCTTTGGGGAAGCTAAGCAGCATCTTTCAAATGCTTATCATGAGGTTTTGCATTCAACAGCTAGGCTTTTTGCTGGTGTGATTGGTGGAGGAATGACAAACAACAGGGCACAGCTGAAGCAAGACAGGTTCCATTTTTGTTTCCCTCCCACCAGCCAGGCAGGAGAAGAGGGATGCCCCGGAGAGCTGTGCAGCCTCCATGCTTGGAGACTGGCATGAGCTTACTGGCCAAAGCCTTGAGCAAACTGGTGTGATCTCTGAGCTGGGGCTGCTTGGAGGAGATTTCAGTAGAGATGTCCCCGGGCCTCATCGAAGGTGATTGCTTTGACAACTCTGCCATGCGGGCAGAGCTGGGAGAGGGCCCTGCCGGTCCATCAACAGCTCTGCTGGTCGTGCACAAGACTTCAGTCTGCCTTGCATGGCTACCTACCCCTACGTCTCGTCCAGGCCCTGAGTGCCCAATGAGACCTGAAAGGCCATGATGAGCCTCACGCTAGGCTCATCGTCACATCCACCAATGGGCCCAGGAGCTCTGTTCATGACCAGCTCTGGGCCTTCACTCTCTTTTGGTACTACACCGTAGGAGTCCTGGTCTCTGTCTCAGCCATGCCTATGGCTATGCCAATGGCTGTGTCCAGCCACAGAGAGCCTTGATGCAGACGCTGACATGCACATGGATGTTCTGTGTTGACGTCACCCCTGTCTTGTCGGAATGGACCTGTCTGTCATTCACTGGGCGAGATGGTCATTCTGACCCACGGAGTGACTTCCTGGCGTGCTGTTGTCCTTGCCTCAGAATGACACTGGTGCCTTCTGCTTCTTGAGTGTCTCTCAGAGCAAGGCACCATGACTGGGTGTTCCCCGGTGAGGTGTTGTGTGGCTGAGGGATGGTGGACAATGTGGGTCTAAGGCACAACCTTCTTTCATCCTTCCTTCCTACTGAAGACAGTCACGTGGGTATAGGCAAGTAGTGTGAGAACTGAGCAGTTGGATGAATGTCTGAGGAAGGCGTGAGATGATGATGCCTCATGCTTCCTTTGATAGCTCAGCTGGTAGAGCGGAGGACTGTAGGCTCCCTTGCACGGCCATCCTTAGGTCGCTGGTTCAACTCCGGCTCGAAGGAGCGCCCTTTTGGCTCTGCACCGCACCCTGTTCCGCCTTTGTCTCTTAACAGGAATGTTCACACCGCGGAGGCACTTGTGAGCTCAGAATGGGGCAGTTGAGGCCCACCAAAACGGCTGCTGGGGATCAAGTGGGGAAGGCTGCACAAGCTTCAGTGGCAGCCCTCCAGTGGACAAGCAGCTCCACTCCGTGGTGCTGCTCAAGCAGGTGGGAGTTCAGGCAGGCTCCTTGAGTCCACAGGTCATGGCCAAGCTCAGCATCAATGGGGAACGGTGGGCAGGCACGGACAGAGCTGTGACCCAGATCCAGTGGTTCTCAGACAGGCACCAAGGGCAAGAGGTTCAGCTACAAAGTGCCTCCTGTGCAAAGGAGGGCCAGGTCTCTGCTGAGGCTTCTTGTACCATTTTCATGCAAGGCCACCGTTTGGGCATGCTCCAAGTTGTGGGTGAGCTCAGACAGCCAAACACCCAGGGTGGTGGGGATGCCGTCAGGCTCCCAAGGGATTGACCCCGAGGTCTGGTTTTGCCAGAGGGCACCTCCCTCAGGCAAGTGAGTGGGTGGGTGGGTGGGTGTGAGTGTGGGAGCCAGTCCGATGGGAAGGCCCAGAGTCCGGGTGTGGGGCAGGCTGGGCCAGGGGTGGGTGGCTGGCAGGGGAGAGGGCCTCAGGCAGAGGCCGTGGGTTGGGGAATTAGCTCAAGTGGTAGAGCGCTCGCTTAGCATGTGAGAGGCAGCGGGATCGATGCCCGCATTCTCCAATGCTTTTCATTCCCCTTGCCCGGACACAGGGCCCTTTGCCTGGAGCCTGTGTCCTCTGGAGGCCGTGGAAACACACGGTGCACCCAGTCTGCAAAGAGTAGGACATTCTACTGGGGTGTAACATCCCAGGGTGTAACAAGAGCAGCACCAGGAGTTTTACAGGAGACCTTATTTTCTCCCTCTTTGCTTGACACAAGTCCAATATCATCTCAAGCACTCTGTCCAGATTTGAGCTCCACCGTAGAGGAAATTCATCATGAAAAGGCAGTAAATTCAGTGGAGCGCTATGGAGAAGCTCAGGGAATGGGGGTATTTCTACGAGCGAATGGGCTGAGGGCACTGGACCTGTTCAGCCTGGAGAAAGAGAGGTTCAGAGGGCTTACACGTGACCTTCCAGCACTCAGGAGGACCTTACTGAGTAGAGGAAATGTACTTTTGTCTGGCGCTTGACCAGAGGGCAAAAGAGAGCGGAGTGAAATGGAATCAAGAGAAGCTGCAGTAGGATACGGGTAAGCCTCTTTGTGGCCCTGAGGAGAGTCCAGCTGTAGAGGATGACGTGGAAGGAGCTTGAGGAGTTTTTCTGTCTGTGGGTTTGCATGCCTTGGTGGACTAAATGGTTGAGCAAGGTGGTATGATGTTGGAGCCGAGTCTATTTGAATGAGGATGTTGGAGCAGAGGCATTGTTCTCCGCTTTGCATGGAGAAGCGTTGGATGAGTGTGTGATGGGCGAGGTACTGGGCAGGGCTCCATGCTTCCTTCGATAGCTCAGCTGGTAGAGCGGAGGACTGTAGGCTCCCTTGCACGGCCATCCTTAGGTTGCTGGTTCAACTCCGGCTCGAAGGAGTGCCCTTTTGGCTCTGCACCGCACCCTGCAGTGCCACTGCCTTTTGGCCCTGCCCGGGTGATTCCCCTTCAAGGGCTGCACAGCCCTGAACTCTTGCTTGAGGTGCAGAAGATGACTGGCCAAGGCAGTTTTAGGTGAATGCTGGGCTGGGGATGGTGGTGCTGAGCGCTGGGGTTTTTGAGGAGTGACCTCCCTCAGGCAAGTGAGTGGGAGGGTGGATGTGGGTGTGTGGGAGCCAGTCTGATGGGAAGGCCCCGAGTCCGGGTGTGGGGCAGGCTGGGCCAGGGGTGGGTGGCTGGAAGGGAGAAAGGACCTCAGGCAGAGGCTGTGGGCTGGGGAATTAGCTCAAGTGGTAGAGCGCTCGCTTAGCATGTGAGAGGCAGCGGGATCGATGCCCGCATTCTCCAATGCTTTTCATTCCCCTTGCCCGGACACAGGGCCCCTTGCCTGCGGCAGTATCCTCTGGGAGGTTTGGGAAGGTCCTGGTCTGCCCAGGCTGCACAGAGAACAACAGCTTCCAGGGCTACATGTAGAGTACGATGGACTCAGGATCAAGGGAAGGGAGTCTTCCCCCTTGCTTGCCATCTAACAGATGGCACCTAGAATGCTGTGACCAACTTTGGTTCTCCATGCAGAAGGGAGAGAGAGACCGACTGCAGCCACCTCAGAATAGGGCCACCAGGATTACTGGGAGCAGGCGCGCATGCCCTGTGAGGAGAGGCCAATGAATGCGGGCTTGTCCAGACGCCGGGGAAGAGAGGGCTTTGGGGAAGCTAAGCAGCATCTTTCAAATGCTTATCATGAGGTTTTGCATTCAACAGCTAGGCTTTTTGCTGGTGTGATTGGTGGAGGAATGACAAACAACAGGGCACAGCTGAAGCAAGACAGCTTCCATTTTTGTTTCCCTCCCACCAGCCAGGCAGGAGAAGACGGATGCCCTGGAGGGCGGTGCAGCCTCCATGCTTGGAGACTGGCATGAGCTTACTGGCCAAAGCCTTGAGCAAACTGGTGTGATCTCTGAGCTGGGGCTGCTTGGAGGAGATTTCAGTAGAGATGTCCCCGGGCCTCATCGAAGGTGATTGCTTTGACAACTCTGCCATGCGGGCAGAGCTGGGAGAGGGCCCTGCCGGTCCATCAACAGCTCTGCTGGTCGTGCACAAGACTTCAGTCTGCCTTGCATGGCTACCTACCCCTACGTCTCGTCCAGGCCCTGAGTGCCCAATGAGACCTGAAAGGCCATGATGAGCCTCACGCTAGGCTCATCGTCACATCCACCAATGGGCCCAGGAGCTCTGTTCATGACCAGCTCTGGGCCTTCACTCTCTTTTGGTACTACACCGTAGGAGTCCTGGTCTCTGTCTCAGCCATGCCTATGGCTATGCCAATGGCTGTGTCCAGCCACAGAGAGCCTTGATGCAGACGCTGACATGCACATGGATGTTCTGTGTTGACGTCACCCCTGTCTTGTCGGAATGGACCTGTCTGTCATTCACTGGGCGAGATGGTCATTCTGACCCACGGAGTGACTTCCTGGCGTGCTGTTGTCCTTGCCTCAGAATGACACTGGTGCCTTCTGCTTCTTGAGTGTCTCTCAGAGCAAGGCACCATGACTGGGTGTTCCCCGGTGAGGTGTTGTGTGGCTGAGGGATGGTGGACAATGTGGGTCTAAGGCACAACCTTCTTTCATCCTTCCTTCCTACTGAAGACAGTCACGTGGGTATAGGCAAGTAGTGTGAGAACTGAGCAGTTGGATGAATGTCTGAGGAAGGCGTGAGATGATGATGCCTCATGCTTCCTTCGATAGCTCAGCTGGTAGAGCGGAGGACTGTAGGCTCCCTTGCACGGCCATCCTTAGGTCGCTGGTTCAACTCCGGCTCGAAGGAGCGCCCTTTTGGCTCTGCACCGCACCCTGTTCCGCCTTTGTCTCTTAACAGGAATGTTCACACCGCGGAGGCACTTGTGAGCTCAGAATGGGGCAGTTGAGGCCCACCAAAACGGCTGCTGGGGATCAAGTGGGGAAGGCTGCACAAGCTTCAGTGGCAGCCCTCCAGTGGACAAGCAGCTCCACTCCGTGGTGCTGCTCAAGCAGGTGGGAGTTCAGGCAGGCTCCTTGAGTCCACAGGTCATGGCCAAGCTCAGCATCAATGGGGAACGGTGGGCAGGCACGGACAGAGCTGTGACCCAGATCCAGTGGTTCTCAGACAGGCACCAAGGGCAAGAGGTTCAGCTACAAAGTGCCTCCTGTGCAAAGGAGGGCCAGGTCTCTGCTGAGGCTTCTTGTACCATTTTCATGCAAGGCCACCGTTTGGGCATGCTCCAAGTTGTGGGTGAGCTCAGACAGCCAAACACCCAGGGTGGTGGGGATGCCGTCAGGCTCCCAACGGATTGACCCCGAGGTCTGGTTTTGCCAGAGGGCACCTCCCTCAGGCAAGTGAGTGGGTGGGTGGGTGGGTGTGAGTGTGGGAGCCAGTCCGATGGGAAGGCCCAGAGTCCGGGTGTGGGGCAGGCTGGGCCAGGGGTGGGTGGCTGGCAGGGGAGAGGGCCTCAGGCAGAGGCCATGGGTTGGGGAATTAGCTCAAGTGGTAGAGCGCTCGCTTAGCATGTGAGAGGCAGCGGGATCGATGCCCGCATTCTCCAATGCTTTTCATTCCCCTTGCCCGGACACAGGGCCCTTTGCCTGGAGCCTGTGTCCTCTGGAGGCCGTGGAAACACACGGTGCACCCAGTCTGCAAAGAGTAGGACATTCTACTGGGGTGTAACATCCCAGGGTGTAACAAGAGCAGCACCAGGAGTTTTACAGGAGACCTTATTTTCTCCCTCTTTGCTTGACACAAGTCCAATATCATCTCAAGCACTCTGTCCAGATTTGAGCTCCACCATAGAGGAAATTCATCATGAAAAGGCAGTAAATTCAGTGGAGCGCTATGGAGAAGCTCAGGGAATGGGGGTATTGCTACGAGCGAATGGGCTGAGGGCACTGGACCTGTTCAGCCTGGAGAAAGAGAGGTTCAGAGGGCTTACACGTGACCTTCCAGCACTCAGGAGGACCTTACTGAGTAGAGGAAATGTACTTTTGTCTGGCGCTTGACCAGAGGGCAAAAGAGAGCGGAGTGAAATGGAATCAAGAGAAGCTGCAGTAGGATACGGGTAAGCCTCTTTTTGGCCCTGAGGAGAGTCCAGCTGTAGAGGATGACGTGGAAGGAGCTTGAGGAGTTTTTCTGTCTGTGGGTTTGCATGCCTTGGTGGACTAAATGGTTGAGCAAGGTGGTATGATGTTGGAGCCGAGTCTATTTGAATGAGGATGTTGGAGCAGAGGCATTGTTCTCCGCTTTGCATGGAGAAGCGTTGGATGAGTGTGTGATGGGCGAGGTACTGGGCAGGGCTCCATGCTTCCTTCGATAGCTCAGCTGGTAGAGCGGAGGACTGTAGGCTCCCTTGCACGGCCATCCTTAGGTCACTGGTTCAACTCCGGCTCGAAGGAGCGCCCTTTTGGCTCTGCACCGCACCCTGCAGTGCCACTGCCTTTTGGCCCTGCCCGGGTGATTCCCCTTCAAGGGCTGCACAGCCCTGAACTCTTGCTTGAGGTGCAGAAGATGACTGGCCAAGGCAGTTTTAGGTGAGTGCTGGGCTGGGGATGGTGGTGCTGAGCGCTGGGGTTTTTGAAGAGTGACCTCCCTCAGGCAAGTGAGTGGGAGGGTGGATGTGGGTGTGTGGGAGCCAGTCCGATGGGAAGGCCCCGAGTCCGGGTGTGGGGCAGGCTGGGCCAGGGGTGGGTGGCTGGAAGGGAGAAAGGACCTCAGGCAGAGGCTGTGGGCTGGGGAATTAGCTCAAGTGGTAGAGCGCTCGCTTAGCATGTGAGAGGCAGCGGGATCGATGCCCGCATTCTCCAATGCTTTTCATTCCCCTTGCCCGGACACAGGGCCCCTTGCCTGCGGCAGTATCCTCTGGGAGGTTTGGGAAGGTCCTGGTCTGCCCAGGCTGCACAGAGAACAACAGCTTCCAGGGCTACATGTAGAGTACGATGGACTCAGGATCAAGGGAAGGGAGTCTTCCCCCTTGCTTGCCATCTAACAGATGGCACCTAGAATGCTGTGACCAACTTTGGTTCTCCATGCAGAAGGGAGAGAGAGACCGACTGCAGCCACCTCAGAATAGGGCCACCAGGATTACTGGGAGCAGGCGCACATGCCCTGTGAGGAGAGGCCAATGAATGCGGGCTTGTCCAGACGCCAGGGAAGAGAGGGCTTTGGGGAAGCTAAGCAGCATCTTTCAAATGCTTATCATGAGGTTTTGCATTCAACAGCTAGGCTTTTTGCTGGTGTGATTGGTGGAGGAATGACGAACAACAGGGCACAGCTGAAGCAAGACAGGTTCCATTTTTTCTTCCCTCCCACCAGCCAGGCAGGAGAAGGCGGCTGCCCAAGGGGCTGTGCAGCCTCCATGCTTGAGCTGGCTGGCTGAAGCCTTGAGCAAACTCGTGGGATCTCTGAGCTGGGGCTGCCTGGTGATGCATGCTGGAACAGACACGTATTGAGGCCTCATCAAAGGTGACTGCTTTGACAACTCTGTCATGCGGGCAGATCTGGGAGAGCGCCCTGATGGTCCTTCAATATCTCTGCTGATAGACCTGAGGAGTGCAGGCTCCCTTGCGTGTCTACCGCTACATCTTGTCCGGGCCCTGAGTGGCCCTAACAGGCCTGAATGGCCCTGACCAGCCTCATGCCGGCCTCCACATCCACCCATGGATTTACGTTCAGCTCTGGGCCTTCACCCTCTTTCCGTGCGACACCGCAGGAATCCTGGTCTCTAGCTCACCCATGCCTATGCTGCTGTGCTCATCCTGAGTGCCATTACGTGGCACGTGCAGGACAACCTGGTGATCAGGCGCAGTCAGGATCATTCATGAACTGCAGGTGCTGCTTGACAAACCTCATCTCCGTCTATGACAAGGTGACTCACTTAGTGGATGAGGGAAAGGGAAAGACTGTGGATGTCGTTTACCTGGACTTTAGTAATGCCTTCGACACCGTTTCCCACAGCATTCTCCTGGAGAAACTGACTGCTCATGGTTTGGATGAGCGTACTCTCTGCTGGGTAAAAAACCGGCTGGGTGGCCAGGCCCAAAGAGTTGTGGTGCATGGAGATCAATCCAGCTAGTGGCCAGTCACAAGCGGTGTTCCCCAGGGTTAAGTATTGCACACAGATCTGTTTAATATCTTTATCAATGAACTGGATGAGGGGATCGAGTGCATCCTCAGTAAGTTTGCAGCTGACACCAAGCTAGATGGGAGTGTTGACGTGCTTGAGGGTAGGACGGCTCCACAGAGGGATCTGGACAGGATGGAATGATGGGCCGAGGACAATGGTGTGAGGTTCAACAAGGCCAAGTGCTGGGTCCTGCACTTGAGTCACAACAACCCCATGCAACGCTACAGGCTTAGAGAAGAGTGGCTGGAGAGCAGCCCAGCAGAAAAGGACCTGGGGGTATTGGTCGACAGCCAGATGAATATGAGCCAGCAGTGTGCCCAGGTGGCCAAGGCGGCCAACAGCATCCTGGCCTGTTTCAGGAAAAATGTGGTGAGCAGCACTGGGGAAGTGATTGCCCCCTGTACTCGGCACTGGTGAGGCTGCACCTCGACTACTGTGTTCAGTTTAGGGCCCTTCACTCCAAGAAAGACATTGAGATTCTGGAGCGGGTCCAGAGAAGGGCAACAAAGCTGGTGAGAGGTCTAGAGAACAAGTTTTATGAGGAGCGGCTGAGGGAACTGGGGTTGTTTAGCCTGGAGAAAAGGAAGCTGAGGGGAGACCTTATCACTCTCTACAACTACCTGAAAGGAGGTTGCAGTGAAGTAAGGGTCAGTCTCTTCTCCCAAGTAACAAGCCATAGGACAAGAGGAAAAGCCTTTAGTTGCGCCAGGGGAGGTTTAGATTGGATATTAGGAAAAATTTCTTCATCGAAAGACAGAAAGACATTGGAACAGGCTTCCCAGGGAAGTGGTGGAATCGCCATCCCTAGAGGTATTTAAAAAAAGAGTAGAGGCGGTGCTTAGGAACATGGTTTAGTGGTGGTTTTGTCAGTGTCAGGTGGATGGTTGGACTCGATGATCTTAATGGTCCCTTCCAACCCAGACGGTTCTATGATTCTATGGCTATGCCATTGCCTATGTCCAACCACAGAAAGCCTTGATGCAGATGCTGACATGCAGACGGATATTCTGTGTTGACCTCATCCCTGTCTTGTCAGTCTGGATCTGCCTGGCATTCACTGGACGTGATCATCACGCTGACCTACAGAGTGACATCCTGGCGTGCTGTTGTCCTTGCCTCAGTATGACAATGGTGCCTTCTGCTTCTTGACTGTCTCTTATAGCAAGGCACCATGGCTTGGTCTTCCCAGGTCAGGTGGTGTGGACCTGAGAGATGGTGGGCAATATGGGACTAAGACAAATCATTCTTTCTTCCTGATGAATGGATCGATGCCCATGTTCTCCAGTGCTTTTCATTCCCCTTGCCTGGACACAGGGCCCTTGACCTGGGGCCAGTGTCCTCTGGAGGCTGTGGCAGCACGCAGAGCACCCAGTCAGTAAAGAGCAGGAAAAGACCCCAAGGTGTAACAAGAGCAGCACCGGCAGTTTTACAGGAGACATTACTTTCTCCATCTTTTCTTGACAGGCATCAAATGTCATCTCAAGTACTGTGTCCAGATTTGAGCTCCACCACAGAGGAATGGCATCAAGGAAATGGAGCAACTTCAGCGGAGGGCTGCAAAGAAGCTCAGGAACCAAAGGGATTTCTATGTGAGGATGGACTGAGGACACCGGGCATGTTCAGCCTGGAGAAAAAGAGGTTCAGGGGGCTTACACGTGACCTTATAGCACTTTGGAGGACCTTACAGAGCAGAGGAAATGTTGTCCGTTTGTCTGGTGCAGGACCAGTGGGCAAAAGAGAGCAGAGTGAAATGGAATCAAGAGAAGTTGCAGTAGGATACGGGTAAGCCTCTTTTTGGCCCTGAGGAGAGTCCAGCTGCAAGACTTGATGGGCTAAAGGGTTGCCCATGGTGGTTGCCGGTGGTATGATGTTGGAGCCGAGTCTATTTGAATGAGGATGTTGGAGCAGAGGCATTGTTCTCCGCTTTGCATGGAGAAGCGTTGGATGAGTGTGTGATGGGCGAGGTACTGGGCAGGGCTCCATGCTTCCTTCGATAGCTCAGCTGGTAGAGCGGAGGACTGTAGGCTCCCTTGCACGGCCATCCTTAGGTCGCTGGTTCAACTCCGGCTCGAAGGAGTGCCCTTTTGGCTCTGCACCGCACCCTGCAGTGCCACTGCCTTTTGGCCCTGCCCGGGTGATTCCCCTTCAAGGGCTGCACAGCCCTGAACTCTTGCTTGAGGTGCAGAAGATGACTGGCCAAGGCAGTTTTAGGTGAGTGCTGGGCTGGGGATGGTGGTGCTGAGCGCTGGGGTTTTTGAGGAGTGACCTCCCTCAGGCAAGTGAGTGGGAGGGTGGATGTGGGTGTGTGGGAGCCAGTCCGATGGGAAGGCCCCGAGTCCGGGTGTGGGGCAGGCTGGGCCAGGGGTGGGTGGCTGGAAGGGAGAAAGGACCTCAGGCAGAGGCTGTGGGCTGGGGAATTAGCTCAAGTGGTAGAGCGCTCGCTTAGCATGTGAGAGGCAGCGGGATCGATGCCCGCATTCTCCAATGCTTTTCATTCCCCTTGCCCGGACACAGGGCCCCTTGCCTGCGGCAGTATCCTCTGGGAGGTTTGGGGAGGTCCTGGTCTGCCCAGGCTGCACAGAGAACAACAGCTTCCAGGGCTACATGTAGAGTACGATGGACTCAGGATCAAGGGAAGGGAGTCTTCCCCCTTGCTTGCCATCTAACAGATGGCACCTAGAATGCTGTGACCAACTTTGGTTCTCCATGCAGAAGGGAGAGAGAGACCGACTGCAGCCACCTCAGAATAGGGCCACCAGGATTACTGGGAGCAGGCGCGCATGCCCTGTGAGGAGAGGCCAATGAATGCGGGCTTGTCCAGACGCCAGGGAAGAGAGGGCTTTGGGGAAGCTAAGCAGCATCTTTCAAATGCTTATCATGAGGTTTTGCATTCAACAGCTAGGCTTTTTGCTGGTGTGATTGGTGGAGGAATGACAAACAACAGGGCACAGCTGAAGCAAGACAGGTTCCATTTTTGTTTCCCTCCCACCAGCCAGGCAGGAGAAGAGGGATGCCCCGGAGAGCTGTGCAGCCTCCATGCTTGGAGACTGGCATGAGCTTACTGGCCAAAGCCTTGAGCAAACTGGTGTGATCTCTGAGCTGGGGCTGCTTGGAGGAGATTTCAGTAGAGATGTCCCCGGGCCTCATCGAAGGTGATTGCTTTGACAACTCTGCCATGCGGGCAGAGCTGGGAGAGGGCCCTGCCGGTCCATCAACAGCTCTGCTGGTCGTGCACAAGACTTCAGTCTGCCTTGCATGGCTACCTACCCCTACGTCTCGTCCAGGCCCTGAGTGCCCAATGAGACCTGAAAGGCCATGATGAGCCTCACGCTAGGCTCATCGTCACATCCACCAATGGGCCCAGGAGCTCTGTTCATGACCAGCTCTGGGCCTTCACTCTCTTTTGGTACTACACCGTAGGAGTCCTGGTCTCTGTCTCAGCCATGCCTATGGCTATGCCAATGGCTGTGTCCAGCCACAGAGAGCCTTGATGCAGACGCTGACATGCACATGGATGTTCTGTGTTGACGTCACCCCTGTCTTGTCGGAATGGACCTGTCTGTCATTCACTGGGCGAGATGGTCATTCTGACCCACGGAGTGACTTCCTGGCGTGCTGTTGTCCTTGCCTCAGAATGACACTGGTGCCTTCTGCTTCTTGAGTGTCTCTCAGAGCAAGGCACCATGACTGGGTGTTCCCCGGTGAGGTGTTGTGTGGCTGAGGGATGGTGGACAATGTGGGTCTAAGGCACAACCTTCTTTCATCCTTCCTTCCTACTGAAGACAGTCACGTGGGTATAGGCAAGTAGTGTGAGAACTGAGCAGTTGGATGAATGTCTGAGGAAGGCGTGAGATGATGATGCCTCATGCTTCCTTTGATAGCTCAGCTGGTAGAGCGGAGGACTGTAGGCTCCCTTGCACGGCCATCCTTAGGTCGCTGGTTCAACTCCGGCTCGAAGGAGCGCCCTTTTGGCTCTGCACCGCACCCTGTTCCGCCTTTGTCTCTTAACAGGAATGTTCACACCGCGGAGGCACTTGTGAGCTCAGAATGGGGCAGTTGAGGCCCACCAAAACGGCTGCTGGGGATCAAGTGGGGAAGGCTGCACAAGCTTCAGTGGCAGCCCTCCAGTGGACAAGCAGCTCCACTCCGTGGTGCTGCTCAAGCAGGTGGGAGTTCAGGCAGGCTCCTTGAGTCCACAGGTCATGGCCAAGCTCAGCATCAATGGGGAACGGTGGGCAGGCACGGACAGAGCTGTGACCCAGATCCAGTGGTTCTCAGACAGGCACCAAGGGCAAGAGGTTCAGCTACAAAGTGCCTCCTGTGCAAAGGAGGGCCAGGTCTCTGCTGAGGCTTCTTGTACCATTTTCATGCAAGGCCACCGTTTGGGCATGCTCCAAGTTGTGGGTGAGCTCAGACAGCCAAACACCCAGGGTGGTGGGGATGCCGTCAGGCTCCCAAGGGATTGACCCCGAGGTCTGGTTTTGCCAGAGGGCACCTCCCTCAGGCAAGTGAGTGGGTGGGTGGGTGGGTGTGAGTGTGGGAGCCAGTCCGATGGGAAGGCCCCGAGTCCGGGTGTGGGGCAGGCTGGGCCAGGGGTGGGTGGCTGGCAGGGGAGAGGGCCTCAGGCAGAGGCCGTGGGTTGGGGAATTAGCTCAAGTGGTAGAGCGCTCGCTTAGCATGTGAGAGGCAGCGGGATCGATGCCCGCATTCTCCAATGCTTTTCATTCCCCTTGCCCGGACACAGGGCCCTTTGCCTGGAGCCTGTGTCCTCTGGAGGCCGTGGAAACACACGGTGCACCCAGTCTGCAAAGAGTAGGACATTCTACTGGGGTGTAACATCCCAGGGTGTAACAAGAGCAGCACCAGGAGTTTTACAGGAGACCTTATTTTCTCCCTCTTTGCTTGACACAAGTCCAATATCATCTCAAGCACTCTGTCCAGATTTGAGCTCCACCGTAGAGGAAATTCATCATGAAAAGGCAGTAAATTCAGTGGAGCGCTATGGAGAAGCTCAGGGAATGGGGGTATTGCTACGAGCGAATGGGCTGAGGGCACTGGGCCTGTTCAGCCTGGAGAAAGAGAGGTTCAGAGGGCTTACACGTGACCTTCCAGCACTCAGGAGGACCTTACTGAGTAGAGGAAATGTACTTTTGTCTGGCGCTTGACCAGAGGGCAAAAGAGAGCGGAGTGAAATGGAATCAAGAGAAGCTGCAGTAGGATACGGGTAAGCCTCTTTGTGGCCCTGAGGAGAGTCCAGCTGTAGAGGATGACGTGGAAGGAGCTTGAGGAGTTTTTCTGTCTGTGGGTTTGCATGCCTTGGTGGACTAAATGGTTGAGCAAGGTGGTATGATGTTGGAGCCGAGTCTATTTGAATGAGGATGTTGGAGCAGAGGCATTGTTCTCCGCTTTGCATGGAGAAGCGTTGGATGAGTGTGTGATGGGCGAGGTACTGGGCAGGGCTCCATGCTTCCTTCGATAGCTCAGCTGGTAGAGCGGAGGACTGTAGGCTCCCTTGCACGGCCATCCTTAGGTCGCTGGTTCAACTCCGGCTCGAAGGAGCGCCCTTTTGGCTCTGCACCGCACCCTGCAGTGCCACTGCCTTTTGGCCCTGCCCGGGTGATTCCCCTTCAAGGGCTGCACAGCCCTGAACTCTTGCTTGAGGTGCAGAAGATGACTGGCCAAGGCAGTTTTAGGTGAGTGCTGGGCTGGGGATGGTGGTGCTGAGCGCTGGGGTTTTTGAGGAGTGACCTCCCTCAGGCAAGTGAGTGGGAGGGTGGATGTGGGTGTGTGGGAGCCAGTCCGATGGGAAGGCCCCGAGTCCGGGTGTGGGGCAGGCTGGGCCAGGGGTGGGTGGCTGGAAGGGAGAAAGGACCTCAGGCAGAGGCTGTGGGCTGGGGAATTAGCTCAAGTGGTAGAGCGCTCGCTTAGCATGTGAGAGGCAGCGGGATTGATGCCCGCATTCTCCAATGCTTTTCATTCCCCTTGCCCGGACACAGGGCCCCTTGCCTGCGGCAGTATCCTCTGGGAGGTTTGGGAAGGTCCTGGTCTGCCCAGGCTGCACAGAGAACAACAGCTTCCAGGGCTACATGTAGAGTACGATGGACTCAGGATCAAGGGAAGGGAGTCTTCCCCCTTGCTTGCCATCTAACAGATGGCACCTAGAATGCTGTGACCAACTTTGGTTCTCCATGCAGAAGGGAGAGAGAGACCGACTGCAGCCACCTCAGAATAGGGCCACCAGGATTACTGGGAGCAGGCGCACATGCCCTGTGAGGAGAGGCCAATGAATGCGGGCTTGTCCAGACGCCAGGGAAGAGAGGGCTTTGGGGAAGCTAAGCAGCATCTTTCAAATGCTTATCATGAGGTTTTGCATTCAACAGCTAGGCTTTTTGCTGGTGTGATTGGTGGAGGAATGACGAACAACAGGGCACAGCTGAAGCAAGACAGGTTCCATTTTTGTTTCCCTCCCACCAGCCAGGCAGGAGAAGGCGGCTGCCCAAGGGGCTGTGCAGCCTCCATGCTTGAGCTGGCTGGCTGAAGCCTTGAGCAAACTCGTGGGATCTCTGAGCTGGGGCTGCCTGGTGATGCATGCTGGAACAGACACGTATTGAGGCCTCATCAAAGGTGACTGCTTTGACAACTCTGTCATGCGGGCAGATCTGGGAGAGCGCCCTGATGGTCCTTCAATATCTCTGCTGATAGACCTGAGGAGTGCAGGCTCCCTTGCGTGTCTACCGCTACATCTTGTCCGGGCCCTGAGTGGCCCTAACAGGCCTGAATGGCCCTGACCAGCCTCATGCCGGCCTCCACATCCACCCATGGATTTACGTTCAGCTCTGGGCCTTCACCCTCTTTCCGTGCGACACCGCAGGAATCCTGGTCTCTAGCTCACCCATGCCTATGCTGCTGTGCTCATCCTGAGTGCCATTACGTGGCACGTGCAGGACAACCTGGTGATCAGGCGCAGTCAGGATCATTCATGAACTGCAGGTGCTGCTTGACAAACCTCATCTCCTTCTATGACAAGGTGACTCACTTAGTGGATGAGGGAAAGGGAAAGACTGTGGATGTCGTTTACCTGGACTTTAGTAATGCCTTCGACACCGTTTCCCACAGCATTCTCCTGGAGAAACTGACTGCTCATGGTTTGGATGAGCGTACTCTCTGCTGGGTAAAAAACCGGCTGGGT
Source organism: Larus michahellis (assembly GCF_964199755.1). NCBI lineage: Eukaryota > Metazoa > Chordata > Aves > Charadriiformes > Laridae > Larus > Larus michahellis. The sequence continues at coordinate 131,448,333 of NC_133897.1, read as the reverse complement.
GGCCAGGCCCAAAGAGTTGTGGTGCATGGAGATCAATCCAGCTAGTGGCCAGTCACAAGCGGTGTTCCCCAGGGTTAAGTATTGCACACAGATCTGTTTAATATCTTTATCAATGAACTGGATGAGGGGATCGAGTGCATCCTCAGTAAGTTTGCAGCTGACACCAAGCTAGATGGGAGTGTTGACGTGCTTGAGGGTAGGACGGCTCCACAGAGGGATCTGGACAGGATGGAATGATGGGCCGAGGACAATGGTGTGAGGTTCAACAAGGCCAAGTGCTGGGTCCTGCACTTGAGTCACAACAACCCCATGCAACGCTACAGGCTTAGAGAAGAGTGGCTGGAGAGCAGCCCAGCAGAAAAGGACCTGGGGGTATTGGTCGACAGCCAGATGAATATGAGCCAGCAGTGTGCCCAGGTGGCCAAGGCGGCCAACAGCATCCTGGCCTGTTTCAGGAAAAATGTGGTGAGCAGCACTGGGGAAGTGATTGCCCCCTGTACTCGGCACTGGTGAGGCTGCACCTCGACTACTGTGTTCAGTTTAGGGCCCTTCACTCCAAGAAAGACATTGAGATTCTGGAGCGGGTCCAGAGAAGGGCAACAAAGCTGGTGAGAGGTCTAGAGAACAAGTTTTATGAGGAGCGGCTGAGGGAACTGGGGTTGTTTAGCCTGGAGAAAAGGAAGCTGAGGGGAGACCTTATCACTCTCTACAACTACCTGAAAGGAGGTTGCAGTGAAGTAAGGGTCAGTCTCTTCTCCCAAGTAACAAGCCATAGGACAAGAGGAAAAGCCTTTAGTTGCGCCAGGGGAGGTTTAGATTGGATATTAGGAAAAATTTCTTCATCGAAAGACAGAAAGACATTGGAACAGGCTTCCCAGGGAAGTGGTGGAATCGCCATCCCTAGAGGTATTTAAAAAAAGAGTAGAGGCGGTGCTTAGGAACATGGTTTAGTGGTGGTTTTGTCAGTGTCAGGTGGATGGTTGGACTCGATGATCTTAATGGTCCCTTCCAACCCAGACGGTTCTATGATTCTATGGCTATGCCATTGCCTATGTCCAACCACAGAAAGCCTTGATGCAGATGCTGACATGCAGACGGATATTCTGTGTTGACCTCATCCCTGTCTTGTCAGTCTGGATCTGCCTGGCATTCACTGGACGTGATCATCACGCTGACCTACAGAGTGACATCCTGGCGTGCTGTTGTCCTTGCCTCAGTATGACAATGGTGCCTTCTGCTTCTTGACTGTCTCTTATAGCAAGGCACCATGGCTTGGTCTTCCCAGGTCAGGTGGTGTGGACCTGAGAGATGGTGGGCAATATGGGACTAAGACAAATCATTCTTTCTTCCTGATGAATGGATCGATGCCCATGTTCTCCAGTGCTTTTCATTCCCCTTGCCTGGACACAGGGCCCTTGACCTGGGGCCAGTGTCCTCTGGAGGCTGTGGCAGCACGCAGAGCACCCAGTCAGTAAAGAGCAGGAAAAGACCCCAAGGTGTAACAAGAGCAGCACCGGCAGTTTTACAGGAGACATTACTTTCTCCATCTTTTCTTGACAGGCATCAAATGTCATCTCAAGTACTGTGTCCAGATTTGAGCTCCACCACAGAGGAATGGCATCAAGGAAATGGAGCAACTTCAGCGGAGGGCTGCAAAGAAGCTCAGGAACCAAAGGGATTTCTATGTGAGGATGGACTGAGGACACCGGGCATGTTCAGCCTGGAGAAAAAGAGGTTCAGGGGGCTTACACGTGACCTTATAGCACTTTGGAGGACCTTACAGAGCAGAGGAAATGTTGTCCGTTTGTCTGGTGCAGAACCAGTGGGCAAAAGAGAGCAGAGTGAAATGGAATCAAGAGAAGTTGCAGTAGGATACGGGTAAGCCTCTTTTTGGCCCTGAGGAGAGTCCAGCTGCAAGACTTGATGGGCTAAAGGGTTGCCCATGGTGGTTGCCGGTGGTATGATGTTGGAGCCGAGTCTATTTGAATGAGGATGTTGGAGCAGAGGCATTGTTCTCCGCTTTGCATGGAGAAGCGTTGGATGAGTGTGTGATGGGCGAGGTACTGGGCAGGGCTCCATGCTTCCTTCGATAGCTCAGCTGGTAGAGCGGAGGACTGTAGGCTCCCTTGCACGGCCATCCTTAGGTCGCTGGTTCAACTCCGGCTCGAAGGAGTGCCCTTTTGGCTCTGCACCGCACCCTGCAGTGCCACTGCCTTTTGGCCCTGCCCGGGTGATTCCCCTTCAAGGGCTGCACAGCCCTGAACTCTTGCTTGAGGTGCAGAAGATGACTGGCCAAGGCAGTTTTAGGTGAGTGCTGGGCTGGGGATGGTGGTGCTGAGCGCTGGGGTTTTTGAGGAGTGACCTCCCTCAGGCAAGTGAGTGGGAGGGTGGATGTGGGTGTGTGGGAGCCAGTCCGATGGGAAGGCCCCGAGTCCGGGTGTGGGGCAGGCTGGGCCAGGGGTGGGTGGCTGGAAGGGAGAAAGGACCTCAGGCAGAGGCTGTGGGCTGGGGAATTAGCTCAAGTGGTAGAGCGCTCGCTTAGCATGTGAGAGGCAGCGGGATCGATGCCCGCATTCTCCAATGCTTTTCATTCCCCTTGCCCGGACACAGGGCCCCTTGCCTGCGGCAGTATCCTCTGGGAGGTTTGGGAAGGTCCTGGTCTGCCCAGGCTGCACAGAGAACAACAGCTTCCAGGGCTACATGTAGAGTACGATGGACTCAGGATCAAGGGAAGGGAGTCTTCCCCCTTGCTTGCCATCTAACAGATGGCACCTAGAATGCTGTGACCAACTTTGGTTCTCCATGCAGAAGGGAGAGAGAGACCGACTGCAGCCACCTCAGAATAGGGCCACCAGGATTACTGGGAGCAGGCGCACATGCCCTGTGAGGAGAGGCCAATGAATGCGGGCTTGTCCAGACGCCGGGGAAGAGAGGGCTTTGGGGAAGCTAAGCAGCATCTTTCAAATGCTTATCATGAGGTTTTGCATTCAACAGCTAGGCTTTTTGCTGGTGTGATTGGTGGAGGAATGACAAACAACAGGGCACAGCTGAAGCAAGACAGGTTCCATTTTTGTTTCCCTCCCACCAGCCAGGCAGGAGAAGAGGGATGCCCCGGAGAGCTGTGCAGCCTCCATGCTTGGAGACTGGCATGAGCTTACTGGCCAAAGCCTTGAGCAAACTGGTGTGATCTCTGAGCTGGGGCTGCTTGGAGGAGATTTCAGTAGAGATGTCCCCGGGCCTCATCGAAGGTGATTGCTTTGACAACTCTGCCATGCAGGCAGAGCTGGGAGAGGGCCCTGCCGGTCCATCAACAGCTCTGCTGGTCGTGCACAAGACTTCAGTCTGCCTTGCATGGCTACCTACCCCTACGTCTCGTCCAGGCCCTGAGTGCCCAATGAGACCTGAAAGGCCATGATGAGCCTCACGCTAGGCTCATCGTCACATCCACCAATGGGCCCAGGAGCTCTGTTCATGACCAGCTCTGGGCCTTCACTCTCTTTTGGTACTACACCGTAGGAGTCCTGGTCTCTGTCTCAGCCATGCCTATGGCTATGCCAATGGCTGTGTCCAGCCACAGAGAGCCTTGATGCAGACGCTGACATGCACATGGATGTTCTGTGTTGACGTCACCCCTGTCTTGTCGGAATGGACCTGTCTGTCATTCACTGGGCGAGATGGTCATTCTGACCCACGGAGTGACTTCCTGGCGTGCTGTTGTCCTTGCCTCAGAATGACACTGGTGCCTTCTGCTTCTTGAGTGTCTCTCAGAGCAAGGCACCATGACTGGGTGTTCCCCGGTGAGGTGTTGTGTGGCTGAGGGATGGTGGACAATGTGGGTCTAAGGCACAACCTTCTTTCATCCTTCCTTCCTACTGAAGACAGTCACGTGGGTATAGGCAAGTAGTGTGAGAACTGAGCAGTTGGATGAATGTCTGAGGAAGGCGTGAGATGATGATGCCTCATGCTTCCTTCGATAGCTCAGCTGGTAGAGCGGAGGACTGTAGGCTCCCTTGCACGGCCATCCTTAGGTCGCTGGTTCAACTCCGGCTCGAAGGAGCGCCCTTTTGGCTCTGCACCGCACCCTGTTCCGCCTTTGTCTCTTAACAGGAATGTTCACACCGCGGAGGCACTTGTGAGCTCAGAATGGGGCAGTTGAGGCCCACCAAAACGGCTGCTGGGGATCAAGTGGGGAAGGCTGCACAAGCTTCAGTGGCAGCCCTCCAGTGGACAAGCAGCTCCACTCCGTGGTGCTGCTCAAGCAGGTGGGAGTTCAGGCAGGCTCCTTGAGTCCACAGGTCATGGCCAAGCTCAGCATCAATGGGGAACGGTGGGCAGGCACGGACAGAGCTGTGACCCAGATCCAGTGGTTCTCAGACAGGCACCAAGGGCAAGAGGTTCAGCTACAAAGTGCCTCCTGTGCAAAGGAGGGCCAGGTCTCTGCTGAGGCTTCTTGTACCATTTTCATGCAAGGCCACCGTTTGGGCATGCTCCAAGTTGTGGGTGAGCTCAGACAGCCAAACACCCAGGGTGGTGGGGATGCCGTCAGGCTCCCAAGGGATTGACCCCGAGGTCTGGTTTTGCCAGAGGGCACCTCCCTCAGGCAAGTGAGTGGGTGGGTGGGTGGGTGTGAGTGTGGGAGCCAGTCCGATGGGAAGGCCCCGAGTCCGGGTGTGGGGCAGGCTGGGCCAGGGGTGGGTGGCTGGCAGGGGAGAGGGCCTCAGGCAGAGGCCATGGGAATTAGCTCAAGTGGTAGAGCGCTCGCTTAGCATGTGAGAGGCAGCGGGATCGATGCCCGCATTCTCCAATGCTTTTCATTCCCCTTGCCCGGACACAGGGCCCTTTGCCTGGAGCCTGTGTCCTCTGGAGGCCGTGGAAACACACGGTGCACCCAGTCTGCAAAGAGTAGGACATTCTACTGGGGTGTAACATCCCAGGGTGTAACAAGAGCAGCACCAGGAGTTTTACAGGAGACCTTATTTTCTCCCTCTTTGCTTGACACAAGTCCAATATCATCTCAAGCACTCTGTCCAGATTTGAGCTCCACTGTAGAGGAAATTCATCACGAAAAGGCAGTAAATTCAGTGGAGCGCTATGGAGAAGCTCAGGGAATGGGGGTATTTCTACGAGCGAATGGGCTGAGGGCACTGGGCCTGTTCAGCCTGGAGAAAGAGAGGTTCAGAGGGCTTACACGTGACCTTCCAGCACTCAGGAGGACCTTACTGAGTAGAGGAAATGTACTTTTGTCTGGCGCTTGACCAGAGGGCAAAAGAGAGCGGAGTGAAATGGAATCAAGAGAAGCTGCAGTAGGATACGGGTAAGCCTCTTTGTGGCCCTGAGGAGAGTCCAGCTGTAGAGGATGACGTGGAAGGAGCTTGAGGAGTTTTTCTGTCTGTGGGTTTGCATGCCTTGGTGGACTAAATGGTTGAGCAAGGTGGTATGATGTTGGAGCCGAGTCTATTTGAATGAGGATGTTGGAGCAGAGGCATTGTTCTCCGCTTTGCATGGAGAAGCGTTGGATGAGTGTGTGATGGGCGAGGTACTGGGCAGGGCTCCATGCTTCCTTCGATAGCTCAGCTGGTAGAGCGGAGGACTGTAGGCTCCCTTGCACGGCCATCCTTAGGTCGCTGGTTCAACTCCGGCTCGAAGGAGTGCCCTTTTGGCTCTGCACCGCACCCTGCAGTGCCACTGCCTTTTGGCCCTGCCCGGGTGATTCCCCTTCAAGGGCTGCACAGCCCTGAACTCTTGCTTGAGGTGCAGAAGATGACTGGCCAAGGCAGTTTTAGGTGAGTGCTGGGCTGGGGATGGTGGTGCTGAGCGCTGGGGTTTTTGAGGAGTGACCTCCCTCAGGCAAGTGAGTGGGAGGGTGGATGTGGGTGTGTGGGAGCCAGTCCGATGGGAAGGCCCCGAGTCCGGGTGTGGGGCAGGCTGGGCCAGGGGTGGGTGGCTGGAAGGGAGAAAGGACCTCAGGCAGAGGCTGTGGGCTGGGGAATTAGCTCAAGTGGTAGAGCGCTCGCTTAGCATGTGAGAGGCAGCGGGATCGATGCCTGCGTTCTCCAATGCTTTTCATTCCCCTTGCCTGGACACAGGGCTCTTTCCCTCCCTGGGTTCTCTCCAGGCTGTGGAAGCATGCAGTGTACCCAGTCAGCAAAGCGTAGGGAAACATCTCGGGTATGTAACAAGAGCATCACCGGCAGTTTTACAGGAGACCTTATTTTCTCCATCCTCGCTTGACAGACGTAAAATGTCATCTCAAGTACTGTGTACAGATTTGAGGTCCGACATAGAGGAAAGACATCAATGAAATGGAGCAACTTCAGCGGAGAGCTACAAGGCTTAGAGAATTGAGGGATTTCTATGTGAGGATGGACTGAGGACACCGGGCAGAGTGTTCAGAGGGCTTACGCCTGACCTTCCAGGTCATAGATGTAGGTTACGGAGTAGAGGAAATGTTGTGCTTTTTTCTGGTGCTTGACCAGAGGGTAAAGGACAGCAGGGTGAAATTGGATCGGGAGAAGTTTCTGCAGGATATGGGTAAGATCTTTTTGGTCATGAGGAGAGTCCAGCTGTAGAGGATGACGTGGAAGGAGCTTGAGGAGTTTTTCTGTTTGTGGGTTTGCATGACTTGATGGGCTAAAGGGTTGAGCAAGGTGATGTAATGTTGGAGCTGAGTCTGTTTGAATCAGGATGTTAGAGCAGACCCATTCCCCTTCCCCGGACTCAAGGTCTTATTCCTGGGCCTGAGCTCCCTGTGTGCCCAGAGGAGAGCAGCCAGGGCTATATCAGGAGTAGTACAGGCCATTGGCATAAGCATAAGTAAGGGATTATCCCTGTTTGGCAGTAATTAAATGGCATTCAGAGTACTGCACACATTTTCTAATAAAATTCCAAATCACCAATGTGTACTTTCTCACAGAAGTCTTGATGTACTTATTTTTTTGTAAGTCGTCTAGCATACTGTATCTTTTCAAACTTCTTAAGAAAACATAAGAAATACATTATCTCTTTGCATATTACTTCACTCTCAGACTGGAAAGCAGTAGCCAAAGTATACTTTAAGTGATTTTGCCAAAAATGTTTCTAAAGATTATTTTTGCAGGCTGTTGAACATAAACAGATCTCCTTTGAAATTCTGCTGATTAGAAGCCTGTTAGCTGTAGTCCTTGATAAATTAAACTGTGCCAAACTCCAAATAAAAGCACAGAGAGGTACCTCTGTCATGTTTATTAAAAAGTAAATTTTGCCCTGGGCTGTGGTAGTATGATTAATACTGACTTAATTAACAATGGCAGGAAACTCAGAATCAGGTATTGCTGGTTTTATACCTTGTACTAAAGAATACCAGTTCAGCAGCAGATTTTTGGATTAGCATAAATTAAAAGATAATTAAAGCAAATCTATGAGACTGACTCATCATTTTATCTTGCAAATATTTACAGCTACTCCATTAAAAGTGAATCCCTCTGACATTTCCACTTTAGTCAGAAGCAGCCTTTTTTTTGCTATAATTACTAATAAAGATGGATAAAGCACCACTGTCAGTGTTACCATAGATCACTGTGTAAATCATCCTTCTTCATGTTCAGCATGAAATATAGTTAATTCCATTCTACATTCTTCCATGACAACTCTCTCCTTTGGGGATTAAAGAAGGCCTCCTAAACATAAATTTAAATGTAAAAGCAACAGGAAAACATGAGGTTTGATATAGAAGATGGTTTCTGCAGCCAGGCTATACTACAGGGACACAGAAGGTGCAAGTCATGAGTGAATTTGATACTGTAGTAAGTTTATCCCCCCGTGGTATAGTTATGCAAGACAACAGAATCAGGAGATGTCAATAGCTTCCCTTCCATTGTGTGAAAAGTTTGAACATTCACTACTTCTCCCAACACCATTGAATAAATGCCTTTAGGAACAGAAAGCAGGAGAGATGCAATTTGTTCAAAACCAAAGGGAAGAGTCCCCACAAAATTCAAACTAAACAACCTACAAATAGATATATTTCATAACCTCTTTTTCAGTTCAAATATATCCTTGCATTTGTTAGGAAAAGCAAGCTGTGTTAAAGTTTGACTGGTAATACAGTACAACCAGCAACACCCAGAATGATGCTGTAATAAAAGTTTCACTATATTTATTAAACCTGAAAGTACATGTCTGGCATATTTTGATGTCAACAACATCTATTTCACTCATGACATTTAAAGTTCTTTCTCTTTTTAACAGCAGCACAACAGCTTTAAGAGCAAAACGACCCATAAAATTTTCTAGTCTTACTTTTAGGTCTTGTTACATTTCAACAATAAAATACATTTCACCATTTTGATAACTTCTACTTGAGTAAAACTTATCTTAAAATCCTCTCTTCTTTTTCAATAGAGAACCTACCGTTTCCTGTGCCAGTATGTTTCGGTGGTTGGTTATGCTCACTGTTAAAAACATGTACCTCTTTTTCAGCTCAAATCGCTTTTAGATTCCAAGAACTGATCTTGGTTATACCTGCCTACATAAAGTCAAGAACCCTCTCACACCCAGCATTTTTCCCCTTTCAAAAATATTACACACTATAGTCAAATAGTCTATTGCTCTTTTTTTTTTTAATGATAAAATAAACTGATGAAACTCCTTATGTCTCTTACTCTAGTTCTTGAATCGTTATTATAGCACTTTTCTGCATTTGCTTTACTTTTCAACATAGTTCACACGGGGTGCAGTATTCAAAGACAGCATTTTGCAAGCATAGTCTGTGTTATTTTATCCTAATAGTCTGACCTCTAATTCAGACAGATTAAAACATTTTAGATGAAGCACACAGATTGCTTTTGGGATGAAATCAATGGATTCACATTGCATCATCTCTGTTTCTTTTCAGGCTCTCAAGGTGCCAAAAAAAAAAAAAAAAAAAGTAACAATGAATGTCTACAGTGCAGCTAACTCAAAAGGTTTTACCATCATAATCATGCCAGACACAAGCATTTTTAGACATGTTGCAAAGCACATTTTACATACCTGTAGGACTTCTTAATCTCATCACGTGTTGCTCCCTTCTCTAGGGCCAGGATTTCATATAACGCTTCCCCTGATGTTGACAAAGCACGTTGCCTTTGTTCAGCCATGTTAGCAGTGCATTACCAAAGCTGCTAATGTAGAACAGAATTTAAAATAGCAGGGACTACAAGTATATATGGATAATATTTCTTCTTGTTCATTTTAATAGATTTTAATCAGGTAGTAAGAGGTTAAAAAGACATGAAAGAGAAACTAGAATAAAATCTCCTCTAAATTATTCTCCATCCGTTAAAATATTTTAAAATTATTTTAGAAAATGGAAAAGGAAACAACAAAGAACAGAAGCTCTTGTGTTAGGTAACACTGTTCATATAAAACCTTGATGTTGCTCTCGCTCAAATTAATGGCTAAATTTCCTACAGCATGAATGCCTGCTCATAGTATTTCCACCTAGTTTTATTTGTGTTTGGTTACATCTATCTTTTCTAAGTCTTAGAAGAATAACTCCACTATTTAAGGCATTGGCCTCTTGCAGTGGGGTAAAGAGTTTTGTATCTCTGAGTATAACCCAATGCAACACAGTGGTGAATTTTTGCTTTCTCAACACAAGGGCTTAGATTCAGCCTAACCAATTGTAGGTGCTCAAGATGAGTGATTAAGTTTGAAGCTTAGTCAAACTAGACTCCTTACATTGTCAACAGACAGAGATACATACTCAGAGGACAACCGACCAAGTACTTTCTCCCTATTACCTCTTCAGCGTGTTCAGGATGGCTGCATTCCCAACTCGACTGTGCCTGAGGACAGGTGGAATGAATTTGGACATAGGCAACGAGACTAGATAACCAAGAATCGACCTCAGTATTATAAAAGTAAGCATTTATTGAAAACTTATGCATGGGAAATACTGACATCAATCAGGGTTCTACCTTATTTGAGATACAAGAATTCGGGCTGAATTCATGAGCTTGTGATAAATTTAACAAGGTGCTCTTACACTACAGTGCCAATAAAAGCTAAGCACAGATTTAGTCCACTTCAGATCTATCATTCATTCCTTCTTTCATCACAGAGACATGGCAGACAAACAAGTAATTCTCCACTCAGAGGCTCTACTACCTCCTTACAGTTCATAGTTCATCCTTCTGGATTCGAAGAACCAAATGTTTTTAAACGAGCCCTAGCTAATGATAGGCAATGACATGAAGAAACTCATATAAACCATTATTTAAAAGACCAGGTATAGATACCTATCATTTATAAGAGAAAGTTGCAGCTCTTTGATGGTAGACTTGCCACAACAAAACTCTCACCACAACCTCTTTATTTCTTTGTATGTTGCACCCTTCTCCAAACGTTGAGAAATGATCACAGGAAAAGCCTAAAAGTGAGCTGTAACCCCAGCCACAAGAAAAATTTCTGAGAACCTGTTTTGTTAGGTAAGACTACCCATTCTGCTATTTACCCTTCTCATTGCTGAGCTAGAAACACTATCTTGCCATTATTCATGTATTATTTACTAGAGCACATTTTGGTTCAGAACCAGCCATGTAACATTTTTAAGCTCTTTAGCTTTGTTCAGTACCAAAAAGAAAATCAAATACCATGTAAATACACACAGAAATATAATAAACTGAGTAATTCTGGCACACAGTATCTGATTTTCTAAAAGACCTAAATTTATTCATATTTACTTTGATGTTTTCTTTTTCTAATAAGCTAACATACAATTTAGGGTCTTGTGAAAAAAATCCTTTCTACTCTTAAGTGTCATATAAGCCATCAACTAAATGGATTGAATTTTCATTTTTAATTAGCAATTAAGAATGAAATTGTATACAAGCTTATAGATAGTACTTTACCACCTGCAGTAGTTACAGTTCTACTTGTTAATAATGGTATGTCCAGAGCATATTTAACATAATCCTGGGATCTATCCTGATCACGCTGGAATCATGCAAGCCACATCAAGCCTGTTAATGCACAAGATAATGGTGGGCAACTGTGCGAAGACACAGATATACAGCATTATTTAAAAATTATGTTACATAATGCTGATTAGCTACATTGTAACCTTGATGAATAAAACAAAATTAAAGTTATGATGGATTTTATTCTGAAGACCTAAAAAGTCGAGTAATTTGTACTTCTCATAAAATAATATTAATAACCCAGTCAGCTATGGAAATTTAAACTCACTAGCCTATTCAGTCTTTTAGCGATTAATCACCTTAAACTTCTAGATACTCTATTTCTGACTTATTTAAAGCAGTCCTATAAAATACTAAAAGGACAATGAAATGACACTCATCTAGAAAAAGTTATGCTCTCTTTATTAAGGAAGATATAACAGTTCCAATTTTAGTACGAAATCCATTCCTGATGGCTGAAATTACATTAGAATCCTATTTTCAAGTTATGTATTTTTGTTCCAGTAGAACAGAGTCAAGCAAATACTGTTTTCTTCCTTGAATGACAATATAATGTATTAAAAGACAATCCAAATTCTGATAACAATTCCACATCTCCTAAGAGAATGGGACCCCAGTTAATTTCAAATTTTTCTGTACAAATTTTATATTACGCAGGGGCTGTAATAATATGCCTTTTTTTCTACCATACCCATCATCAATTTGAATTTGCGCTGAAAAATAAGGCAAGGTGATTAAAATAACATACCTGCTTCAAAAAGCGATGGAACACAGTCTGGCATGTATAAAGTCACAACATTATCAGTCCAATATCTTGATGTCTTTATGCCAATATAATCCAAAAGGAAAGAAGCAAGTGCCACTAGAAGCCCTCTTCCACGGAAAGCAGCTGCTGCTTTTCATCCTTCACAATCAAGGGTAAACAGGTCAGTGGAGTCTGATTACTCTTTTTGTTTGTTTGTCCAGTATCCAATTGGTTATCTCTCAGGAAGACCTATGAAAGAACAAATAAAACATTCATGAGCCTAAAGGCTAATACATCTGAGAGTTAATGACACCAAAAAATATGGGACATTTGTGTATTTAGTTAGTTGTTCTTCAGCGCTTTACTTTTGATGGGATCTTGATTTTGGTTTTTTTGCCATGCAAATTGGTTTAATGGTACAACACTCTTGCTCAAATTTTCACTTTTTTCAGAAGAGTCATGACTTAAGTTTTACTATATAGCCTCTGCCAGAACACAATTAACTGAAGAAGTCCCTTTAGGACTCCTCCTGAGTTCTTGTAAATTTTTACATCAAAACAGAAGATGTATGGTGTCTTCTTTTACTCTGATGGAGCTTCTCCTCTAACTTACATAATGAAAAAGTCTGGAGAGCCGTTCCTTTCCCTTTGGAATAGAGAAGACTGTAAATGCTAGAGACTGAAAGAACCAATTGCTCTTGGTATGTTATCCTTGGAACCAAATAGTTCACCCTTTGAACGCAAAAAGTTCATTTCCCAGATCACCCAATTCCAAATGATCCGGTTTTGTGGTGAGTTGACCTTGGCCGGCTGCCAGACCCCCACCCAGCCCCTTTCTCACTCCTCCTACTCAACAGAACAGGAGGAGAAAACAAGATGAAAAGCTTATAGATCAAGATAAAGATACCTGTTACCATCATGGGCAAAACAAACTCAACTTGGGGAAAATTAATTTAATTTACTGCCAATTAAAATAGATTTGGATGGTGAGAAACAGAGACAAAAATGAAAACAATGCCTTCCACCCACCACACTGTTTCCAGGCTCAACTTCACTCCTTCATTCCCAAGTCCTCTACCCCCATAGCAGACAGGGAATGGGGGGTTGCAGTGACACGAAGGGCCATGAAGATGATCAGAGGGCTGAAGCACCTCTGCTATGAGGACAGGCTGAGAGAATTGGGATTGTTCAGCCTGGAGAAGAGAAGGCTCCAGGGAAACCTTATAGCGGCCTTCCAGTACCTAAAGGAGGCCTACAGGAAGGACGGGGAGGGACTCTTTATCAGGGAATGTAATGATAGGATGAGGGGTAATGGTTTCAAACTGACAGATGGTAGATTTAGATTGGATATCAGGAATAAATTCTTTACTGTGAGGGTGGTGAGGCACTGAAACAGGTTGCCCAGGGAGGTTGTGGATGCTCCATCCCTGGAAGTGTTCAAGGCCAAGCTGAATGGGGCTTTGAGCAGCCTGGTCTAGTGGGAGGTGTCCCTGACCATGGCAGGGGGGTTGGAACTAGATGATCTTTAAAGTCCCTTCCAACCTGAACCATTCTGTGATTCTGTGATTTCATAACTGCTTCTCTCAGCTGATTCTTCTTCCTTACACTTATTTCCTGCTCCAGCATGGGTCCTTCCCATAGGCTGCAGTCCTTCACAAACTGGTCCAGTGTGAGTCCTCCATAGGCTACCTTTCCTGTCAGAAGAACCTCCTCCTGCATGTGCTCCTCTCTGTGAACCACAGTTCCTTTAGGAAAGAAATATCCATCTTCTCTGGCATGGGGTAGATGGGCTCTGGGGTGGATATCTGCTCTGGTGTCATCCTCTCCATGGACTGCAGCGAAATACCTGTTCCACCACGGTCCTCTCCACAGGCTGCAGGGGAATCTCTGCTCAGGCACCTGGGGCATCTCTTCCTCAGCCGCCTTCTCTGACTTCAGTGTTCGCAGAGCTGTTTCTCACTCTTTTCCCTCACTCCTCACTACTATGGAGTGTTTTGCTCTTTCTTAAATATGTTTTCCCAAAGGTGTCACCAGCTTGGCTGATGGGCTTCTCTGTGTCCTGCAGTGTGGTGGTGCAACCACACCCCACCCCCACCTTCAGGCCACTCGGTACTTGGCGTGATTTCCTCCCTACATGGGCCATATAATAATACAATGGACCAGAACGTAACATAATGGTCTAACATGAAAGAAAGAAAAGGTGGAGAGCAACAGACCAGAACACAACAGTGTGCCTGGTCCCCACGGCTCCTACTGCTTGAAGATAATAACTATAATTGATCACTCCTGACAACATATAGATCGTGGCCACAGAGTGGGGGGATACCAGGACCCCAAGATCTAGCAACTTCTGGGCTTGCATAACTGGTGAAAAGTACAGAATAGTCCGTTGTCCAAGCTGGGCCAGAGTGGAAAAGTACCCAACAAAAGTAAATTACCTCGGATCCTATAAGTAGCGATTCTAGTAGAGACCCTTTGAGCTCTTCTGGATGGCAGTGGGCTGTGGCCAGTATCTCCCTTGAGTTGAGACGCCGCTCAGGCTGACACCTCAAGGCCGGGGCAAAAGAATCCTTCTTGAGCCTCAACCACTGCCCATTGAGGAACGCCAATGCATCGTGAATATTTACCCTAAATTCAAGTAAGGGAAATTTTGACTATAGGTTAACCTCTCTTCCATCCACCTCTCCACCTGCATGTTTGTGATATATATACATTAGCTTTATGGATGTGGATGTTCTTCTGTCTGTTCGTGCATGTGTAGGACTTCAAAGCAGTACCTGTCGGCTCTTTAAAGTCACCCACTGTTAAGAAATTCCTGATTTTAGCAATCAGAAACCTGTGTGTATGTGTGTGTGTGTGCATGCTTATATTTTGCTCATGAGTAATTAATTTGAGATCTGTGCTTTTGCCCATATGTATATGTATTGATTTGGGATACCTTACAGCCAGTCAGTCTGCATCTTGACATCTTTGAATCTGTAATTAAGTCGCTGTTCAATTATTTTGTTTACTCACTTTGTAAACCTCTAAACCGGTTAATGACTAAGTGATGCTAAAATTTCAACCTCTTGATCTACCTTACATCATTAATAAATTTTGAATCGCTGCTAAATCATAACCACGTCAAGTATTTCCATCCGTGATATGCGGTGGGTCTGTCGTAGAGCCAGCTGTAACCAGCCCCTGACCTCGTCCCTCAGGGGCGTCCCTCCAGCGCCCTGCTACCAAAATCTTGCCACGACACCCAGTACACCCAGAACACGTGATCTACATTTATGTAGATTAAAGTCATGCACATGGACTCACAGAGCCCCATAACCCAGTAAAGTCTGCTTTGGCAAGAGTCAGTGAGTTTGTGCTTGGATTCAACTGCAAGACTGGAACTATGAATCAATTAAAAAAAAAACCAAACAAAACCTAAGCATAATTAATTACAATCATATAAAAACACTATTTATGAATAAGGAAGCAACAGTATGACAACGATAGAAAAAAAATTAAGTGGATGCTTTTTAATGTGAAGCATGTGATTTTAACATTTCTCTTGTTCTTAGGTATATTCTTTAATTTCAAACATTCCCTCAAATTTCAGCCTTGGATGGGGACAAGGCAAGGCACATTTCAACCTAAAATGTCAATGTTTTTCATAGTTATGAGAAGGCAAAATAGCATTGTCAAAATATCTTTCCCAGGACATTAACAACAGAGTAGGTACAGCTAATTCTATTCTATTTATTACATTGCGTGAACACAACAAACCAGATAATTCAATCATCTTGCATGATCTCAATCTTTGAAATGACTTCATCATTCTGGCAAAACAAAACAAAACAAAACAAAAAGTCCACTTTTTAATAGTAAGAAGAAATGAAGGGGAAAAAATATAAAAGGAAGAAAATAAAATCACTTTGAGGTTACTCAAATCCTCTGTACTTATATACATCCTATTATCAAGAAAAACATTGCTGTTCTGCAGTCTCGTCACATCCCTAGACCTACAGTTCTGTGGGAATACAGCTCCCTCTGGTGTGTTGAGCTAACGCTGCTCTGTAACCTACATGGCTTTTCTTATAAGCACTACTGTTTTGTTTGAAAGAAATGAACACTATTTCTGCAAATCTATTTATTTTTTTTTCTTTGGGGATTCTATATCCTAAGCACATTCTAACGAATCTTTAAAAGACTCTAATGAATTGTCGTAACTCTTTTGTCAGTTCAGCTATATAATTTAGAAGAATGAAATATAAAATTTAATACCTATTCACTCTTTTCATTAATTTGTACTTTTTTTGTATCGTAACACCTAATAGCGCACCACAACCTCCCTGTGGCAGACAACTAAAAGGCAGGCAAAACAAAACTAAAAGACAGTCCTATTCCCAAAGGACCTTCTATCTAAACGGCCTTACTTACACTTTACCTTTCATTTATATGTTGCCTGCATTTCAAAACAGACAAATCAGAACATGTCTGGAAAGGTAAAGTTGCATATCAGCCTACAAAAATTTGAAACATGGCCCAGACAGAGCAGGAGGTCCAGGGTTGCTTCAGAAGCCTACGGTTACACACAACCAGAGCTAAAGGTTGAGGAACTCTGAGTCACTCCGGTCCTTCCTCCCACCGCTCCCTCCTTTTCCTGGC
Source organism: Larus michahellis (assembly GCF_964199755.1). Taxonomy (NCBI): domain Eukaryota; kingdom Metazoa; phylum Chordata; class Aves; order Charadriiformes; family Laridae; genus Larus; species Larus michahellis. The sequence continues at coordinate 131,432,008 of NC_133897.1, read as the reverse complement.
TCATAGCAAGTTCAGGAACTAAGAGCCTGGAGCTGAAATGCATGAAAGGACTGGCATCATTGCTCAACAGTGGTGTGAATTTTTAGCTTCCAAGGCAAGGCACAACGATTTTTAAAAGCTGAATGGTTTTCTTAGTTTGTTGGATATAGCGGTGTTAATATCGACATCACCAAAGCATGAAGGAGGTACAAGTGGTCAGACGGGGCACTCCTGACCTTCATGGAGAACCTACAGCTTCTGACTCTTTCTGCCAATAGTGACAGGGAAAGAAAATCTCTGAATTTACTCAGAGGAATTTGGGGACTGAAATAAATTATTTTGCTGACGTACTTAAGTAAAGCCAGCAGGTTAAGGGAGGTGATCCTTACCCTCTACTCACCACTGGTGAGGCCATACCTGGAGTACTGTGTCCAGATCAGGGCCTGCCAGTACAAGAGAGACATGGACATACTGTAGAGAGTCCAGGGAAGGGCCACGAAGATGATGAAAGGACTGGAGCACCTCCCCTGTGAGGAAAGGCTGAGAGAGTTGGGACTGTCCAGCATGGAGATGAGAAGGCTCAGGGGGATCTCATCAATGTATGTAAATACCTGAAGGGAGGGTGCAAAGAGGACAGAGCCAGGCTCTTTTCTGTGGTGCACAGTGACAGGACTGGAGACAATGGGCACAAACTGAAACACGGGAGGTTCCCTTTGAACATCAGGAAACACTTTTTCACTGTGAGGGTGACCGAGCACTGGCACAGGCTGCCCGGAGAGGCTGTGGAGTCTCCATCCTTGAAGATATTCAAAAGCCGCCTGGACATAGTCCTGGGCAACTGGCTCTAGGTGGCCCTGCTTCCTTTCCCCAAAACTTCCCCAGTGTGATTTCTATTTTTAGAAATATGCCCCCTTTAGAAGTATGTCCCTTGTTCTACCAAAAAGGTGGTAAGGATATTAGCTAGGATGTTGAAATTTATATTGGTAACTGACCAGAAATGACAAGAGAAGAGCAGCAGGTGAGGAGACCGAAACTAGAGCTCTTGCTAGTTGATGACTTTTCACAGGGGAATGAATGTCAGTTTGAAAAAAAAAAAGAACCAAAACAATTAAAGCATGAGGATATGAGTAATGGCAGGTAGGCTGATGAGATGAGAGAATATGTACACTGAGAAAGGGTGGTAGTGTGTACTGCTTTTTCACTCTTTGGGCAGGATCTATCTTTTGTTTTATTTTTGAATATTGTGCTATGGTGATGTCAACCTTAATAACACCCAGCTGAGCAAGCTAATCAAAGGGCAAAAGACTGAGCAAGTGGAAAAGGATGCTTCTGCCATGATGTGTTGGGCCTCCGGCTCAGGCACAGGGACTGATTTTTGTTAACAGGGGAAGAGTACTTCTGAGGCAGCTATGTCCCAAAATGTTCTTCTTGTCATTTCTTCTTTAGCCAGTTCTGCTCCATATGCTCCTGGACATCTAGTGCATGCTACCTATTAGATACTCAAACAATCTCCTAGAGAAGAGAGAATTGGTTTAAGGTCCTTTCTTCAGAGCAGCCTTTTGAGATCTCAGCAAGCCCAATAATTCCACAGCAAGAAATTACATTCCTCTTGCCACATTTCTCTGTTACAGAATAGTTACTGTCATTATGGCTTCAAAAGTAATAACAGAATTGATTTAAATAATATGATTGCATTGCATCTGTTTTTAAATACGTATAACTATATTGGAAGGAAGGTATTCCATCTGGTAACCCATCTGCAACTCCATCTATACAAGAACTAAGTATTCATAAGAGAACATTCATATATTTGAATTCTCTGAACATATTGTGACCTTCTGTTACTATTCACATGGAATATCTCAATTTAAATATATGCTGGGTTTTTAATATCTTTCCACAACTGCAGTACTGGAAAAAGTAGCAGACTCAAGAAATACGAACCTTAAGTGAACAGTCAGTTGTGTACCCAAACTGCTCATGCCTTTATGTGGTCAACTTGACACAGAGAAGCGATCCAGAACTGTAACTTCCTAGCTCATTCCAGCAAATGCAGTTCAAAGGCTTCGTGGACTACCTAAGTGACATAGTATAAATATTTTTTTCCTAGAAATTAAATCAGAGGCTTTAAAATGAAGTTTTACATAATAGTAAATAGTAATACATAATATACTTAATTTTTTTCAGCAGGATACTCAGTGGAACACTGGGAATTTTATTTTCATCTGTGGTTTAGAAGAAATGTCTGTCTATCCTCCCTAACGTAAAGTGGGTCAAGGAGGTAGCCATAACTAAGACGTAAAGCAATAATCTCTCTGGCTCTAATTTAAATTTCTTTCTGAAAAGCAAAGGATAGGAAATGTCTAGTTTATATAGCTTTGACAACTCAGAGGTGAGTTATCTAGGGCTTCAAGTAAAAGTGAAGCAAGAGAGTCCCCGAATTTCTTATTTAGGCCATGCCTTGATAATTTATTTTGCAAGCAGCTGTAGCACTGTAAGGCATTATTCTACCACTTCCTATCATAAGTTAACAAACCAGCAGTTTTGGTAGCAGGGTTATTCATTTTAGCACAGGCTAATCAGCTACAGCTAAGAACCAGTAAGATTAGCTTGAACAGTACAAATGAGTGCTTTGAACTACTTTTAAGCTCATTTTACCAAAAACAGATTAGGAAATGGCAGTACCACAGCTTCTTGGTACCTGCTCCTTGGGAATCAACCGCTGCTTTCAGTCCTCCCCACCAGGTACAACCTTTCTCCAGCTCCTAACGGTTCTCTCCACTTGTTCCTCCTTCACGCAGTTTTCCTAAGCCACGCTTTGAGACCTCCTGCAGTCTTTGGCTAAGCAAGCTCTTTCCTGAAATCCCCAACGTTGTCCTCAGTTCCATCCTGCACCAACCCCCTAACTATTCTCTCCCAAATTCCTGCAAGCTGGTTCCTTACCTCCATAGATCCCAGGAGGGAGGGGATGCAGCAAGGGGGATGGCAGTCAGTAGCCATTCCTTTTTAAAGCTTCATTAATCCTCACAGAGGATTTATTACCCTGTCTTAGAAATGCTCACTTAATTGATGGCTGAGAAAGGTAAACTCTTTCTAAAGTGCTGACGAGTAACTACCTTATCTAGCTATTTAGATCCAGATAGGAATGTCTGGTCAGTGGTTGAGTTAAAAATCAAAGAATTAAAGCAACATGCAATCCCAGGAGTAGAGGAATTAAAGATTAATAGTTGAAAAGAGAGAAGTCTCAGGTATAATTTTTTTCTGAATGTCATTTACTGAGAGAAAGTAAAAATTCCTAAAAATATTTTTAATTAGCAGAAATATTTCACCAATAAAGTGAAGAAGCAAAACCATAAACACAAATGCTATTCTCCCCATATGAGGTGTAGAAAAAGCCACTGGAAATATTTCCCAATAAATCAGCAGACTAATGCTTCAGTAAATTAGTAGCTTCGTGGTTAACCATTTATCACAACTGCTCTCAGGGTTTTTTTTTTCCCCTTATTATGACAAGACCTTTCATCTAGGACATACTCAGAGCTGAAGCTCAAAAGTCTGAACCTGTGGGCTTACAGTTGGCTCAAGTCAACCTGAGGGCTGCCAGCAGAGGAGCGGTCCAAACTTTCACTCTTTTTTTTTTTCTTACTATAATTTTTTCATCCTTCGTTTTCAGTTAAATCAACTTGGTAGTCTGACTCACTCCATGACTGGCATCACTACTAGAGCTGATGCAATGGAAGTGGTGACATCACACCTTTTCATCAGCAGTAAAGTCTTACATTGTCTTCAGCTCACCACAAAACTACACCTGAAAAAGTATAGAAGGGCCAGAATACCATACAAGCGGTACCAAGAATACCACACAAGTGGTACCAAGAATACCATACAAGTGCAAAACACAAGTGAATTCTGTGGGAAGCAGCATGAATTAGAAGAATTAAAACTCCTCTGGACTAGTCTGTGACTATAGGACAGGCCAATATTTGGCAGCGTATTAAATATTTTGGAGGCCGTCACTGCCAGCTTTACAGTGCCACAGGGTGCGTGACACAACATGCCACTCCCGTTGAAACACTCTGCCAATTCAATTTGTTCAAACAAAACTTTGACGGGTTAACTTTGCCCCGGCGGGATGTCTGCTACAACAGGCATGGGTCGGCCACACAGCCCTAGCCCCTCGGTCGTTCCGGAACCGCCTGGTTCCCCTGCAGCCAGGATAAAAGCAGAGGGGGCGGCATAAAACCCTCATGAAGCGCTCTGCTAATTTGACAAAAAATGTAATCGTGTGCCCACACCTGATCCAGATCAAATTTGTAGCGCTGGGTGATGTGGCATGGCCTAGAGCCAGCGGTAATGATTGCAGAACCGCATCCCTCAGAGAAGGCTTCTCCTGGGGATGAATTACCCGGACGGGAGACTGTAAATAGGGAATGTGGCCTATCGCTGTGGAAACGGCTTGTGCTGCCTCCTCGGAACATGCCCTGATCCGCACAACAGAGACAAACCCTAACCCCTTGCCAAACCACCTTCCTCTCTGCCCTTGGAGGGAGGGTGCCGGGTTAAGCCTCTGACTGAGAGCATTAAGCAGCGGAGGAGGAAAAAGGAAAAAAAAAAAAAAAAGAAAGAAAAAAAAAGGAAATTACTTGTCTGAGGTTTTTCTTTCGGGCAAGTCTCTTATAAAAATAAAGGAGTGTACAAATGTCTTTGTTTCCCTGCCAACTTTTATAAGAACTAATTAAAACCAAGGAGAGCTTCATTTTCCTGTTTATTTCATACCGAGAACAGCTAATGAATTTAACCTATTGATGATTTTGCAGCTGCCGGCTTTAATTTGCTTATGATTGAGAAACAAAAAGTTAGTGTAGCAGCAATGAGCTGCCAAAGCTGCGAAGCGGTCACTGGTGCGTGATCCAGCTGTGTGATCAAACGTCAATTAGGCAGCTGTGGCAACAGAGCGCAGGCTGTTCTTCCGAGCAAGAAACCAGTATTAAAATTATGGCCCCTGCTTAGTAGTTGCTTATTTCCAAGTTGGCTGATCTCTCTGTAATAAGGTCAAATATAATCTTAAAGCTATAGAGCGCTGGTGTTTATTCCCTGCTAAAGAACATCATGCACTTTTCAACTTTATGATTTATCTGTCAATTGCAATAGAAAATTCAGGCCACAAAATTCAGTGGTAATTGCTATCAATAAATGAAGAATTATGCTTTACCAGAAAACAATCTTCGGGGGTAAATATTCACAGGCCTTAGCCTAACTCATATTTCTTAGTTCAGGCAAATCAATTAGAAGGCATTTATTATATCGAAGAGTCCTCTGGACTTTACGGAAATCAGACAGAATTCAATCAAGAATTTTATGGCTGCTGTAAAGCCTACAAAATAATTTTTAATGCGCTTTTGATTCCGAAGGTAAGATCCCAGCCATCTATAAATCAGTGACAGAACTCCCGATTGAGATTGACAGAAAATGAGCACCCAATCATTTGCAGCTCTTATTTATAAAATTTTCCATAAATTACTCTACGTGACTGGGAAATCTTATATGGGTTTTACTCACATTAAATTCTACTTGGTTTTTCTTTTTTTTTTTCAAAAGTGGGGAGGGGAGGATGATTCACTTCAGGGGAAGAGAGGTACTTTATTTTCTTGCTTTCCTTAAAAACCAGCTCTTCAAACTCTCGCATTTCATTTCAAAATATTATTTCAAAACACACTATAAATATTGGACAAGGATTCCCAAACCGCGGTATCCTAGCGTGGGAGTACCTAAGCTACTTCCGAAGGCATATGCAGTCCTTGGGAACTGCTGCTGTCCTGCTGCACCACAGGTCCCCAGCCAAGTCTAACCCTGCATCAGCTCATGCACCAAGCTTTGTACAATTCTAACAAACAGAAAACAGAATATTGAATAACAGCTAGCTCTACAAATTCACACTGCTACGTGTTTATTCTATTCCAAATTCACAGACCTGGAGATGTGAAGCTTTTCCTGGGAATCTGGGCAAAAGCCTTCTCCTTACAGCAAGTAGAAATTGGCCACCGGCACTCTCTGGCTGGAATGTGGCAGTATTATAACGCCTTCTTCTGCATGCATGGAGTTGGTGCCCTAGAAAGGTGAAATAATTTGCTATGATTTGGTATGTACGTCGTCTCAGAGCAGAACAGAATCCATATTATGAATTACTTGGTCGCAGTCAGTATATGCTGCTACTGTTCATTCACATCGCAATCTCCTCTGACAATGCTAGGCACCACGCTTTGCAATCCTTCATCATCAACTTTTGATGTCACAATTCAAAACAAACAATTTGCAGTAACGGATTTCACTGCTCCTTCCTTTTCCTATTTGCATATTATTTAAAAGTCACACACAATTTAAATTAATGTATTGTTACCAAATTTCATCAGTTGCTTCCGCAAATGGACGTTCATGCATATACACATGATGAAGTGACAAGAAAACAAAAATATATCTGAAAATTTAATTACAAAGCAATTACGCTTTGAGTTCATACATTGTTTGGGAACATAGCTTCATGCTGTACATTTTTCTCCATATCTTGCAATAAACCAGTCATTTGTAATGCAAATGGTATTGACTTGCAGCGTATTAGTATTAGTTCTGACTTCTAACAAACTAAAGTCAATTCTCCCGTTATCTGGGAATTGATTACTTTGGCTACAGATGCAATGACGTGTAGCTTGCCCACAGATCATCCTGTTCAAGATCAGCAGCAATATGACCAATCTTTCACCAAATTATGCTATTTGGGCCTATTGGTTCCCAAATCTTTGTGCTCTGCAGTTAAGTATCAGGATCTTTCTTTAGAGGTTTTACACTCTGCTTGCCTTTTTAGACAAATTACAGGTACTGCAGAATGTGTTTTTTATACTTACTTGGTGTAATCATTAGTTGAATGTATAAGTAAAACCTCCTGGCTACAACTGAGCATATGTCATGGTTTCCCCTGGTTTTAGGTATTCTATTAAACACGCTGTCTTGCAGGTTTTGAACAATTTGCAAACTAACATACTTATTCAGATTTTATACATTTTAGAATGAAATTGCTTAGTAAAGAATTGTATTAACAAATATTCAGAGTCCAAGGTGAGATTAAACATTATAAAAGTTGCTTGTTTTCTTAGGCCTATACTTGTAAAAAGTAGTCTCCAAACTTCTAGTCATATAATTTAATCTAGAAAACTGCTGACATGGTATTGATTTATGTAGATTTAACCGATGTTCTGACACATGACCAGAGGGTGTTCTCCATAATCCCAACTCAGCAAAGCATGTAAGAACATGCATAAAATTGAGTATATGCTTTTGTACCACTAATACTTTATGCCAATTAACCCATATTTTCTCCGCAAATTCTGCTATGCCTGTCGTGTATCATAAACATGTTACATATATATTCCACATATATGTTAGGTATTCCATATATGTAATATATTCCACATATCTGTTATGTATTTCAATATATGTTATACATATATTCCAAAGACTATCTTTATGTGAGATTTTAAAACTAGATTTTCTAAAATGAACTGCTTTTTGACTTATATAGTATCTGAGTAATCGCTTACATCATCCTGATTTACACCATCTACGTGGGTTTTTACGATACAGACAATGTCGTCTAACTGTGGGCTGACTCCAAAAGGGACACTCCCATCTCCAGTTATATACTTGCACCTTGTACCAGCTGTGCTGTTTGGCCGGTCCCACTTTTTGTGGGGGGGCTAAGGTTCATTTTCTGCCAGCTTAACTCCCTAAACTCTCCTGGCTTACCCTAGAGCTGAGCATCAGCCCTGGTAGGAGCAAACAGCCAGGAGTGAGATGGAGAGGCATGGCCCCTCTGCACAGCAGCATCCAGCTTAGCGCATAAGGATTTTAAAACCACATTTACAGTGCACTCCACACCATTAAGAGGCCCAGGCTCTGCGTTTTAGTGCACTAACGCCCCCCCCTCAGCTTTTAAACAGACTTGTCTCTAATTAAATGCAAAGCTGCTTTTAAGAAATTGATTGAAAAATGTTCTCCTAGTGTTCAGACTGGCTTTTATCTGAACACAAAAGTCAGTTTATCAGAGTTAATCCTTTTAGTATGCACTTGTCTTACAAGAACAATTTTCTTTCATTTGGTCAAGACAAAGGAATTCAGGAATTTCTGTAAACCAACCCTCCCATCGCTTTGTTGCATTTTTGTTGACATATTGGCAACATTCCTTCCAGTTTTAATTGGATTAAGCGCACAGAAATTCAGTGAGATGTAAATCAGACAGGATTCCAGCTACCTTTCTGCTATTGTTAAAAAGTCTAGCAAAGAATAAACCTAAATAAAACCAGAGGTAGTCTCTTGAAGGTAATGAAATCTTCTCGCTGCATTTGCTCAGGTAGTTAATGGGAAGACTGGCAGAATGACAGATGTTATTCCTGACTTTCAAGGAGAAGTCATGCTAATGATAACCCCGACACATTCTTTCCTTCACAAAGAAATGTCAGGATGCTACATGGTGGAAAAACATGAGTTGCTGCAAATATTTAATCTTCTCACTTTTATTCATCTGAATGGGGTTAGCTTCTACTGCTACAGGTTTTAATAGAAGAGCAGTCCCACCAATTGGCTAAAAACCAAGCCCAAAAAGATGAAATATCTGATTAATTTTGGATGCAAGCTCAAATTTAATGGAGAAACTGAAGTAGTATATTTGAGCATCTTTTGAAAAGGCAGAAAAAAACAACTACTTGGAATATAATGAAGTAATTTAATTTGAATACAAATTAGCATATATTTTTACTACTGCTGTGAGCCTCTGAATGTAATTGTTAATTCTAATCGTAGTTAATATTTATTTCCACTTAACTCTTTTTGTAAGGGAATAACTGCACAAAGTGGCACTTCAATAAAAATAAAATTGAATAGTAAAAAGGCCAAAGCGCAAAAGGAAGATACGTGTAAGAGAAAGACTGCTAGGTTCCTGGATGTAGTCATCCAAATTATCAGATGTGCAAATGCTGCAAATTATTCCAGTTCCCATTTCTGATTTGCTTCACCCACCAAAGGGAGACTGTTGTTAATGGGTCCTTTTTTTGCTAGAAATTTTCCAATAATTTTAGCATATATAAAAAGCACTATTCTACGTTCTCATACAAATAAGCTTCTGCAACAAAGCAGTGCACTCATCTTTAATATAACCAGAAATAAATTAAAATGTTCTTTGCCTGAAAAATTCTAGTGTTATTAAGAAAGGTCTAATTTTTGAGCTTTAAACAACAAACTGCTTTCCTTTAGTTTTTGACAACACAACATAGTGAGATTAATAAGGCACCATTGCTTAAGCCTAGTTGTTAAGCAGGAATTTTAGCTCATTATTTCACTTCTAGCAGTATTTGATATTCTCAGTTTTAATATTGCAAGACACCTTTACCATATGCCAATAGGCCCGTAAAGAATCTGATGGGACACTAGGAATCCTTTGAACCAAAATACAGCTTCCAAACCCAAACCTAACTCTCAGCCTCTAATTATGGGGCTGCTTATTTCTTTTTTTAAAGACAAGTCAAAATTGCTTTAAAAAAGTCCTTGTTAAGGTTGTGCTGAAAATTACCTTAATGTAAAGAAATCTAGATAATTGTGTGCAATTTTAATGAGGTATTGGTGCAACATATAAAACACAAAAAAGGTTACAAAACCAAAACAAAATAAACTACTACATTTTCTGAAGACAGAATGGGTGATTGATGCTCTATAGCTTATCATGGAGGCTACCAGGTACTGTACGCTGAACAGTACGTTGAGAAATGATTCAGCTGGCAAATGTGCAATGCATTCGTTAATGTCTGTTCATAGGGGTCCAACCCCACTTCCATTACCAACACAAAAAGCTGTGAATTTTCAGCTTCTAATAACACCATTAAGCTTGTAAGCTGCACCTCTGAAACTGCACCTGGGGTTCTCATATCCTCCCACTCTGATATTAAAAATATTCTGCGCATCAGCTGTTATTATGCATGTAAAAATGACACGAAGAGAAGCTTTCTCCACAGCCTTATGCTGACACCAACACCCTTAGTCATTTTAACACTTCTGTAGTATGAGGATTTTTGTCCAGACAACCGTAATCACTGAGAAAACCGTAACTTCAATGGCTAAGACCAGTTAAGCTGTGTGCACACTAGCAAGTTTTCCAGAAATGCATTTAAGAAAGAATAACGGTGTCAAAAAAATCACCTTTTCATGCTGTTATTCCCAATAATATCTTCAGTGGAGTTACAAAAAGTTGTCTTTGAACCGATATTAAACTTTTGATAGTCTGCAGCTGTGTTCAGAACTGACTTTTGTTAGCTTGTTTCCACAGTCAGTCTCTCTTTCTGGAGGCTTTAACTTGCCAGTAAAACTCCAGCCTTAAATGAAGCATAGAGGGGGATAGTCTTAAATTAAGCATAGAGCAAAGAAATCTTCTGAGATCACTCTTTTTAACTTTCTGTTCCAGCTTGCTGGTTTTGGTGCAGAATTGCTACATATCCATTAGCCAATGTCAGTTTAGTGAAACTGAAGTTATTACAAATATTGAAAATATTCTCAATGGTTTTCAATACAATATTCAAAACACCAGAAATTGAAGCAAAAGCAAACAAGCAGTTTGCCCGAGCAAGCCAAACCAACTTAATCTGCCTCTCCTGCAGTGACAAAACCTGTAACTAATGGGAACACGGCACACGTGACATAGCTTGTCTTGCTGACACTGCCCTTCTACACCGTCCACCCCGACACTACAATTAACAAAATTCCATATCCCACTTCATCTGATTGATTTTGCGGACCCAAACCGAAGCGTCTAAATTAGAAGAACGGCTGTGCTGTGTTCTTTCTTTTCAGTGAAGAGAAAGGCAGCTCCAAAGAACAACTCGGATGGCCTGCTGTCTTTCCCTTAATTATTGACTATGAAATTAGCCTTAGGCAACTACTCTCTAGGTTAAGCCTCCAAAGTTAGGAAGGATGAACCTGGGCCACAGAGTGGGTAAAGCTACTGCAATATGGGCTCAGCAAAAATGATTGGAAACCATTCCCAGAGGAGTCAGCAAAGGTCTTCAGGTCTCTTCCAGATCTCGGACTCACTCATTCATAGTATTTTCACTGTTGACCTAATTATTTTTGAGAGCATGCTTATTAAATTTGCAGATGACAGGAAAGACTGCAAATATATTGAAGGACAGAACTAGTGCTCAATCTTGATCAACCCCCAAAAAATGGGTTGAGGAAATCACAATGCGCTCAGGTAAAGGCAAGTGCAAATTATCCCACTCAGGAAGGAAGAACACACTGAGGGGACGGCTAAAAGTTCTGCAGAAAATGATCTGGGGCTGCAGGGAATGGCAAACCAAACAGAAGTCAAGAACGTCGTATTGCCACGAAAATTCAAACAAGCCCGATGCGGACCCAGGGCAAGGCAGAGGGAAGGGATACACCAAATGGGGACGGGAGTACGCTTCAACTGGGCTGCCAGATGTCTGGAAGCCCTATGGAAATACACAGCATGCATTCAGACAGTAACTCTGGGTAGAAAAAAAGGGTGTATCTGGGTATGTGCCAGAGAAATAGCACATGCCAAAACCAATGTGTAAAAACGCAGTTACTGAGAACATAACAAATGAAAGGACATTTTTCCTGCTTATAGAAATAACCCTGCCTTTTATACCATGTAACTTTTTCAGGTAAAAATAAAAGCTAAAAACTCTCTTGTGCTGGTCTTGGTCATGTGCCTGTACAAAATAAATATTTTCTGTGTTCTTGGGGTGTTTTCAGAGTACAAGCATGTTAAGCCCATGAGGACCTTCATTTTCTGTTTCATACAAGAACGTGGGAAAAGCATCCTCTTCTGTTCAGGCTGCTTGCTTCTGCCAGTGTCGTCTGGCTGCGCCCCAGTGCAGCACTCTGTGCCCTGCCGTTAGACCAACAGAATGTCTTGCGGTGTGTACCTGTGCGATTTCATCCTCTTTTGATAGTAAACAGGAAACCAAACTAACTCTGATTTTGTGATCTTCCATCTCTCCGTTTTCATATGAGTGCCCCTCTTTGTGATAAATCCAGACAGCAGTAACACTTCTTCCTTGCTAGACAGCACCCTGAAAATGATAACGATGAGTAAAAGACATTAACTTTAAATGTGTAAACAATTGTTGAAACTTTATTAACGGTCCCTAAATTTGAATAAATTCTGATATGTAGTCCCTATTAAAGGCTCTATCTGCTGTGACAAAGAAGCCACAATACACAGGGCTTACGTAGGTGAACTATGGCACCTCACGATGCCATATGATGCATTTAAGAAGCGCAGCACCATGGTGCTCAAAGAACTCCATGGTTCACAAGAAAAACAACTTAATTCAAACCAAAAAGCTGTGAATGAACACTTTGGTGTTGCTATACGTCTATAACAAAAATAAACAAAAACCTCTTTGCTGTGCTACAAGCTCCTAGTTTGCAGCAAGACAAGACAGCAGACAGAATAGGCAGCATGTAAGGCATAGAACATGCATTCTTCTTGTAACAAACGTATTTACACTGAAAATATTTGACTTAAGCCGTAATTCCACGGCTTTGTCTATCATGCAGAGGTAAGATTCTTCCTCGTAAACCTGTACAAGAAATCATACTAATGATGTAGTATTAGCCTGACTAATATTAATAACATATGTATACATTAAAAATAGTACTATTAAAAGTGCTCGGAAACCAGAGCATTTATGGAATCAGTCACTGCCTGGAAAATCTATGCTTACTTCATAAGAATGTATTTCAGATTCCTTAAAGGTGTTTATATAACATTAATTAGAGATCAAAGATAATTTGATTATTAGCGAGGGAAACTGCTGATTATGTTATTTGAGGATATACTGGTTCAGACTGAGCGCTAATATGACCTTAAAGAACTAGTTTCAACTAGTCAGATGGAAAGTATGTAGAGCTGGTAGGAACTGTAAAAACACATTATCAATAATTTTTATTTACAGTTTGACCTTGTAGAATTGAAATATACCCTATGTATATTCAATGAAAGTAAGAATATGCTTTTGTTTCTTCGCTAAACATGATATATTGTTCATAAATTGAATTTTAGGTTGACTAGAGTAACAATCCATCCTACCAGAGTGCGGAAAACTGATTTGTTGTTACTAGGAAAGAACGAAAAGCAATTTTGAAAATGAATGGGGGATGGAAATCCTGAATCCAGTGAAGCTGGTGGAGTTCTATCAGTAACTTAAATGCACCATTGATTTAACGTAAGCAGGCCAAATATAAGTAAACTGTCAAAGAACGCGGAAGAAAACCTGACATACCTTAAAAAAAGGCAAAAAAAGTCTGTTATTTTACTGTGAATTATTATGTGCTTATAATATATTTTGAATTATTGCACGCATATATTATAAAGCCATACTGTGAATGCTTGCGAACATTTTTATTTCGCAAAACGGGAGAAAAAACAGATGAAGAAAGCTTTTAAGATGAGGTAGTTGATCCAGCGTCCTCTCATGTGTCCATATGTCCATGAAACAATGTGGGATTGCAGTTCTGCAAAAGAACGAGTTGCATTTGTTAACTTCATAGCTCAGAGTGAAACAGCCATCGGTCCACATCTATAAAACTTCTCGCTTCTACAACTAGTTCAAACAGGTGAAAATCCTCCATACAAACGAACTATTCTTTCAAAATGGGTTCATCCAAAGCCATGTCATTGCCTATAAATAACCGTTATCATGTGAAATCTAAACCTTTCTGCCAGTAAGCAAGCACTTAGAAGAACAATGTATTACGCAAAATTAAATCACATGAATCATTTTGCAAAATCTGCTTTTTAACTGGGTACAGGCACTTCATATATTATTCAAAGAACAGAAACATTCCCTTACCTATCATGCTATATTTAGGATTTTTTTCATAATGGAGAAATAAAAGAGATGAAAAGATGGAAAAAAAGCAGCTGCAGGGAGAGACAAAGGGAAGATCAGTCCTAAAAAAACAAGTGAAGTTTAGTTCTAAGCATGCCAGCTAATGTGATGTACATTGCCATGGACCAGATGACCTCATGAATTATTCTACTTCTTCCTTATAAAGTCCAAGTCATGGACTTGAGTGGTTTGACAGAAATCTAATTTTTTTTACCTTAAGAAAAAATGACATGGTTTTACTTCTTCATCTTGCAAAAAAAAACCCCACCCCTCCACACTCTAAAAAAACCAAACAGCGAAGATTCAAGTGGGATGAGAAGCTCAACATGAGCCGGCAATGTGCACTTGCAGCCCAGAAAGCCAACCGCATCCTGGGCTGCATCAAAAACAGCGTGGACAGCAGCTCGAGAGAGGGGATTCTGCCCCTCTACTCCGCTCTGGTGAGACCCCACCTGGAGTACTGTGTCCAGCTCTGGAGTCCTCAACACAAGAAGGGCATGGACCTGTTGGAATGGGTTCAGCGGAGCGCTGCGAAGATGATCAGAGGGCTGGAGCACCTCTGCTGTGAGGACAGGCTGAGAGAGTTGGGGTTGTTCAGCCTGGAGAAGGCTCCAGGGAAACCTTATAGCAGCCTTCCAGTACCTAAAGGGGGCCTACAAGAAGGATGGGGAGGGATTCTTTATCAGGGGGTGTAATGACAGGACAAGGGATAACGGTTTCAAACTGAAAAAGGGTAGATTTAAATTGGATATTAGGAATAAATTCTTTACTGTGAGGGTGGTGACGCACTAGAACAGGTTGCACAGAGAAGTTGTAGATGCCCCATCCCTGGAAGTGTTCAAGGCCAGGCTGGATGAGGCTTTGAGCAGCCTGGTCTGGTGGGAGTGTCCCTGCCCATAGCAGGGGCATTGGAACTACGTGATCTTTAAGGTCCCTTCCAACCCGAACCATTCTATGATTCTATGAACAGAAACTCCTCCGTGTATTGCCTTTGACAGCTAACGCATTTTAAGCAAACCTGCCTTTCTGCCCTTGATTTTTGAGCAGCCACACGAGTTGCCCATTCAAGGCCAGGCCGCACCCACCCCTGCCCGCTCTGCCACTCAGGGGAGGAGGGAGCAGGGGAAGCCGGCCGCCCCCTCAGCTAGGTTCCTCCGATGCCTCACGGCACAGCTGTGAGGCCGGGGGGCCGGCATCGAGGGCTGAGAGAAAACGCGGCCAACCAACCACCCCTCCCAGGGGCTCCGACCCTCAGGCCTCGCCTGGCCACGGCACGTGCTCAGCCCACCGCGGGGGTGGGGTGAGGAGGGAGGCGCCGTCCCCTCCGGCCGGCGGCGAGGCCGGGGCTGAGGCGGGCAGGGGGCGGCGTGGGGGGGCCGCCCCCTGCCCGCCTCAGCCCCGGCGTCGCCGCCGGCCGGAGGCGCGAAGTGGAGTACGCATGCGCCGGCCGCGGCGCGCGGGGCCCGGCGGCGCCGGCGAAGCCACCCCCTGCTGCGCACGGGGCGGGCGGGGAAGGGAAGGAAGGGGGAAGAGTGGGTAGTTTTACGTGATGACGCGCTGCGTGTCGCCAGTCGCGCGACCCACGCAGAGTCCGTCGGGCTTGTGCCTCCTCCTGGGCCGCCGGGGCTGTTCCGAGTGGGGGCGGGCGGGGCGAAGGTTCCTTCCCTCCTCCTCCTCCTCCTCCTCCTCCTCCTCCTCCTCCTCCTCCTCCTCCTCCTCCTCGGGTCCCCTCTCCGAGGGCCCGGCCCCTTCCCCCGCGGCGGAGCGGGGCCGTGCGGCGGTGGCGCCTCCTCCTCCTCCTGCTGCTGGCCGTGCCGGACAATAGGGGCGAGCGCGGCGTGTGTCTCACCCAAAGCGGCCCCCCCCCACTCCTTCCCCCTTCCCTCAGGCCGGCCTCGCCTCCATGCAGCGGGGCTGACAGCGGCTCCCGCCGGCGGCAGCGAGGCCGAGGGAGCGGCCGCGGGCTGCGGGGCCGGGAGTCGCCGCCTCCGGCGTTGACAAGAGGGCGTCCCGCTTCGCCCGCCTGCCCCCTCGCTGCCGCCGGCGATTCCCGCCAGGCTTTGGCGGCGGAGGACAAAGGCCCGGGGCCCGGCGCGGCCCGGCCCGGCCCCCCGGGGGGTGCGGGGGCGGTGAGGAGGCGCCGGGCCCCCGCCGGGTTTCGCCGCCGGCTTCCCCCCGCCGCCGCCCCGCTGCGGCGAGCCCTGCGCGGGCAGGTGCGGCGGCGGGCGAGGCCGCTGCCCTGCGGCGGGTCGGCGCACGGAGGCTTCTTCAATGGAAGTATGTTACCAGCTGCCGGTGCTGCCGCTGGACAGGCCGGTGCCGCAGCACGTCCTCAGCCGCAGAGGGGCCATCAGCTTCAGCTCCAGCTCCGCGCTCTTCGGCTGCCCCAACCCCCGGCAGCTCTCGCAGGTAGGCACCGACACCGGGCCCGCCGGTCCCCCCGCCTGGCCACCCCCCGCCGAGCGCCAGGCCCTGCTCCTGGTGTCGGCGGGGAGCTGGTGGTGCTGGAGCGGTGCGGCCAGGGGAGGGCTGGCGGCCGAGCTGCCCCTCGCCCCACGCTCCCCGGGCGACCAGAGAGGTGGCCCCCGGGCCGAGCGGCCGGCCTGCCTCCCCGGCCCTGCCGCCGGTCGCGCCTTCCCCGCCTGCTGCCAAACACCGCCGGCGGTGGCGAGAACATACAGCGTTTTATGGGTTTATGGCTCGTTATTGGTGAGGTTATCTCTTTATCATCTGTTGTAATGCGAGCGGTGAACTCCTTGGGGTTTATTTCCAGAGCCAGGAAATTATTTGTTTCTTCTGATAATTTTTAAACTAGGGCTGTTTCCTAGCTTTTTAGCTTGGGCTTTCTTTGAAGGGTCTAAGTTTCCTGTGGGGTTGCCAAAAGCTGCAGTGACTTTACCGAAATAATGAACATGCACTGCAGTGCTTTATTTGGGATGCTAAGCATTTCTCCCTCTAACTACTAAGACTTGGCAATCCGTCTAAGAAGAGACAAAGATCCTTGGCTTTTTAATTTCCACGGTATTGTTCCCTACCCGCGTTACATCAGTCACAAGATGAACTATACTGTATTTTGTTTCGCCTGATCGTGTTGGAAATACTACAAAAAGGGCCATTATAACTATCAGTACAAAAGGGAGGTTTTTCTTGGGAACGCTGCCCTAAATTTCTGAATATGCATTAGTATGATTTCCCAGCAAACAGTGATAAAACTATATTCTGGTGGAAGTCTCTGGAGAAAATTTGAAATTATGGTGGAAAGCATGTGTTTTGGTGGGAAGTTGACCAGTTTTGGCTTCTAGGGATTTCCTATAACATCTGGATTGAAAGGTCTGCTTCAGTGCTCTGAAGTATGTTGTCCTTATAGAAGATGTTGTCTTTGTTCTTTACACATGTAGTGATTATTTTTTGTTGTTTATGTTTTTTGGGTATCTTACTAAGTTTTTCTGCTTTTTTGTGACTTGTTTGGCTTCATATATGCATATATAGAAAATGCAGAGCTACCAGTCTCTTTTGGCTTTGTCCCTGGTTTTGTACCAGTGAATCTCTGCAAGTGTGTGAGCATTAGGCATGTGTATGTTTGGGAAGGAAGAATCAACAAATACTGTGTTAATGACCAGGAATTTCAAAGCATATGGAAATAATTATTAGTAAGCAAATGTCAATGTATATTGACAACCCTCCCTTCCCTAAGAATGAGTGTAATAATTGACAAAAACTTTGGGTTTATGACAAATTACTTTTCCACATAGAAACTGGGTTAGGATGTTTTCCACTCGATCTCAGTTGTACTTGGTGAAATTTCCATACGTACAAGTCATCTTGAAAGTCCAACCTAATTTAGCACGCTTTGTCCTGTACAAATGAGAGAAGAATCTGTCTTGTTTGAAGCGTTCATGGTCTTCTGGGAAAAGGAATAGGCAAAACGGTCAAGGTGATATATTGTATTTATTCCTTTTCTCCATGGTCTCTGGAGCAGGTGACGCATGAAGTGTATACAAGCTTATCAAATGAAATATGGTATTGACCTTTAAGTTTTTTTTTTTCCAACTTTCAAGCTTCTCAATGGATTCCTTGTTTTCTGACCAATATGCTGCAGGTATATTAGAGTGAGTCACAGGGAGAGGTGCTTCAGTAACTTGTAAAAAATTGAAAACTATATCTATGCTTGACCAAGGAGTATTGCCTTTGAGTAAACCTGAGAAAAAAGCTTATGCATTAATAAAAGGGAATTAGGATATCTAAGCGAGGAAGCCTTTGTGAATACTGGCCAGCTGATTAGAGTACAGTTATGTTTTGCTGTCTTTACCTTTTTTTTTCCCTTTTCCCTGAAGTCTACAGGCAGTAGGGTGTGAATGCCTACCAGACCTGCCATCACGGGCTGGTGTAAATGATGGACTAAGAAGCGTCACCAGAGACTAATGATTCTGTGTAACTTCTGAACTTAACTTCACCTTGCAAGTCTCCTGGAAGACTCCTACTATTCCAGTTCTATTGCTGTTCAGAGAGGTCCGAATCATTGCCAGTCTGTCATTTTCAGCCTTCTGCTTGGGATAGCTTTGAGCAATAGGAGTAAAACTGGATGTGTGTATTAGCAAACTCAAGAAGCTGGTATGTACAGCCAGCATTTTACAGTTAATAGATATTTGGCAGACTTTCTTAACGAATGTAAGGTCTTGAAAATTGAATTCCCACTTATAGATTAAAAGCTAAATGATTTAGGCGTAAGACATTTTAGGCTTATCCTTTCAGCAAGGAGGTATGGGAAACACAGACGAGACAAATGCATGCTGCATTAGACGTACCGTTTAATTGTGACAATGCTAAGCAGGTCAATATTTATCTCTTTTAGTATATTAAGTGAAATTTCAGTTTAATATGTTGTTAAAGTTTCACTAAATGAGTTCAAAATGGGCTTTGTGTTGCTTTTCTTAAAGCTTAAATAAAGTGGTGCTGGAAACGACCTCAAGAATTCTGGTCTACTCCTCTCAGCCCCAGGAAGGATAAATTGTACTTACAGTATTATTAGTAGATGTTTGTCTAATCTGTTTGTTTAATCTGTTTTTTAAGATACAGTCTTATGAGATGTGGTGAGCCGGCATAACTCATTATTGTTGAAGGTTAAAGTCCTGACATTGGGCATGTATTATTACTAGTTCCTTTATGCCATCTCTGATGCTTGTCAGGTGTTTGCTGATTCAGTTTGCTAAAACAGCAGAAAACTAATACAAGCAGGAAACTGCGTAGCTTTGAATAAAATAGGCTTAGTGAAGTTTGTCAGAACTGATTTAGAGGAAAGGATGGTACCGGTAGACTTTTGAAACCCGTAAAAGCCTCAGATAATAGAAATTACGCAATCTCACTAGGCAACTTAACTGTTGTTAATAGTGCTTAACTGTTCTTGTCATAAGAGAGTTCTTTCCTAATATTAAATTTAGTTCTTCCTTGTGTCAGTTTACACCTGTTACTGTCTCTACTAAATGTAGAGAAAAGCTTATTTCTTTTCTCTTTGCAGTTTTTTTTTATGTATGAATTATTCCCTTGTAGTCGTCTTTTCTTTCATGTCAAAGTACTAACAGCAAAAATAGTAAAAGTGACATCTGTTACCTGGAGGTTACTTGTGCTATTTATTGTTAAAGTCCAGTCACGTGCAAAGCTGCTATTGTATGGGTTTATACAATTGTTTGAGTTAATAATTGTCTTTAACACTAGGGTTTTAAATTATTTCATGTTCAAAGCTGATCTTAAGGGCACTTGAATGGGTAACTGTTGAAATGGCTAGGACATTTCATACTGGTAAGATTGAATTTAGGTTCACTGTGAGATCAAGTGGATCTTAAGTAGTACCTTGAATCATACGTTTAGGGTGTTCATTCCAAATGTTACAAAATGCTGTTTTTTAAATTAGAGCTGAGCTTTCAGAGGTCAATTTTGGAATCTTTGCCTCATCTGGTTTTTAACTTGCGTTGTTAATAGTGGTAAAAAAGAGTTTCTAAAACTGTCTGTACTTATTTAGTGTGAAAACTTTTAGTCTGACTTTTTTGTTGAATAAGGTTTTATAATGAAAACCACTTTACAAATGTAGCTGTGAGCAATTTTAGATTGTCCTGCGTTGCACACACACCACACCACCACCCCCGCCAAGTTGATTTGTCGTTAGCATATCAGAGATGAGTAAGAAAACTTTGGCCTAACCTGCTGCTTTTGACTCATTTCTGTCCTTCTGCCTTGTAATGGGTTCTGCACTTTCTTCGTTGCCTCCAAAAATGGCATCAGTGGTGTCTAGTAGCAGAGTCTGAATAGAACTAAAGATCTAGTTTTGGCCTTTCTGTCCTCAAAATGGTTGAAATTGATGACGGTAAAGAAAGTTATCTCCTAAGGATGAAATTGCATGCAGGGGGAATGGAGCAAATAATATAAGACTCCATTTGAATCTCAGAAATGTAAGCAAGCGCTAAGTCTCCACCTCAAGTACCAAGTGTTCTGATGTACCAGGTAGTACCATGTACTGCTGTGTGCTATTTGATCATCTAATTTGTTATCCCTCTTTATTGCATCTCCATTTCATGCATTTAAGCAATCGAGCGTCATGCTTTGGGACTCTCCATGTTATATACACCTGAATAGTAGACTGCAGATCATGCACGTGGAATCGTGGCTTTGATTTAAAGAGGATGCAGTGGAGTGTGGGGGGAAGCCACTAAGTGCAGCTGGAAGTGTACTGCAGTGGTGGATTCTTCAGTGAAAAGTACATGCTTCCTCTGAAAAATGTGTCCCCCAACATCAACTGAGTGCGTTGGCTGCCTTTTGCTACGTGACTCCTCTTTTCAGTGTTTATCACCTGATGTAATCCAAAAATGTTTTGCTCTGCATGTAGTGTTACAATACACAGTTGAGAGATGTATTTTTATGGTCTGAACATAGGCATTCGTCTTTAATCCCATGGTTGCACCTTTTTGCTGGGAGAAGCGTTGGCATGACCTATTTTTCCCTTGCAACTGCTCACTTCTCCTGCATTTGTTTCTTAGTTGTGTCAACTTCTTTTTTTTAAAATCAGGTTATTTTTCAGCCCTGGCTTATTCAAAGGACAGTTTCACAAATGATTGTGCCTGTTAGAAAGGAGGAAGCAGTATACCACGATGCTAGACCAGGAGTAATGAGCACTGGTGAGAGGGAAGGAATGCCTTAGGTTGGCCCTGCTATTGAATGTGGAATGTTACCCTAAACGTCTTTCTTTCCTCATCCACTGTTTTTCATGACGACTCTTCTATACCTTTCTAATCCTCTCCATCAACATTTCTCAGCTGCTTCCTCTTTTATTGTCTTTCTTCTGCCATTTCCCATATCTCTGCTGCATGAATAATTAACAAGTTAAAATAATGAAATAATTTTCATGGTGTGATTCTTAACCTCTGTAATTTATTCTGTGTGTTGTTGCTATGCTTGCCATTCCCTTCATCTTGTATTTATTGTGTCTGGTTGCTGAGATTGCATCTATCTATTCATATGAGAGTCAGAGACTGACTCTGACTCTATGCACAGCACGGACAAGTTCTGATTGGAGATTTCATGCACTACAGTAATTTTATGTGGCAGTTCATTTTTAAAATGCCCTCTCGGTTTTATGACCAATTAACTTTTCTTATGTTGCAGTGTAAAGCAACATTGGTACTTTAATTCTGCAAAAGGTCATAGGAGCTTATTTCATGGCCTATAATTGCCTATGTAAGATCTAAGTGGAATAATAGTTTCAAGTCCCCATTAATTAGATTGTCTTAAATCACCAGAAGTCAATTCTTCTTTGTCCAGGTTGTGTAATAGTGTGTTTTATGCTTTGTATGAACCTCAATTTTCTGATGCTATCTTTAAAGAGAAATTGGTTTGAAAAGAGAGATTGTAGTTATGTGCCCCTGAAGTTGTGAAATACAGAATTTTAACCATAAAACAATTTTACAAGAAGTTGGCAGTTCATATAGAATATTAAATATTCATATACTACTAATAATGTAGTAACGTAGTGCAAATACAGGTTTTTGGAATTAGAAGTGTGTTGTATGGGATGTCTGTTTGAGCAGCTTTTCTTCAAAAAAAACCCCCCTGTATTTGCTAAGTAAGTCTGTTGGGTTTTTTTAAGGTTGCTTGAGAAAAGCAACAGTATCCAAATTGGGTTAATTCTGAGTCAATATAGTAATATGCTCAATTATGAGGTAAAATAAAGTATCATAAAAATAATGTAATTTTTCTGACATTTCTGTTGTTCTACTGTTTTGGCATGTGGAAAATAATGTTGAGGACAGCTGCAGTTGAATCCTTCTTTCTTTTATTTTCTGCAAAGCCTACGGTGGGGGGGGAAGCCCTGGTAGTAGTAAAAATGGTGACTTGTTAGAACAGTTCTCTGTCATGTCAATGACCATTGGCTTATTGTTTTCTTTTGTTTCCCTCATCACTCAGTATTTACAAGTTTCCACTTGTTTTCTGCTAAAATTGTAGCTTTCTGAATATACTCAGTCATTTTCTAATGTGGAGGATCTCAGATTAGTGACTCTTATTTCCAGGTTCTGCCAGGCTCACGTATAAGAAACACCTTTGGGATTGGAATAAACCTGTTGCATTTGCCTTTCTTAAAAATTCACTGAGTCTGCATGGAAATAGTGAGTAATTTGGCAGCTCAAATTAGTTGTTCTGGTTTGTTTTGTTTTTTTTTTTTTTTTTTCCAGAACTCTGAAACCAGACTAATTTGATTGTCTTTTACTGTGTAAATCTTTGTTAACACACATCAATACTTTCCACATGTGAATTTGTACAGTTGGGTGTCAGAGATATAAATTCATGTAACTCATGATACTATTAAAAGGAATGTAGTGTATTGTTAGTTAGAATATCCTTTCCTTGTAAACGAAGGACTGAGGATGGACATGCTAAAAACTTGAAGAGTTTAGTCTTAATCTTGGAAATCATATTAAGAAACGCATTTCGTGCGAATGGTCCTTTGTGTACATTCACAGCTAAATGAAATGTTCAATTCTACTTGAGCAAATTCTTTTGTATAAGCAAATACAAATGTTTGGTGCACGCACATGCACCTAGGGTCGTACAGGAAGCATGTGTCTGGGACCAGGAATTGAACCTAGACCTCTCAAATTCCAATCCAGTGTTATGCACAGAAATCCTCATAGGAAAACTTGGAAGAGTTTGTGTTTCATTAGATGTGAAGTTTTCCTCAGTTTGTTCTGATTATGTCATTAACAAGTAACTGCAGTGTAAATAAGCACCCCGTGTAATCCAGGACGGCAATCTGCCAAAGACAGAATATTTTATTATAAAAATGCAGTTCTGCAAAACTGGATTTAAGGGTTAGTTGGGGAATTGTTTATTTGTATGATTGCATCCTAGGTGTATTGTAAAGGATTTGTAGCCAAATATTTTGTTTTCTTTCTGGGCAAAAATAAACTTGTGGCTGTTATCTCACCTTCCCTGCCCTCCTCCCTTGCATAGCCTGAGAATTTTTTATTTCTGTTACAGCAGTCTAACTCCTGTTTTCCTCCCACTTCCCCCTGCTTTGTACACCTGCGATATGGCAATCTGATTTATTATCTTCCTGACCACACTCCCACAATAATTATAATTAAAGAGATTCCTGGAGTCTGCTTTTCATTGCAAGGTAGAGGGCAAATTCTTTTCTCAGCTCCTGGCTGGAAGCGTGAAGGAGCCAAATTTTGCAGCAGGCCCTCCTTTGCCTGCTTGAGCATCAGAAAGACATTGCTGCAATGAGAATAATGAGGATAGCTCTGTATGAGCGGAACATTTTACTATTTCCCCTACTCCTTGCTGCCAGGTGAAATATGTGGAGAGAAAGAGGGAGAGAAAATTACTTCTCCCAGTAATTTTTTTTTTTCGTAGCAGATACAGCTGGAGATTACTCTGACTAGTAAAATTGCATATTTATTACATGTGAAATACAACCTGTTGCCCACTTCAGGGCAAGCGGTCAATTCTATCCCAAGGGGCGACAAAACACATGAAAAGATACAGGATCCTATTCCAAGGGTGTGAGGGAAAAGGTTATAATGGGAAGCTTGAGATGTCAGTAGATGAATCAGCCTTGGTACGGGAAAGGATAAGCATCTTTGTGCGCCGTCTACATCTGATGGTGGTGATTCTTAGTTGTCTTAGAAATTAAGGTACGGTGTTGGGGTGCTGACGTGCAAGTGATTTCCTGAGGAACTCAGTTATACATCTAGATCAAAAAAAGTTAACAATCTTACAAAAAATACTCTGTTTTTTAATAGTATAGTCTGGTAGTGGAGGGACCATAGCTGTCATGGCAGAAGTGATGCTGGGATGTGTTATTTGTTGCTTTATGTTTGTAGCTAATACATTCCATATATTGATGTTGCAGTTGACGATGCGCTGAGGAGGTTTCACATTTCGTCAGGCATGAACTAGCGCTTCTGTTTTTTTAAACTTTTCAGTAAAGTTCCTGCACAACAGTAGTCTGAAATGTGTCTGCATCGCGGTGGTGCGGTCTTATCAGTAGTGCCCTGTCTTAGCTTCTCTTTTAGAATGGTAAGGCCTGTAGCCAGTTTTCAAAAAGTCTGGAGTACTTGAATTTCCTTCATTGCTATCTGTAGAATTTTAGACTTTAGATTTCAGCAACTGCAGTAATTGATCTCTTATATTGGGCAAAGAAAAATCCATACGACTTCTTTTACAGCTGCGAACATGGTGTGCAACTGCTGAATAAAATATGCCTATGTATGGAGGTTAAGGCAAGGAGTTTTCTTTGATGTTCTTGCGTCTTATGAGATCTAGAGAGTTTATGGAGTTTTGTTCCACCGTTTCTTCTGTTGTAAAATCTGAGCCGCATTTTCTTTAGCGTGGTGGTAACAGGACTTTCTGCACTTTTACAGTATAGACTTAAACAGTATATTTAATCAGCTTTTTCTAGTGTGTTTTCATTTGGACAAAAAACTGATTACATCTTTGTCCCAATAAAAAAGCTAGTATTTAGCCCTCAAATTGACAGAGGAAATAGTAGAACTTCATTGCGTGAATTCAAAAAAAGGAAAAACAAAAGTGAACTTATGCGATTCTCAAGGTAAAAAGCTCAATGTCCCAAAAACTTCCAAAAGAAATTGTTTTCTCCCCCAATTTTTTTCCTTCCGCTTTCAAAAAGGGTGCTGGTTTTCCTCTGAACATAGCCACTCTGCTTATATCTTTATCACTTCAGATTATTGTGAGAATTTTGCAACCAAAAATAAATGAATACTAGAAGTTAAACATAGCAAATAGCAGGTACTAAATTCCTTAAGTTTTGCTTTCAGGGAATGTTAGACTTTGTGGTCTGTATTGAGTTTTAGGCTCTTTTAAGGAGGAGAAAGGCTTTGTCTCCCTAGGAGTGCTGGATGGTTGAAGCTATGGTTACCTTGGTGGTTTTATTTTTCATGTGATATTATGTCATTTTTCTTGCCAGTGCCCTCCAGCCTAAGTTAAGGCCCAAAGGGATGTTTTGTGTCTTAATAAAAGGCCCTTGGTTAAAATTCTTCGCCTACTGCCTTTTGATACAATAGACTGTAAGTGAAATAGTCTGCTGTGCACTACAAGGCTAATTCATTTTCACAAGCTTTTTAGGAAAGATGATTTGAGAGGATTAGACAAGTTATTATTCATGATTGGTTGGCTAAGTAGGGAAGACTATTATGACTAATGAAATTTAAGACTTTTTTCTTTATCCTTAATACTGTTGTATTCATATGATAGCATAGGCTATATACTAAAGGCTATATACTAAAAAAATCTGATTGTATTGGAACCAATTTGGGAGCTAAGAGATCAAAATTTTCTGCTGAATGTGGCGGAGGGTCTGGTTAGGGTAAGAGGAGGCAAAGATCAACAAGCTAAATAATACATCTTAAACTAATTTCTTAATGTAACAATACATGTTTTAGAAGGTTTATTGTTTCTGACATTCCTCAAATTAAGACTGTTAAAGCTAGGTGCAGTGGTTTTTGCATTTAAAGTGTCATGAAAAACAGGAGGGCAATTTCTTTAATTCTGCCTTGTTTGACACTCTGTGATGCTGCGCTTAGTGCTTGGAGAGGCACGGTGGTTGATGATTATTGTTGACTGGAGCCATAGTTTTTATTATGAATGTTATTTTAAATAGCAATTATTCTTTCTCACAGAAGAGTTTTCTTTAATGTCTGCACCCATAGTTCCAAGGTGCTTTTAGTGTTAAATGGAAGCAGCATTGCTTGCACAGTAATTGCTTTTAGCTGCCTATCGTTACTCCTCCTCTTGTGCTGACATCTGCACTCCTCGGACCCTGCAGAAAGCTAGTTCACTGAGCTACAGCAGCAGAAAGCCCTTTCCATTTTGTAGTAGTAATTTTCTGCTGATTTGGCTCTTCCTGGCTTTCTTGCGGGATCTGAGGAGTGTTGGTGCGAGGGAAGGAGCCGGGATGTGCAGTCAGAGGCAGCACAATGTGTGGCAACACTGACTCAAGTTGTTCCCGCTGCAGTTGGAGGAATGTCCAGAACAGCTGATAACTGTGCAGAATTGTTTCACTTTCTCCCCAGACAAGAGTGGGCTGAGAAATTCCCTGGTGTAATTCAAATTAACTGGTGCATTGTATTCTGCTATTTAGTATTCTTGTAAAAAGTGTTGTGCACACCATGTTTTCTATACATTAGTATTCACCTAACTTCAAAATCTGTAATTTCATCTTTATTAGATGGGTCTGCACTTCTGTATCTTTCAGATATTGGATAGATTTGACTTGGTAAAAAGAAAATTTGAAAAAGGCTGTTGTTAACCTTTGAGAAAATGCTTGATAAAGTACATTAAGTCAAAAGAATCTATGTTTCCTCCTCTTTTTAACCATAAAACATCTAGTTTGGAAATTTCAGTTCGTAAGTGTCTTCAAAATACGAAATTTTGGTTTTGTTTTTCTCACGTGTATGACTAGTACGTTTAGAAATATTGTACAAATGAAAGGTTATTTTCATGTGAAACTGGAAGAGCCTTTCCTTTCTGCACTTCTTACTGAAAAGTACTTATAGTTGTTACAGGTTATACATGAAATGTGTCAGAACGTGAGGATCACTCCTGTCTTTTGTCTTTGGAGAATTGTTTAGAATACTTGAGAGGTTTGCTAGTGTGTGCATATGTGGGAATGTGTGTATGTATGTGTGTGAGTATATATGTATGAAAATGAACATATCAATATATATGAAAATGTGGTAACAGGATAAGGATATGGTGAGTGCTGCATAGATGGAGAAAAAGAGAAGAACCCAGTATTCATTGTACCATTTGCTACCATGTTGTTCTGTGTCCAGCAAGTCACAGGACAAAATCATATCCTAAATATATCAATTTCTAGAAGATTTGTTGCTTTCACTTAATCTTTCTAAACAAGAAGTTTATACTTATTAGATCCACAGCCTTTATCATTTACAGTAAGGTTTTAGAAGCACTTGGTCAGAATGAACAATAGATAAAGACACATAGTTTTACACTGTTGTACTTCAGGATGATGTTAGGTAACTGTTGGGATTGTTCTTTTTAGTCTTTCCCCCCCCCCCTAGATTCCTAGTCATTAGATATCTCCTTCAAACTTCATAGAGCTTGCCCTGAAGCATGTCTTAGTCCAAGGACAATCGTACTGTAATAGCTGTTCTCTATGTTACTGAGATGCCAAGTCAAACAAAGTTGGATTGACTGAGTACATGTGTGCACAGTTGTTCAGCCATCCGTTCCTGTTGAATTTAGTAGAGCACACAGTATGCTGATTATGTTGATTGGCAGAATTATTTTGAATCCCACCCTGAAGTGCATTCAGTTCTGTGGAGATGTTTGTGGAAGGGTTCATTAGGGGCCTGTGTGGAACCCAACCCCTGTGCTAGGAGAAGCGTCCTGAGGGAGTTTGGGTGCCATGTGCCGGTCTGCCCAGGGTGGCACCATGAGAACATTCCTGGGAGCCGTTAACATAGAGTAAATGATAAGATAGATAGATAAGATAAGCTGTACTGCTGGTACATCTGCTGTATCATGGTAGAAGAGAAGAAGCTGTGACAAGAAATGTGTTGGCTTCCATTTCATGCATGCTGGCATTTGTGAGAAGAGAATTGGTCAGTAGCAGGTGATTGTTCTGCAGATGAAGTAAAACTTGAGGATAGAAAAAGTGATGTACATGAGCGTCCTTTCTTAATAGCTCTTCATGTTTGCTGTAGAAGGTGCTGTGTAAAGGTCTTACCTGAAGTTTCCATTGTAACATTTGTGAGAGAAAGAACCAGGACTGACTAAAGGCCAGAGTTGTGCCACCAGTGCCTTCTGGGAGAAAGTGAAGATCAGATCATTTGTGTGAAGCACTTGATGGCAGAATATTACCTCTGCAATTTGTGAGATTGTTTTGAAAGCAATATGGTTTTGTTGAATGCACACATTGATCCCCATCTGTTTTGTCTCTTGTATTTTCTCACCTCTGGTACTTGGTTTGTGGCATTGCTTTCTTCATGTTCCTACATGGTAGCCCAGACCCAGAGACAGCCTCTCAAACCCTCTGTGAAAGTTTCAGGTGTCTTCACTTTACTCCAAAAGTCCCAATGAAAACAAGTTAGGTAAATAAAGGAAATGGATCTGTTGCAAATATATGGATTATTTATTATAATAATATGTAGTAAAGTTTTAAGCAGATCTCTGTGTTTTATGAACTCCACTGATTTCAGTGCTTTGGGGAAAAAGAAGGAAGCAGCTCTGGTCAGGAGGAGAAAGCTGTGGGCTTCTAGGGCTTCCATGGACACCTAGGCTTGTGCATGTTGTTGTCACCTAGTGGTGTGTACTTTCATCGTTGCTTCTCATGAAGTGATATTCTTTGTTGGCTCTGGGCTGTGCCACTAATTCTCTGCAGAGGATGAAAAAAAGATCATGCTGCAGAGACTATGGTAGCGCCTACACAATACAGAGAGGCCTCCAGTGAGGCAATAGTTGCTGAGTTACGGTTTCCAACATTGAGCTTGCTTCTCAATCGCTTCTTCAGTGTTTCTGTATCAATTTTCTCACCCTTGTTGAAACCGTATAGCGGCCTCCAGCACTGCCAGAGCAGTGAGACAGCTCTTACTCTTCTGTTGCGGTGGTCTTCTGAGCCTCTCTTGGGGCCTCCCAAGGGTGCTAACTGCTTCACATCCATTTGGTTCGTGGTATTGTCTCATAGATGATATAATTATCTGTACTTGCAGTTTGGGCCCCCTGAGCTGCTGCTTTGCCTCGTAGTTGTGGCAAATGCAGGACTGCTGCCCGCATGCAACTGGGATAAAGGGGCTGCGTTTGAGGTGTGCCTAGAAATGAATTCACTGGTGGTTTCAGCAGCCCTGCCTCTGCTCTAACAGCAGTGACCTCTCATGTCCTGTGTGATCTGGTTGAAAGGTGCTGCTCAAGTGTCCATCTCCTCCAGCATCTCTGTTCCCATCTTAGCTATGCAGCTAAACAGGATGACTTTTGGTGGGTGCAGGGTACAATGCTAGGTGTAAGAACATCTCTGACTATGGAGTGACAGTGTCTTTTGGAGCATGGTTGTTAGTGTATTTGGTAATTGGGGAGAGAGGTAGTTGTTGGTTAGGGTTTAGGTGACTTAACTTGAAAAAAGGTAGGACATGAGGAAAGAAAGAGAATCCTGGTTTTGGAAATGAGCCTGATTCTACTGAGTGTTCAGATGGAGAGTGTGGTTGCGGTTTTTAGTTTCTGTAGTTTTTGTTTTTTTTCCCAAAACCTTACCCTTCCTTTGACCACTATAAGTCTTACGAACACTCAAGTCAACCAGTAGAGAGTATAGGCCTGAAATAATTTATAAAGGGGGATTGTGAAATATACTTTTGTCCTTAGTCCACAATTCAGCAATTGGAAAGGGCTTGGTAAAAGCACCAGAGCAATATCCAGAGGGCTAACAAGGAAGCTACTAATGTGGGTTAATTAGACCCATAATGAACTGAAATAATTCAAAGTCAGGTTTCATCCCATGAACAAACTGACCTGGTAAAAACAACTTTACAGGCAGGCAAGGAACTTGGCGTCCTGTTATTCCAGCACTTTTTTTAATACCTTCTTTTTTTATATTCAATCCCATGCATCCTGCAGGTTTTTACTATTTTATTAGCCAATGGTCCTACATTTTCTAGTTCAGGAAAAAGAAACATATTAGTGAAAATTCATTGGTGCATTCACAATGTAAAGTTTGGGTTCAACAAAGATAGGAGATTTGCGGGTCTGAAGGCAGATGAAATGTTTGTGCAGTTAAAATTGATATTTGGTGAAATGATATATCCTTTAGTTTCATAGCATGCAGGTCTAAATATTATGTGAGTTTTACCCTACCTAAATACTTTTTTTTTTTCCTTCAGTTTGCAGTTCTGAACTAGATGTGTGTATGCCAGCTAGTTACACTTACTTGGCTGAAATGTACAAGGGCTGCCTGCGTTTTAAATCTTTCTCAGTACTGTTATGAAAAATAATGTTACAATAAAATCAGGACTCAAAATACTGTTAAACCTCTGCTCTAGGGCTGAGGAATTCTGCAAGGACCGTAGGTGAGATGAGGGACTTTGTCATCTCTGCCCTAACAGCAGTGACCTCTTATGTCCTGTGTGATCTGGTTGAAAGGTGCTGCTCAAGTGTCCATCTCCTCCAGCATCTCTGTTCCCATCTTAGCTATGCAGCTAAACAGAAGTGTATCCCTTCACTTAATTGTTTTTGGAATCTTTTCTCCTTCATAAATTCTTTTTCCAAGTCTTACAGGCTCTTCTATAGTCTCTTCTGTCTACCGTAGAATGTGGTAGTTTTGCTCCTGTGCTTTTGAGCAGCAGAGGGACTCATGCTTAGGGGAAAAAGGTCTGGTCAGTCTGTAAACCTTCACACTGCTGCTTGAGTCAGAAAAGGGATGAGAATGAAGATGTAAATATACATAGATATTCTGGGGTCTGATAGTGCGAGTCAGGGCCCAGGACCAGTAATACAGAATCATTGGTGCAGATACTGTAGTAGGCATTAGTGCTAGACTCTTTGGTGTTGCTTCCACTTTTAATTGCACTGTCACTCTTGTAGTAGTATATTCCCTTTTCACTAAATGAAATTAATGCACTTATGCTTATTTGTGAAAAATTACTTTGTGAGATAAGGACATGTCTTTCACAATAGCTTTTTAATGCTAGATCTCCAACACTTATGCCTCCAACAACAGCCATGGGATATTCTGTTTACTGGGCATGTTTTTTGCTGTGGAGAGCGACATGATTTCTACATCTTTAGCTGAGACTAGGATCTCTGGTTGGTGGGCTTTAAAATAAAATGTTTTCTTAGTATTCCATGGCCAATAAAATTCCTGTTAAAGGAACTGCATTTATCTTTCGTGAATGTTCACCTTCATGAGTACGTTTCAAGTATCAAATGTTTCTGTTTGACTGTTTTTAATAGGTGTTCTGCTAAGGGGAGACTGAAGGGCTGTGAAGCTGATTGCTTTTTAAGTTCTCAAGGAATGTTTGAATGAAGCTAGCTAGCGGACAGACCCATAAGGGCTGTGCTTGGTAATGCTGACTCTTCATCATACTATGTGAAAACACCAATAATCGGTCCTTCATAGGCACAAAATAGAGCACATAAAAGTTTGCGTCTCCTACTGTCTCATCTAGGAAGAAAGGGTTTTTTTTAACCTCACAACTTTAACTGGAATCCATTTTCTGTCATCATGCAAATATGTAGTGTTTATGAGGAGCGTGAGCTGTGCTTTTTGATGTTAAATACATAGAGGTAGAATACTTCAACAGCAGTGGGAAGGAGGAGAAAAATCTATTTGAATGTGTAAAGCTAGCAGGAAAGACAGGTAAAATGCATAGCAGAGCCTGTAATTTAAAAGGAAGAAAAATTGGAGTGAGGGGAATGTTCTTGTTTAGCTTTTTCAAATATTTGAGACAGGAGTTCCTATATAGTGGTATTTAAGAACTATGCATGCTTTAGCCTTGTCCTGGGATTCCTTGTAAGGGAACAAGAGCTGGCCCACGTGCAGTGCTCTGCTGGTTTCTGTGGTAAAGGGACAAACTAGATCATTCATTCATTCTCTGTCAGGTGCACATGCACACACTTCAACAAGAAATAAAGGCATTTAAAAGTGTTATATGTGGATGGACAAGCTTTGTAATGAAGAATTTTCAGGTTTGCTACTTTAAATTGTCTTACAATCACAGACAAAATAATAGCAAAAGGATGCCTTGTTGAAGATGATTAAGGAGTTTTAAATATTCTAAGAGCAGCTCTTGAGGCCACGTGGCACAAATTAATTCTAATTAGCCCATGGTGGAATGTGTCATTGAGGTTTTTACAACTTTCTGTTCTATAAGGTAGATATCACAGCACATTTCTCAAGATGTCTTGCCATGTTAAAATCCACACAACACCACCTGGAGGGTTCTTCTTTAAATTGCTAGTCTGCTTTGTGATGTGTATCTCCAAAGCCAGCTGACAACTCAAAGCCGTTGAACATCTGCAGGGACCACATTACATAAATGTGTTGGCACCAATGTCAGTTCTTCCCACGCATTCAAATGAAGCTGGGATGGCTGTACTGTATCTTCTTAATCAGCTTTGTCCAGCCATCTAGGTGATTTGTCTTTGGAAATTATGTCAGTTACTTAAGAATTTGTGGTACCTCACATATACACAAGGAAAGTGCGGTTGTAAGAAACTGAGCAGGAGAAATGGAAGCTGAAGAAGCTGGTGATTAAGTTCCCTTCTGGAAAGTGAGACCTACAGAATGTCTTTAGTATCAAGTCTCTTTCTGCAAACAGGTTTCAGGTATGCAGATCAAGAGAAAAATAAATGTTGTTTTCTTCTGAAGTGAATTTCTAGGCTGGTTTTTGGTGGGTTGGTGTTTTTTGTTTGGAAAAGCAAAGTAACTGATTTTGTGGGTAATGCTAGCTGCCTTGGTGTTGCCTGGAAGATAGGCACAGCTGTGCATTGAAAGCTTACAGAGCAGTGCTCCAGAAGCTGTATCTGTACAGACAAATGTAAGCAACTCCAGTTGCAACTTGAATATTTTTTACTGTCTCAGAGTTTCCAAGTTCACATAAGCTCATTAAATTCTTTCCTTAAAAGTTAACTGTTATATGCAAGTATGATACATTCATTATAATTTGCAGATAGTATTGATTTAAATAACTTTATTTAAAAAATGCTTTGTGCGTCACAGCAAATAAAAATTATTTTTGTATCCTGTTGCTTTCATTCAAGTACAATAGGTGAAGCATCATAATTACAGCTGTTGGAATACACAAGTTTTTTGTTCCCAGCCTTTTATTCATTAGTGGAGGGCATTAAAGTTAAGAGAATGCTCTCTTATTTTTTATTTGACCTCTCTTTTCAAAAGATTGTGTGTTTTCAATAACTCCTAAGATTTTAGATCAAATGCTTAGTATTTCTGTAACAATAAAATTTGGTTAGTGTTTTTCAGTTGGAGGAAAAAGGGGAAGTGAAAGTCTTATTTTAGTGTCTGAATTACAAACATTGGTAGATGTTGCATCATAAAAATGGTGGGTGATTATTAAATTTTTGGGTGTCTTATGCTTTCTAAAATAGGTTTTTATCTTAGCCATTATATTATAACCAAGTATATTATTCTGATAGTATTTTGGCATGGGTTGGTGCTATTCCTGAAGGCAGCCTCTTGATTTCTAAGAGAGTTTGAGGATCTGCTCTTTCAGGGCTGGCTGGGGACGGAAGGAGTTAATGCCTGACTACATTTCATCTGTACTGTTACAAGAAAGTTTTTGTGTGGAATAATGGCTTTGATTCCATCAACAGACAGACTCTTCTTTTACCAGCACAATAAAGAACTTAATGTAAAGCCATCATCACACGGATCCAGCATCTGCCATCCTTGATATCTTAGAGACCTTCGTGGTGACATCCAAATTAAGTTGCAGGCTGTTGGTATTCTGCAGAATTCTAGACAGGAGTGCAAGGAAGGAAAAAAAAAAAGATTGATGGCATACCTGAGGAGGATTCTGTAGATTTAGAAGGCATCTAAATCAAGATACTGAAGATAGCTTTATCTAGATACTGAAGATAGCTTTATCTAGATACTGAAGATAGCTTTATCTAGATACTGAAGATAGCTTTATCTAGATACTGAAGATAGCTTTATCTAGATACTGAAGATAGCTTTATCAATTTTGTTAAAGATTAAACTGTCTTTGTAGGTAGTGAATTAGCCTTTTATATCAACAGATATAATGGGCCTGTTACGTCATTGATAATCATTAGAGCATTGATATGCCATTTAGGTGTATTACAGTTTTTGGCTATTTGGAAATCTTAAGATGTGAATCTGTGTAATACTTCACATAATGCATTGTTTCTAGTTACTCGTTTTGTTTCTCTACTAATCTGATGATGCTTCAATGTTTTTAGTGCTGGATACTTTTTGGTAGCTTGCCTCTCAGTTTTGACCATAGGTACAAAAAAACCGCTATTCTAGAAAGCCAGATTACCTTCCTGCCCAGTGTCTCCCCTTCTCCCCTCCCCTCCAAAATAATATTTTCAGGAACTTGGATTAATATCCAATATGGCAAGGGATTGCTAGCAGGACTATTTTCATTTCAAGGAATGCCACTGGTATGATATTGATTGGTCTGATGGAGTTTAACAATGCCTGCAGTTTAAAATAAAAGAAAGAAAGAAAAAAAAAAAAAAGATGTCTTACCTACACTGAAATGATCCATGTACACATCAAGGAAATGAGTCACCTAGTATTCTCTGTTCAAGAAGGTGGTTGGGAATCTGAGGAGCCTTCTGCACACGTGTAGCATGCTTTGACATGCACAGATTTAGCGCATACATGTAGGCTGTTCCCATAATCATAAACTCACTGAGTCTGTGCTAGACTTTATTGTATCAAGTGATCTGAGTCCCCAGAATGTGCTGATTTGCTGTGTGTGATACTGAGTTGCTCTCTGAAGGTTTCCAGATATCTAGCAGTCCAGATTAATAAATTGATGGAAATTGGGTAGTTTACTTTTTAAGAACTTTGTCCAAACTAGTGCCGTTCATAGATGAGCTGTTGCATATGCATTCCAAAATGGAAGCTGTCAGGCAGTGGGTGGGAAATAGTCTACTTGCTGCTTGGTGGGTGAGGCAAGAATATGCCTGGCTTCTCTTCTCGTTCCATGTTTCTTTGAACTATGAAGTGGAGTTCAGGTTTTTCTGGATTAATCTGGTGGTGAGCCTCAGCTCCTGCCTGCAGTTAGTTAATTGTCATGAATGGCCATTAAACAAAAGCCCATGGATGTTGTCTTCTCCTTTCTTAGGATACACATGCTGTGTGCATTTATGGATTCATGAATTCAATCACTCCTTTCTCCCAGCTCTGGCGAAGAGTTGGGTTACTCTGCTGACTTTGCAAAATGTTTGCTCATTTTATTTCAGGAGAAGCTCTTATGCCTCATTACAGGCCTGAGGTGGGTTTCCCCAGCCTCCCCTTTTCTAAATTCGTGCTTAATGAGCTATCTTACTGTCAGGTTTCCCAAGCAGTTTGCAGACATTGTTATAAACGTTTTGCTGCAGCACAAAAGCTAAAGGGTAAGAGCAACCAAGTAGCACTGTTGAATAGGTCGTCCTCTTTGGGCTTGAGGAATGTTTGTGTATATTCTTCAGAAATTTGGAGGTTGGTTGTACTTTTGCTAGTGCAAGAAAAAGGTAGGAAATGAAACCCATTGAAGTTGAAGCTGAGTAAACAAACCTCTATCAAATAGATAATGTAACATGGGGAAGACAAACCAAACCCAAATGTGGTTCCTTGAAAATTATATTTCTGTCTCAAAAATTTGTTCAGATCTCCCTCTCCTCCCATTTTTTATGTCTTAAGAGTAAAGAAAAATTTTAAGCAGTTCTGATGTTGATCTCTCACCTATTTTTTAGTCTCATCTGAAGTGCAGGAGGGGGCTTTCAGTTGTTCATTGGGTTTCTTACATTTCACCCTTTTGTACATTTGAAATAACAAAAGCAGTTAGAGAAATCACCACTCCTTTAATTTTAAAGGAAGAATCTCAAACTGTTGCACAGAAATTAACCATAGATGTTAGGGAAAAAAAATACCAAAGTAATCTATGAGGTGAGTTTGTTGATACACATTTTATGGTACAAAATGTCCGGGAAAAATTAAAGCAAAAGAAGTATGTTGTAATATTATGTTACAGAATAAAAATTACGTTCCTCTTTTGAGGGGTGTTTGATGTAATTTATAGGGAGGAAGGTGCTGGGGGCTGATAAGCTACTTGCTTAATTATGCATATGGAGTTCCATTTTATATGGAATGATTTCTGTGAAAATATTGTGAGAATATCCAGCTATTCTCATCTGCCAGTGAAAAGTAGCTTGTTGTCCTTTCAGCTGATTTTGTGGGGCATATTTTTTGCGACCTTTATAACTTTGTATTCAAAGACTTTTTTAGCTTCTAGATGTCTTTATTTTTTTCTACAAAAAAAGAAAATGCTATAGTATTAACATGAAAATGTACTGTTTTGAGTCAAACTGAAATTTATCCTGAGTGTTTCACAGATGTATGCTGTTTTTTAAACATAACCATATTTTTCTCCAATGCAATAATAGACTTGCCTTCCTAAGCCTTGAAGAAGTTACAGTTCCTATTTCAAAGCTGTCTTTCCATGGTTTGTTCCAACATATGATAATAGATACCTACTTGCAAAAATTTAAGTTTTTGAATCCAGTGCCTCCGTTCGGGAGCCCTGCATTTGTGTGAACTTATCCCTCTCTTTCACAACATGTCTGGAATCAGGAAGAAGTGGAATAATATATATTGCCTCAGGGCGAGCCATGCCTTGGTGGAAGGCTGAAAGGTGTGGAGCTGAAGGGCGCTGAGCCTCCTGTATTACTCGTCATGTGGGAGGTTGGAGCCAGGAAAGGAGTTCAGGTTATTAGTCGTACCTCTTCTTACTTCTTGAACATTGAGTATATAGAAACCCGTTTTGCAAAATTAGGGAATAAATAGAAGATCTAACAATGTAAATGTGTTGAGATGCAAGTCAACGCCAGCCCTGGGTGTTGTACCCCATGAGTACGTACTGTAACAGGCAGCGTTGCAATCTCTCAGTTCAAGGGGATCTTGAAGTACTTACGATAGTAGTATTGTACCACTAAACACAAGCCATAACCTGACGATGAGAGGCGTCAGTTTTTCAGATAAACTGCCCCATACCTGTGGATTTTAAAACATTAGGCAATTATTTTTATTAAGCGAGGAAACTTAATTATAGCAATGTTTAGTCTCATTGTAATTATTGCAAAGGTTCTTAGGAGGCTCTGGAGCACTCTACTGTGCTCTTGTGGCTAACCTGTTCAAAGCTTTGTATAATGTTAAATTTTCAGGGTCAAAGGTGTTTCAGCATGAACTGTGCACTTGAAAACTTATTGTCATCACTAAGGACAGATTGCTTTATGGCTAATGCCCTGTCCATGCCTGGCCCTGATTACTGCATCACTTACAGCTCCAGTAGGAATTGTGTGTTGAACTAACCTGCCTAGAGGAAGCAACTTCAGCCAAATTGTAAACCTAGGTGTTTTAAAGCTTTTTATTGAACTTTTGGGCTTGTAGATAATAGAAGCAGCCAATCCAGTGTAGAAAGTTTCGTTGTTCAGGGAAAAGTGTAAGTAGCTCAGGTCTAGAAGGATAAAAATCAAATGGTGTACATAGCTACTTTAATTTTTTTCATTGTACTGCTTTCTGTAAAAAGCTGGTACTTGCTGGTTAAGAATGATTGCTTTAAATTTGTGCATTTATTTCCAAATACAGTTTATATGCTGAGTATATGTCTCTATGTAAAGATTTATTCTCTACTGCTTGGGATGCATTTTCAATTTGTGAATTTTTAAAAAAGATTTTTAATTTATTTTCTATTGTTAGAAGTGATGAGGTAGGTATGTATGGATGTACTTTGTATCTTAAAACAGCTGAAGCGGCCCCTGAGATGAATCTAGAGTTTGCAACTTCTTTGTCAAGTTTTGTGGGTAAAGTATGTTCTGACTCAATAGAATTTCGTAGTTTGGTTGTTGGTTTGGTTTTTGTTTTTGTTTTTTATAACTGAAAGAAAACAAAAACGTATTGACATAAGAGTTTTCTTTCCTTATGGATGTAATTCTAAAGACGAACACAGAATTTAGGAAATGTGCATTTGGATTGCCTGTGCAATCCATGTTAACATCCTTACATCGATGCATTATGAGGCTTTAATTTTGTTAATATTTTCCAGGAAATCTCTGCCTCCTTTATTGCACAAAATGTACTTGCTTGTGTTGTGAGAAGCGTTATAACCATTCCTTGTGGGTTTTTTTTTTGTCTAAGAAGAATGGAGGATTGTGTGTACTTATAAGGCAGTTAAATGCCACTCTGGAGAAAAAGATATTTCTCATGCTTCCATCTTGTAATTGCTTATTAGTGCAGACATGTAAATCAAGCTTTTCTTAGATCATGATTGTATGCTTCTCATTTGTTAAGTGCTTGATGTGAGATCTTGCAGCCCGATTTGCCTTTCCTGCCCTCTTCTTCCCCTCCACGCACTCCCAACAGAGGAAAAAGCTCAGGCCAGGGAGCTACGCTTTACATGAGGGCTGGATGTGATTAAAAAATTGGAAGAATACAATTCTAGCAGGCTTAAATTGGGTGCCCGGAAGGACTGATGTTTGGGCTCTGATCTCTTTGTGCTGGGCTGGGGTTTTGAAGATGAATACTTGTGAAGTGCTCTGAAATTTTTGATGAGTGTTTAGGAGAAGCCACTGAGAAAGCTAATTCTGCCTTTGGAATTTGAACACTTGGCAATATGTGAAGCCTATTGCCATTTCAGACCTTTCACTTTTCTTTTTAAATAAAAAATTATGACTTCATTATGGGAACAACAACCTATGTGCATAAATTCACTTGGGAGCTCTGTGGAAAACCAGCACGGAATCTAACTTTTGGTGTATTAAAAAACAAAAAGCATATGCTGTAAGAGAATTCAGTTAAGATGCACCCAAAAGGGGTGAGGTTAAAATTAAGGACATTGTAAGTATGGATTATAAAAAGATGACTGTTGGCTCATGATTTATTGCCATGAATACTTTTCAATGCAGGATATTTTCCAAAACGTCTGTATTGCTTGTCTAGAAGGTTGTCTGAAACTTTCTTGAAAGAAATAGAAATTACTGAATAGAAATACTCATACCTCTCAAAGCAGAATAAAAGTTCAGTGTTGAAAATTGAACTTTTATTTTAATGAATTGAAAAGTTTATGCTCTTCACAATTTGGAAAGTAAATGAAAGACCAAGAATTAGGCTTTTCACCAGTGACTTCCAGGAGATGTTCTCTGTTGTGGTATGCAATAGGACTTTGACCAGGCTGGTGGGACAGCCATAGTATGTACTACCTTTCTTTTCCTGTTCTCCTACACTATTATTTGGTGGATATGGATATGATGCAAAAGAGGAGACAGTAGAATGAGAGTGAGTTGTTTGATTACATGTGGAAAATTTTGGTTAGAGGCAGGAAGACAATTTGTAATTTTGTGTAGGAAGCAATATAGAAAAAAGTTGGGGTAATTGTGGTGGAGGTAGACTGATTTATAGCATGGGAAGCAAGACTCTGCTGCGTATGTCGCAGGTCAGCTCCCCATGTCACCCCCCAAAAAAACCCAGGGATCTTGAACTACAGGCTGGGTTGCATTTCTTTCTATTTTTTCTAGCTAAGTCTTTGAGGGGTAGGCTCAGCACTTCCAGTACTGTTCCCTTCAGGAGCAATGACATCCATATTCAGTAACTTATTTTAAAGCAAAGAATGTTTTTAGTGTTTTCTATTATTCTTTTGTTCTGATCTTTAGTTCTGTGTGCTCATCTATATTTCCATAAGTCTTAAAATTCCTTCATGAGGTGAGGAAGGCTTTAATTATATTGAGGCTCGTGTCTGTCTTCCATCATACTTGGAGAAGTAACTGACAGCTGATCCTCCTTTCCCTTGGATAAGAGGGCGAGCAGTGCTGTACGCCTTTTGATCTGCAGACTCCCAGCTCTGACAGAGTGATGAGGAGCCTGGAATTATGCTATGGTTGTGCAAGTTACTCCTCTCTTTCTCTTCCCTCATTTTCCAAATGTGTTTCGGAGGTTGCTTATGAAGCTTAATTGTTTTGTCATTCTGCTTCTTTCCAAAAGTCCCTCTGTAAAATTAGATCACTACATTCATAAGGAAATTATGATCCAATATACTAGATCTTCCCCTTACTGCCTAAGTCATATAACATTAATAAAATTAATTGTCTTGGTGGTATTAGTTTGTCGTGCACAGACAGAACAAATTTAGTACCGGAGGTAATCCTGTAGCAAGCTGAAATGGCTTCTCACAGAAAAACAGCATGATTAGTGACGCTGAATTTAAAGATGAAACTGGGATCTGGTAATAAAAACTTGTGTGATTTCTATATACCCGAAATATTAAATTATTTCAAATGTACTAGGCTGAACTACTGTTCAGCGTTCTCGATTAAAATGAAAGGTTTTAACATGAGCTTGTGTGCAAACAGAGAATACTGTAAGCGGACTAAAACCAAGACTTTCAAATAATAAATTCACCCAAAGTAGCTAACTGTTGCCTTAATTAGATATAGCTTCAAAGCGTATGCTAAGATTTTTCCACTACAGCTTTTCATCACTTCCACAAGTTCAGCATGCCCTATACAGATGCTTAATTTGTATGCTGGGCCCTGTGATAAAGCTATTTCTGTCGATGAGATTCCAAAATTATAGGCACTGATGTCAATGCAGATGAGGTTAGCCTAATTTGGTCAAGAGAGGGCTATGCCATGCAAAATCTTCTTTACATGGGCACGTAAAGGCCAGTGCCAAGACTGACAGGTGTCCGGTGGGTGGCAAGGAGATTCAGAGATAAACATTCTTGTTGCTACTGCTACAATTCTGGCTTCTTTAAGAAACAATATAATAATCGGGTGGCTTTTTTCAGCATCCCTGCAGGATAAGTTAGTAAAATGGAACTTAATTTTACAAATGTAAATCTTTTAAATCCTATTGAAATAACTTCTTTATGCTAGATTTTTAAATTCAGTTTCTGTTTAATGTTAAAGTTTGGCAATGAAAATAGCATCTTGTTACCTTGAAAAATGGAATATTAAATTCAGAGGTATGCTGCTGTGAAATCCCTGAAAGAAAAATTACTTGAAAGTGGTTTTTAATTATACGAGGTCTCAGAATGTTGTAAACGTGATAAAATACGCACTCAGGTTGAATAATGAGAAGTCTGTACAAAGATACTGTATTTTTGAGAAGGCTGTGGAAGGATATTAGTTGTAGTTGAAGTCCTGAAATTTTTTTTTATGCTAGCTTTCCACCTTTTTTTTATGTCAATGTGTCAGCTGTGAAGTGTATCAAAAATGTATTAGTCTATTAATAGAACGTTTTCTTTGTACTCCTGTTTCCATACCTCCTTCCATTCCTCCCCCTAATAGGGGATTGCAATCATATGGAATTTTTTTGCCTGGAAATTTTTTTATATTAGTTTTGAGCTTGTAAGTCTTCGGTTCCTTTGTCAGCTATCTATTTCTTAGTACTGATGTATTTTTAAAGAAATAAAACCTCTTTGTATCCAAGAAAAAGTATCTTATGCTGATATTTCTGTAATACAAGGCTGAACCTTTTCATTGTGTTTCAGTCTCAAAAACTGTAGTCTTTTTCAGTTTGACACCTGCAGACGTAGGCAACAACATGACTGAAAAGTGCTCTCTGGTACTGGGTCAGCTTTGTCTATAGTGGGTGAGATGCTGAAATAAATAGATTAGGTTTTTGATGAAAAGTCTTTGGATGCATGGATTGCTGGCACCCACATGCTAACAGAGTATTAATGGAAGGCAATAACTGCATGTTCTACAAATGTGTAAATGTCTATAAAATATCCATTTTGCATGAGAATACCTTTATTAAACTTTATTAGCAAGTTTTTAAAGCAGTCGCTATAAGAAATTTGCATCTGCTACAGGTCAGAGAAGGAGAATTTAGAAGTATGTAAGGCAGGGTTGTATTGGTAGGTCAATAAAATAAAAAGTGTGAAACTGGCAATAATATATTGCAGCCTGGAAAGGGAGGGAGGGTGATGCAATGGCAGGTGTTGAACTGTGGTGTTTGGAAGGCTAGGGTTTTCAGGTTAATGTCTCATTAGAGCCTTTCCAAGTTTAAGTAATTCAGCTGAAATTGGTCTGCTTAACCAGTTCAGTTGAAATTGGTCAGCTTAACCTTAATGGGTGTAGTTTTAATTAATTCCTGGGAAAATGCATGGAAGACTACAAGCATTTTTTGGGTAGGGTGCATAAGCAAGTTCTGAAATAAGTGTTTAGTGCAGATGTGTCCCCAGATGGATTTTCTCCAGAAAGAATGTTGTAGCAGAAACTGTAACTCTGCTATTTTTTTGTTGTTGTTTTCTGGGGTTTTTTTTGTTGTTGTTTTTAAGTTTGAAACGTTTGATTTTTTTGAAATGAGAGAAGTTGAATGTAGTTGGCGGATGTAACTTCTCTTAACCTTTTTTTTTTTATTTCAAATACTATGTGTTGCTTCTTAGTTTTGTGCTTTGCTTTTTTATGAAATGCTTGGGCGCAGCTAATATGATCTTTCTTTGAATCTCTTTGATCTTTATAAACTCCGGGATGGCTGTTTAACTTAATTGTTATTTTCATTTGTAATGCCATCATGTTATAAATAAAATACTATATTGATTTGTGGATTTGACAGCAGATGGTTTAACCAGCTTCAGTGTTTGTCCTGTGTAGCCCTTCAGTTATTTTAATGTAAATTATCATAGAATAGGAAAAGAAAAGCTAGGCTTGATTTATTTCAGATGTTATTAATGTGAAATGTCCAGCTTTCCCCTTGAAATTTAATCTTTTTTGACAACATAATATTCTCCTGTGATGGATAGCAAGGAACCAGAAACAAAGATGATTTTATTACTGTCTTTTAAATGTTTAGTATATTTTTGGAGCTTTAGCATATGCCTGTGCGCGTAGGGAGATGCTGAAATGTGTTTTGTTTTTTTTTTTCTGTGGGAACTCTTTAATTTTTTTTTAAATAAAATTTGAAAAATATATCAAAAATTCTTGTATAAATACCTGCCTATAATAAATGGAAGTTGTGTTGTCTGAAGAGTCTCAATAGATGTCAATATCTTAATTTTGTGTTAAATACTGTTTAAATACTTCCTACAAAGTGAATTGAAGTGTGTATGAAGGGTTTAAAAGTATCTTTCAGCAGTGCTAGAGTAGGGAAAACTTGCTTGTCAAGAACCAGGCAGGCACATGTTTCTTAGACTTA
Organism: Larus michahellis; assembly: GCF_964199755.1. Classification (NCBI taxonomy): domain Eukaryota; kingdom Metazoa; phylum Chordata; class Aves; order Charadriiformes; family Laridae; genus Larus; species Larus michahellis. The sequence goes on along the minus strand of NC_133897.1, from coordinate 131,388,673 downwards.
GAGGGAGGTGAGCCCCCATAGTTACAGGAGATTACCTGTCGCTTAGGAGCCGGATAGGAGATCTTAATTTTTATTTTTTTCTTCAATCTATTAATTTCTGATTGCTTTTCATGTCTGAACGAGAGAGAAGCTGGGGAGCAAGTCAAAAGGAGCAGCTCACATTGCACCTCACCCCCATGCCTTTTAGCCTTCAGTCACTGCACTGCGTTTCTCTGCTCTCTTCTTTGGGTTCATGGGCTGGACAGACACATCTGTGGAAATTCATACTTCCAGCTGCTGTCTGCGGAGACCCCCATTGCTTCCTGTGCTGCCCCTTTCCACACACACGTTTGAGAGCTGTGAAGCTGTAGAGGTGAGCTAGTAGTGTTCATATAATAATAAAAGTTATTGTAGAAACTTATCTCCGAGAAAAAAACCTTAAGCCTTGAATTTAGAGGACAAGTTTCCTGCGTCCTTTGTGTCTTCTGCAGATAACTTATGAAGAATTATAAGATGCAACTACTGTGACTTAAATTTTTGTAATTGCCTTTTCTGGTGTTGTGATGTGTTGACAATTTTGTGTTGTGTTCCTGTGACATTGGAAGGTCAATGTTTTTTATTTAGGTTTCCAGTTAAACACAAGACAGACAGTCAGTCTTTCACTGTCCAAGGCATGTGCTTTAGAAAGAAACATAAATGTTTTGTTACAAAGTCTGAAACATTGCGGGCTTTTCTTGTTGCACTTACATAGCCAGGTTACTTGTAATACCTGAAGTATGTGGGAACTGAAGTTACTCTTTATTTGATTCCCAATATAGCATCCAGTCTTTGAAGGTGTGTTTAATAGTGAAACACGGTAACTCAGAGTAGGTAAAAATCAACTTCTTGCATCTTGCCTTCAGAACAATCTATCTTTACTGAATGGATTGCAGTCTGAGGCCCTGATGGTACTTTATCTTGTAACGACAGCACCGTTTTTTAACTCCTCAAAATCACAGATAAAGGCATTCGTACTGAACTGTAAAACTGGTCTCATTTCTTGCTGTGCCAGAGACCTTTTGTGAATGAGCAGATGCCAGTACCTGCAAACAGCTGTGGACAGATACAAGCTGATGTAGATCAGCCCTGGCTGAGCATCTGTACGACCATTCTAAAATGGTTCTGTCCAAAGTGATAGGACGAGAGGGAACGGGTTCAAGTTACGTCAGGGGAGGTTTAGATTGAATATTAGGAAACATTTTTTCACTGAAAGGGTTATTAAACATTGGAATAGGCTGCCCAGGGAGGTGATGGATTCACCATCCCTGGAGGTGTTTAAAAAAAGGGTAGATGGGGCACTGTGGGACATGGTTTAGAAGTGGCTTTTGTCAGGGTAGGTTAAAGGTTGGAGTCGATGATCTTAAAGGTCCCTTCCAACCTCAGCAATTCTATGATTCTAAGTTAATAAGCCTCACTACATCTGACAGACAGTTGAAAAATAAATATTTCCTAAATAATACATGACAAATACATGTGCGTAGCGTGTCATCTTAATAGCTTTGTAATACTTTTTTTGTTCCTTTAAAGAGGATTTGGTAAAAGTAGAGTATAGCTTCTTGCCAACATCTGTGGAGAAGAGCAGAAATCTAAGTTCTCTGGATTTAAACAAAGCCCTAAAATGCAATTGTAAGTAAGCAGCCTCAGAAAAATGGGTGTCTGAAAAAACTGAGGAAGAATACTCTACTGTAGAACTTCAGTTGGCTAGATATGTTTTCATAAGAACAAGGTTTATATGGTGCAAACTGACATAGTGACAAATGATCCAATTTAGATCCTTTAAAATGTATATACTGTTTGTAGAAACCCTGAAATTTACTATGTTAGGTAAAACAAATGACTAGAAGATTAAATGAAGTTTGTGATATGACAGAGGTACTGAGAGTATTCTAGTTTGTATTGCAAAAGAAGCATTTTAGAAAGAAGTACTCTGTTTCTAGATGTTTAATCTATGCAAAGAAATTAAAAATGTATTCTCATCCACCCCTCAACTAAGATATGTGCACTTTTGCCAAATCACTTTTTCAGTGTTGCACAGCCATTTCTATTACCCTGCATAAGCATGATGTTGAGCAAATAAGATGAAAGGTTAAAAACAGCCATCAGAAAACCACAACATTTAATAACATGCTTGCTTTGGCAAAGATTTACGTGATTTGTTTATAAAATATAGAATACTTCTTACCCCTTTAGGAAATGCAGTGCACGTAGGCTGATAGTTTTCTATTGCTATGTTAGAGTAGCTGCTGAATGAATAGTGGTATAGATAGAAATGTAGGATTGCTGACTTCTTTCATTCACTGAGATTGGATCCTTTCATTTCTAAGGGGGGGTTTCTTTCTGTTTCTATCTTATTGAAGACTGAGGTGGAAGACTTCGAAAAATGAAAGTGGTCTTTAGGGAAATTGCTAAATTCTGTCTTCCGGATCTGTAGCTGTGCTTGGCTTTGGAAGTTCAAGTTCTGGAGGTCTAAGCCCTCAGTTTAAGATTGACCAGCCTTTTTTGTTTAGTTGCAATAAGTTAATTAGTAACGATGGTTTATGTGTAGCAAAGAAGGTGAATTTTGCTAGCTTTTTGTAATTTTTCATGTTTGCTTATTGCTTATTAGCTGATATGTAGCTTTATTAATAAGCACCTAGAATAGCTGGAGTTTTGTACCTAGTTGCAATGTAGGCTAAATGGTAAATCTTTTAAATAAGAAGCTGAATTGAAAATAAAATGCTTAGATAACAGTTTAAATTGACATAAAGAGAAGTAGCATTTGTAGAAGTTGGTCACTGCATATGCACATTGTGAAATTCTAAAAGGTCTGTTCTCAGTATCCATAAAAATAACAGCATATTTTCCTCTTACTTTTTCCTTGAGTGTAGTGTTTAGTGGTTGGGTTGAGCTGCAGCAATAGCTACCCACATTTGTTACAACAATACTTCTCATAGATTACCATTTAATTAATTCTTTGTTAGTGAAGTCTGCGGGAGAGAGAGATTGCACGTGATAGATAATGACACAGGGAGAAAAGAAAAGATGGAAATGAGTTTAGAGCTGTGTGGTTTTTTGTACTATGTGCTAATGAATTGGTAAATGATAGGCTTATTGCTCTGCCGTCTTTACATCCTGTTAATATAAATACGGTGAAGTTCCCTGACTGGTCCATGACAACTACTATACCAGTCCAGAATGTATTCTAGAAATCAGGGTGCCCCAAGCCACTGTTCTGTGCCTGTTCCGGAAGGGGGTGTTTGAAGGGCAAAGGAGACTCCACAGAGATCTCATTTCTGGGCCAGGTGTACAAGTGCATGCATGTGAAATCAGGTCATTCTGGAAAGTAGGAGTGATTAGCAACAGGCCTCAGTCTTCTGCATAAAAACTTCTGTGGTGATGGAGATCTGTGAAGCCCTGCTGCATTTAAGCGGGAGCATCGTATGAGACCCAATAATGTCTGTGAAATATGGTGCTGTTGCTTCAACTCTGGATTTACTGTAGGTGTTATTGAAATGTTTAGGGGGGGAAGCATTTAAAGACACTTCTGTAGATACAGTAGTTACTGAGGTTTGTAAGGCAACACTGAGTCATTCTTCAGGGCTGCTGAAATTCATTAAAAAAAAAAAAAAAAGGATTGGAACAGATGGGTATTTAGAAATACAGAAGTAAAACTGGGTTCCTGTACTTGGTTCTTCAAATAACAGAGCACGCTAATAGGAAATAATGGGTTTCCATGTGGAGCCTTGCAGATCTCTAGGAGTGTATATGGAAATACTTAGATCCTTGGAAATCACCATGGCATATTAATGGGGAGCTACATTGAATTGGTAGGAGCTGGTCCCGTGTGATGCCAGTTTCACGATCAAAGCAAACTGGTATCTTTAGCAAATTTCTTAGTGGAATCTTTGTAACAACTGTTGCAAGACCCCAGGTGTTTTCTGCTGTATTGATAATAAATTCTTGTCTGACAAGGAATTACACATAAATGCAAAATGCAAAAAATATAGCAAAACATGCCTTTGCTTACATGCACTTACAATGCCATATACTATTAAGTTTACAATGAAGTCATTGGGATATTTATGGGGTTTTATTGTTTGGAAATGGTAAGAGACAACAATTGTACGTTTGAGCTGATGGTAAGGACAGGGGTACTAGGTAACACCTTGTATGGTATATTTGAGTGTTGAGTACTGGAAATCTTGCCTTATCAAACATGGTACTTCTGCATGCATTGAGAAAATGAATTTTAGAAAAACTGAAAAAGAATCTGCTAGAAAGCAGGGAAGAAAAAGAGAAGAGGAAAGAAAACGAAATAGCCTTAGGAACTTCCATAATTTTTAAAAGGCAAAAAATGCACTGTACCATAGCTCTTCTTTCTGGTGTGCTCCCTCATTTCAAGATGAAGCTGAGAGTGATGGTGATGTCCACAGCTTGTAATCAGGTCACTGATTGCACTCCCAGAACTTGAGTAGTGTGTTATCACGGGGGGAATTCAGTACTAACTTATTTTTCTGTAGTCTTGTACCTGAGGGTTTACCATACTTGCTAATGACCTTGAATAATTTCTTTCATATACTTGTAAAACATCATTTATTTCACCTTTTCCTTACAGTTGTTAATGGGATTATTCAAAGCAGTACTTTCCCCAAAAGAAGCACTTCAGCTTCTTTGTTGATTTCTTATACAAACCAGTGCACTTTTTGGTCCTTCCTATTTCTGAAACAGTCTTCCCATTTCCAAGCCATAGTTAAAACAAATAATACTGTAGTGGTGCTTAACAGAGGGGCAGATATTTTTATTTCTCTGTTCTGGTGTTAAACTTACGCGTGAGACAATAGTTTTAAGAAAAGCTTTCAGTAAGAGGAAGCTAATTAATTAAACCACTTACTATTGGAAGACAAAAGAGGAAAGGGTGATTACTTTGTATTGCTATGTTTTCTATGATAATGTTGTGTTTGTGATACCTGTGGAAGAAAGGCGTGCTCCATGGACCCAGAATAAGACCATCCGCATACTCTGAGAACATCTTTGTGTGTTTTGAGACAGGAAAACAGAGAAGACTGATCAGGGATTGAAAATAGTGGTGATGGAGGCAAGTGCTTGACCGTTCAAAGAGTATAAGGCTATTTGTGTTAAGAGTTTTATTTGGAGGAGAGTTCAGTCTTGAAGCAAATCACCTCATTATCCCTGTTTATCAAGCCCATTTATTTGTTTTCCAGAGTGATTTTGGTATGTGCTAACTAGGCTCCTTTCAAAAGAAACTAAGCCGTTCCACTCCTTGCATACACCAAATGTAGTCTAACCCTTGATAGGGTTGTAGAGGTTGGTCATTTTTGGCAGCTTTGAACCTCCTGTGGTAGGGTCTGGTTCAGACAGTTTCAGTAAATGTGGCCTGCCAAAAAAACCTCCTGGACTTCATATAGTATAGGTGTAAAGACCTCAGCAGCAGCTGTGCCTTGATCTGCTCCAGCTGTGCCAAATTGCTAATGCAGACAGAGCCTAATGCCATTTATTGTAGGGTGGGTTTTTTTTAAAGTAGCATCAGACTGGTGATGACTAATTGTCAGGATGTCTTAACCTTGTCAAGTGTTTGGAGAGGGTAATGTTTTTAAATGTACCTCCGTGACAGTTTGCATTTTGGGTGGAACCTGACAGACCTTTAGATAAGCTCTGCATTCAGAGGTTTGGTGAGGTACCAAAAGGTCTGTTCTGAATGTTCTGGCCTGTAGTTTTGATCTGACTGGTTTTCAGAGGCATGGGGAGGGGAGAGAGCAGAAGATACATGTTTGGAATATAATGGTGCTGTAGGAACCCACAGCTTGTGCCGAGATCATGATTATAGCTTAAAAGCCAGCATAAATATTAGAAATCATATTATAAAATAATAAAGAGCCTTATCCCAGTTACTGAGTCGTCGTCTTCATTCAGTAAACATCCACTGTGGTATGTGTCCCCTGTTCCTGTGGATAAGGTTAAATTAATTTCTTGGTGCTAAAGTTGCTCTTTTGGTAATCTGTGTTAACTTGTCTATTTTGTGCACGTATTGGAATTTGCAATACAATCTGTAGTAATTATAGGAAGAGCAGAATCTTCATATAATTTTCCTTTCAATTATTCAACTTCATACTTTCAAACTCCTCAATGTCCCACACGCTGTTCCTTTTTTTTTCCTCTGTGTAGCTGCTTTTTTTCACAAAAAAACCCAAACCTATTTGAGATTTCTGTGTATTTCTAGAAAGAAACATTTTTTTTTTTTTTTTGAGTTTAAAATGACAGAAAGTTAAAATGCATCTCAAAGCTGCACTGAGTATATTGGACTGCTCAGATGCATCATCAGTGCTCGTGGAGGAAGTTAGTTTGCTGGATTTCAACCCTGGAAAGTGCCAGGGATGGGAGAGGGGGATTCTAGGCAAGTTCACGTAATCACGGAATTTTTCAGAGTTGGAAGGGACCTCTAGAGATCATCTAGTCCAACTTCCCTGCTAAAGCAGGATTGCCTAGAGCACATTACTCAGGACTGCATCCAGGCGGGTCTTGAAAGTCTCCAGAGAAGGGGACTCCACAACCTCCCTGGGCAGCCTGTTCCAGTGCTCTGTCACCCTCACCGTAAAGAAGTTTTTCCTCATATTTGATCGGAACTTCCCATGTGCCAGCTTGTGCCTGTTACCCCTCGTCCTGTGACTGGGAACCACTGAAAAGAGTCTGGCTCCATCCTCCTTCAACCCACCCTTTAGATACTTGTAAACGTTAATAAGGTCTCTCCTCAGCCTTCTCCTCTCCAGGCTAAAAAGCAATAAATCGAAGCAATGTGCCAGTTCAGGCATGAGTATGTGTGGCTGGAAAGGGAGTACGAGGGATGGTTTGGTATTTAGTGGACAGAAGAAAAGATTAGAGAACGATGATCGGTTTCAATGATTGCGTGTATTAAACGCATTAACTTTCTTTCATTATTTATAGTAAGTTGCTGTAAAAGCAACCTTGAAATACGTTTTGAAGTTCAGTTCATAGCAGTTCTCCAGGTGGCGGAGATAAAAGGAACTAGTGAGTATCGGCTATGGTGAAATCTGCTGGAAACGGGCTCCTCGCAGCGTTTAAAGGCGAGGCAGTGCCCTGATTTACCGCAGGTGGTTTGGGCGCTGGAGTTGGATCCTGGAGCCTAACGAGCCTCGCTGTGTTAAGAAAAGCACGTAATCCTGTTTTTTCCGTTTCCTTTAGCACTTCTGTAGGGTTGAGCGAGGCTTTACTGTTTGCCGAGTCCTACGGTTGTAAAACTCCCTTGTTGAGCGGGGAGCGGGCGGCGGGGCGGGGGGGGGGGCGGCGGGCGGTCCGGTGACGGCAGCTGCCGCCGGGCGGCCAGACCCCGCCCGCCCCCTTCCACCGACCGCCGGCCCTACCGCCCCACCGGCCGTCCCACCGCCCCGCCGCTCCGGCACCCTCTCCCAGCCTCCCGCACCGGCGGGGAGGGGGAGTCAGGGAGAGGGGTGGAGGGGAGTACGCTTCACCTCTTCGGGGCGATCCAATGGGAATTGCATTGATCTGGTGTCTAGCTCTGATCCTTATCAAATGGATTGCTTCTAAGGTAGGCCATTTTATTACTCTTATTTCGACTAACTGGGGTTTATAACTAGCCTGAGAGAAAACAAGTCATTAAGAACTCCGCGAGTGCTTATTTTTCTTTTTTAAAATCTAATCTGTTCTGGAAACACATCACTCGTCATTTTAGTTTATGTTTCTCAAGCGTTCATACCTGATTTTGTAGCTCTCGACTTTTGCTTGCCTTGAAGTGGGAAGAGTGTGTTTGTAGCTGTGCCAGTGAGGAGACAGGGAAAAGGGAGGTGAAATGGCTTCTGAATGGCAGGGCTTCGCTTGCTTCCTTCACTAACAGATCCTCGGTTTTATAGTGCTTTAAAGGCTTTGTGAAAATAAGGAAAAACAATTTAAAACATAGTGAGAGTAATGCAAATCGTCGTATTTTGCTTCCTGGGCAGGATATCCTTTTTGTATTGTTGATCTCAGGGTTATGGGAGTGGAACAATACCAGTTTTGTTTGCTTAGGTGAAACACTGGCTACTTCACTTACTTTGTAGCCTTTCCATTTGATATGCCTATGTTTTGAAAAGTGTGTGCTAATGTTAGGCAAAATTAGGAGTTCCTACTCTCTAAAGAATGTAAATGTCCCCATAATGTATGTCTGTTATGGTAGTAAATATAGGCGGGATTGGTGCCTGGAGAGGAGACCAGGCTCTTCTCACCACAGCTTGCTGCCTAACCTGGAGTTAATTCCAAAAGGAGGAATGAATTTAAGTTTAGGATTGTGAAGGAGGGCCAGAATCACTGGAGAGAATGAGAGAAACTGGGCGGGGGGGGAAAAGTCAGAGTTCATGCATTTTTTTTTATATATGTATATTATTCGCACACAATTTTAACATTTTTTGTGCGATTAAGAGGACAGTCTGAGCAGACAGGAATTTGAATTTGTTGTGAAAACAAGCTTTGCTGGGTATCCATGCCTGTACTCTTCAGTCATTGCCAATAACACAATTCTAAATTTACTAAAAGCAAAACCGGTCAGGCTTAGTTGCTACCACTTGTGATAACTTTTGTCACATCAAGAAAAAGATCAGGATACCCTAATGGGTCACTTGTGACTGAAGGCAGATTCTAAATGCCCAAGTTTTACAGCCAGTGTGCTAGGCTGTTAACATCATCCACATTTTACTGGTATACTGTCAAATTGCTGGTTCTCTGAAACTTGACATGAAAAGCCTGTTTAAGGATTATGTCTGTAATTCAGTTTGGTCAAAGATTCTGTTAAGGTGGGGAAAAATAGGAATTCCAGGTAGCTGACATAATACAGTTAAGCATAAAAACCTCTGCTATCTATGGTTGTGTTCTTAAATGTGCTAACAGTTGTTTCTTTTAAAGTAATTTCTTTTTTTGTGTGTTCGTCCAATTTTACTGTTGCTCTTGCATCCTTCTGTCATTCTGATTTAGTTTCTAAAGGTAATACCCTATATGTTTCTGTTTTCAGTCAATCAGTGTGTCAATCAGAAATAAAAAAAAATCACGCTTTTTTGACAGTGCTTTATTTTCTGATCAGTCTTCAAGCTTTTGTTTTGTATATTGTTGTTAAATCTTGAAATTTTTATGCTGATAAAATTTTGGGTAAATCTTAACGATGCCACATGATGCACATCTAAGGCGTATAGGAGAAAATATCTTACAGATGTTTATTAGATGTATGTACCACTAAAGTAGATAACTGTCATTCAAACAATAGCTAAGTTTATAAATGATTGCCATCTGTCTTAGGAGGCGATCATGTGAAATAGCTTTATATGGAAGAAAATACTAAAATTGCCACATTCAGATATTTGAAGGGGGAGTGCGTGTCTTATTGCTGATTAGTATTGCCTTCCTGAAATTAACTACATTTTCTTATCACTGGTTTGGTAAACCTTCAAAATACTGCTTTGAACTCCAGTGAAATATTTAGAAAGTAGTAGTAGGACCATTTGCAGTGACTTGTCCAAGTTCAATAACAGTTTCTTCAGTGCTTTAAAAGAACATTTTTCCAGTGTTTTAGTGAGTAAAAACTTGGTGATGCCTTGTGGAAAACTATGTATCTTACGTTAGCATGGAACTCTTGATTACTTTAATAATTCTAAAAATTATGATAAATGACAGTTTCGCTTGTAAAATCCAATAATAGTCGGAGATATCTGGTCTAGTTAGTTTGTCATTCTAGGAACTTCTTGTTGATAAACTGTCTTAGAATCTTAAATAGTGTCCAAGGGTGTATATTTGAGGCAGCATAACCAGTAAATTGCAGTTGCCGTGATATAACAGCTTCTCCAATTTGTTCTTATTTTCTCTTTCTGAAAATAATCCTCTGATTGTTGGGCAATAACTTGGGCAGAAAAAAGAAGTAGGTAAAAAACCACCTTATTGGCTCTGGTGCTGTCCTCTGGTCCTTTCCCAGCTTCTGCATAAACAACTTGAGTGGCAAAATGAGGGTTGTGTACTCCATCAGAAAGGCGCAGGTGGTTCTTCCTGATGGGAGGAACTGAATTGTGAAGGCCAGCAGCTCTACCAGTTTCCTTCTGCTGATACAGAACGAGACCAGCAGTTGTTTCGCTTGCAAGTCCAAAAGGTGGTGCTTGCCAGAATGAAGTGCCCAGCAGTAATGCTGGTGCTCTGCTCTGAGCTGGAATGGGAAGTCCTTGTGATAAAACTGATACATCATTGGAAACGTTTGTTTGGCACAAACAGCAGCAGGTGCTGTGTTTCCAAGTGTTACACACATATGCTGTACTCCCCAGCATCACTGAAGCGGTTTCCCTTTGAAGATATATCCATGTGCTATTTTGGCATGTCATTCCCATTGCATGGCCTTTAATAACTTCCTATACTTTTCGTGAAAAGATTTGCGTAAAGATCTGACTTAAATCTATCTTCGTTAAATACTCCCTTTACCTATTTTTGTGGAGTCCTTGTGTCATGGTTTTTAAAGAATTAATGGAACTTCTACTTTAGTTTGAACTTCTTCCATTAACTTTCCATAAAGATGTGACAAAAGAGAGGAGAAATGAAAGCTTTTCTTACTGTATTGCCCTTTGGAAGAATAAATTACAACTCTAATATGAAACTGAAGTTTAAGGTGAGGTTTTCAAAGTGGAAGTCTAGTGTAAAGAGTCCTTCCCAGCCATCTTCCTGACTTCTGCCTTCGCTGCTGAAGCAAAACAGCCCACCCGGTTCAGATGGCTGTGCTCGTGTCTGGAAAGGAGGGAATGGTTAAGAACCTCACCTGATCATTTGAGAAATATGTTGAATCACTTGGAGTCCAGCAGATATTCCCACCAGACCAAGTTGTCCTTGTGCTTGAAAAGGGAACCCTCCTAGACGCATTAGGAATGTCTTCAGTTTGAGTGCTAGTAATTCCCTCTGCCTGTTGGAACGATGCTTTCTTGTTTGAGATTTGTACAGAGCCTCAAGGAGTTGAATATGCTTTACAGTTGTTAAGAGGTACAAAGCTTCAGGTAGACCCAAGCTGTGGCAGAGATCTAGAAATAAAATTTTATGCTAAATGAGTTAACAATATTGACAACAATGTGCTATTTTGACGTGCTAGAAGTCAAGCTCTGTCCATGAGGTTTTTAGCCAAGGTTTCTGTAGGCTGATGCGGTGTATGCTACAGTCAGCTGTGTAAGTAAGGTAAATTTTTAGTGTAAGTATAGTCTTGATGTCTTGGTGTAGGCTACAGAGAGTGGGCCTTTGGTTAGCAATGACAGGGGAAGCATTTTTGGCTGTCACTAAGGGCAGAATCCTGGTGACTGAATTGTTTAAACTGTTGAATGCTTTATGGGAACTTCAGTCCTTCAAGACATATTTGCCTTTCTGCTTACAAATTTGCTGCATGTGACAGTTCACATTTTAGTAGAAGCTTATGCATTAAATCTGGTCTTTCTGTTTGCTGGATTTAAAAAGTGGAATCTGGGCAGAGTATCTTAATGAACCACAGGCAGGGTGGATTAAATTGCTTCTCTTTTTTGCTTTTTTTTTTTCCCCTTACATTTTTCTAGAGTAGTGCAGGGGATAGTATAACTAATACGTGGACAATATTATTTGAAGTGGGAAAATAGGTGATATACCTCAACCTGTGATACATAGTCAGTTACCTCTTTGGAGTGTGACTTGACACAAAGCAATCGGTGGCTGAGTGAGCGTAATATTATTTAATTTACCTACCTATTACAAGTTGCTAAAAACCTCTGTCCTGTTAGCTCTTTCCTCTGTCTCTGCCCACCACAGTGCTCCTTACTTATTTGCCTGGTCTAAATGTATGACGTCTGACCACTCATCACCCACCCTGTATCTGTCCTTTGGTGAAACTTGCTAATAAGTGTTTTCCTCTTCTCTGCCTTATTTAACAAATTTCAGTGAATGAAGTATGCTTAGGACCTCTATCTCTTTAGCAAAATTAGCTGAAATTGCCCTACTACTTTTGAAGTATTATTAGTAAGGTTTACACAATAAACTGTCTCTCTTTCTTTAGGAAACCAAACTTTGAAAGTTGATTTTTAAAAGGATTTGATTGTTCAAAGTTTCCTACAAGATCTTTTGAAGTTCTTGCAAAACGAAAGTACTTGTTTGTATTAGCAACTGGTTTGTTTTTAAAAATATGCTTTGTGTTTGATATCATACGTGGATGTACTATATCTAGCAAATAATATTTTAGAGAGCAAGTAGTATTTTTAGAATCAACATATCAAAAGGATTAACTTTTCAGTAAATTTTTGCATATTGTTTTCCTTCTCAGAGACTAATGCTCCATTTGGGCATGGTTCTTCTGGCTGCATTTGTGCTTAGCTTTCTCCTGTATTAGGTTACAGAACTGTACTGGACATATCCAGAAATCTGTGATAGACAGGTGCAAATTGCAAGTTAGCACTGAACTACATCACTGATTGTGCCTAGTCAGTAATATGAAATGTTCCGGTCTACTGAAAATATACTCAGCTGAGATTTGCTGAAATGCAAAGGTGAAGAAATTTGAAAATGTTAGTGGGAAATCAGCATCATTTTCTGGCTGATGAGGTGCATTGCTGCCTTTCTCATCAGGACAGGCACATTGCTGTGAAAAATGCTGTACAAACATATTTCAAGGGAAGGATTATTTGGATGGTTTATGGTCTTCCAAGAAAATACAGATCAAAAGCTAAGACAACATAAGAATGCTGTACAGGGAGTTCTTCCTTGTAGTCTTTACAACAGCTACTATAATTGGACCCAATTTGGAGCTAGGTGTTTGGTCATTTCTGTAATTAAATATTAAGCTTACCTTTGGAAAAACTTTTCTGATTTCAAGTGTAAAGTTTTTTTTCTTGTTTTAACGTGAAAAATATTGAAACAATTAAGTGTAACTTCTGTGTTTGGAGTCAACACATCAGTTGTATAAATCATGCTGAGGGAGATTATTAGTCTCTAGTCTTTCATTGTGTGAGTTCAGTTTGCTCTGTAGAGCAAGTTTTACCCTTTCTCCCCCCTTCCAAGTAATTTGTTTCTTTAGCTCTCTTTCTTTTAGAATTCTTCTCAATGTCCAACATCTGTTTTTCTGTCCTGTTTCCTAACATGTTTTGTTTTCCCATCTTTTGAACTGACACGTTTTCAGGCTGTTGTATATCCCTGGTGTAGTGTTGTTCCTGCTACACAGGAAAAAAAAAAAATGGGTGTCTGTGTTCACCTCCAGGCTGGCTTTTAGCTGAAGTTCTCAAAGGGGTATGATAACCCCTTGTGGCACCCAGGACTTCAGTGTCCTCATTGTAAATAAGAAGTGTGGTGGTCACGGAAAAGTCATAGGAGATTTTAATGCACACGCACAAAAAATCTTATTTCTTTATAGAACAAATGTTGTGAACTGGCAAAGTTCAGTCTGATTGTGAAGGTGATCCTCTGATCCTAGTAAGGTCATGAAATAACATTAATGAAGGCCCTAGGAAGTGGCAGAAGATGTTGAAAGAACAGTAAAGGCAAGACGTGAGGCTGGGTGCTAGGTCATGCAAAGCCTTGGGGACTACACGATGCCAGTGTTGTGTAACTATGAGAATGTTTCTCCAGTTTTTAGCTATTAGAGGACCAGTTCACTGCACTTGTGGGAGGCTTCCTGGGTTATAACTATTCTCGCATTAGCTGAATATGTATGGAACATACGTATTTCGCGTAGGTAAGAAATACAGCCTATATGGGAGTATCTTAGTGTCATGCATAGGTAGCTTTTGTCATCATATGTGCAATACCACTTGCTTGTTTTATTTAAAATAGCTTTATGTAGTACATCCTGCTTCAGTGGTACCTTGATTTGACCTCAGAAAGTACTGGGTGGAATGAAAGTAGCATGTAGCCGGCAGGTTCTGCCCTTGCAGAATATAGATTGAATTCCTAGGACTGCAGTAATGGTGTCATTTGAGTTATCGTACTTCTTTTAAAACTACTTTTAGCTTGAAAGATGGAAATACCCCATAGGTAAAAGTAAACAAACAAATAAACCAGGAACTGCAAGTATTTGTTTTAAGTATTACATTCTAGAAGGCTATGAGGAGCACGTCTGCTTCATCTTGTTTTGTGTCTCTTTTTTACTGTGAGAAATGATAGAGCAGCATCCGGAAAGAAATACAGAGGGGATATCTTTTTCCACACTCTGGTCCTGTTTTTTACAATGTCTTCACCAGCAATTCCTGTCCTTCCTTTGTCCCTTCCTAAAACAAAATCAGTGTGTATATATTTGAAAAATGTATGTTCAGATTTCCAAAATAAATTTTGAGAGTTAAATTGGAAATGGGCAATGGGCAATTGATATTTATTTTAATTTCAATTTAAAAATGATTCAGATCTAACTTGCATAAAATATACTTTTTTTTTTTACAGAGACGTGGAGCAATTTCCTATGACAGCTCTGATCAGACTGCGTTGTACATTCGTATGCTAGGTAAGCATACCAGTTTCTACATTGCAAAGTTCGAGCATTTATGATTGATTTAAAATAATTATTTTCTTATATTTGAGTGATGAGTTCTTAAACTTACTGTTCCCTTTCTCCTGGATAATACTCTGGTTAGATTCTTTAGAAGAGTTTGGGTTCTTCTCTGTTGACTTGGGTTTTTTGGCTGTCTGCCTTTTTTCTTTTTTTTTTTTTTTTTTCTTTAATCATTAATCATTGTGTCAGATGTTTTCCTCCTATATTAAAAAAAAAAAAAGAAAAAAGTCTTATAATTAACGTAACATACTTGGTAGAAGTTAAGTTTTCCAAGTGACTCATGATTGATCTTTATTTCTGTGATGGAATTTATCACCTCTGCATGGTATCCTTCTGGTTAAAACTGTAGCTGAAAGAACATTTGTGTGAGAGTTACCACACGCTTTTAAAAACTTCAATACTGAGACTATGAAATGTTCAAGGTGTTCTTAAAATAATGATGTGATTTTAAACAATACTTCTCTTATTAGTCCTAGAAGATGACTAGAGAAGCGAAAGGATACATGAAAGAGCCAGTAGTTTAGTCAACTTACTGAAGAATGTTTTCTGGAGTAGTAACTAGATGAAGGGTAAAGCTGAATTAAAATGAAATAACTGTACTGGGAAGGGCAAGCGTCTGGGGGAGACCCTCTGTGATAGTGGGTGCATGGAAGGAGGAGTTCAGGTCAGTCAGTGAGAGGAGAAAGATGCAAAGCTCTTGCAGATCTGGCTGCCGAATTCGATACTTCCCGCACCTCTTCTGGAGGCTGCTGGTGGTGCAGATGGCATGGGGACTGTGCATATACTCTAAGTCTGTTTCACTGCAAAATTATGCCACTTAATTTAAGCCATCTTGAGCTTTGATTTTGTGTCGAAATGGACTATGAATGCTTGCATGTCGTCTCACACGGCTCAATGAACATCAACAGCTAGCGATTATAAATTCTTAACCAGCTCCAACTAAATCAGCCAGAACATGTCTTTTTATGCCCTGAGTCTTTTCAATTTAGTTATATATTGTACATATTAAAGTCCCTGGAATTTCATAATTCATGCGTTGTCTATGAATTTAAAGTGTAAACTATATGCATCTTTACACGTGTGTATATATATGAATTTATAGTCATAACCTACGTTTGTAGGCATACATGTGCGTGTGTATATATAAATGTAATTTTGACTCAGCATCTTTTCATTTTTGTTTTTCAATTATGTTGGGTTTTTTTAAGTTTGAAGTTGTTAATACTCTAGCACTGACTGTCTACTGAAGGGTTTTTGATAAGAGAATATAATTACTTTGGAGATTTCTTAAGGGAGGCTGGAAGATGCTGATTTCTAAACGTTTATCGAAAAAGCTGCTGTGTTGTTTTTGTTGTTGGAAATAGGTTTATTTAACTTTCAAAAGTTGAAATAACTTTTTAACTTTCAATCAGCCTTTTTGCAGGATGAACACTAGAATTCTTCAAAATGTGATTTTTCTGCTCTAGTCATAAGAAAGTGAATTCAGGCCTAAGGTAGCTTCGTTTCCTTGATTTTGTGAAATTTTTTTTTAAACTAAATTTGTTTTGTACATTTTTTTTTTTCTGTTTCAAAATCCTGAAAAGTGAGTACTTTTAATTCCACTACAGGGGAAATATGTATTAATTCATAGGCTTGAATTAAAGGTACTGTAAACATATGTCTATGTGTTTATGTTTTTAAAAATAATCTACTAGTGATAAAAGCCCAGCTTGTTAGAAAATAATTCTTAATTTCTGCGAATAATCTGATTTCTTTTGCTACTTTGGAGGTTTAAGTGTACCATGATGTAGTTAGGCCCATCATTTCTGCAGAAGGGTTTGTGATAATGCTCAAGTAAATCTAGAGGAAAGCAAAGCACAGCTTCCTGTCGGTCTTGGTATATACACCTGAACTGAGGCAAAAATCTGATTTGTTTTGAAATCTTTCTTTGACTATGCTCATAGGCAGAACTAGAATATATTCGGAACATGATGTTAAGTAAACGAAATTTTCACTTGTTCTCTCATTGGAATTAATTATTAGATTTTGTGATTGGTGCTTGTTATGAATAGAATAACTCTTGCTGGCATTTGTTGCTGTTCAGTGATGCTAGCTGTTCACAGGCAGAAAGTCTTTTAAAGGATTGACCTCTTCTAACTTTGGCTGGGGCGAGGAGGGTACCAACAAAAAAACAAACAAAGAATTGCTCATTGGATGTTTGAATCAGTATGCTAAATTTGTATTACTTTCTCACTTGGTGATGACTTCTTTTTTCCCCCAACTATTACGTACGCTATACGGTACAAGTTAGCAACTATTTACAGATTCATTTCTGTTGTATTCATAAATGGACCGTAAAAAAGACCAGCCTGAAAGCTGAACAGTTGGAAGCATCGGTATGTAGAAACATTCTTACCAGCGTATATTCAAGAATGAATATATTCAATTAGCATTTTTTGCAAGAAATGTGAAGTATTGCACTTCCCATACAGTATTATGAGAGTTTTGGTTTTTTGATTTATCTTGGTACATTTTAGCAGAGTGAGCTGTAAGGAATCCTCAGCTGTAACTTAATGGGAAGTTAGGCACAGTCATGAGACATTTTGCCTTTTACTTGTTTGGTTATTATTCCAAACTGACTATATCTACTAACAAAATGTACCTCAGTAAGGTGTTTATTTTAGCAGACCAAAAATATAAAGCC
The DNA here is from genome assembly GCF_964199755.1 of Larus michahellis. Taxonomy (NCBI): domain Eukaryota; kingdom Metazoa; phylum Chordata; class Aves; order Charadriiformes; family Laridae; genus Larus; species Larus michahellis. The sequence continues at coordinate 131,371,457 of NC_133897.1, read as the reverse complement.
AAGGGTATCTCGACACCTCCCTCTGCCTCTGTTTGGTTGTGCTGGCCATAGAGTTGTTTCCTTTAATGTTTTCAGGCTGTTCGAGTGGGAATCTAATAAAAATTCATTTGCAGTGAGTAAATAGAAATTCCTGTGGTATAGCAGTGTTTCCAGGTGCAATTTAAAAGATCAAATTTTAGGGGTACACAAAATAACTAACTCTTAGCTCTCTTCATCAGTGTCGATATAAACAAACAGCGTTGACTCTAATGACTCATCTGTCATACCCCATTCCCAAAATATACACTAAGCCACTCCCGAGTGGCTTATTTACTATTTTAAAATACAGATACAGATGCAGCATTGTAGAATTTTTCTTTTAAGACCTTAGAAGGGCTAATGTATCTGCATCACCTCAGTCAGCTACTTCTCTTGGCAAGTATGAGGAATTCTCAAAATTTCTTGTAAGTGCTTCTGTGTAATCTTGATTCTTGGTTTTTCTCTTTGCTTTTATGGTTTCTTTTTTCTTGTTGTTTTGCGTTGCCTGAAAGTTTTGCTACTGTGCATGGGGTGGAAAGAATGGGGCACTGACTGCTTGTGTGGGTGAGTAGGCACCTCTCAGCTACAGCTGGAGCATTTTACCCTCCTGTAGAGGTCTTGATCACTTCAAATAGGAAGGAGCAAAGGCAAGCTACAGTGCAATGCAGGTACACGCTCTTCTCCGGTAGCAGTTACGTTCTATTCCTTTTGCTTTAATTCTGGCGTATTTGGCTGACCTGTCATCTGTTTCTCCAACGAATACAATAGGAGGTTTAATCTATGAAGCTAGTAATTCTTTCTGGAAATCCCGCTCTTCACAACTTCATGACTTGGGTGGTTTACCTTGAGGTGGCTGTTGTAATTTCTGCTCCCAGCTGTCCTCCATGATCTCTGAGATTTCTGCCCCTGCTCCAGAAGGCCTCAGCTCCCCAAGCAGCTGCTGCATTGTTACTGTGCCACACTGGAGTGTTAGGGTAGCACGAAGTTATGTGCTGTGTAACCCTAACACACAGGGATGTCAGCTATGGCATTTCAGCTGCCTCGTAAGTATCAGAGCTGTCCTTGCGGTGTGAGCAGGAATCTGAGAGAGGGGTAGGAGCTATGTCTCAAGGTAAGTTTTGTTACAGCCCTGATTCCTTTTTAGTTGTAGCTGCAAACCTTCCTCTTGCATTCCTCCTTCTGCTATTTACTCAGTTTTCAGTTGAGTTTCTGCCTGTATGGCCTTTGTCTTAAAAAATGCAAGCAGTTCTGGTCACCTGGAACTATTCTGGAAGAAAATCTAGTTAAATACTCAGCCAACAGATATTTTGCCATGTTTGTGCACAAAATCAGATTTTGAAAGGAAGGCTTCACATTTTTAAAATCTTTCTCTTGATTCTTTGGATTCACAGAAACTCAAAGAGGGGAAAAAAAAAAATTGTTCCTGGAAGTCCCCTGGATGCTGGACTTGAATGTGTTCCCCTAAGGAAACAGAGGAGTCTCTTCAGAGTGGCTAAAGTGGCCAAAGAAGAGACACTTAAGATGAAAATTGTCAGCTTGCTACCACTTCTGCCCCCCCCCAAGAAAATTTACCTATAAGCAAATGGTGCGATCTGATGGTTTCAAAAGATTTTTCTAGCCACTTTGATATTTTTTTTAAAGGCCTAAATAAACAAAAGCTATTAATAAGTTCTTTTGGTTTAGGTATTGAATTTTAATTATCTTTAAGCTACTGTAAAAACGATTGGCTCTGAGGTTGCTGTTTGAAGGAATTTTGTAACAGTGTCCTTTTGTCTTAGAAAAATAATCTTAAATCTGAAATGTCTTGTGCATTTACCTGTGATGATAAACATGGCTCTTCCTTAAAATTAAATTCTGTATTGTTGTAGAGCCACAGGGTTACAAAAAATTTGTGCAGAATTTTCCAGGCATACCGATGGGAATGTGTTGTGTTGTGTGTGAGCATAACGTAACGATGGTCCAGTATTTCTGGATGTTTTGGGACCAACTATACATACGTGGTAGAGATTAATCTCACTGTGCTAACAGCACATCATTTCATAATGTGCTAAAATGCAGCCAGTTCGATGCAATTACTTTTTATGCTTCTGTACATGTAGAAGTTTCAAATGGATGTATGGTATCTTCAGATTCCGCTTCTACCAGTTTTTCCAAGCACACCTGTCTGAAATCTTGAAAAATGCAGTATTTCTATACAATGACAATGGAGACAGCTCTTCCGCCTTTGTTTTTTCCCAATAGGAATTTCTACTTTGTTTACTGTGATAAATTCCAGTCCTGTAGAAGTGAGATCTCTTTCCAGAATAAATTCAAATGTATTCTAAAATATTCATCCGTTGTTGAGATTCTGACTCGTAAAATACCCTCTGTTTCTACCACAATCAAGGAGAGAGAATTTTAACAACTATTTAATGAAAATATTTTGCTTTCTTTTCTGAGAATTTCTCATTTCATATGTATGCAAGTAAATACCCTCACTTTACTTTTATCTTATTACAGTTGCCTCTTTAATAGTTTGCCATGTGGATTTTTAGTATATCATTTTGTCTTTTGGCTAACTATTCCTGTAAATATACATTTTAATAATTACTATTAAAAGCAATGTAGTTAGTTGTACTTCTACATTTCCCTTGTAGACACTTTTTCTTATTTTCCTACTCGAAATCCACAACACTGCGGGCATTTCAAGGGTAACAAGGATACTGTTATTCTATCTATGCTGTTAGACTAGGTACTAGTAAATAAAAAAGAAAAAGCAGAGAGAAAAGTTCTACATTTCATTTATCAGATGAACCTGCTTGTTTTGTTGTTTGCAGAATTTCATGTTAGTCTTCAGGTATTTTTCTGTGAACTTTCCCTGTTCTTGACACTTCAAACAAGTAAATTGTTCACCAAAACCTAGTTGCACACTGACTGAAACTGGTAATTCATGTTATGGTTGGTAAATTTTGCAAGTTGAGACTGCCTTGAAAACTAAATATAATTCATGAAAGTTATTATCACCTTTTCTGTAAAAAAAAAAAAAAAAAAAAAAAAAAAAAAATAAAATTCAACCAAAAAAAGTCTTTTATTTTTGTTTTAATTCAGCTGGTGAACTCATTCACACAGTTGTAGCTATGACGGATTTCCCAGATAAATATGAGTGAAAGGTAATGAAAGTTGCATTTTCCTCCGTGTAAACCGGTATTTTCATACACAGCTACTAATGCATTCACCTTCTGTTTTCCAAAATTTCCTCCCTTTTTCCTTTTTATTCACTTACTTTGTAATTAAAATTCACCAGTTGCTTGTGCCTAACAGAAGAGTTCTACAATTTGCTGCCTCTGTATTGCCTGGAGCAAGACAAGCCTCTTGCGCTCTGCTCAGATGAATGCTTGAACCTTTATAAGTAATATATTGTCAGTAGTCTGAAAAATAATATTTACAGGTAGTGATTGGGTTACTTTCCCTTGCATCTCTGTTAAGGTTTTCAGTTTAAAAAAACTAAAAGGAGTTGTAACTGAAAACGACAAGTATTTGGTGTGTTTTTACTGATAGGTAAAGTTCAGACTCAATGTCTGGGGAGCCCTGGGTCTGCTTATCTTTTTGTGGTCCTTCCAGTGTGCCTCACAAGATAATATTCACATGAATTGTGTTGCTATAGATATGTGTCTTTAGATATGTATCTCCAGAAAGATACCTACTAAGTATTAAAAGTACATTACTGAAGTTTTAGTCAGTATCTTTAGCTATTTTCTGACTTAAGTTGCCTGCTTCAGCATTACAAATGAGCAGATTGGAGAAGAAAAGGGAAGAGCACTCAGGAAGTTAGGATACTATCAGTTGCTGGAAACTAAATAGCTACATTTTTATTTTGTTCTTATAAAATCAGTCTTAGTTCTTTGTGTTAAATACTTAGTTTGGATTCATACGAAAAAATCACTGTGTTTGAGAAAAGGAGAATACTGCACTTGAAGTATTTTCAAAATTAGAAACCAGAACATTTTCACATCTTGAATTTCATTTTTTTTTTTTTTACGACTTGAGGAGGGAAACATTATTGCATTTGATCCTCAAAGGTTTGCCCAAATTTGTGATTGCGAAAGGATTTTAAGTGAAAGCTTTTAATCCAGGTGAACTACTTACATTAATGCATACAATTACCTAACAAAAGAATACTGATCAGCTTTCAGTTGGTAAAATGCATAAGTAGAAATCAACTAGCATGCTAAAAGATTCAGACTGAAGCTAATTGCAGTGCAAAATAGTTTGATAAAATTTTAATACTGAGTTTTGGTATTTTAATAGGCTCTTGTGTAATATTCAAACAGCTGAGCACAAGTAAGTAAATGCTAGTGGGAAAATATTCTATTATGTAATATAAACCTGTATTGTAACTAGCTTATTTGCTAAAAGCTACCATTTCTAGAAGCTGAATCTTTTTGTACTGTACAAAATGTTACTGTTCTATGTGTGTTACTGAGGAACAAATCAACCTTTAATGTTGTTTCCTGTCATATTAAGGTGCATTTTTTTACCATACTGGTGTAGCAAGCTGTTCCTAATTTCATCTGAATGCTTTATCACATGCTTCTGGCAACGTATGCTTAGGCAGGAGAGATTTTGACAAGAAAGCATGCAATTGCATGTTTAACAAGTCTTCAAACTTTGTTTTGAATTTCACCTTTAAAAACAAAAAGCATTGAAATAGGCCTCTTGTTTGAATAACCCTCCTCCTTTAAGTACCTGAATCTTTACCCCTCCAGGCTATGTTCATTTGCATTTTATCTCTGCCACTCTTCCACACTTTTATTTCACTCTTGACCCTGTTTCTAGGAGATGTGCGAGTAAGAAGTCGGGCAGGATTTGAAACAGAGAGAAGAGGTTCTCATCCATACATTGATTTCCGTATTTTTCACTGTAAGTATTTAAAAGCAGATAAATGACAAATAAACAAAGGCTTCCAGTAATTTTAACTACCGAGCCTCTAGAAATAAAGTTAGCAGCTTACATAGCAAGACCATTTTTTTATATTTCTTAGGAAAATCTTTTGTGCTACTTTATTACCAAAAATAAGAGGAAAAATCTCACTGCTAATTTTTATTTCTTTAACCTCAGTTTAAACTCATTGAATTTAGACCTGCATCCCTATGGAAATGAAGACTATCTTATATACAGCTGCTGATGTGTGTGCTGAGGTCTTACTTGGCAGACACAATCAGTTGAGAAGAATGCTTTTATAAAGTAACAGAAGGGCCTGGTCCGGGATGATGTTTGAAGAGAATGACAGTAGATGTCAATATTCCTGACCTGATCATAATCAAGTAACATTACACATACTCAAACACACAGCTAGGACTTAAATTTTTTGGACCTAGGCAAATCCTAAATGAAAATTAATGTGTTACAAGAAAACAGCATACTAAATTTTCTTTGATTGTGTTTTAGGAAACATTTTTTCTCAAAAGTGTTACACACAGAATATTTTTTGATAATTTCAGTTTTTTTCTCTACATCTATATTGTTATAACTAAATATGTCAGTAGCTGTTGTAATATAAAAGCTTTAATAACCACCATACCAATATATGCAGCAAAAGTGCAGGGGATTTAAATCTTAATTAAATTACACCAATAATATTAATGTATTAAGTGTCATAAAGTATCTATACCAGCATTGTATCAGCACCGTTCCAAGTATTCTGAATGCAATGGAGAGATTTAGAAAAACTACTTTACGGTGACAAGTGTGGTTGATGTAATTATTTTATTAATAAAAATGAGTGGCAGAAACTGCTAATTCTGATCTTAACTGAAGTTACTCTTTTTAAAAATAGAGCGCTACTTAAATTTAAAACTCTTAGTTTCATTCAAAAGTTAGTATCATAGGTGAGAAAACAAAGTTTGAAGAGTATGCTATATTGATTTATTTTTTTTTTATTAAAGAGGGTAAGAATTCTGTCTCAAGTCCTGGTAATTCTATTGAGTATAATAAAAATTCTCTGTAGAAACAGCATGCGACTTATGAATTACATAAATATGTCTTTTTGTGTATGTATATATATATGTGGCATTTCGTGCTGGTACGGGCAAATACTAACAGAAATATTAAAAGAACTACCTGTTAAAAGGCAGTCATGTATGATATTATTGCTGTTGTCAAATTAACTGTATTTTCTGTGGTACTCATCATGCTGTTTCTTTCCATCCTGGTGATTGTGCATCAGGCAGATCATGACTAATCAGGAAAAAGATTTTCACACCCTTTCTTCTTGCCCCTACTTGTTCAGGCACAGGCACCAGCTTTTAGCAACATCAACTGTGGTGTCTGATGACAGCAAAGAATGTTGCTAGGAGGCCCAAAAAATTCCTTGGCTATAACTTCCCTCTCGAGTCAGCTGCTGTGGCAGTTTTCAGAGTTGCCATATTATATTGAGGTTATTTTTTATTTTTTTTTGCACTTCAGGACTGTGGCCTGTTACAGTGTTGCTCTTTGACATAAGACTCCTGCTACTTTGTGGAGTTTCTTTCAAAGTCAGTAAGGAATTCAACTGCGTCTCTCACGGTATCACTAGATTATCTATTCATTTACAGAATTTTTGGTTGTTTTTTTTAATCGGCAAAATGTTTTCTTTTTCTCTGCAATGCTAATTGAGTCACAGAATCACAGAATGGTAGGGGTTGGAAGGGACCTCTGGAGATCATCCAGTCCAACCCCCCTGCCAGAGCAGGGTCACCTACAGCAGGTTACACAGGAACGCATCCAGGCGGGTTTTGGATGTCTCCAAAGTTGGAGACTCCACCACCTCTCTGGGCAGCCTGTGCCAGTGCTCTGCCACCCTCAAAGTAAAGAAGTTCCTCCTTGTGTTTAGGTGGAACTTCCTATGTTCAAGTTTGTGCCCGTTACATTTTGTCCTGATCAGTGTTTCCTTAATTGTTTTCAGTTTTGTCCTGTCAGACTGTGGGTAGAGAGAAGTTTTGGTAATCAGGTTTAACCTCATTTTTGGGATATTCTCCGTGCCCTCCCCTGGTAAGTCCAGCAGGATTTTGCCACGTAAAGCTACACGGCTGAAAAATGTTCACCCATATGGGCAATAGATAGCATGTGAGAGGAGCTGGCTGAGCCAGCCGGCTCTTTGCTTGGGGCAAAAACTGGACTGAAAAGGGTCTCTTCTGCAGCTGAGGCAGGCTAAACCATCTCAATGTTGGCTTTTTTGTTTTGTTTTTTTTTCCTTCCCCCCCACAGCTGCATACTGAACATCAGTAATGCATGGATATGCTTCCTTCATGGTGTTTGTGAAGTTTGACCGTAACTTTCTCCTACTATCCACTGACTTTACTCTGTGGTTCTAAATATTTTGCAACGATCTTATCTGTCTTGCAGATGACTTAATATACTGGCTGTCATTCACAGTGTTGAAGCATTATTGCCGTTTCGTATTTTGCTCAGCTACTTTTTGTTGTTTAGCATTATTTTCTTTTTCTGTCCATGATGTTTTGTGAAGAAGTTGAATGTCTTTCAGCAAGTCCAGCTAATGATCAGCTGACCAGTTCTCTTTTCCAATATATTATTAACAGGCTTTTAACCTGATATTTTATTGGTAGGTTTGAAGAGTGTTGAATTTTAAAGGCATTACTTACCAAACAGTAGCTTCCTGAAAGTTTTTGTGTTATGTTGGGGTGTTTTTTAATAATCACTTCTGTTTTATAACATTGTTTTTACTTGCAACTTCAACTTGTGTTACCAAAGTGAAGTTTGTTAGCATTTAGTTCTTACGACCACTTCTGTTGCTTCATATGGATTATAAACTCAGTGTTGGCATCTTCATCCCAGAGTTCTGTAATTGGCACATGAATATTCAGTTTCTAAATTGGCTAGAAGCATTCTCAACAGTAGCTTCTTTATAGGAAATTAAATTTTAAAATGGGTGTTGGAAAAATATCTTTATTGCTGTTGCTAGAGATGGTGGTATGGGAGTCATATCTGAGGATTATTAAACGCTGCATTTGACTGATGATCAAACTAAGTTTGTTTGGTGGTAGTTTTCCTTCTATATTATCCATTATCCCAGAAGTTGCATTTTTAGAGCTAATCAAAGGAACTAGCCAGGAGGAATAGTTCAATAAACAGATTTTCATTTCAACAAGACTGCCTCCTGATGAATGGGGAAAGTCAGGACTGTATTCTTCATGTTGGTTGGTAGCTGGTTAACATTGGGACATCAATTAGAAGTTTTTCTGTTACCACGTTCTGATTATGTCTGTGTGGAACTACGGGTATAAAGTCAAGTTAGCAATTAAAACCACCATTTCTGGAGAGGAGAGAGCAGCTACGTAACTCTCTTCCTCAGAAGTAAATTTTCACCTTAAATATAATGGTCTGGTTTTGTTCAGTGGATGTGCATGTTTCACAGTTGCCCAGTAAATTGCATACACTTTACTATTTTATTGAGTTGAATATAGAGCACTGGATCTACTTTTCACTCCTCAGGTAACGAGGAGGCAGTTCGGCAGTTTGCTGTCTGACAACCCAGCACGTGCTGTTTGGTTTTCAGGGAAGTTATTGAAAAAGTGATTGCAGTGGTTATAACCACTCTTGCTCTCTGCTGGTTTACAAATAGACTACAGTTACCATGATTGCTCTTAAATTTTTTCGACATTACTCAAGACATCATAGATAGTAATTCAGTCTGCAGTATTGACAGACTATGTTGATAAAAGTGAGTGCAAAAAAAAAAAAATCTTTGATAGAAGAATTGGTAAGTGACAGTATAAAAATATTCCCTTTTTCAGAAATAGCAAACCAGCAATAAAACGTTTGGTTTTGACAACCTCTTGATAGCAAGAAAACAATGTCTATTGTTTTTTATACGTGTGTGTCTGTGCTTGTATATCTATGACACTTAAGAAACTTTAGTTATGTTTGTGAGGATTTTCTAGTGTGCACAAACAAAAGTATTTATACAGTGCCCCAAACACTCACTGTTTCACCTGGGGAAAAAACCTATAAATCATTGAATGTGCTCGGTGAGGTGTAAGTATGTTATAGTGAGGAAGTGAAGCCAAAATGAATAAAGTGAAGCTAAAGTGGATAATTAAAGTAACAGCAAAAATATTGGGACATGTCTTATGCAGATACAACTTTAACGCTTTCAAACTTCCTTGTTAGGAAAGGGTTGTTGGATACAGTCTGGAAGAACCAGATAAAAACTGAATACTTTAGTTTTTTTTTCTTCTTGCTTTTCCTGTTGTATTTGCACTAGAATAGATAAGATCTTGTCAGAAGGTTTTTAGAACTTTCTCCTGCCCCTCTAGTCTGAGCATGCTTCTACAGGGAGATGGTGATGTTGCCAGCATGTGTTTCTCTATTTTGTGTTTCATAGATAACCGAATATGTCACATCTGTGAATTAAAATATCTTAGAAAGAAAAAAGGGGTTTTTTTGAGTTAATCAGTATGTTTCTGTAAACATTTAGGCATGACTCAATTTTGAATCAAATGGATGCTTGCATACAGTACAGTGCTTCACATAGGAGAGAAAACAACGTGATGGGAACTTAAAACTTCATCAAGACTTCTCCTTAGTATGGGGCCTTTTTAGCAGGAAAGGAAAGAAAGGAAGTGTTTAGGTGACTCTTACAGGTGATGGATGGATCTAATTATCTTTCTTAAAAGTGCAAACACATGAAGAAATTCCAGAGTTTATTGTCGGTGTACAACTTTCAGACTGTTTCCTTGGAAATTGCAGTTCACAGAACATCTTATATGCTACTCTGAGATCTGGTAAAGATGTCAGCATCTACTGATTGCAATGTTAGTTTGAACTTTCTGTTTTTTTGCTCACAAATCATTGGAAAAGGTTTACCTTGCACAGTGAATTTAGACTTTCCTTGGGAGAGAGGCCAAGTCAAAGAAGTGAGAAGAGTTCAAACTGATTGCCTTAAACAATTTGTGAAATCTTTGTGTAACAGCACCTGATCATGCTTTTGACAATACTGTCTGGAGGTTGGTTAAGGGAGATTTCAGGCTAAAAGCTTCCAATTTGAGAATACAGGACAGATTTTTTTTTTTTTTGGCTATCCTGGATGGTTATTTTACCTACAATTTCTTGTTTTTAAGTTTCTGTAAAACAGCATGAGTGCTCTGGTATCTTGCACTGGTACAGCTCAGTGTTTTATTGTTGAGGTAAGTTTGGCCTTAGAAGAAGACACATCCACATTCTAGGTTGGGTTTTTTGTTTGTTTTGTTTTTGTTGTTTTTTTCTTTAGAACCTCTCCAATGTGTTTCTTCCAAGCAGTTTATTTTGAAAGGACGGGTTTTGTGTCTAGTTTGATGGTTTCTTTTTTTTTTTAAATACATTAGGGAATTACCATTTAATTCATACTGAAGTAGTTTTAATCCCTGTGCTTTGAGTGATTTCTCTCAAATTAGCTCCGCTTGGATCAGAAGTGTTTTCTATCTCTTCCAACCTAAATTATTCCACTATTCTGTGGCACTATAGTTTGCTAAGGCAGTATTTCATTCTGTAAGATCCTTCAGGAAAGGAGTTCTCTTTGGTGGTGGTGATGCCTAGCAGTTGTCCTCCATGAGGATCTGTTGGAAATGGCTAGAGTTTTTACTAGAGTTGTGGTACTACTAGAGTTTCTTGAAATCTAACAAATTTTTCTGACTCCAGTCAGTCAGAAGACATTTGCAAAGTTTATTTAACTAATCCTTAACTCACAGCATATTTTCCAGTAATCACTATTATTTGGAAAAAAAAAAGTATGACTGTGTGTATAAATACATACATATATGATACATTAAAAACAAAACAGTCTGGCTTAATTTTTTTCTTTTAAGCAGAAGGGGGAGTATAGTGCCTTACAATGATGCTAAGCAGGGCTTCAGAGAGGTTCCAAGGAAGACAGGAGGTATAATAAGGTAATTTAGACACCTGTAGTTTTTACATGTAACTTCAAAATCCTTGCTAAAATTATATTTTCCAAACAAAATCATAGTTTTATATAAGGCTTAAGTACCGAATCTCTTAAAAGTACTTTAAAATAAATGCAAGTCATGAGCAGAAAACTTTATGAAGAGCTAAATAACAGGAATTACTTTTTTTTTTTAAATGGGCATGAATCTAATATAATGTGTTTCTTAATAGTTCGATGGGAATAGATGTGAAATTAGAATGCTTGTGGGTCCCTCTAGTGGTGTGAAATGCTAGATAATACTTTCAAATTATTCATAAGTAGAAAATTATTTGTATCCTAGAAGGCCTTAGAAATATGGTTATAGTTGGCATATGAAATTGAATATTTCTTTCAAATGTATATATTTACAGGTAGTGGACACTTCCAGATAATTATGTCAGGCTTGGTGATAGTATCTGCCATGTAAAAAGTGATAAATGTGTAGTTTGGTTTAACATGAAAAAATTGTGAAAGATTAATTCCATGAAAAGAAGAGATTTCCTTGAATTTTTTAGGAAAAAACCTCCTCTGGTGGACCTACACACCTCAAACTTCAGGTTTCACGCTCAAATGTGAGAAAGATCCATCCTCTCAAATACATTTATATATTTTTTTAATTTTTTTTTTTAAATTCCTTTTTCTGTTAGTGGCAGGGATACCAGAGATCCTCAGTTAAGCTCTTTCTGTTGGTTATAGCAAAATTCAATTATTTTTATCATGGATAATTTCCTATTTACCTGTTGGACTGTAACAGGGGGAAGAAATGGAGATACAGTTCTTACGCTGGATAAGCCCTGTTTCGTCCAGGACCCCATCAGAAGCTGTGGGTCTTTATCTTTGCATTAAAAGAAAGTTGAAGCATTTTGTTAGGATTTAAGGTTTCTATTAATAAAAACTTAAGCCAAACCATAATTAAGTTTTCATTCCTCCTTTTGTTGTCCGTCCTTACTACATGAAAGATTCAAAAATTCTGATACTAAATATATTGGTATATTATGATTTTGTGATTGTCACTTTTCATTTCCCTACTTATTTTGTATTTTTATTTCAGCAAGAGAAAAATAAATATTTAATATCTCTGTCAAATGTGGTAAAATTATTTTTTTTTTAGACTTTCAAGAAGTACGACACAAGACTGGGAGTGGGAAGAGATTAAAATAAATGTCTTGGAATTTAGATGAAATCTGTTGCATGAAGACAACTTGCATTATTTCATTTTCTTGCTGTGTATGCTTGTCATTAGCAAAAGAACTGATAGTAAATAGAATTACTCCTTTTTTGCCTTTATTTTAGAGAAAGGCATTTTTTATTATACCAGCATCTCGCTTAAGTTGCTTAGAAAAAATAATCATTTTAATTAAAAAAATGAAGTAAAAAATACTTTGGGTGATGTTCTAACTTCAAGTAGGGCATGAAGAGTTGAGAAGGGAAGAACAATGTCATAGGTGAGCTGCTGCTGTCTAAGACCTACAGTTTCAGTCTTCTGGTTCCTTGCATTGAAGACACTTCTGAGTGAATGCTGTAGTTTGCTTCCTAACGTGCCCAACAGCCTGACGTTGCTTTCGTTCCATTTCGGTTCTCAAGACTGTAAATGTCATATACATTTACTTATTTTCTCATTCTAATTTGTCCTTAAGCTGTCCTTATCTCTTAAGAGCAAATGGTCACTGTTGGATATTAGAAAGGCATTTAGCACGCGTTTTGAAATGAAATGAAGGACGTTTTGGCTTGAAGGAGGGATGTTTGTGCAGCATGCTTTTTCTTGAGCAAATGTAACGCACTCTTCACCTTCTTCTTTCCATTACAGATACATTATTGAACCTTGCTTTGCTAGGGTCTCAGAAATTAGCATCTCGTTTCGTGACTCACGATAGAAGAGAGTAGGCTGGCATTCTCCTATTAATCACGCATATAAAGGGAATGAGTTTTCTGCTTGTGCCAGGAGGGAAATACCAAGTTGCCATTGCACAACTGTATTGTTCAGTTTACCAGTCCTTCCCATTAACTTGTCTTTGGTGATCTGCCAGAACACAAGGTGGTTGATTTTTGCATCCTTCATAATAATTTATCAGTGAGGAAAAGGAAACTGCAAGCATGGATGCTATCAGTGTCCCTGCAGCTTAAGAACCTAGCTGTTCTTCCCCACCCCCGAAAGCTAGCTATTTTCTTTTTCAGCCTCCCCTTTAAACTAATTACCTGTCAAACCTCCACATCTGACTCACCTATTCTGAATTGTCCCATAGCAAATGTTTAGCTGTTGAAGAGAGAGTACTTTGGATTGGTGTAGTCTCCCTGAATTACGTGTTCTGGAACTGCAGAGGGCTAGGAGGGCCCAAAGTCTCTTTTCTCGTTTGGAAGTTATTCTAATCATTGCAGATCTAAATGATAGGACGTGTGGTCAAGCTGTTACTACCTAACTTGGGCTATGTATGTGGAATAAATAGTAGTTCAAAGGCCAGGGCAAAGCCCTGTGCCTGGGGAGGAACAACCCCAGGCACCAGCACAGGCTGGCTTGGCTGAGAAGGATCTGCAGGTCCTGGTGGACACCAGGTTGACCATGAACCGAGCCATGTGCCCTTGTGGCAAAGGCGGCTAACAGTATTCTGGACAACTGGTATCTTAGGCTGCATTATAGGAGTGTTGCCGGGAGGTGGAGGGAGGTGATCCCTCCCTCCCTTTGTTCTGTGCTGGTGAGGTCACACATGGAGTGCTGTGTCCAGGTCTGGGCTCCGCAGTACGCAAGAGAGATGTACATGCTGAAGCGTGTAACAAAAGGTCAGGAAGATGATTAAGGTGCTGGTGAGGAAAGGCTGAGAGACCCGGGACTGTCCAGCCTGGAGAAGGCTCAGGGGGATCTCATCAATGTATATAAATACCTGAAGGGAGGGTGCAAAATGGGCAGAGCCAGGCTCTTTTATGTGGTGCACAGTGACAGGACCAGAGGCAATGGGCACAAACTGAAACACGGGAGGTTCCCTCTGAACATCGGGAAACACTTTTCTACTGTAAGGGTGACCAAGCACTGGTCACCAAGTGCTGGTACAGTCAACAAGGAAGGTTCTGGAGTCTCCATCCTTGGAGATACTCTAAAGCTGTCTGGACATGGTCCTGGGCAAGCATGGTCTAGATGGCTCTGCTTGAGCAGAGGGGTTGGACCAGATGCCCTCTAGAGGTCCTTTCCCACCTCAGCTGTTCTGATTCTGTAATAGCAGGATTGTTGCCAGGAAAGCTGGAATGAAGTAGGCTTTGTTGTTAGTTTGAATTGCATCAGCTGGAGCAGTGCTCTTTTCTTTTTCTTTTTTTTTTTTTTTTTTATTTTTTTTAATAAGGGGGAGGAAAAACAGAATGGATGTGTAAGAGTAGTGGTTTACAAACTATACAAACTGATGATAATTTAGAGAGTTAAAAATTTTTTTTAGGATGAATGTCTCAGTAGCACATTGCAGAGAGTAACGACTGTTCAGCTTCACGGAAACCTGAGTAATTGATTTGCCTCTGTGCACATGCCATCATCAGAAAAAATACTGAAGCAAAAACACGTGCAGCCCCCTCCCAATGTCTTATGACCACAAATACAGGTTGAACACAGCCTATACTGTCAAAGTACCACATTTCTGTGTTCTGTTGTGCACTTTGCTGGCAAAGCTGCTGTTTTGCTTGTATTACCTACATCATACTGTTCTGTTAGAGATGAGCAGGTGGCAGCTGTGACAGTGAGACCTATTTGTAGCGTGACAACAAAATTAGGTTTTTGTTAACTATAGATCTGTAAAAGAGTACTTATGATCAAGAAAACTATCTGTACTTCCAGAAGAGTGCTGATTTCTCCTACTTAAATATTTTGTTTTACTGAGATTTAGTGAAGTTCTTTGATTTTGTATGTGCCTTTGTGGACATTTTAGATCATTTTATGACCTAAATATACCCATTTTATCTTATTTTATTTCAAACCTAATGACTTCTGTTCTGAAATTTGGATTTTAAGGGACTGGGTCAAGATTGAGGGGGGAAAAACTTCTTATCCAAAACCTACGCTCCGTTAACAGGAGCGGCTGTATTGCTCCTTGCGTCTTTCTTCTGCAGGCGGGCAGTGCTCACGCTGTAACCTCGCGTTAACAAATGTTGGTAGAAATACTGATAGAGTAATGCGGCATGACAGAACCTATTTATTTGCCTGCTGTACATGTGAATGTTGCATTATAAGCAACCTTTATCATACGTAGTACACCTCCTTACCTAACTGGGATATATAGAGAGAGACTTTATAAATATATATACATATGTACCAGTGTCTCCAGAGGAAGTGCACTTGGCCTTAATTAGAATAACATGAAGAAAGATATTTCATATGAGGTTGTCTGTGTTAGCCCTTTGAAACTGATGGGATCTTCACTATCTTGATGAAGTGTTTCAGGCATGTCTGAAAGAATATGCCAGTTTTGTCAGTGTAATCTCTGTTAGCGCAGGCCGTTGATGTAAAATGCTGCTGCATTTGATCAGGTATTGTATGTTGCTGCAACTGGCAGTTCTGTTCAGAGGTGTTTTATTAGTGTAGGTTGGAAATTAATATATTAATGAGTTAACTTAGAACAGAAAGCACGTTGGAACTTCTACAGGGAGAATAATTTATACGGATAAAGATTTATCTTGTGTAGAATTAAACTGCTTTCACTAGAAATCATTGAGGCTTTTAATTGAGGTTGTTAATAAGGCCACACCTTCCCCTCTACAATATTTTAGACTGACTTTAAGAACGATGATTGTAACTGCTTACTTCACCAATTTTTAATATGCTTTGTTCTTGGAAGGGCAAGAGGTCTATACTGCAAAATTGGGCTCATGTTAGTTTTGAGGGTCTGCGTTTTTGGAAAAGAGCATGTTTACATTGACTTACTTAATACCTTTTTTCTTTTTTCTTTTTTTTTATAAGTAATTTCAGGCAGTAATTTTCGGCAGAATTACTTTTCATAAGTAATTTCGGGCAGAATGAAGTCAAAATTATTGACTGACTGTTGGTTATGTAAAACTGCTGTTAGGGATACAGCTGAAAAGAAAGTAAAGGCTACATTTGACCTGAAATATTTCAGAATTAAAATACCTGGCCCGTTGCAAAGAAACTGTAGCTATGTGTAGTTTGATCTTCAGGTTTCTAAAACACTTCAGGCATATCAAGTGCAATTGAACATAAGCTAGCATCAGTCATTTGAATAGCTAAACCAGTTAACCTAATAAGAGTAGAGCAAAATATTTGGATTAATCTTTGAAAGCAGGCTACAACACTTTTCTGTAGTGTTTTCACCGTAGTGGGAAAGGGAATTACACATACTGTGAAAGGAAGTGGGGTACTTGTTTTGGCAAGGGAGAGGTTCTGTGCATAATTATCTGCAAAAGCACCAAAATCACTTGAGTGTGTTTAAAACTTCTCCAGTAAAGTTAGAAGAATTTCTGAGCTTTAAAATCTCTGTAAAACTTATGTCTGTGTGCTCAAAACCTACTTGTAAATCCTGTATCAACACACAATTACTGACATTCTCATGCTGGTGTATGTATCTTATCTGAATTGCTAGGCACACAGACTGGATGTGTATACATGAGAGCAGTTTTCCAAAAAGAACTTGTCTGGAATACTGTGTGTGTTTTTACACAATTTCCATAGTATTTCTGTCCTTTCAGTAAAAGAGTTCCTTAACAAGATAATGTTTTAAATATTTGTTTTTCTTTACAGGATGCTTACATAGAAAACTTTTTCTAAGCCATGGCTGTGTACTTTCTATTAATAAAAATCTCTGTGGCTGAAACATTTGATACACCAATAAAAAAAAATTGAAATGCCTTTGTTGTGCCGAAGTTCCCTGTATGGTCTCTTTTTTTTTTTGTAAAGGTTTATTAGAGAGAGTATTTATTTTCTTGTTTTTTGTAGCAAATTCTGAAATCGAGGTGTCTGTGTCTGCAAGAAATGTGAGAAGGTTGCTTAGTTTCCAGCGATACCTGAGATCTTCCCGTTTTTTCCGTGGTATCACTGTTCCAAATTCGTCAAACATTTTAGATGATGATTATAATGGACAAGCAAAGGTTGGTTGCTTGATTTTTATTTTTTTAAAAATGTTTGCTAGTATATAACTGTATCTTATGTTAAGAGATAGCGCATCCAAATACAAATTTTAAGCATGTATTTTTTTTATATACATGTGTGTTTGTGTGTATATATGTCTATATCTTAATAAAACCCAGCCAAAATTACCTGGTTTCTAACAAACTCCTTTACCTCTTGCAACTTTACCAAGATGATTTGTAGAGCGTATATGGCTAGCAGTTTTTTTTAATAACTAGTGAATGGAGGATGCAGTGTAATAACTGAAGAAAAAGTGAGGAAAGAAAAAAATGTAACTCTAGTTAAGAAATGTAATGGAACAATTTGGAGAACTGTTACACACACAACCCACCCAAACCCCCTTTCCTTTTTAGTCTAACCTCATTACTGAACATCTGGAAGGGTGACTACTTCTGAAAACTCAATAAAAGGCATAAATGGATTTATCAGAAGATTATTATGCCAAACTAACTTTTTCTTTGGTAGGCGATTCTTCCAGAAAAGAAAAGTGTGATGCCTCTAATAAACCCACGCCGCAGTAAAGCGTACCGGGGAGATGGGCAGTACTGAAAGAACAGTTAGTTGGATGAAGGGCTAGTGAACTGGGGACAGTGGATGGATAGAGCTGGAGGGGAATGAGCAGGCAAAGTTTACAGGTTATTGAAGATCTCACAGGCTGTGTCTTAATGATTGTGTGTAAAGTTTCTTGTTCGTAACCTTGACGCAGAAAAGGAGTATGCTGATAATGCAATGTATCCTTGTGGCACTTAATCGGGCTACAGTGTGGGAAGAACCTGATAACCTGGAGGATGGATTTTAAAAAAATTCTACATTTAATTAAACAGCAGAAAGATCATCTTAATGCTGTTTGTTTTTTTTCTGGTATCTGAGTTTTAGTGGCTAGTGGAGAAAAGCTAGAACGTAGTAGTAATTGGGTCGTGAAACAGCTCTACCAGCCTAATGAGAATAGGAGAAGGCAAGTATCTGTTGTAAAACGTGCTGGGCAGGTGTTTCTGATAGAGGTAGGGGAGGCAAGGACTGCGACTGCTCAACTCTGGTGAGGCCTTGAGTGCTGTTTGCTGTTCTTGTTCATCCGTGTTCCTGGGAGAAGAGTGCATGTGGAGCAGCTGTGAGGAAGTGCTGGTTCAGTGAGGTGGAAAGTCAGAAGCCAGTTTCTTAAGAAATTAAAAGCTTGGCTCATATGTCTAGTAAAGCATCTAGATGTTATTTCTCTTGTATAAGTAACAAGGGAAAGAGAAACTGAGGTGATGGACTACACGTAGATTAACTACGAGTTTATTGCAAAAATTAAAAGGGGAAGAAGTCTGAACACTGAGTTATTCTTTCATACTCTTTCTGGTTTTAACCTAATTGTTTTAAATTTTATTTTTTTTGAGAAATTGACTAAAGGATGAAGGGAAAATCTCAAGCCAGTACTGTCAAGACATTTCTTGTATTTCAGTTTTTCAATTTGTAACAAGTATTTTAAAGTTTTCCAGCTATCAGACAAATTTAATCATTATTTTAATACTATTTTTTGTATATAGAAACCCTAAGACTTGCATCAGTCTCTGAAATCTTAAAAATTCTTCTGGGCTATGGGAAGATAGGCATATACTGAGGAAAAAGTGACAGTTTTTGTGTTTTCTTTCAGTGTATGCTGGAGAAGGTTGGAAATTGGAATTTTGATATTTTTCT
This sequence comes from Larus michahellis, assembly GCF_964199755.1. Classification (NCBI taxonomy): domain Eukaryota; kingdom Metazoa; phylum Chordata; class Aves; order Charadriiformes; family Laridae; genus Larus; species Larus michahellis. The sequence goes on along the minus strand of NC_133897.1, from coordinate 131,352,714 downwards.
TTTTGATAGACTGACAAATGGTGAGTTTACTGTTGCTATTTCATTTATGTTTTATCTCTTAGCATAACTATTGCTCTTACGTTGTGGTATGTGATTGCTTTTTCACTAAAAAGCACAAATTTCATCAAGTAGTACTTTTTCCTTTAATAGTCTTAGTAATCTAAGTCCTAGTTTGCCTGTCCAATCTGTTAAAATGCCGTCACTGTCAGTACTGATAACAATCATTGATTTGTAGAAGAGGCCCTTCTTGTACTTTGTAGCTTGCTGTTCTCTCTTTTAGTGTAAGTAGTAATTTGTTATACATTAACAAATAATTTTGCAAATTTAGTCCTTTTTTAAAATTGTGTTATTTTATATGGTTGTGTCCAAAAGGTCAGTTACGTTGAACAAGTATTTTTCTGATAAATTCAATGTTAGGTAGAACAGTTCCATTACTTTACAGTACTGTAAGAAGGTTGTATGAACACATTATAATTATATCTAGCAGAATACCTAGAGAATTAGGAGTTGAGCAGACAGAAGCTGCTGTACGTGTAGCTTGCACAAAATAAAACAAGAAAAGACTATGGTTAGTTTTGTGCACTCATTACAAAGAGCAGTAGGAACTAAAGAAGTAGTTGCTTTCAAAAAAATAAATAAAGCATTGGTTAGGTTATGGACACAGAGTTAGAGAAGAGATGTGTAAACGTGCTGGAAAGGAGGAGGGAGGGCTGCTGCAGTGGATAGAGTGAAGTTTTGTATTGCAATGGACGCGGAGTTTTGAATGGAATGGAAGAAGGAGATGAGCGAGTCCAGCACCAGGGCAACATTTGTGCCAACGCGGGAAGCGAATGGAGGGCAGTTCTTGCAGGGTTTTCATCAGTCGAATGGAGTTGGTAGCAGAGATGCAGTCAGAGTGTTTAAGTTGGCAGAAGGAAAGAGAAATGAAGTTCAGAAAGGAAAATATGGTGCCAAAAGATAATTTTCTCTCCTGTTCTGTTGAAGAGATGCTTGACTTAATCTAGTATAAAAGTAGTGTTCTCACAGTTTGATTGGTACAGAAAATGGATATAAAAAAAATGAAAAGAGCAAGGATTTTTACAAATAGAATATTTATACAGATAATGATAAACTTTAGACTAGATAACTGAATGAGGAAAAGCTACGTGTGCAAGTTAACCTGTTTGTAGGCATAGCTTATCTCAGATTCGCTTATCAGATGCAAGTAATCTGAAATCATGCTTTTTATATGTGGCCTTCACTACCTTTTAAATATACTTTTTTCAAATACATTTTTAGATACTACCAGTACAGCTTCTGTTGTGGAACCTTCCTATACCATCCTTTTTTGTATCCTAGTTTAGTCATTTGAGGAGACAGTCTTGTTCTTGAAAGTTTGTAAGGGGAGAATGCTGCATATAAAACTCTTCTTGATAAGCTGCCCTGGGCGAGCCTGGAAGAAATAAACTACTCAGTAAATATTGTTTGAAGAATTGTGTATATTGTTGTAAGGAAGTGGCGTGCACATGCAAATACATTAAGCTTAGTAATAAGCTAGATTTAGTAGACGTTATTTTCCTATTGTACTTCAGTTTCTGGCTGTGCTAGGTTCTTTAATTCCTGCTAAATGAAGATTGTCAGTGTACTGAAACTGAGTTATCTGCCACTACATATTGTTTGCAGAGTACTTAATGGGCAGGCTATTTTAAGTAAACATTTGCAGGCTATTTATTTCTCCGTCTCTTGTTTTACTGCTGCAAGTGATTATGATATATAGCTATGAGTAGGTGAAGTATATTGTAAACTTGTAATAGTATACATTTCCTAGAGAAACTTAAAACTTTTTCTTTGAGTTCTGGGTGACATAAGGAGTAGCTTAGCAAAATACATGATGAAAATGAGAGATAGCACATGTACAATGTACGGTAATTGATGGTGTTGGTTAGCTTTTTTCTATGCCTGATTCTTTTTCTCTTTGGCTTTAAGCTGTATGTCTGTTTATAAATATCATGATGCAACATACCGCAATGTTGAATACCATTGTAACGGATTTGCACATTGAAACCTGTTGCTTTTTTAATGTTGGGTAACATTTTCCTCCTATGAGTTCACAGTGGACAATTGGTGAATGCATTGTAATTATGCAAAAACACTGGTTTTGCATTACTAGAGGAGATAGCTAATGGAATCTTGTCATGCAGTAAGATTTAAATATTTATCATAAATTGATGTAGAGAAATTTGCTTGTGTAATTTTTGTGACCAATTTGTTTGAAATAATACATTTCTTATGAAAGAGTCACTGATTTAATGGCTTCCAATGAATTAGTATTTTCATCTTATTTTTAGGAAACAGTCTAGTCAGCTTAACCTTGCATCTGTTTAATCTTCATGGACTAATTGAACACTTCCAGTTAGATACGATGAAACTTCGTAGATTTTTGGGTAAATACAGCTTTTTATTATGATGAATATTGCTGTTTATCCGCATTTTTATACCTTAAATGAAGTGCTGGTTACAGTTTAGCAATAAGGTTTGAAAAGTACTGATACAATCCAGATTGTGCAGTAATTTAAATTATATTGATTGAGACAGTCTCTCTAAAATTTCTGTGAGAATGGAAATCTCCATGTTAAGTCCAAGCAAGTATTAACAAGTTCAGTAGTTTCATAGCAAATGCTGTATTGTATTTATTAAATCTAGATAATCAGGAATATATGTGACATTGTGTGACACTTTTATTGCAAAAGGCTAGACAGCTCCGTTCATTGTTTTGATTTTCAGTTCTGTTTAAATCTTAATTTACGGAGTTCATGACACAGTTTCCTAACTGTATTGGATATGCCACCTTGGCCATAGTAAATGGTGCCAGTTTGATGCTATCTCTTACTTCTCAAACTCTGCTACAAATAAGCACTGTACTGTGGGTATACTTTCTCCATAGTGCGCAAGACAATTTTACTTGAATGTTTGGGTCTGTGGCACTGGAATGCTTCAATGGAAAGAGTTGTAAATATGATGTAGAGTATTCAAACCAAGTGGTGCTTTCACTTAACAGCTGAAAGAGCTGTCTTTCGGCATCCCTGTGCCATAGGACGCTGGTGTGAGACTTCCTTTGGTTCTTCTGTGACAGGATTATTTAATTTTGTGGAGTGGGATGCTGCTTTTTTTTTTTTTTTTTTTACCGAGCAGGAGAAACAAGTTTCAGGTCCCTTTTAGCAGGCTTTCAGAGTTTCAGAGAAGAGAATTTTGAGGTTACAAAGCTTGTAATTTAACAGGGGAGAAATCATATTTGAAAGGCTTTTCTCCCCTTTCAAGTAAGGGAATGATTTCGTTTTCATCATTTAGTTCTCTTTCAGCTTTAAAAATTTTCAGTTTTCTTGCATTTCATGTTGTTTTAAAGTGGACTCAATTCCTTCCAGTTTCAAAAAGGTAGATCATCTGACCTTGAGGACGGATATATTGGAATGTGAAGAAAATGATTATAGAATTCTGGTCTTGGGCTACTCAGGTTGTAACTGAGTGTGTTTTGTCTTTCGCATCTTACTTCCTGGTTAGTATAAAGACCAGTTAGGCATGACCAGATTAGTGAAATGGTTACTAAAAGATAACAATAGTGTTAACTCCATATGACTACTCAAAACCAGATGTCCCTAAAATGAGATTAGACTTGGAAGAAGGCAAAATTTTATCCTAGCTTTGAAATTCACTGCCTTTCCATTTTCATTAATGCCTTCTCCTTAATAGTAGTAAGAAAAACACTTTAGATCTGTCCTAGCCCATCTGTCCAATCAAGGAACCTTTCTTCCAAGTACAGTTTCTTAGCATGGACCCAATTCATTCCTTTCCTTTGCTACCTGTTATTTGCTAGTCCGAAGTAATCTGAAGGTCTAATTCCAGAAGACTAGGACAGCTCAAGTGGTCCATAGTGCCACGCAAAATTCACTTTAGTTGAGAATTTGATAACTTACTGGAATCTTCTTAAGAAAAGAAATTATTTTAGTCCTCAGTAGGATCTCAAAACTTTATTTTTGTGTGTGTAGATATACATCTCACATATATGTGTGTGAATGTATATATATGTTTTTTTATACACATACACAGTCTTTCTGTGACTTCCAAAGGTTACTTGGAGATCTGTCTCCTCCTAATGTGTGTTTTCGAGTTCTTATTCCAAACCCAAACTGGGGGAGAGACAATCCAAAGTACTGCATTCTTGGAAACATACAGTGGTTGTGCCATTCTGGTTCTGGTAAACCGTGATCAAACTACTGTCCTAGGTCTGCTTTATTAAAATAAATAAGTTAAGAAAATTGTAGACATCAGGTAGCTGGCCCAGCCTATAAAGCCACAAAAAATTGCAGATTAAGCCAAGAGCATCCTCATTCATACACTGGATGTGAGGAATATGTGAAAGAGAGTTCTACTGCAGGTTAGTAGAGCCCAAAGATGCTTATTTTCATTATTTTCCATATGAGGTGTCAGCTATGCATTGAGTACTACTGAGATTACACAGTGGTTACAGTATTTTGACTTTCTATGAGCCACAGCTCTTCACAAATACCATAGCAGTAATGCTGTAACATTACAGTCACAATTACATGGAGGGTACCAGCTTGTAAACTGAGTAGGGAAGGAGCTTGTGGGCATGTTTGTTTGAATGGGACTGTAGTCATCCAGGAAAATGTTCTTTTGAGGTTTGTGTGAAAGAGCTAATGTGTCATAGCAGGCAAACCTGTAGAATATACTTCCATTGCTGTGCTTCAGATCTTCTCCCTCTCCATCCTTTTTAACATTATAGTTCTTTTACTCTACATACTCAAGCTAAGATAGATGTCCTTTAGGGTATTCTACCTATAATGTTTAAAGACAGCCAGGAAGATGAAGGAAAGCAAGGAAGACGTTAAATAGGGAATATGAAATCCAGGAGTGGTTAGTCAGACCATCATCTGATTCTCTTGAATCACCATGAGATTCTCTTCTAAATTGCATATAGGCTTAAATTTGCCTGAGTACAAGTATGAGAAGATGCCTGAACTATGTAAAGGTGGCTTCCCATGACCACTCTCCTGAATGGGAAAGAAAAGCACTTAATTTGACAGGAAAGCAGTGCCTAATTCCTCTGATCCCCTCTGTTTTCAAGGCATGATATGAAGTCATCCTGATGCTTTGGTGAATAGTATCATCTTCATTTTGTATTCAAGGTTGCCCCAGCATCCAAACAGGCTAGATTATCCAAGGGAGCCTCTCCTAGGAAGTTCTCAAAGTCAAAGTATCTCAGATTATATATAGATTTCAGGTTGTTTAATTTTTGCTCTGAGAGATGATTTTGCTGTTGATTTCCTTTAGAAAATACTGTTTCTTCACATAAAAATCTTTTATACCTGGGTCTCGTTTCAACTGAGGATTTATTGACTTTGACGCTTTTATGTGTATGTAACTTGTGCTATTGCATATTTCTGTGCCTAACAAGGACATGTAAAATGGTACTTGAAAAAATTGCTATTTTATTTAAATTTGGATATTTGTTATTTTCCTGCAGTTATGGTCCAAGAAGATTATCACAGTCAAAATCCTTATCATAATGCAGTTCATGCTGCTGATGTGACTCAGGCCATGCACTGTTACTTAAAAGAGCCCAAGGTAAGGGAGCATTCTCACATTTACATCCCATGTACATATAGAAAATACATGCATTTGTGTGCATATAAATGGATTGTGTGCACATATGTGTACGTGCACACACTTTTAATTAAAAAAAAGCAAACCCCAAAACCCAACAAAAACTGCTTTTTGAACACAAAGAGGCAAGGGAGGAATCTCCACGTTGCTGAGGCTGTGGGTTCACACTTAGCACTATGCTTTTCTTTTTTCACTCTTCTCAGCTGGCACTGTCTTTTGTGTGACTTCATGTTGAACCGGAGTAGGGAATTGATTAAGATTGCAGCTGTTTAACATAGCGCTGTGCCCCAGGACTTTTACATAGAATCACAGCCTGAGTCAGAGCTGGCAATAATAAACCTGTGTGTTCATGGTTTGAGGTGGGTTATTTTGTTTGGTGGTGGTTGTTGTTTTCTCTCCAGAAACTGCTGCTACCCCTGCTTTGCTCATCTTTGATGTTAATGAATAGTATGCTGCTAGAGGCACCTTACAGCAAGACATCAGGAGTTCTTTTTGGCCTTTCTTTGTAAAAAAGGGCAATGTGACAGACCTTAAGGAGCTCAGCTTAGTTGAGTGTTTCTTATTACTTGGACTGCTGGCAGCCTGCTGTAAGTGATGACTTGGACAATTTCAGGGCTAAAACCTGGCCTTCTGTATTAAAATGAAAACTGTAATATCCTCTAGCCAGGGGAGAAGTTGTCTACATTGAGGCAGATTATCACCAATGTGGTATTCCCTTGAATAGCATAGCTCTTTATTCTGCTTCTGAGGTAAAAACAACTAAGTTCTGGCTCCGTGGATGTTTCAGAGGCTCTTTGCTGACTCCTCCTACTCAGTTTCTCGGATCAATTATTGGTGCAGTGAGCCAAATCAGAGCTGATACATGATGAGCAGGGTTTTTTTATGGCGTGCACTTTGGAAGCTCCGAGCATTTATTTTTTTTTTATTTAATACACGTGATGGAAGTTTTGTAATACTTTGGATACAAGTATAGACTTTGTATTTTTAGTAACGTATACAGCTTCTGGTTCTGTTGTGCCGAAGTACATTATAAACATGTGAGGCATGATAGATGGCAAATGCAATGGGGAATAGAAACTTCTGTCCTCGCAGGGTGTTTGCTGCTTCTGTTTTAGTGCAAACTCGAGTTTATTACCGAGTTTAACTCACAAACCTCACAACGAGAAGTAGTAACAGCCATAAGCAGTGGAAATAAGTCTGTGCAGTTTCATGCTGAGTTAATCAACATGCCCGTACTTCTTGAAAATATTTATTTTTGGTAGATTTTCCTCCTTCAGTTCTTTTCCTGGTAGACTTTGAAATATAATTTTGCTTAAGAGTAGAAATCCGTTCTGAACAGTTCTGAAGTCTTCCATAGCATTAGTTTCTTCCTTTTAAGATGAAAAGTTTTTGTTTTTTAAAATATACTCTATATTTAAAGCAGAATCGACACATACAGACAGACTTGGGTAAATGAGATGGAGAGCTAATTTTAAGAATTTGCTGCTTTTGCAGGGTCTAGTTAGAAATAGTACTTCATTACCAGCCAGAAAGTACCATTTTTGTGTGCCAGCATTTTTTATGACTGAATCTTCCCATTCAGAGGGAATAAGGCTTAAACAATTGTTGAAATTTTGTAGCTTTCAGGAGGGAAATACTGTGAAAAGCCAGTGGAATATTAGTTTTACATTATTAAAATTTTTCTCTGAGTTTCTGTTGGCTTTTAATTTCTAAAAGAGAAAGACAAAAATGTGACACCCGGGCACTTTTCCTAAGGGCACACTTGCATTGCTAACAGAATTATGTTTGTTGTTGTTATCTTACAGCTTTCCAAATCTTTAACTCCATGGGATGTTCTGCTCAGTTTAATAGCAGCTGCCACACATGATTTGGATCACCCAGGCGTTAACCAACCTTTCCTAATCAAAACAAACCATTACTTAGCAACTTTATATAAGGTAAGGACAAAATGGGTTGTTCTGCTAAAACCAGGTTCGGGCAATGCCTGAGGACTACAGAGAATGAATATAAATTATGATGTGTTTAGCTAGTGGTAGGTTTGAATCTAGACATTGTTTCCATGCCACTGGCATAAAAAAAGTGGTAGCTAATAAAATAGTTAGGATTTGTGAGTTCTAACCTACTTGGAGGAAATAAAACAAAGAAAAGCACTATCCCCAAAACATGACACATTGTCTGGTACCACTCTTAGTATATAGCTCTTCAGTTTAAGAAGAAGTCATTGATGGATACCTATAATACCCTTTTCATTTGCAGAATACCTCAGTATTAGAGAACCATCACTGGAGATCAGCAGTGGGGTTGCTGAGAGAGTCTGGCTTATTTGCACATATGTCATTAGAAAACAGGTATGTTTATACAAAATAGTGTGGATTAGTTTAAGAGGTAATCAAGCTGTCACTTAGGTAAGACAATTGCGAAACAAGCTAAATTATTGCATTGTGATTCTGAATATAAAACTTAGATTATGATCTATTTTAAGAATTCCCGGATACCATGCTGTTGGATTAGAGCAGTTCATGGTGCAATGTGATATTCGGAAAATAACATTTACTGCGAGCACACTGAAGAAGTGTGTTCATATAGTCAAGCACCTGTTTAGATTAAACTTGGCAGCCTTTTCTCATTCTGCCACCACAACTGTAGTTTAAAATAGACCCTCTTCACCTACTTTAAGGAGAAATAAGCTTTAATTAGTTTGTGCATTTTTAAGGAAAAAAAAAAAAAGGCAGAGGGGGTGAGCTAAAAACTGGTTTAGGCTTCCTGAAAGCTGCCAGTGAAACCGCCTGATGTTTCTATGGATGTTGCTGGAATTTTTCAGAGAGGGGAAGCAAAAAAAAATTTAGTTCAATGAAAATGCTGATTATAAAGCTTGTGACTTGTATTTGTATAATAATGAATATGATAAAATGACACATTGTTCTTAATTGTTATGCTTTTGGTATCACTGATTTCAGGCAGCTGATGGAAAGCCAGATAGGTGACCTCATTCTTGCCACAGACATCAGTCAGCAAAATGAGTATCTGTCCATGTTTCGATCCCATTTGGATAGAGGAGACCTATGTTTAGAGAATTCGAACCATCGTCACTTCATTTTACAGGTAATCTTTTTTGGTAATACTTTTGAAAACTTTGTTCTAGTGTCAAAAATAATTTACTTAAAATGCTAAATACTACTTCTTCCAGGCTATCTCCTACTTTCAAAATGAAGTAAAATAGCTTTTAGTCATTTTGTTTCATTACAAAAAAGGTTGTCCCCTCCACTTCAGTCTCCCCCCCGCCCTCCCAGCACTTCTCCCAAGTGATGCTGTGTGTTGGTAAGTCTGATAACTCAGGGCTGCTAAAGCAAGGAGAGTTGTGTTTCCGAGACAAGGTTTAGTTCTTCTGATGACTCCAGTGCAGTCTCAGAACTGTGAAATGCTTTGCCAGAACCTGCTTCAGGAAAGGAAAGCACTGTTGTTGTGAATCAATTTGCATCTGTGCTGGAGAGAGGTTTAGCAAGCTTTAAAAACAAAAGCCTGGAGAGTCGTTAGGTGTATAGGAGTTTTTATTCTTGGGTTCATAGAAAGAAAAAGTGGACATACAGATAAGTTCAGTCGTACGCAAACCACTATTAAAAATTTAACTTCAGAGCCAGAAATGCAAAATACTGTCTGCCTACTTTGATGTTTCTTTTTCTGAATTTATGGTTGTCTCCTGTACTAGTGAAAATACAGTGCCCCTGAGATACTTTGGCTTGACTGAATTTCCATATTACTCAGAGATGATCATGAGATCAGATAGTTCCATGAGCTTTTTTTTAAATATGTTTATAGAACATAAGCTTAGAGAAGCACAAATGGTAGGTAGGTTTGTTATTCACGAAACTTAATCTGCTGTCAGGAAATAAATCGTTACAGATGCTTCTTTTGGGGGGAGAGGTGACGTAACGCTGTATGTTAACTTACTTAGATGGCTTTGAAGTGTGCTGATATTTGTAATCCATGTCGGACGTGGGAGCTGAGTAAGCAGTGGAGTGAAAAAGTAACAGAGGAGTTCTTCCATCAAGGCAAGTAAGAGTAGAAGTATCTGTTGGTACATAATGTATTTATACTGTGGAGAAGAGAAACCATGAGTCATAGCTGCTTGCAAATAAAGGGATATATATTTAGGAATAGTGGAGATTGACGGTACAGCATGGGATTTTGTTACTTGCATGGAGTTGCACCTCTTGCCAAAAGGTTGGCGTTACTAAAACCCAACAACGAATCTGCTTAGAGTCTGAATCTAGAATGGCTGGTTCCATAGGTCCTTCAGCCTGAAAGGTGCTTCAGATGAGTGATAATGCTCACTTTACATTTACCTACTCATTTCAGTAAATAATGAAATATATTCATCATGTATCTTCAATATTTTAACTTTGGTAAGCAGATAAGAGCTAGAGAGAAGACTTTTAGTTACTATGCAGTTAAGGCTACTTACTTATGCAAGCAGTTAATAAAGGTTTTAATTGACAAATGGAGTGAATTTTCTCCATTATTATTTAATAATGAAATAAGGTGTGCTTCTCTTTTCTTAAGGCTAATTTAGCGGACTTGAGACATGCTAATTTGTGCCTGGGTACAGTAAACAGGGAACAGACTGCTTTATTTGGTGCTAGTCACGTGAAGCTTATTGCTAGGTAAAGGGGATGGGGAAGCACAACAACAAATTGCCTTCAGCGAGACATTTCTGATGGCTAAACTATTCTCTTCCGTATTGCTGAGGGGGAATCTTCATTTCTCATTTCTGTGGCAGTCTGGGAGGCTTTGCAAGGAAGTGTGTTGATCCTTCAGAAAACCTGTGATTTGGTGTTTTTTTGGTTTCTTTTTTTTCTTTAATTATGGTTTGGTGAAAAATACGAAGTATGGTTAGTCTCACTGACAGACCTACTTGGGTTATTTGGGAGTTGTTGGAGGGAAGTAAATGCATCCAGCCAGCTGCAAGATACCATCCTTGTTAAGCAGCTGGCACAGCTCATGGCTGTTAGTGTTTGGGGGCTCCATTTGCGTCTGGACTTGATGGCTTAAGTTGTATTATACTTTTTGTTTCTTTAGGAGATATTGAAAAAAAATATCACTTGGGTGTGAGTCCACTTTGTGACCGACAGACGGAAACTATTGCCAACATCCAGATTGGTAACTGCAGTTCAATTCATTTTAGTATCAGGATGTGGTTTGAGAAAAAGTACCTTTTAGATACGTTTCCTAGAGTTTGTCCCTGCTCTGTGTCTGTGTGCGGCAGCGCTTGGTTACAAAGAGCGTTGTTGGTTTGTTTTTTTCTTTTTTTTCAATTTAAACATTATAACATTTGACCCTTGAATTGAGCGTCTATGAGTGTATATGCCTTTTGCAGCCAGGTTGCCACAACAGAGTTCCAGCGTTCTGGAATGTTAGTGTTCCTTTTAAATGCAGCCTTAAGAAGGGTGCTGGGTAGAGATTTGATGGAGAACAGTGAATATCCATTATATTAATATTTGGTTTTGCTAGCTTGTGTTGGATTTAAAATAGTAAAATGACATTCTTTTTGTTATTTTTAATAAAGTTGCTTACGTAGATTGAATGGGACTCAGTTAAAAATATAGTAAAGAAAAGAATAAATTTAACCGCAAACACATATGAAATAATGCTTTAAATTAGAGACAAAACCCGATCTGTTCAATCAGCTGCACTGTTTTAATTTAGAATGTTAGAAAATCGTACGTTTCTATATTGATGGGTTCAGTTTTGGTTGTCTTACTGTTGAATTTTCGGTTCATGGAAATAGATGCTATAAATAAGCACACATACATCTACACACAAACGTATATAAATGTTTGTGTGTTGATATTTTGTGGCCTTTTTGTTTAAGAATTTCTGTAATTTGTATTTTTAAGTATTTTTAGTCAGCTTAATATTAGGAAAAGATTCTCTTCTTCCCACCACCCTCCCGTGTAATATAGTTCAGACTGTCTATGGGATAACTTGTTATTAAAATCTTTCTTTTTAGAAATTTAGGTTTTCTGAATTAATTTATGTGACTTAGTTGCTGATGTTTAGATCCGTCCCCCCTCCATGTTCTCCAGTATTTCCCTTTATTTGGTCATTGCTGTGAAAGGAAGGAGGTTAATTTGTAATCCCGTATGATGCTGTTCTCTTGACTGACTAGTAAAATCTCTTATGATTTGAGAGATTATTTTGTAAAAATGCCCCAAATATTGAAATGAATTTTTAAATGCACGTTGGAGAAGAATAGTCAGACACACTGATTATTTTTTGCTGCTAAATTTTATTTAAAATATTTAGTTTGTGTATTTTTTTCCTGGTTTGTTTTCCTTTTTTTTTTTTTTTTTTTCACTTGGATATGTTTATTTGCTTGTTTTCAAAGGTTTTATGACCTACTTAGTGGAACCACTGTTTGGGGAGTGGGCCCGGTTTTCCAACACCAGGCTGTCGCAGACGATGCTTGGCCACCTGGGCCTGAACAAGGCTAGCTGGAAAGGAGTGCAGAGGCAACAGTCCAGCAGCGGTGACGATGTTGACCCCGCTTTTGAGGAAATGGACTCAGACATATTACCTCAGGAACCTCGATTGTCCTGACCTCAATCTTCATGACAAAACTGCCTCTCTCTTGGTATCCGCATGGTTGGAATAAAGGAGATACTTGCCGACCCAAGGTTTTTGGTAAAACGGTAAAAACGATGCCAGCATTATTTATTTCCAAGTTTTCCTTTGACACAGACCATTTGAACCAGAATTTTTTTTTTTTAAACTGCAAGATCTGAACATAGAGCAATATGCACACGCCTCAGTTGGTTTTCGTTCGGAACCTTGAATATGCAAAGCACAGCAGTGACTGAGCCTTGGGGGAACAGTACGAGAACTTCGTTGTGCCACACGGCTTTGGGGTTGTTTGTTTTTTGGGGTTTTTTTTTTTTGGTGAAATTTGGAATACGGTCTTCAAATCTAAGACTTGACGTGGATTGTTCCACTTCCTTGGAATTTAGCAAGACTCGCATACATGTGTTCAAAGCATACCTTCCACTCAGTCCCTGTTTTAATACGGAAATGTGAAGTGCCCATCCTCTGCTGCCTCTGGCAAGACTTGATGTTTACAAATGTACTCTGAAACTCTTGGTTCTAGACTTAACCTTTGCGCATGGCTGTGAAGGAACCACTAACTTGGGGTTTTTTTGCCTTTTTTTTTTTTTTTTTTAAAGAAAAAGATCAAATCTGAGACTGCAGCTCTTTGTTTCTCTGGATGCCAGAAAAGCCTCCCATTTGCCATAATTTTGTTTGTGCGCTGGGAACTGAGCATTCATCATAGAGCACAGCCAAGCTTTACTCCAGTGCTATATGGGAATGCAATTTTTTTTAACGGCAGAAAACACTTCTGAATTCGGGGAAGGGATGGGGCGGGGGGGGTTGGGGGGTGGGCGGGGAAAGCGTCCGAACTGCATTACGATTCTGCAGTGGAAACATCGCATGTTGTTTTCGCTATTGTACACTTGAACTGCACATGCAAGGAAAAGAAAAAAAAACAAAAACAAAAACAAAAAAGGTGGAATGTCTAAAACACCATAATCAGCTCAGGGTATTTGCCAATCTGAAATAAAGTGGGATGGGAAGCGTGTCCTTCAGAACAAGGGTACAAATGCCCCTTTTCGCTGCAGCGTGTGTGTATGTGTGGGTGCGTGAGTATGTTTGGGACGGGGGAGGGCGGGGAGGGTACTGGGAAGGGTTTGAAAGGCAACATTATTATTTTTTCTTTTTTTTTTTTTATTATTTTATTTATTCTTTTAGAATGTGACAATTTCATGAACAGCCACACTGGGGAGGAAACTGTAACAAATTGCTACAGATGCCTTAAACTATGCACAAAGCTAAGTGACCAAATTTGTTTTTGATTTGAAAAATAATAATAATAAAAAAAAGTGCATTGTTTACGTATTCCTCCCTCTACTGAAACATTACCCACCAATGGGTTTTTGATGGGAAAAGGAGAAAATGTTTTTTAGGGCAAAATTAAAGGACTAATTTTAAACTTAAAACATTCCATTTTTGTAATTTGTTTTACATTGTTTTAAGTACAGTAAGCACAACTGTAATCTAGTTTGAGAAACTGGTGCTTTCTTTTAGTTCATTTGTATTTCCCTGTTGTTATTGTACAAGACTGTTTATTAATTCTGTTTACAGTTTGTTGCAACAGCCATTTTTGGGAGAGAGCTTCAGCGTAAAGCCATTTGTAAAGGCTTTGCCATATTCATTTTAATATGTGCCTGTTGCTGTTAACTTTTAATTAATAAAAAAAAAATCTTTTCACATTACGCTCCTGTACGTTGAAGTTACGACCGAGTCCAGCGTTATGGAAAGACAGCTAAGGTTGCAGTCAGCTTCCACTGTAAAATTAAGCCAACTTTTGGATTGGAAAAATACTAGTCCTCATACACCAAAATTTATTGCCTTTCGGAGCTTCGCCTTTTACAGTTTGAAAAGCAAATCCCGACTTACCTGATTGTTTCCCCTTCTAAAATTAAGTTGTTTATTATTCTTTCATGTTCCCTGAAGTAGTCCCATTAATCTCAAAGTGGCCATGTTTAAAGAAATAAATTTATAATGAAACCATGTTTTTGAACCTGCGTGAACTTCCTTTGCTGTCAGTGCAAGTTCTTGCTGTTGTCTGACTTCATCAGAGAAGGACCAAAGGGGATAATGAGCTTCGGTTGTAACAGAAAAGCCTTGTTTTAACAGGAAAATAACCTTGGAAAGGGTGGTAGTTGCGGGTGGCATTTGGAGCTGTGAGGCCACAGAGGTGACGGCTGCGTGTGAGTAACGTACTGCCGAGAGGCTGCGGCTCAGCTCCCCTACGGCCCGTGCAGATTCACAGGGTTAACTGTGGAAAAGTAGTGATTCCTCTTTGATATTTTTGAGTAAAGCATATTCCAAGCCTGCAGCTATTCTCAAAACAATCACTAAAATCGGTATATGATGATGACTGCTGTGACTCACTTTTTTTTTTTTTTAATTTTAAAATGTGACTTGGTTAAAGATGGGGCCTTAACAGCAATTCAAATTTTGCTCCTTGTTACAGGCTCTTCGTAAGCGTATTTTAATATGTCATTTTAATGAAAATTAAAATGAATCTACAAAGATGTTTATAGCAGTATTTCAATAGAATATTTGTAAACGACGCGTGCCTCTTTAAGATTGTGCAATCTTGCTGTCATCTGCTCTGACAGGAACCAGTACAGCTTGTCGAGGTGCTCGAGTGAAACAGGAGTAGTTTTGTTCTAAGCCACCGTTGCTGGGAAGGGGTTTCTGCCTTTTCCTGCCAGACTGGATTTAGAAAGGCTGGCTCTAATCCCATCTAGTAGCGTACGGGGAAGCTTCCGACATTTGCCTGAATTTAAGAAAAACAAAAAAATTGATGTCTTTTCTCGAACATGCTGTCTAGAAATGCCTTCTGCAACTCTATATGTAACTTGAACATTTCTACAGCTTAAATATTTCATATGAGAGCTGAGAGTGAACACCTGCCAGGGGCGTAATTAATGTGCTACAGCCACTAATGGCCACTCGGCCCCTGTGAGTACAGAAATGGGTGACAGGATGGAGGCAGGTCCCACTGTAAATTGTTTTAACCTACGGATCTGCTCCAGGTAGGCTGCGCTGTTCAGTGACACACATAGATACAAACGGGCCTTGGGTTATGCCTGAGGTCTCTGCCCAGTGAGCATCAATGTCCTCTGAGCACTTCTGCATGAGATGTTTTTCCGTGGGCAGTGGCATCGGGCACGTCAAAGACTTCAAGTAGAAAGATAAAAATGAAGGTTCAGAAAAGTATGAAATAATTTACTTGATGGCAGCTTTGTGATTTTATTTTCTCCTGCAGATGATGTCTCTTTAACCATAATTTTACATCCTTAATAGGGCTTGCCATGTTTTTGTGTTTGTGGGGTGCTGGATACTTGCACCTCACATCAGCAGTTCGGACTGGCAGTGTCTGGTGCGGGTGTTTCTCATGTTTCAGCCTAGTTTAATAGGTCAAGTGATGTCCTAAATTTTACTTGTTAATGATTTAATTGGACCGAGTAACTTCATTTAAAATAATGTAAATCAAAACACTTTTAACAAGGGGTTTTCATCTCCGAAAGAAGAAAACTTCAGCAGAGGTTTTCCGGGCCAGCTGTTCTGAAGCTGTGGCCCTTCGGGAGGGGGGTGGTTGTGCCACAGCAAGGGACTGTCAGGGGAACCCAGCGTACCAGGGGATGGGGAGACTGTTACACATGTACCTTCCTGCTAAGTCTTCTCCCTGATTCCTGATCCTTTTGGTTTTTATCTGAATGTAGCTGAATTATCAGCACTGTGCTCTTCTAGGGCTACTCCTACAGTTATTCCTGTTGCACAGCAAGGTAAGTGGTCCTGTCCTGAAGGAGATGCAAGTAAGTTGTTACTACATTGATTTATAGTCACTATAATGGAATGTAAACTGTACTTTATTCTGTCTGCTATCATTTGTAGAGTACCACAAATCACATACGCAATGTTTATTTTAACGGCTTTTAATTTTATATAGTGCCAATACAGCATTAAATACAAAACCTGAAACCAAAATTAGCTTTCAGAAAGGTGTTTTGAAGGCATTTAAAAGAACATCAAAGATTTAGCGGCCTATCAGTAAGACTGGTGGAAGTTGCATTGTGTACATATTAACAGCACTTCAAGTTTCACACCAGAAAACATCGTCCTCGATTGTAAAAATCTACACTCCAGTTACAAGCAGCAAAGTGTCGGTCATCTTCAGTAACTCAGTCAGAGCCATTCAGCTGTCTGTCTGAATTGAAGAAGTGCTGCTGTTTTCTTTTCCTAGAAAACAGAAGCTCCAAGAGGCACTTGTACTTGTTCCAGCAGCCAGATCAACTTTGAACATGAAGTGTTTGAACCCAGACTCAGCTTTTTCTGTGCCCATCTACAGCCGGAGCAAAGCTCGGCTTCGCTGAAGTGTGCAGCCAAGTTGTAGCTCTCTGGTTCCTAAACAGCTTTTTTCAACCTGAATTTTATTTTTAGCTTGAGCTCTTTTCTGTATCCATGGCTGGGGCGGTGAGCTCAGGTGGTCGCTTAATGAACTAGCTCTGGATGGGCCCGACAGCAAAACGCTGCTAGGGGAAGTCCCCAGAAGGGCTCCCCCTGGACAACAGGTTCTGTGCAATAGCTTACGCTGTCCTGCCGTCCCTTCCCTGCCACAGGGACCAGGAGGGGCTTGTGCAGTCCCCAGCTGCTGGACACCCACCCAGGGACCAGCGACAGCTGGGGATAAAAAGGTGTCCGTGAGCATCTCTTAGCACAGCTGAGATGAGCAATATACTTTTGGCAACTTGCACCCCAAGGTATTGTGTAGCCTTTTTTTTTTTTTCCTTGTCTACACCACTTCTACGCTAGTTAACACATGCTCTGACATTAATTATTTTACTCTGCTGCTGCCTACTGGTTATTTCAAATTCATTGGACTGCCTGTTCACAGGGGCTCCCACAGCAGGATTTGCTCGCTTGTCCCGCACTCGCCCTTGGCCACAGGATGATACAAGTAGGTTTTCTCTTACCCTTGCACACTCATTTGAAGCAAACAAAAATCCCTGCACAAAAATGTGCTACTACTTAAAATGTCCCATACCAGGTGACCTCTGCAGGAGATTTAAGTTTTCACTTTCTTTCAGCAGGAAGCGGAATGCATTCAGGTTTTCTTTGGGCTAAAAATTTGCTAAAATTAAGTTTAAAAGAAAGACTTTGACATGAAAAATTCAGTATGAAACTAAACAATGTAGTGCAAGTTACAGTTAGAGCTCAAATAACTGATATTAACTTAAGGGTGTATCACTATCGTTATTAACATGTACACGCATTTTTAAGGTGGTCAGTTATGCACAACGAATGTTGTATATATAACTTAGTGTTAGTAAACTAAAACCACCACGTAAGTCTGAGTAAAAAGCCAGGTTTGAATACAAAATTAAGACCTGAGTATAATGGTAAAATTTATTCCCCTTGATAAATCACATACAGCCATGTTTAGTGCTTCAATTCTACATTTCACATTAGGTTTTTTCCTGTGTTGTAAGAGACCACTCAGTACTAGTGCTATTTGCAACATAGATGATGTCAGACAAAACAGTTTAACAGTCTTTCCCGTAGTGATCTTTATACATTAAGATTTTTCAATTAAAGTCTTCATTTTTCCTGTAGACTTCAGCATGTGCGGTCCAAACTGAGGAGGAAACCAGAAACATGTTCAGATTGCTTTCAACAGAAACCGCTAGCTGAATTATTATCCGTCCCAGTTGTGGGTAAAACCAGAGCCTGGGCAGAGATAACTTCCTTTCTCAACCGGCTGCTTTGCATGTGGATTTCACTCGCTCCATAGCCACACGTTAAAGGGAAACTTGTGTCAGGAATCACCTGAAATGGCTCAGGTAAGGCAGGTAACCATCTGCTGGAGCAGCTCAGACTAGAGATAGTTCCGCTCTACCACAGCAGAATAAGATGACAGATGCAGTCACCTTTACACGTTGACGACCAATTGCTCTAGCAGCAGTTTAACAGTATTTCTGTTCTTACTCTATCCTGCATTTTTGTGCAAATTCTTTTAAAAACTATCATACGAGGATATCATCCGAGGACTGATCTAGCAAAGAAGTTACATATTGATAAGTAATTGATGACAGATGTTTATTAGCTCATTATGGATCAACATTCTATCATTTAACAAAACCTTCCCTTTTCTTAGCTTTTGAGAACTTGATGATCCTAAATCTCAAAAGATGGACTGTAAATTTCAAAACTGGAAAGTCATGAAAAACCCATATAGAAATAAAACATTGCCAATTCATGTTCTTTTCCATAAACCCCCAGAAATGCTGGGAAAAAACAGTGATTCTTGGGGAATGCCTAGCCATTTAGTTATGAAGAACAGTCTAAACATTACAGGAATATACCTTAAAGGCAAGTCAGTCAACGCTAGTAAGCTGAAATACTCAGAAATCCTGAGATTTGTGGCTTGGGAATCTTATTTTCCTCAAAACTTAATTCAGAGTGTGGCCAGCTTTTGGAGGTTTTTTGTGCATTTTTCCAAACGCACCAAGGGAAAGAGAACATTTTACTCTTCCTCTGTGGGGCTATAGCACAGGCTTCAAGGATTGCTTACTAACACAACGGATCTATACTAGCCTGTTTTTTAAGTAAGCGCATAGTGCTGGAAACTTGAACATTCACTGCTTAAAACCCCCTTACTTCCAATTCAAACCACTCTGAAATAAACTAGAAGCCGCTAACTTGTATCACAATGTGGATTTAAAATATAATTTCATTTTAACATCCTCACGCTATAAAGAAACTGGTTTTTATTTAGTCGGCATTTCCAAGTATTAGAAGAAACACAGATCTGAACAATTTGCTTTCTGTGTTCCTAGGAATGGCTGACATGTTTCAGGAGCTTGCTTCAGAATTTCACGTGCACTACCTGCATGGTTAAGGTTGGTAATAACACGCAAACTCAGTTCAGATTTGATTCTGGTATGAGCCCTTAGGAATAGAGTTTTCAGAATATTGCATGCTCGTAGCAACAGAAAAGACTTTTGTTTTAAAAAAAATAAGAAAACTGCAACAGGGCTTTTAAAACTTGGGCCAAAAGAGTACATAATCACAGAATCATAGAAGGTTGGAAGGGACCTTTAAGATCATTGAGTCCAACCATCAACCACCACTAAACCATGTCCCTCAGCACCATGTCTACCTGTCTTTTAAATACTTCCAGGGATGGTTACTCAATCACTTCCCCGAGCAGCCTGCTCCAGTGTTTGATAACCCTTCTGGTGAAGAAATTTTTCCTAATATCAATCCATAATCTTAAGACTTGATGCTAAAATCCTGGCATACCAGCAGTACTTCACAGGGCTTTGTGGGCAGGGATGCTAACTCACAGGTATTTGCCTGTGTTGGCAGAAAGACATACATTGGCTTTCACAACAACTGTAATTTCATCCAAGCACGTGTTCAGAACCACAATACTCACCAGCACTACCTCAGTCTTTGTCTTCGTTTCAGTCTTTGGAATCACTTTTTCTGTTTCACTTTGGCTGTCACTTCGGTATCGATAAGCAAATTTCTTTTTGAGCGCTTCTGCTATTAATGCTGCAGGATCTGTAGGGTCAGCCACTTTAGATTTTGTACCTTCTGATGATCTAGAAATAAAAGTGAGAAGCATTAACATAGTCCAAAACCAAGCTTCAGAAGTTGTGAATGCTTTTGCATTCTGTTTGTCAGATGTTACATCAGCATCTGTCTCACGTTGAAATAGTTCTGAGTCATTAATGCAAATGTTAGTACACTGATATTTATTTATATTTATTACCTTTTCACTGAGCGTAGTTTCACACTGTTCATGTCTTTGAGGATTTCTAGCATGTTTGGTATTTCAGACTTCTTTGGCCCATTTTCTGTCAGGTTCTGTCCAGAGTTCATTTTTTTGTTTTTCCTTTCTTTAATGAGCTCAATTGCAGACATACTCTGTTGTAGACCTGGGGGTGGGAGCGGTGGCGGTGGAGGAGGAGGAGGAGGAGGTGGTGGTGGTGGAGGTGCACCAGGGACAGCAGCTGAAGCAACCAGACTTGACCCAACTACAAATAAAACATGCATTATATATTAGTTTACTTGTAAATCCCTTGTATATCTCACAAATGCTCAGGTAAGAATATAACAGCTTCATTTGGCTCCCCTCTGCTTTCTTTAGATTATCGCATAACTTTTCCATTCCTAAACCACCTAGGCAGACTCAACTGAAAAGCCACATAGAAGTCCTTCTCGGAGAGTGAGAGGCGTTCTTTGGATCTCCAGTTCAAATTCTAGGTGCATTCCTGTCTCTACTGCAATGGGATGGGTGTCACGACAACTTTTAGTTATATTCCACTCCTACTATTACCAGCATTTCACTTTCTTCTGAGAGGCAAGTACTGAGCCGGAATGACGTACAATCTGCCGTGTAAGCAGTGTTTCTTCCTGCTTATCACAAATAAGAAATTACCGTACAAGACTTTTGAAATATAAAATTCAGAGCTCAAGTAGTGCTTAAATTGAAGCTTATTCCAGTTCTCTGAGGCTAAGGATTTATAAGCCAGCTAGTCATCTGTCTGAAGATAGAGATTCCATTATAATCTTGATTTCAAGTTCCCTGTACTCTTTAGGTAAAAATTATGTTACAAATGTAATAGCAGCAATCGCTTGACAAATAAATGAAGAAACCTCCGCTCAAATGCACCTTTAAAGAAATCAGCAAAACCAAATCAAACCAGAGTTTTGACGCTTGGAGTATAAAGTGTGTGAAGACACGTATATAGATAACACAAAGCCTACTCTGTGTAGATGCTGGCATACACACAGTGTCATTACTCTATTCTACCAGAAGAGGGAGGTAAAGATGATAAAATCAAATCCAAATTTAATTAATAAATGGAGGTAAAGGGAAAATAATGAAAAATAAGTTATTAATTATTTCACACACACCCCTCCAATAATTACAAGAGTTAAGCCATGTGATCCTTAAAACCATTCCATAGTTTTGAATATGAACAGCTAAGGAAAAAGAACATAACTGCTATTATTAGTTCACAGACTAAAGAGAACCTGAGGAATCAGAATGTGATGTTATACATAAACAGAGGCAAAACTGGACTTGTTAAGTGACCTCAGGAAAGTGTGAAAACTGAATGGCTGTCATCTGCAGTTGACAAGGGGCATCTCCCACTAATCTTTGGAGATAGCAGACTTAGAACTAGAATGCAGTCAGAGGTGAGGGAAAGAGGAGAAAGAAACTCAGGAAAATTATGCTGTTTACTACTAGGAACAGTGCACCACTTTTGGTTCCATCTGGACAATGTCTCTGATCCCAGTAAACAATTAATCTCCTTTACTGTTATTTATTTCATAAACTTGAGATGTATATTACATGTTCAAAAAGCGTAATTAGCATCTTGTATAATTACTTTACAATATCAGAAAGCCTATTTCATTACTGGATGGGAAGATTTAATTACTAACACTTAACTTACATTCTTTTAGTTTGGTTTAAGCCTTCATGTTTATCGTGAGCTTTGCTCTGAAAGCTGTTTAATACTTCTTTAATCATCCACAGATTCAGAATTCTGGCAGACTTTCACACAAACATGAAGACTTTTGGAATACGAGGATATACAGAAAGTCTGGCAGGTCTCTTGTCTTCCAGACCTATTCTGTATCCCGTGGTTAGCCTGTCTACCAAACTAACCAAAACAATATGGAGAAGTGTTCAGTGTTGACATTTCTCACAGCAACAAATTAGCACATTATTAAAGGAACAAATCCATTAACTAATTTTTGTTAGGAGTACAGCAAATTCAATACCTGCTGTCAGGTTCTGTTGTTCTTGCAAGATTACAATTTTGGCTATTTGTGCTCTTAAAGTGGCTAGTTCATTTTCTAGAGCACTGATCTTCTGCAGAGCTTCTTCATTTGCGATCACTGTGCTCCTGGACACTTGTTCTTCTTCCAACGGGTTTTGTAAGGACATCTGTCTGCATGGGGACCTTCCAGAATGATGCAGTTCACCTGAAAGAGGCTGGGCTGTTTTTGACCAAACTTCTGCCCTGTAACAAAAATATCACAAGATTCTTTTTTTAAAGGCTTTGTAATAGATAAAACTAACACGTTACATACAAACCAGGAATACAAGTCGAAGGCCTGACTTCAAATTTGTCTTTACAGAAAAATCACTTCCACAAAAACACTATATAGCTTAAATTAAGTAAGAGCATCACATCCTTTCTGTTTGTATCACTGGATGTATTTCTTCTCTTCCCCTGGCCAGCTTTTTGTGGATTCCTTGTTTTCAGGAGAAAAAAGAAATACATTCCCCCTCACCTCCAATCTATTTCTCTGCCTCATACTTATTTTTTGTTGGAATTAAGATTTAATTTTTTTTCTCCCAAGTGCTACCATTTTCCCCCCATGGGCTGCAAATAGTCACTTGTAGTTGAATCCTTTGAAGAAGAAGAAGGAAGAGTTTCTTAGTTCCACAGCATATTTTTGTACTTTTTGGACTTCTGAAGGGACAGTCCTCCATTTTAACAGTGGTGGGAGTATGGAGTACATGAAACAGCTTTGTGACACAGAAGTTGCTTATCAGTAAATGAGAAAGGGTCTTCTATTTAGTTTTCTAACACAAATAAAACTATAGAGATGAAAACTTCATACCGTTTTAAAGAGTCCATAAGCTTCCCTCCTCTTTCTCGCAGGAGAAAGGAAGTGCAACTGTTGCCTTCTCTTATTACCCACCAAAGCTTAAGCTATGTTAAACCCTGAAGCATTACTGAGCACCTGCAGTCAAATAAGCACAAAAAGTTATATTCACTGAAGACACCAACATTTTTAAATGGTTCCTCTCAAGTATCTGAGCAACCTGATCTAGTTGAAGATGTCCCTGCTTATTCCAGGGGGACTGGACTACATGACCTTTAAAGGTCCCTTCCAACCTAAACTATTCTATGATTCTGTAAGTAGAATTGATAAGGATTATCATAACCATTATAACTGCAAAATATGACCACATAGTTAACTCCTTAGTCCCCCTTAACTTCAACCCCAAAACTTCTCAGGCAGGTCAGGTTTCCATTATTTATTCAAACATGAGAATAAGAACAGTGGCTAGTGATACGACTTTTCAGTGTGTGTAGAATCACTCCAGACTAATACAGCTTAACAGCCCCATCACTCTGGATGCGCGTCGCTTTAGATCTGCAGTTGTGCTAGACTTAAAGCAAGAGCCAAGACTGAAGGCTAGAAAAAGCCTTGTGCTCTGACCACCACAATCCAGGATTAGATATACATTTGAGTCTTCACGCCACTGACAGAAAACATTAGCATAACTTGCAAAAATTTCATCAAGCAGAATTGAATATTATTAAGAACGTGAAAATTTAGGTGTTGCTATCCAGATAGGAACAGAGGACAACTAAAACCGAGAAGAGAACAGGATGCTTCCTACGGCAGCCATCTCCCTGCTCTCCCTAAATTAAGGTGGAAGGAGCCCATGGTCACTTCACTCGAAAACCCGCCTTCTAGAAACTCTTTGAAGGAGCAAAATAGCTATATAACAAAGAGTATTTTCCACTCAGAGCAGTAATCGTGTCTTAAGGAAATGTCTTGATTGGAATCTAACACTGTGGAAAAATATTATTGACTGAATCGTCACTATTGCTCTGACTAGGGAGAAGGGAAAAATGATTTGTCATTCATTTGCTTCCCCTATAAAACTGCATTTGCAGAAAAAAACCTACGTCTGCAAGGCTGTCTATTGAAGTATACAGTGAATATATATTTAACAGTAACACCTATGTGATCTTGTCAAAACAGAGAATTTCAAATGCCTGGAAAACACCTAATGCATACTAGCTCCACTACATGATACTGTGCAAAAGACGTAATAAACGGTGCACACTGAAATACTCATATTTGCTAAGTAATTCACTTACCATGCCTCCATTATAAGCTGTTTGCCTTAAGGTCACTATATATCTGCAGGATTATTTTAGTCCCATCCCACATCCATCTGTCCCCCTTCCCCCTTCACATGCAGACGTCTCAGCACATATGCAAGTCCTACATCTTTCGTTATAGGTTCTTTGAAGCACCAAAGAGCTATTCTCCCTGTTGTCTCCATTAAACATAATAGCTTTACAGTTCAATCCTTAAACAAAACGTTTCTGTGCAAACAGAAGTAGTATTGGCCAGTTAATTTCCTTCACATCAAATAGAATTTACAAATAGCATTTCCCAAACAAGCGTTGATTTCTGTGACTCCCCTCTGAGTTTGTGAAATTAATGTGGCAGTGCCAGAATGTTTGTATGCAAAGCTTCACGGTGGCAAGTCATGTTGGAGGGCATCTAGGTCATTACTAACCTATTTCATGCTTTCAAATTAAGAACAGTATCCTCCAGTAAGCTCTGAAGCCAATAATCTGTGCCTTTCTCTGGAAGGTTAGTTTGTTGAGAAGAAAAACTTTCTCTGCGCTACAGAACTGCACCTTTGTTTCTGGCTAGTCAGAGCAGCAATTTGGGTAGGCTGGAATAGAGAACTTCATCACTTCAGCCAACCTGTTCCATGCAGTTACAGTGCTATGGAGTACTCTTGGTACACAACGGTACCTATCCCATCACTCTGGACACAGGTGCTCACATGCTTCCCTGCCTGTTTTTGTTATGAAGACTGAAGATTAAATATAAACCATTAATTTTTAAATTGTCTTTAGCAGACTGCAGAGCCTTAACCAGAAAGGTGAAAAACAATGTGCCAATTATTGGATTGTCAGAATGACCATTGTTGCTAATTAGGAAGCTGTACAGTACACCGCCCCATATTAATGAAAATCTCAGGAGAATTGGAGAATTAGCATTAGCAATTGTGTCATACCACAGTAGACATTTTTGTGGGGACCAGGTTGCTTGAAGCTGTCACACGCAATTCTTTGCAATAAATAAGTAAATAAAAACCACAGTCTTCCTTGTATAAAGCCAATCTCCTATATGTTCTCAAACCAGTCTTTCATCCATAATCTTCTTAGTCTCACCTCTACTCCTTCTTTTCCAGACCCTACCTTTTCTATCACTCTTCATTCTCTCTCCTCCCAGCGTTCAAGTGCTCTCCATTAATTGCAATGCATAGTAGATTCTCTTTGGAGAGAAGCTACGCTTCTTCCTCTCGTTTCAGAAGTTCAAAGAGGAGATTTGAGAAGCAGAGCATACCTGAGCCTTGTAGAGACTTCACCTTCTTCTTCAGCAACCCATCCCACATCTGCAAAGGAGGCCACTGCATCTTCTCTAAGTTGATGAGGATGGATTCCTTCTGTGGCATGAGAAGTAAGCTAAATTTTAAAGACAAGATTGAAGGTTTTAGAATCACTATTCCCAGCCCAAACCACAGTTATTTTACCCAATACTTTTAGTGAGGCTACATGTAACTATTAACACATACATTCACAAAACACATCTCTAGCCTTAGCACGCTGATTTCTGTTCTGGGCTTGGTCCAGAACCATTTCACTGACTTCAAACTATTCAACCTAATCTGCTGGACACTTTACAGAGGTTCACAGCTAACTACATATCCTATCACATGACACTACTGAACACTAAATATCCAATGCAAATGTTACCTTAAAGACAAACAAACATCAACATTCTCAAGTAGTTTGCTATATTAACTCAAATAATATGTTTTTAAACTATATTAATGACCAGAAGTTAAAAGAGACATTAAGGCTACTAGTACTTTTAAGTCTTTTGCTCTGATTTAGTATTATTTTGAAAATGAAATTCCGTTGAAGTGTGTTCCCCTTCCCCTACAACTTCCAGAATTTCTGTACAAGAATAATGGTGTGCACATTACACGGGGCGGGGGGAGGGGGAAGACAAAACCCCATTTCTACTAGCTCAGTAATCTCAAAGACTTTGAGTGAGAGGCATGATGCAATCCATGGTTCCGCCATTAGCTTGATAGCTGCTTGAAGCCAAAGGTGAGCAAGGCTCCAGAGGCTGGAACCTTTCTTACATTTACAGTTAAGCGACCTGAGCGGAGATTTGAAAAAGTGTTTGGACCATCAATACACGCTCCACAGCCACAACTATACAAAATCATTTCAAATCTACTGGCTGCTTCCCCGGGTTAGACAAGGGCATGTGTACTTAGTCACTGGGCTACTGAGCAGCCAGGTCTCAGTATCTTAGTGAATAAAAGCTACTGAAACATCTTTCAGTAATTTCTTCTGCTCAGTCTGTCACCTTGAGTTACTTATTTCCCATGCAACTGTGGTACCTCTTTTGCTTGTATTACTTACAATCCACAGGGCAAATTTGCACGAGTCGTTGCAGCTGCTTAAGTGCTGCCTGCTGCTGGCAGTGGCCAAGAAGCTACTAATAATGACAAAGATGGTGGTAGTATGTAACAGTCTGTGAAGACAGTTTGGATCCAGCCTGTTAGCACTTTGGTCAATTTTCAAGTCAACTCACCTCTGGAAGAGGAAGCTATTATGTAGCAGTAGCTATGAAATATTAGCATTAACCTGAATTTGTAGCAGAGCTATCACAGTAGGACTGCAGTTCGGGAAGGGTGAAATGATATCTGAAGAACATTCACAGGTATTTTAGTTGTAGCCTTTGATACTCAAGTCCCAGGAAGATAGAAGTTGTGGCTTTGGAGTTGTTTTTTTCCCCAGGAGTTGTTACAAACAGCTTTGGAAATTGAGATTAGTCATCTTCACCTCACATCCTCGCAACTTGTATGTGAGCCTTTATCACAGCTCCCAGGAGTGTGTATTGGCACCATCAGATCATTTGGAAACAACAGGGTTTTTTCCAGGTAGCATCAGCACAGATGGTAATATGTTTATCACATTAACAGTTGTGCCTAATACCATCACAGTCTGCCTCTCTTTAAAACAGTCTAGAGAATACTATATTGCATGTTAGGATTTTCATTGTTTGAGGTTTTCTTAGCTTTTTTCTTTTTAAAAATAAAACGTTTTCATGACCACAGCATCTGTATTAATGTTAATGGCAATTTAAAAAACCCATAATACGTTAGCCACTTCTTGCAGGTGATACAAATTTTCCTGACAGTAATGGCCACATGAGGAACTATTACCATGAAAAGATGGAAGGCACATTTAAATAAAGGCACTACACATACTTGCATCAAAAATAATTTTATAGAGCAACAGTAAGGAATGCATTTACCACAGCCAGGTTTCCTGTACTGTGAGATAAATAACTTCTAATCCAACATTCAGTAGCAAGCCTTCTGTTATATTGTGATGCAAGTTTCTTCTTACTTTTTTTATTCGTATTTATATGTAAACAGAATCTGCTTGTTACCCCATATACAGATGTTTCTTTTCTCTATCCCTAAAAACAACAAGGCCTTCCACAGCAGTGGATTTTGAATTTCAAGTTAATGCAAGATTTTTACTTTAATTTAAAGGTTAAAAGCCAACACCCATCTCTCAAAACCTTTGCCCGCCTGTAGTATGATGCTTTAACAACTCTGTGACTACTCTACTCCTCCAGCCAATCTCAGCTGAAGAAAATTTGGACAAGTGCTCTGCCAGCACCTGAAATGGAGAACACAGAGCTTAAAACAGAGGCCCACTTCTACTGGATGGCAGGAACTGAATGGAACAGTGAAAGTAACCTGCTTTTCTCTCTCTGGCAACTAGGTAGTTGCTTCCCCTGCTCTTCCTTCACAAGTTTTTTTGCCTATTTTAGCGTGCACGCATGCTGCACGCACATCTGTGGGTTTGAGACCCATTATTCCACAAATTTCTAAAGAAAAGACTACACACACTGTATTGTTTTGGCTGATGGCATAGAATATCTTGAGTTGGAAGGGACCCAGAAAGAATCACTGAGTCCAACTCCCAAAAAGTCAGCCTTGCCCATGTTTCTGCCCTGTTTTGAACTGGGTACCTTTCATGTGTTAGGCAAACATGCCTACACCATGGCAATGCTGCTTAGGAGAATATCAAAGCAGGATCCCTACTTTTTGTTTGCGCCAGGAAATGGAACGTAGAACAAATATTTTTACATATTTAAGGCTTGAATAAGAACTCTAATTTCAAATTACTGATACAGTTAGATATTAAACCATTTGGAAATATTTCTTCAGGTAAGACAAACTTGCTATGATTTTTCAAATTAGCCCAGTAAATTCTGATGTTTGATACATGCACGCCAATTCCTTAGAAGACTTCTATTGAGTTATCAGGTTGCTGTCAGACAAACAGGAGAAGCATGAGATCAGAAGATAGATGCTGCAGCTGAAGGATAGTATCTTGAGAGACAGTATTGTAC
This sequence comes from Larus michahellis, assembly GCF_964199755.1. Classification (NCBI taxonomy): domain Eukaryota; kingdom Metazoa; phylum Chordata; class Aves; order Charadriiformes; family Laridae; genus Larus; species Larus michahellis. The sequence goes on along the minus strand of NC_133897.1, from coordinate 131,324,130 downwards.
GTTTGGTTGAATCTACCTAGGCTATATTGGCAAGTTTAACTTTATTTTCTCCTAAAGACTACAGATAAGCCTAAAAAATATGACATACAAAAGAACTATGTGAACCATTTTCATTTGCTCATGCCATATACAGTATATAAGGCAAGCTCTGCCACCACGTACTGGATACATAAGCGGCAATTAATTTAGACGTTGACTATGACAAGATCCATAGAGACATATACTACAACATTCAGTAGACCTTCAAAAATCAAAATGTTAGGCTCCTGCTCTTTTTTTCAGACTAGCTGAACAAAAGCATGCTAGAAGAGAAGAAAGAATGAACATAACAGAGACATTCTTTCAATATCTCTTATCCATTTATCATAAGGAAAATAATCACCTGTGGAAATTCTGTTGCTCTTAGATAAAGTTAGAAACACTGATGATATACATGCACCCTCAGATGAGGCAAGCAAGGTTTGCTTTGGTTTTTAAATAAAGTGACTTACAGCAAGGTTCAGTGCACGGTCCTTTCATAATATAGCTAAAGCTGGCAAGAAAGAAAGAGGAAGAGACAGCTACAGGAAAGTGTCAGTTGCAACAGCATAAAAACGCTCGAGACCAGTATTGAACTTCACTATAGAATCTTAATGCTGAGATAAAGACATAAAAAACAGATGTTAGAATCACACTTTTACATGTTCAGCATTTTATATATTAAAATAGTTTAAAGCCTGCATAAGCCACATAGATTTTAATGTGTTTCAAGGCTCAAATTTTGAAATTAATGTTTCTAATTCAATCAGTTCTGACAATTGCACTTCTATTTTTAGGATCCTTTCATCTAATAGAAGATGAATATTTATACTTATTGTACATAAAATCTATGCAAAGCTGACTAAATATCTCTTTAAGAGGAAAAAAAGGCAAATATTTTATTTATTCTAACACAGAATTCAGATGAAGACATATACATATTTTTATTTCAACACTAAATACATTCAGAAACAGATTCCCCAGATGTATCTTACAGCTCTTTGCAAGAACATAAACCAGAAATGTCTTTTATGACATTTATGACAATATTAAGGAAAGGCAGTATTTAGCTAACTATCTGCAAGTGAGCGTCATCTTCCCTTGTATGGCCTTTACAGTACAGAAAATCAGACACATTACAGGAGGACCTCAGTTCCTTTCAAATCTGAGGCACACAGAGCCTTATTGCTAGCATAATTACTTAATTATATATCCAAATGTTTACACTCAGCATGTCGTTTCATTGTCCTTCTCACCTGCACAAATCCCTGCCCCCCCAATGTATATATTTATTTTTTAAGTTTCACCAACCCACTAGTAGTGGGAGATGGTTGCCCCCCTAGTTTCTCAGTGTAATTATGTGAGAGAGGCAAAATATTAGCACGGCTTTTGCTATCACACCAAAAAGGCTTCTATGGTAATCTGAACTATCTGATTTTGCTACTATAATTTCAAGTCTAAACATTGTTCATACATTTAATATAGGATAAAGAAATTAATTTAAACAGTGAAAAATTTAGCTGTGTGGAAATTACCTTGTCTTAGCGTGGGTGGATTCCCACCATTCATCTTTTTGTTCCCCACCTTTGCTCGACCCAAGAAACATTCCTCTCTCAGCTTGAGTTTCAAACACTATATTTCTCCAATTCTATACCCACCCCCTAATCCTAACACACACAGAGTTGAAGAGATTATGCGTAACAGCTTCAATTTTCCCATCTGTTCCCCAAAGACTTGTTATAAAAAGCAAGGGTTTTCTCCTCCTTAAGCTTTTACCCTCACTCTTTACCCTCCCGCTATATGCAGTTGAAGTTAAGAGCAAACAAGTCAAACAGAAAGCTGCACAGAATTGATGTTCCCCTTTCACCTATACAGTGCTAGCCTTGTATTTAAAACAAAAGCAAACAAGGTACTCATGTCATCTTGTTACTAATTTTTTTACTTTCTGATAAAGTTGTTTATTTTCCCCAATATTTTTAAGTAACACTGTTCATCTTTACATGCCTTTTAAGTCTAGCTTATAAGTAGTTTATAGAAATGCTTCAGACATTTTTCTCCCTTATGAATATATTTTTTCCCATGAATAACTTTTTTATATTGTATTCCCTCATTTTAGAAGTTCCAATTCCCTTAGGAAAAAAAAAACGTTTCGAGTTTCATTACGTGTGTTATAGTAACATGGATTCAGGTTTTAGGCAGTACAGAAGCTGAAGAATCCGTATTTGGAAAAACTGAACTGGAAGTGGGACGAACGGAAGTAAACTGATTCTTTTACAAACCCTCTAGTCATTTATTTAAACGAACTGCATATCTGCTTAAAATCTTTTGATGCAAGAGCAAACCCCTTTATAAGTATAGTGAAACACATATTCTAAACTGTTGAGAAAACCTACCTGAAACTGAACTCTCGGACACTGTATAAGAGAGAGGTTAGTACCAATTTTTCTTACAATACTTCGAGATGAACCATAAGGCTTGCTTGACCAAAGCACCTAGATGAAAGAAAAAAGAAGCCAGGTGTTAAGTAACTGATTTTTATACCATACTGGAATAGTTTTCCCGTATCATTCCATACTATGCTTTGCTAAACATATTTAAAGTTATACCTTTCATGCTAGAATAGAATGGAATGTATATATATCAATACACACGCTGAAATTTTTATCAGTGAACTCCTTGCATTCTATACCCAAATTGGCACAAAATTTGTTTTGGTCATTACAATATAGCTATGGCTGTTTAAGTTCAAGAGAGCCTTTGCATTAAGTTTAAGTTCAAAGTGACAGATCAGGTAACATAGGAGGATTCAAGAGTTGGAAGCATCTTCAAAAGCATAATTTATCTATTTTCAAGACAATAAAGAATCTGCATTGTGTCAGACACCTCTTTTTAAGGTGCTTCAAGAAAAGCCACTGAATCATGAAAAATTCATAAAGTTATATAAATCTACATTTCTCCAGTTATTTTTTTTTTTTTTAAATTAAGAGCTCTTCTAATACAGGAATAGTGTCTACCAGTCTTAATAAAAATAACCATCAGCTAGCATAAGCATGAAAATGTAACTGTGAAATTAAAGAGCAAAGATAAGTACAAGGGGGAAAATAAATACGTAAGAATGAAACGATTCTAAAAAAAAATTAATAAAATACATTCACCTCAAAAAGACTGCCCACAGCACCTCAACGCACCTGGCTCCTTCAGAACTGTTTTTACTGCAATTCAGATTTCTACTTTGTTTCAACAGGGATGGTATTTGCTTTCTTTTGTTGTACTTAATGATGGGAATGTTTGCTCTACTGTTTACCATAGTTGTACAAAATAAAATGAGACTTTAATCTTAGGAGAATACTACAAAATGAGCCAGAACAGGAGCGAAAAAAAAAAACCACCCATAGGGACATAGGGAAGATTTCAGCACAGGGAAAGGCAACAAAAACAATTCAAAGAACAAAAAGAATAATGGGAAGACTCTAACACAGAGTACATTGTTAGTAAACAATTAGAACACTGTATGGTAATTTTAAAAACTTGGCCAGTGTTTACTTATGGCTGTAGATGTGAATTTACTACTCAGATCTTAGTTTTTAAAGGCTCATAGCTTCAAGCAAACTCAACATCCTATTAGAAGGCTGCCCCAAAGAAAAAACTTAGATAAAATTTAGGCTATTAATATTGAAATAACCCTCATCTGGCATGGCAATATTGCCTATGTGATTAGTGTAGTACAGCTGTGGGAGTTTCACAACACACAGCTGAATAACATTTTGATATACTAAGCAAAGATCACTACTCTTAGATTTTGAGGGTTCTATTAAAAAGAAAAAATTATGCTCGACAGTATTTATCCCCAGATTAGGTTATCTCAGAAATTTCACACAAACATTTTGCCTATTTCCAAACAAGTATCTTTCCTTCCTCTGGCTTTATTGGAATGCATAAGTTTTGACAAAATAAATGTGCACTGCACACATGCTATGCTAGATCCTCACATCAGAGCTGCAACTTTGCCATTGATCCACTCACACCCATTTTTTCCATTCTGTGAAACATACATTCTCTCGCTTAATATGCTGCTAAAGTTGAACACAAACTTTTTCCATGCAGAGTACTCTATTGATTCTGTATTTTGGATGCCTCAAAGACCTCACATGACTGTTTGTCTATATGGCTGAGCAAACAGCAGGTAGATCAGGAGGCTTCAAGAAAAAGTGACTGACAAACAGTACCACAGTATTACAGCCTCACTATTCACAACATGTTCTCATGTTAGACGCAGAACTGTTGGCGATAGCCTCAAAGTAACGTTGCATTGGAAAAAATAATACTAGTCAAGGGAAGGCTTAATTAATTACAGAAGTACTTCCACAACAGCAGAAGAGACCAGACTGTATTACCGGCATAAGTGCAGTGCATTTTGAACAAGTGGCAAAACTTGTTTAGAGATTGCTCAGACCACAGACAAGATGCTGACTAGCACCCAGATCCTCAAACACATTTGGTGCCCAAATGCCCTTGGAGTTGTTCAACAACAGTGGTTTGGTGCACTAAAACTTTTAATGACTCAGTTTTGGTAATTCAAGATATGCCAGGCAATATTTTCAGAAAAATGCATGCAAGCTGTGCCACAAGGTATGGAAATTAAGTCAGCACACTGCTCAGCTGAGCTAATGAGTCTCAGCACTGCTCTACCCAAGTTCACACAACTTCTTGTTGACTTGAAGCACTGGCAGAGCAAGTCTGCAAAGTATTACTTAGTCATACGCTCTTATTGCATCAGTGTTCTGCTGTTGTCCAGAACGGCTGACATTTGGAAATGTAATTGCATTATCACAAGCTTGATATAAATAGGGAATGGGGAAAAACAGATTAAAAACTTGCTCCTCCCTCCTATTTAGGCTGAAAGATGTTGCTGACAATGACCACAGCAACACCCATGGTAGTCCAGCATGTTTTCATGCTTTGAATTTTCAAAGTTACACTGCATGAAATCTCATATCAAAGCTTGAATAAAATCCTAAAATACAAATTCTTATTGGTAATTTTAATTTACGATGTATAAACATTTTCCTCTCCGTAGATTCCCAAGATTGATAAAAGGTTCTACCACAATAATCCAGTGTAAGGACTGCTCTTCTAAGTACTGCACATAGCTGTTAAGAATTTACCCATTGTTAAAACATTAAAATATTTTGACAACTTACAGGGATTACAGCATTGAGGTCAATACTTATACTCAAAATAGCTTCCTAAAGGTCCCAGTGACAAAACAGTTGATATGTAGCAGATTGCTCACTCTCGCTCTGCTAAGCATTCAAAGAAAACTCTATACACACTTTCCTCCAAGAGGAGATCTATGCATGCACATTCTTCCTTTTCCCCAGTAAAGAACACAGCCGTGTTGCTCTCATGTACTGTAACACTTTCAGGAGAATATAACACTTTCAGGAGAGGTAAATATAGCACAATTATAATCATCTCAGTTTCATGGGGCTTTTCGCATCTCCCAGGTAAGTACAAAGACATAAGATTATTTAAGAATTAACATCCCTGTTAAAAATCAGTTGAAAATTTTCCTTCAGCTTCAAAACAGACATAGAAGTGCAGCATGAAAAGCAATGTTTACAAAGTAAACAGTTTGTTATTAGAGCTAGAAAGAACTGATCGGTATTTTTAACATATATTACTCAATACTTCACTGTCCAAGTAGTAAACTTCATACTTTTTCAGCAATGCAGAATCATACAAGTATTGAGTGTACTTGAAGTGTTATGATGGAATAGATAAGCACAAACTAAAATATATGAAGTGCTTTCTATACCTGATTTTCTGAAAACATGAAGCAAGTTTGAAAAACTTACTGATTCCATGTTTAATCCAACTTGTTCAAAAGCCATCCTAATTAAGCGCTTAAGCCAGCAAATCATCTGGAATGGAAAAAACCTTTCCAAACTTGGATTTAAGCCGTCCAAACCTACAGGGCTGCGGAGGTTCCATAGTATTTCTGAAACGAGAAACACAAGAACTTTAGATGCACATTGTGGAACATATACAGAAGTAAACTGCTACGTGTATTCCTAAAAAAACCCAAGCTTTAGAAACAGTTACTGAAAACAAGATGTATTAGGTGACAACAATTCCTAGTACTGCAAAGCATAGGCATTCAGAAGGCATCTACTTGCTACAGGTGACAAAGATTTTTTTAGTAGTGTCATTTTTAGGAAATCAAAGCTGTTGCAAAGTTAACGATTAAAAAGCTGGGGAAGTGACTGCTCACTTGAGCTTGGACAGATGATGGTGTTCAACAGCTCTAAGTGAGCACCTAACACTATGGAATGCCTGCAGCCGGGGACTACCACTAAGATTAAAGGGCCATACTCTTATCTAAAACCCATTTCTATGCAGGAACAAACTACAGAAAGCTGATCACCTCTCTTCGTTCATATTCTCCGATAGCTTTGCTGTTCCCTTCTTTTTCCCACAACAGAGAAGAGAAAGGAAACATGGAAAAATGATTAATGCAAGAAAGTGACAGGAAATAGCGTAGATGTGGGACCTGAAAATATTCAAGCGATTTATAAAGTTGGACAGATTTCAAATTCTGTCTATTTATATGTACTACCGTTTACTTAAATCAAGATGTTTTTATTGCTCCTCTAGTGAAAATAGTCTAGTTTTTCTTTAACTGTGTTCTACATCAGTCATAACTTGGATGCCACCGATAACTGTATGCCACCAAAAAAAAAAAAAAAAAAAAAGAGGAAGCCATAGATTTAGGTTTATGTTTGTTTTGTGTATCAGGCTAGAAACAACACTCTGTTGAACCACCCTGAGCAACATATTTGTAGTATGAACAACAGTGTTGCTGAAGACACTATACATATACAGAGCTATGACTAATGCAACATAGCAGCAAGGAACTGGTACTTGGGAAGTCTGAAAGTCAGGAGATGGAAAAGCTATGCTGTTTGAAAGTGCCCACAAGCATTACAGTTAAACCATCACTGTTTCCGTTACAAATGTTTTTTTTCAACAGTTTACAGTTCCTTAGTAATAACCTGCTTCTTGTGGAAACTTGGCAGGAACGCTGCAACTCTACCGTTATCCTTTTTTAAGACAGGCTTAAAAAAAAAAAAAAAAAAGAAAGTTGGTATTAGTTTCTCATTGCCAAAGAAAGTAAATACATTTCCTAACAGGATTTTCTTTTGTTTCTGAATAAACTAAGAAAAAAACTACAAATCTATCAGCTAAAGAAGGACTAACGAAAACATAAGATAAAAAAAGCTATTAAAATAAAAAAAATTAAAAAAAGAGCCAAGCACCATGAGATTAAAATGGAAACTGCAACTGTTACATGAAAAACAAGAGAGAAGAATAATGGGCTACCTACCAAACAGCCATGAATATAAGCTACAGTCATACATAATAAGTAATGGAATTCTTTATGGAAAGCTGGAAAAGTCTATTAGGGAAGCACTACCATCTACTTGATCCTCCCTTAGACAAACAACCATATGGACTGTACGGATCTTTGATCATATTGCACCTGCTGTGTTTTTTAAAACAGGAAGAATACAAGTCTTTCTACATGCCCCACATTAGATTTGGCATCATACCTGTCACTGTAGACATGCAGTGACATAAAAGAGATGGGAATGCTCATTCAAAAGGGGAAACCTGTTCCAAATGTGATACATGCAATGTGCTCCTCCTCATTCCGAAGTCCAGATTTGTTGAACATGACTGTATCCTGATACACTGCTCTTTCAACAGATAGACAAGTCATTAGTTTAAAAATCCCCAGATGTAGTCAGAGTCATGCTTTGTTTCAGGAAGCGAAGAAAAGGTTTCATTTTGTTTCTGATCAACTGGGAGGACTGAGTCTTTAATAACAGAGACAATTTGGACAGAAGTAGCAAGAGAGTGTTAGAACTTCCTCTGAAGAAATCAGGGCAGGTCTAGAACTCAAGAAACTGAGAGCAAAAGAGGTAAAGGAATGACAGAAAAACTGACAAGATAAATGATTAAAGGCACAAAAACAGATGCAGAAAAAAAAGTAGCATAATATTAGGATGACAGAATAGTATAAAAAGAATCATATAAAAAGACGACAGAATAGTCTAAAAGACAGACACAGGTATTAGAAGGGGTTATAGACAACTCTGAAAAGTTATAAGCATCCAAGATAACTGCATCTAATGAAATTCATCTTGAACAGCTCAGAAATTAGCTAAAGCAACTTCTGAAATATTAGTGATTACTTTTAGAAACTTGTTCAATGAGATCCAAAAGACCTAGGAAGGTGACATTTTATAACTCCAGGTGCCAAGACTTTGAACACAAAAGAGCATTCATTCAACAAAACAACTACTTCAGTAGAACGATTATTTATAGTTCACATTATAAATCATTGATTCTTCTGTAGATACTTCTAAAAGCACCTCAGACTGGGGTCATCAACTCCTTGCTCTTGTCAATGACCTATTCTTTGCTTTTGCAGAATAAAGTGACCAAAGTCAATCTTAAGAGTGCAGAGTACCAACCAGTTCCTGGATTAGTTTCCTTAGCTCCTGGCACTAAGGAAACCCATCATGGTTTATGATGGTTAATTTGTTATCTAAAAGGAAAATGCTTCTAAGAGTACCACCTTGATACTTTTATGAGATCTATTAGTTCTCCAAAACTATCCCCAGACAAACTTGATACTCATTTCTTCCAGACTATATAGAGTGCACCCTCAGCAAGTTCGCTGATGGCACAAAGCTGGGGGAGTGGCTGACACACCAGAAGGCTGTGCCGCCATACAGAGAGACCTGGACAGGTTGGAGATCTGGGCAAAGAGGAACCTTATGAAATTCAGTAAGGGCAAGCGTAGGGTGCTGCACCTGGGGAGGAATAACCCCATGCACCAGTACAGGTTGGGGGCTGACCTGCTGGAAAGCAGCTCGGTGGAAAGAGACCTGGGAGTCCTGGTGGACAACAGGATGACCATGAGCCAGCAATGTGCCCTTGTGGCCAAAAAGGCCAATGGCATGCTGGGGTGCATCAAGAAGAGTGTGGGCAGCAGGTCAAGGGAGGTCATCCTCCCCCTCTACTCTGCCCTGATGAGGCCGCACCTGGAGTACCGTGTCCAGTTCTGGGCTCCCCGGTTCAAGAAGGACAGGGAACTGCTGGAGAGGGTGCAGCAGAGAGCTACCAAGATGATTAAGGGACTGGAACACCTCTCTTATGAAGAAAGGCTGAAGGATTTGGGTCTCTTCAGTCTGGAAAAAAGATGGCTGAGGGGGGATCTTATCAACACTTCTAAATACTTAAAGGGTGGGTGTCAGGAGGATGGGGCCAGGCTCTTTTCAGTGGTGCCTGGGGACAGGACAAGAGGTAATGGGCACATACTTGGAACATAGGAAGTTCCACCTAAACATGAGGAGGAACTTCTTTACTTTGAGGGTGGCAGAGCACTGGCACAGGCTGCCCAGAGAGGTGGTGGAGTCTCCATCTCTGGAGACATTCAAACGCCGCCTGGACGTGTTCCTGTGTAACCTGCTCTAGGTGACCCTGCTCTGGCAGGGGGGTTGGACTAGATGATCTCCAGAGGTCCCTTCCAACCCTATGATTCTATGATATTGCACTATACCTTTCTTCATAAATCTCAGTTATTTCACAATTATTTTATGTGCCAAGAACAGAAAGGGTTCATTCCAAATGAAACTGCTGGGCAGCAAGAATGAAAACATTAGCAAATTTTTCTCTCATACTCTGTATAGATGCCAATTTCAGAAGCAGGAGTTAAATATTTATTGCTTTTAGTAAGCTAGAATAATACCTTCTTTTAAAATACTGATGCTTGCTTTATTTACCCTCTGTCTTCCTTATGCTACTTAAACTAAAAATAATAGTAGTTTAATTCCCCTAAAACTTACAGAACTCCATTACTACAATAAAATGCCCCAAGTGATAGTAATATTGCTATAAAACACGGTCCTTCTGCTGTACTTAAGCAATCCTATTACAAAGATAAGCAGTAGTTATAGACAAGATTCCCAAAAGAGTTTAGCAGAGTAATAAAACAAAGAATTGCATTTCACTGTGAGGGTTGGAATTTCATGGGTTTTTCATTTATAAAACTCCACTTACACAGGAATTAGCCGGGCTGAAGAACTTTCTTTCTGATATGGAAATACACAGGAATTCCAAGGTTCATAAATGAGGAGGGTCTACATTTCTGAGTGTTGGGGTTCTCACTTTACCTCCTTGAACTCTCTTTTGCCCCCACTTTTGCAGGTTTCATTCAATACTGTCATATCAAATATCAGTCTACAAAGCTGAGAGATAATACCACTTAGAAATTACAGACTGTTAATGAAATAAATATAAAGGCTCTGGAGGCTGTACACATAAGGCCTACTGCTCAGTAAATATGAAATGGAACCCTTTGCCAAGCTTTCTAGCAAGTCCTTCACATGAAAGATGAAAAGAAAGAAAAATCAGATGCAACTGCTTTCAAATTGAAGTTCTCCTATGTGTATTTTCCAATGTTGCATTTGTCCAACTCCCTTTCCAATTAGCAGTTCTTGCTCTTAAGAAGAAATACGATATTCACATTTTTCTTACTAAATAAAGTTTCTCTCATTCATGTAAGATACACAAAAAATGAAAGAGAATGACTTAATCGGCTTGATGGAGCAGATCAGCCTTAAAAAAGAATAAGCAAACGCATGGAATCTGAAAAATGAAAGGTCTGGTCTTTAAATTGAAAGGGTATGTGTATCATAAAAGTAGTACAAAATTTTCAAAGAAGCATGGTTTCAAAGGAACACCAACCACATCAAAAATCATAGGCAAAAAGAGCAGGTTCCTCCCTATTTCAGCAGAGAACTAGGGCACGCCTATCTTCACAGTCTTTAAGACTGACACATGACCCAAGGTCATCTCATGAAATTATATCCATAACGAAACATATTAAAGAAGTAATAAAGAAAGATAAAGCCAACAAAAAATTATCGCAACAACAGCAAGCCAAACAGGCAGGAAGAATCTTCTGATAAAGGATTACACCCTCTCCCAAATCAACACAGACCAGTTATAAGTAACGTAAGTATTTGGCAGAGATCATACAGCCAAATACAGAGGTCTATTTTTTGGCCTGGAAGCCACAAATACTGAAGCGCCCTACTACTTTCAGAAACACCTGTTTGGAAAGATATGCAAAGAGAGATAAGAGTCAGCAAATACTACAGAGACAATCAAGCTAATATCTAAGCTAAAATCAGCATGAAATCAAAAGCAAGAATTGAAAGTAACACACACTTGCAATAGAAGTTGCCAAAGCTTTCTTAAAAATATAGCCCAACCATATATACCTCAAAATGCAAAACTATATCCATCACATCTTACCCATGTTACTGTATCTTGCCAACTAAGGATGGAGAATAAAAAACGCCATGTTTCAACACTAGTCTAATCAAAAGCCTTTGCTCGGCAGAGATTATACCTACACGGTGCAATATGACCCCATGGAGAGATAAATGAAATCATTCAACATGGCTCAATCATACTATAGTGTTATACTATACAGACATAACCATACACCCACACTGTCCTGCCAGACATTCAAACCTCCCTAGTCATTCCTGTGAATTCCAGTCCTTCTACTACATCTTTGAGAAACAAGAGCATGCAAATTTTATTAACAAAAGGGTGTATTTGTCTGAAAAAGTATTTTAAATGTTTGATTGCCCACACACCACACACCCCCCCCCCAAATCTCTCTTTGTAACAATGTTGAGTTCCTACACACAGTGATCAGATTTCAGCTGGTGATCTCTGTGAAGGAAATTATTTTGATTCAGTGACAGTTAACTGGAACTTTTAGAGTTGATGTGCAGAAAACTCATCTCCCTTCTTTTTTCTTTATCACCTAAGCAGTGGGTATCAGAAGACAGAATTATTTCCTTTCCATTTAGTCTTTTTAAGTCTTGTCTTCACAAGAGCTACAGAGGACTGTGGCTGTCTGAGGACAGCATGTAAATATTAACGAAGTCTCACTGACGCTATCAGACAGAGATCAATGCACTACGGTTGATGTCAGGATTCAAACTATACTCACACTCAGTACTTGGAACTTTGACAGCTTGTTAAACAAAATAAAAACAAGCATCTAGCAAGTTACTTATCTATAATAATTGCAGAAGAACCTGCGTGCAGCAGCAGTATCACTAAAGGTATACAAAGCAACCATCATAAGTTTGCAGAAAAGGAAAATAAGCACCAGATCCCTTAAGACTAGGCTCCTTCATACACTCTGTATTCTAAAGCCTCCCTTTAAAATTTCCCTGTAATTTCTCCAGATTATCTTTTATTTACATGATTCCCCGTGACCTGTCACTCCCATCACAGCAAGAGGGCTTCAATTTCATTCTCTCTCCCTGCAGAACCGAGAGCTTCGACCCCAACCCCCCGAGCCGTTTCCACGCCACTCTACTTCTCCGGAAAGGCGGCGCAAACACCGCACCTTCCCAAGGCCGCTGCCCGCCCGGCACCTACCCTGCCCTGCCCTGCCCTGGATGTGCCCTCGGCGCTGCCAGGCTGCCCGGGGAGAGGAGCTATAAACCGGGCCGCCATGAGCGGCCTGTATCCGCTTCCAGTGGAACGGCACTCACCTCCCCTCGGCGCCGGCTCAGGAGCTCCTGAGGGCAGACCCTCACAGGGGGAGATCCCACAAGGCAAGACCCCTCCACCCCCACACAGGCCTCCCAGTGCTGAGGCGGCCCCGGCCGAGCCGGCGGAGCTGAGCGCTGCCCGGCGACGGCACCGGCCCGCAGCAGCCTCCGGGTGTGGATCCCGCTCCCCCTCCCGCACCGCCCCTAACCCACCCAGGACCGGAGGCGAATGAGAGGGGCTACCCAGAAGGAAGGGGAGGCCCAGGGACCGCCAACCGCCCCGCCGGCCTCGCCACGCCGCAGCTCGCCTCACCCGCCGTCCGCCGCGGCCGCGCTCCCTCACCCGCTTCTTCCACCACGGCTCGCAACCCTCCCCCCCACCCCTTCCCTCCAGCAGCCAATCCGCGGCCGCCCCGGCACCACCCCGACCAATAGCCGACGGCCCTCGCGGGAGGCGGGACCTCGGGCGCCCTCCGCCAGGCTGCGGCGCGGCGACCTACCCGGCATCCACCGGGCCCGGCGGGGACGTGTGGAAAGGCCCCGCCCCGCCCCTCCCGCCGTGACCACCGGGTCACGTGGTTAGACTCCTCTAACAACGTGGGGGAGTGGCCAGCGGTTGCTTGGCGGCGACAGGGGGTTGCCGCTGGCCGGCCGTGTCCCCATGCGGGAGCAGGTGCATTTCGCACTATTTTGTTTTACGCTTGGGCAGTAAGTTCAAATTATGGCGGTGATCATCTATGGATAAAAAAACCTAAGCTATTAAAAATAAATCGGAGTAAGGGGCGTGCTTTTCCCCCGTCGTGCCCTCCCCGGCAAGGCCTTGCTGCCCTCTGCGAACTACAACTCCCGGCATGCACAGCTGCCCCGCCCCACCCCGGCAGCCAATCGTGTCTCGAAAGGAACAAAGCGCGCCACGAGTGGCGAAAAGGATCCGGCCAATGGGGTTGCGGGGTGGTGGTGTGGTGCCGGGGTCAGAGCGGGCTCTGGCGGGTGGTGCGTGTGCGGCGGGCTCTGCTGCCGGCCTCCTCCCGCTGCCTTCCGCAGGCCGCGCCGCCCCCGCGGGCGATGGGGGCGCGGGGCTGAGCTTCTCGGCCGCGTTCGTCTTTTGTGACGGTACGGAGCCGGGGAGGGGAGCAGGCCGCGGTGAGGGGATGCGGCAATGGGGACGCTGGGGAAGGGCGGGAAGGCCCTGAGAGGGGGGCGGCGGCGCGGCCGGCTGAGGTCCCTCCTGCCCTCCCGGAGCTTACGTCGGCCGGTCGCCGAAGAGTTGTGCCACCGCCGGACGAGGGGCCTGGGAGCTGAGCCCCGGGGCCTTGTCGTGGCCAGGCTGTCAGCTCCGCCGCTTCGGGAGCGCTCAGGGTGACAGGCGAGGTGTGAAGCTGTGGCGGTTCCTCTCCTGGGCCTCCCCGGTGAGGACATGGAGCGGAAAGTGAGACCGACAGAGAGATCTGCGGGGCCTTTGTTAAGCTTGTATTTCAAAGCTACCAGATGGAGAAAAGAGCTGGTACCTGCTAGGCCCCCAAATTCTAGATAACTTCTTAAAACTTTTAAAACAGCTTAAATTTTTTTTCATAAAAAAAATGCCGGGGTCCCAGGTTTCATAAAAGTGGTCGTTGTAGGTGATGGAGAAGGTAAGGACTTCACTTGTCTTCTCAGTTGTGGCTGAGAAGAGAGGGAGAAGGATCTGCCATGATTGTGGCCTAATAGATTAGGAGGGGGGTAAAATTTGGCCTCATGCTTTTTCAAGAGATTAGAAGGAAGAACGCAAAAGGCAATCAGGATGGAGAGAGTTGTAGGAATGATCTGGTGCTCAGGGCGTGGAACTGCAAGTCAGAGACTTTGGTTATCATCAGCTCTACAACTGTCTTGATTTCAAGTTTTGAATAAGTTTCTCTGCCTACTATGAAAAGTAACTAGTAATATTTAACAGAGACTTTTTTAATTTAGAGTTGTGTGCTTTGGATATATAAATTATTGTTTATTGATTGAGTGGCTGTATCTCCCAGTTGATCTATTTTGGACTTGTGGTTGTCAAGGAAAATAACTTGGACACTAATCATTGGTATGTACTTTTCACATTACAGCTCTTTCCTGAATGAAGGACCAATGACTTAGAGATTAACAGCATTTTTTCTATGTGAAAATGTCAGAAATTGTCACAACCAAAATTTGTATTTGTGGTTTGTTGTTTTTGAAGAGTATGATTAATTTGTGTTGTTGAAGACCTACCTTTAGTAAGAAAACAATAATATTGTACAATATTATTTGTTTGGGAAATGACCCAAAAGAATGTGACCACTTACAAATTTGTTTTATTTTTATGCAAGGGAAAAATGAGAGAACACAAATTAACAATAAGTATTTACTCACACTTTTGTGCCCTAACAAAATTTACTTGCATGAGTTGGTACTGGCAACACCAGGACCACAGTTAGCATTTAGTTGTTGCAGAGGCACTTAGTCAGTCTTTTGGAGGAAACCAGTTTTTTGAATCAAGATGTAGGATTTTCTCCAAGTAAACTTATGCTTTTGTTGCCTGTTAAGTACTTACTCCTTATTAAACAGCTCTGGAATCTGATACTCTCAAGCTAACACGTGTCTCCTTTGAAATTGATACCTTGGCTTGGACTTTGGCTGTAGCCAGGCGTGACCTTCTTTCTTTTTATTGAGGGGGCCCCACTAGTGAAAAAAAAGAAACAAACCCAAAACTCAAAACCCACCCTCTAAAACCCTTTTTGCCTTTGAATGAGTATGGCATTACACTGGTTATTTGAGATATATATCCAGATTAAAACTTAATGTTCCCTGTTCTTGATGTAGTGTTAATCTTTTACTGTCTTTTCGGATTCATTTTTGTATAAAATTCTATTATTGCTAAAGGTACTCTGAAAATACATACTTTGATTTTCACATGTGTTTATCCAGAGGGATGTTTATAGACTTCTAGGGTGCCTTGTGAGAAAACTATGGATTTCTTGTAAATATTTGTCAGTAGTGTAAAAAAACCAACACAATCCCATAAAGGCTGACTGGTCTGAAATTATGTATAGAAAACAAGTCAAAATATTATGAACCAAACCTACTTGTTCTCTGCATAAGAAGTTTAGATTTCCAGTTTACAAATTTCAAGAGCCACATCCTTATCAATTCCATCCACATTCGATGAATTCTAGTCCTTGATTTTTTTTTTTTATACTTTTATACTTATAACAAATCAGTGCCTTTGTGATGTTGTCTTACCTGTGTTTTAATTGCTGATAAAAGTTGTGGTATTAGTAATAGAGATATTTTTTTTCAGCAGGTATTTTGTATGCATGGTGCAGAAAAAATGAATTCTACTATGAGTGAGGAGCCTGATGCACTGTCTGTAGTTAACCAACTCCGAGATCTAGCAGCTGACCCATTGAACAGACGGGCCATTGTTCAGGATCAAGGATGCCTGCCAGGTCTTATTCTGTTTTTGGACCATCCCAGCCCTCCAGTTGTTCATTCAGCTTTACTAGTAAGTATTCTGGAGGTAAATTTGTATGTCAGTAGGACTTTTTGTGACTTTAAACAAGTAAAAATGTAAAAAATAAAACCTAGTTTTATGTTATGTTGATATTCATTATATGTGTTTTTTTAAAAAACCATGCATTTCAAAAATTATTTAGCAATGACACATTATTCCAGGGGTATTTGTGTTTTTTGGAAGAGAATAATTTACTTTGCATTTTTCCCCTAAATACAGCTATTTCACTTTTTGTGTGGAGGGAGGTAAGCACCCTTAAATCTCTTTCTTAAGAAGATGTTATGGACCTTGGTAAACGTAGGTGGTGTAAATAGATATACTTGGCAAATATGTGATTCGATGTTCCTGTTGTAAAAAAAAAAAAATAAAATTCTATAATTCTGTATTTATAATTTGTTTTACTTTTACAGTGAATATTAGTGGACTTCTTGGAATTACTTCAGTGTCTCTTCAGTGTCTTCAGATACTCTTCTGGGTTCAGGGAATGAGATCCTATAATCCAGGAGACCTCTGTCCTGCTAATTGGTTTTTAGGCTAGTCTTAACCATAGCATTTGCGAGACTGTAATGCTCTTCACTGGAAGAACTTGAGTTGAGGTTAGAATTCTTGTGAATATGTTGCATTGGTTTTCTTTCCAGTGCAGTTTCCTTAGGTTGTGGCCTTAAAAGAGGATCTTGTTTGGGCATCTCGCTCTCTTTTTCCTTCCTTGGCTCCTTTGGGCTGCATATTCTCAATGTCTGTATGAGATCTGGGAATCAGTCTGTGATCGTGTGACAAAAATTAACTCTACATAAAAAGGGCTGACTTTATCAGATTGATGAGGGATAATCCGTTTTGCAGTGTGGTTCCACAGCTTCAGATATTATTCAAGTTGCACTGTAAGGACATCTCCTTGGGTAGGAATGTGAGATAGCACTGTTGTTCCATTTAGTGGTAACCTACAGTTAAGGGTGGATTAGGAATCAGGAATTGGAAGACCCTATGCAATATCCCAGGACCCTGTCTCTAGTCAGAAATGGATCAGTTTACTGTGAAAACATGCAGACTCCTTGTGTTCTTGAACCTCTTAGGTTCTGTAGCTTTTAATATCTTTGCTGATAGCTTTTTGTCTTCATTTTTGATACTTTTCCATTCTGAAGCATCTTTTTGTTTTGTTTGTTTTTCTAGTCATCTCATTAGTCAGAAAGGTGCTTCCATTTGAATGGGAGTCATTAAATGTAATGATTTTCCATTAAGTTGTACCTAATAAAAGGATGTACAGCACTAACTTTAAAATTCTTATTGTATTATTCTGCAATTCCCATAGCTGAAATTATAAATAGTCTATATGAATCGTCATAGTTCCCTATTTAACTTTTTTGATGTGTTGTAGAATCTTTCAGGAAGGGTGTCTTTCTCCCAATGTGCAGTTTCAGTTCAGTCCTTTCTTCTGTCTGATAAAGAAGTGGTATATTTTTCTATACTTTTTGCAAGTTTTGATTCCAGTAACTCTTTATGGTACACTTCAAATGCTAGAAGTTTTGAATGTTTTAAATAAAAAAAAAAATCAGAAGTAATCCAGGCAATACTACTTTTTCCCCCCTCTTAAATTTGGACTAAAGTTTTCAAAAATAGGACTCTGAAGTGAAGAAACTACATTAGTATTTCACTTATTAAACATCAAAGGTGTTTTTTGTTATAAGATTGACAACAGTGTGTTTTTATATTCAAGTATGGAGAAGATAGTCCTATTGATTACTTGTGAGCTTGAAGCTAACGTAGGTGTTTTGCTGAACAGAGACTGAGCCAAAGTCCGTAATAATGGTCTTCCTTATGCATTCAGTAGATTGTGATTTAATAAGCATAAATGATCTGCCTTCTTTGAAGGTGCAGACCTTTGCATCTCCGTCGGGGGCAGGGGCAATAGGACTTCTGGTGTTGAAAAGTAAGGTCACTTAAGTTGTTCTGGTAACTTTGTCTTTGGTCTTATTTTAGTGGAAGTTACATTTTTGTATAAAGAGTATCTAACGGATGGAAAAGAGACTGCCTACATTTTGACCCAAATAATTAGCTGTTAAGGGAATGCGTTTTTCTGAGTCCAACAATGTTACATCCTCACTACATTGTCTGAACAGAGACTAATAAAAGTAAGAAATGTTTTTCCAGCAGTAAGGATACATTTCTTAGCATGAAAGTTAGTAGTTCAGAGCTATCATTCAGGTATTTCCCCGTAGTTGAAAATTAAGAAAATAGATGGATATACAACACTTATAAACTGCAAGTATTGATACTGATCCACATCAGAAAACAGCAAAAATCACATTTGGAGATTTTTATCATGCTGGCCAGCAGCCAGACTTTCCCAATAGTCAATAAAATGGTCTTGAATTTTACCTAATATGCACTGAAGATGATTTAGAAAAAAACCCAGTTAATTAGTTCTCTCTGTCTGAAGGGATTAAGGAACATGTTATTTTTAAAGCAGCTATTGAGCAGCGTAGCTATTATATGTCTATATTTAAAGAACTGGTACACTTCTAAACCTTGCTATCACAAAATCCACATTATAAACCATTGTATCTGTGTATTGCAGGATTTTGCAAGTGCAGTTCTTGTACCTACTTCAATAAAACACTGACTAAGGCACAATGTACAGTACACCTTTGGAGGTTCCTTTTATGACAACTTTGTCAGCACTAACAATAGTGAGGTGTCTCATGAAAAGAAGGACTGACATTTTAACTGGGAATGTATTATGTTAGGAGGATCGTGCAAATACACAGGTGCTGACTGGGGTCAGCAGTGTGAAGTTGTGCCAAGAGTCTACCTTGAAAGTCAAATAAACAAAACCTTGGACAACAAATAAGTGTCAATTCCCAGTTTAAGTAACAATAACCTAAGCAGCTTGCTGCTGCTCGTATTCTTATTCCTGCATGGAGTGATGACTGTTGCGGTTAGTGTTCAGAAGCTTATGAATGTGGTAGACTTCTTTCTGTAGACAGTAGAAACTTGGTGGCGGTGTACCGGGGTAGCCTGTAGAATTGGTGGAAATTATACTAGAAGCATAGTGTATAAAAATGAATTTAGATCTCAGATCATGTAAATGTTTGTTGGAAGGGACTTCTGGAAGTCATTCACTTCAGCTTCCTGCTTGAATTGGGACTGTCACCACCACTCAGGTCAGTTGTAGTTTCGTCTCCTTGATTCTGCAGTCCCACTAGGTTGTCTGTTTCAGTGTTGAACTACTTTCGTAGTGAAAAAACTGTAATATCTCATTTGAACTTCCTAAGCTGCAGGTTGTGGCTGTTCCCCCTTGTTACATTGTCTGCTGCTGTAGAGGAAAGTTCGGCTTAGTCATCTTCCTAAAGGCTTTTTGAGTAGTTGTAGACAGTTAGATTGTCCCTTGGACTCTTTTAGCTGTTATAAACAAACCCAGTCTCTCAACCTTTTGTCATAGACTAGATGTTCTATGCTTTCTCCGTATTTATAAGAATAAAAAAAATTTTAATATTCAAAGTAGGTGATAATACTCCTTATCTTCTCACTAGAACTCACATTGTGAATGTTTTGCAGATGTACACTAATAAAAATGAATGATAATGTACTGGACACGTGGCTGATTTGACATGGTCTTCTTTCTTTTAGGCTCTCCGCTATTTGGCAGAGTGCCGTGCCAACAGAGAGAAGATGAAAAGCGAATTGGGTATGATGCTCAGCTTGCAGAATGTAATACAAAAGTAAGTGTATGATGGGTTGTTGATTCCAAAGACAGTGTAAACACAACATTCTGATGCAAAGTAAAACTTTGACTATGAATTCATATAGCAACTCTTTAATGCTGCATTCTTCCTTGTTGAATTTATGTGGCTGCAAGCAATTAATAGTTTTCATTTTATAGTATAGCAAAGTACTTAGACTGTACTCTACAAGGAAAAATTAATTTGAAAGTCATTTGCCAAAGAACAGATTTCTTGCCCTTGTTACAGATAACTAATTTTGCCTCTTCCCTTTAGGTTCTCTTACAGTCCTTCTCATCGTTGTATAAGGGTGCCTTGCACTAGTGCATTTAATGAGATGGGTTGGCATCTGGCACATTTGTTCTTTGAATCCCACTTTTGGGAAGGGAAATTGTATATGCAATGTATTTGTTTTGGTGTATTTTTGAAGGTGTGTATCTGCAGTTCTGTGTGAGGAAACATCTTGCAAGTGGAGCAGTAGTTAGTAAGGTTTGTAGTGGTCTCTTGTTTCTTGGTAGAATGTGTCAGCTGGGTTATGTCTTAAAATTTATAGCTGTTGGATTTTGTTAAGATTGCTAAGCATTGAGTCTTGAATACTGGGAGATGCATGAATATATACACACTGGAGAAGATGCTCATGTGCATTTATCAATAGAAATTAGTATGATGAACTAAAATGAATCATTATTAGCAAAAAAACCCCAACCTCCTTCAAAAATCAGGCTGTCATAGCAAAAACTAATTTGCCATCAAATTATCAAAAGGTGATTGTTTTACATACGGTGTGGTAGTGCTCTAGTTCAGATGTGTGGGACTGTTCCATGATGGAGAAGAAAAATCACACCGCTGCACTGAAGTGTTTCAGAAAAATGTTCAAAACAATTATTTAGAAAAGGATGAAACACAAGTAAAATTGTATATTAAAGTTTCAAGTGGAAAGCTTTTGAATCTTTAATGTGTTAGTTGAATCTCTAATGTATCACTGGTGGTATATGTTACAAGTTTCTTTTAGAAAAAACCCAAGGCTAGACTTTGCTAGTTCCTTCATCCTGTAGCCCCTCCAGTTTTTGGTGGTGTATCTTTTGTTGTTGTGTATCTTTCTTTGACGCTGCTTATCTAAAGGTATGAACGGGAAGAAGTGGAGGGAAAATTCTGGTCTGTTCACAAGTCCTATGTGATACCTGATCTAAGATCAAAACTGTTTAGCTTTAAGGACTTCATTAATTCTGCTGAAACTAACAAGATTGTGTATTGTCATGAAATTCAGCATTATGCCTAAATATCATCTTGTTACTCACCCAAACACAAAGGATTTAAAATAAATGTCTTAAATAGGATGATTAACTAAGTGACTAGAATTCAGAAGTGAATAGTTATCACTTTTTTGAATAATTTAATAATTATAACTTTTTCAAATTATAGGTGTTTTTAATAGGGTGCACGGGGAAAAATAGGATTAAGTCTTATAGTATTCAACTTTTTTTAAGGACAAGAATAATTAAGGTAAAATATACAGAATTCTTTGCTTGCTACTTTTACGATAACAATAAGAACTGAAATGTTTAGGTAATAACAGAAGCATGTATTTCAGAAGAACTTACGTTTAGTATAGATTACACGTCTATTTAGAGCACAGGGACATCGCTAAGAAGTTGTTGAAAGGAGAGTGATAGTTTATTATCAGTCTCTGCAGTTTACAAATATTACTTGGGGAAACAGTCATAATTAAAACTTTTGTTTAAAGAATTTTATGGAAATCTTCAACATTTTTTTTCTATGTTTCAATTTCAAAAAGAGATCAAAAGAGTGGAGTTCAGAAATGTGCAGAAACGGAGAGATAAGTTAGTAAAAACTGGAAATCTTGTAGGTGTTCTTTTTTTCTAGAAAGCTCTTTGGCAAGAGTAAGAACATACATTTGATTTGTATGCTTGTAACATTTGGAAAGTGTGATATCATGAAAATTTAAATACATAGCATCTTCAAACACAAGACTTTGTCATGTGCTTGTCAGGATTTTAGGCTTTAATGTTGACAGGAAATGCTGAAGCTAAGTTTTGTGTTGCCTGCAGAAATATGGAGAAAGATGGTAGAAAAGTGCTGAGAAGATGGATGTAGAATCATTTTTGTCACAAAAAACCAATGGTTTGGGGTTGTGGTTTTTTGTTAGAAAGTCTGTAGGGGAAAGAACAAGGTCTCTACCTTCTTCAGATTTGCTTTACAAAAAGCAGATTCTAGTTTTTAATGTGATTTCAGTTTACCAGAAGATATTGTAGTCCTTTGAACTGAAACTAAACATTAATAAATGCAGTAATAAGTGCTTTGGTCTTAATGATTTCATGCTATACATTCCAGTATTCTTTCCAGAATCTGTGTGTCTAGCTCATTGCTCTATCTAATCTAGAATCTTTTGATGATTTCCACAGTTTAATTTGGGTTTTAGATTTTTTTTTGTGTGTGATGTGTTATAAAAATGCAAACAAATCATACCACCAAGAGATATGAACTTCTGTCAGTATTCTGCTTTTCTGGTTATTGCGCAGTTCTTTCAAACAAGAGAGAATCCAGCATCATTTGGACCAGAAGTTGCAGTCACTGGCTTTTTGCTCTTGACGGGTTAAGCACATCCTGTCATCTGAATCTCTTCCTTTTATCAAGGATTTTGTAACTCTTGCTGTTCACTTTCATTGACTTCTGACTTAACTAAATAATATTCAGTGGCTTCCCCTGTTAAGTATTGAATCGTGTCAAACCGTGTTCTGCCACTGATAAAGCTGCGTTGCGGCTTTTCAAGCAATGAAACGCAGCTTGTGCACACAGAGGCAAGTTGGAAACTGAGTATTTGTCATATTTCAGACTTAAGTTGATGTTCAGCAGTGCTGAACTGACGCTGTGCTTAGGAAGTCAAGAGTTTGTTTAGAATTCCAGTTCTCTCTTGCCTTCAGTTATGTAAATTGTGAAATTTGAGGGCTTTTCTCATCATGTGAGTACCTTTTTATAACCTTTGAAGGTCTCTGTATTGGAGGCCTCAGGTTCAGATGTGGAATTTCTTGTCATAACCTGCCTATGGCTAACCAGTCTAACGGATCTTTTGATGGTCAATGCCATCAACTGGAAAATAGTTGGAACTTGTTTGCTGCTTATGATTTCTTGTAATAGTACATAGGAGCCTCAGGCACAGGCCAATACCCTTTTGTTTTAAGTAATACTTAACCAACAGAAGAAGAATATAGCACTTGTTTAAACTCATTATTGTGAAGGCAAAGTGCTATTTCCTTCATAAGACTACTGAGGATGAGAGTTTAAATTGAGTGCCACCTGTTTATCCAGTGATTAGTAGTAAATTGTACTGCATCATGGAAAATAGGTAGGAAATGTTTGAGAGACAGTCACATTTAACTGTAGTTCTTTGAGATACCTTCATGTCTCGTTTCATGACTAACCAATTCCCTAGTATTACCTGATCAGCTTTTTGGTATTTGCTTATAATCAGCATTATAACTCATTTATGAAAATAATTTTACTGCTTAAAATGAATGTTTGTCTGACTCCTTAGTCGATACTACATTTCACCTAAGGAACGAAGGATAGGTTTTTATGTTCACTGTGACAGTGATTTTCAAGATGTATGAACACTAGTCTTTGCTAACAGAAGAGTAACAGATTTTTAGATGCAGAGGCTGGAGCTTATAGGCTCTAGAGCAGAAATACAAAATGTCAGATCTGAGGAGTACAGAATGAAAATTTGAAGGCAGCAAGTTATTTATGTATTTAGGATTTTTTTTTTTCCCAGACTGAACTTGATTTGGAATACGTATGACTTTGAGATACTTATTATGAAAGGTTTTATACACTTCCACGTCTTCTAGGACATATGAGAAAGCTGTTCAAATTTCGTGGAATGCTTCAAAATGTTTTTCAAATATAAAAATTTCTGTTGCCCTATTCTATACGTGCTGGTTTTGGTTTTTTTCCTTAGCAGGGGAGATTTCTTATTTGTTATCCACATCTGCATATCTTTAAGTGAAGCTTGATGCATCTTTTCACGTTATAAGCTAAGAGTAGTAACTGTGTTGGGGAGAAATCAGACCTTTAAAATCTCTACCTCCTGCAGATTTCCAAACTCTTCTTTATGGCTGATACTGCTTTATTGCTATCACAAAAACGTTTCATCCCTTTCCAGGTGATTGAGTACCTGTAAGTGTATGTGTAGAAATGTTTGTGTAAATAGATAAAAAGGAGAGGAGAATTTGAGGCTCGTTGGAGAATGGTGTTTCATTGTATTCCCGGAGTCATCAGCAGTTATTTAATATTGAAAACTGGTTTAGTTGCTGGGTTTATGAATTGTATGGAGGACTTAATATGTCCGTATGGACTTTGTAAAATGTTATTAGCAGCTTCTAGAATTAAAATTAATTAGGATTTATAGCCTACAAGGAAATATTCTAATTTGTGTTCAGTGTGAAAGTGACTTTTGATGGACAGTAAAGGTCAAAGTTCATAATTTTTCATAATCTTTATGAGCAGCATAATGGTACTGTTTAAATATAACTAACGTGTATTTAAAAAAAAAAACTGATGAAGAGTCAATATACTAAATAGCTCTTATTATGGAACGGCAAATTACTGAGAGTAAAATTCCAATTACTTAGCTAAAAGAGCTTCTCAAGATAGTCTTCCTTTTGCCAGGGTGTCAGATTTAACAAGCTGAACTAAATCCAGTGCATTAATCAGCTCTTCCAATTTATTACTTGCCTAAGAAGATTAGGGCAATTAATATGTGTTTAATTAGAGTCCCTTGCAGATCTGGTAAAATACATGCAGTCTATAATTGCTGACTTCTTACTCAATTTTAATTTTTGGTAGTCTTAATTACCTATACTTTTTGAAAATTTAATTATTTGTTGAAACCAGCAGAGTTTAAATTTATGATGTCTGACAAGCCAAGTATTTCAGGTAGTATTTGCTGACATTAAAATAGTAGGGATGTAACATTACAATAGTTTTATCATTTTTGTTGTGCAACATACTTCTTTTTCTCCTTTGTGAGAAAGGAGGAATGGTTGGGGGAAGACAGGGCAAAGGCCATGTATTAATTATCAAGAAAGCAAACTAGATATTTAAAGGGATATCTGACGATGAAGGGGATGTTACCATATCATGACTGACTTCAAGACAACGCTTTGTGAGAAATTATAGCTAAAACATTCTGTAAACTTTTCACATTTACCACATCTATATATTTGTGCTAATGCCTGGAATACTTAAATTCTCAACTGCAAAGGAGAATGAAATAGCTTTTTACAGACTGTTTCTGTACTTCAATCACTTAGTAATGTTTCAGTTCCAGTGTCCGGTCTGGCCCAAACCATGACAATTATCCTTGGTATGTGGGGTTTTTTTACACATCAAAATTGAGAAATAGTTGAGGTTGGGTAATGGGAAGCCTGATTCTGTTGCATGATTGGTTTTGGACTCTATCATGCTTGTGATTCTGTATTGAGAAGTTGTGGTTATCCTATGTCTTAAATATTCCTGTGAGCAGGAGGTTCTGAAAGCTTTGTTTTTATAAATGATTTACAAATTGCAGTGTATCACCTGGAACAAGAGTAATGCACACATCTCTCTGTCTATCCTGTGTTTACTGGCCTTTCCTTTCCAGTTATTTTCCCAAGCCTCCTTGTTTTACTCACTTTGTTACGTTTTGTGTATTAGAAGGTAAGTGCTTCTAGAAAATTATACTGTTGGTCGCTGGTGCATCTTCTTTGGGCTGTGGGACTCCACTCTTTTTAGTGCTGTAGCAGTGTGCTTGTTAATAATAGATGGTCACAGCAGGGAGACGTCTGGAGGCTGTTTTATTCAGCATTGTTAAGCAAAGTGGCTTAACTCAAACCATTCTATGATTCTATGAATATCCCTCTCCCCCACCCCTAGTTTCTTCAAGAAATGTTTTCATTGTATATTTTGTTTATCTTACGAGTTTCAGAAATAGATTGGGTTTTGAAGTTATTTTTGAAAAAGCATCCTCTGCCAAAAGAAACCCTAATGAAATATTAGGAAATGTAGCAAATATCGATGTGTCCTCTTTAAGTATACCATGTTTTTTTTGTTGCAAGTGGCTGAATGCTCCTTTTGTCTGTCAAACAGCCTCCTGCTATTTGGAAAAGATTATATGTAGGAAGGAGTGGAGGGGTTCGGTGCTGTGGGCTACCTAGATCACTAAGGCATGTATTCAGTAAAAGTTCTTGCTCTCTTTTCTTGTGGGTGGTGGCAAACCAATAGGAGTTCAGACTTTCTCACAGTTCATCAATTTTTGAAAAGATGTTTCAAGACTTTTTTTTTTTTTTGGTATTCCTGTGGTGTATTTAGCATTATGAAGGACATAGGAAACCGTGATCTCAACAAAGAGATGTGGGCACAGGGGCAAATGCTAACAATAAATAAAACACAAAAAGCTTTAAGTAATGAAATATTGTAGAATCCTAGTTTTACAGCGTTGGTGTTAACCTGGATTTCAGTCATGATGTAATGAACTCTCTGGGGAAAATCTTGCGGGTTTTCTGAGACAAGAAAATGAAGTTTAAACATTTGGAAAGGTGGATGTCATTTTTAAGAGTAGTCCAAGACTTAACTGCCAACAATTCAAATGTAACTACTAATTTAAATATTGAAATATTACTGTGGATTTATATTTTGCAGGGGTTAATAGAAATTAGTAGTCATATAACTAACTGTTCTAAAGGTTTATTATGAGAGGTGAAACTTTGGATGAGCTTGTTTTTGTTTGTGTGTGTGTAGAATTGGTCACTGAGGAAAAAATGAAATATGACCAAAGGGAAGGGTCTGACCTGTGCCCTACAAGATGTACTCGATGTTCTTTTGATGTACTTTCGATGTTCTGTTGGTTTAGTGTGCTGTGTTTTGTTTTGGGGTTTTTTTGTATCTCGGGACCTCTTTGTAGTGAAAGAGGTATTACAAAGTCATAGTTTCTTCTTGCACACAATTTAGTTGCTTAGTGAGTTCCGTACAATTAGTAGTTTCTGTATTCAACAGTTTAGGTGGCTGTCAACCTCTAGATTTTGCTTTGTGTGTTTGTATTATTATTTTTTTCATTCTGTCGTGTGTGTGTGTGTAATTTCTGTTATAATGGTTTTGACTGCAGTTAGAAATACATTTTGTTTTACTTTTTGCTCTCCAAGCTACTACTTTTACCTTTATAACATTCCATATGGTGTCTGTCATTTGTATTGGGACTCTTAGTTGTGTGGCTTCTCATCATCTAGTGTCTGTCTCAATTTAATTCAGGTACTATCCATCCATAGATGTTTTAGTATACCAGTTCAATACAATACTCGTTCAATAGACTAGCTTTTAGTGTGCTAGCTCAATACACGTGCACACACAATGAAAACAGCGGACCAGCTACGTTCGTTACTGCTTTCCGTGCAATGCTTGCAGTTAATGCACAGCTTTCTTGGTACATCTCTGACGCTACAGTTTCTGCATTTCAACAGTTTATCTCGTCCCTTTTTTTTTGGTGTGAATATTTCATTTTCTTGGTATTTAGTGAATTCCAAGTTAACTAATGGACAAATAGTGAGGCAACAAAGTAAGTAATCGTTAATGCAGTGTCTTTAATTGGTCATTTACGTAATGTAAGATTTGGAGACAACCTGCAAGTTCTTCAAAATCATGGCCTTCAGGTGGTTTGCAAAGACTGGCTTATGAATATGACACCAAGTAGTGCAAGTTTCATGACCTGTTGCCTAACCATTGAAGTGCCTAAGTTCTACAGTGGTGATTTATGTACAATATCTGAAAGGCCATGTGTTACCAAATTATAGGTTCCTAAACCTGGAAGATAATTTTCAGTACCTGTTACTGAGTGAATAGGCGTTATTCTGGTGTTGCTATTTTTGTCAGAGAGAAGGCCATAATCACAATTGCTTTTGAGTGTTTTGTATTTAAATGTGAAGAAATCATTTGAGAAGTCAGGAAGTGAACTAATAGCTTTTCATTATAGGCAAGAAATGTTTCAGAATGGAGAAAAAAAAAAAACCAACAAAAAAACCAAACCAACTTTGAAACACTGAATAAAAAAGTGTGTGAAGTATAAAATTTGATAAAAATGCATATATTTGAAGGCCTTTCTGTTCAGTGTCTTACCCAGTTTCTTCTTTATTTAGAAACTGGCTTGAGCAGGGAGTTAAGTATTTTAGAAAGCAGTGTAAGATTAAGGTGTTTTTACTTCCTATTTTTTCTTGCAGACTTTATATTAAAACAAATATGGGACTCTGAGAAACACTATGAGGGTTGGAGCACCTCTCCTATGAAGACAGGCTAAGAGAGTTGGAGGTGTTCAGCCTGGAGAAGAGAAGACTCCGAGAAGACCTTATAGCAGTCTTCCAGTGCCTAAAGGGGGCCTGCAGGAAAGATGGGGAGGGACTCTTTATCAGGGGGTGTAGTGACAGGACAAGGGGTAATGGTTTTAAACTGAAAGAGGATAGATTTAGATTACACATTAGGAAGAAGTTCTTTACTGTGAGGCTGGTGAGACACTGGAACAGGTTGCCTAGGGAAGTTGTGGATGCCCCATCCCCGGAGGTGTTCAAGGCCAGGCTGGATGGGGCTTTGAGCAGCCTGGTCTAGTGGGAGGTGTCTCTGCCTGTGGCAGGGGGGTTGGAACAAGGTGATCTGTAAGGTCCCTTCCAGCCTGAACCATTCTATGAATACAAAAACTGAAATGGCTTACAGAGTGTGGTACAATGTTCTGATAACTTAAAAAGAATAGAATCTGAATTGACTTTTAACTAAATGCTTACTGTAGAATAGGGAAAAAAAAATACTACCATGCTGAACTCAGTGCCTCAAGGCCTGCCTGACATGGTGTGCCAAAAGGCAACTGTCCTCTCTTGTTGTGGTGGGGTTCAGTACTGAGGTTGGAGGGAAGAGATTTAAGTGGATTGGCAGAAGAATCAGGAGTAACAGTGACAACACAGAGTGCCTTTAACATTCAATAAACCTTGCAGTCAGCTGATGTTGAAAACATTTTAGGAATACAGAGTGACCTTCACTGGTTACTACTGAGTTTAGAAGAGAAGTGCTGAGGTAGGTTCTTTGATATGCTGACTTTTTCTGTCGGCTTACTAAAATAAAGAACAAAGAAGGCTTAAGATGGTTTGAAATAAAAGTAGCAAGTTGTGTTGTGAAGTATTTAATACTTACTGGAGGTGTGGATTGACCATATTGTAGGCTGGAGCCATTTATCTATGAAAAGTGAGTTGATAGATACTTAGCAGTGGGAGGTTTCACATCTTTCCTTGCCAGTATCGTGTCTGCTTTTGGGTTACAGTGAGCTTGTCCGCAGGTGATGCGTGTCCCTGGTTTTTGACTTTCATGCTAAGCATCCCAAAAAAAATTGCAGATTTTCCTGTTAGACCGTAAGTGTCTGGATTCCCTTTTTTTTTCTTCTTTTTTTTTTTTTTCCCTGAATGCTGCTCAAACAAGAAACATAGTAAAGTTCTGGTGTGTGGTTTGAGCTTAAATAGTTGCTCATGGGTGTTATAGGCAATAAGTGCCACAAACAGAAGTGACACAAACAGAAATGCCTCAAAAATGTTAACGATGAAAGAATCTTCACTAGCGGTTTCTAAATGGAGCTGTTATTTCAGAAGAAAGTGAATTTTACACTGGAACATCTAATGCAAAGCGAATATGTTATTCTGAATTAGATGTATTTCTATTCAGGAATGTATTTTTGTACTTGAGGTTTTTTTGCAGTACATGCTACAATATCTTTTTCAGCAAGATTTCCATTTAATTTTGCAGGTAGGAAGCCCTATGTAGTAACTTGGAACAAATTAAAATTGTTAGCGCATTCTGTAATTACACAGTAGATCAGCAAGTTCATAGAAAGATTTTTTTTTTTTTAAGCATTGGTGCATACTTCAACCTATTTTGCATGACTGCTGTCCTTTTGGCTAGCAGTGAAGCTACTGATACTGGCTTGCTTCAAAAAAACCCCAAAATCTATTGCCAACAAATAAGTTGTTCAAGAGCATGGAAACAAGATGTTTAAATAGTTGTTGCTTTCAAAGTTAACCTACTTCAAGTCTCTGCTGAATAGGTTAGTAGTAATTGTATTAGCAAGTGAGTCAAATACAAAGCTTACACACAGATATGCCTACACAGACTAAACCTGCATTTTTTTTTTTGCTCTGGTATAGGTTGGTGCTGTAGTTTAATTCTTATTATTCACACAGGTTTTGTTTAGGGAAGCCATTATCTGTAAGTTTGCAAACTTTTTTTTTTTTTACTTTCTCCAGTAGATTTCAGGGAAATAATGAGATGAAGGTTACTTCTCAAAATTAAAATAAACTGTGGGTTTTTAAAACATAAAAGGATTTTCTAGATTAATTATATACTGTAATAATATAATAATATGATGTACTTAATGCTTTTAGCATGCTGATAATACAAGAAGTGGTGTGTTTGGCTTCCTTCAAGATGTTCTTAAAACGCTTTAGCACAAAGCCTAATTCCAGCACGACCAATGCTTCTACCTGGTTGCTACAGCGTTATTACTGGGAAAGACTGGCTTTTTAATGCCAGTATTTGATATCTTCTACTGGAAAGGACCAGAAAGAGTTGTTATCCTTAAGTTGTTTGTTTTGTTTAAACCTTGGTGCAATTTGTTGAAGCCATATTACAAATAAAACTTGTGCCATACAAATCCATTAAATGATTACTGTTCATTAGCAGGCAAGATGTTGGAACTAGCTGCTGTGAAATTCAACATGGAATTTATGTCTGTTACGCAGACTCTAGTCTAGCAAATGCAATTCTGAAGCCTTTTGAGTTTAGTTGAGTAACAGGCCTTGAATATTTTTTTTTTTTGAGATGGAGAATATGTCCATATGGTAGATACCAAGCTGTGGAAGATCAAAAGTTGATCTTCCATTTAGCTTATAAATAGCAAGAGTTAAACAAAATTGGATGAATAGCTGGGTTAAACATATGGCATATGTTCAAATCTGCTATCCTGTTCTTCAAAGTTTGTTCTCCTCTTGTGATCAGAGGACAATAGAATGAATCGGGGAAATGTTCTAAGCATGGGTAATTACTCAGTTTGCTGAATGTTTAAGATTATATCACAGTCACTGATTTTATAGCAGTTAATGGGATTGTACTATAATCTTACTCAGATTTACAACTTATATTTAATATTTAGCCTTCTCTTTTTGTTTCTCAGCAGTCTTCAGAACATCCCAGCATTTACATGGGGTTTCTCTAAATTTCCAGGGTCAGTAGGCATATGACTTAAATTGCGCTGGAAGTGGCACTGGGAAATCCAGGTCTTACTTGTCTTTTCAGTGGGGTATCTCATTTAGTTCAAAATCAATTTCAAGACATCAGGTTTCCTTGTTCAGTTCCAAGCTTTATACTTAATTTAGTGTCTCCTGATCAAATTGTCACAGCTAGTTGAGTGAGTAGAGTCTGGAAGACTTGCCAAGTGGCAGGCATCGTGCAGGTTTAGAAAGCATTCTAGGAAGGTATGTCTGACCTTGCCTTGTTTCCATGGTGCGGCAGCCTCGGAGTAAATAAAGGTGACATGTAGCTAGCACATGGTCAATACCATTGGAGTGCAGTCACATAACACAACCGCACTCAGGCTGTACATAGGTTCATCGAGCAGTGTGGCTGCTTGGTTTTTGGATTTGGACATTTATTGTGCTGCAGCTCAGTGTGTCACTTCAAACTTGCCCAGTTCCTACAGGTTCTATTGTTTTTCCTGTTCTACGCCTATGAATTATTTTTCCTATTGTTAACCCACTGCTGTGCCTGATATGTTGTTGTTGGCTAACGTAAGGATCCTGCTGTCTATATTCATGAGGATTTTGACTTTTTTTTCCTTTAAAAAAAAAAAGTCAGATGCTGTATAATGTTATCTGGTCTTTACTGGGTGTTCTGGGGCTAGAGGGAACTGAGGTGTACTGTAATGGGTAGCATGGCAATAGGACAGTAGTGGGACTGTGAGAAAGTGTACCCTGAAGTAATGCTCTTTTTCAAGTTGTTTTCAAATGACTTGCCCGTTGCCTGGAATGAGTCAGGAGAGTAGCCATATGCTTGTGAGCCCACCGTATCATGGGATGCACTAAAAGCTTACAAGAAAGAGCAGCATTCTTGGAGATAAGAAAGAATCTTGCCCTGGCACTGGAGCAGAACAGCCAGAAAAACAGCCAGATCAGATAACTGTCTTGAAGCAGATTGCTTTTTTCTCTAATACCATGCTCTTTCTTTAGGCTTGTCATTCATGCTCAAAGTTTTCATCAAAACTGTGTCAATCACTGTGTCTCACTTCTAGAATAAAGGATTAGTGATTTCCCACCCCCCCTTGCAGAATGTAGCAATTTTTTGCAGATTACTGCTCCCTTTAGTTATTGCTAGAGACAATTCTTGCCTTTAAATATAGGAAGAATGGGCTCTGAAAGAAATTGGTCACCTGGAAACAAATGCATCAATGGTCTTAAGGCATAGTTGATATGAATACAAATTTGTTATCCTTTTTTAACCACAATTAAATCAATGATAAATCTCTACCAAATGTATGCTTTCAGGTTTCTAATACAACTGCATTTACCCAACAACATATTTAGATGGAATTCATGCCAATTCATCAAATTCTTACTTGCGCTTTTGGTGTCATACAGGATACTACATTTATTGCAGTGAATGAGGTTCCTTACAGAAATAAAGTGGTGGTTGAAAATCTCACTACTTAAGATCCTAGGGGAAAAATATTAGTTCTGCCATATAGGGGCAGTACTTGCATGTATGAAAAGCATTGAGATCGAATGAAAATAGCCACTTCTATGTGATCACAAGTTTTCCCAATATTTTTGGGAAAGGCGCTTGGATCATTATAGAAATGGAGTCTCTCAAACTAGTGTTTTGAAGAAAAAATGATGCATTCAGTCCTTTGTTACAGTCACTGCCTTGCTTAGGATTTTTCAGTGGTAAGACTGTAAGTTAAATCTGAGAGTTGTTTTTACTTTTAATTTATGAGTAGGTTACTTAGTATGGTATTCAGATGAGGTCTTGCTAAATATCTGAGCCTTAACTTGGATAATGAAGATATTTTTATTCTTCAAACTCTTCATGTTTGTTAGATTTAAACTGTGTGGTGGTGTTTTTGTTGTTGGTTTGTTTGGTTTTTTTAAATCTGTGTTTTAAGGTACTATTTTTCCATTAGTATGTAAACTCCTTGAGATGTCAATACAGGAACTTGTACCTAAACTGACTTTAAAAGGTTGAGATCTGTTTCTGTAGTTTTGTGGATTGGGTTAGTCTTCACCACTGCTAGCTTTCTTTGCTTTTACAGTGTTGGGTTTTTTTTACAGTTTGCTTTTACAGTTTTTCTGTGTGTTGGTTTCCCAAATACTCATGAGCAAGAGCATAGTGATGAGCCACACAGCCTTTCCCCATGAGCTCTAAGGCTGTATGCCATGCCCCCTCCCTTAGGGTACCATGCATACTGAAAATATATATAGTACAGACACTCTGTATGTGAAAACGTCCATTACGCGTGTATAGGTGGTTTACTGCAAATGCACTGTTCTTGTCATATCATTTTCCTTGCTTGGATCTTAACGGAGTTTCAGGGAGTGGGCTGTTCCAGGATAGAGAAAGTCTACTTCTAGTTGCTCTCTTCTCCCAGAGGTTTCTCAGACTTGTGCAGGGATTGAGCTGTAGCTCTTCTCCATGTATCCTGAAGTGTAAGTGATGCCCCTTCTAAAGCTAAAGTTGAGAATGGTCTGTCTGTCTTTGGATCTCTTATTCCTGAGCAACCCTAGGGAAAAAGGTCCATTCAAGGCTGAAATTGGTCCGTAGATTACAAACTGAGTACTCTAGAACTACATTAGATTTGGTTAAGATAGAGCGTAAAAATGTAAACTCCTGAGTGAGCTCATATACGTTGACATTTTGATCTATGTTGTGAAATGACTTGAGATTAAAATATTTCTTTGGTGTTCCTGTTTGATCCATTTTTTTGGCTTCATACTAAATTTACTGAATATAATTACTGTGCTAAGTAAAACTACAAAAAAGTGCTATAGACTGAGGGAGAAAATTTGGAGCAGTGTTTTCCTTGATGACTGTGATCCAGCTGGTCAGCCCCCAGCCTACACTGGTGCCTGGGGTTGTTCCTCCCCATGTGCCGGACTTTGCACTTCCCATTGTTGAACTTCATGAGGTTACTGTCAGCCCATTTCTCCAGCCTGTAGGGGTCCCTCTGGATGGCAGCACAACCCTCTGGCATATCAGCCACTCCTTCCTTGTTTGTGTCGTGTACAGGTTTGCTGAGGGTCCACTCTGCTCCATCATCCAGATAGTTAATGAAGATATTGATCAGGATTGGACCCGGTATTGACCCATGGGATACACCGCTAGATACTGGCCTCGAGCTACGTTTCGTGGCCCTGATCACCACTTTCTGGGCCTGGCCATCCAGCCACTTTTCAGTCCACCTCGCTATCTGCTCACCCAGTCCATACTTCATCAGCTTCTTTATGAGGATTGTATACGAGACAATGTCAAAAGACAGTATCTACTCTCTCCCCGCATCTATGAAGCCAGTCATTTGATTGTAAAAGGCTCTGAGGGTGGTCAGGCATGACTTTCTTTTTGGGAATCCATGCTTACTATTCCTGGTCACCTTCATGTGGTTGGAGGAAATAATTTCCAAATTCATTCCATCACCTTCCCAGGGGTCGAGGTGGTCATTCAAAGATTATTAAGTGCCTTGAAATTTCATTAATGGGTGATTAACTTTGTCATCTTATTGTGGGTAGTGGACAAACTGAGCAAGTACAACCAAAAGCAGCATCACTGTAGAAGTGAGACTTTCAGAATTAAACAACACAAATCTCCTTTTGATAGAATCTGGAATGTAATTGAATCTCTGGCAAAGAAAGATACCCTCTTTAATTTGAAAACCTCCTGTCTCTAGGTTATAAACTCAGTAGAAACACTCTAATGAAATGCCGTTATAGTATGTTTGTTATCTGTTTGGCTGATGAGTCTTTAGAGCACAATGTGTGCCACTAAGGAAATGCATGTAATAGTTTCTGTGCTGGTGCACAGGGTCTGTTGTATTTCGAGCAGGGTTATGGTTGCATCTGTTTCCTCTGATACAGGAGTGTGTATGTAATGTACATATATATTTATTTAAAAATATGTACATACAATATTACAGCTTCTAGGAAAGATAGGGGGGTCTTTTACACACACATATAAAACCCCCATGTATTTATAAACATATTTATATCTTGTCTTTCTCCAAAAGGAGAAAAATCTATATTGGTCTTTCTCAGCCTTTGTGCTTTTTTTTAAAGGAAGGAACATAACTTTCTATGTTACCTTTACATCTGATACAGCTATGCTAAGATGATTGTTGGGGCCCTTCTATTATCATTTATGATGCTGTGTTTATACTTAAGTCACATGCTGGTTGTACAGCCATAATGCTATGTGCTGCTTACACATTCTCTCCAATCACGCATACTGAACCCACATCACATATGCCTTTAGAGTTGTAGCCAGTAATTTTCGTGTCCTTTAAGTTTAGCTAAAACTTTTAAAAATGTCTTTGTTATGCTAATAAAGCCTCTGCAGCACTTGGATCATGTTTACAAAGTTATTTTTAATTGTGAAGAAAATGAGAACTATTTCTTGTATCCTCTTCTGACAGATACAGCACTTGTCACTTGGATTCTGTGTTTATATTACTTATACAGCCAGCCTTGGGTGAACATAATGGAAGGACAGGCAGCAATCTAGGATGACAGGGATTCAAGAAGACAGTGAAAATTAAAGGTTTGGGTTTCTGACAGGCATCTTCTGAATCTTGCTGAAGTAATGTAAGATGTTACCATCTCTGAAAGAGGTGGTAACCGTCTCTTACCAACTGTTACTCTGCTCTGACTAGAGACCGCCATTTGCCTAGCAGGGTAGCAGAACGCTAGTCGTAGAGTCATAGAACAGCCCAGGTTGGAAGACACCTTGAAAGATCATCTGGTCCAGCCTTTCCTGGGAAAGGGAATTTAGGATAAGATTATCTAGCACCCTGTCCAGTAGCATCTTGGAAACCTCCAGCAATGGGGACCCCACCACATCCCTGAGGAAGTTGTTCCAGTGATTGATCGTTCTCAATCTCTAACTGCATAGTGACTATATAGTATGTACCTGCACCTTCAGTGGTGAATAAAGTGCTATAATAGAGTGGCGATGGGGGTGGCGGAAAGATGAATGAGTGCTCCCTCCTGCTGCTCTGGTGGTGGCAGGAGGCTGGGTCGGGCAGCTGTGAGCAATGCTATCTGAAACTGCTGATGCACAGGTGCTGGGAGAGCCTGGGTTGGTGCCCTCAGAACTCTCTTCTCTTAAGGTTGCAATTTTTTCTCATTTCAGGCAACAAAACCACAGCATGTGTGTTATCCTTTTTTTTTAAAAAATTTCCCACTATTCTACTATGTTTTAATTTTACGTGTAGTTTCGTCATAGTTATCTTTTTGTTACCGGTACAGGGTATAAAGAAGGAGTCAGTGTTGAATAACACTTTGGTTTTACAATAGAGAGGGTTTATTGTACTTACTTCTAGATATTTTTTTTCCTTAAAGGTCATGGAATCATCATAAAATAGTTAGGGTTGGAAGGGACCTTTAAAGATCATTTAGTCCAACCCCCCAGCAATGAGCAGGGACATCTTCAACTAGATCAGGTTCCTCAGAGCCCCATCCAGCCTGACCTTGAATGTCTCCAGGGATGGGGCATCTACCACCTCTCTGGGCAACTTGTGCCAGTGTTTCACCACCCTCATTGTAAAAAAAAAAAAAAAAAAAAAAAAAAAAAAAAAATCTTCCTTGTATCTAGTTTGATATTAAAGCATCTTTTTATGTTCTTTTTATAGCTGTTGTGTAAATTACTTAAATGAAAGAATAACAGATTAATGCAAAACTTGTATTCACTCATTTTACCAGTACACTAAAAATTGTAGAAGGCTTTGTTTTGTGTTTCTTTTTTTTTTTAACTGAGTTGCTGAAAGCGTAGTACTATATTACTGGAGAATAAAGTTGGCTAATACCTTTATTGGGGATTGTTTTGCAATCTGCTATTCTTACCTGACATCCGTTGCTCTTGCCCTTGTAGTGTAGTGTCTGAGTTTCATGCTGCTGCTTATTACACAGTCAGTCGCTTATTTTGCAACACATTCTTTTTATACAAGATCAAAATCTTGTGCTTGGGTTTTTTTTAATTTTTTTTTTTTAATGTAAGAGGGGTAGCGAGAGTTATTATCTTTAACTTAGTGGTAGATAGTAGTAATCCTCTATTTGGAAAAATACAGGAAATTATGAGAGTAGCTTGTTTAAGTGTGTGCGTGCATATGCGTAACATTTACCTGTATAGACTTGTTTTAGGAATACTTTAGAATGCTTGTGTCAAATAAGAGCAGATTTAAGTTTGTGTTTTCAAATCAACAGGTTGTTTCAATAGTCCAGTTAATCTTAGGGCATTAGTTTTCCAAGAACTGTGCCAACTATAATGTTGGGAGCACAAAACACGTAAGAAAACCACTGTTGATTTTCTCTATTGTAAATCACTTGGTATGGACAGGATTTTTGTTGTTATTGAAACAAATTGCCAAAACTAACAGGTGGGTAAATTTCTTAGTGTCTTTAAGATGTCACTTCTGCACAAGCTTATTTATTACCTCAAGACATCAGCTTGCGTGGCTTTATCATCTATTCTATTACTTTATCTAAGAAATTATGGAAGGTTGAAGTTGAAATCTTTGAGTTCCCAGGACTTGTTTCTGTGAATTAACATAAGTGGTTTTTTCACGTAGGAGAGCAGAACATTAGCATGTATTTAAAATTGAACATATGCTGAAATACTTTGCTATTTTAGGTCTTGGTTGTTTCCTTAGTACCCCTTTTTTCCTTTTTTCTTTGAATGATATTAATGTACTGAATGATCACAAGAACTCATATTTTCCTCTCCAAACGGGTGCTGTTCCAAACAAGGTGCAGAGAAGGAGGGGGGAAAAAAAAAGGCTATCTGGGACCCCCACAAATTGAGAACTCCTAGCATGTTCCCTTCATTGTTCTTTCTTGTCCATATGGTAGGATGGAAAATGTGTTTAATGTATGGTAATTAAGGAAGTCAAATGGAAAAAAAAAAATCTAAAGGTACTTGTTGCTTACTTAGTGTTTGCTAAACAAAGCAGCAAAGCTGTCATTCATCATTTTAAGATTAATTGCAAGTTGATGCGGTAATAATTTTGTTTCTGCACACTGCTTTAAATCACTGGCACAATTAACGCAGGGCTGAATTTGGACAACAGATTTATATTAGCACCTTATTAAAATTAGTTTTAATTAATCATAAGAAATTAATGTATGTTCACTCTATTATCTATATTTTTTCTGTCTAAAAATAATGCTGTCATATAGTTCATATCATAAATTTTAGTCTAATCAGAAATAACCTTTGGATTCTTTAAGAAAATCTGGGATTCTGCTTTGCTGTTGATCCTCAGTAACTTTGGAGAAGAAAACATTTGGGAAGATTACAGTTCTACAGAGAAATTGGTTTTATTATGTAGCAAGGAAAGCGGTAAATGAAAGGTATCACAAGGCAGTTGGAGATCTTTTGTATTAAAAAAAAAGCTCAACGTGAACAAAGTAACAGCATTGTACTGAGCATCTATTACCATGTTTTGTTTGTAGTTGTCAAACTAATATAAACTGTATTTGTGTTGTTTGAGAACACAGTGTTGTTTATAATGATACTAGAATTAACAGATTGACATAAGAATTAGAGTATGGGAAAGGAAGTAGTTTTACCTAATTTCTCCTCTCCCCTTTTAAAATGTTTGCTATGTATTGACTGTGTAATTGTATTTCTGTAGCATATGGAGTATTCCAGTTGCAAGGACATAATCAACATCTGTTTAGAGTACTAATGTAAAAACAAGTATTTACAAATCTTAATCCCTTTTTTTCTTTAAGGACCACTACACCAGGAGAGACGAAACTTTTAGCTTCTGAAGTCTATGATATCCTTCAGTCTTCCAATATGTCAGACATGGACAATGTGAATGAGATGAATTATCGTCGACGGAAAGCTCAGTTTTTCCTTGGCAGCACAAATAAGCGTGCCAAGACAGTGGTTTTGCATATAGATGGCCTTGATGATTCGGTAAGGAAATCTTCAGCATTTATGTAAATAAGGCATGCTGTACTGAGACGTATTTTGCCCACAAAAATACTGTATTCAGGCTACTTGTGTGGCTTCATCAAATGTCTGCAATTTTGTGAATCGTATTTTGAATCACAAGATACATATAAAATCTTGCATAAATTGAGCTTACTCGGAATATCTAAAGATGATGTTTTAAGGCAGTTTCTTTGATGGCTTTCTAATTACTCTAAAAAAAAAAAGACCTATTCTGTTTCCACCTCTCCTCATTTTCTTTCCTTTTTCAAGAAAGGTACCTTCAGCAGTTTCACTTAAGGATATCTTATGGTTGTACCGGTGTGTTAAACTAAAAAAATGTTTCCTTTTAGTTATGAGATATTTCAAACACTGTTCTTTGTTTTGTTTTTTGTTTTGTTTTTTAAACTACTCTTAATTTAGAAATTCTGTACTTTCTTTCAGCTGGTTTTGCTACATCTTTTCATTGTCTGTGAGATCTTTTCTACTGTGGTGACCAGAATGGCATTTGAGTTAATGAGGTCTCACTGAGTCTTTATGTAATGTCAGAATAACTTCTACGGATTTATCTACCATACCCCTGTAGATAACACCCCAGGGCCATGTTTGCCTTTTTACGGCTGCCAAACAGCATGTAGACTGTTTAAGCATGTTATCCACAAGTGCCCTCCGGACTCTGTATCTTCAGTTTTGTACCCATTTTAAATGATCAAACCTGATCCTTTGCTTTGTTGCTTTACATTTTGCCAAGTAAGCGTGTCCACAGGCCCAGTTTATCAACAGCACACCCGTCGTACTGTTTTCCTAAGACCGTAGTTAATTCCTTTAGAAATAACATGCTGCTCTAGCTCACTTTATACAAAGTAAATATTTTTTACGGTTTTGTCCTTCCAGCGCTTGCTCTGGCTAGAAAGACAGTGCTTTGTCAACACCATTGGCTTTTGTCCTCCGAAGTTTCTTTTAATTGAGTCCTATTGGTTGTCTCCTGTTAAGTTTGTGTTGGTTTGGTTTTAAGCTTCTAGTTGATTTGTTTGTTCGCAGGTATCTCCAAGCAAGAAAAGTAATCCACTTCTGCTTTGTGAGTTTAGATATTCTGGATATAGTTCGATTCTATCTTAAGTGTTTCTTTGTGTTCTTCTGAACTTTAGTGACATTTGTGGAGTTTTTCTCTTAAATGCTGAGGCAAAGGTGTTCTGAAAAAGCGTAGGATATTTAGATATACAACTGCAGGCTTCTGCAGTTGCCTAGGGCACGCCAGCATGTTTTCTTAGCTCATTGTTGAAGAAAAGAAAAATCTGACTGTGCGCTGGCTGGAGAGGGCTAGTGTACATAGCTCTGTATTTCATCAGATGATTAAATAAATGTCAGTGATACTCTGGGTGCCCACCCAGCAGTTAAACATCCCTATAATGCTGTTTTAAATGACAGGATAAACTGTGACTGGGAGAATGATGAAGGCTGTGAACAATAAAAGTAGCTTAGTTTCATTCGACACTTAATTCCCGACTTAAC
Source organism: Larus michahellis (assembly GCF_964199755.1). NCBI lineage: Eukaryota > Metazoa > Chordata > Aves > Charadriiformes > Laridae > Larus > Larus michahellis. The sequence goes on along the minus strand of NC_133897.1, from coordinate 131,283,448 downwards.
TAGCAAAGAATATTAGGTGGCACATATGAGTGGTAAAAGACATAATAAGTAAACGCAGGGCTGTGTTCTCAGTTTAGCTGTGTTTTGTGATTTAGATTTGAAGCAAGAAGCTGCTGTTAGGAGTGATTGCAAATCCTACAAATGCTTGTGGATTTTGAAACCTCAAATAGTAGATATTGATTTGTTCAGGAAGGGAGGGGAAAGGTCACTTGTTTAGTGTGAGGTCAGATGTTTTTATTTTAAAATCTAATTATTAAATTTGATGATAAACTTTAAAAAAAAAAAGGAAAGTACATTTTAGTAGTATTTATTAGGATATGGTAATCAGCATTCATTAGTCCAGCAGGACTACTTCTTAGACTACAAGATGTGCAAGAAAAGAACCTAAACTTCGCTTGTCCTGCCCTGTGCCCATGCAGAAAGATGTCTAGGTGTGTATTGCTGGGGTTTGTGCCTAATTGCTGTAGTTAGACATACTTTGCAAAAGACGTTTGTGCAGCAAGGCCGGTGGCTGCCAAGCTTCCAGCTTTTTACGGAGCCTCTATGGACCTTGTTAAGTTTTGTCTTTAAGAAGTGATTCACCAGTTATCTGATCACTGAAAGCTTCATTTTGAATTCAACTGAGGTGCCTGTGACTTAACCTGGGATCTCAGAGTAAAAAGCCAAATTCTGTCACAGAATTGCTATACACCCATGTAAGCATAAATTATTTATTTAGGCCAATAAGCTGCAAATGTGTTGCTTCTTGTGTCCAAAGGTAGTTTTGACTTTCACTCATGCAAGGCAGCCTATCATCGTTGCATCAAATATTTCCTGTGTATGAGAAATGTAGCCTATCCATCAACGTTATTTTTTTTAACTGTCGAAACTGTTAATTATTTCAATACATAAATTTACACGAATTATTTCAATGTATATGCTAAACTGCCGAAAATAAATAATCCTGCTTTAGTTAGTTCTTCCAAATATTAAAAGAATTTAATTTACTACTTGTGCATGAAACTGTCCCAAATACTGACTAGTAATTATTTGATAACTAATATAAATACGCTTTGAAATAGTTTATTATTTAAAACCTTGCAGAAACTTGTAGTAAAAGTTAAGTACATCAGTATTTTGAAAAGATTGTCAGTTTATTTCTGGTACAGTGTTACATCTTCTTTTATCCCTTCTCTTCTAGCAGTCTCTCCAAGTCTATTTTAATCATTTTTGTTACAACCGTCTTGTGCAAATATTAAAAGGGGGAGGAAAAAAAAAAGAACATTCTAAGATAATGTAGAACAGATGTAACTAGTACAGGTCATTGTAATGTTACAGCACAGTAGGCAATGTCACTTGCTTTAAACATAACATTCCCTGGGTTATCAACCAAATGTTTTCCCTTTGAAATAAGAATTAAGCTTATGCTGCGCGGTGATGTCCGTGAGCTGCCACAGATGAAGCAGCTGAAAGATACAGCAGCTGCTTTGATGCATTCAGTCAGTATGGAGGCAAGGTGTCTGATAAATAGCAACTTAAACACTAACTACTCATCAATGAGCACTTCAGTCAATCAGAACTTAACCAGAGGGGACTGTTTAGCTGATCATACGGAGAAAAACATTCTTTGCTTTTCAGCATTTTTCTCTAATTATTTACAGTTGATTCCATCCTTCTTTGACTTCTAAAGTGTAAGCAATTTTTTCTTTTCTTTTTTTTTTTTTTGGTAGCAGAAGAGTCTAATATTTGTGCACTAAAATGTAAGTCTTAGTTTTTTCTTTTACAAAAATGGTGTTGAGTAGCCACCTGCCCTCAGACATGCGGGAATTCCTTAACATAAATTGTTAGCATTTTCACACGGTGTACTACTATGCAAGTACTTTAGTTGTGGGGTTTTTGTTTGTTTTCTAGTCTCGAAGGAATCTTTGTGAAGAAGCCTTGTTGAAAATTAAAGGTGTTATTAGTTTTACCTTTCAAATGGCTGTTCAAAGGTGTGTGGTCCGAATTCGCTCAGACTTAAAAGCAGAGGTGAGTGCTCAATAACCCTCCAGATCCTCACATTATTGCATTCTGTCACACTGAGCTCTTGGTTTTTTCTGCGTACTTGTAGGCATTGGCAACGGCCATAGCATCAACCAAAGTTATGAAGGCACAGCAAGTTGTGAAAAGTGAAAGTGGTGAGGAGGTAGGTTGTGTATCTTTCTTAAATACCAATTGTTTTAGCTCGGCTGTATCTTTAATACCAGCACCTCTGTGGCCATAATATCTGATATCAGGAAAAAATTTGTAAGTGGGAGCGCTACACATACAGTACAACGAGAATAAAGGGTATCTTAGGACATGTACCCATAGAACAGTTTTACAGAACTTTCTGTTCAGAAGAAGGACGAAAATACTGTAATTGTTTTTCTCCTTAATGATATGAAAAGGATCACAGTGAACCTTTTTTTTTTTTTCTTTGGCTGCAGTTGCTGAAGTGTTTCTATTTCACAACTACAGTAAAAGGGCTGTGTCTTTCTATATTTGATATTTTTTTCTTCCATGTTAAGCCAAAGCTTTACTTATGTAGCTTCTAAGCATAGTAGATTCCAGTTATATGGTATGTTCCATTTATATTCTCACTGGATGGGGAGGAGTCTCACAACATGCATGCCTACCGTCGTGAATGTGTATGTTTGTGTAACTTTCATGCATTCTTTTAAGTTAAAACATTTGACATAATTTTAATCTGTTGTGGTTTATCAGATGCTGGTTCCGTTCCAAGATACTCCGGTGGAAGTAGAGCAGAATACAGATCTACCTGAATATTTACCAGAAGATGAAAGCCCTAGTAAGGAACAGGACAAAGCAGTGTCTCGTGTTGGGTCCCACCCAGAAGGTGCAGGAAGCTGGCTCAGCACGGCAGCAAACTTTCTATCGAGATCTTTCTACTGGTGACTTGTATTTGGTGTTAAAAGACTGTGTGAATGAACCAACAGGGGGGCCAGTTTTCCATTGGTGTGGTGAACTGCCAAGTGCAATTTGCAATAAATCATCACGAAAATTTTAGATTAAGCAAATGTATGCTGCATTTTACATTTTATTGGACGTTTAGCCTGATAGGACAGGGTCAAAGGACAGAGGCCTCCAATCAAATTGTTCTTTCATTTGTTTTTCATGTAGATTTTATTGCTTCACTTTTTAAAAATGGGTCCACTGTTATATACCAAATGTTTATGCGTATAGAGCTTTAAGTTTAATTTCACATGAAACACACGATAGGGAGAAACCATTTAACTCAAGTCTCAGGGCCTCTGTGAAAGAAAATTCTTAATAGCTCTAGTTGTGCATTAAATAAAATGCCCTTTTTATTTTTGCATCCCTTTGGACTAACGTTATTTTGTTTAATTTTCTAGATTTTTGACTCCAGAGAAAAATATAGTCTGCCTCTTCCTTTTTTTTTGGCCTTTATTTTTGCCAACCATGTTCACAGCGTGACTATGACGTTCCCCTTTTGCTATTAAGCTAGAATCACTACAGACTTGAAATTTACAACCCTTTTATGTATATTGAATTTTTTTCCAGCCTGCCCTTAACCATTGGAGTGCTTGAGATTAAGAAATAAGGGATTGAATAAACACAAATATGTATACATGCATTGTACAGTAAATAAACTAGAACATATTTATAATTAAGGGTGTGACTGACTGATGTATATAACTAATAAGTACCACTGACTGCTGTTTAGGCTAGCTCAGAAGACTGTAGCAAAAAAAGCTGTGGTCTAATGTAGTGATGACCCCTTGCGGTTCTGTCTGCAGAGCATAGAGGGATGTAGACTGTATTTGGTTAAGAAATGGTGTTCACTGTTAGCAAACATTTAATGGTAACTGAAACATCATAAACTTGAAGAATAAAGCAGAATTGAATGCCTCTCTTGCCACAGTGCCACACTCATAAATTTTGACTTTAATCCTTTTTATCTTTTTACCTAACAGATCTGATTTGTAAGTACTCTTCCCTCCTAATGTCTTTCAGGAGACTCCCATGAAGGTACATCAGCTTGGATACGCTTAAAAACATACGCAAACAATTGGCTTTACCTTGTTACTTACAAACAGTATAGGTTGAAAGATCTGTTTGTAGTTTCTGTGACCAGAAGTGATAATAAAAGCAAAACTTCCATAGGTAGAGAATAATATATATCTGAGCTGTTAGTAAACACCGTGTGTCTGACAGTGCTTGGAAACTGCAGTGCCACTGCTTTGTTGCACCAGAGAAACACAGCTGAGAACTTTAAATAATGTTGTAAACCTCATTATACAATGCTTTTTTGAGGTAATGTATTTGCTATAATATTAATTACATTTACCACTTGGAGACTCAGAAAAAAAAAAAAATAATGCATCAAAGTTATTCCCCTGTGCTTATGCACAAGGAATAAAAAAAAAACATCACAGGCTGTTACAATGCTACAGAAATGCTGAGGAAATGATAATGTAAAATAATAACGCAGGTCAGAGTTCACCCACCCAAGTTAATTGTAATTCTAGGATGAAAAAGAAACAAAAGCTTGTTGGCAGACTAGATGTCTCATGTTTTTTTAATATATCTAGTTTATTTTCGATTCAGGTTTACACGCACAGATTGAAAATACAGGCTTTTTCAGGGCATGTATTGCTTTAACTATGTAATACTACTCATACGGCTGTCTAGAATGTTACAGTACCAGATGTGTTTGAAAAGTCCTCTGTTCTATAGCCATGAATGCAGAGTTTTCTTTTTCTGCGTTAACATCTGTTTGCATTTGCGTTACTGCACATCTATTTACTAAAAGACTACACCTTTTGGATATTAATGGTTCAATACCAGTAGGTATTACAGTTTGTTTGTGCATTCAGTCTGTAGGTGTGCTTTTATGACAGTATTGCAGCTCTTGTAGAACAGTTTAAGGCATCTGTAAAAGTTTTTGAAATATATTGTAAAATAATAAAGGATAATATAACTAAACAAAGTATTACTGGTGCCTTTTTAAATGTTTAAACAAAGTCTGGTGCCTTTTTAAGCATTCTGATATTCTTTTCAGCTATTTGTGGTGTTAGAAATACATCTTTTTCATCTTTAATTTAACAGAGAGGAATGCAAGTGTCCAGTCATAGTGAGACCTCTGCTGCATATCACAACGGGGTTTTTGTGTATGTTTAGAACATACTTGCATTTTAAAGCTTTTGTAAGAAGTAGGCAAGTAGACATCATCTCAAATTCATTCTTAGGGGTTATTTTTAGGACATTAGGGCTTTTATATATATATATATATATATATATAATATATATATATATATAAACTGATGCTGTGTAGGTCATGTTTCATTAGTGAAATTAAGAAGAATCAACATTGCTAGAGAGACCTCTGATTTTGAAAAAGTATAGAAAAAAAAAAAAAGATACACAGCACAGTCATTAATTTTATGCTTGTACTTTTTCAGAGGTCAGATTAAGGATAAGAAGGCCCTTTTACTTTGACCTAAGGAGACGACCAAAAAAAAAATAACTGCAAAATTAGAAGCTTTCAAAAAGAAGCTGAACTGGGAGACAGAGCACCGGTATTGCGTTGCACTAGTTGCAAAGTACTCGATTGCCGAGGAAGCCACTGCATGCAGTGTGGGTTAAGCTCCTGAATTGTCCTAGGGTTACAGCTGGGAACAGCGTAATGGAATAATCACTACCATGTTTCCTCATAATAAGAGTAAATGCTGATGGGATAGGTAGAGGCAAAACTGAGGCTCGTAACTGTGCCTCTGTGAGCAGCTGTCAAAGCTCTGTAAGCATTCTGCGGGATTGTGAAATACAATATACTCTAGTTTCCCACTCCACAATCACCTATGGCTTATTCCGTACAAAAATAGCCGATGTTGCTGAGTTTTGCCATAGGCCGTGTAAGCTGCTGGGGACAGTACTGCGTGGGGCTAATTTGGAAGCAAACATTGAATACCTAGGAAGATGCAAACTGGCAGGTGTGAAGTACTCCTGTAACCGCCTGCAATGTGAAAGAAAATGTGGGTGCTCCTTTTTGCCCGTGAACAATGCTCCAGCTGTCAACTAGCAGCGTTTAAAAACATACCTAACAAAAATTAGCAGCAGCTTTCCTCCCTATATTCCTTTTGCAGAAGGCTGGACCATGTAGTCTTTCCTCTTTCTTCATTCTGAGTTCCTAAAATGTGAACAAATTGGTTTGTTAAAATTAAGGATTGAAAATAAATGAAGATGAGGGATGAGAATAACCTCTCAGCCAGTCTCAGATCCTGATTGTAATTCTTCAGGAAAAGTTGAGAGCACATTGGCGGAAGGGGGTGGTGAGTGGTGGGGTCACCGGAGACTTCTTCAGTGAGGTACAGCATCTAATTAGCCTCAGGGGTGAGACTGGTTGTTAAGATGCCTGCCCTGAAGCTTAATGTAAAGCTGTTACAAAAAGAAATTGTCCTATTTCTTGTAGTTTGCATGGCGCAGGCAATGTTCTGCTGGTTTAGCCTGCTTTACATGCAGGTTCGGAATAGAGTTGAAAAGAGCTGATTTAAATTTTGCAATATTTTGCACGTATGTTGGTTAAAACATGGAAAGTAAGGTCTAGCTGATGGATGTGCCACATCAGAATTTACATTATTTTAAAATTTCTTCGTGTTATTGTTCATTTATGCGCACGTTGCACGAGGCTTGTTAGTGACTGGAAGAGTTAGAGCTTCCCCTGTGGAATAAATTAAAAGCCATTAAGGCAGTGATAGTTGTCTGGAGATACAAAAACATCTCAGAGGACATGCACGCTCTTACCATATTTTTGTGCCAGTTGTTGTGGTGGAAGTTGTTCATTATGTTAATTTTTGAAGGCTGCTATCTGGATCAAATTCCCAGCAGCTCGATCTCTTCACAGCATGAAGACTGCACAGGACTTTGTAGCTAAATAATTTCCAGCAGCATTTAATACTTGCCCAGTGCCCGCAGTTCAGGTCGGTTAGCCGGCAGTGCTTCTGCTAATCCGGCCAGTGTTTCTAAGGAGCTGAATAAAATCACACCTGGAACCAAACTTCTTATGTAAAAGCACTCCTATACCAGCAGTCTGTGGCAAAATGTCTGATGGGCGTGAAAAGGGTCTTTTAAGTCACTGATATAAAAAAAGTGAATTATCACAAAGTCACCATAGAATTATAGAATTGCCGAGGTTGGAAGGGACCTTTCAGATTTTCGAGTCCAACCATCAACCTAACTCTGACAAAAACCATCACTAAACCGTATCTCTAAGCACTGTGTCTACCCATCTTTTAAAAACCTCCAGGGATGGTGCCTCAACCACTTCCCTGGGCAGCCTGTTCCAATGCTTGATAACCCTGTCAGTGAAGAAATTTTTCCTAATATCCAGTCTAAACCTCCCCTGGTGCGGCTTGAGGCTGTTTCCTCTTGTCCTATCGCCTGTTACTTGGGAGAAGAGACCAACCCCCACCTCGCTACAGCCTCCTTTCAGGTAGTTGTAGAGAGCGATAAGGTCTCCCCTCAGCCTCCTTTTCTCCAGGCTAAACCACCCCAGCTCCCTCCGCCGCTCCTCATATGATGGGATCGTTGCTTTCATTTCCTATCCAAGCACGAGTTAAGAGTAAATACTGAGCATAAGGGAGTACCGCTGGTTTGAAGTGATGCCTTGCCGTTTTACACCTCTTCTCATTGAGATCCTCCAGGGATGTGGATGTGCCAACCCACCGGTGCAGGGAATTGCCGTCCCGGCTTCTCCGTGGGAACTGCCCCTCTGGATGTTTGCTGAGGAAAGGGGAGGACGAGCTATAGCAGGGAGCAGCCGTCACGGCGCTCTGTTCACACCTAACATCCCACAGACACCAAAACAGCCGTCACACAACGTATTTACAAAGGTGGGTTTCTACTCGCCTCGTTTTACAGGCTGCACAACGGAGTCTACCCACCCCAAATTGCTCAGGGATCCTGGGCAGTGCCAAATTTAGTGAGCTGCCTCTGATTCTCAGTTCGTTAACAAAAATAAGCTGCACTGAGCTCCCTGTGAGCGAGAGACCTTTGCGCTGTCTCAACTCCTCTGGCCTGGAGCAGAGAAGGCAAAAGTGTCACAAGCAGCTTTCCTTACTGAGTTATACATAGGATCGAACCGCCAGCCAGGTGTGACTGAAAGCCAATTTTCTCCTCAAAATAGTCCTTGCTGATTTGTTGAAGTTCTAGGTAAGGAAGAACTTTTGGTAAGAAATACCCTTTCTAGTTGCTTTCCCCCAAAAAATATTTATCTATCTTTGCATATGTTATGGTATGTTTCAAAAGTTTTGTGATTTATTTCAGCAGTGCTGCATCCAATGCATGGCCCGAGGCATTTGCTGCCTTCACATACCTTAAAGCATCACCCAACAGTGGTGTTTACGCCCTTTCCTGCAATTAATGTTGTTAGTGGTTTTCAATCCCTAACGTTTCTCTAAGAAGGTGTGATCTCCTGTATAGACACCCCATATATACACCGTCATATAGCTGGTACGAACGGGGTATTTCTTCTTAGTTACTTTTCAGGACCAGGTTTAAGTCAAACTCCCCTCCTCCCCCTGGATCACAGGTTGGAAATGATGGCACAACAAGATGTCCCTTTCGTCGTGTGACCTTTTGGCCATGCTCCCTTCACTGCGGGAGGATCCAGGGTGCCTTGGTTTGTATTAAACTTTGAAGGGCAGGTAGAAGATCCAGCGTGGTGACTCCTTTTTTGGGGGAAGGGTGGGAGGCAGGGGTGGGAAGCTGGAAGCCAGTTCCTGGAGGTTTCCACTTGCAAAGGGCTGCTCCTCCCGGCCAGAGGAACGGCACTAATTTAACATTCTATGAAACCGTCTAAAGGTGATGGTTTAATTTGCATTATTGCAAGATTAAATTTTTTCTGAACAAAAACTTCAACTACCGTAATAGATTTTTGATTACAAACCCCTATATTGTTAACATGGAAGTCCCACGTTTAATATTGACAAAGCCATTCACGTTCATTATCTTGGTATAAAACTAAAGGCTTATACGTTGCCCTTGGTTTTCATGGCTTTACCTCCTTTGCTACAACAAATATGTGCTGTAATGTTTTAGCAAATAACCATTATTGTTTATACACTCTAATTCAGTGGGATGTAGTAAATGGCATATTTTAAGGAGTCTATTTCTTTGCATATAAAATACCTGTAAAGCTTACTGAAGGTGAAGAGTGGCTACTACTTAGCTCTCAATTGTTGGCTACATTACTGAAACAATGAAGATATATGGCCCACTATAATAGGGAAATAGCAGCCATTTAACATAGTTGCGCATTAACTCTGTCATTTAGGCTGCTGAAGCAATCTTATTATTATAGTCAATGTAGCTGGTTTTGTTTCTCCATATGTGTAGATGTTCTGGTGTATAAAATCCATTGCTGTTTGTAACAGTAAATTACATGTGCTTGAAGGCTACTCTTGCTATTTAAATGGAGTTATATCCAGACGCTTCAACAGAATAAGGAAAGATAAAGTAAATAATGACTGGTTTTGAAATATTTTTCACTGTAGCTGTTTCAACAATGAACATGCTCTGTGCCATCCTGCAAAATTTTGTTCTAAGAAAAAAAAAAAAGTGCTTTTGTATATAAGCCTTCACTGTGAAAACAGCTTCTTGAAACATGACTTTGCAGTGCTTATTACCAAAGAGGTGCATGTTATCCATTTCAAAGCCAGGACTCTGTAAATGAGAAAGCTGGTGATGGCTAGTCCTTCACCTGGGATGTCTCAAACGTTGTGACCTCTTTAATATTATGTTTGCAGTCTGTATTTGTGTGCCTGGGGCAGATGAGTTGAGAATGTCAGAGTGTGCTCTGTTTTCCTCTTTCTTCAGTCTTGCATGTACATATATATATACACACCACCCTCAGTATAATGAACCCTGATGCAGATATCACTAGGGCTGTAGCTAAATAGTCAGGTACAACTCAGTCAAGGGGGTATAAATTATGAAAGGGAAATGATAGTCATTAGGGGAAACCACCAAAAATAGCTTTAGAACTTTTTAAAATTGTAACATATCTAAATTTTTTAAAAAAGCTTTATTGAGACGCTGTTCCTAATATACAAGCTAGTACATAAGGAAGCATGATGCTGACCTCTGTGGAGTGGACAGATATCTGGTGAACTACAGTAAGAGCTAGACTTATTACTTGTGATGACCCTTAATGTATAAAAGTTCCCTGCATTATTGAAATTAATTGGAGCAGGAAGAAAAGAAGAAAAAAACGTAATGCCCAGCCCTCCTTGGTCCTTTTCTGTCCTTTGCCTGACACCATGACCACCAGACAGCAGCAGGGCCTGTGGACTGAGAGATGTGGAGAGGAGGCCAGGCTGGATGGGGCTTTGAGCCATCTGATGTAGTAGGAGGTGTCCCTGCCCATGGCAGCGGGGTTGGAACAAGATGGTCGTTAAAGTCCCTTCCAACCCAAACCATTCTATGATTCTATGAGTGGGCCTTTTGCTCATGAAAGACGAGCATTAAGTGAAGAAAGGTGAGGCCCACAGGTGTCGTTCCCCTTAGCTCTACAATACTTGAATATTCCAGCAATGACAGCTCATAAAGACCCAAATTCTGAAAATGGGCTTTTGTCTTCAGAAGTCCCTCTTTGACCAGCCAAAGTGTTAGCACTTCAAGAACAGTGTTTCTTGTGCAAGATCGATTCCGCACTATTCTGGCTAAACAGTGATATGTTTGTCTTTGTGTTTGGCTTGTTGGTTAGTCAGCCACCATGGGGGGAGGACAGAGAGGGACGGGGTCTTTAAACAAATTTTCTATTTGGAGACCTGCAAGGATACTCAGGTCTGGCCTTCACCCATGTGCTATGTGCCTATCTCTAAAAAGTTTTGTGCTTAAATGCTCTCAGTGAACATTTTGTTTGTTTCCTTGAGGATGAGAACACCCAAAGGCAAGTCCCTGCTGAATGCTGAGCTCTGAGCCAGCTCTCCACACGTGGGGCCCTGTGAAAGGCTTCCTCGGGAAGCAACGTCCTTAGCCAAATGGAGCAGCAGCAAAAGCTGTTGCTAAAGCACTTCTGGGGCTTATGGCAGCTGCCGAGTGATGGTTTTGGGATCACCTAAATGGATGATAACAGGTACCCAGCAAACTTTCAATATGTGGTCCCGGAGACTACAGCCCATCTCGAGTACCCACCTACTCCTAGTCTGAAACGGCAGCTGGCATCAGCTACTCAACCAATCCCATTTACTTTCAATCACACCATTACTACAACCTCCCTCCTCCATCTGTGTAAACATATGTCTTTGTTAAACACCACCATTTGTACAGGATAAAAATTGTCAATGCTGACAAAAATGCCCCCACATAATGCTGTTGTGATTGCAATGTTGTCCTTAAGCTGATTTTAAAGAAGAAGTCTGCAAGCTGATCAACATCTTCCACTCCTATTAGTGGGAAACTTTCTTTTATAGAAATAAATCTTGTAAAAACGGATTTATTTTGTGCATGGGTAACATGGTCTTCCTTTCCTAAGACTCAACTCTTATAAGCTATATATTAATTGTTAGTAGCAGTTTGCAGTGCCACAGTAATACCCCAAAGCAATCGCTGTTCCATGAGTAGTCTTTTCTAACATTAGTGTGTTATCTTGGCAAGAACATATTTTCCTCATACCTTTCTGGGGCTGGGCCTTAAATCTGGCAAGGGAAAGGGTTAAAACTCTGAGGAAACCATTCACTCTTTTTTTTCCTGTAGCAGAGTGCAGTACAGCTAGGACTGTCCTACAACATAACCGAATCCCAGCACAACCGGGGGCCTCCACTCTAAACCTGAGCATTATAAAGGAATATAAAGTGGATGAAGGTAGCTGTTTACACAAAGAAAGTGCTACGTTGCTGCGTGAGACACCACAATGAGAAACTGAGCACCAAATCTCTCCCCTGCCAAAGGGAGAGCTGTTCAGCAAACTGGCCGCCCACCAAAACTGTGCAGTGCTTCGTGCTGGGCCACCCTGCCTTGGTCTCCACTAAGGCAGGGTAACTGGTCTTCCTTTCTGGACCGGAGCTGCTCACTGCTTAAGGTTTGGGACCTTAACTCCAGACAGTTAACAGTCTGATTCACAGAGCTAAATAAATCCAGTAATGTTATGTCCTGACTTCCCATTTTTGCTCCAGCTTCGACCAGCGCAGAGTGTGAGATCCTTAAGCAAGGCATTTTCTTTTGGGCAAACCTGCTTCCTCTGCTGCACACTTTTGTCTTTTGCTCTTATTACAGTACTTGTTGTGTTGTCACCATCATTGTACTCTTCCATCCATTCAGTCCTGGTAATACTAAATATGAAACAGTAGTTAACATTAAGTCCCACCATGAACTGGACTTAGATTCCCTGAGGACTTAAAAACAAGCATTTTTTTTCTCGTTGGTTTTCTCAGCCATTTGGGTATGCCAGAGTGCAGTTCCAAGCTTTTTTTCCCACCCTCTCTGCAGCTGTGAGGATTAGAGATGTTTGTTTTTTTAATGAAAATTGAGACTTTGTAGAATTGCTTCCCTTACAAATCAGGGCTTTGCAAATACAAGCAGCAGAAAAACAAAGCAAAACAAAGCAAAACAACCAAGCCCTGTAACAAGAGTAAAACAGCTTTCCATCCTTCTTATTTGCTAATTCGCCCGCTTCCTCGCTGGGCCCTGTTTTACTCTGGCAATCTTTCCACTGTTTCTTGCTACCTTTTCCTGTTTCCCTGGCTCAGTGGTTTTGTGAAGCATTCGGGGCCTTCTGTATTATTTTTTCATTTGGCTTGCTTTGCTTACCATAACTCTGCATCTCACTTTTCACCCAGGCAAAGCCAGGTAACAGGCAGAGTGTTCCCTCTCTGCTCTTTTGGAATTCGGTCAAGCGAAGTGCTTGCATCAAGTCAGAGGTCCTCGGCTGAGCAGCACGGACGTAAAGGCCTGGATGTGGAGAGGTCCGGTGGCAAATCTTATCTACACGTCTTATGAAGCTGCAAAACGTTGATTCTGGGATGTGAAGATCAAGAGGAGAGGCTGTACCACCTCCCCTCCTGGATGATTCTCGTATAAAGTAAAATGCGGGATGTCAGGAAACTCCTTTATTCTGCGTTTCAAAGTATTGGTATCTCCCCCTACTAGGGACCTGGGTGGCTGCCAGTGCAACCCACCAGCGCCGATGTAAGGACTCCTGCCTTGTACTAGTACCAGCCCAGGTATTTTTATTAGTTGCTGATCTGGCCTTATTCCCCAAGCTGCTACTTAGTGGTTTACGACCGTTTAAATGTTACGAAGTGCCTAAGGAGGCACTTTTTTATGGGCTAATCCTGAAGTTCCCATGAAAAGGCGAAAGTCCAGCCCCGTTGTGTGGTGGAGAAAGGGTGGTTTCCTCCTCTGCCGGCCTCTGAACCAGCAGCGCTGCCTGGGCTGGAGGCTCACTCTCCTTTTCACCGACCGTGCTTCCACCACCTGCACCAAGGAGCAAAGGGAAGATGGGATCCGCTCATTTCCTGCAAAACCAGGCACTGGCAGCAACACCTTCCCCTGATGTGCTTTCACTCTGAGTTTCTGATTCAGCCTTTGGAGTCATAATGTGGTTTTTTTGCCCTTATTTTAAAAGGACTTTTAATTGCCTACCTGTCCATGCAGATGGCCTGCTGTGTGCGAAGAAACTCCACTTTTACTGTAACTCAGGTCTTTGCACTTCTCTTGGCTGCTGTGGTCTGCGCTTGTTCCCATTACTATTTATTTGTTCCTGCATCAAAGATAGAAACTGTAGGCCCAGGCAATGCTATCAAACACGGTTATTCCCTCCTAGCCAGCAGCTGATGCTGCCCGCTTAAAGAAGACATTTCATCATTCTATTGAAAATCACTCTCCAAATTAAGCATGAAGGAATGTGAATTAATTCTTATCAAATCACAGAATGACAGAATGGTAGGGGTTGAAAGGGACCTTCAGAGATCATCTAGTCCAACCCCCCTGCCAGAGCAGGTTCACCTAGAGCAAGCTGGACAGGAATGTGTCCAGGTGGGTTTTGAATATCTCCAGAGAAGGAGACCCCACCACCTCTCTGGGCAGCCTGTGCCAGTGCTCTGCCACCCTCAGAGTAAAGAAGTTTTTCCTTATGTTCAGACGGAATTTCCTGTGTTGCAGTTTGTGCCCGTTGCCCCTTGTCCTGTCACCAGGCATCACTGAGAAGAGTCTGACCCCGTCCTCTTGACACCCGCCCTTTAGATATTGATAAGCATTGATGAGATCCCCTCTCAGTCTTCTCTTCTCCAGGCTAAACAGACCCAGGTCTCTCAGCCTTTCTTCATAAGAGAGGTGCTTCAGTTCCTTGATCATCTTTGTAGCTCTCTGCTGGACTCTTTCTAGTAGTTCCCTGTCCTTCTTGAACTGGGGGCCCAGAACTGGACACAGTACTCCAGAAGCGGCCTCACCAGGGCAGAGTAGAGGGGGAGGATGACCTCCCTTGACCTGCTGGACATACTCTTCTTGATGCACCCCTGTAGACCATTGGCCTTTTTGGCCACAAGGGCGCATTGCTACCTAACGGTCACCTTGTTGTCCACCAGGACTCCCAGGTCCCTCTCTGTAAAGCTGCTTTCCAGCAGGTCAGACCTTAACCTGTACCAGTGCATGGGGTTATTCCTCCCTATATGTAGGAACCTACACCTGCCCCTGTTGAACTTCATTACGTTCCTCTCCTCCCAACTCTCCAGCCTGTCCAGGCCTCGCTGAATGGGTGGCACAGCCTTCTGGTATGTCACCTCACAGTTTTGAACCATCAGTAAACTTGCTGAGGATGCACTCTGTCCCCTCATCCAGGTCAACTGATGAGTATGTTGAACAGGACCGGACCCAGTACTGACCCCCGGGGAGCACCGCTAGGTCCGCAGATATGTTCCTATCGCCATTATCGCCCAGGGGCGAATGGGGAGAGTCCGTGGCCGGGCAGAGTCGCCGTGCGGGACAGGAGGAGGGCGTGGGGGAGCAGCAGGACTGGCGGTGTTGGTGGTGTTGGTGTGGGTGCCGGTGTGGGTGTCGGTGTTGTGTCAGTGTGGGTGCCGGTGTGGGTGTCGGTGTGGATGCCAGTGTGGGTGTCGGTGTGGGTGTGGGTGTGGGTGTGAGTGTGGGTGTCGGTGTGGGTGCTGGTGTGGGTGTTGGTGTGGGTGTCGGTGTGGGTGTCGGTGTCGTGTCAGTATGGGTGTGAGTGTGGGTGTGAGTGTGGGTGCCGGTGTCGGTGTTGTGTCGGTGTGGGTGTGAGTGTGGGTGTCGGTGCGGGTGCCGGTGTGGGTGTGGGTGTCGGTACCGGTGTGGGTGTGGGTGTCGTGTCGGTGTGGGTGTGGGTGTCGGCGGGCTGTGCGGCGGGGCGGGCGCGCTAGATGGCAGCATGGGCGTGCCGTTGGGAGGGAGGGAGGGAGAGATTGGGGGGGGGGGGGATCCCGCCGGGGGATGCTGCCGTCGGAGCCCCCCGACGCCTTCCCGGCTGGGGTGCAAGACAGTAGATGACTCCCCATCTTTAGTTCTTTCTTTATTTTTTTTTTAAATGCATTCTTTCACTTTTCTGCCGAATTTCGTGTGCTTGTGAGAGATGGGGTATTATACTCTCTTTGTTCTCACGTGGGTCTCACTGTTAGGTTTCTTCAACTTCTTATTTTCAAAGAAAAAAACTTCCTATAGAACTGAATTTTTGCCTCTAACTAAAAACCACTGTTTATTTTTTACAATTAATTTATTCATAACTGCAGATACAGTGCTACAGACAACCTTAATGATCCATGAAATGGAATTGATAGCAGGGATTGTACGTTCGTGTGTAAATACCTGCATATTTATGCTCTATGTATCACCTGCTTGTGTGACAGAAGTCCTGATCTGATCTACCTGACAGCAATGCAAACACAGGCTAACTTAATCTTACTTTTATCCTGAATAGGGTCAGTCTCTTTTCCCAAGTAACAAGCAACTGGATAAGAGAAAAAGACCTCAAATTGCACTAGGAGAGGTTTAGACTGAAAAATAGGAAAATTTTCTTCACTGGAAGGGTTATCAAACATTGGAACAGGCTGCCCAGGGGAGTGGTTGAGTCACCATCCCTGGAGGTATGTAAAAGACGTGTAGATGCGGCACTTAGGAACATGGCTTAATGGTGGACTTGGCAGTGTTAGGTTAATGGCTGGCCTCAATGATGGTCTTAAGGGTCTTTTCCAACCTAAACGATTCAATGATTCTATGATCCTGGTGTAACTGAAATCGGAATTTAGCCCAGGCTCTTTGCAAATAAGTGTCCCCCTTCCAGGTCGCGCTTTGGTTCCAGAGCAAGGGACATTCCATTTGTTCCAACCTCCAGAGCAGCGCTTGTGCCCAGGCCCCAGGTATTGCCCAGGAGATTGCAGGTTTAGTTTGTGTAAGCAGTCACTGAGGCCGGAGCTCTGCTCTCCAACCCGCACAGCACACCGCTAAGTCTTCTGCAACAGGTCTTCACCCCACGGCCCTGGAGCCCGCTTGCCACTAGTTGGCTTTAAAATACAGGAGTGTGAGCAATGCCCCGCTTCTCCACTTATTCTGCTGTTTCTCATGGCAATACAGATTGGAAGGGCATCCATATGCTCTTGGGAGGCACAAAAAGCATGTTTACTGAAAAGTGAGCAAGGTTTAGCCTGTGTGTGTCTGCTCTTATTTTGGGCCGCATTGTGCCTCATCCAGCACTGGGAGCAGGGAGGGCAGTTTGGCTCCTGCTCCTTCCCAGGGCGAGACGATGCCCCTGCCACAATGGCACCAGCAGTACAAGTGCCTCCCTGCGGCTGCGGCTGTGGGGCTCCTCCATGGGTGAGGAGAAGGGCGAGTGGGGCAAAGGAGAAGCCTAGGTAAAGGTCTGCACCCCTTAACTATGCTGGTATAAATAAAGTTAGGTGCCAGGTTGATATAGCCAAAATATGACATCCAAGTTGCTTCTTCAGGAAGTGCTGCCCTTCCACACCGTTGGTCTTAGCCTCCAAAAAAATAGAGGAATTAATTGTGAAATTAGAGGAAACTAGCCCCACTGATACTGAGACAATCAATGTAGAAGAGATCCAAAAAGATATTTTAATTTAGAACCCAGAAGAGATGCATTCATTACTTTTTTTTCACGGTGCCCTGTACGCATTTTATTCCAAAAGACAGCAAGCGGAAATGAATAGTTTTCCTCTTGTAGGCCCCATTTAAAATGGCTTGCTGAAAGATCAGTTGACTTGGTGGATGTGGGTGAATTGGTGTGTAGGAGAGAGAAATGCTGTGGGTGTTAGTTCAAAGAGCCCTTCTCGTTACCTGGACTTTCCCGAATAGACCACAATCTGTTTATAGACTTCCTCCCAGCCCCCCATTGCATATTCTACAATCATATCCTCTGCAATATATATAAAAAATATATTTAATCAAACTGCTACAGCAGTAAATGCTTTAGTATTCTAGCAGCATGTAGTACACAGGACACACGATCACGGTTAGCGTTATTTCTCTCATGGGACTGTTCCAACACAAGTCAGCTTGGTGTGTGGGCAGAGCTGCTGACCAAGCAGACCAACCTACAGTAATTTTAAGAATGCCTTTGTCTTATGATCTTGTCTGGCCTTGTGTCAGACTCCCTGACCCTGGTTTTAAGTGCAACTGGAGATGTTGGCATAAAGTCTACCGACGCTTGCAGTGGGATTAAGTATCCTTCTCAGGTCTCTAGACACTTCCCTGGAAAGGGTCTGACACGTGTTACCAGAATGGACTGCTCAAAACTAGGAGTCCCATCCCTGAAGTAAAAAATAGAGTTAGAATAATGCCATGTAAAAGTGGATGATGATACCAATATTCCATAGAGAGAGAAGCAATAAATGGAAGTTGTGGGTGTTACTGTCTATGCTACCAAATATTTTGATACCAATTAAAGTGTAGTGCCACTAGAGATGTTTTCATCACAATATGAGACAGAAGTACAAATACTGACTCAGAGAATGACAGTGGGGATATGAGCTTGTGCCACAACAGATGTATAACAGCAGAGAGGCATGTATAGCAGAGTGATTCAGAAAAAGCAGGCACAGGATTGCGTGTTATAGAGATGACAGAAGTTGAGGTTTCTCATGTGGGGACAGAAAAGAGATCTTCTCCCACACGTCAGGCAGAAAAGAGAATTCAGTCTCAGCCTTTAGAAATCTCCCAAGTGGCAAGGACTCACTGCAAGGTGGTTATGGTCCAGTGACTTAGGTTGAGTTTCACAGTGCAATACTTATTTGTTTGTGTTTTTTTTTTTTAATTTTTCCATAGTAAGTCAAACTTAGTCATGATGTGAAAATCTCCAAGACGACTTACCGAAAATAATACAGGTATTTTGTTCAAAATGACATTTGCGGTCTGCAGCTCAAGATGTGGAAAGTCTCCTCTGACTTCTGTCCATCTTAAATGGACATAATCAAAAGGAAATGTAAGGGGTCTGAATTCAATTTGGCTTCAAATGGACAGACTTCCGGGGTACACAGGTAGAGGAAAAAATATGTTCACATCACCCTCTATGTTGTCCTCTTCACACTATACATCTAACAGTTCAATGCACAAAGACAACTAGTTCTTCATTTACGCCTATTGCTGTCTTACTAGTAAAATGAAGACGCAACAGTGGGAACTGAAAGCAGGAACAAACTATTGAACACAGGCATTCAGTGAATCCAGAAGAAAAATGAGCATTTTTTCATTAATATTTTAGCAAAACTGGATTCTTTCCCCAAATAGAACAATGCTATAAAATACCACAGATTCACCATCTGCTGGATCTTCATTAGCTTAAGTGTTACAGTTCAATTTCATGAAATTTTATCAGCAACGCTTAAAACGGAAATAAAGAGAGTGCTTTTTCTACAAATATCAACACCTTTGTGCAACAGAAACTTGGGCCTGTTTACTGGTGGTCTTTGTGGTACTACTTTAGGATTAATTCTTACTGCTGCTTCTCTCTCCAGGTAGAAAAGCTGGTGGTTGTGAGCAGTAATTTTTGGTTGGTCATCCCAGGGCTCTGTTCCCTGCTGTGCCTGCGTGACTTGGAGAAGTCATCAAGCCTTTCATGCTTCAGCTCCCCCCCGAGCAAATGAAGGCATCGTTGTGTTTTCATCCTGGATGTGGAGGTTAATGACACTGTTCAAGACTGGATGCGGTGGACCCTGTGCGGTGTGAACTCATGTACACACTCCAAAGGGGCAAACGTTAGCAGGAGCCCCTTGCAGTGGTGTGCCCACTAAGGCCACGCATAATAAAATGCACAACCACTTGTACAGCTGTGCAGAATTTGTATAACTTCCTCACACTTCTGTCTGAGAACTTGTTAAAGGTTAACCTACAGCTTCTTTTTTTGTTTACTCTTCAAATCCCCTCTAATTGGATCAGACCAGCCTTAATCTTCTTTCCGATTGACCCTAGAGATGATTAGAGACACTAGAGACTTCTAGAGACTAGTGTCTTCAAAAGATTGCAACACTAGAGACTTCTTCTATAGCAAATATCCCTTCATTTATTACCCTAAATAGCTATTTAATGTCTAACAGAGACAAGCAAGTGCTGACCTTTGCACTGAGGAACACCAGTTCCACTGGCGTGACTGTGCACCCTTCATGCCATGAGCAGAGGAAAAGGAGGATGGTCACATAGCTCTCTTCAGGTCAGTCAGACGTGTGACAGCCTCTCCCTCCATTTTTATCACTGGTATCTTCCTAGCACCAGATGTTCCAGAAATAAGGTGTTTAAGGAAGTTTTGTAAGTTGAGGTAAAACAGATGGGCTGAGATATGGAGACATCAGACCGAGCAAAGGTGCCGTGGGAGGGCAAAGAGAGAGGGACAAGTAGCTACCACTGATTTGGTGAAGGTGGCAAAGTCAGTGGAGGAGGGTACCCCAAATAATGCCAAAGATGACAGGATGAGGTGGCATATCTGTCAAATCCCAGCATTATCAAGTTCAGGAATGTTTGGTTGACTTAACATACAGGCAGTTGTAAATTGGAGAAATGGGGGTAATTGGTTGCAGACAGTTCTCCATAGATGCTATTAATATCACTAGCAGGATCAACTCTTTTGCCATGGTTTCCCTTTAGAATATCCTGTCAGGGTCATGGGTGCTACCTTTGGAATATCAAAGTAAATACATGGGAAAGAATCTCAAACATTACCGAAAATAGGGACAGAATTTCAACCTCACCGAGCTGTGCAGCAGTGGTGTATAAAGAAAAGTCGGAAAGAAAAAAAAGATGGTGCTCTAATGCATTTCTACTCTGCACCACAGTCTGCTTGCAAATATGCAACCACTAAAACACACAAACTCCTTAAAATAATGCAGAATTGAAAGAAACTTGAACCGACCTTGGCACCTGGGAGAGAAGGAGGTGGCCGAAATGGAGGGTGGGATAGCACCACACGATTATTACTCCTTTTGCTAACTTTGTGCCTGGATGAAATAAATTCTCAGAATACTAGAGTTTCATTAACCATTTACTGATAAGCTGTCTGACTGCTTGCTTCTCATTCAGCTGGGAGACAATTCGTTTTTCACTGCTTGGCTTGAAATGCTGTACAGGTGAGCATACTAATTTTTATCAATATACCACCAGGAGCCTGAAGACTCTTTTTCTCTATTCCTTCCCTTCTCAGGGTCCTGCCAAACGCTGCGGCACTCACTGTGCACAGCCAGATATCTCAGGATGAGAGCTCATGGGCTCACATAGAGACAGGATTTTAAGAACCGCTTGATACAGAAAGCAACGCTGGGCTGTCAGTAGGTGGTGTGCCAGCATGAAGTTGAGTAAGGCATAACACGCATGAGTGAAGCCCTTTAGGTAAAGTACAGAACAAAAGTGATCCTGCCCATGAGACTGCAGGAACTCTTCGGTACACCTTGCAAAAGCAGAAATAGAATTGATGCTCTGGTTGACAAGGTAGCCCATGGAAGCACGTTGTGTGCATGTGCGCGTGTGGTTTCTCGTGTAGTAATCCAGACCTGGTCCGCACATTAAAGGCTTTCGTGCAGCACTGGCAGATCTCGTAGGCATGCCTCTAATAGGTAGAGTGGTGGACCACTTGGTTTAAGAGTCCTGTGTATGTGTCATAATCACATAAGTTAAATTCAGCTTGCTGCTTGTAGAGCTGTCAGCCCGAATGCTCTTGAAATTAAGCTTTCACAGTTTGCCATCTGGGTCCTGTATGAAGGCAAAAATGTTTCCCATCTCTAGTACCACGTATTAAGAGACAAAAATTGAAGTTTTCTATACACCTGCCAAACCCCCATCTTGGTACCAATTATGGTTCAGAGTTTTCTTGGAAAAACATCCATATAACAAAATGAATCTTTCTGATAGAGTATTGGATGCATTTAGTTTAGAGTTTCATGTTATGCGTGACTAGAATTGCATGCTCGTCTTCCTAACTGTAGTTAAAAGTCCTGATCTCTTTACTCAGTTCTTCTTCAGGCAAGAATCCTGCTCACCCGAGTGGTCTGAAAGGCTAGTATCTTCAGTACTTAACCCTCCAACATGAGAATACATTTGTCACTGAGGTTTAATTCAGGCTGGCTTGGCCCATGGGGTGATTTTGAGCAACCTTAAGGAAAAGCGTAAGGTGACTTTTGTGAGTTTTTGACAGGAATGTCTTGAACCAAGTAAAATAATAGCATTTTTAATTTTTTAAAGAGATGACATGATTGGTATGAGTTTTGTTCAAACTGTAGATGTTCTCCTACTTTTAGTTTCCATTTCCATCTACAGTTGACAGTCTTTAGAAGACAGTCTTTCTCCTTCTGTATTTGTGAAACAGTGAACAGGCCTGTGTTTGATTTGGTTGCGTGACCAGATCAGACTTCATGAAATTGCAGGGAGATAAAGTCTCTTCACAGCCATCCAACAATTCACCCTTACAGTATGCAGGCGAGGGAGGTAGCTGCAATGAAGCATGGGGTAGCACCATGCAATTGCTACTCCTTTTGCTAACTTTGTGCCTGGATGAAAGAAATTCTCAGAATATTAGTGATTCACTAGCGTGACTACAAAAGGTAGCTAGAATGGTGGCTGAACACAGCCATTGGAGAGCATTGTTGTAATACTTTCGTGTTTCTACATTAATAACATAGGTTTAGCTCAGAGGGGTGGGGTGAAGCGTGTGCCTTGCTTCACTGCAAGCTATCTTAGTCCCTCCATGCAGGCCTTACAAGCTGGAAATCCCATAGCCTTGGTAAGGACAGATGGAAGCCAGCTAACAGGTGGTTAAAGTCACTTTGAATTCCTGATTTTGTTTGTCTCATGCCTGTGATGTTTTGTCTTCTGTAGAAGAAGCCACTTTTCTGGGTGCCAGTGACACCTCTCTTTTTCTCTAACAGTGGTGCTGTGTTCCCTGCATGGTATCAGGGCCCTTCTGATGGCTGATAATCCCTCTGCTTCAAGTAAGTGTCTAAAGATACTGAAAACGTGGTCATTGCTGGGGTGTTACACACTTTACAGAAGATATTTTGATAATTCTGCAAGGACCTGTCAGTTTGCAGGGTTTTTTTGTTGTTGTTTTGTTTTTTTGTTAAAGCTCGATATTGTATACCCTAACAATTGGTAATATCAGCAAGTGCAGTTTCATGAGAAGAGCTACAGCTCTAGAGGTCTCCAACACATCAGTGATGGTTTTTAAAAATATATTTGCATCTGGTGGGAGCTGCATAAGTATTTAGTTGCATATTTGTGTCTTTGCTGGTGACAGCATATTAATAAGCACTTGTCCATTTATTAACAGGATCCTGTTTTAATTCAAAAGGAGAGAAAAAGCAACCAAGGTTTATGAGCTTAAACCGTAGCAGCAAATAAACATATAGTCAGAAAGAGGAATCAACTTGTGAATGAGTCCTTAATGTAAAAAAGGCAACGTCGTTACATAATTATATTTTTAATTATTTGACTAATTATTGACTAATTGGCTATAATATGTGAAGGCAGTGCTAACAAATCATGGCTTTGGGAAGTGTTTACTTTCAGGATCAGTATAACACGTATTTGCAGAAACAGCAATGCCAAATCGAAACATCTAGACTGCCTTAAAGCTGGGTATCGTTGGTGAAAATAGGATGTGAATCTGAGTTGATTTCTTTAATTCTTTCGTCTGCAGCACATTCTTAAAATCTAACTGTAAAGATTGGGAGAAATTACAATTTTGATTGTCAAATGACTGGTTTTTCAGAAATGATTAGGATTTTTTTCCCCATCCATTTCTGTATTTCTTCTAGAATCCTCAGTGGAGATAATATAAAACACTATAACACTATATTCTATCTCTTTTCTCTAGTGGAATATTTCACTGGGGTTATTATCACAACTATTTTGCTACGTTCAATGAAATTAACATTGATTCCATTTGTTGAAATCATATGGAGACTGCAACTGCACTCTGCCTTATTACCAAATGAGTACAGTGTGCCCTTCAATAATTCTCTAAACTCTCAAATGCCTTGGAAATAATATGCTGGAGTGTTACCGAACTGTGACTGAAGCACCATTTGTGCGAAGTGTGACAGTGCACGAATGATATTCCACAATAAAAGTTCAAACTACATTAATCTTTCACAGGGGTTCATTGACTGGGAAGACACCTCAAATACAAAATAAAGACACTGTGGACCCACTTCAGATTGTTTCATAGTGGGTCCTCTGTATGAGTCCTTTAGAAATGTGTACATTAATTTCTCTGTTATATATTTAAATGTAGCCAATGAGGATTTAAATAATATATAAAATGATATTTCTGCAGCTACAAACTTTACATTTGCATTTGCTGCAGAGAAATCCCTCTTGGCACTGGTATCATTAAGTACATAATGATAGGCAGTGTAATACACTTATTTTCATTCCTGGAGGATGATGGTGCATAACTCATTTCATGGTTTCGCGTCCCTCTGCCATCTTGAATTACAGCCATTCCTCAGTCAAAAAAGGGGCAGACTCTGACCACAGCTATTTTCTCACTCTCTTCATAAGATCCCAGTACAGGGAAGAGGAAACAGTGCTATCTAAAGAGAGATTTAATTTTTTAGAAATTTAAGTTGTGTTAGTTTTGGAAATAGAAGGAGTGACCTCCGAGGGACCATGAAATATGGCAGTAGGAATACGGGATGAGGAGCTGGGTTATTCCATTTTCAAGGCCTTCTCTTTTGCTTACGTGTTTTTTGGCTGTTGGGCAACGTCCTCTCACATTTTACTTCCCTCCCTGGTGAACTGGAGGTAAGCAGGGCATTGCCCCTGGTGTCACACAGGCCTTTGAGAATGAATTACTCAATATCTGCACAATTCTTGTAGTAAAACTTCCTGAAACCTGGGAGTCAGCATCTAATCTTGACTTGAAGAACTAAATTAATGGGGAAAATATAGACCAAAGTGAAGTAACCGAGACTGGTCAGTAAGGTTGTGCCACCGCTGTTTATCAAAAGGTACAGTTCTCCCAACTCTTGATCCCGTAACGTAAATATCAGACCATTTTTTCCTCCTCTGATTTCCATCATTTATGTAGCTGCATAACATCGAGGATTCTGTGCTCCTTTGGAAGCCAAGACCTCTTCTAAACTTATCAGTGTCTTCTGAGGGCAGAATTTTCCATTTGTCAAATTGTGATTTTGCTATGAACAGGGAGAACAAAAGCAGGTCCTGGCAAAAGCACATGCTGTTTGGTGCAGCGGTCACTTGCTCAGCTGCTTGGTGCCTGAACATGAAAACAGCCCCCAGGGACCAGTGGAATCCCATCCTCATCTTGGATTTAAAATTGATTTACTTTTTCATTTATCAGCAAGGAAATTGCCTTCTTTGGCTGTGATGAACCAACCTTCTGACATCACGTCAGAGATTAATTGCTTAAGACCAGAAGGGACTGCAATGACCATCTAATCTGCCTTCTTGCATAACATAGACCTTTGGACATTCACTGAATAACTCACACTTGAAGGCTAGCATATCCCCAAGGAAAACAGCCTGATTTTATTGCCAGAGCCCACTGCAACTCTTAGCACATTTTCCAATGGAGCTATATCTGTTAACTATTTTGTGGTCTTCTCAGTGTGTGCTGTGTTAATTGTTTTTTTCCTTTGAGTTTTTTGATCAAGAGCTAATCAAAGAGCTGCCTCTATACCACCAGTGAAGATGAGACTTTTTCAAGGTAGTTGGGTTCCTGCTCCAGGAGGCTTCATATTTTTCTTTTGAATTAATGGGGACCTCTGAGTGATAGGAACCATGAACCAGACCTCTTCCCCTTCTTCTGGGATGGCACAGGCAGGTTTCCTATTTGTTCTCAGGTGCTACAAGTCTTGCACAGAGGCCTGTAGTGGGACAAGAAGGCATGGTTTCAACAAAAACAGGGAACATCCCCTCCTGGTATGTAACCTGAAGAGTGGTGCACTCCCAGGGAAATGGGAGCTGTGGGGTTGATTCCCCTTAGTCTGAAGTAGAGTTCAGATTTTAGCTCTCTTCTTCGTGGATTTCGGAACCTGCCACCATGCTCTCGTGCAAAGGCAGGTCATCACTGCCACTGCCACCTCCACCAGAAGAATATTTAGGCTTCTGAGTCCTCTCTTGTGCGAAACTGGCCCAAGTTCCTGGGCAGACCTGGTAGGAACTAGCATTTTCTACCAGCTGGAGGTAGGCATCTCTATGTTTGGCATTCAGGAAGCCTAGAGGACCAAGGGGAGAAAAAGCCATTTGATAAGCTGAATCACATTTCCCACAGACTAGCTGGGGAGCCTTTGCTCTTCTATGGGCAGCCTGAATCACCAGGCTGGGACCAGGCTTTTATTTTTCAGGTGTTGTAACCCTTAAAATTAAATGCCTATAATAGGTGGTCAGAACATGATCCATCTTCCTTTTCAAATGCCTGCCCTCCACTGGTGTTAAAAATGGTGCTGGACTGGTGCTGGACTAATAATTAAGGGATGTCTGGTAGTGCAAGAAGTCTCTGGGGGCCAGATGAAGGAAATCACGGGGGGGGGGAAGGAAAATAATGCCACACTTCTGGATGCTTGCAGCCAGGTTTCCCTGCGCAGCTGCTGTTCGTGCAGCTGAGTCACTGTCTCTGTCGGGGCTTTTGCTTACCTGTGAGTCTCAGACATGGTATTTTATTGGTGAGGACCATCTCTGCCCACTCTCTATAGAGTCAGCTGTATTCGCTGCGACAAAGATTAATAAGCTACTGGGTGATGAGTAAATATTTAACAATATTTTTCTTTGCTTTGCTTTACATGTAAAATAAATATATTTGCAGAATATTCATTTTCCCTAGGTCTGGCAGCTTCCTAGAGTCTTTCACTTTTGACTTTTAGCAGATATGTTCATATGCTGTATCTAAAAGGATGGTGAGGCAATCTTTATGCTTTGCATATAGCAAACATTATGTTTCATCCCCCTTTGAGAAAATCCCTTTCTGAGGTTTAAACTAAATGTGTCTCATCTTCATATTCAGTATGGCTCTACTTATGCTGCAGCTTCCAAATTATTCTAACCCTTGTGTGCCTTTTTTTAGTAGGATTTTTCAAGGATTTTCTTGTTCCATTTTGTTCATAGTAACATTTCTTGATGAGACAAAAGGGCTTCCTTTTAAGGACTGAAATAATGATACTTTTAATCAGTCTTCCTTATGATATAGTCCACAAAATATACTATACTGCTGAAATCTTTTTTCTCTTAGGCGAACATTCTTTCCTCTAATATACCTTACTATCTGTCTTCAGGAAGAAGCACACCAAACAAACTATTCTGAACATGGCTTAAAAAAGGTCTTATAAGAGTAATTTGTTCCAACTTCTGTGGAAATTAGTCCACAGGACTGTATTTGTCCTTGCCACTGATAACCGAACTTTATTCTTCAAATTTTGAATTTGCTGCATCTCTTCTTCTGAGTCTTCTTCAGCAAAATCCTGTTGGTGTCAGTCTACTGAATCCCCATGAACGTGCTGGTATTTGCTGAGACTGCAAGTACCAAGATGTCAAAGATTTACTTACACTGCATCAAAAAACATTACAAGGGGTTGTAAAGAAATTTCATCATAACGGACAAGTGGTGAAAGACATTGCAGATGAACTCCATTAACGGAATAAGCTGAAAAGTCTAAAAAAACTAATGAATGGTTGATCAAGGAGAATTAACCACTGATGGTATCTCTTCCATGCCTACAAATACTTGAATTTCTACCTAACTTTGACAGCCAGGGTCCCAGGCTGTGGAAGTGGTAGAGACAGAGCTCCCTTCTCTCGTAGTGGAAACTAAAAGAAGCTCAAATTTAAGAAATAATTACATTACAGTTTTCTGGCATAATGCATGGACTTAAACGCTTCCTCTTCACAATGCAGAAAAGATCGTGTGGGAAGGGTTGCTGTACTGAGACCAGGGCTACATAAACTCTAATGTTTGAATAAAAGATTTAATAGTCCCAGTGCTGAAGAAGGTTGTACTGATGTGTTATACCTTAGGAGGGAATTGCCCACAATTTTATGAGCGGTGGTAGTGGGGTTCCCCCCCAAAAGTGTATTCAAATAAGAAGCTCCTTGACAGCAGTCTAACTGAAAAATCTAACTAAGAAATATTTGAGTTAGTGTACGTTCTTCTTTCTTTCCATTCAAATATAACAGACCTGGATCTGTATCTCTCTTGTCGATTGGCCAACAAATTAAAATTTATGTCCATTGTTATCTTTGTTAAGTACCTAACTTCTATAAAAAGCAATTGGAAAGTGTAACATTGAATATCCATCTGATGATAATAAATAGGATACTAATAAATCATATTCTGTGCTTAACCTATACTGAAAACATGTCCATGGTGGAAGAGAGGCTTCTTATTTTTCAGCAAGAAAACAGTAGTTTTGGGGGCTTGACAACTCACTCAAGAATACCTACAGTTTAATAGTGTGTAGCTAGTTAATAAGAGCTACTCAACTGCACTGCAACTTTTATTACATGTCAGAGTCACCCTGTTATGTTCTAGCATTCTTATCGGTTACTTCTAGCTCTTTGGTTTCTACATCCTTCAATTATCCCATGTAACCTTGTCAGGGTCCCGTCAGTAGGGAAGGGGTGGATATGTGGCCCTTTGTTCCTTTCCTCTCCCCTCTCCTCACACTCTACTCAGTAAATATGAGCAGCATGTGGTCACTCCTCAGCAAAGCTCATGAATTTAACACAGAAAATCTTTGAGCTGCTCAGATGGAAGGCATAGCAATCATCAGGTACCAAGTAGCTTGAAGGACTTTTCTGCTCTGGATGCTGGTTAGCAGACTGCGATATGTTTTACAAAACACAGAATTGCCCCTCAGTTGCCCACAACACTCCTGCTGCCTCTCAAAGCATTCCTTGTACAGGCATAGTGTCCAGTAAAACCAGTTCCCGACAAAAACAATACAGTTCACCTCATAAAAATCACATTCTTGGAAAATAAAACATATTGAGATTGGCTTGTAAGTTCTTTGTAAGTACATAACCACAATAAATGATTTCTCCTTTGGTCTCCTGGATAAGGTTTTCCCCCAGAACAAAATCAATTCAAGTGTTTCAGCGGACATTGATTAGAAATACCACGAGAGACTCTGTTTTTGTTTAAGATTGTATGACCTTTGGATTTTTGATCAAAAACTACTGCTATCGTATAATTATCTGTACCAGTGTTTCTGGTGTTTCTGTAGCACATCAAAAGTACAAAGGGAAGAAGGGGAATGTTACAAACATGGATGTAGCCCCACTTAAATAATTCAGGGACCAGGGCAGTACTCTGTGCAGTAACCAGGAAAGCTTCAGGTAACTCTGTGTGCTCTTCAAAGTTCTGAGGTGAAGTTCTATTCTGAGTTACAAACACATAGCCTTCATTGAGGACCGTATGTGAATAATCTGTGCCCAGGGAAGGCTCAAACTCTGGTTAGATGAAACACTTTCGGAGTGTTGTATTCTGAGTTGCACTCTATGCTTTTTTCCAAAACAGTTTAATTGCAGAAAATCCTAGACTAAGAAGGAAAGTATAGTTGAAGGAGAACCAAGACACGCTGCTCTCTTCACCCTCTTCTTTCACCTCAATTACTAGTTTTTATACTTCACAATTCTTAAGAGTTACATTTGATGCAATGGGCATTTTTTTCAATTTTTTTCTTTGTCAGTTAGTATCATACTGAATCCAGGGCTAAAAAGTAACCATTGAAAATGTAACTGTATTTGAAGTTCTTATAAGACAGTCATAGTTTAATGTGAAAAAATTGGGTTTCCTATTCCTCATCATTTATCACAAATTTTATTTGATCTAACTGTACTCTTTCAAATGGTCATTTATTACAAATTGTGTTTGATTTAATTGTACACATTGAAATTTGAAAAGATGCTGTCCAGACATGCTGGGTCTTGTTTTTGTTGACCCAAACGTTTCGTTAATGACCTATCTTTATGAAGTAAGTGCTTTTCTTCTTTATTCCCCCCCCCCCCCCCCGCAAAGGGGAACAAAGCAAAATGATTGGTGCTTCTGGTCTCTTGGAAAGAAAGCAAAATATCACAGGGAAATTCTTTGCACTAAAGAAGGAAGAGAACAAAGCCTTTGAACAAAAGACTTAAATTCCATCTGTCATTTCCACCCACCACTAAATCTACCAAAGACTGAACATTTATCCCACTGAGCTGAATGCGCTGATATCTAACCATGGTGCTATTGATCACTGCAGAGCATAGGACTGGCTTTTTAGCTTTTTGAAACTGTTAACATAGATTTAAGTGCAACAGAGGAGGCATGAAGCCATGAATGTTTTATTGGAGTGCTCCAGATCATCTCTCAGCAGGTGAGTTCAGTGCCGTCACTTAGAAGATTAACCTCCTATCCCTACAACAGCAATTATGACAGGAACTGCCTTATTAGGTAAAGCATATTAGAGAAATTTAAACTCTAACTCTATTGATAAATTCATTCCATAAAGCTGACCTCGTGGCTCCCAGGCTACATGGGAAAATCTGTAGTCTTTGTCCTTTCATGCATAGGAATTAGTAGGCTAATGAAGAATTAGTGAGTATCCATGTGACTTAAAGAGCATATTAAGAATGTGTCTGTTTTACAAATATCTAACCTTTCCATGTGCCATACAGTCTTTGGGGTCTCACTTCGACAGTCAGGCTCAATAAGACGTAGCATGTGTCCCTTCCCTTTCCGAGGAGGAATTTGCCAAGTAATCATTCCTCAGAGGCAGCTTCTTCCAAGAGTCTTATGCTGTTTCTAAGCTTTGATTTCAGCTTCGCATTGCCCTGTTGTGTTGAGCAAGCACAGCACTTTTTCTCCAGAGGGGAAAACTCAGAGGAAGGCTTGTTAATATCCAATTTTTCAAAAGCAGTGGTGGATTTTCATGTGTGGCTCTTCTATTCTTTGATCTACTTGAGCCTCCTCACAACCGATTCTCGGGGAAGCATGATTTGGCTGTACCTCCAGTTAAAACAACATGAATATGGAAGTGCTCAGTGCATCTGGAGACCAAGCGTATGTTGCCTGAGGATGTAAAATAAGATATCACCATGGAAAATACAGGCCAGTGTGACTTGTTTTGGGAAACATGAAGTCTTAGCCAAAGACAAGAACCTAAATTCCCAGTTCCTACTCTACAGATGGCCCTATAAGATTATATTTTCTATTGTCTTCAGACAAAAAAAGGCAACTAATTTTTCTCTCATTTCTTCTTAGCAGGATAAAGCATCTTATTTCCCAGACAAAAAATATTGAAGAGTTATCAGCAGTTGTCTTTGTACAGCACTGAAAGTTAACACAATGGTTTAGAAGCAGGTGAGCAAGGTGACTGTTTTGAGGGTTTCCTGGTTTAAATGAGGCATATGCTAAATATTTGATTGCAGTGCAGTACCTTTAAAAGGAAGGGGAGAGAATGAGGGGACAATTTCTCCAAAGTAAAAACAAAATAAAGCGAGTTAAGTTCTAAAGAATAATTGATACATTGGAGGGATTGGTTTAATTTTTAAATTATCGAACTTCAATGGCAGAACAGCCAACCAAGGGACAAGGAAACCCCAGAAAAAAAATAATTACTTATTGTCCAAACCTTTGTTTTATTGTCATGGCATGCCATTCACTGTATTTACCATTTGTGAGAATTGTGAAAATTGAAAATCCTTTATATGGCTAAGGAAATCATTCCTGGGCTGTGGAATTGAAATAACAGTTCCTGCCAGAGGTGCACATCATCTGAAATGTTGACAGTAGTGGTCCTGGGGCATGGGCCCATTCTGACAGGGAAGCTCTTGCTGCAGAAAAGAGAAGCAGGTGGGTCTCCACACAGACTGAGAAGGAACCTACACAGCCCACAGTGCTCCTGATTGCAAATTTGGAGCGTGCCATTTCCTCCCTCCCACATTCTCAGGAAGGGAGGGAGTGGGAATATCCCCTGCCCCAAGTGAGAAGTCTGTGGCTCCGAGTGTCTTGTACTTCTCTCACCAATGTTTTTCAGATGCACTCAGAGTGTGCGTGTGTGAGCATGTGTGTGTAATATTTGTGGAAAAAACCACCAGCTTATTGGAGAAGTCAGAGTGATGGATTAAGACTTTTGGAAAAAAATATTGTCTTGGAAGGACAAATGAGGGATGTGACCGACCAAACAGCTGCAAAATATTAATGAAGTGCAAGAACCAAAAATGGGAAACATTTTATTTAACTGCAGTTTGCAGTGACAAACCCATAGCATCCATACATAAGTGATTTTAAAATAAATGCCTTCTCCCCAAGGTTTGGTGCTTTCAAAGGAAAATATAAAAGTCGTTACTGTCCTCCTTTCCTTGAGTTTTTGCGTGTGAATATACTTTACCTTATGCCTTCAAGGACATTTAAATTTGAATGGATGACATGGTGCACATTACACCTAGGTCACACCTGAGCTGTTTATCATCAGGGAAAAATTAAGATGACAAGATTTTTGAAAAAAAAAAAAAAAAAGTGATCCATGTGGGATTGGGAGACTGCTTGGTGGAGGTGGCAGGGGTAGCAAGGCTGGGACAGTGATCAACATCACGACTGGGAGAAAGTCTATGTTGGAATGAAAGTGAGAGGACCTGGAGTTAAGACTTAGGTGACACAATGGCTCAGAGTCTGTGCTCTTCATATAAATGATCTATCTCCCTGCAAGAAGAAGAGGGTCAGTCTGACAGCAGGAAGAGGGACTATGTGCAAAGCTGTAGACCATCTGTAGATCTCTGCATGTGATGAAGGGACTCATATGTGCTTGCCCTCCTGTGGGCTTTCTGGCTCCAGGTTTGCTCCATCAGCTCTGGTGGGACTGATGTATGAGCAGGTTCCTGTAAACTTTAAAGGAACTTTCAAAACCTCTTTCTGGGTCTGACAGTGTCTCACTCTGTCTGTAGTGGCAGTAAGTCCTAAAACTCTGGCAGCTCCCTCTAATTTTGACATTTGGTTATTTGTCTCTTGATTGACGTAACACTGAAAGTGTTACGCAGATATTAGGCCTCTAGCGCTGTGTGTTATTACAGGAACCCTTCACTAGCTTCATTTATTGTTACCAAGTACTAATGTCCTGGCTTTACAGGGAAAGGTTTGAGACACATAATCTTTAAATGACTTGCTGAAGGCCATGCATAAAACTTGTGTTTATGGAGGTATTTAGGTACTTAAGTTCTATTGAACTTAGTGTCATGGGATACCTAAATATAAATGTGGATATGACCACATATATAGAAGTGAAAACTAAACCCAGTGCTACCTGACTGGAGTTTCTGCTGTGACTATGCTCCTGTGAATGTAGTAATTTTGTCCACCTCTTTAGCACCTTGGATCTCCAGAGTCCAAAATATAGTGAGTTAAGTTCTGTACATAATAGCAGAAAGGTTTGGAGGAGCTTCACAAATGTTCCTCCTCCTCTCAGGAAACACCAGGTATGTCTTTGGTTTATGGATTGAAGCTATTCCCCTTGTGTCTTGCTGGATTTGTGCTAGCATAAATGCCTTTTATAGGGCAGTGAACTGAAAAACTAGAGACATAACAAGTTATAGACCAGTCAAGCACTAGACTTCTCCCTGTAATTAATTTGCAAGGTATGAGAATTGCTGTTTGTGTAGGAAGATGTGTGACAGCCTCCATGTACCATGTGCCTAGTCAAAGTTGTCCATGGTTGGTTTGCCTGGATATCAGAACATCTGAAAGTTTTTCTTGGTACGCAATCCAATTGCATGAATGTATCTCTCTGCCTCATCAACTCTATCCCTTTTCAAACCTCATCTTAAAGCATATCTTTTCTCCTTTGCCTATGTCTCTTAATTTCTCTTTCCCCCAGTCATTGGCCTTATGACTGAATGGTTTAATTTATTCACCGTGCAATATCTTTATGATGCTGTTTTCTGTAATTTATATCAGATACAAGACAGTGGACAGTGTTATTTAATTCCATAAAGGGCTTTAGGATGTCATTTGTACAAAAGATACTTATGAAATAAAGTCATGAGTCTGCAAAAGACTTATTCATGCAAATGGATTAAAATCGGTGGTGCTGCTCATGTGAAGAAGAAGTTTCCAGGTTGGACCCTAATGTTTTGTACCTGGATACCTAAGCGTCCGAAGTGGATTGTCTTCTGAAAGTCTTCTCAGGAAATTAAATTTTCTGTTTGTCTTACAGCTGAGTCCAGGAAGGTGCTATTTTATGGTCATGTTGGGCGATATATATCCCAGCCAACTTTAGGTGTTCTGTAAAGGTGTGTAGGTTGGAGGCTGGTCACTGTACAGTCAACTGCATTCAGGAGGCAAGCCAGAGCATGGACGTTTGAAGATGGTATTTCCCCATGTACTTCATCGGAAGATTCCCTTAAAGTCTGATCTCCTTGCTGGCCACAAATAGATGCTTTCTGGAGACTTACTAAGGTTCAGGCAGGTCTAGCTTAGCTTGGGAGGATTTTCCTGTTACCTCAATAAATAAAAAAAGCTGCATGCTTTAAACTCCTTTTAGAGTGAATGCTTTTGAAATTTATTGATTAATGTTAGATAAATCTTTTTTTTGGAGAGTGGCTTTATCTCCTGTTAGGTGTCCAGTGGGTATTTAACAGACCAGAATTACAGGAAAAAAATTCAATTAACTCAGAATTAAAGAGGAAGAGAAAACCCCAAGACTCTGGGTTTTTCTCTAAGTGTTCTTTCCATGTTAGACCAATCTCAGCTGTGTTAAAATATTCCCTGCTGGCATGTTTCTTCTCCCAGAATATCTCCAGTTCACTAGTCTCGAATTATGACATGTATCCCTGAATATGAAAGCTTTTGGCTGAGCCTGAATAAGCTTTCTGGTAAGACAGATGTTTGCTCTTTGGATATGTAATAGAAAACCTATCCAATGTCTCATCAGTACAAAACTGATGATGTGATCCAACTTCAGGTGCTTTGTCTCCTACAGAAACTTTTATATCTATTACCTGGAAAATAGCACGATGATTTCAAATTGGATTCTAGACACTGATGGAGGCTGGGCCCTGACAACACCAAGTCTTTCCATTTATTATCTCTCTGTTGAGGGTGAGGGGGCAGGAAAGCAAAAGGAAGAAAGAAACACAACAGTTGCTTTTTTTTTCTCTTCTTTTTTTTTTTTTTAAACCTTTCTTTTTCTTAATATTTCCCTTGTCCTAAAGCAGACACCTGATTTTTCATGCTGCTGCATGATGGAGGAGCAACTCCATCCAAGCCCCAAAGCAGCTCCTTATCCTGACCCTCGCTTTCGCGTCTCTCTTGTCTCACAGGTGACTTCCACTGTCTCGGGACATCTTCTTAATCACACCAATTGTGCTAGCCAAAATCCATCAGTGTGCTTCACGGATTCAGGGCTGGAGAGGTAGGAAGAAAAATTTAGCAGCTCAGAATGATAGATCAGGCTCTGTACAGACTTCCCATTTCCCTGACCAATGAGCCAGAGATTTTGTGAACCAGTTTTTGGGGATGGCATCAAGTAATCCATTCAGTACCTGGCCTGTTGTCTGATTTTTCTTTTTTCCCCATAGCTTCCTATTTTAAGATAAGCAAGAACAAAAAATATATATTTTTTTTTTTCATTTTGAAGTAAAAATGGTCAGCAAAATGTGGTTTGCTGAGGGTTAAGGAATGCTGTAATGTCCCTTCAAAATGGGACCTCTTCTTCTCTGAGCAACAGTAAAATCACAGGGCTCGGTAGGGTGCTTTAGATGGGTAGACAATTTTGTAGCCGGTGTTAGGCCTCACACGAGGATTACATCCAGCCGTGACATATAGGTAGTTTTTAGATAACTTTTCATGAATTGTCCTTCCATAATCACTTGGCTATGGAAGCAGGGATAAAAGCCAATTTTTAATAATCCAGGTACCTGTCAAGTGATTAATTTTAAGCTCATTTTGGAAGTGTTATATTTTGCTCCCCCAGAAAAAAAAATAAAACTCTCTGTGTTGAGCAATTCTGTGTGTGTCTTCCAAAATGATCTTATTCAGCTATTCCTTAAAATAGCTCGCCGAGGCAAGGAAAATAAGAAGTATTTCAATTAGGAGATAAAAATTACGGTCATGGAAGAGACTAATGTTTATGGTAAATATTGTATTATCTTTTACATTCAAATGTGGTTTCAGGGGATAAAGAGATTGGCTGGAATGCAACCTTGTAATTTGATTTAAACAACGAGGCATTCAAATGCACAAAGGAGGCAGAAGGCAGCCCTTTTTTCCTGGGGCAGATGAGGAGAAGGCAGCCCGTGACAGAAGAAGGGGTCCCGATCCCTTGCGCAGGTGTTCCCACACGGAGCAGGGAAAGAGTGAGCCCTGGCAGTAGGGATGCCGAGCAGCCCGGGTTCAGGGAGAGTGCAGCTATGTGGCTCGTTGTAACTTGAGTGCTAATAAGACTAATATACCACATGTTACCCACACAATTTTACCGCTGTCTACCGTTCCAAGGAGAAAAGCGAAGTGGAGGAGAAAAAAAGGGTGGGAGTGACAGGGAGAAGAAAAGAGGGTTGCTGCTGTAATCAGCATTTCACTGAACTGTGAATTTTAACGGGTTCTCTGTAGTTCAGATTGTTATTTTGTCCACTAGGTACCTGTACAAGATAATGACGACGGCTGACAGAATATTGCAGCACAGCCGAATTCTCATGGACTTCGCAAACGGGTCTCTTGTCCAATATGCTTCAACCTCTATGATCGCAGCTTAGTCATATTGCCACATTGTTTTTGATGCTACATTTAATTTTATGAATAAACTGGTTTCTAAATTGCTAACCAGTTGTCTGATTAGCTGCCACAGATACCATTTAATCTAAGCGCTCAAGTAAAGCATAACTGCTGCTTTTATGACATTATCAATACCCTTGTCGTGTCTGTCTAACAGGCATTTATGCAACCTATGCTCATATGATAAAATTCCTTTAGAAATCATTAAAGAAAAGTATGGGCATTTGTCAGTAAACCCAACAGTTATGTTTAGTTTTTGTAAATAGTACATGCTACCCTACGACTTAATGGCTGGTTTAATTTCAGTGCAAAATGTGACAAACTCTGAAGTATAGGAATGGACCACATATATTTTGTTCTTTCTTTTCAAATACCTACTCTTGCTTCCCTGAGAAATCAAGGGTGTATTTTTACAGGGTTTATTTCCCAGCCCCCAAGAAGGGCTTATTTTAGTATTTGTGGGGTACAATCAGAAAACATGGATTTAGCTTGCATTCAAAATAAGCTGCTGGAGCAAATTTAGATGCCGATTTTCTTGAGATCTGCAATTTGTTCCATGAAAGCAAACATTATGACCACCAGTCATGCCTGTAAAGGGAAAGCTGATCACCTGATAGTGTGCTGGCGTACTTGCGGCTGGTGAAGCAGGTCTTGTCATCCCCATTTCTTAAGTGGAGACACAGGAAAATGAAGTTGCATTGTGCACTCTGAGTGTGGACAAAGCAGAGTAACACAAAGATGACGAGCAGGCGCTCACACTGCCCAGACTAGATGCCTGTGATGTGAATTACTTACAGAGTTAGCCCTGTGAACCCTGGTAGAATAAATACTTTCTGATCTCATGCTCTGTTGGCAGCTTTTTCCTAGTTTAGGGTTAAGGGACATTGGGACAAGATACAAGAACTGAACAGAAACCATAAGCTATAATAAATACTATAGGCTGGTCAGGGTGAGTACAGCCTTGATGGTGGTCGGGCAGCGTCGCAGGAGGGCAGCTGCTCCCCATCACGGGATGTGGAGTGTGTTGTGAACCAGCAAGAGTTAATGTGAAGAACATCGCTGCCCCTGCCCCTGTGTTAAGTCTGTGCCTGCCAGCAATTGCATTTCTCAGTTTCTCATCTGTACCTCTGGTCTTGCTTGCTCAAGGTCAAAATATTGTCAACACATGGTAGTGAACAATGTGTGTTAGCTTGTACGGTTGTTTGTTACAGGGGCGTTTGCTTTTTGCACTGCATAAAATGGTTAAATGTGGTGTTTCGCATACTTACGGCTAGAGCTTTTTTACTTGCTTTGTGTGGTTACCTGAGTTATTTTCCATCTGTTTCCTCACATCACTTTCAACTGGCTTAATCCTACTGCCTGATTGTGGCACCTTCCACGATGCGGTGTAATTAACCACAGGCAACAATTCAACATATTAGAGATGAAAGCAACGCAGCGTGTTTTTTTCTGGCTTCGTGACATGTGAAGGCCAAAAGAACAGCTTTATTCTCTCCAAAGCTTCTCTACCATTCTTTGGTGTGTGATCAGAGTATTTTTAGATGGCCTTGCAGGTATACAGATATACCTGGGACACCTTGCAATAATATTGCTTCGGCCCCATAACCAGCCTCTCCACGCTGAAAAGAGGGGAATGTTGGCAACTGGTTAATATGTAGCAGAAGAAATTAAATGCCTCTGACAGTAATTGCCTGAAGAAAATTCAGAAGATGAGATAGCAACGACACAGCAGACACGAAATAACTAGATTAAGAGCACAATAGCCATATGTCAACATTATATTAAGAAAACAGTGCTTAAGATGGTGAGGTCAGAACCTTTGCCAAGAGCCTGACATGTGGTTGCCAAACTAGTTTTGTCGCAGAAAGTAGTATATGGAAAAGGTGCAAAAAAAAGCCTCCCCCTCCAGACCCTGCAATTTGAAACCTCAGTGTGTCCAAGTCAGATTGATTACTGCAATTGATGAGGATTGTTAATGGAGGAGGGAAATGTTAAAAATGAAAAACAATTCTTTTTCCATTTCTCAGTCTACTTAGAACTAAATGATGCTAATAAAGCAAGCCATAGCTGGCTAACAAAGTAATTTTTTCCCCATGTAAATCCTGACTCTTAAAATGTTTGTATTGCATTATGATCTCCCCCTCTTTACAGGTAACATAAGTAATAAACTGGTAGCTTGCATTAAAAATGAAACTCATTTATGGTTGTGTGTTTCTGACAAGACTCATGTTGCTGATATCTAAGGAGGGGACTGAGTTTCAGGCCTCCTTACTTTTCGGTTAAACATGGTGAATTCCCCTACTCAGTCAAAATATCCATCTCTAGGAAGTGTTAATATAAAGACCACTACCATAATACGATTTTCAGAACAAAAATATAGACTGTCAGTTTTTGGTATCACAGGGTGTTACATATAACTGTCAGTTAACTTCTCTAAAATTTTGGTATACTGGTACGTTTTATTGAATATCAATAGCCAACGAGATTATTGTTCCTGTAAATGTTCCCTCTGAACATCAGGAAACGCTTTTTCAGTGTGAGGGTGACCAAGCACTGGCACAAGGTTGCTCAGAGAGGCTGTGGAGTGTCCATCCTTGGAGGTATCCAAAAGCTGCCTGGACATGGCCCTGGCAAACCAGCTCTAGGTGGCCCTGCTTGAACAGGGGGTTGGACCAGAGGTCCAGAGGGACCCTCCAGAGGTCCTTTCCCACCTCAGCCGTTCTGTGATTCTGTAAAGAGGTAACTGATGCAAAAGATCTACTAATGATCCTCTCTGTTTTGGGGAACCTCTGGTATATGCCTAGCCTTACATGTCATCTGTATTATTTTGATCAGAACAGATAAATAGGCAGCCTGCTGTAAGATGCCATAGTTAAATAGCTCATCCAGTTTATTCTAGCTGAAAACCAGAAAAAACCCTCTTCAATAAGTATAAGGTGTCTGGGTACAGATTTAACCAGATTTACTTCAGGCCTTTTAAAGGTAAAACTGTCAGCAAAATATCACACCCCAAACTGACACAGTTATACCAGTGTGAATTTTTATATGTAGGCCAGCTCTTGCTCTACTATATGTAAAATGAATCATAGGCTGCAGTCCAATTCCCTTAACAAAAAATAATTGGCAGAAACCTCTGCTGCCAGATTTGGCAGTGCAGGAGCTGTACGGGCACGCAGGCTGATTTAATCTCTCTTTCAGAGGCACTTCTTCAGAACAGGGTTACCCTATGCGAGCGAGGCATCATTAGGAAGTGTGCCCTGCTGTTGCCCATTTATTCAGGATATTTAACCCTGTGTACCACTTGACCATTCCTGGGAGGACTATATACCCTGATGCTGGATATTAGCCTGGATGCTAGTCCATGAGCAGCTCTGTAGCTCAAGTGGTCTAGTGGGAGGTGTTCCTGCCCATGGCAGGGGGGTTGGAACTAGATGGTCTTTAAGGTCCCTTCTAACCCAAACCATTCTATGATTCCATGATAAATGATATTGCCGGTCTGCCCCATCTTCGTTGCAGGTGCTGCTGCAATGGTACTGCCTGGACGCCCAGCAGCTACGTCGTGGCGTGGGTGCTTGGAATATGTGTGTAATCTTAAGTTTTGCCCACCATAAGACGCAAAAAACCCACATAACTTTGAACCCGGCACGTGGTGTTCTTTTTTCCTTTGCTGTCTGTTTTCTAAGGCGTTTGCTTCATATCAACCTTTTGTGAGTACAACACCTAGAATTTACCCCTCAAATGAAAAATGAAGTTACTGTCTAATTAACTGATAAGATCTAGGGCTTTATGAAAAAAAAAAAAGAGGATTCATTAGAATTCAAAACTTAGCATTATTGCAATGTATGAAAAAACATTTTTGTCATTGGTTAAATTATCACTTACTCAATTTCATCTATCTTATTAAAAGATACATTGAACAGCCTGTTGCTTAAATGAACATACCTCCCCATGAATATGTTGTTTTGATTCCATGGTTCTTTTTTTGTTAAATCTGTTTATGAGCTGAAGGAAGTGAAAGACAAGTGGAAAAAAATTAGCAGTTGATATCTCTAGTTCTGACTAGATACTGTTACGTGTTTAATATTTAGTTGATTTTTGATTTAAAAATAATCTTGATATGTATGCAGTCCTGAAATGGTAAATATTCCCTTGCTGCATAAGGCTCAACAAAAATAACAGTGAATGTAACTTTTAATGGTCGCTATTTTTTAAAAGGTTTTCCTGTCTTTGAAATACATAGATGACTACTTAGTTTAATAAAGGCTCACTGTAATTAGTGATACACACTTATAAGGAGTCGAAGTGTTCGAATTCAAGCCATGTTAAGGCTTTCTCATGTTTAAAATCCATCCATTAGGTTAGGTGGAAGGGTCGTAAAGCATTCTGTGAAATCAGGCACTGATATATCACTCTTGAAGGGTGTTAATTTGGTTCTCCAGTTCTGATTTGTTTGGAAGAACATATTAATTGCTTGTTAGACAGAATCAAACCATTTTGTGCTACAAAAAAAAAAAAAAAGAGAGAGAGAAAGAAAAAAAGCGAAAAGATAAAACAGAATTGCTGAGAATAAAAAGCTGGATCTTCGCAGAGCATTTTTATTCTGATTACAGCAGCTTGTTTTGCAAGAGGCAGAACACGATGATTCTGTCTTTTTGGATCTTTGAACAGCTCTGAGAAACAAAGGCTGATACTGCTGAGAGATGAAAAGCAGAGAGAATTTTATTCCCTGCCAAAAAAAAATATTCTTAAGGTCATAGTATTATGTGGTCTACCCCAGCATCTCTCCTGGCTCACAACTCAAGCAGTCAGGAAAATGATTGCAGAAAAGCTATTTCATTTGAAAGTAAAAGTCCTTGGTTCTGTTGCAGCTGCAGAGATATCGTTGTACCTGGGGCCTGATCCTGTATCTCCTGAGCCAGGGCAGAGTCCCATTAAAGTTAATGGGGCCTAACTTGGGCATCGGGTCCTACATGGACTAAGTCAAGAACAAAGTCATAACCACCAGGATTGCAGACAGAAGGGTCTCCTAAAAATGAGATTCTGCCACGACAGCGTCCATTTTAAATTACCAGCCATTTCAAGCAGGTATGTAGGTTCATGCTCTGCGGGTGGTACGACTGTCAAGAAGACAGTGACTGGACAGGTGACAAAGTGAAGGGGGTAAATATCCTCATGCTCTCATAAAGTTCTCTTTTTAGAAAAATCATCGTGCCGAATGAATTTTCTAGAAACATAGAGAATTTGTGCAAAACCACATAGAACATAACAGTCTTATAACATATAACATAATAATCTTATTCATTGATAAGATCCCCTTTCAGTTGTCTTTTTTCCAGATTAAAAAGACCCAAGTCCCTCAGTCTTTCTTCATAAGAAAGGTGTTTCAGCCCCCTAATCATCTTGGTAGCCCTTTGCTGTACCGTCTCCAGCAGTTCCCTGTCCTTCTTGAACCGGGGAGCCCAGAAATGGACACAGTACTCCAAATGCCTCATTGTGTTTGAACAGAAGGTCCCAGTGTCATTAATGCAGCCAGGGGCAGCAAGATTCCCAGGAAATCTGAAGGGATACGGTGCTTCTTTGAGGTGGACCACATGAAGCTGAGAAGGGACTTTGATTATATTCTACAACAGCAGTTGATTTCTAGTGTGTTGTGTCAATATTATACCGATCTCTTTAACAACAGGTAAATGAAACGAAAGCAAGTTTGTTTATCTACCTGCAAATCTACCTAATACCTAGCTATTTTGGGGGCCTGATTGTTTCATTAACTGTGAGACCCAAACTTTGCCATTCCATTTTTTGGAAGGTTTTCTATTTGCGTGGTGGTTATTCCGTGTAGGGTGATTTTCCTGTGTAGGTTTTCATTTTCCTTTCAATTAGTTAGAATCTCAGACTTCTGAGAACATGTTATGTTTAAAGCTATAAGGACAGCGATCAGCTTTTCTTGAGAACGTCAGTTTGCAGTGTTGCTCTCAAATGAGCGTGAAGAATTTACTTGGGAATTTTATGGATTCAGTATTTGTATCCAATAGACTTTACAGAGTTTGACTATCACAGGGATCCCTTCCAAGTCTGAAATATATGTGCATAGATACAAAACTTGCTTTTTGCAGTGGCCTTACCGTATCTTGGCTCTCTGCCTTGACTGCTTCAATTCTTATGTCTCTGGCAAAGAGCAAGCTCTGATGTCTTAGAAACATCAATGGGAGACTCCCTTTGTGCAATTTCCTTTTGTTTGCCTTAAAACTAGTGATCCAAACCTTGTGTTTTGTTGCTAACCAGGGTACGTTTTGCTCTTTCCTCCTTAACTCTTTAGCATTTTACCAAACCTCTTGTTTTGTCTGCCTGCTGTATTTCTGCCTTATCCTCATCCCTGTCCTCCCTGAGCCAGGAACTGTCGCCTGTGCTTGACATTGTCCCTGCCAGTCACTCGATCTTGGCCATGAGTCCATGTGTGCTACCAAATGCAAATAAAAACCAACCCAGACCCATACATCTCCTTTCTTAGGCCTGATCTTACCCTGTGGCAAGACAATGCTAAGTTTTTTTTGGGGTGGTATGTTTTTTTCATTAAGGCATTTGAGATAGCGGTGCTCTCGGAATGATATGTATTGGCCATAAGGGCTAGCTAATAACTTACATCACCAGGTTTAAATTGAAGTGGTTGGCTCAAGCACAAATACTGGAATCTCTCCATTGAAGGAAATAAAATAACTTTTTGGCTTTTTCTGAATTTCTGTAACTTTGTTTGTGAGATAAAGGTCATCCAATTTTTCAGATTCACTTGTCTAAACTTGTTTTGTCCATCTGTTTTTGTCCTGGCATGCACACCAGTAAATCCTTCATGTAAGTGCTGTTTCATTGTTCTTCCAGAACAGTGATGATGAACACTCAGGAATATTATTGGTCTCTAAATAAAATACAATTGTTCTCATTTTCTCTAAACAGAAAAATATCCGTTAGTAAGACAAATAAAGATGTGAAGTCCATAGCAAAATAATGATACTATATTTGTTAGTAATCAAGATAAAATATGGCTTCATTTTTAAAATGATACCTAAGATACAATGAAACAACAGGGATCTAAATAATTAAAAATATTTTAACATCAATGTTTGTTCTTTTTAGATTTTTTTTTTTAATTTCTGAGGGACTCATTCATAGCCATCTTCAGATTTGGCCACAATTTAGTGGGCATGTATTTCAGCACTTTGCAGTGAAGCAAATTGCTTAAGCTTTTATATATTTATAAAATATATATGAATTATAAATGTTGTGTACTTTTACACTGGAAAAAACTAATAGTCCTTGCTATCGTCACCCCAATGGGCAGGTGGAAATAGTGTAAAATTTACAAAGTGCCTGTTGATTCGAGGTTTTGGAGTCAGATTCCGATCCGTATTTAGACTTGCTAAATTAGAGAAGAGTATCAGTGAGATATGACTGTCAGAGGCTTACACGTTGTTTCAGAGAAACATGGGCTTCAGCTCGTGCCCCGGCACGAGGCAGAGCAGATCTAAGCGTTGTCAATTCCTTCCGAGAAATACTACTTGCCTTGGGAAGGTGTCGCTCTTTTTAAAATAAATAATTGTATTGTTGTATAACTGCTGTTGCATATCAGCATTTGGAGTGACGTGAAGGAAACTTTCTCTCCAGGACGCCTCTGTGAATTGTTGCTCTCTGGAAAGCAGTCAACTAAGAAGCAAAAAGGGCATGTCAAAAACATAGTATTTTGAGTGAGATTGAGGTAAAGGCAAGCAAAAGACAAGTTAATGCATCAAAATGATTTGTGTAACGCAGCAGCAACAATTTTACATAATTTCCACAGGAGAAAACATGGCCTGCAAATTTACCTTTTCCATGTCAATTAGCTTCCCTCATGCTTCACCAAATGCCTTTAGCAGCACCTAGAATTATTGTGATAATGGAAGCTTAACTTGACAAGAGGCAGAGAAACTCGGTCAAGGCCAGAATAATGAAACAAACCCTGACAAGGGAGAAAACACCCCTCTCTCCCTGACTCCCGGACTGTGGCAGAGGAGTGTTCCTGCCACCTCCTCATGCAGCACAGTGGTTTGAAGTTATAGATTGTCTTTTTACAGGCTGCAGCAACCTGAACAGATTGTCCTGCAGTCAGACTGATATAAAATGGCCTGGATTCTTGACTATATGGACATTGCTATTATATATCCAGTTCTCCTTAAATATCTTTTCTTTTTTTCACCTAGTTGGTAGGAAAACAGCACTTTGCCATTTGCTCAGTGTTTTGGGTTGGCTGATGCCTGCTCACACTCCTGGGTCTGGCCAAGCTGTGCGTGCCCTGGCTGGGCATGCACAGACGAACTCTAAAGGTACAGTGAGCCCCAGGTGCCAAGATATACTGGTATGCCTACATTTGCAGAGCAGATTTGATAGAATCCGTATGCATCTTCTCTCTTGTACCTGCATTATAGAAGAATCAGGAGCAGAAATAT
Organism: Larus michahellis; assembly: GCF_964199755.1. Taxonomy (NCBI): domain Eukaryota; kingdom Metazoa; phylum Chordata; class Aves; order Charadriiformes; family Laridae; genus Larus; species Larus michahellis. Next base: position 131,238,769 of record NC_133897.1, on the reverse strand, counting down.
GACAGCCCCGCATATGGGCACCAGTTCACATGTTGTTATCCTTCCATTGTTACTCTAAGTGGGAAAATTTCACTCAATGCTGCTCTTAGGTATGCCTTCAGACAGTGGCCACAACAAAATTTTGTCTGGGTAGACCTTTTTGGTTTGCCATATTCAGGCCTGTCCTTGCCAATGGATTGTTACACACCAGGATGAGTTTTACGGATATTGCACCATACAAGAATCCCCAAAGAAAAATAAAACAAAAGTGATACTGCCTCTCATTTTGCTTGTAATGGAACACAACACTCAAGCCTCATCTTCTAAGTACTTTGAATTGAATCCTCAGCTGGTGCAAATTGTCTCCACTCCGCAGAGGAACGGCTTCTCTGTGTGCCAGTGCTCCCAGTGGCTTCAGCGGGAGCCCTTCAGACTGAGCATTCGCAAAAGCAAACCTGCGGCAAGCGAGCTTGACTTGACTGTGTTTGTGAGCACGGATAGATCTTGCCACGAACCAGAGAACAAATTCTATTTGAACTCTGTCCCCCTTGTAACTTTTTCTTTTCAATCCTCAATATGTTTTTGCATTTAGGGACTGGAGAGACCTTCTGTAGCTGTGCTAACACATGCCAGTTCCCCTGGGTTGGACTAAAAAGCTGTTTAGCCTGGTAAAATTCCTCACAGCTGTTAACCAAAAATTGTGTTGGATGAGGGGCATGCCCCATATGTCAGAGGGTGCTGAGTTCACATGTTGATAGGGTTTCACATTTTAATTTTGCTCTCTAAAACCACAAATAACAAAGGCAAAACTGCAAGCCTCCCATGGCAGAATGATTGCAAATAAAGCAAACTATGATTGATTTTAGTTTGACAGCCGAGTATTGTTTTGCCTACCTAACCCACGAGCACATAAATATTCACCAGAGAAATGAGTGACCTGCCTCATCTTTTGCCTTGTAAAGTAATTTTGGCCACAGTTCTGCAAAGGCAAGTACATGCTAAGCTTTCAATATGAGGGCTGTGATTAAAAGTAGCTTTATCTCTTCCTGAACAAAGCTGGCTACATACGCTTGGGTATGAACACACATCTGAACACACCATCGAGTTACAACACTTCTACAAGCAATGGCCCATCCTCTGCATACTATAATCAATTGTGTGTGAGTTCTGTAGTTCCCCAACTGCTTACAAAGTAAAATTCATTATTGGAACTGTTTTTATTAACATTTAAGTTGAATTGCATTACCTCCCAATGCTGTTTCAAACTTTGATTGCATGGTTTTGCAAACCCGTTTTTTGCCAGGATGCCAATATATGTTATAAAATGCTTTTGATTTAATTGAAGAGATTTTCTGCCCTTTTTGGAGCAGTTCATTTTTACAAGTAATTCAGAAGGTTACTTACTATAGAATGACAGCAGCAAATCGAACTACTGATTTATACCAACCAAGGTTCATAAAACCCAGAGGGTTTTTAATTATTAACAAGAAACATATTGTTCAGGGTAAAACAAAATTCCAAATGTGTCTGCATAGCAGTGTATGAATTAATTCAGACTGACTTGGAAATGAGAACTATCTTGGGTGAATGAGGAAGGCAAAAGCAAGCCTGAAGGTCTCTATAAGGTTGAGAGAGGTTGTACCAAACAAACCCTCTTTCAAAAGCTGGTGGCCTCTCCCTCCAGTGTGGTGGCTTAACAACATACCAACAGCACAGGGAGGTTGCACAAAGTGTCTTAGGTTTACAAGAAAAGTGAGAACACACCCAGTATATTGGAAGAAAATATTCTGAAGTTTGTTCACAGGCTTTGTTGGAACATGTCTAGCTCTCTGCAGCATGTAAACACCAACATAGGGGTTGATTTTAAACTTATCATACTTTCAGCCAAGTGTGGATTTTGTGAGGAAAGTCACATATATCATTACCCTACACTCACTTACATCTTGGGACCCTTCCCTTAGCTCTCCTGATAAATAAGAACAGTGGAGTCACTCCACTGGTCAGGGTATCAAGCAAGTTTTCAAGATGGTCTTGTAAAATTTTACGCGCAATATTTAAAATTAAGGAAGTCATCGTAAATGCAGCAGAATGCTATACATCCTTTCTCTACTTCCCTTAAACTTTAGCGTGAATGGTAGTGGTGGCTACCATTTCTGCACAAGGAAGGATGATTAAAAATGACTCAGACAGAAAGGGAAAAAAACCATCATTTTGTCCTTCTCTGACTTTCTTTCCAAGCCTAAAAACATTTATTTGCGTAGTTTAATTTAATTTATGTATCTAACTGTGATCTCATGTAGTCATCTGAATGAATCCTGTGAGCAAAATTAAGAGGCTTTATTTCCATTCTTCTTTTTCCTAATCACAAAATTATGTCTAATAAAAAAGAAACAAGATTTTAAATATTTAGGAGCTGAGTTTAGACTGGCAATACACACAAAGTTTATAGGCCAAAGTTTTCAAATATTCTGCCTAATTTTACATTCCAGATTGCTTCTCCATAGAAAAGCCGCTATACTTTTTGGGGTTAATGGGAAATAGAGGCCCTCAGCAGTTTTAAGTCAAACCATGTTTGTACAAATATCAGGTCCAAATATGAGCCTGATCACTTAATTATTTCTCAGTCTTGCTTTAAATGTCCAAGATTATACCCCTAAAGTTTCTTGCTGCGGACGTTACTCTGGAGCACCCAGCTTCTGAGGTTTAATGACTCCCCAAAGCCTGCAGCTCTTCCCTGGATGCTGAGACCATTCTCCTTCCTGGCACGGCCAGTGGAGCTGCTCCTTTCCGAGCCCATACCTTGGCACAGCACGGATCCATCAAGATTGGTTTTGGCGACTCTTGGCTCCTTCTCTGTGGTAACAGCAGGTGCCCACTGAAACGCTGTGAAGCTCCTGCGCGCAGGGCTTAACCCCCTTTTTTGGATGAAAGCTGTAAGGCTAACGTGGGCTTGGGAGCCTGCTGCCAGGGACCATGTTTGAGAACTTTGGCCCAACCTTTATCAGGTCATTCTGGAATTGCAGATTTTCTGGTTCTGCATTTAAAATGCTCACGTCTGTGTCATACACGAGCTATGAAATCTTTCTCTAAATTTGTTTTATTACTTTTATATATGGTATAAACTGCAGAATATTTTACAGTCTCCATATTAAATTCACCAAAGGTAGAAGCAGTTGGAATTTAAGCAGGTTGCATTATATTCCCTACGTGGACATGAGGTTACCAGTGTACCAGTAAAAACTGCTCTTACTGCCGTACACTCCGCATCCTTAAGCTTTTAGTGTAGTAAGAATAAAATATACAATACATTACAGGAGGGCAAAGGGGGAAGGAAAAAGATTTTACATGAGTTACAATGAGGAATGAACGTATGGCTTAAGCTCAAACATGAGAGCTATGAATTGTTGAATTCCTACCCTGAATTTAAGGATATGGTTTTTGACTGGTTGCCGAAAGCCAGATTTTTACAAATTCCGTCAGCATTTCCACTTAATTATTGTCAGATCACTTAGATGCCTAAATGCACCCATAAGCTGGGAAGGCAAACGCTGACACACCGTATTTTGTGCCTGCAATGTTGCACTGCACCTAATCGTCAGGATTCAGATGGAAGTCATGTTCTCTGTTTCAAGAAGTATCATAAAGAATCTGTCACTTTTGATTTCTTGAAAAAGAAAGGCTAAGTCTGTACACATGCTAATGTTAATGAAGTACTCTGTGTTTATTTTAGTGAGAATCTGTTGTACAGCCATTAAAAATAACTATAATTATGATGTTGTAAACTAGAAGTTTCCTTAGGCTGTATTACAAAGGGCTTGGCTCAAACTCTCCACAGGTAAATAAAACAAGCTAAGGTGTTGCTGTGGCAACATAATATGTCGTAAACAAGAAATAAGAACCACTACAGGATTTAAACAACATGCTAATATAACATATAGGCTGAAAGCCCTGGAAGATATAAGGAATTATGGGTCAGATCAGTTAATAACATTATTTGACTGATGAATGTTGCTCAATTTGGCCCAAGATGATTCTGAAAATTCTGGGACTGATTGTCTGGAAATGTTTACAGGGACTTAATTAACTGATTATAGTCTGTTGTGTAACTTGCTCATAGTAAGGTACTCATGTGTTCTGTAAAAGAAGACCAAAACACCATTTACATGCCAAAAGAGACTAAGAATAGAGAGCTTTTGACATTATTACTACATATTATCTTATTAATTTTTTAGTCACAATAACATAGGATTAAAAAATATCTTAAAGAAAGCACCATACGAAATCTGTAACCGTATATGTTTGTCATGAATGTATTTGAAGAGCTTCTTGCTGACCTGAAGAATGGCAAGTTTAGTGTTTCTTTTCTTGTTGTATTGCATTTTTAATTCCTTACTGACACACATGCAAGAATTATAACTTTTCAAGAGCTAAAAGGATTTCTGTCCAAGTCTATCTAGATAAATCCATAATAAGGAGGTGATAGTAGTTTTCAGCTGAGTTTCAGAAGGAATTTCACAGTCATTTAGAAAAACAAGCATTTGGTCCAAAGAGAGCAAAAATGGTTATAAAACAAAGTACATAAAATAAGTGGCATTGAGGGCAGTGGTAGGTTTCAGGGTGAGAGTGGGGGAGCTCAGATGCCTGGGTTCCCTTCTGAACTTTTCTAATTACTTAATAATCCTTCTCCATTTTTTTGTTTCTTTTACATGAAAACTTTGCAATAATTTCAAGTAAATTTTGTGCCCTCCCACCCATCCTCGCACAGGTGCAGGCTGGCACAGCCAGCGCACTCCCGGCCTCGGGCCAGCTGCTCACTGGCCCTTAGCTGCGATGGAGCAAAACGTAGAGCTTGCATTCAGCAGGACCCAGCCTGGCCACCAGGATCCTCAGCAGAACCACTCCAGAATGGTGTCACTTGGGCTCCTGCCATCTTTGCTCACCCTAGAGGGCTTATGGAGAAGGTAGCCATGAAAGACCTGGCAGGGTTTTTGCTCCCACAAATGACACCTTCCATAGAAGCTCAGAAAAAGCTGTGAATTTCCAGAAAATTCCAGCCTGGTTTTGGGATGCTTTTAGATCCATCTCCAGCTGAGCTGTCTTGCTTTGGTTTTATGCTAAATGTCTTCACCTGTCCCTTGTGACGGCCACAGTCAATGTAAAGCTCATGGGTTAAAGGACCTGCAAGGTGCAATGATTTTAATCAGCTGTTCCCTGAAGTCTACAGTGGGAATTGTAATTGAAGAGAGGGGGATGATACTTGCCATTTTAAGCTCCTAGCCAATGGTTACTGGTCTTGACCCACAACTTTGAGACTTTAGCTCCAAGTCACCCGTGTGCCAGCCCCTTTCAGAGCAGGGGGCACCATGATCCTCAGGCCATGAGACAACCTGCAGAGTTCATGTCGGAGCCTTAAGCTGATGCTATTTTGTGTTTACCAGCACTAACCAGCCTGGGGATGTGATCCAGCTCTCTTAGTCCATAGCTGCATACCACGAGTACTGATCGGCAGAGTCAGTCCCTCGGAACTTTGAATGACTGTCTTACTAGCCAAAGAGAGACTGAGATTTTTCATGAGACATGAGAAAGTATCTTCCGGTTTGTTTAGTGCTGAGTGGATTTAGCTTCTCCTTCAAGTCAATCTCAATCAAAAATTTCAACAGCCGTGAGGACCAGCCTTGATCCTGCTAAGCATCGCTTAAAAGAGGAATCTTAATTCATGCACGTCCCAGTGACTTTGATGGAACTGCTCACATGTGTAAGAGTCTGCAGGATCAGCAACCCTTAACTAACAAGGGAGTTATGTAAAACTGAATGGCATCTGTAAATAAACACAACACTACAGACCCTGGTGTGCTGCTCTGCTCCTTTTTGGACACACTATCCTATCTTTGCTGAGGCAAAGTCTTCCCTGCTCTCTTCGCATCACACAGATGGGATCAAAAAGCTGAAGAACTGCTTTTTCATGACGGGAGTCCATCACAGGAGCATTGCTATTAGTCTTTGCTAGCCATCAATGTCTGGAAATTTCACAGTCAAGTTGCTAGTGATTGTATTGAAAGGGTTTGTGTGTGGGTGGTTGAAAATATGGTGCTTGGCCTCTGGTGCCAAACTCTCAGGCAATATCAGCTGTCTTTACACAAGTGATGAAGCAGAATATGTTACTTTAAGTTTAATATTCAGAACTTTGTCTGTCTTGCTGTCAAAAAGCTATACATGTGGAGGGGATTACTGACTACAGAAAGTGCATAATTAAATACCTCAGCACAGAACACATTGTGTAGTTTTCATGGGGAAAGGTGGTGTGAAGTGGTTCTTTCATTGTTTACATTTAAATTAGTCTCCTTAAATGCTTTTTCATATATATATATATATAAAAAACCCAGCAATTTGTTGTTATATCTATAGTACCTTAATTTTAGACTCTGGATGTATGATTGACTATCCTGTTTTTTATTATATGTACACAGATAGTCAGATGCTTGGCTTTTCCTGTCACACTTAAGTAGAAACTTTCTTATTTGTTTTTTACTCATTGTATTACATAGCATTACTAAAAACATGGGAGAATTGAAACTGCTGAATTCTACCCCTGTTTTTGCTGGTGCTTCTTTTTTCTATTATGGAATTAAGTTATTTGTAGCTTAAATGTTGAGAAAAAGGGGAGCAGGTTTGAGAGGGAGAAAGGTAACCAAGGGAGAAAGGAAATCCTGAAGAGAAAGAGAGTGGAAAAGGCCTTGAAATCAATTGAGAGTAGCAAAGGAAGGCTAAGGCTGAAAACGTGGTGTGATGTCTGTGTAGGCACATGGACACCGGCCTTAGTAAAAGTGAATGTCAAGGAAAGATGGAGAACAGGGCAGGGGGAATGTTGCGTATTTTGCAAACCGTTTCCTTTGCATCACTGTACATCTTTAATGATGTGCATTTTGTTATCTTCTTTTCTTTCATAATGCTTGTGAAAGCTGGCAATACACTCCAAAGGACATTCAACGCATGGCTGGCAGGGCAACCTGGTTTGGGCCACCATTTAACCTTGGATGTAGGAAAGAGGTAAAACGGTGTTTGTGCTTTCTCTGGGAAGGGCTTGTGGCATATTGTACCTGTGAATGTCCGTCTTTGAATGTTTATAATTCTAATCAATTTTTAGTTGAGAGTGCTCCTCTGCCCTTTCTCTCCAACATGCTTGCTTGCACACCCGTGCTTTGTAATGATGGCCCCTAAGCTGCTTAAACAAAAAAAAAGCAGGCATTTTTCTTCATCTTTTCTTAACTATTGTAGTTTATTTTCATGAAGTGGCAGAAAAAAATCACTGAGAACCTATAGACCTGTCCCTTCGGGATTTAGTGTTAGCCTACAAAAAAAGTTTAGCAGCGGGTAGTTTGGAAAAAGGATAATATATATGTATTTAAAGATAAACTGTTCTTTATTTCTCTCTGCAGCAAACCATATTGCTGATTAACCACTGCTTTCATAAACTACAAGTGGGCCATTTAAGCTGTTTCACTGCTGGTTAATGTACTGTATTGTGCTCCCTCTTTCTACAGTACCTAGCTAGTGTTTTGTTTTTATTAGAAATTCACCTATCCTTGTCTACTGAGGAGAAAAGAAATTACACTACAGAGCCCTACAGCCCATAAAATGGCAGAGATTCCTAAATAAGACTGGCCCGAAACTGAAACCTCTGTCTGCCTGCACTGTAATGAAATGCATGACTACAGGAGATAATAATAATTGCAGCAATAGCTCGTTACAGCTCCCAGATGATTTGGTGCTGTCAGGAGTGCACTGTCCTCTGACATCCCAGGAGGCGAGCAGCATCACTGACTGCGGGCCCTGATTGGTGTAGTGAAATATTGCTGGCAAAAATTAAAAGGTCTTGGTGTCAAAATAATTCATGATATGCATATCTTCCATTCTGATGAAACGGCTGATATCCGGATTAGCAAGATAATAAAACTGATCAGGCTACAGTTAAACAATTTAAGCTGGAGAGCTGTTCATTTTGTAGGTGTCACTTGTCAGATCAAGGGGTCAGAGCGGGATGAAAGGCTCTCCCCAGTAACCTTCTGATGATTTGGATCTGGAATGTTCTTCATGATTTGTCCAAAGTTTTCATCACTGTGCTGCCGGGTAGCATTACCGCGGCAGGCTCTGTTCTGACATTCAAATCCTGGGAATGACAGGTTATTAGGAGAAGAGAACTGGCTGTACATACATTAAGCCCCGTATCTTTGACCTGTAATTTGAACTGATAGTGATATTGTAATTGAGTGAGTAAAAAAAGGAATTTTTTATTAAAACACAGGAAGATGAAGAAAACGTTTATTTTCAGGAGATTTATGGGTTCATAAAATAAGCTTTTTTGATGACGATTTATTTTATGGCTCTTGAAATGCTGAGCTGTGTGCTTACTATTTATTTTATGGAACAGTTATTTAAAATAACGCGGCTTCCCATATATTTCCAGCCTGTTCGTCAGTACCCAAGCCCGTGCAGATGGAGAGATATCCGTTTCATATGGGAGTTCACGTATTTGAATAGTTGAAGGACTATCCCAATAAAACGGACCTAGGAAAATATTGCTCCCAGTTAATGCTCATTGCTTCAGAGACCCCTAATGTCCTTTCTTGACACCTTATTGCAGGCTATTATTATACAATGGATCTTCAGTCATATGGTTATAGGGAGTGGGGCAGAGCCGGGCTATCAGGGTAATTGACTCCCGTGCGCGGCGGTGTTACACACTTGAGTAACTAATTTAATGGAATGTGTTTTCCTGTTCTCCCACACAACCCTGCCCTGGCGTAATTCTCCTCTCGGGGCCCCAGCAATTCGGGACAGGTGAAGAGTGGCACAAGGGCTCTTGATTTGTCCAAGACAGGGCCAGAGGCTCAAACAGAGCCAGCTCCCACGGTAAATCTGCTGCCAGCGAAACAACTGCCTCTGAACCCAGTAAATTAATTGGGGTTACAAAGAATTCGCTGCTCCTGATGAAACTGGACCTCCAATGCTTGTATGACAATAAATGTTGTTGCTGATTATTATTGTTTGCGACTGCTGCTTTTTGTTAAACAGTATGGCAATAATGGTTTGGCATAGGTAAAGCGCTTAAATGGCCCATCGATAGTGGGAATCAGGCTGGACATCTGTTTGGTGCAAAGCTCTGCACCCGTGTGAAAAATCCCACTCCCTCGAAACTCAGAGGAGTCTTGCGCTATTTCAGTGTGAGCTGCTCCTTGCAGAGATTCAGGCAGAGACTTTTAATTTTTCTCCAGCATTTGGGAAAACGCAGAGAAGAAGAAACGGCCAGCTCTCTCTAAACAAGGCAGCTGGATTCTTATAAGCTAATCACAAAGTGATAGTTTTAACCATCATTTGTTGATGCCATGTTTTGCTTCTGAACTGTTCCTAGAGATGCAGTGAAATGAGAATCAGAAATCACTGTCAACGAGTTTTTTTGTTTCCCAGTTACTACGGTACAATTGTTATCTAAACGCACGTTCATATCATAGGCATTAATATTGTATACTTGATCACTGTGGGTTTATTATCTGTTAACTTTCACAAGCAAGATTACTGATCACTGGGAAGTTATGGACTCGCTGCATTGACACAATGTCTCCTTCCACATAAAGGGAGTTGTCACACCAGGTCTGGTATTCACATACCAGATCTTATTTTAAACCAGAAGCCCAATCCTGCAGTCTTGTACAACGTACTTGTACATTTTTGTCTCAAAATCATTCTCCTGGCTTCATTTAGTGTTCAGATCTTACAGTAGATGCAAAAGAAAATACTTCACCAAATACTTCTACTTAATTAAGTCCCCCCCAAACATTAACTACCTCTTCTTTTGCTTGTAGTTGTATCACTGTTGTCTAGTGAATATTGATGCTTATATAATTAAAGAATTGATCCTTACAGCATAATATCGTTATAGTAATATTTGCATAATTGTATTAAAAAAAGTTTCCAGAATGTAAATTTTATGGCTCATTTTTCAGAGGGATTTGTATAAGCTTGCCCTTACAGTTGGATCAAGTACAACAGAAGTTTGTGGGCTTACTCTTATGAGTAAAGTTAAATAAGTAAGCATCTATTTTCAAGACTGAATCTATAGAATCTCCCTAATGCAGTCTCCTTACACTACAGTGATTGTTATAACGGTCTTTAGCCATAAACTCGTTTGTAGTTTTGGAAGGACATAGAGTTTAGACCTTGTAAGTAGTTTTGCTTTGCTCTGTGCCATTAAGATATATGCACAGTTTGCTTTTATGATGTTTGCTGTCATTTAATTACTGATGCATCAAGATGGTCATCCCAATTCAATTAAGTTAAAATTAATGGTTATTTTGATTTTTTTTTTCAAGTCAGCTGAAGAGTTCGCGATGTTGCTTTGCCCACGCACCAAGTATGCTCATCAACTAAACCGAAGGACCATGTGCTTGAGGACTGTTTGATGGACTGGCAGATCTAGCCTTTCTTTACTTATTAGTTTAAAATTTGGAATTGGTGGAAATTAGCACAGAGTTTGGTTATCTGCCATATAAACCAGAATAGCTTCAGAAGGTCATTAATGAAGCTCAAGGGCAGTTTCACCTGCTCTTTCGCTCAGATGTACAAAGTCATCATTGGGTAGGTCAGCACTGGTAGGCTCTTTACATTTGTGGGAGGTTTTGGTGGAGATAGTCAGAGTTAACTATTGTGAATGTCTTTCAAATTGTGGTATAAAAGCAATAGCAGCCTTTTGTTCTGTTAGTTTTTCTCCCTCTTAAGAATCAGGACACAAAGAACTCAAATTTTTCATTATGTATTACAGTTATGTTTAAAAATATATGGCATGTCATACTCGGCTTTTTTTTGCACTGTCATAGGGATAGCTTGGTGGCTTTCCATAACTTAATCAGTAAAAGAGAAGGGCAAATTGCTTTTGAGAAAAGGCTGTTGAAAATCTTCAAATTTGTACAACAATCAATGGGATATTTGCTCTGTTAGCTTATGACAAATTTGCACAGAAGTTCCTAACGAAGGCCAGATGAAGGGAGAGGAAAGGCCTGGACTTTGTAGCATTTCTCTTTTAAAATACAGTACAAACTGTATTTCATCTCTTAGATTCCAATTAAATCCAGGCTGCTTGATTTCAATAAACACGTTTGATTCAAATTTATTTCTCATACACAGTATGTAAACATGGGTGTCAACCTAATTAGAAAAGAGTAGATACTCAGTGAATTTTAAATATAATGTATATTGGTTGGGAATGGATATTTATATTTGACTCTGCTTAGATACACAATTCAACCAGTTTGTAATGAGGCAGATAATGTTTTTTGCCCTTCCATTATCTTTCCTATGTCACAGGCATGTATGTGAGTATATGTGTACCAGCTATAAAGATGGAGGAAGATATGAAAAACACAGGGAGACTGGTTGATTACATACATAAAAAGATATGAATTTATTGTTTCCACATGAGCTGTACATTTTGGGGGTACCTAAGAAATGACTCGGTAGCTTAGCTTATTTGATTCCCTAACAGGTTTTATGTCTTTACCCCATTTTAATTTTTCATTAGAATATAATAATAGCCACAGGAAAAAATGATTTGGTCTGTGATCTATTTCATTATGTTCTCATCATAAGGGGAGAATCAAAAGTGGGAGAGCATCACTAATTTTTCGGCACAGTAATTTATTCTACAGTATTTAAATGTTGTAATTTTCACACTGAGGCACATGCTGCCACATCTATCGTCCCCTGGACCAGTCTCTGTCTTGCTCTTTCCTTTTCATCTGTTTTGTTTCTGCATTTTTTTTCATAAATTCGACAGATGGCCTCTTGATGAATCCTTGATAATACTGTCATGTAAAGCAGCTAAGACTAGAAATCATCTCACAACAATTTTTCATTGCAAAGAGAAAATTGAAGGCAGACAAACATTGCTAAGTCCATAACAACAGCAACAAAATATCCACTTCATGTAAATAAAGAGGACAAGCTTTCCTTATAATGCTCAAACACTAATGGCAGTATCCTTTAAAGCCTCTGGATTTCTTTATGCTACATTTAATTCGTCTTTCAAGCCTTGGGTTTGTTTAGTATTTTGTTAGTTTCATATTCAGAAACATTTTCCCGGCTCTTAATGTGTTTTCCCTCCTCCTCAGTCCCCCTCCTTTTAGGTCTTTATAATTGTGGATCAGGTGAAGTTTGCTTCCCCTCATTTCAAGGTCATGCACCACTAGGACCATTTTCCTGACTCAGAGGGCACGTAATTTCACAGCCGTGTACTCCTCATTAATCCACCCTGAGTGGGTGCTCAGGAAGTTCCAGATCACAGATTTGTTTTTGTCTTGTTCTCTGACTCAGTGCTTCACAAAAGGATTAGATTAACCCCTTTTGATTGTATTTATATCTTACTGCATCGTGGTAGAAATAAAGTGATTTCTTCTTCTCCCCACGTAACCTTCCCGCCCCTTCCACCTCTGCACTGGGGACCTGCAGCATTTCTTTTCAAATAGACTTCAGTTAGTTAAAGTGAAGATTGTGGCAGACAGAGAGAATAATTTTTTTTCTCTCTTCTCTCTTAATGCAGCTTTAATGCATGAATCTCTTTCTTCCCATTTGCAGAGACTTGTTTATTAACTTTGAACAGTTTCTGTTTAACTGGAAACTGCTGCAGTCCACTGGCTCCGAACCTGGTCTCATCTGGACCTGAATTGTCCTGGATCCAAACAAAGAAGAAAACGAAAAAACAAAGATGACACAGTGACTACTGGAGGGGATCCATCCCTTCACCCTTGGTGTAGTGCCCTAGCCAGCTGCATCAGCCAGACCCCTTCACCCAGGAGCTCTCTTCTCCCTCCATGCGTTGGCCAACTTCTCCTTGGCACCTGTGCGTGGAAGAGATCCCATGCTCACTTCTCCAGGTGAGGTCTGACCCCCCAGGTGGGGTCTGTGTTCACTGGTGTGCCCTCGGGAGCGGGGAACCTGGCCTGATGGGGGTGTCTGGAGGGTCTTGCATCGCTGTGCCTCACTTGTGCAAAGCGTGTGGGAGCTGTGAGAAGTGTTTTTAAATGGAGTTGAGCTGTTGCATTTAACATCTTAAGGCAGCAAGGTCTGGTATTCAGAGCAACCCACAAGCTGGCACAAGGTTGAGCTGGCACAAACCTTAACGTAATTACTTAACATCGGTCCGTCTTTCCTCTGCCTGTAGCAGGAAATAAAGTTTGTGAGTTGTATAAAGCCATTTTTGAATCCTTCAGGTACGATTCAATTTGAGATTAAAACACATAAATGTAGATGTCTACATATAAGCTTTGTGTCTCGGATGCCATTACCGTCAGCAGAGCCTGCGGGGCATTGAGCAGACCGGCAACATGTGAGTGGCTCATGATCTTAACTACAACTCCATTTTTTGTAATGGGAGTGGTGCACTTGTAAACACATAAATTCAGGTCCCTTAATCTCAATATGAGTTCATCCTTAGTGTCCTTGTACTGAACCTATTTTATAGGAACCTTATCCTATAACCTATATTAGGAATATATACACTTAGGTTGTGGTATCTCTTATTATTATGAATAATTGTGTTTCCTATGGAGATGGCCGTCAGTGAATCAAGAATGGAGCCCCCAATTTCTAGCTATTGGACAAAACTAAATTGGCTAGTGGTCCCAGATCCACTGAGACTATCACTGAAATGGATCAGATTCAGCCTGCATGTTGGGATAAGGGGATGCTGGCAATTACCACAGGAATTAGCAGAGAAACTCCAGAGTTTCAGGATGGAAGACAGGAGAGGAAGGGTGAAGAAAAACTTTGTCCAACTGAGAAGAACACAGACCTGAAAAACAATGCAGAAAAGGGTAAAAGAAGACAGGGAGACAAAATTGAAATGAATTTGCATTCACTGGTCACATAAACAAAACTGAGCAGCTTGGAGGTTAATGGGCTTTGCCCATTAGCTAACTGGTGGGACCTGCTGTGTGCAGGTTCCTAACAGTCCCACAACTAGAACGGAGTGGGGAATTATGGTTCGTTTTGCATTTGTGACGCGTTAGGTGTGTACATGTCAGTGGTCCTGGGGATAGCCAGAATGAGATAACTTCTTCTGAGGGTGCAATTGCTTATTATTTCATATCAAAACCTGCAAAACAGGGTGGGTAAAAGCCTAGTCAAAACTGTAGAAAGTTCTCAGAATATGTCCCTGCTTTGGATCCTTCTGGCCTTCCTTGTGGCTCCATTGATGCATCCAGTTTTGGAGTCCCCAGTACAAGTAAGACATCAATAAACTGGAGCACATTCAGCAGAGGGCCATTGAGATGATCAGGGGCTGGAGCACTTGTCCTGTGAAGAGAGGCTGAGGGAACTGGGCTTGAGTGTGCCAGAACCAACGTGGAGGTTACCAGGAAGATGGAGGCAGGCTTTTACAGCAGCGTGTGGTGGAAGGACAGAGGCAATGAACAGAAACCGAAACAATGAAAGCTGTGTCCAAGAGGAAACAAGGAAAAACTGTTTCACCACGAGAACAGTGAAGCAGTGGAAGAGGGTGCACAGGGAGGGTATGCTACCTCCTCACTTGGAAATTTACAAGATCTGTCAGGATAAAGCTTTGAGTAACATCATCTGATCTCATAGCTGAGCCTGCTTTAAGAGGGATGGCCTGTCCAACCTGAACTGCCCTCTGATTCACGCTGGCTGGAGGGGAATCCCTGCCTTGTTCTGATCTCCCTAAAGCAGTGTAGAGAAGCTTTCCTTTTCTGCAGCTCTGTGTCCAAGATGGCACAGACAGAAGGTACGATCCCAGCTGGATCTCCTTTTTCCTTTTACCATTGGGAGTGTCTCTCTCAGTACTGGTCGTGCAGGATGGTGTTCTAAGGAATCACAGCAGTTTGTCCCTGTGGGCTGTGGCCAAAAGTGGCTGCACTTCTGGAGGCTCCTACCCCCAAGGGATGTACCCCTGGAAGCTGCAAGCTGTTCTGCACAGAAAGCACAACAGAACATTTATCTGGATATAAAGCTACGGCAATTTCAGATTTTTTTTTTGGATGGCTTCTCTGGGTTTTGTTCAGGGAAGAGGCAAAATCTCAGATGATATTGAGAGGAAGACTTGCTCCCAACGGGGACCTGTATCATGCTGAATGCCATTCACTGAGGTGCACATGGCTGTTAACTTCTTTCCATGAGGCAGGATAATTTTGGACTACCTGTGGGACACGCAAGCTTACGAAAAAATAACAACACTTGTTTTGCATGGGAAGGGACACTACACTGCAGTTGCTCTGCAGCTGAGCTGACTGCAGTACATGCAGATCCGTCCTAGCTAGATTTAAACTAGTTTGCCTGGATGCTCCTGGTGGCATAAAAGAGAGAGCTCTGTGCAGGCTGTAAAGCATTTCTGAAGGACTCGGCAAACACAGGCATTTAGTCCCACTGATTTCTGTGCCACAAGAGCTGTCATTCCCCAGGACCCATACACAGTGAATACAGTTCTCTCTGCCCAAACTGCAACAATTGCAGTATAGGCATACCCTAAAATACTGTTTCTTTTAAAGCGTGATTTGACAGGATTCCCTTTGCTATAGGAATGTGTTTTTTCCCTCTTTGCTTCTCCATCCTGATCAGAAGCCCCAGTTTCTTTCTTTGGAATCAGAGAGAGAAAAAACCATGACAAGAACATGCCCGGCATTTAAATGATGTAATGAGAGAAAGGAGCAGAGCAGAGCTGTGTGAAGCAACCAGCCTTCTCCCATCCATGGGGCTGCTGCTCAGAACACTGAAATTCACTTGGAGATACTGAAATTGGGATTGTTGCTTACATTGGCGCTTCTGGGTGCTTTTAGTGCTAAAACACTTGATAAGCTTTTTCACTATGGACAGAGTTAGCTTTTCCAATAGCATGAAGTAGTAGAAATTGTAGGTAGATAGTGCCCTGTAGAGGGTCACATCTGTGACTCACAGGTGTTTTTTCCTTAGTCATTATGCCAATATTTCAGTTGTAAGAGGAAGGTACAAGATTTCCTAGGGAGGTTTTTCTATTATGTTGGCCCAAGCACCAAAGGCACAAAAAGATTTGCAGAAATGTTGATGCGAAGGAACAAAGCAAGAAAAAAAATCCAAAGTGATCATTAGGCATAGTGCAAAACTAACCATTGAAATGTGACTTAGGTGCTGTTTCCATAGTAAATATGATCAGTGTTAATTGCAGTTTCTCTCAGCTAGCAGTTTCCTTGATTTTCACAGAATGTACAAACTTGCAGCAGATAGGACTCATACTGGACTAGGAAATGTGCAAACAGAAGGCCAGACTCATAGAGATTGGCACCATCTTCCACCATAGAACCTAAAACCAAACTTGGGACTCCAGCTCCTTGCTCACTTGCCACCCATATATCCAATGCCCTTAACTGTCTGTTGTATCCTCTGATCATATGGTATAAGATATAAAAAAATTCCTTATGTGGTCATTTTCTGTTAGACTAGGCCTGGATTCAGGTCTCTGGTCCAAACCAAGCAGTGGAGGGACCTGTGTCAGCTCAGGGGTTCATTTTCACTAGGCACACAGGGCTCCAATGGATATAGGGTGTAAGAGAGGCATTAGCATCCATTCAATGTGCTGATGCTTGTGAAATCCCTTCACAAGTACCAAACCCTTCTCATGCTTTGCAAGAGGGACATAGCCATCTCTCAGAGGTTATGGATTCATAACGGGAGAGATAGGATAGTGTTAGAGCGCCTATGTCTCCTTTGATGGATTCAGCCCATGAAACTTAAATCCATCCACTCTGCTTTACTGTGATTAAAGATGGAGGTGTGGTTACCATCTAGCTGAAGTTGGGAGGTTAATAAATGGGTAAGAATAGTATGCTTGTTAATAACTGGGGATCAATAATGAGTAAGGTATGTCTGGTGTGGATTTTGTAAATGGTACATCTCTATAGACGTCCGTTGAGTGTGAATAGATTATATCCATGCCAATATTGTGTTTAAAGTTCTTGTACTTTAGATTGAGCTTTAGAGAGTTTTTTGTATGATGATGTGGCCAAATGCTAGGTAAATCCAGGCAAACAGTAATCAGTCAGAGAGCTTCCAACTCACAAAAAATGATACTGAAGGTGCACAAACAGAGTCCTCCAGCCAGTGGTGAAGCTGTCTCAGCTTGATTTCGTGCTGCGTCGGGCAACAGGGAGCTCAGCAAAGGGTGATGGGGGTTGGCAGAATGCAGCCCACTTGAAGAAAGGGAGATGGGAGCATCGTGTGTCTCAGCCCGCTGACCCTAGTGGCTTTAGGCTCCTGTCTTGTGCTGCACCCGAGAGCTGTGAGTAGCCTGATACAACATCAGCACTTGCTGCTTGCTTATCACCTCTCATATAAGGCCTCAAAAGAGAGGAGAGGCAAAAGAGTGCAGTGCCCCAAAATGTAATTTCTGTTATTAATTTTCATGGCAAAACCCCTGCATATAGAAAGATGAAATTAGTTTGTATTTTCTTCCTTGTGGCGCTTTTCACTTTTCTGCTGTATTTTTTCATGCAGGCATCTCCTTTATATGGCATTTGCTCCCTGGGTTTTAGCCTACAAACAGGAAGGAATGCACGTCATCACGGGCGTCAGCTTGGAAAAAGAAAAAATTTTGGGAAAATCCTTTCTCCCCATTGAACAGAAGCAAAGTAGGCAGTATTGCTGGGAGCAATTCTGGGGGGGGTGGGGGTGAAATGGATTTCTGCTTTGCAGGCTGCCTGGGGCTCACACTCTTTCTGCTGTGGGAATGAGTGAGCTGCAGGCGTTGGTGCAGTGGAAATCTCAGCTGCTACTTGGCTCTGGTGCTTCTTCACTGATGCTCAGTGCACACATGGAGCAGAGCATTCCCAGCCCCTGATCTGTGGTCGCAGCCATACACAAGGGGTGGCACAGTCGCCTTCTGGCACCCTGAAAAGTTCTCTTCCTTCCTCTTTTTTTTTTTTTTAAGCACTTAAGCCCAACTGCTAATGGAATTTCATGATTTTAAATAATTTACATTTCCATCTGGTTTGAAAAACACCAGGTGGAGATTGCAGATTAGGATGAGTCTAAGTGGAAGGAAATGTTTGTTTAAAATATTAAAGCTAAAAACAAACATTTATGTGAACCACATTTTCGCTGTCCATTGTGTTGCGCTCTTGTATCTTCTCTACCATCACTTTAAACGTACAAATAGTATTTTGCTTTTAATTGGGTGTTTTGCACATGTGGCTTATCACGATGGTCAAGGGAGAGGAGTCCAGGGTGGGGTACAGGAAGGAAGGAGAACGCGTACCGAAGGATGAAGGAATCAGGGATTGAAGGATTTCTTCAATGTGCTCCTTTGATCATTACATTTGTTCCTTTCTGCTTTTCAGCTGGCCTTGCAAACTTGCTTACTTGGAGGTGGAAACAAATTTGAAGCTAGGTTACACAAGGGTGATTTTAAGGGAAAACATACAGCTCCCAAAGACTGATGAGAGTTTTGTTAGGGTAAAGACTGAAGGTTTGCTGGTGCACAATCCAAACCACCCACAAGGAAAAGAACTTTCCTTCTCTCCCACTTGCCAGCTGGCAGGCTTTTATTTAAAATCATAGAATCATAGAATGGTTCGGGTTAGAAAGGACCTTAAAGATCATCTAGTTCCATCTACCCTGCAATAAACAGGGTGGCCTCCCACTAGACCAGGTTGCTCAAAGCCCCATCCAGCCTGGTCTTGAACACTTCCAGGGATGGGGCATACACAGCTCCTCTGGAAACCTGTTCCAGTGCCTCACTACCCTCACAGTAAAGAATTTCTTCCCAATATCTAATCTACGTCTCCCCTTTTTCAGTTTAAAACTGTTACTCCTCATCCTATCGCTCCACTACCTGCTAAAGAGTCCCTCCCCATCCTTCCTGTAGGCCCCCTTTAGGTACTTGGAGGCCACTATAAGGTTTCCCTGGAGCCTTCTCTTCTCCAGGCTGAACAACCCCAACTCTCTCAGCCTGTCTTCACAGGAGAGGTGCTCCAGCCCTCTGATCACCTTCGTGGCTCTCCTCTGGACCCATTCGAACAGGTCCATGTCCTTCTTGGACATGCGGGATACCGAGCTGTGGTTTGCAAAACTGCTTCTAACCGTCGTTTGTAAAACTGCGTCTGATACTTGCTGTTTGTTCCTTGGCTGCCAGTACCTTGATGGACTTTCCGAAATACAGCACGCAAACACAAACTCCCAGTGAGGAGCTGTGATAACAGCACCCTGCCCTTCTCCTCTAGCTAAAATCATCGCATTTCAGTTGGTTTTCAATGGTTTGGTTTCATTTTGAGTAGAAGCAGCAGAGACATTCTGGTGGGTGCGTGCCTTAGCGTGACATGATTCAAAACCACACATGCATTGTAATAATGGCATGTAAGGCTAACGCTTGCCTTTGCTGTACAAAGCTCCAGGTACAATATTATGGAAACGACCAGTGAAAAGCACCGGTAACACAGAGTTAAGGTTGCATGAGGAAAGCTGTATTATTTAAATCAAATGAATTAAACGTAGACCAGTGTTGCTCATGCTTGCAAACTCCTGATTCAGAGACGCCAATGGCTCAGAGACAATCGCCTCTACCAGCCTCTAATCTGAGACTGATTTACTTACCATGAGTAAAACAACTACTCCAGCTGATCCAAGCTCTGTCCAAAGACTGTAATACTGCTTTTTACTGTACATAGCTAGTCCACAATTTCACCATTCAGAGTTGTGTTAGAACATGAAAATTCCTTGCTACTTTGATTGTATTTGAAAAAAACAGAAACAGAACATGGGCTTTTTGTCTGTGTACTGTGAAGCCCACTGTCCCAAGACACTACCAGACAGCTGAAGACTGAGGTAGCCATTGAAAGTTACAATACCCCTTGGTAAATCCCAAGTGTAATTTGTGGTGGCTATAAGTTGAACCATGATCCAAAGGCCAAATTATGTTTTTTATTATATAGGAAATACCAGAACTTAATTTTTTTTTGTGATGATTTGGCTCCAAAGCCAGTTAGTCTGAAAGTCTCCTAAACAATAAAATTAATTTGTACTAAGATAGATGAATACTAGAATAGTTCAAAATTGTCTGCAGAAAATTTGCATGGATTTACCAAAGGAGGGGCTGTATACAGTAAGCAGCTTGTAGTTTTGTTGAGTTTGTTACAGAGCAAGCTGACAAGTATAAAGCAGTGGATGTAATTTATTAAGACTTAATGATTTACTGTTTGGAGAAGATTCATTTTGTATGATCAAGAAGTCAGATGCTGCTCATGAAAGATTCAATAAAAATAGTTTGGTAGGTGAAAGACAGATGAGAAAGGTAAATGGTTATTTTTCACATCGTAAGGTAATTGCAGAGGGGAGTGTTCTAGGAATTAGTGTTGAGTCACTCTTTATACTGGTGGCTCCAAAGAAGGAATATTGTTAAAATGTGAAAATTTGTGAGTTACAATACATTGAAAGATCTTACTAATACCAAAAGGAAAATGAGGTTACATTTAAGGTGAGCAGTAGTTGAAAGCAGCTTCAGTCATTTAATATACTGTAGCACTGGAAGTATGATGAGGGATAATGTTTCCAGGGATCAGTATATGACAATCACAAATCAGGAAAAGGAGCCGATTTTTGTAAGAATCGAGAAAAGTCAGTAGTCAAGCCTTGAAAGACAGGTGACAGCCCAACATCCATAGATAAGCTACAGGGGCCTTTTTGTCCCGAAATGCTATTTGGATATTGCATGTGGTGGTCAAGTCTAGATTGCCTTTTAATCATTTCACTCCCTGACCCGCGGACTCTGCCTCTTCACTGTGAGGGGTGGCGGGGGTTATCTTTAAAGATGTTGTTCATTTTTCTCCCACATCCATTATTTTTATAAACAGCTTTTATCATACTTCATTAATAGTAATCCCCCGTGCGGTCTTTGCAATCAGAGGCATAGCTGAGAGCTCTTCATCTGTACACATGAAAGAACTTGCATTTTGTATATTTGCATCTTAAGTTTCTCCAATATTGGAATGTGCAATAGGTGACTTTAAATGACTTTCTTCTTGTTTCCATCCCATTTGGGAAAAAATGGTAATATCTCACACAAATACTCTCTAAACAATATCATTAAAGGTAAGTAAACTAATAACACATAGATTTTAGTGTTTGCTGGTTTGTGTCAGCGTCTGGTAATACAATGAATAATTCATATCAAACTAGTAGAATGTAACATTTACATAAAATAATACTTTGCAAATTTATGGTAAGTACTAATTACTTGCCTTATTTGCCATGACTATGATATTAAATATTCATAAAAATGTGATTATTTCTTTGATTTGGCAGGCATTTAGATTTCTCTACAGCTTTTCACACTGCTAATTTTAATCCAGTAAATTATCTGGAAGAAAACAGTATGCAGCCTAAAAACTGTTCAAAATTCACTCCAACATTGAGCACATTATGGACGTAATGATCCATTACAACCAAACTTCAAGAAGGTCTTGCAAGAAAACTGAGAATTAAACAAAGAAATATGGAGACTATCATCATTATTTATCAGATATATTTATTAATAGTTTAGAATTTTATATACGTTGAGAAACTTTTAAATAACGAGATCTACTTCTATATGTTTTATTTCTGTGAAATTAAGTTTTCTTAAATTCTTTCCGTGTTAAATAAGTTGCTCATCTTTATTTTTGGTGTATTTATATTTCAACCAGTTAAAGAATCTGAATTCTGTCTTTTGAATACAAAAGACGTGCTTATTTTTAACTGTCACTTAGAAAATAATCCTTGTGAGCATCACTTGGGGTTGTATGATGTACAGTATTAATACCACTTTGCACTTAAGAGTGTGTATGAATGTGTGCGTGTGCATGTATATACATATACATTGATTCCAAGGCTTCAAAGCTGCTTATGTAACCAAACTTTCATATCTATCTGTGAATATTTAGTACCTGTTCCTGTCTCTCTATCTGTGTAATGTGCATACATGCAAATCTATGACATTTTAATTAATAAAAATAAAGTATCTAAGACTATGTACTACATGTACATCGTATATGTGTCCCAAAAATGGAGAGAAGTAATAACAGGAATAAGACATGCTGGTTCTTAGACCCCCATGCTTGTATTATTTCCCTGCATTGTTTTCATCCTTCTCTGCTGTTGCTAGCAGCAGAGGAATAAACAGTCACCTCAAATGAGATAATATAACCAAATACGATCATCAGAAGGTAGCAATAGCAAAACAAAGAATCAGAGAGCTTGTATGCATGAAGATTTCTATAATAGAATACAAAGGAATTATGTAATGTTACAGATATACAGCCTTTATATAATTTCTGTAATATGTGTAATATCGAATATGTAACTGTATCCTTCATAATCAGCAAAGCTTGTCCTTGCTTCCTGTTGTTTTTTTCCCCTTACAGATTTTGCACTAAAAACTGTGCATTGTCAGCACACCTACTCTCAGCTACTTGGACTTCTCAGCCGCTCGATGGCTTGCTACCCAGGGGTAGCGCCAAGGTGTCTCGTGGAGGTGTGCCTCCATCCCTGGACACCTGTTCAATTAAAACTTTGCTGCTCATCAAGCTTCAGTTAAATATGCGTGAAACTTTCAAAGATACATAAACCTCTTAAACTCTTCGATTAAAAGTTAAACTGATGACTGGTAACTTGCAAACAGCATCACTAACCATATGTAAAAATACAGCGTTCCTGTATCACTGCTTAAAATAAACATTTGGAAAAGGTTTTGAAATATCAATCTGCTTCTTTGCCGCACAAATAAGGAATGTGAAATGAAATGTAACTTCGTTAGGTCTAAACACAAGAAAACAAATTTTGCCTTTAGTCTTATGCAGCTCAGCCCTGCATAAGTCTTGCAGGATTTCAGCAAGTCGTGCAGGTTACTGGAGCAAAGTTTGGCTTCCAGAGCTGCATCTGCCATCGTACCCTGCACAGTAGTGCCATGAGCTTAGGATGCATCACTCAAGCACTCCAGTATTGAAATATCTTGGGGCATATTCCCTCATGGCAGAAGGTGGGCAGAGCTGGGGCATGTGATATTTGCCCCGTACTGATGCTAAGTGCCCGCAGGGAGATCCATTGCTCCGCATTCCGGCTCTACCCGGGGCCACGGCTTGGTAATTCTCCCCGGAACAGCTCTCTGCTACATTCCCATGGTTACATGCTGCCTCTTTTGCTACAAGAGGATTTTAAAGGACAGAGGCATCTGATGAAATTTCTGCTTAGCAGACCACTTGGTTTTGAGGCATGTTATGTAAAGATGACTTTATTCCCTAGCTACATCAGGCAAATATCAAATAGATAACATGAATCTAAAAATATATATGGGTCAAAACCCAAATACTTTGCTGTCCGGGAGGAGAGAGGGAATGTGCAGTTCAAGGGACACATTCTGCCTTTATTCTCCTGCCAGTTCAGTCAGTCCAGGGTCCTGAGTGCTCATCTGAGTGGAGTTCTTGACTTTAAATAAATGTGTGACATAGTAGCCCTAATTTCCTTGTGTTGGAGAAAAAATCCTTCTGAAAGCTTGCTCAGGTAGTTTTATATGTACAAATGCTAGCACCTAGTCACCTGTACATACTTCATCTAACTAAACTCCTTCTGAAGTTGTACGGTTACTGAAATGTCTCTTGTAAGTGAAATTAAATCCTTTGTTTTTACATGTTTTGACATTGTGAAACCGGCACAAGTGAAGCAGAGTCTTAAAATCCCCAGTGCAGCTCTAATGGAGCCTCTTCTGGTTGCTTTGTACTAGTCCCAGGGGTGAAAAGAGAGTTCATTTAAAAATAAGCATTTCCCTTATGTCAAGATGAGAAACTATTGATTGTATTTGCATTCTCCAAGAAAAATCACTGATCCCTTCAAATGGGAAAAGAACCCCCACATTGCAATGCTGTGAGCTGTGTAAAAGAGGCCGCATGCTCAAAGTCAAAGGGAAGCCAGAGGAAAATGGCATGCAGGAGGTCAAAGCAGTTCACATGGCTCATCAGCAGCTGTTTGCACCATATGACAGATCTAAAGGCAACTTCGGAGCTGTCTGTACAATATGTGGAGCTTACCAGAGATATAGAAGCTGCTGCTATAATGTCATTTTCCATAAAAAAAAGTTGGTAAAGTTGGCACCGTGTTTTAGGGACTGCAGTGCTGCTGATAGCCTTAATTCATGATCTTAATCCCGACAAAAAGAGACAAGGAAGAAGTGGAACTGGATGTTTCTCTTCACAGGAAGTTCTCTGATAGCACAACTCCTGGCATCGCTCTTGTGCTGCTCAGCACTAAGGCTGTATCATTGCTTTGTTTTTCTTACATCAGAAACACAAGAATTGAAAAGAAATTGCACATTATGGCCCGGACTTTCACTTGGGTTCAGCTGGCTGGAGTCACGCAAGAAACAAGTCTGATCGCAACCTAAGGTTAGCTGGTAAGCGTGAGTGAAATGGGTGGAAAACCAAAACAAAATCATGCCCGTTAGCCACTAAGTGGGGCTTGTAGATGTCAAAATGTAACAAAGCCATTAAAATACTTTCACTTGATGTGGTTCTAGACAATTCCTAAGTAGCTATTTTCCGTAACGTCGTCACAGCAGGTGGTAAGACTGATAGAGGGAATCAAGTGAGATAGGAGAACTTTGAAAACTTCTATTTTCTAATTAATTATGTGAATGTTGAAATACATGTGTTTAACACTGCTGGTTGTTAACAAACAAGAGCAGAATATTCCAGCCTTGCCCAAAGGCCTTTCTGTACCGATGTATAAAATTATATTTCATTACCTAAATTGAATCGTTACTCCCTGATCCTAGAAATTTATTTACACAACGTTTAGTCACCTGAATTAACGTTGTTGCCATAAGCAGAACCACCCAAGTTCATCAGGTTTCCTGAGCATGGTGTGTTCGTAGTACCTAAGATCCTGACCTGCATAAACTCCCCTGTCTGGCTCTGCAGGCTGATACTTTTATGCATGGTTTGTGAGGTAGATAGCTCATACAATTCTGAGATGAAATGCTCTGTATAAAGAGTTAATTTATTTCAACGTGCGTTACCACTACATCTCAAGACGCATACCAGAGCCCATCTTGTGCTGTCCTGCTGGAAAGACAATCTGCCACAAGTCTGGACTTTAAGGGATCATTTTGAGAAGTGTTGGAATTGCTATATGCAGAAATAGATGTGTTGCAAACTTCAATCACTGTAGGAAACCTGCTAGAAAATGTGGCTGCTCAGTTAATGAATCTGGAGAATCAGATGGGCAAATTGAAAGAAGATTGGAATGCACAGAAACTGAATCTCCACCTGAGGAGCTCAGCATGACATTTTCCAAGGTTCATGAAACATTATTTAAATGTCTTATTTTTAACTTTTGCCCCCCATATCTTCACTTGAGATATCTTCTTCATCTAGAGAGAGAGGGTGAAGTCAAGGGAATAGAGGACTGGTCCTTTCTTGGCAATGCTTTTCTGTAGGAACTTCCATCCCAGAAATAATTCCTTGGAGTCATTATTATTATTATTCCTTTTTAGGGAAGAAAGAGCTTTCAAAATTGCAGTGGGGTCCTATGTCTAGATTGACCAGGATTGTCCTTACTGTGGAGAGTCTCTGACTTCATCTACGTGGGTGGGTGCAGGAGAAGACGGAGGTGGGACTTGCCAGCTCCAGTAACTACGTCCAGCTGACACAGACAATTTTCCTCTGCACCCTGAAGTCCTCTGCTGCTGAAACTCTTCTTCAGCTATGGACCCCTTGAAAACTGATCTTGAAAGGTTGGACTTGTAGTCTACAGCTTTCTGAGTTGCAATGGTGCTTGTTCTCGCACCACTTACATGAACTTCCTCCAAAGAGAAGCATGGAGCAGCATTTTCAGAGACAGGAAAATAACGGCTTACTGTAATTTCTGGCATTGTTTAGTAAAAGATGTATAGTTGAGAGAGATTTCTGCCATATTAAAATGCATTTTAAAAGACAATTGGCTGAGAGGGACTTCATCTGAGCAAATTTTCAATACTTAAAAAACAATATTTATTCAATATTCTTTATGATGAAAACCAGGAAACTGGTGCAAATGAGAGTCTTTGTCCATATAGATTCCTTTAAGGGTAATGAGTACAAAGAGGATAGATTTTAGCTCAATAAGGTGAACACTCTTCTATGTGTGTGTCTAACAACTAAACACAGTGAAAATGGATTCTGAACCTGCCTATTTATAAATTAATACAACTGTAATGCAAATTATTTAAACAGCCAAATAGAGTTGAAAAACCTGTATTGTTTCAGAGAAAATAATGCATAAATGTCATGTAACATGTAGGTGAATATGATCTTAGAGCTCATTTGTAAATTTTTGCCTATATCAGTGGAACAAAATTGAGCCTGGATCCCTCAAAACACAGATATTAAGAATATTAAATTAGTTATACTCCGAAGATTAAGTGTGTTATATAAGGGGAGAGAAAACTATTTACTGAAAAATGTAAAAGGAGGTGGGGCCTTATATGTATACAAAAAGATTTTTTTTGACAGTATTTCAGTACCTCTGCTAGTATAGGGTTGCATTGGGAAATGCTGCACAGTAATTGCAATCAATATTCTTTTCCAGCTTCTGCTAGAAGAAGCTCTAGTATATTTATTTGCCTTTTTTTTGTGGATGTCCTAAGTTATATGGAAAAGATATTTATAATGTAAGCCATTTGAAGGACTGGAGGACTCCGCTGATAAAGACATAGAGTGCATATACTCCTGCAGAGGTCTTCATACTGCGGAATTGATGGCTGATTACAAAGCAGCCTAAAGATCTAATTACAATTGGCAACCAGGAGATGAGGGAAGACTGCAGACAATTTCCCTCTATTTTTATACACAGTCCTTGTGGCATTCACATTGCTTTCAATAAGCGTGCTTCTGGCAAAAAGTGTCAATGATGGTAATCGTCTGGATGACTGGCTTCGGAGAGGCTGCAAGCCTGACCTTTGCTATTGTAATCATCACCACCATCAGCGTGGGGATGCATGCCACCCCAAAGCCAGAACAAGTGCTGTAACTAGGCGGTAATTGCAGATTGTTAACGATGATGCCATTGATAATGCATTTTTGTTTGTGCTAATTGAAAATACGTTATGCTGGGCTTAACTCTACAGAGGTGAATGATTAACGCTAAAAATGTGTGGCTGAAGTAAGAAAGACAAACATTTTGTGTATGCCATTCTGCTACGTCTACCAACCTGGTACATAATCAAAACACACAACATCCTTCTGCTTGAAAAGGAGGGCATAAAATTCAAAGTTTGATTATAAATTAGGTTAAAATCCTACAGTGCACTCTTAAGCTTATTCCACTAGCCAGTGACTACTATTACTGTTGTGCTATAATAATTTCAGTTTACCAGTGAAAGCAGATCATGTATGCTGAATAGGGACAAAATACCAGTTTAGAGGTGGGGAAGACGTGCTCTGTGAAGGCGGCGGAGCGTAACTGGAGAGAGAGCACAGACCGAGGATGTACAGGGTTCTCTAGGAATTCTAGGATCTGGATTTCTCTGCAAAAGTTGTAATAATCTCAGATTGGGTACCTTATTTTCATAATAAGCATGAAGAATTATATCCTATCTCATGTTTTCAGCTTGTAGGAATGTTTAAAATTTACATGATGGCCTTTATCCTCCGGACAGACATAACTAAACATCATGGAAGTTAGTGTAAGACTAGCACTTTTGTAACTGTTTCTTTAGTTTTCTTGTTCTTTCTGGAAATTTGAAAATATAATGAAAAATGGTTTGTACTGTTTATCTCTTCATTGGAGGAGTCTCAACACTGCTGGAGGTGAACGCTGAGTAAAATGGTTTAGAGAAACGAGAGCTTCCCATGGAACCAGAAGTTTTGAGCCTTGAATGAAGGAGAATCATTCTCCATGGTAAAAAGTCGAGTGCCTGGAAGACTCACCTGGCACATGGGAGGTTTTTTCTCTCTGTCACAAGTGCAAAAATGTTTGCCAAACTTCATACCTGAATGTCAGGCCAGACTTACTCCTTCTAGTTTTTGGTTTGTCTGCCTGATCTCGGCTGCATTAGCACTAAGCCAAACACAGCACATTTTTCTGTTGCCCTATATCATGGGTGTAAACATCAAGCACAGGCAGTGTCAAGTGTACAGACTTGTCTGTGACAAAGTATGTGGTAATTACTCTTGTATATTCCCTTAAAGAGATATCTCCTAAAAAATGGAACCCAGTGAAATCAAAGGGTTTCTACCAAAAGTTGCACTGAAGACTGATGGAACATAATCAGAAATGGAACTTCTGCTATAAAGTGGTACCGATTAAAACTTCATTGTTTGTATTGTTAAAGGACCAGCCAGCATTGAAGGGAAGACCTGGTTCAAACTGTTAAGTTTATAGAAGTTTAGGCTATTCTTCAGAAACTTGCTCTCACAAAGAGCAAGATGAATCAGGTAGAGTCACAAATGCAGCTGAAGATGGGAGCCTGTTAAGAAATGTGCCTCCAATGTGCTTGTGATTTAGTTTAGCCCTGAGATTGTGAGATCTCTTACAAGTCAAAGTCTTTATCACCTAGCCGTATTTCAACAGCCTGTATGAAACAGTCCGATCTCATTTCATTTCTGTGAGCCTAGTCCCAGTGCAAGAGAAATGCAGTTACAAACGACGCTAGCTCTGCAGGCAAGTCCAGGAAGCCCGGAGATGCTGGTGGATGTGATAAATGAGCCACAAATGCTTTCCCTGGAACGTCTCCCCAGAAACAGATTACATTGTGTTGGTGAGGAATGCCACTGTCACTTACAGTGTACCCCTTTGGATAAATAAAGGGCTTTCATTAATACACTCTCTTTCAAGAGCAGTAAATTCGCATTAAAATAATTGGGCCAAATTAGTTTCTCCTTTAACTGCTGCCTTGTTCAGCTGGCACCAGATTTGAGTTTCCTCCAATTTCTTTAAAACTTGAACCTGCAAGATGAATTTCAATTATACCCAAATCAATTCTGGCACATATTTTGGTCTCAATACAGGTGTAGGAGGATGATCGCTCCTCCTCTGATATTTAAGGGCCTTGTGGGCCTATCAGGACAGTTACTAAAAACTGCCTCCTGCATTATGTGTTCTTCTAAAGTGAAATTAAAGCTGTGTGGTCACATATATCAATAGCCAGTTTCTTGGCCAAACCTGATATTCCTGAGACTACATCATACCCAAGGTCATCTTTACATGGAAGGTAAAAATAGGTGTAGTGACAGCAGACAAAGGTAAAAGGCCATTACCGCTCACCTTGTGCAAATATTCATGCTAATACCTTATTGCCAAGTCACACACAGCCTGTTTTCCTAGGGAAACCAGTGACACAGTCTCAGCCCTCTTCCCCTCTCAAACCAGAGCTTACCTTTAGAATCTAAGATGACGTAGAGCTTTCTTCTTCTCCATGGAAATGATTTTATTACAGCAACACTAATGACTTAGGGTGCTGGAACCTCTTATTTTGACAGCAAATGCCAAAGCCCTTTCCAAATGCAACACAAGGGTAAGCAGGAGTCAGATAATGCAACACTGTGAACACCCTTAAAAACCTTGCCTTGCATTTCCCACATAGCAGAATTCAAAAGTCATCAATCATTCACTGTTCTTACTACAGGAAATGTAAATGATTAAAGAACATCTCACCTAACTTTTATAATGGTGGTTGGTAAATATTTAGTTTTCATTGGGGCTGCTATTTAAAATGGAGTAAGTCCCCATAAAATATTCCACACACATCCTATGTTAATGAGGCCTTAAAACTTATGAGTACAGGAGAAAAGCAAGGTACTACACTTAGTTAGACCATTGATTAAATTAAGCCGTGAAATTACTGCCTATTATGAAAAATGCATGCTCATTTTACTGTTATCTCCTTTCCTCTCTTCCTCTGTGTTTGTGTATTACATCTGTATGTTGTCTGGCCATAAACCTGGCTTGTAAACTCTCGGTGGAGGAATCCGTCTTTATTACGGCGTGTGTGCACAGCCCCAGATGTAGCGACGGTCCTTGTTCTTGACAGGCACGTCTTTGCACGAAGGTGATGTAGACTATCAATAATGCATTTTGCTGAAATGACCCTACGACGCCATAAAACTCTCCTGCCCTTCTCATCCAAATGCTGAACTGCATTTGCCAGCGGAAGATGCCTGCTTATCTCCCCCCTGCTCCTTTGAACCATCCGGTTGATCGTACTGGATCATCCTGTTGTTTTGCCCGTCACTATCCCACCAGGGCTAATAAGTGACACTTCAGGAGATGGCAAATACCTCCCATTGTGCAGTTAGATGATTATGCGGTGCTGTACGCAGGAAATACTTCTTTTCTATGAGACGCCAATGTTATTCAGAGACGCTGAAATAGTAATAAGGCTTTTTTGTTTGTTTTTTAAAAAAGCATGCGTGTATGAGCACATAGCAGAGGTGTAAAATGTACGGCCTGATCCTTTCCCACAGTGTTGCCCGAGGGACGTTGGAAACTGAAGTGTGTTCCTCACATTTTGCATTTTTTTGGTGAGGTTTATTCTTTGCAATGTTTTTGAATATTCAGCCAACACTTCAGTGCTCCCTACCTTCCTCTGGGTGTTTGGGAAGGCAGCCTCTTCACAAGCAGCTGTTCGTTGTGGTGCCGCCAAGGTCCTTCGCTACATTTCCAGCGCTGGAATTCAGTGTTACCAATAATTTATGTATGTATATCTTCACAAATGTCAAAAATAAACCCTTAAAAGTCTGAACCTGTCCTCCAAAGGTTTAAATATTTCAAAATAGCATTTAAACAACATTCTGTTGTCCTAAATTCCTTAGTATTTTATAAAAGTACAGGTTTACTCAATAAGCACAAGCTTTTGAAAAATAGACAGTCGTATCAGTTTTGCTGGGAATGGAGAACGTATTTGTTGGCAACAGTAAAAACACATCCCCCACAAAGAATTTAAACAAAATAGAATGTTTAAACCCAAATATCAGCAGTGGATCCTGAGCCAAACAACATTGATCACAATTTTAAAAAATGTGCTAAATTGTTTCCCAACACAATTTGTGAATAGGTAGGAAGAGACGATCATTTAGATGATTCAGCTCTGCCTTTAGATGATATATATTCATGGGCTTATCTAATAACTGCTTTTGAATGTGGCTACTTGTTTTTCTCCTGTAGAGTATTTTGTCACACATTAGAAAATGTGCAAATGATGTAAGAAAGACGATGCAACGCTTTGATTTCCCAGCTTGGCCAATTTCGGGATTGAAGCTTTTGCATTTTTTCACAAAAAGGTCTTCATTTGGCTTTAGAAATATTTCCCCTGCAATGTTTAGCAAATCTAGACTAGCTTTCATATAAAAAGCTGCATTCAAACACTTTTTCAACAGCTGCATTAATAGCGCCGCAGCCACCTCAGTGCTGGGTGACAACCAGTTCTGGTGTTACCCTGGCGTTGTGGGGCGATTTGAAGGGTACACAGCATCCTCTCCCACTTTTGGATATCTCCCTTCCCGGAGCGGATGGGGAAGACTTGAGCCCCTCATGGCCGGGCAGAAAGGGAAAGGGAGAGGAGAGTGGTGTTGGCCATCGGCAGCCTGGGGATGGTGGCCAGTCCACCGGAGCTGAGGCACAGCGGGAGGGAGGGCTGTCCTTCATCAGCGGGAAGCCCCAGTTCCCCAGTCCCACTGCGCTGTGTGGCATCGTCTGGGACGCCAGGCTTACCGGCTGCACAGGATCCATAAAATATCTGCCTGATTTTCTTCAATAAGCACGAGCTAGAGGTTAATAATGTGGGGATGTTTGATTCCCTGCTGTTTTAAATAATTTCATGGGGAACCTAATGCGATAGGACACCACTTAGAAAGGTTATTACCCTCATCAAAATACAGCACTTCTTTCCTATTATTTCCTACCAATTTCTTGGCCTTACGCCTCCTCTCCCTACAGGTACTGCAGATGAGTCTTCAAAAGGACTTTCTGTGGTGGGGTGGAGGAATAAAACATGGTCCCTAGCCGGTGTCCTGTCAGTGCTCCTGGGGGTGTCAGTGTCCTCTCCTCGCCCTGGTGGAGGGCTGCTGGCACCTGACTGCGCTTGCCACGGGGGCTGGAGGATGCTCTCAGCCCCGTTACCCGAAAGGCTTGGCCAGCAACCACCGACCTTTCTATCAGTTTTAGGTTGTCTAAACACAGGAGGGTTCTCCACCACGTACCCTGAACAAGCAACCCGCTTGCATTATATCTTTCCTCCTTTTCTTTGCTTTTAATGTCACATAGGTGTTTTTTTTTCCAAACTATTTAGGTGATTTAGCAGCCTTCTTCATAGATTGATTCTTTCTTTCTTTCTTTCTTTCTTTCTTTCTTTCTTTCTTTCTTTCTTTCTTTCTTTCTTTCTTTCTTTCTTTCTTTCTTTCTTTCTTTCTTTCTTTCTTTCTTTCTTTCTTTCTTTCTTTCTTCCTTCCTTCCTTCCTTCCTTCCTTCCTTCCTTCCTTCCTTCCTTCCTTCCTTCCTTCCTTCCTTCCTTCCTTCCTTCCTTCCTCTAAATTATTTATTTCCTTAAACTGTCTAACATGATTTTTCTTTGGTACAATATTTTTATCCTTAGCCCTTTTCCTTCTCTCTCCTCCCCTTTCTCTCCTTTCAGCTCATCTTCCACCCTTTCTTCACTTTCTCTCTATAAAACAGATGAGATTTCGTGGTCTGCTCGGCTTTTCAACACAGCTCTTAGGAATGTTTTGTAGTGGTTGATAATGGAAGACTGAGTTTAAAATGATGCTCGCGTGGGGCTGCAGTGCCTTGACATAGTTGTTTGACCAAGGAAAAACCAGCTTTGCCCAGTGAAAACACAGGCTGCAGTTCACGTGTAATTTGCAGGAATTAATCTACATTTTGATATCTATGTAAAAGTATATATGCTCTGTCATATATATAAATATATGCACTCCAGATTTTAATAAATTACTTTAACTAATTTCTATAAGAAAAAGATCCTTTTTTTGTTTTTTTAAAAATTTCAAGACCTCTCTTGAGACAAAAATGTGTTTTAAGAAACAGAATATGACAAAAAAAAAAAATCAGCTATTTTTTCTAGGATTTTTTTCAGTTACAAAAGATGTTAAAAATTTGATTTCTCACACTCTTTTCTCTTCCTCCTTTTTAGTGGCAAAAGGTAGTGGGGAAGAATATGAACACAGAAAAAGAATTTTAAAATATTTTTTAAATACCATACAGATATTTTGACAATTATTTTTTTGAAATTCAAAGCATTGTTTTTGAAAGCATCAGCAGAAATTATTTGAAAGTCTTGAAACAAAAATTGTCCTTTTCACTATAGTAACTGTGTGTTACGGTTCTAAGTTATCAATAATACTCAAGACAATGCTGCGATTAACTGTAAAAGATAATAATTTTTTGCACTGGACAAATTTGATCTGAAGCCTGGCATCACTATGTTTTGTAGACTGATTATATTGAGTACCAGGGGTAAACCCCTGAGTACAGTACAATGTTGGTACATTGGCCCAAACAAAAATTGAGATGGAAAATTGTTTCAGTTTAGCAGAATCCTGCAAAGTGGATTTGAAGGGATGTATATTTCTTAGCAATAAAATCTAATCATCTCCCTTTGAGAATTGTGTTAACATTCGGTTGTTAAAAACCTGTGGCTTAAATGCATCCTTACTTATTTTTCAAGATTTTCATATTTCTGAGACAAACTCAAAGGCATTTCAGTTTTCTTTTTCCATCCAGCTCAAAACGCACATAACAGATAAAATCTATAAATATAATGTTTACCAAAAAATTTCAAATCCTTTTGGAACATACTTGATTTTCACATTTATTTGTCCCTTTCTGTTGTGTATTTATAAAGCTGAACACATTGTGACTGAAACACGCAGGGTCTCTGTGATCTGCCTGTGAGCCTGAAATCTGGTTACAATTAAAATGGCTTCAAGTTACTATGAGCTTCTAGCTGGAGGGGAGCAGGTAGGAGTGGGGCCAATATAAACAACCATTCCCAAGGGATATTAGTGGTAGGAAAGTGGGTGAAATTCCCCCAGAACATACCGCCGAAAGGCACTCATGCACAGAACATCACGTGCATTAATCAGCAGCTCCCCCAGTAAAGTTTGAATTCACACATGCAGGGAAAATACTAAAAGACAGAGATTCAAGGTTTCCCTTGTTCTCAGGCACATTATTACCTATGAACCATATTTTAAAATGCATTCTGAGATTTGAGCTAATAATGTGAATGACATTCAGTGAGATTGCCAAATGCTGGTAATTTACTTTCATTTTCACATTAATGTGGGCCCACCTGTGATGAATTGGAAACTAAATAAGCACATCAGTTTTAATTAGATATTTCAGCGGCTGGATCTAGTTAAACAGCAGCATTCATTCTTATCTATTAAACAGTCAAAGAGACTTTTGCATTCTTCACAGTAAGTTCTCTCTCCTTCCACCTCACCTTCTTTGCATTGCTTTCCTCCCCTTTCTTACTGGAATATTTTAGAGGAGATGATTTAAGCCAGTGGCATCCTACCGAGCTAATAATACAGTTATCACAGAATTGGCTGATCTAGATGATTTTCCAAATGATACAGAAATTAAGAATGCTCTCGGTATTGTTTCATTCTGCAATGAAAGCAAAACAAAAACCAGAGCAACTGGAATAAGTCCACAGTCTGGGCTTCGCAAAATGGCAATGGCTTTCTATTGACAGCCGCGGACTTGTACCACTGCACCTCTGGGATGCGGTTTCAGCTAACGGGTGACAATTTGGGTACCAGCTGGAACAGCTTCCACTCCTGGAGGGGCAGGGAGCTTGCAAGAGGGATGGAAATATTCGGTGTTGTGTTGGAAGGAGTCAGACCAGCAGCCTGGGAAAGGCTTTTTCTTCTGGGGTGGGCGCTGACAGCAAAACCTGCTTCAGCTTCGCCCCCCCCGATGAGTCACCAGTGAGGCTGAAAGGCAGCTCTATCCTGCTGAATACTCAGTGTTTCTGTTGAGGCTACCAACAAGCAGTTGTTGTTGTTTTCTGTTTCAGGAGACAGCCATTCGCTGCAACAACAACTCTTCATGTTTCGGTCTGAGGAATTGGTGCCTGTTTGACGCTCAAGTGAATGCAGAGAAGATTTTTCTCTGTCTTGATCCCACCTTTCCTCCCAGGGCTTTGCAGTCTGACCCTCCTTTTCAAGGCAGTTTTCAACTAAAAACTGAGGTCTGAGCTGCTGCCGTATTGAACAAGCACATTCCAAAGCAGCCTTGGAAGAGAGAAAGGGTGCCGGGTTGAACCTTAATCTATTTTTTATTCTTCTGAAACATCTCAATAGATTGAATGACAACTTTAAAAAAAAGTCTATGCAGCTATATTTCTCTCTGTCTATAATATTAATTTAGGTAACTATTTCTAGACATATTAATTAATGATTAACAGGCATAGCAGATGTAGGTGTAACCTAGCAGGAATGAATTTTGAACTAGAGCTTTCATCGTACTTTTCCTCTAAATGCTGAGAAACTTAGAACAGCTTTCGGGAGACCATCCGATATTGGTAAAGCTGATGTTTCGACTTACAACTAGCTTTGTGGCTTTACGACCTCTGACTATTTTTCTGATTGGCATTTCTGAAGAAAGGGCAAATGAGTTCATAAATAGAGAGGATACAGTGGTAGGGAAAAACAGCTTTATTGGGAGCCAGGAAAACATGTGTGAACACCTTGAAAAATATTTGCCCAAGTCCTGGCTTGTTGCACTGACATTTCAGCTTACCAGCTAAGAAATATTTTTTTTTTTTGGGGGTGCATTTTATGAGTAACTGAGTTGTTCAGAAACAGCACAGGAAATAGCAGGGAGAGCCTGAAGCTAAATATGACGTGTAATTCAGATTTCAGACAGTTTAATTTAAAAATATATATGTTCTTATGAAAAAATATTTAGCATTAATGCTGAAGACTAATGGTCCAGAGCTGACCCCGCTCCCTGAGCATAACCCATGACATTAGCTCAGGACATATCCCTCCTATGGTGGTCTAGAAGACACCATGTAAGAGAGATGCCCAGGAGAAGATCCTCACAGGCTTTCCTTCCCCAAACGCCCTCTGAAAGAGGGAAGCAGTCCTCCAAATAGTCATAACCTGCTGAAAATAAAATTGAGCTGACAGCTTCACAAACCCAAATGTATTGCTTTAAGCATATTCCAAACACATTTAACCAGACAAACATATTTTGATGGAAATGTTTCATGCAGTAGCTTTGAAGAAAGAGATGAGCTAAATGAACACAGATGTATAGAGTGGAAAATACATTTTAGCAAATATCAGGTCATGCCTGGTATTGGACAGCCTCCCTGCTGACAGCTCAAGCAGAAGTTCGTAAGAAAACCTGGTTGAAGCTGAATTTTGAAGACTGTGAGGAATTAGAAGAGGACTTAAGTTTCTCTCTCCAGGTGAGGTTGTGTGTTGCAGTCAGATGTGAATGGGAAACTATATTCTGGTTTTGGTTTTGTGATGCGCACAGCACAACAGCAGCTCCTGATTTCTCATACATACGTCTCTCTCCTCAGTCTTCTACATTTTCCAGGCTTGCTGCTGCCGTTCAGAAGCAGCTGGTTTGTAATGAGCTTGCTCCCCTCTCCTCAAATGTTGCAAACATAACTTCCAAATCTTGGCTAAAATTCCGTCATTTTCCCTCAGCTGAACTAAGCTGAGGGTGGTGTCTGACCTGCCTCTCTGCTGTTTTTAAAGAAGGCAGATTTTGGGACACTTGGGAAGTTTCTAATTTGCCCCTTAACTCCACCATGTTTTAGACATCTGTGCAGCCCTGCCTTAGATGCAAAGATTAGGGAGAATTAATGCTACAGGGATGCATCACTTTTTTTTTTTTTTGGCTTGAGTAGTCCTTGGCTTCTAGGTAGTCCTTTTTGTACTTAAAACATATGAGTTTATAAAGAACACCTCTCAGATCCCAGTCTTGCGAAGCACCGTACATAGTAACGCATGTCAATTTCTATATTATCTGAATCATCCCTCCCGCAAGTCCGTTGTGAAATGGCTCTTTTTGTAAAACCTGTGACCCTCCTTTAAGTTGGGGCAGGGCACAGAAGCCACGCCATGAGAAAGAAAGGGTGGTCCAGGAGCGTCAGAGTGGTCTGAGCTTGCTGTGCGGGGTCCTGGTAGCCGGCTATTCGGAGGGCCCGATCCCCCATCTATCCCCAGCAGACGCCAGTGAGATATCACAGCTCTCTCCCTTTTTCTGAAATTGGGGGCAGGGGGGATAATGTTTAGCTGCCTAAGAGAGAGAACACAATTAAAGCTAAATCTAGAAAGCAGCTTTAATCTCGTGTAGAGCTACTTCATGGAAATGCCAGAGAATAAGGCACCAGCGTGCACAAGTTCTGTGTAATACTAAAGCATCAAAGGGTATTGTATAATTCAGATAAAATGCTGCTCAGAAAGGCAGACATTTCCAGGATAGACCTCATTCAAAACGTGTGAGAGAGAAAAATGGGTTAAATTTTCTAGGCAGATATTGACTCATCATATCATAACAAAACCTGCTAGAGCTGGTTAATGATGTGTCTGATACTTCAGCAAGTGACATAATGTTGAAATTTGGAATCAAAGCTGTCAGGAAATTGCTCCTTGCTCAAACACAAGATATTCATGATGAAAACCTGCTGTAATCTCCCTCTCCTGAGCCATTATGCTAAAGGGGCAAGAGGGAGTATTGTCTGGCGACATTTCTTTCTGATCCTTCTTGAAGTGCTGCAGCTTTTCAGAGAAGTTTCTAGGCATGGTTTCCTCTCATGACTGCTAATATGATACGGCAGTCCTTCAAAGGAGCAGAACGCATAGTGCTGCAGCTTTGGGGCTTATTCATGCAATCAGCAAATAGGATTATTTTTCCCCCCCCTCAGCTAAATAGCTCAACATACAAATAGTAAACTTAAGGGCACAGTCCTTTCCACACTGCACTCCCAGTTTGTCCCTCTGTTTTAGGCTAGCAGCCATAGTCTTTGAAGCTGTGGTTGCCCCAGCTTGCTGCTTGGAGGTAGAGTGGGATAATGCCAGGAAAGAATCTGTTCTGGGTTGTCTTTTCCAGAAGGTAACATTGCAAGTGCTCTATGGTGTATCAGGGTTTCTTGGTCAGGTCTGACAATGAACGGATGCAATCGGAGTGCTATGGAAGTGAATCCATACCTATAACACGGTGCAAATAATCAAGGAAGAAGTGTGCTAAAAACTTTAAAGCTATTTGCATGATTGAGTTGCTAAATTCTCCACCTGTAATGTGAAGAGAGGTAGGTGGTAGTTTTAGATTTGAGACTGACTCCCTTCTAACCTTCTTCAGATCAGCAAAGCTGTCTACCATTTATTTCTCTTCTGCTTTTGTTCCAAAATTAGCTTAATGGTTTAACACAGCAAGTAAGTGCCTGGGGATGGAATCCACTCTTTAAGGGCTGAATTAGGGGCACTGACACATACAGGATGGGAAATAAAGGTGAATGAATTTGTCCCTGACGGTATTCCTTCAATGGCCATTGATGTGGCTAAATCGGGGATGTCTGGTCCACTGATGGATCAGTTCCTGAGCTGGCACTCCTGGCTGATTCTGAGGTGGGAGCTCAGTGTCCCACAGGCAGCGTGGCACCATGGGCACGGGGCTCCCGCTACACGTGCAAGCAGTTGAGCTGCCAAACTCAGGGGTAATTACTATCATAATTAAGGATAGGTCTGTCCATATTTGGGCTTTGGGAAGATTTAGGCAGAGCTCAGGTGGGATGACTGCTTAAGCCTGGATCACGAGGAGGTACTTGCTGGCACGCAGTTTTTGATCGTGTGTATGGGATTAGATTTAAGTGCCTGAGGATTCTGAGGCTCTGCATGGAGGTGCCTAATGAATTTAAACATCTAGAAATTTGGACAAATTGCTCCACCTTGATCCCCCCAACACATACTGAAAGCCTATGAT
This sequence comes from Larus michahellis, assembly GCF_964199755.1. Classification (NCBI taxonomy): domain Eukaryota; kingdom Metazoa; phylum Chordata; class Aves; order Charadriiformes; family Laridae; genus Larus; species Larus michahellis. The sequence goes on along the minus strand of NC_133897.1, from coordinate 131,199,793 downwards.
GAAAATATCAATTTAGATTAAAGCAGCATTCGTGTTTAAAAAACAATCTTAAAATCAATCAGGGTAAATCACTGCAGTGGTTTGTCTGAACTGGTAGTCAGGCAATCACAGACACCTGAGCCAAAAAGGCGTTAGAGCCCCAAAGCTGGGGGCTGAGCAACATGATGAAGGCCAGAGTCCTCGTGTTTCCATTCTCTGCATGGTGCTTACTCCAGTCATTTGCACATTCATAAGCAGTCACCATGCAGTCCCACAGCATTGGCTGCTCGCTGTGGGGCTGGATCTCACCTCGCTCCAACCACCGCCACTTCGGACCAAACATTGCCTGCCCGGGGCAGTCTCACTGGTATCAGCAGCATCAGGGCTGTGTTTAAAATGTCACATTCTCTTAATCCGGCTCTACATGTGTCTAACCCATACATTTATTTTGAAAATTAATACTTTTTTGGAAGAAGAAAGTAATATTATGTCTGCAACATTTATTTATAGTAGTTGCCAAATGGTACTTTGGGGATTCTCCTTTTTTTAAATCAGCTAACGAGGGAGCAAATCCTCTATCAAAACTGTGAAACAGCTTCATGGTTCTTCTATAAACATTTTGGTGGCACTACAACTCTTGCTTTACCTCCTTCTCTCCTTCTTCCTAAGCCAGCCCTATTTTTTTTTTTTATTTTTTTTTAAGTAAGACTTTCATTGTAGTGAGGTATCAGCAGCAGGGGAAGATTTCTGACTACATTTTTGGGAGAGGATCTGCTTTCAGCCCAGCATTTGATGCCCCTCTCCTGGAAAGGGGGCTGCTTCAGACCTTCCCATTCTGCAATGTTTCCTGCTCACGGCCCGAGGTGGCTCGTTCCTGGGGCTGCTGCCTCCTGTGAATTGCTCTTTGTGCTGGTGTTTGACCGTTCCCCCTACGCCACTGACTATGGGCTGCTGCTGATAGGGGCTTTGGTCCCTCTTTTCCCCAAAAGAGAAGTTATCTGCCGGATCAGCTTGCTGAACTGACTTTCCATGCAGCCGTGGGATGTCTAGATCTGATGCAAGGTTGGGAGAAGGGAAGAGAAAATGGGGGCAAGAGAAGTGTATAAGCAGGGCTCCCCCTTTCAGAGGTAGCTTGCCTTTACCCTGATGAAAGGACAATGTCAAGCTGTCCCCTGTGGCACCTGATTTTCTCTTCTTGCGGTCTAGGCATTTAGAGGGAGGGCTCTCAGTCCTCCTGCAACCGTCCTTGCAGTGGTGCCCATCAGCCTGCAGGACAGATGGCTCGGCCGTGCCGCAGCTGCTGAGACACCCCTGGCATCTCAGGGAAACCTGGCGCCGGGGCTGGTTTTCCTCGATACACCCCGCTGCCGTTCACAGCGGTCCAGCAGCTGCTCCAGGAACAGCCCAGCCTTCTGGTTAGCAGCGATGGGGCAGGCAGCTGTGGCTGGTAAAGCCTACAGCTGCCCCGGAGTCCCGGCTGCTGGTGGGTGGGTGAACCGTAGCCTCTGGTCCCCAGGATGCATCCCTACGGCTGCAGTGCCACTTGCAGCTCCAGGGATGCTGCTGGTGTACGGATGCAAAGGGAGATTTTTCTGGATGGAAAGGTGCTGGTCTACCAGTGTTCTCCTCGACCCAGGCTTGCAGATGCCAGGAGTAGCGTGTTGGTGAGAGATTGTATCTGCGGGGGTATATAATTCAATAAATGCCTCGCTGAGATCCTTAGAACAGCTTCAGATCTATAAAGCTACTTGAGTGAGTTCATATCCTGAATAAATATTGTGCAGTTAGTTTCTCCCTCATGTACTAAAGTATGACAGCGTGATGCCGTGTTGACAGGGAAAGTAGCACGGGAGGGCTAAGCAGATTTTAAACAAGACCAGAAAGAGCACCCCGTTTTCATTCAAGTTGGTTATCTGGGTATTTTCAGATTTCTGTGGGTGAAAAGCCTCCTGTGAAGGAGATGTATGTTATTTTCTGGCCATCTTAAATGTCAAAATGAATTTTAGTTCGAAGGGTTTCATATCAAAAATAAATGCCTGTTCTCTCAGCAGAAGTATATCATATTTTAGTGCCCGTTGCTCTCAGGTTTTCAATTAGAACTTTGAATCACATTCCTGATTAGTAACAAGCAATCAATCATAATTAATTAGTTAAAATGTTCAACCGTTAAAATCATTACCATTAATTAAAATAATTATCTCTATTTTGGCTGCACTTCATTGCCATTTCAGGGAAATGTGTTGCTTAACTCTACCTTTTGCACTCAGTATGGGATTGTGGTGACTAAAATGCGTGTGAAGGGTGGGGGCACGACTTCCAAAAAGCTGGCTTTTTTTAAGTATGGTTTTAGTTAGGTGTAAACAGACATAAGTATATCAATTACTTACATTTTTGGTGAAGTTACTTCTTCTTAGCTTAAAAATATATCTAATAGCTGAAGAAATACGGTGTCCAGAGAGTTGGTTCTTTTCTGAGGAATTTATTCTTCTTATTTGTATATGCTTCGTAAGTCTCTCTATAAATAAAATACAACACTGATATTTTTGTGGTATTATGCTGGATGTCATAGCTCACAGATAGAGACCACTTTTGTCGAGCTATATACTGATGAAAGTAAACTTTGATCAAACACTGTGGAAAAGGAAAGGTTCTGCTTCTGCTGAACAATTGTTTTTTTTTTTGATTGTGGAAGGAAAGTATAAGAAAAGGACTTAACCTTCACAAAAGGGGCATAAACCCACTGGACATGAAATCCCAAATTGTCATTGTGGCAGCGGTCCCTTGGTTGAGTCGAATCTCTCAAGCCCTGTCATGTTTCCCAGAAAGCCAGTAGCTCTTGTGTTTGGTACCAGACAAGAGATATTATCTTGGGATAATAAGGAGTGGTAGGAATTTAATCCATGTGTGTGCTTGTGTCAGAGATGCATCTTAATGTGCAGGTTGATATAAAATTCAAGGATAATTAGAGTGACCACTAATTGCTTTGTCACTACAGAAGTTCCCCAGTTTCACGCAAGACATTTGTATCCCCAAAGGAGTGAACTGGTGCTGCCTGCCCCTCAAACCAGGCAAGATTTGGAAAGAAAGTCTGAATCTGCCTAGGTCCCCGAGAGGACTTAAAAAGGGCATAAAAGGTTAACAATAAAAGGAATACATACTACTCAGAAAGTTTTTTTCTGAAATATGCGACCTGAGAAGTAAGTTATACAGGAAGATAAAATCCATCAAAAAGCAGGTCTTTCAGAGTTTGTAAAGGGAAAGAAAAACCTTTCCAGTTAAACTGTAGGCAGATTAAACATAAGGTGTTTCACCCCACCCCATTTTTTCACCTGTTTCTTAAATGATTATTTGAAAAAGAACTGTCCATTTTGAATGCTATGAAAAATGGTTGAGTAAGGAGTTATTTCACTGTAGCTGGATACGAGCAATACATTCGTTGCTTGGGGTATGGTGGATCTTTAAACTACAGCATCTCTAAACTGCAGCCCTCAAGTACCTCCCCATGCCCCCTGCTCCCCAGCGGTCACTGCAGTGTCCCAGGTAATGGTCTGAGACCTGGAGGAGCAGCACAAGGTGGATGGGGAGCTTAGAGGTCAGCAGAGGAGGAAGTGTCTTCTTCACAACTACTTCATGTGCTTATAAATGGGTTGCAAGGCTTTCTGCTGTTTCACAGCGTGCTTAAATTCTGAGCAGCTCAGGAAGGTTTCTTCTGCCTTAGAATTCTTTGAGCATAAGTTTAGTTCTGGAGACCATGTAGTCCAACCACCCTGCACAAGCAGGGTCAGCGAGAGCAGGTTTTCCAGGACTATATCCAGTTGGTGTTTGAATATCTCCAAGGATGGAGAGTCTAGAGCCTCTCTGGGCAACCTGTGCCAGTGTTTGACCACCCTTAGAGTAAAAAAGTTTTTGCTTGTGTTTAAACAGAATTTAATGCATTTCAGTTTGTGTTCATCGCCTCTTGTCCTGTCACTGGAAATTTCCGAGAAGCCTCTGGCTACATCTTCTTTACCCCCTCCCATTAGGTTATTATTCCTCCTGTTATTCCTCCTCTTATTTCTCCATGCTTCAGTTGGTGAAGATTTCCTGTGCTTATAAAAATGGTCAGCACACACTTGGGTCACTTTGATCTGAAATATGGCCTTAATTTCCTGGAACTGTGATTTGGATAGCTGTTCATTGCAAGACTTCTCTGTGCCCACCTGGGACCTTCTGCTGTGTAGATATTTCTTTAATTTGTGTAATATCACCTTACAGGTTTGACACTCTGCTATGAGGATGACAGGCACAAATGTGCCCTTTGAAAAATCTTTTTTATATGGAAGGTGGACGTTGTCTACCTAAGACACACGAATTGGAATAAGGACACTTGAGTTCTGCTCTCTGTCACAGATTTTTTGTATGACCTGAGACGTCTCATTAGCAAGTGACCAAAAGCCTGCTGGGAGTCTTTTCATTTGCCTTTAATGGGCTTTGAATTAGGTGCTTAACTTTCTCAGACTCACTGACCAATTTATATAAAGGAGATGGTGTTATTTGCCTATTTCGTTGGCCTGTCACGGAGTGAAATACACTACTACAAAGGATTTTGAGATCGCCGAGTAGAGAGTGCTAGTCAAGTGCAAAGCATTATATAAACCTTTAGAAGCAGTAATAAAAATACTTGCGTTTCCTTGAAAAACTATGATTTTTTTTTTACCTTTACATTTCCAGGAAGACTTGTCATTTCATGTTTCTCCAAGGAATACAGCATCCTCTGAAGTGTGTAGGGTCCAGCCTAGCATCGTATCTCAGTGGCCTATTCCATGGGACAGTGTGAAGGGAGAGACTGCTTTCACTGTGCTGAATTTAACATTTTGTGAATTTAAACTTTTAGACACCAGGGTATGGAAGGTCTCTCATCATGTGTTATGGGAACATGACGTGATGTTGCGAAGGGAATAGGGAAAAGTTTCATACTTCTTCTGTGTTATTTTACAGAAGTGATCTAATAAACAGGAGCTTCTAAATATTTATCAAGTTAAGTTGATATGTAACTTTCCCTTTCAGATAATCTGGGGAAAAAATTTGAATGGTTCATCTTGTAACTGCTAGATATGATACGGAAAAAATAAACATTAATTAACATATCATTATAAATAAAATTGCAGATGCAATGGATTTCACCCTCATTTTTTTCCCCTTCTTTTTTCCTTTGTTTGTTTGTAATAGGATAATTTGGTTTAAAACATCATAATCGTCTTCTGTGTTCTGCTTTTGTCTGGGGCTAGAGGCAGTTACAAAATGAAACAGGGAATTTTCATGCATATCCAATCTGACTAAAATGAAGTGTACCTCCTTCAGGCACAAGTCTGACATCATTTCTAGTCACCAACCAAATACTATTCATTATTCTGGTATTTACTCTTATTTAAGAATCCAAGTAAATCTGAAGAAAAGCTCTAAACTAGGTCAAGTTCAGCTATTGCCCTGTGGTCTCCGTTTGGTCCAATTTCCCAGTACAGTAGTTCCAGGCTTCAGATTGGAGAAGAGGGACCAAGAAGGCTGAGACATCTGTTTCTTGTGAAGCAGCCATCAGTTTCAGCTTCCAGCCCAGAGCGGGATCTAAACTTGCACCAGAGTCCACAACACCTGGGCCTTTTCCTGAACCAGATCTTGTTCTGTTTTAATTTCATAATAATCTGACAATTTGAACAAAAGTGGCAAAACTAAAAACCTCCTCATTACACACAGCTTCTGTACAAAGGAGGAAAAGAAGATTAATTCCATTTTAACTTTTAATGAAATTGCTCTCTCAATGTCTTTGTTGTTCTTAATATCTTTCTGAAGTTCATTGCTGACTTCCCCTGCTGGCCTGTGTGCTTCAGCATCTTAAATACTAGCATTATAAATTATCCCATTGCCAAAAAAGCATTACGGTTTTATAATCCTGCTTGAAGGACCTGATATGTTGGCAGTAATGAAGAAAGCTACTTGAAGAACGCAAGAACTTGCTAATCAGATTGTTAATTGAGTACACGAGCTTCACATAATACAAAGGCAAACTGTGAGGGTGACAATGATAGCCCGGCTTCATCTGTTGAGTTGGAATTAACGATGAACAAAATCAAGATCCCTTTGTGGTTGATTCTTGTCCAGCTGCAGCCAACTATAAAAGACCCATCAAAGAAATAAACTCATTAGTTGGTAATTCTGTACAACTTCAAAAAGAAATTCTTAACCCCTCATCACTCTTTCTCTGACAACCCCTTAAAAGCTGTGTTAAAATGAAACAAAAAACATTATTTGCTTCATCAACTCAAAGAAATGGCCTGCAGGAACATAGTATAAACTGAATTTTAAAAACAGATTTATCCATAGGTAGAACAGTCAAAGCACAAATACATTGTGACATGCAAAATCTCCCCCAGACACCCATGTCACACAGTGTCAATAGCCTGTCTGCTTCACAGAAAAACTACCCTCAGATTTAAATAATTTTACTATTGTAACAAAAACTGACAAAAACCAGTGAATTCAGAAATAAGGCTGCCACTGTGTCCTTATTGCACTGTCGTTTCATCTGTAACTCTTCCCACCGGGGGAAGTTGCCAAACCAAGGGTGAATTAAGGATTATGTCTGTATAAAGTTGGAAAATAACGTGTTTTCAGGGCAAAGCTTCATAGGATATGAACAGTCCATTCCGTCGTCTCATTGTGACTTTAACATTTCATTTTTCTTAGTGGGACAGCTATGATAAATGATTGCAGGCCTGGACATTTAGTTTATATTTTTAAGGTTTGATTTTATAAGATGGTATGCAACCCTCCAAAGGTTTTTTATTTACTTGGCAAAAGTGCCTATTAAAGCTCTTACAGCTTCTACCTTGCAGGTTTTTAAACAATCTAAAAAAATGATTAGGTGTGTGAGTGAAAGATTAGCTTCCTAGGAAGCCTTATTTTGGATAGCCTCATATGAATGATGTGTGATTATATAGATATATTAACTGACGTTTGTTAAAGGAGTGTCTAATATTTCTGTTTTAAGACTCTGTATGTTAAGTTTTGTGTATTGCATTAGGGCACGTAACATCTTAGGAGAAAGCAGAAGTTGTGGAAAATTAAATAATGATGGGGGAATATCCCAAAGATGTTATTTTCATCAGCAGTTAACTATGTATTGAACAGCAAACAGCGATTCTGAAATACTTTTTTTCACTTTATTTATCTCCTTTTCACCGTTATAATTTGTCTTCTTTTGCAGTAGGGGCTACGCCCTTTTTTCTTAAATAAAAAAAATTCAGATAAGAAGTTGAATGTGTAGAGGTTTTGTTTCTTGGTTTTTGAGAGAGAGACTGATGTAATTGAACATGAGCGCTCCTATGAAGCGTCTCACCTGTATTCTTCTGGGGTGACCCCAATATTTTTCAGAAGAGATCCGACAAAAGATGAAAGCAAGAAATTCAGTATACTGCTAGCAGCTTCAGGTGTTCAGAGGCCAACTCACATTTGACTTCTAACGGTTGACACCTTTAGTTTCCTCAGTGACAAATGCAGGTGATTCCTTCTAATATTGTTCTCTGTGGCAAGTGGGAAGATGTGAAATTTCGCTGTTCTTTTATTGAATCCGAGGTAGGAGGAGACCTTTTCTTCCTCCCTGTTTGCTAGCTGCTAAGATGTGGCCGGAGTGTGCGTGACTCCTGCTGCAGACCCAGCGCTGCCTGTAACCTCTGCGGAGAATGAGGGTCCTCAGAAAAAAAGAGCAATTGTTCGGAAAAAAAACAGTTTTTTGTGACGCTTTCAATCCTGCTTTTATCCTGCTTTTCAATCCTGCTTTTCAATCTTGCTTTTCATGAACCTTGTACAGGCCCTCACCAATTCTAAAATGTGGCTTCATTGCTCATGGGTTTGTATTTCCTGAAGGAAGACTCTTCTGTCTTCCAGGCCAGGGCGGAAATCTGACTTTGGGTTTTAAAATTCAGAAACACTCTTGGCTAAAATCTCTAGCTGTAGCAGTTGGAAAGGTCTTTCTAAGAGAATGATGTTAATGCTTATTCTGTCACTAATTATGGTTTATGTGAATGTGTCTGCTGAACAGAGTGGACAAATGGACTTCTTGTTGGTATGCCTGAAACTTTTGAAATAAAATGTTTCTGCCTCATCTTTGGGGACCGTCCTTGAGACTAAACTCCAAGGAGCTCTTGAGTTTCACGAAGATTTGCAGACCTGCACGGCTGTTTCCCAGTGCTCTTGCACTGGAGAGCTTGTGGGGAACTAAACATGATGCTTTTGTCTGGAGGACCTGTTCTGCCATCTGAGCAGCTCTGGTTCCTCGGCAAATACAAAGGAGAAGCAGCAATATTGAGATACAAATTGAAAGTAATTCAAATGGGAGGAAAATAGGTGGGTGGGCACATGCTGGTTTGAGGGGAACATTTTGTACTGCAATGTGTTCCTTCCTGCTGGAGTCGCAATCCGTGAGCGGGTCTCCTATAATTAACACATTGCCATTATCAATAAATGCTATGAAGTGGGACTGGGGAGAATTGGCAAAGCCGCCACCACCACTCGCACAAAGGCTGCACCAATCAAAGCTGACTCCCACCACGCACAGGAGCCATCAGGAGCCACGGAGAAGATGCCAGGAGTTGGTGTGCTGGGTGTGAGCCGTCCCCTCCCACAGCCCCAACGTTTCGGCTGGCTCCTGTTCAAGCCACGTTGGCATGTGCTGTCTCTTAGCAACTGCCAGCCGGATGCTCCCGGCTGGCTGCTGGCAACTTGCCGATTGGTCACCCGGCATCAGTGATGGCGGTGGTGGTGGTGGAGCCCTGCCCGGCCTCCACAGTCTTTGGAAATGACCTGTTGAAAATGACCTTTGTTTTCCAAGGAAGTAGGTTTTGTGAGGTCAGACTAGTAATTTTGAGCTGTTCATGGCAGCAGACAGACCCCAGCCATGGCCAGAAAGGTGGGTTTCTGAAGATGACACGACATCTTTCATAATTCAACTGGCTGCTCCCACCCAATGAAGAGTCTCACCCAAGTTTTATAGCAGCTCAGTATGTGAGCTAATGCACGTCAGGGCACTGTTTGAACTTATTGAACAAAAACATGTATTGTTTTGGCTTTCAGGATTTTTTTGGTCCCTCCTATACTGGCAGAATTTTCTCCCTCTGCAATTACTGGTGCTTTATGAGTTTTATTCTTTTTTTTTTTTTCTCTTACCTTCTCCCAAACTCATAATTTTTAAAATGTTACGTTCAGCTTCACAGCTTCCCATGAGAGCCGCTGGGCTACGTCTCAGAGCCGCGGTCTCAAAAGGTAGGGCCAGGTCCTTGCCTTTTTCTGGGCTTCGTCTTCACTGTGCTACTCAGTGTCAGCCATCAAAAATGAATACAGTCATGCTTATGTAAATGTATTCCTCTAGTTTAACTTTCCAACCTTGAGTAGTTTTTTATAATTGCAATGATGGAGCAATTTAGATATATTCTATTTTGCTATGCAATGTCTTAGAGATTATTTGAGTGCTTTCACACACAGCATACTAAATGCCATTTCAGTAATGAAACCAATGATAAAAACAGCATTTTTTTTTTCTAGAAAGTGCAGGTCCTTGGGGAAATAAATGTCTTTGCACCATGCTGTGACTCAATGCTAAAAAAATCTAGAAAGTCTATAGTTCCTAGGCAGTGCCCCTAAGCATCTGTTTTGCTCTACATCTCTATTATTTCAAGTTCCTGAACAGGGAAAAATTATGATTGAGATCATTGCAATGATCTAGAATTGGCTCTTTGGGCTCTAGTTTCCCCTAAGTCACGGTTATTACCATATCTTCTTCCTGAAAGCCTGAAAGGATATTTTCTGGCATCGGTCAATGAAATCTCATTTCTGCTCCCACTGGACCTCTTTACATTTTGATGCGGAAACTGAAAAGGGTCCCAAAAGCTCTTAGGCTCTTTTCTGCCCATTGGTGGAAGTGGAATCACTTAACTCGCTGTTTGAAAACAGATGAGTGATTTTCTTATCTCCTTGTCGAAGGTGGTGGGTGTTTAATATCACTTGCTATGGCAAGCAGAGTTGAGATAGGTGCAAGCCGGACACACAAGACAGGGCTGAAGAATTCTATTTACGCCAGAGAGGGGAAAAAAAAGCTGGTAATTCATAAAGCCCTCAGTGAGTCACCAAGGTTTTCCTTTATGGGCAGGATAAAGCGAACAGCTGTTCTACTACATTCCATTTGCTTGAGTCAACAGGCCCATTCTAATAGTTTGTTGATTATCTTACATTTTGTCAATATTGTGGTATGATTTCAGTGTTTGTTTTATTATTACTCAGATTGACAATGTTTTATTTTGCGAGCTATGATGAGATAGCATTTAGGGTACGATGATAAGAATGATTTATTGTGAATTGCCATTTTTAGCAGATTGTTTTGTAGTAGCTACCGCCCTGCTCTAGCTATTTAATGATTTTTGCTTTATGCTTCTCTCTTGTGGCCCCCAATCAAAACAATGTTTTTCTTGGCAGTCAGTGATTTAAGCCATTGTCCCTATCACACATGGTTGGCTCTTCTTCAGGGGCAAACCATATTGTCTCTCTCCTCTTGAGAGAACTCTTTTCTATACCCTAGGGACTATACTTGAAGTATCCTGATATGGAAACTCTCTGGGCTGCCACTGCTGCTCTCCTTCGTGCCCTGGTCTAGAAGATGCTGGAGAAGAACTGAGTGGTGACTTCCAAGAATGGGAGATCACCATCACACTCAAGATCTGTGCTGGAGGCTCAGGGGAGAGTGGTGGCCATCCTTGACATCTCTAATGGGCACAGAGTAGCACTAATTTTGTAGTTCTCAGACAGTTAGGAGGTCTTCTGCGATGTTTATTGGTAGCAGGTACATTTACCTGTTATGGGGATATAAAGAGCTTAATGACTTCTAGAAGACCAGCTATTAAGTACCTGGTGGAAATAGAACAGGTTGCATTGTACAAACATGCAAGGAGGCATGTGATGCAGAGATAACCTCCCAATAACTGAATTTTGATTTTTATTGCTACCAATGGAAATCCAAACCAGGGTATGGAGGTCAGATTTACAGGGCCCCCAACCAAATAATTAATAAGATTCTGGATCTGAACCTTACTATTTTATATACTCAGCCCTAACTTGTTTCATTCTAACTTGTCCCTGTAGACATACTCTATTGGAAACATATGAAAAAGTTCCAAACATAAATGGCATGTCCCTAATAAATAAATGATTATGCTGGGAGCAGCAGGAATATTTTTCTGTTTTCTTTCAGCTAGTGTGTTGCAAGTGTTAGCAATTTTCACAACAGTTCAGAATTCCCATACCCATCTGTGGTGATTTCCCTCAGACACCCATAAACCCACTTTCTGAAATTTCTTATGTATTTTTAACTGTGCTAGTAGAAATATTCAATTCATTCGATGTGCATAAAGCATACTACATTGTCAAACCATTTTTAAACTTCAGCAGTGAGTGCAGTAGCATTAATAATAGTCATGTGCCTTGCTCTGCCATTTCAAACTGCCCACTTTATTTATCTAAGATGTTCCAGTATCTTCTACTACTCTAATCATTGGCATATTTATGTCACTCTTTTACCTTTTCATGCTTGCCAGGGCAAAATATGTAATAATAGTCTGTAATTAAATCTTTCTCAACTTACTTTATCACTGTACATCTTGTCTATGCATTTTCTTCTCTCCACCGTCCATCAGATGATGGAACTGACAGAAACAAAAGATACTGCTTGAGCTGCACAAATGCCTATATGCAAATTAATCTGAAGTTAATCTGGAAAAAAAACCCCACACATTAAATTAACATTTAATGAAGCTCTCAGGTTTTAGGATGTTAAATCTAGTTCAGCTGAGTTTTGAATAGAGCTATTGAAGTTCAGGTTCTTCAGTGACAGCGTGTTTGATTAGGAAATTAGAAGTTTTTTAGCTTAAAGTAGCATTAAAAAAAAAATATGGTCAATTATTAGTATTATAGCAATTACAGAAGTATCAAACTTTTCAGTTTAGCTACGGTGAACAATGTGCAAAACAGGATCAATTTCCTCTATTTTTTTTTTTTCTTTAAGCCAAAGGGAAGGCAGATTTTTCCGTTCCGCTCTTGATCTCACATTCATCCATAGTAGTGACCTGATGTGTTGTTAAACTAATGTAACTTTCTAAAGGAATGAACTATGTGACTGATAAAAGGGAAAGATTCCTAAAATTTTGCAGGAATGTGTGATTGGAGTCCGGGTACAGCTTCTGGCTTCTGTTCAAAATTAAAGTGAATGCCTTCTATCAGATATTATCCAGAAGATTACAGGGAATGTGACGAGGAAAAGTAGGGAGTTTTCCCTTAATTTCTAATACTTACACCTTAAAAGAATGGCATAAGTGGGGGAGATTTTTTGGCCCTACGTTTTTTTCATTTTGTTTTTTTTTTTTTTGTGATGGGAAGTGGAGGCAGCTGAATGTGAGTGTCTCTACTAGTTAATATTGTATAAAGAAATTTCAATTAGACTTCCATTTATAGACAAACTTGCAGTGTGACTCCCTCTGTGGGCTGTTCCAATCTCAGAAAACCCCTTTGGAACTTCATAAAAAGATACAACTAAAGGGTAGTCTCAAACAAAGTTGTATTCATTTCCTTATCAGGTACAAAAACTTACGAACAGGAGAAACTGGCAATTTATAAAAAATCTGCAATGGCAATTTCAGCGATTTACATGAAAGCAAATTAATTAAAAAGGTAACCTTACATTATAAATAAATCCTATGTCTCATTTTACTGTCAATTGTTGCAGCCTTTCCGTATTTCTCTCTTCCTCTGTTGAGGCTCTCTGGCTTTCTGGTTTTGCATGTGAGTTTGGATGCCGCTCTGAAAACCTCTTCCTCTTTTTAGGCTTTGGGGAACCATGTGTCAAACCACAAGCTACTATTATTATTATTATCTTTTTAATCCGGTGGAGTCAGTGAGGCTAAGACCGTGGGCTAGACTTCTGTACAGTGTTTCCTGCATCACAAATCTGGACTGGGGCTACTAAATCCTTTCAAAACCCCAAACTTTTCCAAGAGGTAAGAGAGGCCCTCTGACCTGTCCTGGCTTCTGGCTAACCATGAGAGATGAAGCAAAGGAAATGGTTATCAGCTTGGAGCCTGAGGCCACTGATCTGCCGGCGAAGGGGAGACGGGGCTGACTGAGCAGAGACAGCAGCGACCACCACAGAGATGCTTTGGGCGAGTGGTTACCAGCATCTGCTCAACCACAGATCTTCTGTCACACCATGCAGCCTCCTCCCCAGCTGTCTCCTGACCTTCCCTTTTCTTGTTTCATCCCTATGTGCCTGGGATGGGTGGACAGGCATCCTACAGCTGGGTTCAGAGCTAGTGTTAGTGTTTGGTGGCACTTCTGTGCTTATTTGCAGCAGGATTTGGCCAGCTCTCATGAACGCTTCATGTTTCTCATCCCAGCCTGGATGCTATGGTCACTTCCAGTCACCACAGTAAAATATAGTGGATTAATCTTTGGCCTCTGGAAAGATGTGAAACCCCATTGTATTCAACAGAATCCTAATGATTTGTGATCCTGGGTGTCATTAAAGGAAAGAAACAATTGCATGATTTTTTATTTTTTTTTGGTCATACCAAAATGAAGTCCATTAAGTAAGATTTATAATAAATTTTAAAAGTCTGCCAGTTTCAATCTGATAATTCATACCAACATTTTTTTTTTTTTTTTTTTCTAGTAAACTGGAGAGATAAAGTGAGGGGTGATATCTTTAGGGAAGTTTCCAGCAATGAAATCACAGAATTCACGTTATTAGTGATGTGGAATATAAGAAGAAAATTATAACCTGAATGTGTTAACCTGCTTGAAAATGCAGAGACCTGTAAGTCCCATATTACATACTGAGTTCAGTGCACCAATATGGGAATTTCTTCCTTGCAGTATCCAGTGGTTATTTCACCAGAGAGCACCAGTTTTCCTTGCTTTGTTTGTAGAGCTGAACCTGTGTAGGTATATCTCTACTCTGAATAAGTTTCCTACACAGCTCGTTTGAGCAATATAGATGAGTCATTGAGAGTGACAGGTATAATACTGAAATAAACTTCCCACCCGAGCCAAGGGAAATCGGACTGAAAAGCCAAAACCTCTGCATCTGGAAGTGTAGTCTCAACATCCAGCAGCAAGTTACAGCTCTGCTGAAGAGATTTGAGTAGAGTGAGAGGTGGCATTAAAAGACGGGATGGTCCGTCATCCTTAACACACTGGTGTTAAATCTCTGTCTCTCTCTACCTCACTCCCATTCCACATAGAGATGTTTTCCTCTTTAACAGTTTCAGCAAACAAAACTAAACCCAGAGATACGCAGCACTTAGGGAGTAAATGGACGGTGGGCAACAGAAAGGCTGCTATCATGGCTGTTATCTGTTTATTCAGTAGACAGATACCTGTTACCCCTTAGGTAAATGCTTGTGTCCCGCTGGGTGATTGCTTGACATTGCCATGGTGCTGCAGCTCTGTGCAGCATTTCACAGGTGATGCCAATGGAGCAGAATTGTCACCCACATCATGTGCACCACTATTTTTAATTCCGTTTAAGTCTCTGTATGCATATGCAGGGATAGATCCATCCACTTTTCCCTTGAACACCATTGCTGCCTGTACGTGCACAATTTCAGGGATTGGAAAATAAGACATTGATTCACTTCGGCACTGCACAGATATGCAGCAACGTCACACTGACCAACCATGTTCTGTGGTATCTGGTCCCACTGTATGATGCCTGTGGGCTGTGTTTGTGCAGGTTTATTGCTGCAGAGTGGCATTTTAAGAAGGTTTTGAAAGAAGTGACTACTTGGTCCATCTCCTCTGGCACAGCAGAGAAACACAGGGGAAAAAAGACTGTTAAAAGAGCGAAGATAAAGATTATAATGAGTCAACAGCGTGGTAAGAAACATGTAGCTGGAAACTTAGGCAAGATGCTTAGAGCAAGGGTGTTGAGTTTTTTTTTAAATAGTCTTCCATTACAAAGGCAGAAAAAAAAAAGTGTTTTTCAAGTGGAGTGGGATTAGTTTGTGAAAGGTTTAAATTGCATTTTTGTCTGTGATTGATAGTAAAATCTGCTCTAACTGACTAACACCTGTCCCAGTCCTGTTTTGTGATCAGGTGTTGATTTTCCTCCTTTTAAGTACCGCTTTATGACTGGAAAATGGTAAGTATAGTACTGCAGGTACAAGAGATTAGAGGGGCAAACCTGACTGTGAACAACCTCTTTATAATTAGAAAAATAAGACCCGAATTGCTCACACAGTTAAGTACCAATAATGGCAGAATATAAGGAAATACACAGGATTTTAAGCCAGCTTGCAGCTCCCAGTCCTGTGTTTGCAGCACAGCACTAAATGGAAGTGTAAGTTTGAGGACCATTGAACAGAGTTTCTATCCCCAATGAATCACAATTAGAGTAACACCTGGATTAATAAATTTGTGCTGATTCACTGGGGAAATTCACCTTGTTTAATAGCCCTCAAATTTCTAAATAAAGTTGTTTATCTGTGGCAGGATGGACTACTTTGTCCCAGGCTGGGCTGCAGAGCTTGTAGAAAGACTTTGTCAAGACCGTTTGAAGGACTTTTCCAGTAAAACTATGAAGTACCGTGCTGTCCTTTGTAGGCTGGTCATGTTCCTGTAGTTCTGCCTTTTCAGTAACTGCAAGTAACCTTGTTAGGTTTACAGCACGATTCTGACACAGTAAGGTTGAGATTTTGAACAAGCTTTCACCTCAGAAAATACTTGACATATAGAAGCGTGAGAATTACAGCTGCTAGACTGTCTTGAGGGATTACCAAATATCTAATTTATGTCTTATACATGGAAGTGCCTCTGTCAGGCTGTTAAAAGTGTTTTGGTGATACCAATGTGTTATTCAATATTTGTCCATCTTTTGCCATTTTGTGCCTGATGGGTCACCATAGTTAAATACTCCCTGTTGCCAGATAGGTTGATTTCAGTCCTGCATGTAAAACTGGCTAGATTTACCCGATTTGTGCCTCTTTGCTGAGGTTTCATAATCCTCTCTCGCTGTTTTTCAATATCAAGACAGATACTGTTACCTCTTGGATTATTTCTTCTTGAAATGCGATCTTAAAATCCTTAGGAGACAGAAGCTTGGAGCTGGATTTTCGCTGCTCCTACCAGTTGGCAAACCGAAACCTAACCCCAGTAGGAGATGAAGAAACAACCTACATACAGCGTGTGAGATCCTGCATCTGCTGTGACCTGTGTTGGAGGAGGGCGGAGATGTGGCAAGCGCAGGGGCTGCGGAGCTGCGAGCTCAGCCCCGTGCATCAGGCAGCGTGGGAGGCAGGGAGCAGCGTCACCATCACCTTAGTCCCCATCCCGTTGTTTGGCGCCTTTTTTACTGTCCTGCCACCGTCTCAAAACCTTGCAACGCATAAAACCGTCTTTATACAATCAGGTAAGGATATGCAAATGAATTACAAAAAAAAAAACCCAAAACAACCATAAAAGCTGAGGCTTGTTTTGCGAAAGACCTTCCTCTGAACTACAGTTGAGACTGTCAACATCAGAAATCTGGTGACCTACATGAGTTTCAGGATCCAACCTAAAGAGCTCACCAGCACATTCTTGAAAGTTATAAATAAATGAAATGTAATTTTATGATTGCTACCGAAGTTCCACTTTCCCACCTTTTCTACCTCTTTCAGACATAAGCAGTTCTGAATAGGTTCAAACCCCTCCACGATTCCCTTGTATTTTGGTCTAAATGATACTCACCTAGCGTTATTTATGCAGTAAATTTCCTGCTTATTCTGCACAAATAAGACATGTCAAGAATAAACAGGCTCCACATCGGTGATAAATGGCACGCTACAGGATCTAGGAACATGTATCATTGGGGTTTGTTGATTATTCAGGTGACATACGGTAGTGAGAGTGATTAACGCTGTACTGCTCAAATTCATCAGTGAATAAAAGCATTACATTACTGTGGTTCACGCTGAAACAAGCTACTAAATCAGAGTCTTCCAAGACAGCAAACATTCACTTTTCTTAAGTACTAAATAAACCTTGCATCTGTAGGTTAGAGGAAATTGGACAGATGAAGAAATCAGGGCCAATGTTACCTCTGTAATTTTGAAAGGTTTTTAAAGGAGATCACTAAAATTCATGGAGTTATATGGCTGATTGTTAGCACCAAGGAAGTGAAGCTGTGTATGTTTTTTGAGAAAGCATTGTGAAAATGATATTTGTTCTAGACATTCTTCAATTAGCTTTTAAAAAAGTCAGAAAGTTAGTAGAAAAAGAGGGCAGAAAGGTGCAGAAAACCAGTGTCTGTTATTTTTCGAGTATTTTTTTGGTGGAAAGAAAGAAAACCCTGCTCCGGCACGGGGCTTGGACTAGGTGATCTCCACAGATCCCTTCCAAGCCTACCATTCTGTGATTCTGTGAAAAAAATTAATCTTACCAAGCGTTAGAAATATGAAACCAGGAAAGTTATGCAGCATATGCACGAAGGGAGTAGCCTACTATACCTTTGTATATTTTCTACTTCTATACTGGTGAAAACTCAATGGGAGCTTAGCTGGCTGAGCTGGATTGAGGAACTTGCTCTTCAAAGACCAGATCTGCAAAAAGGTCAATGGAAATTAATCCATTTCACTCATCTGAAGGTTCAGCACCTTTCCTTAATGCAGTCAAATGTATATGTAGATATACATAAAATGTATTAATTTTTAGCCAGTCTTATGGCTGTGGCTTGAATGCTCACAGTTGGCAACAATGGGAGATACATCTGTGTTATGAAGGTGCACATATGTGTTCGTGCACCCACAAAAGCTTCTGTGTGGATGACAGCGACGCGATCCATGCAGGCTAGACATCTCATTCACCATTTACTAACCCAAATTCCAGTTCCTTCAGCAGCCAGTCTGAAGGGGTTGTCAGAGAAATGTTTTTCCTTGCAGTTGGCTGCATGCACTGAAAAACCGTATTGCAGCTCAGAGTGGGAAATAGTCATGGGTTTTTTTAAGGCCTACTACCATCTGAACAGTCCAAAGTGAAAAAATAGTCTTGCTCGGTGTTTTAGAAAGACAGGAAATCTACTTTCCAAATGTAAAAGGCTTGTGCATAGATTGCTTTGGGAGAGCTCAGGAGAGCAACTGTCGCTTTCCTGATGTTTTAAAGAAGGCATCTGAGACCGATCTAGAAATTTCTGAAATATATATGTTTTCCTCTCCCTAGGAAATGTGAGAATCTGACATATTTTAAAGACAACGCACGTATACACTGCTAATGAAAAACTTCAGAACTAATAAAATCTTTCAGAACCAGCTTTTCTGTGGCATGTTGACATATACTGAATGCAAGACAATGATGCTATGAAAGTTTCATTGACACACATTTGGGCTGACCTACATATAATCATTGTGGCTTTCTTGCAGACAAACTAACATCCTAAACAAATATGCCACATCAGCTAAGCAGTTTGCAGAAAGCATGAGAAATGGCAGGAGACGAATTAGATTGAATATTAGGAAAAATTTCTTCACCAAAAGGGTTGTCAAGCATTGGAACAGGCTGCCCAGGGAAGTGGTTGAGTCACCATCCCTGGAGGTATTTAAAAGATGGGTAGACACAGTGCCTAGGGACATGGTTTAGTGGTGGACTTGGCAGTGTTAGGTTAATGGTTGGACTACATTATCTTAAAGGTCTTTTCCAACCTAAATGATCCTATGATTCTATGATGAGACTGGTAAGTATATCTCACTGGACCCCTGGCTTGCCAAGGGTGAAGAAGTAATCCTTTTCCACAAACTTAGCCAATATATGTCATTTTTTTTCTACTTCAGAACAACAAACTCTTTAAAAAACACATAACTTAGAGTTACAAACTTACCTCAGCCCTATCTTTGCCAAGTAGTTAGGAAAATAAGGGATATCTTCATCTTGATTTGAAAGACCGAGGGGAAATTCAACAACAGTCTTCAAGCTGTTACGCAGCCAAGATTCATGCTGCAGACTGAATAAATCTTTCTAACGAGAGGAATGGATAAGCATGGGATGGGTTACATATGGGAAATGTGGTAGCTCCGTTTCTGGAGGCTTTTAAGACATACATCTCTTGGAAGTGGTTCTCCGTATAGCTGATCTTGCTGTTATGCGTGCAGTGGGGCATGGCACAGAGATACCTGAGCTCTGACATCTCTGCTCGGACCGAGCTGGCTCGAGATTTGCCGAGTGCGGTGCCAGATTGCCAGCTGCAGTGCGGTACCTGTGCAGGACACATGAATGCAGGTCCAGTACCAGGAAAACGCCCTGGGCCCACGTGCCCGGCCCCCATGCACGCTCTGAAACACCACAGGGACATACTAGCAGTATTTGAAGTGTAAACACAGTTTATCAGGCACAGGGGAGGCCTGAACACAGGTTTCCCACATCCCAGGCGATTAGTCTAATCACCAGAATAGACAAATAGCTGCCTTCTCTATGATTTATATAGTTATTCGCACAAAACAGCTCAATTAAGGATTACTACTCCATTATAACCAAGCAGTTCGGACACTAACTCAGTCAGATGAATTTCCTAAGCATTTGGTGATTTGTACTGAAACTGAGAAAAACATTGGTGTCAATGACTTGAGAATTTCTCACTATTTTATTTCTTTGAAAAAAGTCTGTGCCCCTTCCGTACGTCTAATTTCTATGTTGATTAGCTCCTACCCATTTGCTACTGTTATATTTCTATCTCTCCAGAAGGCAATCTGGCAAGGTTTTCCCCTTCTGGTAAATAATGATCACTTCCCAACCTTCATGACATAGAATGTAACTCCACATTTGGGATGGAAAGACCCCTGCTTACCAAACTGATAGCTACTTGTTAGAGGGAAACAGATCTTGAAACAAAATCTTTGCACCTATCTTCATATTTTAAGTGGAAGAAAACCCCCTATTAAGCCACCCCCCACCACCCCCCCAAAGAAAATAAGATTTTTGGGCCATTATCAGACTTTCTGGTATCTTGTCAGGCTTGCAATTTGTTTAGCTTTGTCTTTAGGATGACTTGGTTTTGATTTATAAATACCCCTGCCCCTGTGCTTATTTCTTTTTTCTTCTGATTTCCCTGATAGTTTACAGAGATACTATTTAGACCACTATTGGCAAGATAAGATATGGTAGTTCTCTTTTCCAAGGTCTGAATCTTGTCCCCATCCAGTGCTGGCATGTCTCTCTGACTTGCAAAAAAAAAAAAAAAATCTGCTTCTGTCGCTCTTCCTTAATTGGACATTATCCAAATTTCATCAGGCTCCTAGTTTTGCCCAAATTACGTTTGTCTGGTCCTGCCACCAATAATCTGATCTAAACCATCAGGTAATTTTGTCCACCTATGCCTGTTAAAAGAGCCTGGGATCTGGCTTTGGCTCTGTTCCCACAGAAAATTTCCATTCCATTCAATGGCAGCTGGATGAGCCCATTAGTTTGCAAATCAAGGAAGGACTTTAAAGAATCATCTTTCTTCCTAAATACCTTGGAGATATTTGGGAAATAACTCTGGTGATTATTTTTGTGCTAGGATAGATGAAATGTGAGTTAGATTAGGAGCAGTCCAGTTAGCATTTAGAACAGCCAAAAATTGCGGCCCAAATGCCAAAGATGCAGCTCTAGCCTACTATTAATTAATATACAAAAGGGTTATGACGTAAGAAGTTGCTCCTAGAAACAGCCTGTACAAATGCATATGACACCACAGACTCTCTCATCTACACAAGCACAAGAAGCGGAAACAAGCCCTAGGAAATAAGGAAATAGTTACCAAAGGGTGACCTGGTGTCCCACCAGCAGACTGTGCCTGCCGCAGGAGGCTGAGCAAGGCTGAGGTAACCTGAGACCCACCAAAAGGGTCTTTCGTCCTTTAGCTGCTCTGCTCTATGATGTACATAGGAGCAAATTACTTTCTGTTGCTGAGTTTAAAAGTTTTCAAGACACTTTTTTTTTTCTTTTTTCTTTTTTTTTTTCCCTTCATGACAGACTGAAGAACTCATTGGTGCTGTAATGAAAGGCAGACTGCGTTCCCTGTCATGTCAAGAACGCTGCATCGGGAAAGTCGACATGATTTCATGGCTAATGATTCACTCGCTAATATCAATGTGGGCTGCAGTGAGGATAACCAAGTTGAGCTGTCTTAGATCAAATGATTCAATTAGGCCAGCTGTCCCTATTTGTCATGGCTCAACTCGCTTTCAAATTACCTTTCCAAAGTGTGTACGTGCCTTAGCATAGAACTTAACAGCTCAACTGTTTTACAAAAAGGGGATATTTAGCCATGATGATAAGGGGGAAGAAAGATGTCCTTTTTCATCTGCACTGAATGTTTTTCCTTAGCAGTTACAGTATGTATTTGCCAGGCTAACCTTTAGACACCACAGTCGAGTGTGAATCACTCGCCTCTCCTGATGACAGCGCTCTTTTAGATTTCTAGACTGTCTTTCGGCAGGTAAATGAAAATAGAAAAGAAAATCTAACAGTGTGCGTGTGTGTGTGTTTGTGTGTCCACAGGGACAACTCACACAGAAAGGAGTAAATGGCACAGAGAAAGCCATAAATAAATGCATAGTCCCTCAGATGTATCCTTTAGGCTTAAACTGAGCTGAAGTCAATAACGGACAATGATGGTTCACACGATGTCTAGCGAAGAGCTTTTCTGCAACGCGCTGGTTATCTTGGTTAAGATACTTAGTCCTCGATACATTACCCGCAGGACAACCACCCCGTCATCCTTTGGTAGCCGCCCTCGATGCCGCAGCGGTGAGTGCTCTGCAGAGGCAAACCGGAGCTGGCGGCTGGCAGTGTCAGCGCGCAGACCCGGGGCTGAATAGGCATGGAAATTCAATTACCCTTGGTGGTGGTCCCTGCAGTGCCGGGCGGCGAAGCTTCTCCTGCTGAGGCTGAAGCCTGTGCTTGCAGAGCTTTCACCCGTGGGCATTGATTGACTTTTTCGTATTGCACAGGTGATAAATGGGGAGAAGAACAACCTGGATGTACATGAAACAGATGAAAGTTATTACAAAAATACAATCACAGCTGTTAATAAAGTCTCACTTATTTCCTGTAGTTGGATTTGGCTGGTAATTTGGGCCTTCTCACTTTAAATATTTTAATAAGATTCCAGTCGTGTCTGAAAAATTCTCCCCTGCTGTCTGTATGGCTTTTTTTGCACTATATATATTTAT
The DNA here is from genome assembly GCF_964199755.1 of Larus michahellis. Lineage (NCBI taxonomy): Eukaryota > Metazoa > Chordata > Aves > Charadriiformes > Laridae > Larus > Larus michahellis. The sequence continues at coordinate 131,177,564 of NC_133897.1, read as the reverse complement.
TTTGCCTAAGCTCTCTCTGGCAATCATACCAAGTTGGAAAATAGCAGTAGTATTTACTAGAAAAATAAGACAGTTTCTCCCTGCTGTGGACTGAATATCTTGTAATTTTGTGATCATGCTGTCAAGCAAAATATACTGTTGGTTTTGAGAAATGCTATATTAGGGAAGTATTTTCTATTTATCTAAGGGGAACAGTTTAAACTGGAACAGGCTGAACTTTCGTTCTGAAATTTGTGAAGGTTTGTTTTTTTATTATCCACGTCTTTCACCGAAAATAGAAACATCAATTAAAAAAGTGTGATTGAAATACCATACACCAGAAAATTTTGAGGCGGTCTGTTTAGGATTTGTTCATCTTCTGATGGATTATGTTGATGAAGAGTGATCTATGAAGCCCTTTGAGCTGACTGGTGGGCATTCATAGCATGCAATGAATTTGCTAATTGGATGGTAATCTAGAGAGATGCAATAAATCCTCATTTGAATTGTATGGCCCAGAACAACTCTCTGGACCTTTTTGTTCAGAGTCACGGTTAGGGTTATGGACCACTGAGATCAGTGCCCTGATGCACAGAGTTACAAGTCTACGAAGTCTCCAGAAATGGTAATTGAAGATACTTCTGAAAATGAAGATGTATGGATCTAAAACTTTCTTATACCAAGTTTTCTGTTTTTTTTCTTTTTTCTTTTTTTTTTTTTTTTTCAGAAAACTGGGGAAGTTGTAGGCTTTAAACCTATATGACTCATTCAGCAGGATTATGACTAGTAGGTGGAGTGTTGCTCTCCCTCCTGTCCTAGCATAGATGTGCTCCTACTTTTTACTCAAGCCCTAATAGTTCTTTGGTGCAGACTCACAAATTTTCTCTTCCTCAACCCCTTTGGGTTTTTTCAGTGGGAAGGAGGGACCAACATGGATTGTCCTCTGGAGTCAAGACTATTTCTGACTTTTTGAATAGCGATCTTAAAGAGATGAGCGACACTTTACAAGGTTAACTTATCCTGGGCTGTCTTGTTCATGCAGTGATAATGCGCATGTGGCTGGTTTCGTTCTCTTTGCCTCCTCTCTCCTGTTTTCAGTTCTGTGGCTGATATCACTCCAATGATAATGGAAAGATCAGTACTATGTATTTGCCTCCTCTTCATTTTACGGAAAACTTAAGGTACTGCCACAGGCTAAGAAGTATCAGGAGCATGTAGGAGCTCTGCTCCCCGGACCCTCCCTGAGCTCAGCAGAAAGGCCATCCGCTCCTCAGACAAAGCTCACCACCTGGGCGAGATGCACCCCGAGGTAATTCTCCTGCAGCCTCAGCACTGGTTTGGAAAGTTCATGACACACTAAGGGTCTAAAAAGCCTAAATTTTCCTTCTGCCTCCTTCTGCCTGCTGCTGCCAGATATGTCCATGTGTGGGTGTAAAAGTAAAAAGACAGCATATATTGCCTGGCTCATACATACCCAGTACTAAAGAGGGTCCAAGATGCAACCATGCTGTATTAGTTGAATATAAAATATTAACTCTCAAGAAGTAGAATGTAGTTTGCCTGCTGTCTAAATTAATAAACACAGGTAAACAGATTTACCAGCCTTATGCCTGGTATTTATATTTGTTAATTAATTCAGTTAATCAAAAACAAAATGCATTTTGCAGCTTGTAGTCTCCAGCTTTGACTGCAGACATAGCTACGGAGGTGAAGACTGTAGAGCTGAAGAAAAAGGAAAGCTTTTGTGTGGCTTTTAGTGGAAAACCTTTTCAAAGGTCAAAAGAAACTGAATGATTACATTCAGGAAATGTGGCCTGAAGCTGGTGCATTAGGGTTTTAATTCATTTTTGTCTGCTATGTTTTCTTCTTTCTTATTCATGATATACAAATCTTGGCAAGAAGGTAGAATCTAAGAAAAATGACATTTTCCTTCCAGAGATTTTAAAATGCAAAGAGACTGCTAAATAGATTTCTGACTATATTGAAAAATTCCCCTGAGTTTTGCCTTGAAAAATACCTTTCAGTGCTCACATTTCAGCCTCCCTCCATTTTCTCTTCCATTTGGCCATAGCTCAGGGGGGGACATTTCCAGTCTACAGTCTCTGCTCACTTGGAATAATGTTTGTTTGCATGAATAAACCAGCTAAAGTGGCTATCACTGAAGTCATAACTAGAAGATGAAACCAGTTGGGACTATTCCCATGTGAAGTGAGTCAGGTTGCTGAATCAGGCCCGCGTGTGAATTTCTCTGTGTCCCAAAGGTATTTTTTCCCATCTCATTAGAAAAAATGTTCTTCTAGAGTACCAGGAAACAAAAGCCTGGGAATTCAAAGTACAGGGGGACATAATGTCCATTTAGCTTTTCCCTCTCACCTTTCCCTCATTTTTCCTTTCTGCATTGTGACTAAAAAGGAAACTCTCTAGTGAATTTTATAATTCTGGGCTTTTATCAGTTTGTTATTTTCATTCTGTTCTTGCCCAAATATATAGTACGTGTAGGATTTTATTAAAATCTAAGCATCCCCCTTGTGTCTAGTTTTATCTTAAAGACAACAAAGAATTGCAAGGTGCTAATGGTGTTCATTGTGCAGTCTGTATCTTAGCTTCCCCTTCTACAACAAACCAGAGCTAGAGAGTATAAAAACAGAAGAAATATGAAAGCTGTAAAGACATTTAATGTGTAAAAAGGACCAACTAATGTGTGTCAGCTCAGCCAGATGCCCAAGGCTAAATCTCTTGATGTGAAATGGTGATTCAGCTGTCAAGGTGCCTGAGTAGACTCATGGTCATCATAATGATTGGCTATGGATTGTTCTTGTGGGGTTTTTTTGGGCTGGGGTGGTTTGTTGCTTTTTTTTTTTCTTTTTTTTTTTTTTTTTTTTAAGAAAGGCAATAAACAGAAAAGGTCAAAGTTATTCAAATGAACCAACAGCCCATTTTGGTGGAAATATAACAGGGCTCGTTAACTCAATTCACATCTTTTGTGTCAGTTTTCTAACATACCGTACATCTGGAAAAATGCAGTGATTTGTAAAAGACATAATGTGCCTCTTTCCCCCAAAGGTTTTGTTTACAGTATGTAATAAAATATGATACAGTTTTTCATGGAGATGGGATCTGATAATTTGTTTAGATATAATATGAAAGTATCAGTCTGTGAAATGAACAACATAAAAAGTAAGCAAATGCTCAAGATGTGTCAGCTAACAAAACGGCAAAACACGCATTCGAGTGAAAATCAAAGGCTTCAGCAACAATTTTATTTTCCTCAAAAATCAGTCTCTTCAGACAGTATCTAATGTTTTGATGTTGATTGCCATTAGCGAGGCTGTGTTTTACTGTGACAGAGACCTTCCTACTCTAGGCAAAATTTAAATCCAGTCAGCTGAAAATCCAGGTAATGAACAGAAAACTCAGGTTTTCAGGTATCCCAAAGTATCAACACTTCATAAGAACCTACACACTGAGGCAGCCCGAAGGTCCCCCTTTAGTTTGATGTGCTGCTGTTGCTGTTGGCTAATACTGAACATTTGAGGAAAGCATGCAAAACTGACTTAATCTGGACGAGTGGTTAAATTCTATTTAACTCTTGGTTTTAGCCTATACAGACTTTTCTTCACATTTCTTTGTTGCGCTTCAGATTAACAGCCTTGAAGTGTGTGGTGTTAGCCTTTAATTGTGGAATATTTAGCATGTGTGTTAGAAGTTTGTGATTCAACCCCCACTCTTCCCTTTTAGCTCGTGCAGGTGCTCTCAGTCTTTAAAAGCAACTGTTTGTTGGAGTATGCTTTTGCAAACTGTCAGGATGCAAATGACATTTGTGAAAAGCAGGTTTTTCTTTTCTGCTCGCAAATTGGAGGCAAATGTGTTTAAGTGGTCAGAGTTACGATTTATGTCTTATCTGTGTCAAGTCATTACACTGGGTATGAACGCAAAGATATACCAAGGAAGCCAATTGCCATTGGGGCCAATCTGATTTTAAACCAAACAAATGAGAAGCTTTATTCTTTGCAAATAATCCTCCATGGAACAAACAGCTTCACCTTACAGTGAGCTTCTCTGCTTTACGCTCACAGCAGCCCATTTCAGAGTTCTTTAAGATGTACCTCATGCACAATTGCTGTTTGTGAATGGAGTCGCCCTTGTTAGATGACATTCATTTTTCTCAGCTTTAGGCTCTTTGTACAACACAGAAATTAGGGACTAGTTTCTCTGAGTTCCCTGTATGTTCAGCAGAGAGAGAAAGGATCCTCCAGAGAGTGATTCAAAGTAGGAGTAAATTAGTTTAGGCTAATTTACACAGCCAAGTTGCCACTTTCAGTGAGGCAGTGTGAACACCTCCTCTGTATGCCCTTTGCAGCCCTGAGTCTTGCTACTGAATGACAAAAACCCCCACTAAAATGCAGAGACACCTCCCTCCCCTTGTCCAACTCAAGTGAATCCTGCTTGTGTCCATGAGAATTATGAGCAGAGCTTTCACAGTTTGTCATATTGGATGGCTGGACAACAGATAAAAACTGGCACGAGTGAAATGAATCAGCTCTGGTGAAGAGTCAGGAAATTCCATGAGATCTCTGCAGGTGCAGGACTCCTTGCAGGCATCCTGCTGCAGAAAGGCCACCAAGCACCAAGAAGGTTATTGCACCGGGGACTATCTGCCCAGAACAGGGAGAAGCTGATGTGGGTGTGGATATAACGATTAACAAATAAAGTATCTTGAACTGGTGGTGCAAAGTGGACACAGTTCGCTTTTATACAATTAAATTGGTACAACCTGTGTAAACGAATCCCATTAGTGTAAAGTCCCTGGGCACGCATGACTTGGCGTATAGCATTGAAAAACACCTAAAGAAGCAACAAGTTATATTGACTATCAGTAAGCTTTCATACAGCTAGAGTAGACTGTTTCACCTTAAAAAGAAAGTTTGGGCAGTGGAGAAGTCAAAAAAGAGCAGATTTTCCTTGTGAAAGGTGCAAGTAGGCTGTATGCTGACGGCCTAAACCGTTCCCTGACTGTTCCACCGCATTTTAACTCCAGCTTTCAAGGATTCAAGAGCTCAAAGCAGCCCAAATAGCGAATGCTGTGACTGCAAGGGGTTAACAGACAATTTATGTAAAGTCTTAGTATTCTGCAAAATGAAATGTGCATGTGAAATGAAAAAAAAAAAAGAAAAGATTATATTTGTCAGCTGTGCTACCATATGTTGCTCTGGCGGAAGCACAGCAAAATGGTGACAATTTCTATTTTATTGAATGAGGATCTGTGTTGATTTCCATTATTTGAGAGCATCTCTGGACAAACAGAGGTATCTTCATTATCACATAAAACTGTGCTCACCAGTAACCTAGAATATCCATGGCTACAGGGTGACCTGGGAATGCAGTCTCCTTGAAAATAAAATATCAGAGAATCAGTTCAATCCATCTGCATATTTTAATGGATTTAGCCCTTGGAGGGCATGGGGGAATAGTCTTGTGAAAAGATAAGTGGCAGATACAGGAAATATAGACAAATTTGAAGCTCTTTAAAATCTGAGGAGAACTTATCTCATCAGCATGATTAAAACAAGTGTGTGTAAAGGCTTTGGTGGTTGCGGACTACTCTCAGCCATCTGGTCATGCTGGGAGGCAGGGCTTCATGGTTTGGGCGCAGAGCTGAACTAACATAACTAAATTTCTCTTGGACATAGGCTGATAGGTTTGCTTAGCTCTGCCGTGTCATATGGGCTGATTTGTTGGGGTTTTGCAGCACAAGGGGTATCTGTGCCATTCCCCTTTCCACGGCATAGAGATGTCCTAGAAGATGCTGCTTTTGTTATTCTAGGCTCACAGCTTTCTCAAGATTTTTCTCAGCTTGCCAGGACCTCAACATGTGAGCTGCTGTGAGCTGGGTGCTAAGTGTCGCTGAGCATCCGGGGCTCTCCTTTGACTCCATGTGCACTGCGGGTACACCATGTCTCTCTGGTGTCAAATGCAAGGCACAAGAAAACAATTCCTTTGGGCGCTAGAAATGAGGCTCATTTGCTTTCAGGACAGCAAAAGTTAAGCTTTTGTTGCCTCTCCTGCTTAACGTTACTCAGCATCCCTTCAGTGTCTCTCCTTCTAGTCCCCAGAAGCTTTTTTATGCTCTCCATATCAACCCTGCCCCTGAAGTGGCACCATCATTTTCTGCATAATGACACCACAGGGCATTACAGTGCATCTATTTTGCCTCAGCAAACATGCCAGGCCAGTTTGCATGCACCCAGCCCTGAGCATCCCGCCCCCACATTGGTGTGCTCTGTGGTACATGGCTCAGGCTCCAGGGGCTCCTGCAGGAATGTTTGGGACGCATCCTCCAGGTGCTGGCGTGCAGCACCCTTGGAGAGAAGTGCACTTTGCTTCGCGTGGGTAAGGTTAGCACCACCTGCCTCTTGGTAAGGCAGAAAGGTGCTGTAGTAATGAGTAGAGGTGAGGGCTTCTTACCTTCGATCTCACTTGAGGGAATGAATTGTTGAAAACACCTTGATTTTCCTACATGCCCAAACAGAAAAGGGATTTGATTGTACAAGCTGAGCATTCACTGCCATAATGGTTGGGTCGGTAGGACAATTATTTGCCAGACACTGACAGTTATTTGCTGACTGATATGTCAATAAACCATTTGGTAGGGAGAGGTAAGTTTCTATTTCAAATTCAGGCCATTGAAATTCTTAAAGGGGAATAAAGTGAATGGATTTACTGCCCTCTCCCCTCCCGTTTTGCAGCAGGCAGGTTCAGGCTGCAGAATCACTCGCACTTCCCTTGCTGTGATTGTAGGCACCAAATCAATAGAACCGCATGATCCCAGGATGAGCTGTGCAGCTGCTGAGGAACCACATTTTGGAAGAAGCAGAAAAGTAAAACCTTGATTTCTTGCATTCGTGTTGCTTGGCGTCTCCAAGGCCACTCTGCCTTGTGCCGTTACGGCATTTCGTTAGTGGCTGAAGTTTTATTTTCAACAGTTACTGAGAAGCCTCATGAGACAGCGATTGTGATTTGCTTTTAACATGCTTGGCCCAAAGGGTGACCAAGGCATGGTACTTGCCGTTGCAGTAAAGAAAGTTCCTGGGTCTGAATTTTGCAGCTCTTTTTTAGCCATGGTTTTATGCAGTAAACCATCTATACTATACAGTGTTATACCTTGTACTGAGCAACCACGGAATAAACTTCCATAGGTTAAGTTTTTTTTTCCTAGATCTGATGATTTAGTTCTGGGGACTATATATATATATATCACTTTTATAACATGATCATCCTTCATGGCAAATAATAAAATAATTTTTCATTCCAACAGAAGCCACACCTCACTACTTGTCCTTCAAATTCCCTTCCGTAGGACACATTTGATTTCTACTGTTTCTTTTTCATATTGTGGGCTTGGAAGAGAATAAATGAGGACAAATCACCTACTGGCAAAGTGAATGATATTTTTTTCAGTGTTTCTGTCCTAGTTTCTTTTTCACTCTTGGTATTTGCTTTCCGAGGGCTTTTGTATATCAAAGCAAAGTTCTAACTAAGAAGCCCATATTATGCTCAAGTTTTCAAAAAAGTAACTACTCTGTCCTGAAACAGAAACATCATAAAATCATCAAATTTAGGAGTTGGCGGTATTAGTAACTATTTCTCTGACAATAGTTTCCAGAACCTCTTAAAAAGCTGGCAAGCTGCCTTTGTTTTTAATCATTCTCTTTGATCTTAAAGTGAAACCTAGCCAAATAACTAATCTTTGTCTGAACTAACTGAGCCGATCGGTAAAGTAGATATCCCCTTAAGCTGAATATTTAAGTCATCCTCTTAAGCTTAGAATATTTTTAGTGTCTAGATTTTCATTAGGGAAGGTGAAATACGACTGAGGCCATCCTACGCAATGTGTCTTGGTACAGGTCTCTCCATACATCACTGTGCACACACTATTGATTGCAAGTCTGTGTCATAACTGCTGACGACGAAGCAGAATGAATTAATCACTTATTTAAGTTATATGTTTTACTGCAATTTGACTGTCTTTTGCCTACATCTCTCCTCTTAAACGTAAACATATTAAAACTTAAACTTGAAACTATGGCAGCATATGTTTAGACATAACTTCCAGTAATCTATTTAAATAACTGATGATGAGTAAAACTTAAACAGCACATCTTTAAAGTAAGTCAGATTGCTAAACCGGGAGAAATCATTAGTTCAGTGTGTGAAAAGAAAGTGGAAAAAACTGCCTACTTTGGAGAGCTGTACCCTTTTTTGGAGACTGTACTAATTTTACCCCAATGTAGTCAGGGTTTTTTTTAAGTTCTTAAATAATCGAATGGAAGCTAAGAAACTATTTGGGAGCTGAAAAATTAATAAAAGGAATTTTAGGAAATGTTATGTTTTAGCCCTTTTTTATATGAATTAAAAAGTAGATTTGAGGGTGTAAGAACGGTTAGGTCTCTTATCTTGAAGGAATTTCTACCTACAGATTATCAAGCCTTTTATAATAAATCCATCATTCTGAAATGCAAGTTAGTGTTGATATTTTTATCCAGCATATTTGAAATAATTTCATTTAACTACCATAAATCTGCAAAGTTAATTTTCTTCATTGTTAATTGAATTTTGATATCCACCCAGAAACAGTCTGGCATAAATGTGAAGTAAGGACCCGATCTAGTCAATAGGAAAGGTGGTTTAACATAGTGTTTCATAATAAAATAAAAATAAAGAGAATACATGTACATTAAATAATGTAATTGCTTTCAATGTGTATAGTATATTGTTCTGAGTAGAAATTCCAAATTTATTGTAAAAGCTCCTCTAGAACATATTTATTTGCTTCTAATGGTTGCCAAATAGTGAATCAACATTTTCCAAAAAAACAGATATTGAAAGAGGCGGCTCCCATTAGAGTTCCCTTAGCGTGTTTGAAGTGAAGTTCCTGAGTGGCATCATGTTTGTGCTACGAGCAAAAATCTGTGGCACTAATGGGGGAAGAATCTGGTCCCCTGTTAGTGCGTCATCCCTGTGTTCGTGCACCTGAGAGAAGATGTTGTTGTTCTCGTGCCCATCGTTAGCTGGTGAGATGGAGGTCTGTACACTGATCCAGAGACTGCAACCCTTCTTAAGATCCATTTGGCAGCCAGTCTGAATGCACCTCGTGGCGTTCGTTTCAGATATTTTTTGGGGGGTTGTTTGGAAGAGTTACAAAAAAAATCTCCCTGAGTTAAGAGAATTTTATTAACATTGCAAAGTAGAATTTTGAATGTCAGAATTAAAGCTGTCTGGCAAGCTGTGGCACCTTCAAGGGCAGGCATTAATATGCCATTTTTTATCATACAAATTGCTTTTTTCCCTTGGGCTTCATCCCATGCTTAGGTCAGATATACTTTCAGTCCTGTGGCAAGATTTGGAGAGCCATGTTTTGTAAGTAGCATGATGGTATTTGGATTAATCAAGTATAGACAAGTAATCAAGTATAGATTAAGCTGAGAAGAGTTATGTAAAATACTGATTTTAAACTAATAGTACTAAGTGTTGATAAATGTGAAGTCATGTATACCGCAAAGAATAATAAGGATTATAATTTGCATATCTATACACTATTACAGCAAAAGAAAATGGTGGCACATATAAATAATTGTAAAAGAAAAAAGGAGGAACTTCGTAAAACCACATATAAATATATATCATGCACCTTATCACAAAGGCAGTGGATAAATCCTATTACAAAAAGATCTGAGACAAATATAAAGTCTTGAGATAAATGAGGAAAATTATTAGATATATGCCAAACTTCTACATGACAAGAGAAGGGAAGCCTGGGTTTGTTCAGAGAAGGTGTATGAAAGCAAAAGTGTTAGATATCTTTAAGTCATGAATGGTTAAGAGAAGGTGAACCAGGCATTCACACTTTCCTTTCTTCATAACAGCAAAAGAGACGTTTAACAAATCCGAAAAGTGAGGCATTTAAATGTGGCAAAAGGGACTTCTCTGCATCACTCACACCTGATCTATGTGCAGGGTATTAAGAAAGTGCAGGATATTAGTAAGTATAAGAATTTAGGATTTTAGATGATTCATGTTTATAGATGCGAACAGTCATAGTTATATTAAGCATGTAAGCACTTTTTTTGAGAAATAAAACTCTCATACTTTAAGGCATAAACTAGCTCTAGCTCCAAATCTGATGGAGTTTGAAAATAAACTTTCCTTAAAATAATGTATTCCCACATTGATCACTGCAAACTTCTCTACTCCATTTTCTGAAAATCTGTTGGAGTCCTTGTTCTGAAAACTTTGTCAGGTAAGGTATCGGATGTGTCCAATCCAGACCTGGGTCCTATTCCAACCATCTAGCAGAATCACATCTGGAAAGACAATTCAAATGTAGGAACTGAGTCCAAATATGTCATTGCAAAGGCTGTCTAAGCCTAACTGATTCCTATTCAAGTAACCTTCTCTAATTTTATTTTGTGCCTTAGAGGTGGCATTTCCCAAGCTTAATAGTTCACATAAAGTGAATCAATGAGTTTTCTGCATTCGGTTTTTGAGTGGTGCACCTTAGTACTGCTAGTTTATGATTATTTTTTTTAAAGTGTTTTGGACTATAGTCAAACTCTGTGAAGATCTTCCACTCTTGAACAAAAGAAAGCAAATATTAAATGATTCTACCAACTTTGCTTTGTATGTGTAGACAAGGCACAGATTTAGTACAGTTTTCTTTCTGCGATGTGAATACCGCTCTAGCTGGGGACCGGCAAACCTGAGGAGACATCCATATGGCATCTCTATGGAAACTGAGGATGGCACATTCGATGCATCATTGTATCTGATAGTTCAAGTCTTGTAACATTTATTTTGTACCAGGAATCCAGCATAAGAGGTTGGTTAATTACTGTGACTCACTGAGTTTGGATAATCTTCTACAAGGGACAACGGAATAATTGAAACACAGACTTGAAAGGTGCCTGAAGAGACCAGACAGTACATCTCATTGCTCTGAGGCAGGATCCAGTGTGCCTTGGCAAACTCATATATATTGCCTGCACATCTAGAGAGGAGACAGCCTTACCTGGGTACCGATAACTGCGTACTGTAGGGCTGCTAAAAGGACTGAGAGGATAGATTAGAAGTGAAGCTTGCTGGAAGCCCTCTAGAGCCTGGGAAGCCACTAAAGACTACATTCAGGAAAATGTTAGTCTCCAGCGAAAGCTGCTGCTGAGGCCTCTTAGATCATTAGTTTAGATGAGGATAAGTAGGCATTTTTGCTGAAGTTATTTTGGGAAGATTTTCATTGCATGTATGAAATGTCTTTCCTTCTGTTGTAACATGTGTATATAGTTCAACACTTGTTTGTGTAATTCCCTGTACATATTTAGCCTGTAGTGTTTTATGTTAGACTTTAGAATAAACTTGTTTTGTCATTTTCCGCTCACCTTCTGTCTGCTATTTATAACTGTATGGAACAGTAATTAAGGAGGGAACAAAACAGCCTAATGCGATCGCCCTTGAAACAGTATTCTGTAACGTAAGGAGGAAGAAGAGAACTCATTCGGTTTCTGGGCAAAAGCAAAAATTTGCTGACAGATTTTTCATCATGTTTCCCTCCACAAGTGATACTGAATTCTTTCATTATTCTTTAAAAATGTACGTTATAAAGGGATAAAACATGATGTGCTGAGTATGGGCTACTATCAAAGGAGTTACTGTTCCTTTCTTGAGCCATTGTACCATTTGTCAGTTTTAAAATAAAATGTATAAATAATTTGTGGGAAAATGCACTAGTATTTTATAATGAGAAAAGTATTGCATGTTTCAGACAAAGCCATAATGACAAGAGAAAATCCTACCTGAGCATTTCACGCATCTGACCTCCTTATAATGGACCACACCAAAATCCCAGGAAGGGAGTGCAAGAAGGGTATATGTATTTCTACTGCAGTAAAGCAATCAGATCCCTGTCTTGTGCTGTTCCTCTTTGGGTTTTTTTTGGTAATACCCACATTCACAGGGTGATTAAGATATGCTGGAGCTACTACTGTGTAAAAATCTATGGGTATGGATTATATAGAAGGAATTCGGATGTCTTTCAAAGCTGCTCTAGTCAGTTCTTTACCACACCCAGTGCCACAGCATCTGAGTTTTCCCCTAAAGCATTGAATAACATGAGTAGAATCTGTCACATGTGGTTTGTTCTCCTAGTATAGACGCAAGGTTAGGTCAAAATCTTCTTTCATAGTTAGAGATGCTCCATAAATATGAGCTAATATACATACGTCATTTTTTGGACCATTCTTGGACTTTTTGTTTTGTGTCAGTCTCCTCTTTAAGATTTGTTTTGCCGGTTTGGTACATATTACAGTGCTGAATGGCAAATGTCTGGCATTCAAAAGTTGTTTTGAATCACAACATTGAATCAAATATGTGAGTGTCTTGGACAATCAAAACTTCCAAAGATATGACAAATGCAAAATTACTTTATTTTTTTTTTTTTATTAAAGCATTGCAGGCATCCCCTTATTGAGCTGTTAAAACTTAAGCTTGTACATTCTTGGAGCAAGGGACACTGTTGTGGAGATCATGTGCACATAGTATTCTGGGTTATAAATGTTTGCGTATAACAGATGAAAAACAAGAAATTAAGACTTAAGATAGGAAACGTTAAGACTTAATGTACCCCTGTAAGACTGTGACCTTCAAGACTGGTACAAGGCTGCAATTAAATCATCCATGTAGGCAGATACCAGGAAGGCATGGGAAGTTGCTCAGTTTGGTGACTCCTCCTCAGTGTGTACTACTTATGGCTTGCATTTGGAAATCACAATATTTTTGAGTGTCAGGGTCTACTCCGTATCAGCTGTCATTATTGGCTAATGATAATATTTGATAATCATGTTGGAATCTTATAGATTTTGACAATCTTTAACTGTTGGCTTTGTTATGGCAACATAACTACTACTCCAGCCAATTGATGTGTGAATGTGCCCAGTAACTTCTCACTTTATCATTCACTCAAGTTCAGACTCTATCTCCTAGTACTAACAGAGCAAGCATTTTGATGGCACACTGAAATCTCTGCAACTGTGATACATTATATTCTTAGAGCCTCCCAGATTGCTAACTGCCTCATCAGATTCTTTAAGAATAGCTTTTGAACGCTGTTTTGTAGACAGTTATACAACTTGATTCATCTTATATCTTTCAACAGATATCTTGTGCCAGTATGAGTTCGTACTTTCTATGCCCTGTCTACTTTTCGTGATCGTTTTATGAGGAAAACTTAGTTTTTGCTTTTAGTACCGGGAGGTCAATCTTAATTTTGCATGTGCTTAGAATGATGATAATGTATTTAGCTCCAGTATCTATTTTGAAATTTACTTTGACTGGTTATTTCCATTTTCACAAAGCCAATCTGTTATAGAATCTTGCTTTGATCAACAGACCCAACAAAGACCTCTGTTTTGGTATCAACATCATCCGAGCTTTGCCTTGTTGTGGTGCACTCATGAATATGTTTCCTTTTTATGTGTCTTTGCAACTTGTGCTGAGATTGACACACTTTGGCAAAATTTTATTGGAGATATGAGACAGCCCCCCCCTTACTCTGCATGCTTTTGTGTCTTGTTATGATTGCCTCCATATGGTGAACAAAGAACTTGAAACTCAGCCCAGTAATGTATAGTACTGGCTACCTAAATGTGTTCAGCCTAGTTAGATCAAAACTTATGGAGACTCAGTGATACTGTAGCATTGGAGGTTATTTTAGTCAAGCTAGGAGGTAGCATGCAAGAGAGAGCTGCTGAGATCCCAGGCAATGGTTTGACAGCTCAGTCATCAGGTTCTTTTGCATTTACTGCTGTTGAATGATATCCCTTCAGTAGCCTCGGAGAACATGATTGTTCCCGGAGGGTTAAATAAGTGGGAGAACACCAGAAAACTGAGGACTTAAGTGCACAGACTAGGGCATGGTTCAATAAAGCAATAAGAGACCTTCAGTAGGGTGTTCTTGATCGGTTTCGATTTCAGTTGCACAAACAGGTAAGTCTGCCATGATAGCACTTCTTACCGCTAAATGAATTTATGCTTCTGACTGGCATGCACTGGGGGCTGAGCACAAGAAAGAGTTTGTAGCATCTTCTCCTCTTGTATTTTGTGAAAGTTCAGCCTTTTTCTATTGATACAACTGAACTTCTAGGCTGAAACGCTGCAGTTCAAAAAACCAATTAAATATTTTGTCCAAAGCTCAAGTTTGGTGAAAACTTCACAAAACTATATGACTAATTATTTTTGATGGAAGAGATGAACACAAATTACAACTGTTTTGGATTAGAAATGTTACAGCAGTTTGCTTGGGCCAGAGGGCACTGTCACAAAATTAGCAGGAAAATAACTGTAAAAGAAAGTGAAGTTACTTAATTAGTTTTCATTATATAACATAAGTTATAACTTATAACATAAGCTAAAGGATATATCTGACCTATTGTGTGGGATGGGATACAAAGCCAAATGAAAAATCTCTGACATTTTCCAATAAGGTAAAAACTGTAGAAGGGATTAATCCTGTTATAGGCGATGTGTAATGATGAACAACAGGTACCCACTTATTGACAAGGGAAAAGGAATTTATTTATTTTAAAATTTGACAATGTAAATTTCCCCGTCTACTTACTGAGTTCAATTAAATAGCAATTAGAAAACTTTTTCTTTAAATCAATGGATGCCAGTAGCTAATGCAAAAGTCATTGTGTTAACACATGTCAAAACTCAACTGCTCTGTTTTTTGTGTTGTTGCTTTTTGACCTTTTTCTTCCTATGCTACCTATTTTGTTGAGATAATAAATTCTTAAGGGCAGGAGCTTATTTTTGTACTGGCCTGTGAAACATTTTGCATGGTTTCTCTGCAGAAATAATGTAGTGCAGGTATGAAAATGGGCTAGAGACTTTTGTGACTTACTTTTTCTCATTATAGATGCCTTGAGATGCTCTAAGCAGGCTTATACCCCAAGCAAAGTAAAAATCCTACATCAAAAGAGAAGCTGCATCCTCTTCAACAAAATTCAGCTGAACACGACTA
This sequence comes from Larus michahellis, assembly GCF_964199755.1. Classification (NCBI taxonomy): domain Eukaryota; kingdom Metazoa; phylum Chordata; class Aves; order Charadriiformes; family Laridae; genus Larus; species Larus michahellis. The sequence continues at coordinate 131,162,518 of NC_133897.1, read as the reverse complement.
TATCTCCTTAAACCCCATCTGTTTATCAGCGTTCAACATGTAAAAAAAAAATCAAAATCAAAATTTACCCAATGTAATTGGCTTGCTATTGCTATAGATTGATGCATTTCAAAGATGTAAAAGAGACACTGAGACACAATTTTTTTCTCAGTGGCTTAGTACTCTGGAAAATCTATTTCTCTGTAGGAGAGCTCTTTTTTTATCCATGGGTTCCTCTTCAAGGACAACTTTTGATATCATCTGATGATAAGCCAGAATGTTATCTTATTAAATGTTGGAAAATCCAACTTTATTTGGTAATGCCCAATCTTTTCTGATGATAACTTTAGTATAGACTGCAGGAATGGTTGGATATCTTGATATGAGCTCTATATCTACCCCTTTCCACTGAGATCTTTGGGTTTCGTGATTCTTGATTGCAAATGTTTGTTCTATTGCCCTAAATTTGAATGCGAAAATCATCCTTTTGTAGTAGTTGGAAAGATGCTCTTCATTTGGTGATGTACAAGCATTTTGGAAGTCTCCAGGGATTACAGGTGGCTTTGATGCTTCTTCCTACTGTCATACTCTAAACCAAGAGCAGCTAAGTAAAGATTTAATTTAAAAATAATACAATGGCCATCATTGCCAATTAAATGCAGTTATTAAAACATGCTGTTTAAATCCTTTATAGTTACATTATAAATAATATATCTATGCCAGACTCTCGATGTCACAGAAATGGATACCGGTATTCATGAAATGTATGATGCATATTCAGTTAAATATATGCTAATGACATATCATATCATAAAACAATCAAGGCAGTGGTTTTGCTAGACAGAAACAGCAAATTGTACCTTATATCCCCGTGTGCGTGGCATTAAATCTGTCCTCTGTATTTTGTGCTTCTCACATGCATAAGTGAAATGGATTTCTTTGCATCTGACCAACGCATAAACCGCGGGGAGTTGTTTTTAATAGGATTCATTGTGATTAGGAGCTGTGGAATAGCCCCATAGTCATAGCGATGTTAGAATGCCACAACTATTTGATAGGAGACATTTCAATCTGTCATCATCTTGTGTGCCCTGACCCCGATAATACACCCCATTCAACCTGAGGCACAAACAGAAATGGTGAGGTAGGGTTGCATTTTTTTTTTATTTTTTTATTTTTTTTAGCACAGCACCAGTCACAGCTTTTATGGGTTCCTGGGAGAAGAAAAAAGCATTTTTATTTCCTGTGCTGTTCGTCCCTTATCTAACCATTTAAAAAGATATTTTGTTTGCTGAAACACAATAAACAAGTGGAAGGGGGAGAAAAATCCTTCCTTAGGTAACCTCAGAACAGAAGAACTTTGTGCATTATGCAGCTCAGGCCATGCCAAAATGCAATTTGGAGGGTGTCCAGCACTTCATTGGAAAGTAATGGTTTTCACTGAACTGAGTTATGACCAGCTGTTTACAGACAGTCTGTGACATACTGATAGAGCAGAACACCGTATGTTGCTTTCCAAATCAAATGATACAAGAAGTGTGACAGAGTGGAGAAACATCTGTCATTAGCAATTTTCAGCACGCTTCACTAATTCTGGACAAAATACGAGTAATGAACTTACCGCAGGAAACTTCAAATACTACCACTGCTGAAACAAGGATATAAACAGCTAGTGCTCCTAATGGCGTCTAATTTAATTCATTTGCAGTAAGAAACAAACAAAGTGGGTTATTTGTTTTTGATCATGGGGTAGTAAATAGTAATGCTGATCACAAACATTCATTTTAATCAAAGAAAAAGGGATTGTGGAACTCAACTTTCCTCAAGTTCAGACAGAAGGTAATTATCAGGTGCTTTTTTTTTCTTAGTCTTTTTTAATATTAGTGATTTGGGTGCTTTTTTTTCGGTTTTGTGTTTTGTTTTGTTTTTTTTTTTTTTTAGCATCGCTGTTTCAGAATAGGCCAAGGAGAAGCTGTTACAACATTACAGATATCGTCCTTCTTTGCCTTGGTCCTCTCCCTTGCATCTCCCCTGCTCCCTGCTCCCTGCTCCTCCTCCTGAATCTTCAGAGAGAAAAACTGCAAGTTTTCCGTGCAGTATCACTCACCAGTGGGCATGAAGACAACGGTGAAAGTAGTCCAATGCTGGCTTTTACTCCATTTTCCTGCATTATGGCACTACTGCTGCTGTTCGAAATCTCATAGTTCCAGATGTATTTTTTTTTAAGCTGCACTTTAATGTGTACGTGGCCCCTATATATCACGCACTCTAGTATTTTCTGGTTGATTTCTCTATTTTCATCATATCTGGAGCCCAACCGCTGTAATTTTGTGATGATTTTCACTTTATGTCTTTGAAATCAATGGAGTTGTTCTGCCATTCACATTCAGGGGCTTTAGTTTCCCCTTACCACTGATAACACAGCAAATTCCTGAAACTGTTAGGATTAAGTGGCAGTCCGCAGGGAAAAAGGGGGGAAAATGAAAGGACAGGTTGTTACTCTTTATATGAACTTTCAACTAATGTTCACACAAAGCTATAATATGAAATGCAGAGGATAGATTTAGTCCAATCCATTGGTGTCCCACCTATGGGACTTCCCTTGGAATGGATCCCAGACCAAGAGAGTGAAAGCCATTCCGAACTGATGACTGTAAAATGAGTGTAGGAGGTCTTTGAGTAGCTGTGTAATTGCAAAATTATTCATGATAAAAAAGCACTAATCTAGAATTCCCAGTTTCTTGTAGAGTTTCCTGAGGTGCCGCAGGATAATTGTGTAACTTTCTAACCCCTTGGATAAACCAAACTGGTCCAAGCACAATATGTTGAAGAGGAAGAGAAAATTTATGGAAGTATTTTTTTATGGTGGGAGTTTATGACAGAAATATTTTTCTCCCGCTATAATGCAGAGAAGGAAAACTATTTAACAGAAAACTTTTCAAGAAGCGCAACTGTGAAGTTCCTCTGATTCTTATAGACATCTACACAGGAGAGCAAAGCAAAAGGAAAATATAGGTACCATTGACACTCGTCATTATGTTTGGGATCTAGATAATAAAGTAAGCAGACCCAAGCAATTCGCTAACACTAACGCTATTCTTTACATAAACAGTAAATGTTTAGATTTTCCTGTTCACTGACTAACAGCACACATATCATAAACACTAAGCTGTTATAGTACGTTTCGTGTGTTGATTCACTTTAACAGTTGTTAGTGTGAAGACAGGAAAAGAAAAGTGGGTGTAATGAGACCATGTGCAGTATGCTGTGAAAACAGAGGCCCTTATTTGGCATAATGGGTTGCACCATAAGGGCCATAAAATTGTGCATGTGTTAGTATCATTTTAATTATTACGGGTGCCACATGTTAAGCAGAATAGCGGAACTACTAAAACAGCTTCAAAATCCTTACTGCTGATCGCTGCATTTAATTACAAATAGGAACATTTGGAGATAGGTCACCATAAAACCCTTCTGTTGTCAAATGAGCTCAAATCTGATTTTTGTAATTATGTTTTTATACCACAGATCCTGTTGAATAACTATAGGGAATAAAATTTTAATAAGTACTGATTAAATGCAGGTACATCTTGCTTCCTAAGAATATTTATGAATGTTCTTCGTCACGTACATCAAGGTACCATCACTGCTTCTGTTTTGGTCAGTGGTGATCATTCAACCTTAATGCAAATAAGCTGAATAACTTTATGTGCCATGAAATATTGTTTTTTTTCAGTGAAGCATAAAAGTACTGGATTTCAATTATTCATTCGGTTTGCTAGAGCTGTGTACAGTACTCTAATCCTCTAGTACTGAGGCACTTTCATTATAACACTACATGTCACATGCAGTAGAATATGCTAATTAACCTTCCTAAGGCAGAGTTTTGGTTTTGGAATGACAACTTTTATTGGTTTGTACCCTTTTCCATTGTAATAACATGTTTCTAGGTTCATATTAATAATGTTCTTTGTTCGCATCCAAATGAAAATCGTAAATATATCAAATTTACAGTTTAAGAGATGAAAAATCACTAGGATACTAAAAGGTGCTAAAAATGATAATTTTGGATTTAGATAAGTAAACTTTCATTTTGTTCAGTTATTACTGACTATAAAGTTCTCTAAACAGAGATTTATCTTGGGAGGAATGAAAAAATCAAAGAGGTAATCAGTAATATAGAAGGCAAGTAGCAATTAAATGAATATGAAATTCATCATAGGTTATAGGCTGGATTTTGAGTTATACTAAGGACAGCAGCATTGTATTTGGCTATATTGCTCCAACAAGATGAAAGTCAGAATATACATGCCTGTATGTATCTCTGTGCATTTATTTGTTCATACTCCCTATTTCCTTTTTGGAGAAAATGACCCTGTGGTTTTTCAATTTTAAATACTTTCATCAAATAGAATGTTAACAACAACTGCACATTGTAATATCTGAGGGAGGAATTCTGTTTTGTGAGGGTTTGCCGTTGGACTCATGGACTAACACCAGGTTCAGAACGTGCTCCAGAGCTACTGCACATACACTGGCTTCAAGAGAGCACCTACTGGAAATAAGTAAATATACAGTGCCTCCTGGAAAGAGACTGATATAATTTGTAAAACGTGCAGTGGAAGAGAGTTGCTCTGCTAGTTTTGATGCAGACTGACTGCTCCTTATCATTTACAACTGCATGGTAAAAACTCTTAACCCACATCGCAGTACAAGAATCTATGTCCTGGCTCACAAGAAAAAAGGGAAAACTCTTGTTGACTTTCGTAACCTTTTCCAAAATGTGATTGAATGAGTGCTAAACAAAGGCCTCAACATCTACGGAGTACCAGGAAAGCAGTCCAGAAGTTTTGGGAACGGCAGTAGGCAAGCAACCCTAGAAAATAATGAGCTCCTATGTATTAGAACATTTGCAGGTTATGTGCTAATGTGAACCAGTAGAACAAAGATGTTGATGGAAGTCTGGCTCCACTCTGATCTCAGACCAGTATGACTCCATTGCAGCTCATATTATTCATACTTCAATGTATCTTGGCACTTCAGGGCATGCTCTAGTGGCAGAGATTGTAGGTTGTTTGTTTGTGGTGGGGTTTTTTTGGGTTTCTTTTGGTTTGTTTTTTTTTGTGTGTGTGTGTATGGGTGGACTCGATGATCTCAAAGGTCCTTTCCAACCATGAGGATTCTATGATTCTATGATTCTATACTCCTCCCTGTGAAGGCAGAATGGACTCCTTGTTGCACTCTGGCTCAGTGCTGGAATAATGCGCTACCTGTACGTCTAATGAAATTGTCTCTCACTAACGTGGAATCCTCATCTGATAACGTCACCCTCCTTCTAAAACACAGGCAGCTAAAATCAAATGCTTGGCTTTAGTACTTCCATTGTAACTCTGAATCTCATGTAGCTCTGGTTGTGATCCTATTTCACGCTGTAAAGCGTGCTTAGTGTTGGACGGAATTATGTCCTTGCAGGGGAAAAATAATAATAAAAGAGTGTGAAGAATACTCAGCTGATTAACTGTCTTGTAGAGAAAGAGAAAAAATAAAATAAAAGGAGCGTTTTATCTGTGGGTTTTGTTCCAGGCTAATTCCATGAATTGGTCTTTCTCTGCAATCGCAAGAATAAGAATCTCCTAGTAATAAGAGAATGAAGAAGAGGATATCTATATAAATGGGGGATGTTAAAGAATAGTAAGACATTATCTTACACAGTAGCAGTACTGAGCCTAGAGGAACCCATTTGAGCTCTATTGCTGTCTGGAACATACTGGCCTATATCTGTGGGTTTGGGTAGGAAATGCTCTGTCAAGAAAGCCTAAATGCTGTATATCAAGTATATCAGTCCTCGCTCCTATGGTAATTGTATTCTGCTGTCTATGGGTGGCTTGCTTTGGAAATTTGATTCTATGCTAGTGATACCTCTGCTGTATTGCTCTGTTTGCCCCAATCTCCACATCTACAAGGGGGAAAAAAAATCAAACCAAGAAATTAGATGCAAGTAGCTTCTGGAAAAAAAAAAAAAATCAATGCACCACTTCACGTTTTAACAATTTAATTTTAAATAGAGAGGGCCATAACATTAAAAATTAAGATGATTACCTATATTACTACTGCATCTCAGAAACCTTGTCACCCTTTCCTGTTGATAAAGATCATGACACTCAGTGACTACACAGTCAAGACCTTTGCAGGGATTGCGCATCTTGGGAACTACAGTAAAACTTATGGTAATACCAACTCGTACAGATGGATTTGAACTCCTGTCCTTGATTTTGGACTAAGCCTGGTCCGCTTGTGACTTTGGTCCACTCCTCCGTGCAAATGTGGTTTTGTGTGTACTTGAATCGTTGTTACTCTTAGGAACATTTCCTACTATACTCCTAAACAATCCTTCTTTTAAACTCTTTGGTCACTTCTAGAGGACCTTCTTCAGGGCCCTTTCTTTCATGCATTCTGCAGTCACAGCCTGCTGAATCTTTCATTCATGTACTGTGGAGCTTACTGGGGCTTGGGGAGTCACGTAAGACCATATTGCCTGCCAACTCTGCTCCACTTTTCAGGCTTAATGTTCTCTTTCTTCTCCTCAGTGGTTGGAAGATGAGCTCTAGACTGTGGTAGATCATGGATTTTGAAGTTGAAATGTGTTGAGAGGACGGAAAATGTTAAAAGTAGTAAAATAGAGGTTACAAACATGCATTTCTTTCCTGGGAAAGAGACAGTATTTTAAACAATTATTTATTTAACTTTAGCGTTCGACTTCTTCACCACCATCCAACTCGTCATTGGTTATATTTAAAATCTGTGAGTATTACTAACTGTTTATAAAGGAATTCTTTGATAGTTCCAATCAGAGCAAAAATACCCTAAACCAATATGTTGCTATAAATTAAAAAGTCTCATCACAGAAACCTAAAGTTTCAATGACTTCACTGAATATATTTTCTGTTCCTACCTCTCCATCACTGGTACCTCGCAGGCAGTTGAAATTTTTGCTGCTGAATTAATTACATTTGCTGCCATTTACAGGTACTAAAGCAGAAACATTTGTGGCAACTTAAATTTCACCTGCAAGTCTGTGAAGACAGTGAGAGTAAAGCGTACATAAATTGAAGTCGTTTTGCTACATAGATGTTATATCATTGTAAAGACAGTTGAAAGAAATAGACCAATATTGGTACTCATTGGATTGTTTTTGCAGAGCATCTGCTGAACTCTCCATTATTAATCCAGCTGTGGAAGCTTCATCTCATTTCCGAGTGGTTGGTGGCCAAAACCAGTTGTGGTGCTGGTACCCTAGCTCCTGCAGAGCTACTTCAAGGATAAGAAAGAAGACTAACTTTGTATCCTGAAAAGCACAAATGAGAATTTTTGCAGCTCTCAGTGTTTCCCAAACTTTAGTGCCCTACAGAATAAGCAAACTGAGTGGATATTATAGTGAAAAATAAGAGCAACATATCAGTCAGCTGTCTGAGTGTCATTAAATGTAAAGAGAATTTTTTTTGCTGAATAGTGAGAAGCACTGTTGATAAGACATTCCATCTGGGTTGCTCTTTTGGCAGAGCTATTGATGAGGACTGCTGCTTGCAATTGTACCACAACAATCAGGAACTGTGGGAACCTCACAAGTTTTGACAGTAACTCCAGCAATGAACACTAGGGAACAATGCTGTGCGCTCCTGCAAACTAGTCTTTAAGCCCTAGAAAGGGATTTTCCTCTTGCAAAATGTTGATTTATGCTGAAGTTGGAATTCACCAATCCACTACCTTTGTTTATTAAATTCATATTTAGAAATATTTGAAAAATGGCCAAGGACCTTTTTTAGAAGGTGCAAAAAGTACCTTTTATTAATGGCCTTGCTTGCTATGTCATCCAATTACTAGGGATAATTGACATCTCAGTGCCTTTTGTGAGGCACTTTGTGTTATGCTGAAAATGCAAGCTTTTAATTTTGGACACTGTCAACAGATATACTGTGTTGGACACAACACAGGTATACTTCAGCCTCTAGATCTGGTCTGGCTCCTTCAGGTGCCTCCTCTGTTCCTTTAGCTTAGGTTTGGTACTTTGTGAATGTAGAAAGCAGCTAATGCCCATCGAGCTAACTAGCCCTGCAGAACCCACCCTGCTCTGCACCAATGATCTTGGTTCATTGTTCAGGTAAGGGAGAAAATGCTATCACTTTGTGCATAGTACATTTGTTTGGATGGTAATTTAAAGGAATCTCTAAACTTTTTTCATCTGTATCATGCACAGATACTCCAACCTTCTGAGCCAACTCATGCCTTAAGAAAAGCTATCACTCTACTTCCATGAGATGTTACTTCTTAGTATGCAAAAGTGTTGCCTGTGTAATTTTATGTGGAATCTTTCCGTTCCTCTCCATCTTATTATGATTGATTTGGCTGAGCTGTCTGCAAATATCAGATTCTCTGCTTGTCTTAGCCAAGATATTCTTATCCAGCTCTGTGTTTCTGTTTCATGGCAAAAGTCTATCAATCACTTTATTAAAGACATTTAAGACTTTCCCTTCATCTAATAGCCCAGCTTATGTGAATCACAGTACTTTCCCAGTTGCTATATGATGATGGTCATGAAGAAGAAATGCCTTACTTTCTTTAAGAGGCAACATAAGTGTATCATGGTACTCAGATGCACACAGAATACCTGAATGACCCTTAAAAGGCTCAGCAAGCATTGGAGCAGGATGTGACAGAAGATAATTATTACTATCCATAATATGGTAGAACCTAAAAGCTACCGTGAGATTGAAATTCCATTCCCGGAAACAGTTCAAAAGGATATAGACGTGCTCTCCTTGCTCAAGATCCTTACTATTTAATTTAAAGAAAGATGTCAAAAGGGTGTGTGCATGTGTGTCATTACTAATGCAATGATAATGCACAGAATAATCTTACGGCTTCACATACTCACAAACTAGTAGTCCTGATTGCTTAAAACTCTTTATAAAACATCTATGGCATTTCTCTGGATATTCTTTTTATGCTATTTATTCCTTTACTTATGCATACAGTCAAAAAGATGGATAAATTGTTGGGATAGGTAAATTATGAGATGGCATCCGTGCCGAAGCAGCTGAAAATGGGATAACCCAAGAGGATAATTCATATACTGAAACAGGAGCAGATGTCAAAAGAGACAGCTTGTCTGGTTTGTTTGGATGATGATTCTCTAGCATGTATTGACGGAGCAAGATTGTCAGACAGCCTGTTTGTGAAGTTCAGTGTTGCCTGTCTTAATCGTTCTTTACGGAGAGGTGACATTTTGTTTCAGGCAATTGTAGAACGAAATGTCTGTGAATTGTTTAAAGTAAACTAAAACTGTCCTACCGAGCGGCATTCTTTGCAAATATCCAAGGTCCAGTAAGAACAAACTGCCATTTTGACTTCTTAAAATGAAATTGGATGGGCTGCCCCATCTGTGCACTGTGTGCAGAGTTGTTCTGTTCACTTCCTCCAGTATCCAGACGAGAAGGATTCGACTGACAACAGTGACAAGGAAGGAGAGATCCATTTGAGACAGAAGGTTGGGTAAACTGAGTCGTTTGGAAAGTAATATACATCTGCTACATCTAGGGAGACGTGCTTGCTCAGGATGCAGCTTGTGTTATGATGCAGTTTTAAAGGAAAAGAAAATGAGGAATCTGAAGAATTTGGAGCTTTTAGTAGTGTCTGGAAAAACAAAATCCTACCTGGTTGACCTTGGTTGGTAATCATATTTTCAACTCTCTGCCGTCTTGTGTAAGCAAACTCAAAAAAGTGAAACATTCATCTGGAAAACTGATGTTAACTTGTTGTAGGGAATGAAGTTTCCCCTCAGGTTTTGTGTATCCCAGGGCTATTAAGGATCAAGGGTCTACTTAGCTCCTTTGTAGCAAACTAAGGAACAGAGAACACTCCCTCCCAGAAGAATAAGAAAGGAAGGTTTGTAAAACCCAGCCTTCACAGACAGAAATTTAGTTTTTAAGCTAACCTGACATGGTCACGTACACCCACCAACCTCCCACAAATTATTTTCTTGAAATTAAATCTGCTTTCTTAGCTACCTAAATCTTCAACTGAATTTTTCAGTAATTCTCTCCCAAAATACTTCAATTGCCTCAGATTTTTTCTCCTCTTGATGCTGTGGTCACTTTGTTTGATGTACACAATATTCTGCACCCCATCTCCCTTTCCTCTTCTTCCGGTTTTCCAAAGGCCATAAAACGCTAATGCTGACTTCAGGTTTCTCCCTTTTCATTTGAAATCCTTGTCTTTTACAAGACTAGGATTCTTCATGTCCAAATCGTTGGATTCTGCTCTCTCCTTCTATTCCTGGTTTACTATTACTAATGTGCTTTCTACTTCATTTCTCCACCCAAGCACTTCTCCCATCATCCTTTCTGTGAGTTTTTCCTTGTCCTTGAAACAACCTTCTGCGTCCTCTGTGCCAGCCATCAAGCCACTCTTCTTTCAAATCTATCCTCAACTCACATTGTTGCTTTTTACCTGCCAGTCATCACTTCTCCATATCATAGACCGGTAGACAATTTCCTCACCAAGTAAACAACAATACCAGAACAAGATAAATCAAGACACAAGATTTGTAAATGTTAGGGTTTGTTTTCATAAGATACTAAAGATGCTAAATCTCCTGCTCGGCATGATCTGCCCATCTTTTTTGTATCTTCCCTCTTTAAAAGGATGCTGGTAAGTTGGTGTTGCCTTTGTTTTTCTCCTTTTCTTTTTGTCTCTAAAAATGATCAATTGGTGTTGATATCAAGGTTTGTACTAGCACCGTATCAAGGCCTTCAGCTGAAAGATCCTGAGGTCAAGGACTTTGTTGTGCTATATCCTTGCTAAGTGAGATATATATTACATTGAATATACAAATAATAGCAGCAGACTGAATGAAAAGGCCTTCAGAGGTTAAACTTAACGTTAGTAGGAAATCTGTGAAAACACAGGTGTTTTAACTACTGGTGTATTTGTGCCAGCCATGACATATGGAGCAGACACCAAGGAGATGGAACTGAAGACTATTGTTAGAATGCATCAGTATCATCCTGCATTTTGAGCACTGCAATTTAATTTACTGATCCAATTTATATCAGTGTATGCATGCTTATGCTTAAATATATGATGAAACAGCCACGTATTTTTAAAAGATGACATATTTTTATTTGCACTTAATTTTGCACTTCCCAGAATTTTTCTGTCTTTTCATATTGCCTTATGGTGTGTTGCTTGACTCCTGTTCTCTGTAAGTGTGAAAAGTCAGGAGGAGAGTTCACAGCAGGTTGATGGCCTGGAGATTAAAAGTCTGTCTAAGGACATTTCAAAGTTGTAAAGGTATTATTCTCACATGTACTTACTTCTTGGTGGGTGTGAACAACAGCTACTCACCAAGCTGGTGTAGTGTGAAATAGTTTCCTGTGAAATGATGTGCAGACATATGCAGAAAGCCACATGTACAGCACATGCACAGACTCATCCCTGACTTATGATTAGTGAGTTTCTTGCTGATAACTGAGTTAGGAATGACCAGTGGGGCACCCAATGTTTTAATTACCCACACAACTATGTGGATTTTCCATATTTACCACGCTAAAAGCATGATCCTGTCCTGATTTTGAGATTAACACACTGGAAACGACCCTGACTTCTCAGCAGTAGTTCACTATTGCTAGGCCAACTGCAGACTGAGAATTTGCTGTGCGCATGGTTATTCTCTGTACATTCCTTTGTCTGTCAGTGCCTGGGATCAATTTTTCCCATGCCCCATAAAAGTAAGTTTTATTCTACTAAATGGTAAAAGTTATTCTTAGTCAACCTAAATATGTCAGCCAACTAAATAAAAAAAAGTTAAAGTCTTTTGAGTAATTTTCAAAACCTGGGTAATAATTTGAATACTGGCTATTATGGGGATGAATATAGAATATAGTAGAACTGCTACTGCTAATAATTTACTTTTTAAGGCAGTGAATGGGACACTGGAGCAAGTGGATCCAAAGCTTTTGACAAAGCCTGCTCAATCACAGATGCCCAGTGTGACTGTGAGCAGAATGCAGGGCCTTTTCCAACATGCACAAAAGTGAGTTCTTCCTGCCCTACTGCTGTACATCAGCACAGCCACACCTTTCTGGTGGGCCAAAAATTAGTGTGACACATGCCAGAAATGACAATAAGGAATGAAAAGGCCATATGGAGCCATTGCTGCCTGCCAGCCATTGCAGTAGGTGGCAACTGGGACAAGCGATGTATTGGAGAGGGCCCCATGCATTAGGGGACTGAGAGAGTAATGCAAAACCTGGATATGATTCCTGACAAAATTTAAGTTATTCCCTTCTTTATGTTACTTTGCTCAGTTGTAACACATTTTTTATGCTAATAACCCCATATTAAGGTTATACTGAGTTTTGCTCTGGAAACAGGACTTGGATTTGCTAAAACTGTTAGGATGACAATTTTCTTGGAATAGTATTTGATGGATATTTATTAACATATGCAGATACTTCAGTCACCTGAAAGTCAGGCATTTAATCTCAAACAGTTGTGTAGACTTTCTCTGAAGTCATTGAAGAGATCTAGATGACTCCAGGAGGGGGAACCTCCTATCCTAACAGAAACAGATTGGATAAGTCATACTTTAGTGGGGCTCATCTCATTCTAAAGCACTTGTCCTAGAGACCGGATGAAACATGCCCTGGAAAAGTTGGATTCTCTCCAGCTACTAGAGTGACTACTTAGACATGGATAATGCTCAGATGAGATTAATCCAACTCCTGGTAAATACTTTCTGATCTGGAATTTAGTGGGATGTATCAGTATTGTGAGGTCTTCTCAGATAATTCCTGGCTATTATGCATAAAAGATAAATTCAGAAATGCAGTGTGGGAACTAATTATATTTAAATGGAAAAGGGTACTGCAGTATGAATTTGCATATTGAACTCAAGATACTGACAGGCACATGCTGTAGTTTTGTTACTTTCATAAGAATGCCTTATTTTACACTGAACATCCAAACAATCTTTGATTTTGATTCCTAGTTTATGTCTCTGATGCTGCTTTGCTGTGGCATTGCCAGATTTCTTTATTCTTTTGGGCTAGCAACTTAATTAATCTTTCCCAGATTCTTCAAATCTCAGTGCTTTAGTCGTTTCCTCAGGTACCTGGTGAGGCCAGTCTTGAAGCTTTTATGCAGGAAGACCTCTGTGCATATAGCAAATCACAAATAATTTCCCTGTAAGTGATTTCTTAGAGTGCTGTTCTGTGCCACACTTGCTTGCCAGATGTCCCACCTCAAGCTCTAACCCCGCACCTTGTCCTGTGCACATCAACCTCTGCAGAACAAACTAGGAGTTTCTACATTTTAGGAGTTTACTCTGAGAGCAAATAACTATTCAATGTGAATAAGGCTGCCAGGCTGTGATACTAAAAAGGAAGTATTCCTTTGTGTTCAGCTGTAACCTAGCTTAAGCCAAGGAAGATCCAAACCAAAGGGAGAAGACCAAAGTTCTTACATGACATTCAACAGCCTCCAGGCGAATAGCCCCATCCGTGCTGGTCATTAGCACATTATCAGACAAAGGCACCAGACTGCAAACAAGGCAAGCATGTTTCAGAATAAGGCGTATGCTGGAAAGAATCCCAGGAGGAACAATTAGTTATCATCTGGCTCAGGTAAAACAACTGCCTACAACATAAATAGTTATTTTGCACTTTAAAAGGTATGTTAAGGTGTTAAAGTTTGTTAAATGTTTATTGACGAAAGCAAAAGAGAGCACCTGTGCAGTCGTCATGTATCAGTCCATCTATTTTTCACATTTGTTTGTTGATGAGCAGAATTTCCCAAAAGGAAAACAGGAAGAGAAAAAAGAAGGTAAAAGCAGCCCATTTGGGGAAATTATCATTAAACATGAAAGCCATTATCTGTGATCAGGTGCCAGTCTCATAAAAAAATGAATCCCAGAGGTGTTCATCATGACTCGTGTTCTTATCATAGTCTCACTATGGGGCTGTGCGTCCAGAGTGTGATAGATCTCCCACTCCGGAAAAGAGCAAGGTTTGTATTTTTTCTTTCTTTGTGTTCAGTCCTCTTTTTTATTTTAAACATTAGCAGTGAGTCATTTGGCTTCTTCTACCTCCTAACTACAATAAACTTTGTGGACATGACCACAGGTTATAGGCAAATTGCTCCATTACAAGCACCATTTTAATTTGTTTCACAGTGACTGAAGGAAGAGGTGATGTTACTGATTTTTTTTTTAAATAAACTTTATTGTAAAGTGTGGGTGTAAAGCTTTCCTCTTTCCAGCAACTTGCAAGGTAGCTCTGCAGACCCATAAAAGGCACAAAGTCATTTAGGAAGGAAATTAACTCAAAAGGCCATCCATCTTGTCCAAACCCCTGCTCAACGCAAAGCTATTTGCATGCGGTACCTTGTCCAGTCAAGTCAGAGTATCTCCAAGGACAGAGATTCCACAATTTCTCTGTATAACTTGTTCCGGTGTTTGACCTCCTTCACAGTGAACGTTTGTTTCCTGGTATCTCATTGCAACTTCCCTTGTTGCAACTCGCGTCTGCTGCCCGTGCGCTGTCTCTGCGCACTGCTAAGATCTGCTCTCCAGGCTGTACATGGCTGGCCTCCGCTGTTGGATGGGTGCAGTGCTGACTCATCCTCAGCTGTTTCTGCACTTGTCTCATCTTGCAAAATATGTGATGCATTTCCACATTTGGAGAAGGGGGGGAACATGTTAATTTCCCTTCTACTATTTCTCACTTTCATAGTTCGCGACAAGAAAAGACTAATGCAGAGGAAACACAGTTACTCACAAAATCCTTATATACTTATTCATGCCACAGAACCTACAGTAAATCTGTTTGAATTCTTCATCATTGAAATTTTTTTTCCCAAGGAACCATTTATTTTCCTGTTCAATGAGAGTGGGAATTTAAGACACAATTTCAGATGATTCAATAAAATGTTGTATTTCTATGCGTGAAATCTGTCAAATTATCAGACAGATATAAGCTTTCATGCATAGTTTGGACTGGTTGGAACTGAGAGTAAGGAGCACATTTCTGCTACGAACCACTGTTAGCTTTTGAATAAATAATAAAGAGAGAACTGTCTTGATATGTCTTTCTGATGCTTGAAAAATCTTGAGTAAAAGCTATTTGCAGAAGTAGTCTACTTAATTGGAAGGTCCTGTGGAATATCTCAGACTGTGAGCACATCTGCAGAAATCTTTCCTATATCTGGTTCCTCAAAAATACACAAAAAAAAAAAAAAAAAAAGAGAAGATGGAGAAGAGGAGGGAGAATGATATGTAGTAGCAATTTTCTGCCTTTTAAAAAGTACATTGAAATTATGGGTGCAAGACTCTACTCAAGCAAAAACAGTGTAGCTTTCATTTTACTTACTCTTACAATTTATATTTCTTTAATGGATTTCTAATTAATCAATTTGTACACAAAAATTTTTGTCTCATCGTACGTAAGCAATTGTACCAACAAAAAATTAGGTTCTACTATCTGTAGACAACAGAAAATTAGGCCCTGAAGAGAGTCAGCGCATCATTATGGAATTAAATTAAGCGTATTGATTAAACCTTCATATTATGGTTGGGCTTTTTTGGAGGCACTAAGTAGTCTCATCTACTTACATTACAGCAGTGAGGAGAATTATATTTAAGGGAAAGGGAATTTCCTGTTCTCTCCAGAACAATTGCAATATACACATTTTACTGACTAAGAATAAAAAAAAAAGTCATGCAATTTAAAGTAGGAGGAATATTTTTCTGTGAGGTTTTGGCTATAACAGTTTCAAAAGCAACTTTTGATTTATTTCTCAGGTTTCTATCGGAGATCTCATGCCAGTCCTACCACTCTCTCCCTGGCCATCACCATGGCCATTTCAAGGATGTGAAGATCTGATGTTCAGAGGTCTTTCACGGTTCACGTGCATTACAATGTGCTGAGTCAGTGGATGTCACTGCAAACAGACTTCTCTTAGCGTCTCTTTTTCTTCTCTCCCCACATCCCTTCCTCCCTCTCTAATACTCTTGCTGCATCTCCAGCCCTCCGCTTCCCTATTTTCACAGGGAAAGCTGAGGAATTAAACTGTGTGTCAAATATTTACTCTGCAGCTGAGAACTGGAAAAGACGCACGTTTTTTATCTGAAATCTCTTTCTAACAGTCACTCTAGTTCCTAAAGTCAAAAGTTGCTCCTTTTGTGGACAGTTTCTGTCTACAATTCAGGTAACAAGTAAAATATATTTCTAGTAAAATGTGCAGTTCTCTGTCATCTGCTGGCTAAAGCCACGCAGTGCAGAAAGACATTTTCCTTACAACTTTGCTGCTGTGGCTGACTTACAAATAACTTTGTTATTACAGTCCTTGATGTGGAACAGAGAATGCTAGTTGACCTAATCCGCCTAATAAGGCTAAAATTCCACCAGAGATCAGGATAAAACCAAAAGACTCAGGCCCATTTTTGACCAATGGAAAATATGGACCCAGGTCCTTCAGAAGTGCAAAGATAACTTTTCACCAACAATAGCAATTACCACTTTTCTTACATCATTTTATTGTTTAGCCATGTGTTGGTCTGTGTCAACACAGACTGACAAAGTCATAGAATTTTATTGGACAATGTGAAAACTCATTTGCAAATTTTATTGCAGTCCATCATTGCCCGCATTCACAGTCCAGAGGCCTTCCATTGTTGTGAATAACAACTGGGAGCAATTTCTGGCTATGGTCAATGTAGAGGTTGCAGTCTTCCACCGACAGGTGTTCTTTGCTAATTGCTTCCATTAGTTTCTCTTTATTGCAGGGCTTCATTGCCCGATGAATGTAGTGCTTCAACAAATACCAGACCAGATCTATCAGCTCCAGTGTGTGGCATGATAATCAATGTGCACTCATTGAGCCCAAGCTTAGTAAAATGCTCTAGTCAAATGTACAGTACTTATTTCCTAATAAAACAGTTATTATACCAAATGAAATATTTTAAATAGAAAAAGGTATTGGTGCAGAATATGTGGCAAATAAATACAAAGACTTGCTAACATGTGTATCAGGAACAATGTGGCCAGCAGGACTAGGGAAGTGATTGTCCCACTGTACTCGGCACTGGTCAGGCTGCATCTTGAATACTGTGTTCAGCTTTGAGCCCCTCACTACAAGCAAGTCATTGAGGTGCTGGAGCAGGTCCAGAGAAGGGCAATGAAGCTGGTGAGGGGTCTGGAGAACAAGTCTTATGAGGAGCAGCTGAGGGAGCTGGGGTAGTTCAGCCTGGAGAAAAGGAGGCCTTATCACTCTTTGCAACTACCTGAAAGGAGGTTGTAGAGAGGTGGGGGTCGGTCTCTTCTCCCAAGCAACAAGTGATAGGACAAGAGGAAACAGCCTCAAGGTACACAAGTGGTGGTTGAGATTTGATATTAGGAAAAACTTCTTCACCAAAAGGGTTACCAAGCATTGGAACAGGCTGCCCAGGGAAGTGGTTGAGGCACCATCCCTGGAAGTATTTAAAAGATGTGTAAATGTGGCAGTTATGGACATGGTTTAGCAGTGGGCTTGGCAGTGTTAGATTTATGGTTGAACTTGGTGATCTTAAGGACTTTTTCCAAACTAAATTATTATATGATTCTATGATTCTAAGATTTGTAAATATACTGACAAGAGAAGATGTGATTCCCTTGGGAAGTAAAGAAACTTCTGACCTGGTAATCTCACTGCACCATAAAGCTTGATTTCATTCTAGATCAAGAATCTTCATGTTCAACAAATCTTTGCCAACTTTGAATTAGAATCATAGGTATTTTAGCTAAAAGGAGAGTGCATTTTGATTCCTCTTTCTTCTCATACTCACTGAAGTACTAGCACAGATATCAGTGCAAATTGGATTTTTGCTTGTAACTTCCATTCTGGATTATCTGAATTTTGTGGCATTGCACAGAGGTAAATGAAGAACAGAATATGCCTTTCAGGCCTTTTTCTTTTAGTGGTGATACTCAAACCGGAAAGAATATTGCTTGATTTTTTTGAGATCTGTGGTTAAATTTGCAGAAATTACATTTAAAAATAACAACAAATGCCCAGTGTCTTCTTACTTAGGAACTGAAGTAATTTAGATGGGAATTCTTAAAGACAGAAAGCCAGAGAACCATTGTATGCTGTTTTAGTGTCTTTCCCCAGAACAGAATTGTAGTTTGACTAAAACCACAATTATATAACTCCATAGCTGCAAGGAATTTCTTCAGAAGTCCCGTTCTGCTATAGCACTATTTAAAAATATTCTTCAGTGCCAATTTTCCATTAAAAGTAAAGACCTTTTTTTGAGTGATTCCGTCGTACCTTCAAAGGTAGATGTTGTCTCTAAAAGCCCTGTTTTTTTGTTTCTGAAATAAATTGTTCTCTACTGTTGTCTTTTTGCATTCATTCTCTTCACATCTCTTTTTCTCCATGGTAACACAGAAGTTGATAATATTGCATGACACTTACCAGCAGAAGGATTCAGAAGGGAGAAGCGTAAAGTGCAAGAAATGGAGAAACCTGTGCCCAGAGCTGCACACCAGCTTTCTAACTTTTGCAGGCTTTACCCTTTGTTTCTGCTCTGTTTACATTTGGCTCGTTCTCCAAAATGGCTGGGTCTCATTGGTTTTACCTGTTGTTTACTTTACCCTTCTTCTCTTCCCTTTATTGCTTCCTCAAAATGCAAAACAATCCCTCAAGCTTTCCTGTTGAATGTTTCAGTACTGAGAGTCATGCGGCTGCTAACCTGAACTTAAAGGCAGATATCAATACAGCTGATACCAATGGGGGCTTGCAAGTGGAAACTGAACCAATCAATCAGCAGCATGACCATGAAAACAGCAGCCAGTCTCTGTTCCGCAAGCGTGTTTTAGGACAAAACACAGTTTCTCTGGGTCAGGTTCCTCTGGGCCTTGTACTGGTTTTCTGGCAAACTCCCAGCTGACCGTCCATTGGCATACCTGTGGCTCCTGTGCCTGGACCAGACTGTCTTGCTGGGAGAATTCTTTGCACCAAGACCAACTAAAAATTAGCTTTTCAATCAATGTAATTTTGTCTTTTTGCTCTAGAGGCCAAATTACAGAACAAAAGTCATTTCAGATCCCTCATTTGTTTCAGCTAGGGTACACAGAAGTGCCCAAAAATCCTCATCGGCTGATGGCCTTATGTGCTACCTGATGTAGACAGGATGTCTCATTCATTGTGCTATCACTTCACCTGTACTTTTTTGACCATGCTGCTTGTACCTCAGCATCTCACTACTGCATTGGCCAAATGCTTAGCCAAGTGAAAGGCCAAATTGGTCTGGAAGACTCATAAAACACAGTTCCTGACTGCATTCTCCCTACAACTGCGGTGAATTCAAATAATCCTTATTTTCTATTTGTCTCCTGGAAAGAATGCAAATATCAGCACGATGATACGAATTCGTAACATTTTTTACACACACACACACACACACACACACACACGCGTGCGCACGCGCGCACACTCTCCTGTGGTTTTTGGGCATGCATCCAACAGAACAATATGTGTCACTGAAGTTTAGAGCCATTTGCTTAATCCTACCTTCTGGCACGCTCACCTGTGAGCCACAGCCACGGTTACTGATGGGATAGATAGGTCCTCCACAGGGCAAACCCCTGCTTCAGACTTGCTCCCCCTTAAACCAGCTGGCAGAGACAAGGATTTTCTGGCAAAAAAAAATGTTAGGTGCTGAAATAATCATAATTGGAAAATGGGGGTGTTGTACACATTTTGGAGGATGATTTTGGTAAAATACTGCACTGTGACATTTTTCAGTCCAGGGTATTTCTATTTTTGGTACCAAAAACAGCTTTTCAAAACCCAATCTTCATTTCAGCTAGTGAAATCAATTATTCATAGACTTTTATTGCATAGTGAAGTTGTCTAGCTGTGTTTGGGCCCAGTGCTTGTAAGCTCGGCTGCCTCTGCTCTCACATTCCAATTTTTTGCTCGTTTGCTTCCCTAGATCTGTATTCCTTCTAAAGGAACACATTTTGAGAACAAAGAGTTATTTATCACAAAGAGTTAAAACAGCAGACAAAGCCAACCTAGGATGTAGCACCCCAAGCTGCTCTTCCCAGTTCAAAAGATAGAGTGATTTGTTGCATGGAGGATCCCTCTGTGGGAGCTGCTGGCTTGCATGGGTGTAGACTGGGTGAATATAAAGTGCTTTGGGGCAGCATACAGAGGAGAAGCTGATGCTGGTTTGAAGTCAACGGACTACCTGTTGGGACAGGGTGAGTGACCACCCCCGGCAGTCTTATCGGCAGGGCTACGAATTTGCCCTTTATATGCCAGGAGCCGTGATCTCGCATTTGTTAGGTATTGGTAAGCAGTCAAAGTCAAAAAACACTCCTACAGTTTTGAGGACGCGGGGATATTATTCTACTGCTAGGCTACAGCTAGTTATGCTGCGCTGCTCTCACTTACTACCTCCTGTGCCGCCACCTGCCAGACCCAGCCCGCCTCATCCGAGCGCCGTCTGGCATTGCTGGAGCGTGAGGGGCACGGCCTCCCCGTGAAGGTGGAGTATGTTGGCACCGCAGGCCAACAACCCTTCATTCTTCAATATGGCTGGCGCCCAGGGTCAGCGCAGGAGAAGTGGTTGTTGTGGTGTTTTTTTCCTTTTTTCTGGTCCAAGTAGCTCAAACAAAAGCCAATTATTGCACATACGACGAGTCCCTGAAAGCAATGCCGTGATTGTATGGCAGATACGTTCAAGTCCTCAGCGCACCGTTGGATTGGGAAATGTCACGTTTCCTTGGCAGATTAAGAATTTGGGCACTGAACCTGTCTTAAGGTACAGCATAAATTGAATGTCCTTTTATTGAAACCATGGAGCTGCTTCCATGAGCTCTGCATTTACCTCCTTATTTTCAATCCTTACAGCTGGTGACAAAGGGTCCAACAGGTTTGAGGGGTTTTTTTGTCCTTTCCTAGGACGAACCTGCTGCCCCCCCCTCCGCCGTCAGGGTAAAACAGCAAAGCAGAGGGATGGCAGGGCTCAGGCACGTGTTTTCGTGGAACAACAGTGCAGGCGACGGCGTGGCAGCTTGTGGCGTTATGGTATGTAGCCCATACAACTGCGGAGAGGCAGATTGGCTGGCCCGAGCAGAGCCTCTTTGGCTGAGGTGCGCTACCATGGGCTCACTGAAGTGGGGACCTGTGGGCTGCGACCACTCCTCCGTTTGCCCCCTCACTCGCTGCCATGGCCACGGTCCAGATGGACACGGAGTTACGCAGGCTGGAGATGAGGCTTTGTTCCTGCTGTCAGTGCTGTGGAGCCCATTCTTCTGAGGAAGCAGCTTTCAGATATTTGGGATTGTGCCAGGCCCTGGTAATCCAGAAAATCCTGAATTTAAGCATGTTCCTTAAAAACAGTGTTCCCTGCACCTTTCTGTCCCAGGCTCCAAACACTGCCCCAGGGGTAAGGGCATCTTGTTTGGCAGAGTTTTTGGTAGGTTCGTGTGTGGCTTTTGTTTTAAAATATATTAATTTATTATAATGTAAGATCATCTGCCTGGGGGATGTGGGATGTTGTTGGACCACAACCAAGTATTGGCTTGTAGCCTTCTAAACCAGGGTGCTAAGAAATAAATCCTAAATAGAAATGGATGAATGGTTTGTGTTGAAAATGTATTCCACAGACTTCATCCTTCTTTTCTAAGGGTTTTCCTCGAAATAGTTGATATTTTCTAGATTTGTTCAGCACATGAAATGTTGTACGCTGATACTACAAACAGCAAAAGTTGATTCCTTAATTGCAAATTATTTGAAATGTCTTTTCCCTGTTTAAGGATTCCATCGTCTAAATACATTGTGTTATTCCTTCTCTCTGATGCGTAAAATATTCATAGAAAAAAAACCCCAACTTTAATTATAACTAATTTCCTTTAGGTGTTATCTTAATACCAGTACTTTCATATATAAAGCAATGACCAAAGAATGTGGGTAGGCAAAACATACCAAAAAGCTATTGTAAAATGACTAATTTGAGTGTTATGCAAGCAGCACATTCTTTTCCTTCCAAATAATTTCAAAGCGTAATTTCTACACCTTGCAGTCACTCCTGTAAATTTCAGTTCTCATTGTACTAACCCGTTGATACTGATTTCCTGAGCTCTTACAAAAACTAGTTAAAAAGATCCCCAAAAGGTGAGGATTTAAAGATTCACAGGATTTTTTCCTTCCATTGGTGTTCTAGCAGGACAATGCATTGTTCTGCAGTAAGATCATGATATTGGCTGTGATAGTTACGACCTCTCATATGTTCATTTACAGAATTTGTCAGACTTTTTTAGCAAGTTTGGTGAATTCTAATGACTCTTTTTGGTTCAGTTGCTGCCAAGTGAAATGTAGGTTTGTATAACGTTGTTACATTACTGATGATTAATTTGCCTGTTTGTAGCATCTGAAGATCAATGAGGAGAATATACTGTTGTGCTACCCCCTTTAGAAACACAAAAAATGAGTGAGCAGATTTTTAACATCACCGAGTTTATAGTCCTGCGGCACTTCTGCAATTGGTGGTATTTAAGGCAGCTTGCTGCGTCCACCGGCACTTCATTGACCTTAAAGGAGCACCCTATGGGAATGGCAGCCTTCTCATATTCTGCCAGTTATAAAGTTGGGAGTAAAAGACAGAGGGAAAAGATATAATGCGCAAGCAAGATTGATGGACACAGATTAACCCAAGCCAGCCCCATGCAATATGAGGTGTTCAAATCTGTATTTGACGCTTTTCACATTGATTGTTCCCTTTGCAACCAAAAACTGGACTAGAATGGTGTGAAGGAATAGTTAGAAGAATTGGCTTTGAACTTAACTGAATTGCAGAATGATCAAATTTATGGTTACAGGACCACCTTTTTTTTTTAATTGGAAGTTATCAGAAGAAATTCACCCTTTGGGGTTTGGAAGGATAATCACGGAGTATTGGGTTGAAAGTGCTGATATTGCCTCAAAAAATTCAGAGATTTTGACCAAGAACATCATTACCTTCTTCTTATCAGTGCTTGTTATGCTTGGGGAAAAGCTTTTGCCTAAACCCAGAAATCTGCCACGTTGTGCTCCTGTAATTTCATCTTTACAATCAATTTTTAACACAGTGTCAGCCGAAGAATGCCAGTTGACAATGACTAAGCAGGGGGAGAGGAGTCTATTTTTTACATGGCAAAACATTTTTATTTTTTCATTTCCTCACTTACCCACACTATTTGTCCCTTTCCGTCATCTGTTTTGTCTCTTCAGAAATCCAGGCTGTGAGATGTCTGTGGCAGGCACCCATTTTTCATTATCTGTGAAGGTGGATACTCGTAAATAATAAATAAATAATAAAAAGTGTTTGTCACCCCTCAGACAATGAAACTTTTAGTGCAAGTGCTGAGACTCCCGCTTGCGTGTGAACATGTTACATTGAGGTTCCAGGTACAGACCATTGAGATGGATCTAGAAACTCCATGAGGAAACTACCAGACTTGGTACATGTTGAGTTGAAAATGTCCCCCACCAAGCCCCCTGCTGCGGATTGTCTGGCGAAAAAACCCAACAACCCCAAAAGAGAAGGAGGACAGTCATCTTCTGATAACACTAATGATAACAGCATAGTTACCTGCATATTTGACTACCTCAGAAGGGGTTTATAGCTTTATGCTTGACTACCTCGAAGATCTTGAAATTTAGACTGGCAATCAAAAATATTTTGATTGCAAGCTTTACTTCTTGAGATGTTACAAGAAGGCACTAATTTCATATAATCATCTAAGTAAATAAGTAAACCAGACAATTATATAAGAAACCTTAGCTGAAACAGACTTCCGAGGGATTTGACAGATTACAGGCTGCTAACACTGTCATAATCACTGTTAAAATCTGTAATCTCATTAACATCAAAGAACTGGAACCAAACTGAACAAAACTGAAAAGTTATTCAAAAAAGATATGAAATCTTTTTAGTCTAGCCTCCAGTCTTGTGAAATATAAGAGGGAATGAAGGAAAGCAAGAGCATTTCAGAAGAGGCTGATGAAATGAAAGCTGTGATGAAATATCTCCTGCCTGCCTCTCCAGCACCTACAATTGAAGATCTCACATCTACTCCAAACTAATGTTTGTTGAGAGCGCTCTGTCATGGGGCATAGGGGTATATCCAGGTGACGCTTAACAGTAATAATATAATCAGAGAAGACAGAATGGTGGAGCTCATAGTTTTCTCCATTGTTAAGAATCCTGCATATTTATTTAATGATTTTTACATCAAACTACTCTTTTTGTACATTCTTGTTGTTTATGTCAAAATTTCCTAGCAGGTTAGAAGCACAAAATTGCATTTTTGCACTTACGTTTTTATCCAGGGTAGAAGGAACTGGTGATCTTAGCTAGATTGTATACCTCAGTTATTGTTGTTTTTGCAGACAGAATTGCAAGATTTTTGATGAAGTTAACATCATTACGTTGTTTTGTGCCTTTTTGCCACCCATGATGCTTGTACAAGATTTTGAAAATTCAATATTTATGTAGATTTAAAAAAAGGGGGAGCTTTCTATTTGATGTAAGCAGTCCCAATGCACAGACTCAAGAGAAACCCTAAATGTGGCAATTAAGCATAAAACATAGCACTTCTTTTTACATTATAACACTCTCGGTACGTTACAAGCAGCATCTCTCCAAAAAACAGGATGGGAAGGCAAGCAGATTCTCCTATGTCAACACCATCCAAGAAATAAACTCAAAATAAAGAATAAATTGCAGATAAATAAATAAATTACTGCCAGTCACAGCAAGAGATACGACATGGAGAGCCCTCTCCAGGAGGTGGGCTTTAAGCCTTTTGGTGCTGTGAAGTCAAAACCGTCAAGCCCATGGTCCAGGTGTGCTGCCATGGCACAGTGCTAGAGCTGTGCCGGTGGAGAAAAAGTAGCAATTCTGCCCTAGCTCCAGTTTCTGTGATTGTTTTAGTGTGTAGTTCTGTTTAGAGTATGTTATGACAATGTAACCTGGAACACATAAAGGGCTGGATGATACCTGACGATTGTCTCTGCAAGACACAGTTAGTATCTATCTGTAAATATATGCTTCTAAATGGGGGAAAAAAACCCCAACAAATGACCAATTCACAGCAGCTAACTGATTTTCAAATAACTTCACTAGTTCTTAGATTTTAAATCTGATTATCTAATATTTTATTGGAAAATTATATCAAAATATTATGTGAGATGTTGTTGAAGAAAACAGAGTCCAGGCCTGTGATCCTCCAACATTTGCTAAAGCTGGCATCTGATTGTGGAATAGAATAAGAGAACTCTAGAATGGAGGTAAAATAACTGATTTCAGATAAATTACATGCTTCAGATTTAGACTGAGACAGTCTTAGAGAGGTCATAGATAAGAAATACACATTTTATATATTCACAGCAGAAATACAACAGCAAGGTTATTACAAACAAGACATGAGCAGATTCACACAGTTAATTATGACTGCCATTGCAGAGATATTAACTTTCTGGTCCCTTATCTATGTAGACTTTTTAAAATCGAGGTCGTGTGAAGGTTAAGCAGACAGAGTGGGAATGGGGTCTCATGGGATAACCCTAGCTGCGGCCTTTGATCAGTCATTCCAAATGACAGAGTAGGAATGGTAGAAAGCTGCGAAGGCGATATAATCAGGAGGTAGGTTAACAGGACCTCATGAGGAGGGTCACCAAAACCTCCTCTCAGATTAAAAGAATAAGGATAAACACCTGACTGTTTTGTAAAGAAAATTAGACTAGTAAGCAACCCAGTATATGCAATCTCCCATCTTAACAGCAGACTGAATATAGTCCAAAGGTTTTGTCCTTTTGTCAGAATTGCAGATGCTACCAAAGCTGCCTTTGTGCCACTTTTTCAATGCTCTTCTGTTTACAGATATCTGAAGAATACATGGTTGTGGGTACAGCAGTCTAATTTAGGGGAACAAAAACAGGGCTCCTGCTCTCTGATGGGACACACAGAAACTCATCCTTCAATAGGCTTAAAAGGGAAACCAGATTCCCAACACTAGGAGGTTTGGTCCAATGGACACATGGTGGTAAGCTCTTCCAACCCCAAAACCATATGATAGCTGAGGCTTGATGCGGCTTTGCTCCAAATAAGGGAGGTGATACTAATTGCGGTCACTCATGCCACCACGGTTCCTATGCAGCTTCTGTTGCATTGTAACCCATAGGAAGACCGATGTTACCCTTCCTTCCCTGAGTCTGTCTGGACCATGTATCAAAGCTTCTGGATCAGCTACAGCACCTGAAGTTATGGGAACTGTCTTTTTGCTCAAGCAGGAGAAGGCTTATGTTCATTAATCCAGCACTGTTGGGTTCAGTCCCTGTAGTTGGGGTGCTATTATACTACAACTGTATCTTCCAGTAGGACAGATGGGCAATATCAACAATGGCTCTTTGAAAACAATTAAGAAGCATTTTTGAGCAGAGGCCAGTGTGCCCACCATCATGGTAAAGTAGTTGGTCTATCTTCCTGTTAGTCTGATTTAAAGAGAGAGAGAAAGAAAGAAAGGAAGGAAAAAAAAATCATTCGAGAATAAAATAGGTCCCATATTTGGACGTATTAAAAGCAAAGCATGCATTTTCAAAAAATGGAACTGAGCACTATTCATGCAGCGCTCTACCATTTTGACACGCCATGTGGACTCTGGTGTAAAAAAAAAAAAAAAAGAAAAAATAATAATGCATATGTGTGGTAATAATCTGCACATGACTGGTTGCTGTAATGTGCACTGCTGTACTGCCAGCAGGGAAGTGAGTGATTGCCTCTCGCCTACACAATGGACTCTGGCTTTGCCTCACATGGCTTTTCAGCAGGAGAACAAACAAGAGGGGGGGAAAGAAGCAATGCAAACCACTGCCTGACCCCACCACCTCCCAACCCTGGAGGTTTGGCTAAGTAGTCAATAAGAAGTTTTTTGGCTTTTTAAAAATTGTTAGGTGGGCGCAGTAGGGAGAGAGACAAAAAGCAACTACCCTCTTTTTGCTTTGACCTCTGTGTCTTTTAGCCTAGGCGGTGAGACATATGCCACCGGAGCTGTGCTCATTGGGAAAGTTTTTACTTGTTTTGCTAGCCTGGTGGCTCATCCGGAGCAGTTTGATATTCAAATGAATCTGTCAGGAACAAGAGTGTGGTGCTTCAGTTCTTGCTCGGGCCTGATGACATTGATTTGTGAGCATACTGCTTGACTACGGGATGTGTGACAGATAAATTTTATCAAAATTAAGGCACAATTAAACATTTCATCTTCCTAATTACTGGCTGTAGATTCAGCCTGATGACCATGTGCTGTAAGAAATCAGCGACCATTACACATTTTAATGGAGCACAGCTGTCTTACAGCTTGGTAATATTTGCACAGTGCCACAGAACTGTAATTTATGATAAAAAGAAAAAATGTGTATTGGCTCTTTTTTGCCAAAATAGATTAAGGATTCATATACTTTAATGAGATTTGGACCTCGCCTTGGATTATCGTTATAAATGATTTATGTGCATGTTGGTGGACTCCTGTAGTTTTGAGTTGATTTGTGTTTTGGTCGACCAATATGTAATTCAGTATTTCCTTGTGTGCCAGTATTTGCATTCTTTCCCCTCTCTCCATTTCAATTCTAGTTTTCCACCATAACTTAGCGAGAAGGGCAAGCAGGAAGGTTAAGAAAGCACCGAGGCATATTTTCCAGGAGCCTACCTCACAGCAAGACCCACTCCCGAAATCCCTCCCTCGCTCCCTCGCTCCCCAACACGAGCGCAGAGGGGACAGGAGGAAGGGAGGTGAGGGGAGGTGGGTGACACCGGCCTGGATCAGGGTGGCTCCTGCAGCCTGGAAAGCAGGGCACAGGGGAACAGATGCTACCTGAACCCCTCCTCAAATGTTGCCGTATCTCAAGGCAGACTATCAAAAACCTTCCTCCTGCTTGTTGAAAGCATGACCTACAAAAGGGTGTTTGCTCCCCCACTTGATATTTTTCCTCTTCCAGTCAGTTTTTCCAGAAAAGGTGCTGCTTCTCTAAAGGAAAAAAAAACGAACAACATACGTACCCAAGTTATAATTTTTCAGAACCACTTTTCTTCTCCGTTCTTTTCTTCGGTGGGTTTCTTTCACAGATTATTTAGACAGTGTGTGGAGCAGGGGGAATGATGAAGATAAAATTAGGTGTTTCATATATGCATGTATATACATACACATATGTATACACAGACAATGGCTGTGTTTGTATTTGTGCATGTTTTATTTTTACATTAAACTTAGTGAACAAAATTCTCACTAATTTAACTACCTAGATTTCCAAGGAGTCACACTTAAGTCCAGAGTTTGGCCCCATATGTTGCGAAACCCTGAGATCCATATGTGCAGATGAAAAGAGAAACTAAATTCTAATTTTCATAATAAAAAAAAAAAAAATCCTGTCCAAGCTTGATTTACTTCAGTGTTCATATGCTGGAATGTTTCATACTGTACCAGGTTGCATATGCTTGCACACTAATTCTCAATTGCCGTATGCAGTTTGTGACAACCATCTGCTAAGACCTCCCTTAGAGTTCTTTCTCCCACTCAGCCCAGCTGAAATAAAAATATGGACAGAAACAACTTCTGCAGGGAGATGAAAAAGTTAATAGGGGACTTGGAGTTAGTCTGCGTATCTGATTTGAATTCAATTGCTCCTGCAACTTATGCCCTACTTATAAAACATTCCTGAGGTGTAAAACATTAAATATAACGGAAAACTGTAAAATAAAGCCATACTTCCTTTGACAGACTTGACTGCGCTAGAAAGGTAATAATAAAATATGTACGCACAGCGCACATGTGTTAGCTAGCTCTCACCAACAATTCTAAAACCGCAGCTTAGACTAACTGTGTATAGCACCTTATCACATTAAAGCACCCTAAAGCAGGAGGGGGATGAGTGGTGAGAACAAGAGGGTGTGAGAGAGAAGGGGCTGAAAAATCTGCTCTCAGTTTCATCACCAGAGAAGTAATTCCATTTAAGCCAATCTCATCAGAAGCTCTGAGTGCCGGGTGTCAGCTGCTCCCGTTCAAGCCAGAGGGGCAAAGCCAGTGACCAGAGCATCTGAAAATCAGGTACTGTGGGTGATGGAAACAGGGAGATGAACAAGCGATGAGCAATGATAGAGGAGGGAGCCGTGGGGCAAGAAAGCGAATACAGACTGTTACCTTTAAGTATCTGATCATCTACAGTTTACCCTTTCACCTTATCATGCAGTAATGGGTTAAATTCCCCATCACGTGAGTACTTCTGGATACTCATGATAACAGGAGAGAGAGAGAATTCAAAAGGCCAGGTAGTCAGACCCCTGCCCCCAAGCAGGACAGGCTATGCCAAAGCCATGGGGTGCAGGTGGCAGTGACGACAAGTCAGTATTTAGCTAATGTATTCTTTAAAAACTCCTGTTACAATAACATTGATCTGATCAGATTTTTCCTAAGATCAAATCTATTTCCATTTCTAGCATTTAAACTCTCATGCTTGTTGCTGTAGTGTCAGCTGTCATGGAAAAAGCTGGTGGTGGGTTTCCTTACTTCTGTTCCTCTGCACATTTGTTGAGGTCCTGATAGTGTGGAGCGGAGGTAAGGATGACTTCAGGTGTCTTCTGGGCAAGAAGTCTATATCTACATGCCAGCATGATGTTCATCTAGTTCATAACAGCATGAAATTTTTGCCCCATGTTTGGTTTGTGAGAGGAAACTAGTGTCCTGAGAGAATAATGAAGAATTATACATTTTGAGGTGGAAATCATGAGTCTTGGTCTTCATTTCTGTGATGACTTTACTTCAGCAGGTTTTCAGTGAGCATAAGTGAAAAATCAATACCATCAATGAAGCTCAGACTTAAAAGGGGGAAAAGAAAAAAGGGAAAGGAGGAATAATTTTGGATCTGATGAAAAAAGCATACCTGGAACTCATGTTTTGTTCGGTTTTTAAAGGCAACGCATCAGGGTATTTGGCAAACACAGTATTCCTAGGTGAGACTGTCTCACGTGATACCTTGGGTTTTAAAAGCTCAAGAAGTCATAAGGGATTTTCACCCTACAAATTGTAGGGCTGCGCATGTGTAAACCTTGAAGCTGAAATGGGTTTGAACTATTTTAAGAGCTTTTGAAAGGCTGGCATGTTAAGTTATATATCAGTCTGTCCCCCATTGGTTATTATCTTAACAGCTGCTATAAGTGTAGCCTATCAGTTTTAAATATAGGAACAGCAGTAAATAGTGCATTATGATATTCCAGATGGAACACTTAAAATAAATTGAAATATCCATATATTTGAGTTTTCTATAGTACCACTATTATGTCATCATTTTCTGGAGGTAGTGTAACAATCTCTTATCCCTACAGCATTAAAAAGTTTGAGAACATGGATGAGCGGAGAACTGATGACAACTAAATATTTAGCAAGACCTTCTGGCTGCAGAAAATATTGATGCAGGAACGGAAAAGAGGGAGTGTACTAGGCTTTGGGATCTGGTTTCTGTTCTGGGTTCTATCTACTCATGCCAAATGTTGGAAAACTCTATGAGGCCATGGCATCACGAACCACCTTTTGCTGATTTGTAGCAGGTGGTGCCTTGAGAGGCGTCTACTCTAGAAGGGGAATAACTACATTAAATGGAATTAGGGAGAAGGACAGTTCTAGTGACCCAGCATTTCCGTTGCGGAAAACATCCTGAATCCACCTGAAGGTTGCATGGCCTTCTCATCACACAGTGAAACCAATGCGCTTTGTTTACAAAGTGGAAGGGAAGTGAAATGATATTGATCATTTTTCCTCTGCTGTAAAATTAGCTGAACTAGGGTATAGTAGCTTGCTTTTGAGGGACCAGGGCTTGATGTGTGGACAATAGCTCAGCTGAGAGACTGGCTTGCCAAGCCCTGGATGTGATACCTGTACTAATTACCACATGGTTTAGTATTGCACTAATAACCACACACAAGTCTCTGCAAAGCTGCATTTTTTCCCTACTTGCATGGCTTACGATGTTACATCTGGGGCAGTGACAGGCTCTTGCAATGTGCTTGCCCCGTCAGACAGACAGGGAGTTTGGCTGCTGGCCTCACTGTAGTCACTGCAGAGGCCCAGTAGTTCAGCAACTTTAGAAACACAGAAGGCAAGTTATCTTTGTGCACGTGTGCTTGATCACTGGGGCACTGAATAGGTCAACTTAATGTTGCCATAAAAATATAAAAAGATATTCCAACATATATCACATATATCCCGTCTGGATGATGGGATCAAGTGTATCCTGATGAAGTTTGCTGATGATAGCAAACTGAGTAGGGAAGTGGACACTTCAGGAGGGAGAGCCATCCTGTGGGAAGACCTAGATAGACTGGAAGAGTGGGCTAACAACAACTTTATGAAGTTCAAGAAAGACAAATGTAAGGTCTTGCACCTGGGAGAACATAATCCAGGAGTGCAGCCCAGTCTGGGATCTACCCGGCTGGGGAGCAGCTCTATGGAACTGGACCTGGGGGTCCTAGTGGGCAACAAGCTCAATATGAGTGAACAGTGAGCTGCTGCGGCAATGAAAGCCAACAGGATGCTGGGTTGTATCAACACAGGCATCACCAGCAGAGATAAAGTCATTATCCCACTCTGCTCAGCACTTATCAGGCCACACCTGGAAAACTGTGTTCAGTCTTGGTCCCTGCTATACAAAAATATGTGGACAGGCTGGAGAGGGTCCAGAGAAGGGTTACAAAGATGATCAAAAGAGTGGGAAGCCTGACATATGAGGAAAGGCTGAGGGAACTGGGTTTGTTCAGTCTTGGGAAAAGAAGAGTCAGGAGAGACCTTATCACCATGTTCCAGTATTTAAAGAGTGGCTGCAAAGAAGATGGAGGCTCCCTTTCTACAAGGAGTCACATGGAAAAGACAAGGGGTAATGGGTATAAATTACTCCTGGGGAGATTCCAATTGGACACAAGCACACAATATTTCACAATAAACAATCAGTCATTGGAATAATCTCCCCAGGGAAGTGGTGGATTCCCCAACATTGGACGGTCTTAAGATTCAGCTGGACAGGGTGCTTTTGTCTGTGCTTTTGTCAAGAAAGGTTAGACCAGACGATCCTTAAGGTCCTTTCCAACCTGGTATTCTACGAATCTATGATTCCATGATATATCCTACCATGAAGCGTGGAAGATAAGACAAGTGCCAGAAGGTAATGTAACTCTGACTGTGCAAAGTTACACAAGGAGCTGGTCTTGCATGCAGTTGAGTTGGCTTTAGAGCACCAGGTTCTTTGGAAGATGCTTGGGAAAGAGGCATTCAACAGGCACCAGGAAACACTACTTTTATTGCATGCAAATCTACATTACTTGCTATCTACTTCCATTTTCTTCATTTCTTTGAAAGCCACTTGCTGGATGTTGTGGTCACGTTCCCAGGAAGATATAAGCAGTATCTTTAACATGTAATCACCAAGCAAGTAAGCACTATTTGTTACTCTTGTCCATACCTTTAAATTCCATAATCTTGTGCTCTAGGAGGTGCTACAGATGGATGACAACAAAAGGCCAATTGCTGATATTCCTTTTGCTTAATTGATTTGGTGTTATCCCACTGCCCAGCAGCTATCTGGGATGTTATTAAACATAACAGTGGATAAAAGTGCAGGTTTTGTCTTTAGAATTGATGAAGCTAATAGATCTTCCAGTCCGTATACCTGTGGCTTTTCTGAGGTACTTTTTACTGCATTGGCTCTGTGTTTAAACTGCTGGAATTAATTAAAATAGACTATAAAGCACTCTGAAGCTGTGACCAGGCAAGGCCCTCTCTCCTGTTAGCCTCATATGTAAAGCTGTTTCTGCCCAGTGATTAATTCCTCTCCATGCCAGTGGAAATATCACAATGGACTGTACTCGTGCTTAGCAGGCACGACGTAAGAGAAATGGGTCAGCTCACATCTCTGCTGAAAAAGAGGTACTACAGAGATGGCTTATGCAGAGCCACAGAAAACTCACTGGCTCCTCCGTAGTGCTGCTGGTTAGCACCAGGTACCTCATCTGCTACCGCAGGGGGTCAAAACAGGGGTCAAGGATCTTCAGCTTACTGGTGAAAATCTTTTTAACCAGGAGTGCATGTGCTCATCTGATCATGCCAAGAGACTTGTGGAGTGTCATTCTTAGGAAACAATTCAGCCTCCAGCAGATTTCCTGGGTAAAGTTGGTGAGCTCAGGCCAATACGGGTCATAGAAGTGTAGCTCTCAAATGATCAGTGCGGTTTTTCTAGCTATTGGGCTATGCTACACACCATCTTTATTTCTAGAGAAAATGATATTTATTTATAAGAGGTCATGCTTAAGCAATCAAGACAAAAGTGATGCTGGAATTAATTATAAGACCTTCCTTAGCACCCAGTTCATGAAGTCTCAACTCCTAACTTTGGGTGCAACCATAGCAACCCTGTAGTTTTCAATAAAATTTCCACTAATTGACACCAATGCAAACTGCTGAAAGCAATTACCTATATGCTGCTCTGCACGTGCTGGGAAGAAACGCATTACAGGGTGCCTATAGCCACATAACTCAGTATCAGTGGCAAGAGTCACTATAGGAACTACTCGATAACTGGATGCTGAAAAACCTCTGGCAGATTAGTTCCTCTTACTGGTAGGTGTTACTGTGACAATATATCAATCTTTTTAAAGTAATGCATTGCTATTCACAGGTCTGTGGGCTGCTTTTATACTTCCATCATCATATCTGTGGCCTTCAAAGTTACAGCTGATGGACCTTCTGTCAAGACCCAGATATTTAATCAATGTGACAGCATCCTACATTTTTTGAACACCAGAGGCCTTGGAAAAGTTTAATGCAGCTTCCAGGTAAAGTTCAATCCACATGGCTGAGTCCCCTGAAGTATTTTCTGCAGAGAACTGCCCTCCCCCACATTTTAACATATCCAATGTCCTTTACATTTGAAGAAAGGGAAGAGCTAAGCCAGAAGGCCAGGTATTGTTGCAACAGAAATATGTGCTTTACAAAGCTCTGCTGCACGCCAAGAAATTGGGTGCAAGGCCCATAGTTAATGCCCCCACTTGGAAGAAACAGTTAGGATTTTTGCCAACAATGATGATTTTCTCCCCATCACAATAACCTACCATGAAATGTATGTTTGTGAGCATTTGTAGCCTACAATACGAAGAGGAACATTTTTTGAGGAAGGGAAAATGCCCGTTAATATTTGATGGGTAAAGCAACAGTTTTATTAATAAAGAAACATCCTGATGCTGACCTCAGCTACAACAAGCTGCATGCACCATTGACACAAGCCCACCAGTGACATCAAGTTATTTAACACTGTTATAGCTGTAATCACCAAATGATGCCAGGGAAACAGGATAACTTGAGAAAGCCGCTGTGGGCCTGGAAGCCTCTCTGTTTTCCCCAGCTATAGTATCTGACCTCAGAAAAGACGATCCCTCTTTCTAAGTATCTTGCTTCCCCAGAATAAAATTATTCCCTCTCTCTTTTTATATGTATACAGACACGTGCACACAGGATCAGAATCTGGCCCACAGTTCTTTTGTTTGCAGCACTTGCCGATGAATGCCAATTATATGTAAAATAAATAAATGCTAGCCATATTATGATATAAATTTCCTTCAGAAGGGAATGTTCCAGAATCCTAATGGCTGCATTTTCTTTGTCTCTTTGAGTTTTACCCTTTACATGCAAGATTATTAAATATAGTCATTATCCAACTTAAACAAATAATAATGCCTGTAATTATAGCAGAAGCCAGTTCACTTATTGTTAAGTTAAAATGCTATATATCAGATATGTTGATGTGATCTGTATAATACCAAAAATTTGAACAATGAAAAATAACATTATCAAACATGAAAATCCATTAATGCTGGTCATTAGATTTTAACTATGCTTTTAGGGTTGTTAATGTGGAGAAGGGGAAGACACTTCAGCTGACCATGCCTAATGCTGCAAGCATGCAGCAGAATTAAATTCTTTATTTTCTCAGTACTCAATAAAGAAAACAGGAGCGTTCATTGCCTATTAATATATAACACCTTTGATGAAAAGATTTTTTTAGTTTCTAGTCCGTTACTATAGCTTCTATCCAGAAATTGTACTGCAGGTACTACATTGAATAAATAAGCTGACCTGTCAGGTTTTTGGCAATTTATGGGGCTGGTCAGCCTGTACATTCATGCAGTTTTTTGTTGCAATGAGATGTAATGGCTTTTCAGCGCACCATAAGCACAGTTGTGACCACAGGCTCACTAGTGTCATTTTGTGTGCAGTAATGAAGCCTGACGAGTGGTCTCCTGCTTGCAGATAGCCGGCTGTTGTCCTAAAAATGCAAACCATTGCCTCAGGCCATGGAATCAGGAACAGGCAAAGGACAGTGGCACAGGCACGGCTCCCCACTGCTCTCCCTCCCTTTAGCACACTGTACTTGGATGCAGTAGAATAGTCTTTACCCTTGTACATAAGGACACAATGAGAGAAAGTGATAAAAGCAATTGTATGAAGGCCATGTTGGAAATCAGGTTTTGTGAAGTTGCTGAGCCGACGTTTGGGGGGAAAAAAAAATCCATTGCCAATACGTTTTCCCCCCTGCACAGTGAGGCCTTTGAGCAAAAATGCTGCCACTTCATCATAGTTTCCCTTCCTGTTTTTTCATCCGTATAAATATTTGCGCAGAAATGTGTGTGCATGCTTATTTATATTTATTTATATTTTGAGAATATGGACTTACACCCACACCAGCGCACAGGCGCGCATGTATACATATATACAGCGAGACAGAGCTAGCAGGCACAGCAAATCGCAGGAACAAGCCTCGCTGGGGTTTTTTCGCAGCTCATCAATATTCCACAGCCCAGGAAGGCCAGGCATGCATGGGGGGGGGTCACACTTCCCACGACTCAGACGGCCCCACCGCAGATCCCCCTCCTCGCTGCGACACCCGAAGGCGGCCAGAGAGCCGGTGGGAGCTGGGTAGCACAGTGCTGGGAGACGGCTTCTTTTCGGAGTAAAATTAAAAATAAGTCTGTCCCGAGTCAAATAGCAACTAGGCCTCGAATTAGCAACTAGGCCTGGAATTGTGTGATTTGTGATTTAATTAAGTCCCTTTCTGTACACCAGGCAGCACGGAGCACCCCTGGCCCTCGTGGCAGGGGATTCTCTAAATCCTGAAGTTGAAGGATGATTTGTTCTTCTAGAGGGTGGGAACTTTCGTGGTTTCCACAGGCACACCCAGTGTTTTGTGAACAACCACAGGCAAAGGATATTGAAGCAAAAGTTACAAATCTGTTTCAGTTATTACCTCGTCGTATTCATTCCCTCTGTTTCACAGCTCTCTGGGAAGTCATCCTTCCCCCCGAAACTTTTCAGGTGGTGGGAAGCATCTTTGTAAAATGCCATGTTAGAGGAGAACGTGGAGCCCGAGGCTCTCATGCTTGCCTTGGCTAAAACCTTTCCAATCTTCATCCTCAAAATATTTGTCCCCTCATCTCAGAGACAGAAAAAGGCTGGGGTTTACTTGGTGTTTCTCGTGCAGAGGTAGAGTTGTGTGGTGCACGAGCTGAGAAGGAGGGAGGCCTGAGGGAGGAGAAATAGGGGATTGTTTGCAGGTACTGCTCATCAGCTGCATTTTTGTCTTGGAAGTGAGACTCTGGCCCTCAAATATAAAACCTAGACTACCTGTTTTTACATTACTTCACTTCTGAAATAGGAGGAAACGTTTGGTGAAGTATTAGGTCTGCTGCAAACTGGCACACTCGGCAAAAGCAAGCAGTTCTTCACGTTCTGCAACACAAAAATGGCAAAAGCAAAAGTAGCAGTTTCCATTGTAACAGCCAGTCACTGATGCGGCCTATAAGCAATGCATTACATTTGTCTTTATTTCTTAAAAGTGTAGCTTAATATTGATATTTTTGAAAGGTTAAATGTAAATCAGAAAACATACAGAATGTACAGCGTTGCCTTGGGAACCTTTACTTACTTTTTTTTTTTCCATTTGTGAAATTTTATGATGGGAACTCTGCAAAGTTAAGGTAGCATTAACCCAGTCTTTGGGTATATATAATACAAAATGCTTGAACTTCTGGGACAGCAGCTATTTCTATGGATACAGTATGTTGAACAGACATGGAACAAAGAAAACCAAAACAGTTGGTTCTCTGCTGTCAAGGAAACAAGCTGCTCTTTCTGCTTAAATATCTCTTACCAAAAGTAGGAGGAAAAAAACCTCCAAAACTCGAGTTCGCACTTAAAAAGAAGAAATCTGACTTACAGGCATCAGAATGAATGTATTTCCAAATATTTCAGTAAGTGATATTGTTATGTCTGATATAGGTAAATTAACATATCTCCCTGAAAGCCCCTAAGGTTAAGATTATTCTTAAAGATAAATATTAAATCATTTTTTGAGAACGGTAGGAGTCCAGAAGGAAAGTGAGAAAACATTCTCCAGTGTTCTGGGTTTTGTGCTGCATGCAGATTACTTATTTAGATTAAATTCTGCTGTTTGTTCTTCTATAATTCAAATTCCTTTTTTTTTAGCCCCTACCCAAGCCATTAGGAGCTCTGTGTTTTAAAATAACAAAAGCTAAACCTCATATTTGGTGAAAACCAGAAAATTTTAATGGTTTTTTTTTTTTTTTTTCAGAAATAGTAAAAAAGGTGTACTGAATAGAATTATTTCATCTGATAAAAAGGATAAGTGAAGATGCACGTGTGTGTTCTATATGACACTTCCAACGTACAAATGACATGGTAGACAGCAGCTACTCAGAACCATGGTTAAGGTTATGTGAAAGAAGGGGGCTATAGGAAAAAATGAAATGACTCATAACATTTTTAAAATCATGGAGTTCCCTCCTGGTTCTGGTTGGAATACACCAGAGACACATACCACATAAACTTGTGGTGTTTCTAGAGTATAAGTAGACCCAAAATGCCCAGCTAGCTTTGAAACAAGCTCAGAGATATGAATCCTTGCCTCTTCACAGCAACATTTCTAATCTGAATCAGGGAGCACAAATGAGGTTGAAGGCCTCATTGAGGCCTGTTGAGTTAAAGTTGGCTTTGTTTATGGGCCCTGTAGGCTTTATCGGCCAGGTTTTGTAACACCTCTGGTGGGCTTACATGTATGATGGCTGGATAATGAGTGTCCTCCCAGCAATGGGTACCCTCCATGTGCACGTTCTTAGCCCCCGGTAATGGAAAGGTATGCAAATTCAGTACTTTACCCTTCTGTGAACAAGAACTGAAGTCAACCATATCACTGTACTCTTCCTGAGGGCTAGGAGCCACAAAGGAACAGAGGGTGTGTAAAACAATCTTGTGTCTGGAGATAACTCTGCCTTGGTGGGAACTTACAGAGAAATTCAGAGCATTTGGCCCATCACATACAAGTGGTTAAGGTTGATTTTTGAAGAGAATTGCCATGAAACTCCCTGCGCCTTATCACAAGTGGCCAGCAGTAAGTCCTTTGCCTTGGTATTCTTGCTTGCTATATTAGCTTTGTTTGTCTTGTAGGCTAGAATTAGTTTTTAGAGCTTTTTTCTTGAGTACAGGTTGTGAAACAATTTAAAGACACATCCCTTAAGAAACAAGAAACTGATAGATTCAAAAGGCATACTCTGAAATGTCGTTAAAGATGCTACATACAACCCCACTAAAATAAGAGTTACTACTGAAGACCTAGTACTCATCCATAATTAACTTCACAGTGTCTTCTTCACAAGTGCATGGATTATAAAATTCTGCATAGTAACCTTCTTATCTTTGAATTTCCTGGCTTTTCTTACTTTGTTTAGACACTATTGTAGCAGAAAAGAGGAGTGGGTTTGGGGAGAGAGGGCTAGTTTGTACACTTCTGAATATTTGAGCTGTGTTTAATCATTCTCATGTGTGAAATCCTTTATTAAAAAAAATCAGTTTATCTGATACTTACTGCTCTTTAGTACAGCACAGCTTGGTAGCACTAGGTACGTCTTGTTGAAAGTATGTCCATAAATATGTCCCTTGCAGCACAGAACAGCTTGTTAACTTGGCAATCCTCAGCAATTTGCTTTGAAAAGTTTGCCTCAGTTTTGATAGTCCAAATGTAGGGCAAAAACTCAGAGTAACTTTTTAGCTAATTTTACCAATTGACACTTTCCTCCCGGTTTTAACTGCCTGCTTGCTAGAACACGGACTGCAGCGCTTCTTTCTCGTCATTCAGTAATTTATTTTTGCAAGGTCTTTTCATTTGTAATGGGCTGGGACTGCTGATTTTCTGTTTTCCTAATGTACAATCTAAAAGAAAGAGTCCGTTATCTTGAGGAAATACTATTCTATTATCTTAACCATATATAAACCCCGTGCCACTGTTATATAGGGGATGGTATTATCATGAATTTGAGTGTTTTCAATCTAAAGAGAACTACAGAAGTGGGAAAATGCTATCTGTCCCTATGTCACGGGTAGAATAAATGGGGCACAGAGAGGACAAGTAACTTGACCAGTGCCCAAAGGCTGCAAAGGATCAGCAGCCTTGAGAAAAAAATAGATTTTTGCATGCCTGGTGCTGTAAAAAATTTCTACACTCCTTTTTTGCTTTAGTGACACTTTCAGCTAGCTTTGTTGGATATCGTTTTTAATGGGAGAATGGAAGTAAGATGCCTGCATTATTTCTATACCAAATACATTAGGTTGGCCTATGGGAGAAACCCTGAAGTGAAAACTTTTGAGTCTATGTTCTAATTTAACCACATGAGGACCATGATCGAGATACTTCAAAGTGGGTTACGATGGTTAACTAAGTGAAAGATAATATCCCTTTGCCATTATTGTCTAGTAGGTCTCATTACTCCTCTGGGCATGCTCCTTAGAATAAATTAAAAGGATCCACTGAGAACCATTTTGCTTTGGGTTTTTTTTTAATGATTGCCAAAAGCCATTTGCTAGAATAGTACAGAATGTTTACAGATGCCTTAGGAAGAAAACAGCAGAATGTGGAACTAATTGTGTTTATTCAAGATAATTATGAAACACAAATGACCATTACTTACAACAAGTCCCCTGACAGCTAGAGTTTGACTCATGGGGCCAGGATCAAACTCAGTAAAGAAAGGCGTTAATGTTAAGTTATAATGTCCATATGGACACGACATATCAGCACTAGCTATTGCAGCTATTGCTTGCCCCTCAGTGCTCTTGTACCCAACCAGTGTTCAGTACAGAAGAACCACAGCTGCTAACTTTGAAGAGGAAAGGCAGGTGGAAATGAGGAGTACTTCGGAAGGAAGATCCTACTGGGTGAGAAGCTCTGAGAAATGCAGCCACAGACTTTTCTGGCAGTTAGAGTAGAAGTTCTGTTGCAGGAAAATGAACAAGCTTTGCTGCACCAGTGGTGGGCATTTAATCTCATCAGTCAATGAGATGCATAAAACAAATCTAAAGACATGACTATTAATTCCACCGTAAGGAACAATGCTATACACAGAGCTCGTGTTCATCCAAAAATGGTTTGTCAAGCCATGCCTACGTATCCATGTAATACTGGTATGCATACTTTATTCTTGAATAACAGGACAAGAGGAATCCAGTGCAGTGCAGTGTTGGAAATGCATAACGGTATATAGAGAAGAAAAATAGCGAAAAATTTTGTAGTGAAAAAATTTAAGTAAATTGAATGCCAGATTAAGGGACCTAGACATAATCTGATTTCCTGGTTTCTTATGGGGCACTGAAGTGTATTTTTTTTAATTGATCGGGGAGGTTTTCTCTAATAAAACGTAAATGGGTCAATACTGTTGTTACAGTTTCATTTCATTCTTGCTGTTGCTGTAGTTGAATTGTTTTTCTTTGGACAAAAAAAGTGGGTACTTAGACTACCAAAAAATGTATTAACATGTGGTTCTCATACAGAGAGGTCATTTATAACCTTAACAGTGTGAAAAGATGATGCAGGCTGTACTGCTTTTGTTGATTTCATTTTCTGGCGACACACATACACAAAATCCCAAACTTAGCAATGTCCAAAGGAAAAACCAGGAAGTTCTTTATTGACTTTGGATCTTGCTTGCCCATATGGCTGAGGACACACCTTGGTGAATTTCTGGCCCTTAAATCACTGAGAGTTTTGGTTCATGATCACTTAACATACCGTGCATGTAACTTATGTTGAAAGTTATAAATCAGCATTCAGTGTAGATTTCAAAATTCCAGGAAAAGGGATGAGTGTTAGAACTGGCAAACTAATACAGAATTGTTGATGAGGGTTGAAACCCACCAGCAAATACATTGTGACTGAAAAATGTTGGCAGTTCAAGGGGACCAGAAATAGTCTCAGCAGACAGACTGGATCTTAGCAGTCTGGGTCCCTGTTCACAAGCTCCCGTGCTTCAGTCTTGGTGCTTTTTCCTGGGAAGAGAAAACCTCCACTTAGCTCAGCGTTTAATATGGCCAGAAGAAATTGGACCAAGATCTCAAATTAATTCTCAAAAATTTTACAGATGGTTTATCACACCTCCTGTCGTTGTTCCATTTATGAGGTAAGTAATAGTAAATTCACTCATATCCCGTAATGAGCCCGTCATTGTTTTTCCTTGCCCTTTTCCTTACTCTCTTCTCAAGGTACTGCCAAGACCGCAGGCTGTTGCCAGTACCCCCAGGTATGTGCTGATGCTGGGCAGGAGTGACCCACCGTGGGCAGGAGTCACTTCCCTGGGGGAGGAAAAGAATTTTGAAGGAAAACAAAAGAATGGTGTCAACCAAGACCTTGCCCACCCTGGGGAGCAGACACAGGCACTATTCAGTTGTTCTGGGGCATGGTTGTGAGAAAGTGGCAGGAGAGCTGGGTCCAGCAGCAAGGTCCAGGTGCTGCCGGTGTCCGGGGAAGTGCCTTGGCAGGGTTCCCTCCACCTTCCACTGGGCTCATGGCAGAACCAGAGACTTCTCTATGGAGAGTGAACGAGCAAAGAGGGTCGTTCCAGGTGGACTGAAATGATTTGTGGTGCTGGGCAGAATATGATGACTCCTTTTTAGTTGTTTGGAAGAGGTGGGGAATTAGAAGAATTCTGAAAACATTTACTGTAACATTTGTGCTTCGTTTTTTATTTTTCATATAATGGGTGATATAGTTATAAGAAGGGAAAATGATTTTAAAAGGACTGAAGACCCTCAGAATGAAATTAAACATATAACTGTGTCAAGCCAAAAGCTTCAGCAGGGTTTGAAAAATTTTCTATGTGTTTCCATTTAATAGCTTTAAACAATGTTTTACTTAGACTTAGACCTACTTTTTCTCATTGAATTTTCAGTTCAGCCAGCTCAGACTGGAGGGTCAGTCCCTCCTGGTGACAGCCCTTTTCCCTGCCTGTTACAAAGACCATACTGTGCTGAGTCCACCAGTTTCCCAAAACATATTTTTAGCCAGAAGGAAGACTTACCTCTGCCCTATGGGACATTGTTTTCTTCTACCACTACACTTAATGGTACAGGTTGAAGGGATATGTGAGGGAAAGAAGGGGGAGAAGCAGAAGGCAAATAGCATCTTGGGGCGAGAAGTTTATACTAGTGAAAGCTCCTTGAATCTCTTGCCCAGTGCATCTGGGCAAGGAAAAGAGTGGGAATTAATTGTATGGGAGCTGCAAAATAATAACAACAATGAAAAATGAATAGTAAATTCCTTTTTTTAAAAAAAAAAAAAAAAGTTTGTCAAATTATCCCGAGCAGTTCAACGGGATCTCTTAGCAAAGAAAAACCAAGGCCTGGTGAGCATGACCTCTAAGCCCATGTGTGAGTGGACTGCCTTCTTCAGGGTGGCTGCAAACAGCTTCTAGTGATGCCAGTCAGCTGGGCAGAAGCAGAGAGAAAAGGACCTCCGCCTTCCTTCCCTTCCTTGATGGTCATAGCCCATAAGATTAATGCACCCTGCTCTCCTCTCAAGCCACCAGCTGATCCCCCGCCGAGACGCTGAGGTGAGAGTTCACTGACAAAGCTGGATTAGGTTAAAGATAATAAGAGTATAAACATCCATAGGGAGTTCAGCTCATGTACAAAGTCATAATTACGTAAGTCATTACCATCGTCTGGGTGAAAAGAAATCGCTGCGAGCAGGGGTAGAAAATATTTGCCCAGACAGCCTTAAGAAGCAAGGATGGAAAATATCAGACTTTCTCCGGTGGATGCACCGTGGCTTTAGCTAGGCTATAAAATGTGGATTGTTTGGTTATTCAAGTAGAAACCTGTTAAATGGATAACCTTGTTGCAACAAATTTTAATTCTTTTAGCAGGTCAGTTCTTTCAACAGGTATTGATTCAAGCAGCCGCTGCTATTTTTATCAAATGCGTTTTAGAGGCACAGAAAATGCCACGGAGGATTTAAACCCCCAGTAAGCTGCACAGAGGCAGTGTTTGTAATACACTGCTTGCTGCTTTCACAAGCTGGACAAACCTCATACATTATGGGCCAAATTATGCCCTTGGATGAGTACGCCTGATTCCCACTGCTGTCAATGTGGCTGTCATAGAAATCTGTGGGAGACCAGCTTGGGCATCCAAAGAGGAATCTGGCCTAAAATCTATTGTGCTCATATTCCTTGTTACTTAGATATTTCTCATGTCTGCCTGACTCACTCCCTTTTTTGTCGGGGTAAAATAAGCACATTTAAAGATATTCTTGGAAAAAAAAAAGGACAAAAGTCTTCTAGTGCTACAATGTTTTGTTTGTGTGTGTTACTATAATTAATAGATGATGTTCTTTATCCAAGGTTTCCTTGAAAAGTCACTATATAGATGGGTTTATAGAAATCTACAGTGTTTCTGCAACCTTTTGAGTTCTGGACAGGCCTGGCTGATATCCCCTATAAAGTGAGCAAGGATGGTCATTTCGCCCCAAGTTTTACTCTGCCAATCCTCAGTTGCTCACCAGTGATGCCCTCCCCAAAGAAAATACCTGAAAAGAGCCGTTCAGGAAATACTCTGCTGCCTCCATGACGCAGGAGTACCCCCCCCGTCTTCACTCAGGTGTCCTGTCTGGGAGTAAAGGGTGGTCTGGATGAAGTAATCTGCAAATATAAAACACCAGGAAAAGCCAGTTTTGAGAAGGGTAGCCCCCATGAAACTTCATGAAACTGAATATACCTCGTGCATCCCCCACGGGTACTATTGTGAGGAACCAGGACCTGAGGCCACATGGATGATGGCAGGAAGGGACTAAGGGCCAGCTCCTCTGGAGGTGTTCCCACTGGCCCCTCTCAACATCTCCTGGTGTCCTGGCCACCTCTGTGAGCTGGATACCAGGTTCAAGATTTACTTCTCTTTGCACGGTTGCTTTGAATTTATTTTATTCTAGGCAGCTAGTTGGAGTGGTAAATTTATACATGCATTCAGCATTGTCATAGTCATATCTTGCCTGAGGGCATATTGATCCTTGTTACCATATTGACTTGATGCTTTTACATCTGCCAGCAATAGGTCTACACATTTTTTTTCTACAAAGATTGCACATTTTCCTTCCCCTGCCCCAAATCTCCTTCCACACAGTCTCCTTTTATTAAGGTAAAACACTTTTTTTTTTTTTTTTTTTTTTTTAGTG
Source organism: Larus michahellis (assembly GCF_964199755.1). Lineage (NCBI taxonomy): Eukaryota > Metazoa > Chordata > Aves > Charadriiformes > Laridae > Larus > Larus michahellis. The sequence continues at coordinate 131,117,854 of NC_133897.1, read as the reverse complement.
CGGTGCCTGTGTTTGCTCAGGTAAAGGTTGTGCAACGATTTCTGACTCTATTGAAAAGGAAGGGTAAAGCACACAGAAATTAATTAGCAACACAGCTTCCTTTCTAAATTACAAATACACAGAAAGCATGTTTTGTATTTGCTTTCCAGACTGCAAGAAACAAAACAAAGGGGAAGTTACCTGTCCATTTATAATTAAATCACTGAAGAACAGGGGAGCAGCAGCAAGTTGGTCCTTGGTGACTGATACGCTTTCAGCAGGAGAATTGCCACCACAGGCAATTTCTTATTTTCACTCAGGTTCTCCATACAATTTCAACTGTAAAGGTCAGTAACTAAAAACAGATGCTAAAGTGGGTCCAAAATAGTTTTTGCTTAACTTTTAGCATTTACTTAACTGATTACTAGTTACAAATCTGACACACAGCAGAGATAACAGTGCTCTCAAGGAGATTAAAGGATTAGTCACTCACTAGTTTAATCAGATTAATCAGAGATTTTGAACACAATATATAATTCTATCCACAGAGGGGATACATGATAGCCACATGCTAGCCTAATTTGAGAAGGGATACTTGGGATGGACAGACCCAGACAAAAGAAGGCAGAAAAAATTGCTAGTTATCACAAGGATTTTTCTATGTACTGCTCTTGTAATACCACTTAGAGACCTTATATTTTTCTATTGGAATTACAAATTCACAAAATGTAAGACCAACATCAGCTAGTAGCCTATGCAAAACTGTAAGGTGACTAACATAATGTCCTGCTATAAGCTCGTGATATTGGTATATATTAAACATACGTATGTGGTTTTCCCTATTTAATTTCATATTTGAAAACTAGTTTTTAATTTGTGGGGAGAAATTCCTTTCTTTTTCGTTTGATGCCACAGCATCCAGGATCTGAAACATAAAATGTGGGGAAGGATCCTGTAAAATATTAAAAGCTTTATGACAAAATTGGAAGATGCTATTTGATGCAGTAAGTTATTCCAAAGTAGAAAAAAAAAAGATTTGCTGTCATCTGTGAGAGCTGCCAAAGCTAGAATTTAAACCTGGTGTTACCTGCGGAGAAATGTAGTATTTTTTAAGAAAACGTGAGTTTCTCTTCCACGCGATTTGAATAAAGGGCAAAGTGGGGCAGAATCTCAGCATATTGAAACTGAGGTTTTCCTGTAGTAGACGTTACTTAACAACTGTAGTATTTCTACCAACAATTAATAAAGAGAAATCATAGATGACGTTGATATGAGGCCTGTTTTTACATGTAAGAAAAAGAGCAAGGAAAAATCAACGTAACTAATGCTATCTTAATCTATCAGCCTCTTCTTAACAAAACCCCAGAACATTCTCTTCTTTCTTAATGCATTTTTTTCATTTTCCTGTTTGTTTTTTTTTTCATTTCTGGGATTGTGACCCTAACAAGTTTCCTTAGCATTTTGGAAGGTGTCGGTCTCGTGTCTGAATCATATCTCCCTGACATCCAGTCTTCAGAAAAGAAGAACTTTTAAGAAAGAAACAAACAAATTAATCTCCATGTGCTGCGGGAAAGACACTGTAGTTGGAAGTAGGCCAGGTTTTCACTCTGAAGGATGCTCTGTGCTTGGCAAAGCTCAGAAATGTGTGTCTGCAATGCTGCTTCTGCTAAGATTTTAAGATTTAATAATTACAGCTCTTTAAAGGAGGAACTGCCGTTTAGTGGGAACATAGCGGCTAACGAGGAAAAACCGTGTTAACAGCAATTAAGTGTTTGTTATGCGGAAACTGCAAAAAGAAAACTGAAATCTTGGCGAGGAACGCTCAAACTGTGCAATCGGGCAGCCTGTGCCCAGGGTCATGCCCACGGTATGTGGATTAAATGAGTGGAGGTGAGCCTCGCTATGCGCAGGCTGCCGATGCTTCCCTCTCCCTCGGCAAAAGAGTGACTGGAGGATTGCCCTTTGCCGAGAGGATTCAACAAACCTATTTGCAGCGGTCCACCCCTACGCTCAGGCATTTGCCATCGTCTCTCCGGCGGCTGCCCCGCTCCCTCTCCCAGCCGGCCCCGGCCCCAGCGCGGCTCCCCGTGGCCGGCTCCCCTTCCAACCGGCCCTGGCAGCCGGATTTCAGCCACGCAACCCGTGGCAACCACCATCCCATCACTGCTTTCCGGCAGGAGAAACACAGGCACAAACACAAAGCTGCCTTTCGGAAAAACAGCCACCGCGCGCTCAGGCTTTGCTTTGAAGAAAGAACGTGCTGAATTAAAAAATGTGCCAAGAACAACCGGAATGGCATCGCTTTATTTTCATAAAGAAGTCTCTCCTAATTGCACACTAACTGTCTTTTTTTCGCGGACAAACTTGTTTTCCACCTAACGCTGACAGTCGCGGGAGCCTGAGTGTATGTGTGTGCCGGGGAGCGGGGGGGCTGCTTTGTGGCAGTGTCTGTACGTCTCGTGCCTGCGCTGATGGAATTATTGTTTATTTTTTTAATTTTCAGAGGTAGGTTGATGACAGCTGAAGAAGACTGTATTTGCCGAAGAGCAGCATGATGGTAGAGAGGAGCAGAGCTCCTGAGGGAGATCTAATGGTGCCTCTCCTTCCTGCACAGAGATAAAGACTTATAATAAGCGTGTATGTTCACCATCTGGCTCTGTGCATGTGGTCCTTATGGAGGCGAAAGCAGCACAATCTGTAAATGATCAGGAGCCATCGCACTCTCTCCAGAGAATCCACGATGCAATCAAGGTGACAGATGGCATGGCCGCTGCTGTGGCCTCATGGAGAAGATCAAAATCACCTTCAATAAACTCTGACTGAAATGGGCATGAGCACCTCAAAAAAGTCAGTTTGTCAGTCAAACTGCGACAGCAAGCTGCATTGGGGAAACATAGCGGCCAGCTCTCTGTTTTCAATCGTTTCCGTCTGACTGAGCCTGAACTATGATCTTTCTCAAATTGTCCTTTCTGTTTAGCTGAAGCAGGCCAGCAAATTGCCAGATTCATAGCTTTATTGAAGGAAATTGAAAACATGATGTCCTCAATTCAAGGGACAAACAGCTGGCAGGTGCTTGGACACCCAAGCACATAAAATGGACCCCTAGTCTTTTGGACAAGTTTGTCCAACTTTGGTCAGAATAAATATAGATATATAATAAAATAGATATAATAAAATTCCAATTTAGGCAGGGTTTATCAGGCATTAGCTGTCAGAGATTATATGGCTGCAAATGAACCTTGCGCTATGTATTAAATGCTGGGTTTTCCCATTTACGCTAAAAATGCCACAGCTACCACTAATTAGAGTGATTTTTGTTTCCCCATTTTTGGCCAAATATCTTAGTACAGCCTTTTTGCCACGGTTGCTTATCACGTATCGGCATTAAGGGCCCGATCTTGCAAGGTTCCCAACACCCCCGAGCAGGTGGCTCCGCACCTTACGGGATCCGCCTGACCCTCCTGCAGCACTTGTCTGCTCCCAGCCCATCCGGCCCCTCCGCCTCTGCCCACACCACCAGCAGCCCCAGACGCCGAATTCCCACCCTCGCACAGGCAGGGAGGTATCTGCCAGGCGTTTTCTGTTATTTGTGCAACTTACACGAGCACTTAAGGACTAGGTGAGCTTCCCTGAATGCGGCGGTGAAGAAATATATCCTTTTTTTTTTCTTTCTAATTCTTTCTACTTTTTATACTTATTTTTTACTATGTCCTTGGCTTGATCAACTCCTTTTATTAAGGGAAGCAAAAGTAATGCGCCTGTCACTGTTTTCAAATTTGCACATGAGGGCTTCCAGCCTGAAAGCCCTATCGCCAGGCTGAAGCAAGACAGACACGCTGCGAGGTGACAGAGGAAGAGCAGGGCAGCCTTCCTCCTGCCCGCGGGATCCTGCCCTGAGATCTTCCCGGGGCCCACCATGGGTCTGCTTCAGTACAAGAAGTGGATCGACGGCTGCGTCCCCGCTCCGTGTGGCAGATGGTCACTGTCTTTCTCAGTTTGCTTGCTTGCATGTTTGGTTTTCTACCACCACATTTTGAAACATCCCTGTCGCCCTTAGCCTTTCCAACTACTCATTTTTAGCTTCGTTACTCGTGAAATATTCTAGAAAGTCCTTTGGCCTGGTTCAAAGTCTGTTAATGGCAGCGAGTCTTTTCATCAACTTCACTGGGTTTGAATAAGTCCTTGGCACGCACTTCACTGTACAACAGAGCGTTGTCAAAGGCAATTTTTTTTTAATTTTATTTTATTTTTCGGTTGGGTGTGGAGTATGGATAACATTCCTGTTCCATCTGACCGATTTTGCACATATAGCTGACCATCCTGGATTGTACGTTTTATGTCTGCAAAATAAATAAATAGGTTGCCTTTCTACTAGCTACACCTGTTCCTCTCTCCCAATGTGACTTTTTGCATGCATGGGAGAAGAGCTATGCTGCCTCTCACCAGTACACAGACACCAAGACACTGGGACAGAAATGGCCCAGCATAAGGCCATCATTTTCACCGGGCAGAATGGTATTTTGCTAGTCCTGCGCTCTGAGAGTTAGATAAAAAGTCAGTGGCAAATCCTTGATCTGACAAACAAAGACGCGCGGCAAGGAGAACGAGGAGGGAGTTTTTGAGCTAAACTCCTCTGGGTTTCTGTCCTGTCTATCAAAAAGTTTGATTCGGGATTACAAGGTCTTGCACTGCTTTTTACAGTAGTGTTGTTCCAGGGAGCCCAGCAGACCAGGTATATGAGCCATTTCTCCCAGAGTGGAACCTTTTAACCTTTTCACAGTTGACTGTGCTGTTGGTGGCCAGTTCATCCTCAGGGAAACACCTGAATACTGCATGGACATTTCCTATGGTGCAGTTTCCAAAATGGACCTAATGTAACAGTGTAAAATATTCATGTACATTCAATAATATTATAAGCTTGAGGTTCTTGTGTGGACCTTGTCAAAACATCTGAATATCTGACATCTTTATTATCGCAACCAACCTGTGTGGTGAGACACTAAGGCATTGGGACGCTAAGATTTTGAAACAAAAGTATTTTGAAAAATTAATGCATTTGCCACGAGCAACAATGAATTGGCTTTCTCTCTAAGTTGTAGCTAAACCGTGGTAGTTTTCTATCTTTGGACTATCTATCTCCCCACTCCTATTTTATTTGCTGTTTGTTTCCCACACTGGTCACAAAGGGAGTAGCAGGGAAGTCTGCTTTACTCCTTTGGTAAAGAAAGAAAAGTCCAGGCCAGGTAATTTGGTTGACAAGCCTCAGCCTACAGCGACGCAATGGAGAGCCCTCGGTACAGACTCTATTTCCCCCTACCTTGATCTTCAGAGGGTCCCTGCAAGGTCTCTGTCTTCTGTTGGAGGAGTTCCTGTGGGGTTCCTGTGAGGGAAGATGAAGGTGAAATCACCTTCCCAGACTGTTTTGAGTATAATGAATGGTTTTACTTCTCATTTAGTAGGTGACATAATGTGTGTCACATAATGCACGGCAAATTTCAATAAATATCTGCATTAGATCAAGGGAAAAAAAGGCAAGCCTGACCGAAATTTGCTACTGCGTGGCTGAGAAATCTGGAGGTCTTTGCCCAACGGAGGGAAGTTTCACTTAATGCATAGAAATTTGATGTCATATATTATCAGAAGGAAAAAAGGATAGGTTTGTAGATAATTGAATGAAGTGAAGGGAAATTTAGGGCAAGAAATGCTTTTGTCCTTGAATGTTCTTTTATCATATTCCAAATAGGGACTCCGTGTCATGGACCTGTGAATACAAAGACTGCTTTTAAATCTCTGCTTCTTGCATGACTGACACTTACAATTCAGTAACATCTTTCAAGACATCCTTTGTGCACATTTATTTCAAAATAATGTATTGGACCTGTAAAATCTTATTAGAGTATTTTTGCTGCAATTACAGTCCCATATTATGTGATCAACATTTAAGTTGATTGTCCCTTGTTTTAATATGACCTTATACCATGACAGCATAAATACAATGTCAGTCACTCTCTGAAATTAAACAGCTTTTATATCATTTACTGCGGGTATTTTGTTACATATTGATGGAGGAGATAGCTGATTGAAAGAGGAAAATGTTTTGTTTTCTGGAAGAAAAATACAGAATTTGGAGCCTAGCAACGTTGCCTGGGGAACGTTTAATAATATTGCCATGCCTGCCACATACCAGGGAAATGAACTTCCCAGCTATGCCTAGAAAACCAGGATCACTCCTTACCCTCCTTTTGTTTGCTTGCTTGCTTTATTTCTTTGACCCTCGTTCTAGTTAGAAAAACATATTGCTTCAATCTTTTTTAGAAATCATTTAAAATGGAAGGAAATGAAGAGAAGGGGAATATCAGCACAGAGCAACCCACTCTCAGGAGTGGAGTCTCAGTTCAGGGCAATTTCCATTCCAGTTCCCTGGACAGCTTTATGGGGAAATGGGATGTTCTACTTCCATGGTTATCACTGCGGCAAAGGCAATGAAATACCCCCTTAAGAGGAGGTCAGCAGAGTCCAGTACCAAGAGCAGGAGGTTTCAATGGAGAAGAGAAGGTGATAAAATTGAAATAAAGGTTTGATTTCAAACATCAATGCCAGTGCTTCATACATATGTCTTTCATCTACTGAAAGTACCTCATAGAGGGGAAAAAAATCATTCATAAACACAGCAGATATCTTGTCCGTGTGAACTAACGTGAATTTCTCACAGTACTCTGATCAGCTGTCACCAGAAAGAGGGAATGGCTATCATGATGTTCCACTGCGAATTTTTCTTTTTAAACATTTTAAATTTCTGGGACATTTTACGTAGTCTGAATGGTGGATATGCTGGGATCAGCAGTATGAACTGGAACGTAGAGGAAATCAATCTAGTATGGACTGGCCATTTGGAAGTATTTGGATGTGTGGGATTAAGATTGCAAAAGTTGATATGGGCAAAAAGGGGATGTTTTGCATTCAATTTTTTCTTTTTTGCATGTGGACACAGAATTAGTATCACAATAGGTAGACGGGAATATTTATGGATGGTATCAAATAGCTACAAAACCTATAACCTGATTTGGAAAGGTCCATTTACACAGTGGTCTCAGCCTGATTTCTAATTGTTCCTGAATTGTTATTTGAACATAAAATCCTGTAATTTCTCCTGTGGTAGGAGCAAATTAGTGAACTCAGAATGGTCTATCTAAAATCAGAAACCAGGACCTGAAAATATTCAGTATGACTGTGGTATATTTCATGTTATGAATGTACCACAGAGCCCTCAAACCGCCGGGTACTTGCATTACAATTTTGACAGCAGCTGATACATCTGGGTGGTAGGTAAGGTCTGCTCATACCTACCTGCAGCTCCACCACAGCCAGAAAAATGGAAGTCTGAGAAGAGGAGATGCGTTGCTTTGTATGATAAAAGGTAGTTTCTTTGTCTGGCAAACCACTCCTTTTGTATGCACATCAACCAGATGGCCATTTCAGTTTGTCTCCGGCTGTGAATCAGACAATATGGCAGAATTAAGGGAAAAGCAAAACCTTCCCCTCCACCCCTCCTCTTTGTACATAAAATTAGAAATCAGCAACCTTTAGGGAGATTTAATTTTAATACTTCATTTCTTTGGTAATTTAGTGACTTTTGACTTGCTCAGTCAGCTACCGTGCGACACTCTCTTAAAGGTGTGACAAGCTAAATGCTTAAAAACAATGAGACAGAAAAAAGGGAGAAAGAGATTAGGTAACAAAACAGGTGGGTCATTACAAAAAAAAAAAAAAAAAGGAGAGTGGTGGTAATTTTGGTTCTTTGGTTTGATACAAGCTACATTTTACATGGTGAGATTCCTGATGATGCTACGCAGGCAGTGACTGTGGTTGTTTTTCATGTCACATCAAGAAGCCTGGGGTCTTGTACAAGACAGGATTAAACACAGGAAGTTCTTCTCTGATGGTCTACGTTGGTTTCTCCTACACTGGAGATCCTTCTGTGAATTCTGAGCAGCCACATTGTTACTCTGCAGAATTTGCAGAGAACTTGGAAAACCGACTTGTTTTGAGACCAGGAGGTGAAAGGCAGCTGCCCCACCACAGGCAGCTCACACACCGATGGGGAATGTTACATGCTCGTGTTATCTGAATTTGATGGGTTCAGCTGGACAGGAAGAAAGAAGGTGAGGAAAGAGGGCCAACAGAAATCTCAATAAAACTAAGTCTCCAAAAAAGACTGAAATCTGCAACAGGAGCCCTAAGAACCTTGACTGTTGGACTTCCAGGGCAAAAAGGCCTTATGAGGTTTACAGAGACCTACCGTCCACAGCATGTAGTTACTAACATAATTTTGAGCCTCCTGACACTGTTCATTTGGTTTATTTGGCACAACTATGTGGGATAAAGTTTGACAATAGCTACAAAGTGATACAGAGCCAATATGCCAGAAAAAAACCCCTCTAGTCCTTGGTAGGAGATGGTAGGTCTGTATTAAATTGTATATTTAGCTAGGGTTAATTTTGCACAGATACTGGACCACAAATTTCCCAGCATATACCTAATGATTTTGGTACATCTCTCAACACAAAGTTGTCTCTGAGCACTAGTAACTTTTGCTATAATACAGTGATAGCCACATGCAGTTGTGAAGAGGCGCATTCCTCTTTGAAGCATGTACCCATATTTTAGCAACTGCTAAAATTAAATCCATGGGTTGAGTCCCCAGTTTGCCTGCTGTTTCCACCTACTAGTTACCAAGGTATTAAGAAATACTAAGGTATTTTTCTAAAGTGAGAGTAACATTATATCCTCGCGGCTCATAGATGATCTCCAAGAACCACCATGGAAGTTTATGTAAAATTAAAAGATAGAAGGCGTCCTATGAAATAATAAAACTGGGCGCTCTCAGGATTCTCCCTACAGTTGGCAAGAATTCCTGTTGACTTCTATTAAAAAAGAGTTTCAAATCCTGGTCTAAACCTTTAGTTAGCAAACATTGTAACTGTGTTCAAGTGACACTTAACAGCAAGGGCAATGGAGAAGAGCACTTCCCTGTGCATCCCTTTTTGGCCATTTCTTTGAATTTATGCCAATAGTGACAACAAGCAATTGTATTTTGTGGTTTCCTTCAGGATATATACATTTGGTTTAAGTCTTCTTTTAACAAAAATCACACAGAAATTCATTTATATGTACAAATTTTTGCCAGAAACTATGGGAAGAAAACAGCAGTAAAAAACATTTGGGAACATATAATTTATTAGTGAGTATCGCTCCTCACATGAACAAGGGACTAGGTTGTAAATAACTCAATTTCTAGAGAATTTGGGATGTTTTACACCTTCAATCATTTATCCTAAGGCTCTGGAAACTGGATTTCCTGGGGCTGGCTGCTGTTGTAGTGAAAGTAAACATAACAACAGGCAAAAAAAAAAAAAGAGATATTCTGGAGTTTTGAAGTGATTAGTTGCAATTCTTATGTATTAACTTGTGTTAATAAAATGTTGTGAGGGCCAGCAGACATTTCACTAATGTTTGGTGGGAGATAGCTTTTGCCCCAAAAGTTTAAGGGTCAACTTACCAATGCAAAGAAGGGGTAAGATAGAAGAAAAAATTATAACAATGATTTTACATTAATGAAGGTTTGTTTTTGTACAGAGATATGTGAAATATCTCTGCTAGAACTGGTGTTGAACTCTGGAATGTCAGATATATGCTACCAAATAAATTTTAACCATACAATATCTGCTTCTTAAATCCCTGAGTATAAAGTTGGTACTAAAGTATTCCACATTTTCTGCTAATGAGGCAAAAATTCTGGGAAAAAGTTGCATGAGTTGAGTACTTTTAAAATTAATTTTCGAGGTGGGGAAAGACAAAAGGTAGAAGAAGTGAACATTCAAATATTTTATGAATTTTCTCTCCCTGTCTCAAGACTTGTATTCTGAAAGTTAAGCGCTTACACTAAAGGGGCTTGATTTTCAACAGCATTTGATACCCATTTTCAGCTTTACATTAGATATCTTTTACTTTACAAGCTTAAGTTTTATATGTTATTTACTGTGCCTAGGTCAAATAAAACATCCATTACAACCTGAATTCTGTAAGATTCTGGAAAAATCTGTGAAATTAAAATACCTTGGTGCAAATCTAAGATCTCTAGGGAATAACCAATTCTGATGAGGAGTTTCTTTGTACATCCGTGTTTCTGTCTGTAGAAATGAGACAGTAATATATAATTCTTTTGAAAAGTACCTTGACAACTGAAGTCTTTGAACATAACTACGTAATAACTAGGTTTTGTTATCAGTTAGTGGTGCATTGTTGGTACCAGATGTGTTAGAGAAAGACAGAAGTGATCGTGTGATGTACGATACGGAATAAACTCCCCAAGGGAAATTCCTTCTTTATCCATGACATTTTTACCTAAATGTAGAGGGAAAAAAAAGAATGGTATTCTGAAAAGACACCGATCAAATTGCTTTTTTATCCAAGGAGTGGTAGAATTAACATGCTATCATCTGGTACAAGGTAACTGTTTTACTGGGAGAAAGAATAGATTTGCCAGCATTTTGATAGTCGTGCCATATAAAACTGACACACTGGATCTGGAATGCAAGCACAAGAATCTATATATCCATCTTTATCATAACGATTACAATAAAAGGGAGGAAAACTGTTGGTTTGCTTGATAATTAAAAAAAAACCCTTAATGGGCAGGAAAATTTTAGCAAGGTAGCTGTAAATCTCGGCACAGTTCTCTTATCAGATGATCTATAATCTTACTATAAAGTCACTTCAAACCTATGGAAGAAAATCCCAAAGGTCAACAAAAAAAAGTCATTTTTCTTCTTTGAACTGGCATGCAATTTTTACGTTAAATAAAATTTATACCCCTATATAAACAGATTGCTCAAAATTAATGTCTTCCTACCTTTATCCAGTTATCTTCTCCCGATTTTAAATAATCAGAAGTCATAACTTATGCTATATGAAGACTTGAGTGTTTTATACGTTGTTATCATTCCCGAGCATGGCTTCCACAGAGGTATGTATAGCCTGGAGTGTGCGTGTATATATATCCTCTCTCTAATAAGTGAGCCTCTGGAGACAAAGCCACCTCTTGTGCAGTTCTTAAGTACATGAATAACCTTAAGCACATGACTCATTCTCTTGACTGGGGTATCTCATGCATTTAAAGTTACATATGTGCTAAAGTGCTTTGATGGATCAGGGCCAAAACAAATAGGGACTACAGCACTGTGGGGCTAACGATGCTCTTATTGTAAGACTCATTATCCCTGTTTTTGCATGAATTTTAACAAAGCAAAGGTGTTTTGATTAGTGGGAATTCTTTAAGATTTATTTTAATTTGTTTGATTTCATTCCATTGTGCATGGCCCATTTTTATGCCTGTGTTTCCAAGGAAACAGTTGTAAAATGGAATTTGATATGATGTGTTATCAGGTTCCTTGTCAGCAAGTTTCAAGTGATAGTTATGAACTTGACAAATTAAGTTAAAAAAAATTATGATACAAGTATTAAGATAGAACTGCATGTATAATGTTTGTTGTCATGTGAACTGTGTTCTAAGGCTTTAATTTGTTTGGGGACGGATAAATTGTCCTGATCGCTGCGAGGAGTTCATAGTATTGATAGCACGTATACAATATACAGTGTATGCAACTCTGAAATCAATGTTTGAGTACGCTGCTGTTTTGACCGCAGTAGTACAATCTCATGAGAAAGCGCATTGAGTTAAATCAGACTGATTCCATTTAAGAGGTCCTTTATCTTTACCGGATGGCTAACAATAACAGGAAAGTGAAATCTAAACGGGACCCACGTCTTATGTACCAAAAACCAAGTAGTGGTTATATATACAACAAGTCTAAGTGGACATAGTACTTGGGATGGTATTTACGATCTGTTAATTGCTGTGCAAGCACAAACATACATGTTTGTTCCAAAACATTTGTACAAATGCATGTGTTTTAGAAAGCAACAAACTGAAGTTCTGCTCCCCGGCTTTTTTATTATTCTTATTGCAATAATGAGGGTCCCCTGAGTAGGTACATTAGGAAAAAATGGGCTTTGCTAGGAAAAAAAAAAAAGTTTTCTTAAAAAGGACTGTAGATCTGAGTTTGTGTCTGTGATATTTTTCACAGTTATTGACCTCAGGACAAAGATGAACAGGAAACTCCAAACACATACTGAGGATTCCGTTTCACATAATACTGTTTTTCAATGACACTTGCAAGACAAAATATTTCAGGAATAGTTCAGTATTCTATTGGGAATGACTTTTTTTCGAGCAATCTGTATAGACCAGTTACCTTGACTGAAGCCTGAGGAGCTAGGCAAGACCCTGAAAAACCATAAAGACCTCTGCAAGTGATATGAAATCCCTGAGTCTGAGGGAAGGAAAATAGGGATTTTTCACCAGAGTGTATTCCAGAGCTGCTCCCTTTCTAAGTGGGGAAATTGCTTGGTTGTGTTTTAATTCAACTAGTATTTGTGTGTCAGATATTTACTAGAGGTCACGTCAGGACTCTTAGAACTCTTAATATCATGGTTTCTTTGATGTCTCAGCTCCTGGCATACCTTCACAGGGATGCTCAGACAAAAGACAATGTGAGGATCCCGACCTCTGGTACTTGACATGGCCTGCCCTGAGATCATGGTCTCCCTGTTGACAAGAGGTGGGACACACCAAAGCCTGTACTTCCATTGGCATCTGCGCTCACTTTTCCATGAAAATTAAGGTGCTGGATAGAACAACTGGGGTTACCAATACAGGCGTTTCTCCAGCGTCAGGATGCAGACAGGACATGCATTTGAAGCCACAAGACCAGAAGCACTCCTGGTTCCCCACATTTAGAGGTCAAGTGTGAAACCTTAACAGATTTGGGGAAAGAGGCAGGGGACACTATTTTCATTATAGCTTAAGGAACAGGATCATGCAGGAAACTTTAGGCCAAGCAAGAAGTCAAAGCTGGCTTTCCTCAGCTGTAGGCTATTGCCTTAGTGCCTGAGGTGAGAGGTGACCTTCCTCCCCCAATTTACAAGAGATGTGTAAATGAAAGAGAGGTGAATATTAACACCGGAAAAGAAGAAATAATTTCCCTTTAGACTAATGTAAAGTATTTGGAGCTGCCCAGAAATTTGGCATTTTTAAGGTTCTTGATGAGATGGATTTTTGAAAAAAGGCAAGTGAGATGTCAAAGGTGAATTAATTTCAAAAAGGGACCTGCATGGAGAAATCATCCCTACTTGCATAGTTGTATGCGCACACACGCACACATACATAGACATATTGTGCATTTTTTGTTTTTCATATGTTAAACCTGAAACCAATTTATGTTTTTGCATTAACAATATGAAGTAAGTTTATTTAAAATCACAGTAGCTGGACTTGCTGAGGCAAGGGTGAAGTGTACACTCTCATTCGTAGAAGTAATTTCATTAAAAATGTCGCGTGATTGCAGTTGCATTTGCCTTAGCCTTTTCCCTTTAGTAGCAGTTTAAAAGAAAGAAAAGGAAAACTATTCATCTTGAAGACAATCAAACCTGACACAAAAGACTGTAAAAGCTTGAAAGATGGTCTAATGTGGAAATACATATTTCAACAATTTGTAAATTGTGCATTATACTCAATGAAGAATTGTGGTCTGTTTACCAAATACGAATACAGACAATTGTTAATGTACTATCATGTCAGTCCATGCGACAGAGACATTATATTGTTGATACAAAAATGCACATTGAAGGAACAGCACCAAAAAAATACATACTTGCCACTGTTCAAGCATTAATAAAAGAGCTGTTTTAATGTTGTTAGAGGTTGGAAGAAGTCTCATCTTGAGACAACTGAAACTTTTAAGAACCCATTCCCTGAATGTATATTATAAGAGTGCAAAATGCATCTACATATGATGTGTTGTTATCTTGTCTGTCTCTTTTTCTAATTCTGTCTTTTGATGTCATTTAAAAATGGCTAGGGGAGTGTTTTGAAGGCTTGTAACAAAAAAAAAAAAAAGGCAAAAAAAAAAAGCTGCTCTCATTTCCAAGACAAGTCTTGCTATGAAGTCTCAGGAATCAGTTTGGGTGAGTTATTGCAAATCCTTTAAGAAAATGGGAATACACAGGCTATAACAGCTCTATTTAAAATAGAAAATCTACTTTCTGTGTGTGTGTGTGTGTGTGTGCGTGTGTGCAGGCAAACATGGCATTCAGGAGAGTGAAATGAAATGAGCCAGAAACTTCTCACATTTTCCTGGCATCTGTGGCGTGTCGCCATATGAGAACCATATGACTGCTGGCAGATTGGCATGTCAGCTCAAGCATGTACAACTTGACCTCACTGAGCTCTGTGTTTATCAGTTTATAACAGGAATATTGATACAATTTTAGCTGCAGTCTTTCTGTGCAAGGACACTTCATCCTTTCACAGTCCTAATTCTCCTTTGCTAAAATGACAGCACCTTGTTTTTGAAGTTGCTTTTCCACTCGGGGGAAAAAAAAAAGCAAAGGCGGCAGAAGACAGCAGAAAGCTGTTCTGTGTGCCAGAATGATGTTTCATTCATTGTTTTGTTAACTGTGAAGTCCTTAGTGGAGTTTGTCATGGGATTGCCTGGCTGACTTGCGCTGCCTTTGTGGTTGAAAACCACAGCAGTATTAAAGACAGAGGTGGAGACAAAAATCTGGATTGCTGTTAAAGCTGAAAGTCAATGCTGAAATATATATGCACAGAGCAGACTGTTGTCCCAACATTCATTCACTCAGAAGAAGGATAAAAGGACAATACGTAAAATTGTGGATGGGCAGATTTTCACCTCAAGTTGGCTTTAGATGTCCTGATCTCCAAAGAAGTGAAATGTAAGCATGTATGTAGTTGCCACAATTAATATATATGCAGTTAAATATAAGAATGGTGGATGTGATGTAAAATCTGAGGCAAATGGCTCTCCATCAAGACTGAGAAACTGGATAGAAATGTAATCATACATCTGAATTTGCTTCAAAAAATCAGACATCATACAAACTTGTCTGGCAGGTTATGGCTGGGTAAGAGTTGATAACAGTGAAATGACGTGGGTACAGCCCGACCATGACCTGGATTGCAGACAGAAATAAAAAGTACAGAGAGTACTTCTGACCATACAATTCCATTTAAACTGCCTTCGTCACCATCATTTTCTTCAAGAATAAGCGTATATCTCTGATCCTCAAGCACTTAAACACACACTTACACTATGACTTGTTCCACTTAACAGTGTGGAAAGATGCTGTAATGGACACGCCTTTCTTCACATTAGCGTCTGCAACTGCACTCACACTGTCTTTCAGAAATAACATTGCTCATATCTGCTCAAGCTTCCTTGAAGGTTAAGCTTTAAACTGCTGTGATTTTCTAATTTTCTCTGTACTGGCCATTCGATTAGAATTTCATCAGGGTATATTCTAGGACTGAAGTTAAAACTTTCTCACCCACTGTCTTGACCAGAAATATTATAGAGATAGTACTATAATGACTAGGTCCTCTGTAAGGACCGGCATGAAGGTAAGTGGAAGAGCAGTGAAGAACACGGGAAGGAAATTAATTAGATAATGTCCTGAAGATAAAAAAGAAAATGAGAGCAATTTTGCTTGTTCATTTTTTTAAGAAACTAAGAAATAAAAAAAGTGAGATCTAAGATTTCAGTTCCCCCAGAGACAGATTATGGGAGACTGGGATATAAAGCAACATCCTGTCACATGCAACTATATACCTCTGTATAGCTCAGATTGCCAATCTGTAGTGATCAAAATTTCCATTTACAATGCCCTTGAGGGTATTTATCAGAAAGCTTAAAATATTCGGGTGTATTTTCCAGAATTTCATTCAACAGTCTTTTCACAGTGATAGATTGGAAGAAAGAGCAAAACAGAAATAAAAAAGGGAGGGAAAAATGGCTCTGTTCTGCTGAGAATGGAGAGTTATTTATTTCTAGTTTGTTTTGGCAGGTGACGTTTGGCCATCAAACCTAATATTGTGCTAAGGCCAAATGTTTTTGAGTTTACCCACCTGTAACCTCCACACAAGTACAGAATTTAAAAAATTCAAAGTTTCAGAATCTTTCATGCATGATGAATGCAGATTTAGTTTTCATTATCATCCTTAGTCTGAATCTCTGCTGATAGCTTGAGAAAACTTGCCATATCAAATTACTGCAAAAAGATGTCCAGTCTCTGGAAATGAACAATGAGCAACATCTATTTGACAATTGTATTTTCTGTTGGCCGAGACATACCGTGTCAAAAGGACCAGTATGGATCAATGCTGACATCAAAAGGGGCAAAGTGCATACTCAGACCATTGAAAATCAAATCTGACCACAAATTCTTATGAATGGGTCAGTTTGTGAATTTACAGACACATTTGCACTGTTGCACACTCATATTCAGACTTGAGAACCCACTGACGTTTATGGGTGGGCTAGACTCTCTCCAAAATGTATATATGGGTCAGTGATCCTTTTCCTTTATAAGGGGGAAAAAAATAAATTTGCAACTACAGTCAGACTTTCTTATTGTGTTTATTACAGGTGTAATTTATTATTTTTAATGGTAGCAAAAAGAACTGAAAGCATACCTGTGGTTCATGATGGTGATATGCCTTTCTAAGGAAAGGTAAAACCACTTCTGAGCAATGAGCTGGTCTTAAGTAATGGAGGCCAAATAATCAAATTGTAGTCATCTGGAGGGAAGGACGTAAATATGCATAAAACAATATAATAGACCTTACAGTAGTTATAGTATAAACTTGACTAAATAGTAGATTTATACATGAACTAGCAAAGCCCCTCATCATTAAACAATACTTAGTGTAAAAGGACAAGTCAAGCTGTTTGTGCCTTTTCGTTTCATTTCAACGAAGTGTAGCAGGGGATGCTTAAGTGTATGATTCAGAAGGGAGGGAAAATCATTTACTGCAGCATGTGGACAGGTTTGAGTGAGAGCAGATTTCCGTGCAGCAATGAAATATGAGCCAGCGAAAACACCCCTTTTTGAACATGCTCACAAGCCCTGATTACATGGCCCACAGCTGGAGTTAATCCAGATTCCTGTTTAATTAAATAGTAGCAGGCATTCTGCTGCATTACATCAAGATGCACAAAGGTGACATGGAGGTGAAACACAAAATGTGATATCCACCTCTTTTCATTGTTATTGAGAAAATATAAGATTTATTTAAAATCTTTTAATTAAAATTTATTAACTGTGCAGGATAGATTCTAACTGCTGAGAAGCGTCTGTGATAAAGTGATGGTTTGGTCCTAACATACCAAATTTTGTTATGGAATAAACTCTGTATCAAACAACCTCTGCTATAATTCGTGGTGAGAAAATCCATCCTATCCTGGGCCCACATTATCAACCTGTTTCTGAAGAAGAATAATTCAAACTTCTTTTCCTTCATAGCAATAAGAAGAAAAACTTCAGATGAAGGATCTCTATATAAAAAAACCACGATACGCTGTCCCATTTTAAAGCTGGGCACTTAGTTATCCGATGTGCGGGACCTACCTTTCAGCATCTGTCTGTCTGTCTGTCTGTCTATCTCTCTATCTCTATATTCAACCCTTTCACAGGTGAGTGTCAGAAATTTCCTTAGTCTTTGGGGACTAGCAACTCATTTATAACACATGTTGATTGAGATGTGTAAGGCACCATCCAAGGTTAAAGGGTATCATAGAAGTAACCAGGTG
Organism: Larus michahellis; assembly: GCF_964199755.1. Classification (NCBI taxonomy): domain Eukaryota; kingdom Metazoa; phylum Chordata; class Aves; order Charadriiformes; family Laridae; genus Larus; species Larus michahellis. Next base: position 131,100,146 of record NC_133897.1, on the reverse strand, counting down.
AGAACTTTCTTACAAACTTAAAACGAATGTATGTGTTCTACTTCTCCCCAGAAGGAAGATCTTTCCTTTATTAATCTGCTCAGGTACCCTGATTTCATTGCATGCCAGAGACTGCCTGATTTAGAAGGCAGAGATACTTGGGGAAACACAGACCATGGATATTTCCTTTCATTGAAAAATACAGGAAATGGTCGGGATACATATTATGGGGTTATGAATTTTTACAGCATTGTGTGGTAAACATGGCTAGCATCCTTGAAGAAATAACAACAACCACCACCATCACCTTGGTTTCCTCCTGTCATGAAATATTAAGGGTTGAGTTCGCTTTATTTGGCTGAAGTCAACAGCAAAGAAAATTGTTGACCACAGACAGCAAAGAGGTTCTGGCTCCTTGAAGAGAAAGATGACTATTGGGTTGGTGACCAAAAAGTGAAGGTTAGAGGAGCAACATTTTCCCCACAAATACGTTAGCCCATTTTTTTAAAAAGATTTCGTTCTATACTTTTGCTTAAAAGCATAAAATGAGATCAATAAATGAACCTGGATTGCAGAGGGTTTAACAGTGATCAAAATTAAATGTTGTCTTTATGTAACTCGTTATTAACTGGTGCGACTCCTTTCACAGATATTACTGAGCCAAAAATCAGCAGGATTCAGGAAATGTATAAAACCTTTCCATGGATCTTGAAAGCATTCAGTCACATTAAATTAGAATAAATTATTTCCTAACAGTATGAGTACTCCTATCTCAAAGAATGAAACGCCCTGTCTGCCTGCTCATCCAGGCTAGGACATTATTTCCAGTGCAAGCAGATGACTTAATATGGGTTTTTAAACCTTGCTGTGTCACGTCAGAGGCCAATTAGATGGACTATTGCTCTGACCTGGTGTGGTTATCTTTTTATCTCTTCTGATGTTGCTTATCTTTGCGTCTGTTTTAGCATCATCCTTCTCATCGCTTAGACGTATCTTTGAGCATGTAAAAATATGTTTACTTCACATACCTCATTTTCCCCTTTTCTGTTGCTTTCTGCTCCATTTCTGGCAGTCTGAACATGCCATCTCTCCCTAGAGTCCCCGTGTGTGTTTCTCCTCACCTTGACACCTTTCAACTCTGTGGGACCAACCCTTAAAGACCACCATAAAGACTAAAGTAGTAATTCATTTCCATCTTTCTTCACTCCTTCCTTCCACAGGCTTGCTGTTGCAGCAGGCTTGGCAGGGATGGAAAGGATGGTGATAAACACATTCAGGGTTTTGTGACATCTAGAAAAAAGAGCAACTTTTCAGAGGAAGAAGAGGGCTGCTCTAAATTCTGCTTAACATATCTGTAAAATCTAATTTTCAAATACAGCCTCAAATTGCCCCTTTTTCTTCTCTGGTTTTGAGACCACCCTCCCCACACTCCTGGAGGAGGATCCTCAGAAGTGACGTTTTGCTGGAGGTCTCCTCTCCTAGGCAGCCTATGGGGGCCAGGGTGCAGCTGGCCTCAGCTTGCACTAACCCGCTGGTCCTGGCTCCTGTTTCTCCCTCCCTCATGTTCCTGGCGATGGAGCTGTGTTGGAAACACGCTTCTGGACACCCTGCTCTGGGAAGCACCTGCAGCACAAACCACAGGTAAATCATGTGCTCTACAAAATGAAGCATTTGGATCCAAGAGGAGAGGGATGTCATCTCCATTTTCTTGCCAGCCGCATCGCACCCTGTGCAATACATTTACTTTATGATGCTTCAAAAGGGCAAGGATTTGCCATAACAGCTGCTTCATCTATATGCATTTTGTGCGTGCTCCATGGATATATAGCATATCCGTGGCCACTTTGGGACCCGCAAGAAGCCTTACAGGGCTCCCATGCTGTCAGCATCTCCCATGAGAGACAGTGGGGTGACCTGGTGGGAGGGATGCAGGTCACATCCCTACTGCAGGAAGGTAGGAGCAGGCAGGAACATCCCAGATTGGAAATGCTCTTGTCCTACAGCTCAGTCCTGTCTCCTGGTGCTGCTCGGGGAAGCCTGGAGTATCCTGTCTAGTTCACGTTTTCTCATTGCATTGTCATTGTTTTGGGCTTTTTTCTCTCTCTCTGCTTGTTTTTGTTCTTCAGACTATATTAATGGTAATTAATGGTAAGAACAAGACTAGGGAGGGTGTGGGCCCCCTCAGAAAGGAAACGGGGGAGCTGGTGACAAGTGTTATGGAGAAGGTCGAGGTTGTCAATGACTTCTTTTCCTCAGTCTTCACTGGCAAGGGCTCCAGCCACACTCCCGGAGTCACAGAAGACAATGGCAGGGGTTTGACAGAACTGCCCATCAGAAGTGAAGATCAGGTTCACGACCATCTGATGAACCTGAAAGTGAACAAGTCCATGGGACCCGATGGGATACACCCACGGGTACTGAAGGAACTGGTGGATGAGGTTGCTAAACTGCTCTCTATTATATTCCAAAAGTCATGGTAGTCTGGTGAGGTCCCCACTGACTGGAAAAGGGGAACCATAATCCCCATTTTCAAAAAGGGAATGAAGGAAGAACCAGGGTACTATAGGCCAGTCAGTCTCACCTCCGTGCCTGGTAAGACTATGGAGCAGATCCTCCTGGAGGCACTGCTGAGGCAGAAGAATAACAAAGAGGTGACTGGGTACAATCAACACGGCTGCACCAAGGGCAAATCGTGCCTGACAAACCTGGTGGCCTTCTATGAGAAGGTCACAATATCAATAGACAAGGGGAGAGCAACTGACGTCATTTACCTGGACTAGAGCAAAGCCTTTGACACTGTCCTGCATAACATCCTGGTCTCCAAGCTGATAAAATATGGGTTTGACAGACTGACAATTCAGTGGATAAAGAACTGGCTTGATGGCCACACCCAAAGAGTGGCTCTCAATGGGTCCATGTCCAAGTGGAGGCCAGTGACAAGTGGAGTCCCTCAAGGATCAGTACTGGGACCGGTCTTGTTTAACATCTTCGTCAGCGACATGGACAGTGGCATAGAGTGCACCCTCAGCAAGTTTGCCAATGACACCAAGCTGTGTGGGGCGGCTGACACGCTGGAAGGAAGGGATGCCATCCAGAGGGACCTTGACAGGCTGGAGAGGTGGGCCCATGCCAACCTCATGAAGTTCAACAAGACCAAGTGCAAGGTCCCCCATCTGGGTCAGGCCGATCCCAAGCACCAATATAGGCTGGGCAGTGACTGGCTTGAGAGCAGCCCTGAAGAAAAGGACTTGGGGATGCTGGTGGACAAGAGGCTCAACATGAGCCATCAGTGTGCACTAGCAGCCCAGAAAGCCAACCGTATCCTGGGCTGCATCAGGAGAAGCGTGGCCAGCAGGTCGAGGGAGGTGATTCTCCCCCTCTACTCCACTCTCGTGAGACCCCACCTGGAGTACTGCATCCAATTCTGGAGTCCCTACTACAAGAAAGATATGGACGTGCTGGAACGTGTCCAGAGAAGGGCCACAAGGATGATCAGAGGGCTGGAGCACCTCTCCTATGAGGACAGACTGAGACAGTTGGGGTTGTTCAGTCTGGGGAAAAGAAGGCTCTGAGGAGACTTTATAGTGGCGTACCAGTATCTTAAGGGGGCCTACAAGAAAGCTGGTGAGGGACTTTTTAGGATGTCGGGTAATTGTAGGACTAGAGGGAATGGATTAAAACTAGAGATGGGACGATTCAGACTGGACGTTAGGAAGAAGTTCTTCACCATGAGGGTGGTGAGACACTGGAACAGGTTGCCCAGAGAGGTGGTGGAAGCCCCTTCCCTGGAAGTTTTTAAGGCCAGACTGGATGGGTCTCTGAGCAACCTGATCTAGTGGGAGGTGTCCCTGCCCATGGCAGGAGGGTTGGAGCTAGATGATCTTTAAGGTCCCTTCCAACCCGATTCTATGATTTTGTGATTCTATATTTGACCATCTTTATCTCTTTCTAGTCCTATTTCTTTCCTTTTCCTGCAATGGTCTTATTTTTCCAGCTGTTTGTTTCTTTCTGCACTTTTACTGCTCCTTTTCTGCCAAAATCAGAGATCTTAATTTCTTCATGGAAACAAGCCCTAGTTTGAAACCATGGCTTTTGGTTTAGCAGAATGGAGTTTTCTCTCCTCATGGCAGTTTCCCTCCTTCCCTCAAATCCAGTTTTAAAAACTATTGAAGACATAAGCCACACAGGCAAAAAAAAAAAAAAAAGGAACCCGGTTTTAATAAAATGTCATTCAGGTTTTGAATGACAGAGAGAGGCTGTGCATTTGATATACTATAAAAAGTCTTAAACACCAGTATATTATGTGAAAAAGTAACTGCTATTCTTTGTGAAGGTGCCATTTATCAGTGTTGGAGGAGGTTATTCAAGTGAATAGATTAACAAACATGAACTTAAGTGTAATGTTTATCAGCTGTCCTGTTTAACTCTAAATAACATAGCAGAAGATGGCTCTTAAAGATGAAATGGCCATCAATCAATTCGTATTGCCCATTTTACATGAGAGGTTATATATTGTTTCCCTGTGGAAACAATGCACATGTGAGGTGTGCCGCCGGGGGTCACCCCGCCAGGCAAAGGAGAGAGGCTGAATCGCACACCTTGGGCAGGCACAGACAAGCACTCTGTCATTTTAATAATGCTCTCATTGCAGAAAGTTTCGCCGGTTATGGCCGTGATGCTTAATTGCTCTCATTTATCTCCCTAATAAATGATGTCATTGACTTAGAGCTGTTGTACAAATACAACTGGCGAGTCAGTAAGTAAACCTGTTATCCACCCCCAGTGATGAGAATGGGGGAATACACAGGAGTAAGAAATGCAGCAAAGGCCTTGACAATGTAGATAGATGAAAACGGGGACAACAAAACAGATATTTCTCTTGCCTTTCTCTATTTGTCATAGAATCATAGAATCATAGAATTGCTGAGGTTGGAAGGGATCTTTAAGATCATCGAGTCCAATCTTTAACCTACCCTGACAAAAGCCACTTCTAAACCATGTCCCACAGTGCCCCATCTACCCTTTTTTTAAACACCTCCAGGGATGGTGAATCCACCACATCCCTGGGCAGCCTATTCCAAAGTTTAATAACCCTTTCAGTGAAAAAATGTTTCCTAATATCCAATCTAAACCTCCTCTGATGTAACTTGAACCCGTTTCCTCTCGTCCTATCACTGGTCACCAGGGAGAAGAGGTCAGCCCCCGTCTCTCTACAACCTCCTTTCAGGTAGTTGTAGAGGGTGATGAGGTCTCCCCTCAGCCTCCTCTTCTCCAAGATAAACATGCCCAGCTCCCTCAGTCGTTCTTCATAAAGTTTGTCCTCTAGACCCCTCACCAGCTTTGTAGCCCTTCTCTGGACACGCTCCAACACCTCAATGTCCCTCTTGTAGCAAGGGCCCCAAAACTGAACGCAGTACTCGAGGTGGGGCCTCACCAGTGCCGAGTACAGAGGGATGATCACTTCCCTAGTCCGGCTCACCACACTATTCCTGATACAGGCTAGGATGCTGTTGGCCTTCTTGGCCACCTGGGCACACTGCTGGCTCATGTTCAGCCGGCTGTCAACCAACACCCCCAGGTCCTTTTCCGTCGAGCTGCTTTCGAGCCACTCTGCCCCAAGCCTGTAGCGCTGCATGGGGTTGTTGTGGCCCAAGTGCAGGACCCAGCATTTGGCCTTGTTGAACCTCATGCCATTGGTCTCAGCCCATTGGTCCAGCCTGTCCAGATCCCTCTGCAGAGCCAACCTACCCTCAAGCAGATCAACACGCCCGCCCAGTTTAGTGTCATCTGCGAACTTACTGAGGGTGCATTCGATCCCTTCATCCAGATCATTGATAAAGATATTAAAGAGAACCGGCCCCAGCACCGAGCCCTGGGGGACACCACTTGTGACTGGACACCAACTGGATTTAACTCCATTTACCACCACTCTCTGTGGTGGTAAAAACCCAGCCAGTTTTTTACCCAGCGAAGAGTACACCTGTCCAGGCCATGAGCAGCCAGTTTCTCCAGGAGAATGCTGTGGGAAACGGTGTCAAAAGCTTTGCAAAAATCCAAGTAGATAACATCCGCAGCTTTTCCCTCATCCACTAAGTGGGTCACCTTATCCTAGAAGGATATTAGGTTTGATAGGCATGACCTGCCCTTCACAAACCCATGCTGACTGGGCCTGATCACCCTGTTCTCCTGCATGTGCCGTGTAATGGCACTGAGGAGGATCTGTTCCATGATCTTCCCAGGCACCGAGGTCAGACTGACTGGCCTGTAGTTCCCCGGATCCTCCTTCCAGCCCTTCTTGTGGATGGGTGTCACATTTGCTAACCTCCAGTCAGCTGGGACCTCCCTGGTTGTCCAGGACTGCTCATAAATGATGCAAAGTGGCCTGGCGAGCACTTCCGCCAGCTCTTTCAATACCCTTGGGTGGATCCCATCCGGCCCCATAGATTTGTGCACCTCCAGGTGCTGAAGCAGGTCCCTCACCATTTCCCTTTGGATTACAGGGGCTTCATTCTGCTCCCCATCCCTGCCTTCTAGCTCAGGGGGCTGGGTACTCAGGTGGTCTGAGACCATCTAAATTTATTGAGCAGTGATAAACTAAAAATATATACAGTGAAACTCCAAACACTCTGAGTGCAGAAGTAAGCCTAGTCTGTAATGCTGGCTTGAGATTTTGAGGGGTGACAGTTGTCCTTTGGTCCTGAGGTATCTTCACATAGATGGAGATAGCTGCAAGGCTGTGCAGTGCATCCCTCACTCTGTGCATAGAAAAAAAGGCTTTCAGCTCCATATTTTCCTCTGCAGCCAGGTTTTATTCTTGCATGAGGTAGAAGAATGAAAGCAATAAAGTGAAAAAAGCAAACAAACAAACCGAAGCAAACAAAAAGCCCCCTAAATGGCTTTATTCAAGCTGAGTGGACAAATACAGAAAAAAACAAACCTAAATACCTTCCTAGCAGTGACTCTGCTTTATCTCCATAGGATAGAAATCATGGCCATTTCCAAGTCTTTATCTCCCTTGCAGAGGTTACCACCTGCTGCATTTCCAGCAGGTCTGGATGGTGTTGCTGTGGCCTGGCCAGGGGCCGTCAGAACTACTGTGCCCAGGCAGGGTGATCCGTGAGTGCGCAGGAGACGTGTCCAAGGTGGCTGGGTTTTTGTTTGCTTACTCATTTGTTCTGTGGTATTTCTAAGGGAAGAAACTGTCTCTAAAAGGAATCTGTTCTGACAGAGCTGAGCTTTTGGAGCCAGTCTGGACTTCTCATCTTAGCTCTGCCCCTTAACGGGGGGAAACGTGAGAGGGTTGTTAATGTCCTTCTTCCTAGAAATCCTCCTTTCCCGGGCTCAGGGATTAAATGGCTGGAGTTTGACAATTAAAAAAAAGTTGCCTAATCTCCGTTAACCTTTGTGCCTACAAGGGCAGAAAGCAGCAGGACTTTACAAGTCTGAGCGTGCTAAAAGTGGTCATGCGAGATGATGGGAGTCTTGGGGCGTCCTGTGCCGCCTCATGCAGGAAATTAAGCGATTATTGGAAATCAACTTCCTGGGAATTGCTAGGTTCCTCAACACAGGATAAAAAAGATGAAAGCTCCTTTAAGGAAAGCATAAAGGGAGTGAGGGAGGCAGAGCGTGAGCAGAGAAAAGCCAAGGGGCTTCTGCAGGGCCAGAAGGAGGTAATCACCTACGTGAGCAAATGAGAGGTAGAACAGGGGAGGATCGATGACCCTGTGCAGAGCTGGGCTCCTCAGCCTGCTCCTTTCTCTTTCTGTCATTCCATTGCTTTCCAAGCTAGGGAAAATGATTTTTTAAAATGCTCCCTGTTTATGGCATGGCTTTAGATATTATTTTTTTTTAAGGTCTTGCACCTCTAGCTGGAGCGCTCAAACTGCCGGTGGGCAGATAGCTTGCCACCGCAGCGCCGAGAGACCTCCTCAGCAGAGTTCACAACTGCGGCTAACAGTTTGGGTGGTTCTACTAAAAATACATTACACCTGGAGATACTTGATGACTCTTTTCCCAGAGCTGATGAAAATTACTGTTACTTTTTTGAAGGGAATTTTCAGGAAGTGTTAAAAATATCTATAATAAGAGGAGTTGGCTTTAAATGTAATATTCACCACAGCTTTGAACTGTTGGTAAATCCAGTTTGCTTCCTACAATATCCCCACACTTCTTTATGGAAATAACTTCACACAGTTGGAATCTGTGAGAAAGAAGGTGATACAGGTCACAAAATGATACCAGATTTTAATTTCTACTGTATGAAATTCGTAGCGTGCAGGATCTCAAACAGCAGCTAACTAGTTAGATTGTATTCTTAATATAGACTCTCAAACCCTTTTATGATTAGACATTGAATTCTCCTATGTGAAAGCACAAAAGATTTTTTGCCATGGGGGAAGTTCAAGGCACCCAGATTACAGCGTGTAAAAATGAGAAAAAGTCCTTTTAAAATGTTGGAAAAATGTTTCAGGCCATTTCAAAACCAGTGTTTCTGAAATGTTGGTAGCACAATAAACTATTAAAAAATTATGGAATGAAACCTTTGTTTTTAAAATGATTCTCACTGATTTTAAAGAAAATGGTAAACGAAGAGGAACTAATGATTACAAACCCACAGATTCGAATTTGTGTTTAAAAATGCTGAAGGAAAAGGCTTCAGTTTGTTCCACAATATCTTTAAGGCCTTTTAATTTTCCTAAGTGAACAATTTGGTAAAAGTAATGCAGCTTTACAAAATGCTTCAGTTTTGCTGACTCAAATTTTTAAACATTTCATCCAGGAGTCTGTGGCAGAGACGGGCACTTGGTCTGTGAAGGGCTAGGGACTCACTAGGACCAGAAGACTGCTGTAAAAATGAGGAATAGAAACAGGAAAGTCAAGAAACTACTGCACAATTCAGAGAGTAGTGGAAAATGTAAACACTAAGAAGGAAGTCAATAACATGAAAGAAGACTCAACAACTGAGAAAATGAACTGTAGATGGAAAGCCAATGAATCGCATTGGCATTGTGAGAGAAGCATTAAAAGGCTTTAGCAGAAATCATTAAGAAGCAAAAAAAGCAGAAGAAAAGACCAGGGTAGAGCACTGGTGACAGAGCAGAAAAGAGACCTGCAAGACAGGGGGGCTGTGAAAGAAGAGAAATACAATATAGAGGTAGAGGAGAGGGTGTAGAATGACAGCTGGAAATGTCTGTGCAAGCCAACTGCCCGTACGTGTTCCACAATAGCACATATTCATTTATTCACTCTGGGTGAAATCCTGGCTCAGTCGCAGACCATGGGAGTTTTGCCATTGACTTCACCAGGGCCAGGATTTGCTGGTTTTGGTTTAGTTCCACAAACAGTGTCTGACTCATTTTAAGTGCAGAAAGATGTTTAAAAATTAAGAAGAAAATGAAGTTTGCAAATCAACAATGCCATTACTTGAAAGGCTGGGCCAGAACTACAGAAACCCCTTGCTCAGAAACCAGTTTGGGTGGGCAGCCTCTGCATTAATGAATTTAGAATAGAATAGAATAGAATAGAATAGAATAGAATAGAATAGAATAGAATAGAATAGAATAGAATAGAATAGAATAGAATAGGAGTATTTCAGTTGCAAGGGACCTACAACAATCATCTAGTGCAACTGCCTGACCAATTCAGTGCTGACCAAAAGTTAAAGCATGTTGTTAAGGGCATTAACCAAATGCCTCTTAAGCACCGACAGGCTTGGGACATTGACCACCTCTCAAGGAAGCCCGTTCCAGTGTTCGACCAACCTCTTGGTAAAGAAATGCTTCCTGATGTCCAGTCTAAACCTACCCTGGTGCAGTTTTCAACCATTCCTACGTGTCCTATCACTGGATCCCAGGGAGAAGAGCTCAACACCTCCCTGTCCGCTTCCCTTCCTCAGGAAGCTGTAGAGAGCCATGAGGTTGCCCTTCAGCCTCCTTCTCTCCAAACTAGACAAGACCAAAGTCATTAGCTGCTTCTCACAGGACATTCCTTCCAGCCCTTTCACCAGCTTTATTGCACTTCTCTGGAGGCATTCAAGGACCTTCACATCCTTCTTAAATTGTGGGGCCCAGAATTGCATGCAGTACTCAAGGTTTCTCATGCCTGTGTCTAGAAATGGTGATAAATGCACCAACCACTGGCCATTTTCGTTGTGCTTATGTGTGGATATACAATAGGCATAAGGTATATTCTTCCCTTCTTCTATTTTTGTGTTCTGCAAGAAATTTTCCACTAATGTGAAATTTTCACTAATGTGATATTTCACTTGCCAAGAAATATTTTGGGGTTTTTCTGCTCAATAAGTAGACAATATATAATAATAAAGGACTGAATTGTTAATAACCTGTCAACTAAGTATAGTCTTATGATAAATGAAATATCAAAATACATTTTAAATTTAAGGAGCCAAATCCTGATCTTTTGGAAAGCAATAGGGTCTCTTAGCTGTGTTTCAGTGACGTTGTTCGTGATGCCTAAATACATATCACATGGGAATATTAGCGTAAGAGGGACATTGAGGTGTTGGAGCGTGTCCAGAGAAGGGCTACAAAGCTGGTGAGGGGTCTGGAGGACAAACCTTATGAAGAACGACTGAGGGAGCTGGGCATGTTTATCTTGGAGAAGAGGAGGCTGAGGGGAGACCTCATCACCCTCTACAACTACCTGAAAGGAGGTTGTAGAGAGACGGGGGCTGACCTCTTCTCCCTGGTGACAAGTGATAGGACGAGAGGAAACGGGTTCAAGTTACGTCAGGGGAGGTTTAGATTGGATATTAGGAAACATTTTTTCACTGAAAGGGTTATTAAACATTGGAATAGGCTGCCCAGGGATGTGGTGGATTCACCATCCCTGGAGGTGTTTAAAAAAAGGGTAAATGGGGCACTGAGGGACACGGTTTAGAAGTGGCTTTTGTCAGGGTAGGTTAAAGGTTGGACTCGATGATCTTAAAGGTCCCTTCCAACCTCAGCAATTCTATGATTCTATGATATTTGATTCAAAATATAGATATATTATATACCAAATGATACCATGCAAATAGAGCTGCTTTGGGTGTTATCAGGGTAATGATGTTGTAAAACATTATTCCTGACTGGTAACCTTATCTTTCACACCCTTTTCAAGATATCTAAAAATGCCGTATTAAAAGAGTTTTAAAAATAAATAATTTCTTCCACTTTGTGAAGTGAAGTGCTTTTCATCGGAGCATAAATTCAGTATAAAAATAAAAAAGAAACCTTTGCAATCTTCCTGCAAAATTAAACACTGCTATCTGAACCACTGACAGAAATATATTTACATATTTCAGGCTAAAGATCTTTTGTAAATGTTTAGTTACCACATTCAAACCTTTCAACACTTCTCCCAAAATCACATTATTCTTATGAAGATACAACAAGGAGTCAAAGAATAAAATGTAAAAAGCTCCACTTCAATAATATGAAGGTTGTGAAATGAGCTGACAGCATCCAGGAAGCTCGAAGTTATGGCTGACAGTCTGTCCTTAACTCATGCTGTGTGAAAAAAGCAAATGGCACTGACGCATGTTAGCTGAGCTCCAAATTTGAACCCCTCGGCCCATTCCTCCTTCTCTATTTGAGTTACTGGAGCTGTTGTTTTGAGGTCTGATTTTCAAGCTTGGCTTGGGTGCTGCTGTTAGAAGGCATGCGTGGCACTCGCACGCAAAGTCAGTCTTTGCTCCAAAAGCTCTGTTTTGTCCAGGCATGTGCTGGTGCAGCAGCAGAGATGCAAGATGTTGGTTACAAACATCAATACCTTTTCCGTGGGCTTCGAAGGCTTCAGCAAACGCGCAACAGCTTGCTGTACACCTATTCCAAAAACATTTGCTTTACCTGCTTTCTGTCTTTTACCCCAGCTACAGTCTATGGGCCTTTTATGTTTTCTAACCTGTAACACTCAATGAGGATAACCCTTCAACAAGGCAAGTACACCATATATGTTTAAAAGCTCTGGGGAACTCAGAGGTGGCCCACAGATCTGAAGTCCTTTTAGGAACTGGCTGGTGCCTGTAACTGCATGGAGAGGACAGAGAACACTTCCTACGATGGCTCCTTTCCCAAAACTGGCTCTCATGGTTCTTGGGGAAAATAATGGCAGGACAAACTTCCACCCATGCCTTGGGAATTTTAAGAGTAGAAATACGTTCCCTGAAAACTGAGTAAAGCAGCTTTTATGAGTCCACAGCCTAAGAAATCTCTCTTGCACATCCTAAGATATGACCAACAATATTGCTTCAGCTAAAAAGAAACACTCTCAAAGTGTTTAAATCCTTGCATACCTTTTTAAAATAAAATTTAGACTGGACAAGACAGCAGACAAAAGTCGGTGCCTATCTATCTTGTAGTATTTTTCTTTTCCAGACTAGTGATCAAATATTCAGTACCCGTAAGCTATAAACCTTAAGGATTCCCCATATTTCAGTAGAATCAAGGTGTCTGCCGGATTCTGTTATTTACTTTCTTTGAATGCTCCTTTTCTTTAGCATTGCTTCCCAAGTTTCTGTGTACTTGCATTGCAGATTAATCTGAGCAGTTTCCCAAGAGTGAACCTTGACAACGTTCTCCGGTTCTTGTGGGATAACACTTCGGTGACTCCTGTTTGTGAAAGCTTCCTGCCCATTCCTGACAATGTCTCCTTAATAAACATGAGCTCAAACAACTAGTGGAAGGTGCTGGTAGCAGAATAATAATAATATTTTGTAAAAAAAACCCGACCAACCCACCCCCACACTAGAGGATGTATTTAAAAAAATTAGAACATCTGAGATAAAAAGGTGTAGAGAACATGACAGTCTGTCAGTAGAAGTCTGAGCTGATAAAGCCAGCAGTTTGTTGAAATGTAATGGCCTTCTACTAAAATGCTAGGAGAGTAACAAGGCACCCATGCAAAAAAAAAAAAAAAAGGAAAAAAAAAAAGGCTGAATGAACATTTTAATTAACTCATGTGCAATTTTAATTAAAAACATAATGTGTCAGGAAAATGAATAATGCCTTGGGGCAATAAAATAGCTAGATTTTCTGTTCAGTCTTCTGCTTCATATCTTTTATGGAAGTAGGATATTATTGTTAAAGGGAAAAAACACCCCCTCCAGCCTCCCACCCCCTCTCCACACATCCAACCAAGAACGTGTAATGTTACAAAAACCAAAGGTGTGGACAAAACGAACCAGATTAAATCAGCATATCATATAGAATATCTATACTATGTGTTGCTATCATGGTGGTTGTGCCATAACTTTTCTGGCTTTTAACAAAAAAACTTTGACCTTCAACTTCAAAGTCAGTGTCTTGTAAAGTATGCACAGAAAATGTGGATGCCCCCATTTTTTCAAGTGAAAACTTGAAATGTCTCATTGTTACCAGACCTTAATGAAGAACTGATGGTCTCCACCCTTCACAGATGAAGCCATTTGAAGTCATTGGGATTCTGTAACCTGAGATACCAGAAATCACTTGACTTTTTAAATGAGAAAAACAAAGCTTTCAAGTATTAGAAAGGAAAAATAAACCAAGGGGAACAAAAGTTGAAGAAAGCTAACTTTTCCCTAAATGGAAAATGCAGAATGTCCAAACCTATTTATTTCTTTTCTTTGCCCAGATACCACTCAGCCCTCACTGAAAGAGATTTGAAATTCTAGCAGCTATAGCGTAGCCTGGGGCAAAGGCAGGGTCACAAGCACCATCATGTAACACATTTTAAAGGCTGTCAGAGATGTTTCTTCAGTCTCTGTGTCCTCAGCAGTCCCAGAGTCGCTGGCTTGCTGCAGGGAGCTGCTACCTGGTCATACCTTTTCTGTGGCTCACATCATTTTGACCGTAAATCACATCTAAACTGTGAGAAGGCTGTTTGCCTTAATGCGCTCTGAAAGCATATGAAGCTTTGTGTGCGAACAGTCCTGTGCCACATCCAGTCTGCAGCAGATTTTTGCAGAGCTCTGGTCACCCCTTGGCTTCCGTGGGCTTCAATGGGAAGCGCTGACACCCAGGATCTCCTCTAAACACCCCCAAATATACTTAAGACTCTAAATTTAGGCTTCTGACTTTGAAATTCTGGTGCCAGTTATAAGCAAAGTTTCTGGTCCGATTATTTTCCTTTTGTTCTTGCAAGCGGAAAAAGAAGATGCAATGCTGTGACTTTTATTCACACAAGTGACAAACCCCTTCATACCTTGGCACTGCAAAAGCAACTATTGCGTTCACATTAATAACCAGTGTCTGAAAAAAGGGAACGATTGCTGTTCAGGCTCTGTAAGGAGCACCACTGAGAACCAGCCCAAATAGAGCACCGTGACACTGATGCTTTCGCTGGACCCTGCCGAAAGAGATAAGGGTGAGCAGTTGTAGTACTTTCTTTCCTGAACTTTTTTTTAAGTGAGAATTGGGTAGGCAAAATTTAGGCAATTGGGATTGGGATTGGATTCCAGGATGGTATTTTTGAATTTGGTAGGCAAATCCTGTAACAGGGCAGGATTTTTATAGAAAAGGAATGGGGTCTAAGCTGATGCCTCATTTCTTAAGCACTGTTTACTCTGTCACTCCACCAGTTACCTGAATATATCGATATGTTTGCTACAAGAAATGCATTGAAGCAGTCTATATTTTAGGTTTGTGCCAGGCACTGGGTTTTTATTGTCACACTATTGCATCTATGCTGAGTACTTATGCCCTACTCACTGCTACGATGCTTGAACACTACCTCAGATGAACCTCTTCAGCCATAATTAAACCATTGCTCTCTGTCCTGGTTTGAGAGACACAGGACAAATTTATCTTTTAATGCCAGGGAAAACTGCACTTTTAGAAGACTCTAGCATCTGAACTTGTGAAAGTATTTACTTTATAGCCAGCTACAGTATGCAGGTTCAAGATCTCAGTGTTTTTGAGATCCCAGCTCACGAGCTTCCCCAGCTCACGAGCCTGCTGTGAGGACGGATGACCTACAGGGTCCTCACACCCCAGCATGGTGAAGTCACATAGACTCACAAGAGAGACACAAATGCTGTGGGACCACATCTGCCAGAGTCCACAGATAACACACTTGTAAATCTTCCATTTAATTTTCTCTTCCTGTACCATTTAATTTCCTGTGACAACCCTCCAGCTTTCCCTTGTCAGGTTTTTTTTTTTCCAAGGAACTTCTTGCAGGGTTTTGGATCTGCACCGAAGCAACAGCAGGGTGGTGTCTCTCAGACTAAATGTTCAAGGATGAAGAGTTGCGGTATTTCATGGCAAGTTTATTCCCTCCCCAGGGCAGGCAGGGTCGGGGTCGGGGGGGACACAGCCTGGTGCCCACCCTGCAGAAACCCCACTACTGCTGGGGCTGCCGAGTGTCACCTGCACCCTCAAGCATCATTTCCACATCGCCACCGTTCACAGGCCAAACTCAAAGAGCCAAGCCAAGTTGTGGTTTTTAGTCATCCAGAAAATAGTGGAGGGCTTGCTACAGAAACATGCAATGTTTGGAAATTTAACAAACAAATGGGAGGTAAGGATCAGCCTAAAAACACGAGCCTCTGAGGTCACTGCCTTTACACTGCATGTTTATGTCTGCATTCACTTAAAACACTGAAATTTCTGAGTGCAAAGTTGTAATGTCTGTTTTTCCAGAGCCTGAGGGGAAAACCTAAATTGATTTTCACTGTACAGAAAATTTCCTTGCAAGAAATGCCTTTTTAGCACCTCTTCAGACCTGTTACTTGTCTTTTTCCCTTTTTGTTCGCCATCAAATTACAGGCTATAGCACATCTAATAAATAAAGAATATAATTCCAGGTTGCACGTACTATTGCTGAACAAATATGTTTTAACAATATGCCTGCCATTTATGTTTACTTCTCATAAATGAGCTTGCTTTTGTCATGGCAGCAGCGCTCACAATAAGAGTTAATTTTATGCAAATTCTGGAGAATATTCCAATTTAATTATATTTTTTCTCCCCCCATCCCCCCAAGTCATTCACTTGATTCTAAGACTGTCATTTACCGAAGGAATAGTAACACACCATTTGATTTAGGAGAGCAATCATGGTTCATGTTTCAAATCCTAAATGTTCACAATAAGGTGAGACAAATTATTACAGAATTATTCATCAAATTTCTCTGAATAACAAATAAATGCCGTGGAATTATGGTCTGAACGCACACGCTTCACAAAGGGGCAAATATGGTAAAATGAATTAAATAAATTCTTCAGTGCTAATTGGGGTTTATACTGCTATACTCTCGGATCCTTTGAGAAGTGAGTTACTTTGTAACTTATCCCATTGATTTCAGTGAGGTGATCTGTACTGGTACGATTTGAAATGTAAAGATTTTACCATGGAAAAGCCCGAGCAATAGAAAATAAAAAGAATTTGATAGCTTGGCCCCATATCTTTGTTTCTGGCCATAGGCTAGAACGTCCTGAAAAGATGTAATTATTCTTATGAGCCAGAAAGCAAATTTCTTGGCATGCCTCTCTGAACCTCTTTGCAAACCTAGGGCAAGTATGAAGGAGTTGAAGTTTGTCCACTGAATATTGTCTTCTCATTCCTCGCTATACTTGGCCAGCCGTAGAGGTCTCTGAACACCATATCCGCAGGTCAGCTGGGATGCCCGGTCTGCATCTGTGGGGATGTGCTGCCTCTGATGACAGCAGGGTCATGTCCCCTCGCCACGGGGATTGTTACAGCCTGAACTGAGCAGGCAGGGACTGAGCAGAGGCTCCAGAAGGCTAATTCCAGATACTGGCTGACAGTTATTTTCTCTCAGTTCCTACTTATGTCACATTGGTTTGAAACTATTAAATCCATTTATTTGTGTTTTGCTTAGTAAGGATTTGCCTGCATCAAAACCGGAGCCAAAATTCAGTTGGTCACATTTGTTTTGGTAGAAGTCCACATGGGGACACTGCTGCAATAAACGTGCCTGCTTCTGAGGCAGATCGGGACTGACGTGAAATATAAGTGCCGCTAGTTGAAAAATCAGAATTTTTCAGGGACTTCTTCCAGAGGTACAGGTATAGTTTACAGTCAAATTAAGCAACTTGTTCCCAGGTTCCATGTAGACAAGCTCTATATCATTTTATAGCCTAAATATAAGCCTTCCATGAGAAGTGATTCCCCAGCCCTTCAGAGTACCAAACAACAGACTTACCTCCCTAAGTACCTGCTGAACCACCCATGCTACCAAGGCCTGACTGGCACTTAGGTGGTGGTTAGCAAGGACTTTCCTCCTGTGTAGCAGAGCTTTCCCTTTCTGTACCTGCCAGCCATCTGCCTACCGGTCAGGAGTGGGGACACCAGTGAAACACAACTCTCTCCTCTGGTTTGGGGGCCCAGAAATTATTCGAACCACTGTTGTAAACCAAAACTGCTCATGAGAAGCTTTTCTCACCTGATTTCTCCCAAAATGCTTACATCAGGCCTATGAAATGGCTTTTAGTCCTGATACAAATATGACGGCACTTGGTTACGTGGTTATTAGTCTTTTGCAAAACGTTTATGAACATGGTGACTATGAATGGAGCTAAACATAAGTAGAAGAGACCCGCATGCCCTTACAAGGAAGTTTCATGCCTCTAGGAGAATCTAGATCATCTTGACTCTTCTTCCACAGATCCCTACAGATGATTGGTATGGCAGTAAACTTGTGAGGCCTAAAATTTTACCTACAAATGGAGGAGATTAGATCATTTACAGGCAAGTATCTGCATACAGTACCTAATTTTTGTATACAGCACTATCAGTGCTGGAGGTCCATAAATATTTATGTGTTTGCAAGTACATAAAGAGTATCTACCGTTATTTTGACTAGCATATGTAAGTCAACCTTCCTGCCTCAAGGTATCAAATAATCCTTAGAGGATTTATCCTTTCTGCTCTGCACTCAGCATTTCCAGACTGTCCAGGTAAGTTGCATGGGATGACAATCTGGTGTCTCAAAGCTCCTTGAGACGAGACATCACATTTATTATTAGTCTGCAGCAAAATGAAAAACAGTAGTCTTGCAGGTTCCAGCAGCAAGCTCTGCCCATCGCTCTTAAATTTCCCTGAACAGCAAACACACATTGTCAAGAAGAAAAAAAAAACCACACTACTTCAAAAAAATTCAAAGGAATGAGGTTTGCATCCACCATTAATGTTCTCTGTTGCAGATGCAAAGATAATTAATGTAATCTAACACATCTTGAGGTAAACTAATGTGCATACAGATATAAACAACAATTCCAATCTTTTAAAGAGCGCAAATCTGGTGCTTATTAGAACAGTTCATAATCACTCCCATTTCAAGTTCTGCATGAGAATATGCTGTAATGAGGAATTTAAAATCTTCTAATTAGACATGATTTTATAAAACAGACAGATAATTAAAATGGTGAGGGTTACACAGAGAAAGATGAGAAAACACTGCAAAACAGACAGAAAGGAAGAAAAGGGTATAAATAAAGAAAAAATAAACACAAAGCATCACCGATGTTTCAAATTTATCCCACAAAATTTGAAGTGTACTGCAGTTTTAGATTTCACAGTGCCAAAAGCTACTATCAAACATTTTTTATAAGGTTACACTAGCATAGGTAGATTCATACTAACAAATTTATGTGATTAGCGGATGCTTACTAAGCCTTGGGCGTTATTTTCTTAAGTTTTAGCACTGCGGAACAGGACATTGTGCTCTATAGACTATAGCTGTTTAGACTGACAAAAACACATAGATAATAGTTCTTAGCTGTAAAGTCATTGCAGAGCTATTTACCCTGATTTGTATTCAGTGAGAGACCGGGACAAATAAAAAATATTTTCCATATATTGTAAAGAAGGAGGGTGGTCTACTTCTGCTAAAAGAGAGGAAGGGGTAAGAAGTTGATTCTATAGTGAGCAATTCTTCTTCCACCACACAGTGTGAAGGTGACAGAAGATAACTGACCCTTGTTAGCACCCCAAGAGAAGGGTGGCCCTAGTTCCTTCTTTTTAATGCATCTGGGAAGGTGAGTTCATTTTGCCTTTGTAGCTTTAACAGAGACATTTTAAATGGCTTGGGAATGAAACTTCAATTGGGAGAGTCACTTTGTTTTGTGTTGTCACCGAACCAGCTGATTTTCCCCGACGGTTTAAGCAATTTCCAGATTGTAACAGGGGATGCCACACGTTAGCTAGATACTGAGCAAGCGCCTATCCAAAGAGTCGCTGCATTTCCAAATGCTCCATACCAGTGGGAGAAATTCAAGGAAGTGCATATGTTGCTTCTAGTTTCCACAATATTTTGGGTGTGACTGACTAGACTCATATGTTCCCGTATTTCACCAGCAGATATGTATTGGACTCGGAAACAATTCCACACTATCAACATTAAAGTGATGTGCGAAGCCAAGAACGCTATTACTTAAGATCTTGCCAACTATCCTTGATCAATAGATGAAGGTCAACTTGCTCAGACACATATATCTATTTCTGATCAACCAGTTCTAGCTGCGTAGCTGGGAAATTGTTCATCAGTTAGGAGCTAATCTGCATATATTGAAAGAGGAATGTTCCTCTTTACTGATAAATAAATATCCATCAATGTTGCGAGTGATAGTGTTTATTTTGTGAGGAATTATTCAGTCTTGGCTGAATCTATGAATGATAGCAAAGAGAAGGCAGTTTGAAACTCATCCACTAGTGGTCAGATCTTGAGGACTGTCTAGTTGTGTGTGACTGCACCAAAATCCACTACAGATGGCAGAAGGACCATGAGTTTCTGCTCCAGCATTATCATATCAGGGATGCTCTCTCAGGTTATCTGCTCTCCAACTTTAAAACCAAACGTTAGTGTTTTTAAGCCCTAGAATTGAGAGATTCCTCACTTGAATGGAGGCTATCCAGCTTAACTTCTATGTAGAGGTGTACAGGGCTGACAAATGACAAAATTGTCTCTTTATAGAGAGACGCAAAATATTTGTGTCCAAGCACTCAAAACCGATAATGGAACCTACCTGGGGCTGCTCAGGAATTTTTGTCTGCTGGACCAAGGAAGGAAACTACATAAATAGAAGGTAGAGAAGGTAATCGAAGATGTGTGATAAACTGCAGTTCTCATAATTTTGTGGTTTATTACATTATGTAGTGTGTGTTCATGTGTTAGGGAGAGCAGAAAAGTAAGTATCATCCCTCAGTAAAAGCATTGTTCTGCAACATTTTATTTGAGAATTTCAGTAAGGCCAGCGAGACCGAAATAAACTCCAAGATGCCAACAGCTCATACGTGGCTTGCACTGGAATGATAAATTAGCATGAGCTTTTGATGGTTTTATTTTATTAAGCAAAAAGATGAATGAATTCTCATTTCTTCTCATCCAAAATCCAAAGATTCACAAATTATGCTTTGTTCAAGGTGTACAATAATTTCAAAAGGATTTTTCACCTTTGTGAACATCTGATCTGTTCCTGTCAAAATGCATTTTTAAGCTGTCTCTTCCTGATTTTTCCCAGTAGACAATTCAAATTGGAGTACACTTTAAAAGATTTTCACACTGCAGGTGGGCTATTGGGAACTTTAGAAGGTAAGACCTGATTATTGAATAGCCATGGAGAATGTGTCAGCTCCACATGGAGAAGAAGAGAGAAAAAAACAGCAAAAATGCTCAGATGGAAATAATTCTTAAGTAAGTAGAGAGTGCCAGAATTATCTAAGAAAGAAAAATATTTAGTCTTGCTTATTGAAAGTCACAATTTCACACTGTAACCACAAAGGACTCTGGTTTTTAGCAGAACTGAGGAGTTGGCTTTCACCGCTGCTGTAGTCCCTAGTTACAGAGGTGTGAAATGTTTACTTAGTAAGTGCAATTCTTCACATACGACAATGCAAAACCATTCACACCTATGAGAAAACCCCATTTCCAAGCATGCGTGAATATATCTAAACCTCCTGGATTATATCCACTGAGTCCAATGCAGGAAGAAATATTACCTGGACCAACCTCTTCCCCTGTGTCTCACTGGGGACTTTGTCCCCATGGGTGGAAGCTGATGTTGTTCCCTGCTGCTTCTGCTCCCGTCGGGGACTGCACTGAAATCCAGCGACAGGAGCTGCTGAGCCTGTACCATCACACCATGGCATGACCCTTCTCCTTCCCCACTGCCATCTACCTTGGGGCCACGCTGACTTTCTCCAGCCCTGCTTCAAGATATTTTGACTGCAGGCAAAGACATTATAAAAGGCAAAGACTGGTTCAAGTTTCGTAAGACCATTGTCCTACTCATCTGTTTACTTGAGACCTTTGAGAGCAATGACAACCCAACTGGCCTTGGATTATCCATTCATAGCAACATTTCGCCTCATAATTGAGTTAAACAACTAGTTATTCCTATAGCCAGAAAGCATGAAGAGGATGATAAGGGAAGACTGATTTATGATCACTTGGTATCTGAAAGGTGTAGCGTTCTATTTAACAAATAGTATTCCTCTAGATTGGAAAACATCATAAACACATTGGAAAACCTTCAGCCCAGACCCATAAACCACATGTATTTTTTTAACATTTTAATTTAGCTATCTGTTTTGGATTACATAAATAAAAAAAAATGAATTCTGTATTTTCTTTCTCAAATAAATCAATTCTGCTACATTGGAATTACCGATTAGATTGAGCATTAGGGAATGTATAAAACTGCATCTTTAACAGGCACGACAACATTTCTCAATGAGAATCAGGCAGTTTGCAGTGACCTTCATGTTGATCAGTGGGGGGTCAGTACTGGCATTAAATCATTTTGATTCACAGATGAGATCAACATATTCATATTTGTTTGCCAAATGTGTATTTTAATTTAAGCTTCCTCTGATTGATGCATGTAATTTATGCTGCTTAGAACTAAGGCGTCATATTTTTCTTTTTTCCTAACTAACCGGGGGAGACTTTCTTGGAAACAGATAAAGGAAAGAGTCCAGTAATTTGTAGCAATGTGACTACAGCCACACATGTTCTAGAATTAATGTTCTTCATTAGGGTGAGGAGTATCAGCTGTATATATACATCAGGATTTTAATTAACTTGGTCCCCACAACAGGACATGAGATTCAAACTGTTTTTCCTTTATTCCTTATTAGACAAGAAAAAAATACCAAACCAACATGATGTAAAGTTAAAACAGAAAAACAAGGAAAAAAAACCGAAACAACCCCATGCACACGCAACAATAAGAAACAAAATCTAAGTTGCAGTCAAGGTCAAGAATATTTCTGTAATTCAGAATTAATCATCGGGAGTAACTTGGCATGGACTTCTCACAGAGCTGCGCTCAGAGGGAGACGTTTGCAGTTCTACCTCCCTGCATAGCCCAGGCCGACACAAGGGTGGCGACTCATTCATGGGGTAGTTTAAATCCTTCTCACATATTTTTGGGATGGACACAATTTCGTTTACAAGTGACTTGTAATCGGCTACAAAAGATGCAACCGCTGAAAAAGAAGAAAGACTTGGACTCCAAGGGTGTATTTTGAGAAAAAAATTACTAATCTTCTATAGAAAAAGGTTTCCAAGGCCCGTGAACCTTACCCATCATCCACTTTTTAAAGTGACATGGGCAAGAGTGGGGCAGTGCATTTCGCGCAGTCTCAGGTATGACACACATTGTACCCCAGATGGTTTTGCCTGTTCAGACAGTCACACGTGGAGCTGGGTATTGGGTTAAGTAAAACTGACTCAATGTAATCCAATGGTTGGGTGTACAGAAAGGGACTTACATGAGTGGATCCACCACTGCGCTACGCTGTGACAGATGGGTTGTCCTTTTAGCGAGTGCTGAACATACTGCCAAGGGAAAAATGCATCTTATGCTGCCAGTGACTGGTTCATGTTTCACCTGACCTCTGTGTAGCCAAACCGATGACCAGATTTGCAGACACCTTGGCTGAGGTTTTTTTATTTCACTCAGCATGAATTATATATATGGAAAAACCTGATGGGGGAACCACCATTGACTTAGCAGTTCCATGAGTTTGAATACATAACTGAAGTCTGGATGCTTTTATGAACTGTAATTGAACAAATAAGCAGGGACTTATGCATACGTGGAACTTCAGTACACAATTTTCAAGGTGGGTTAAACAGCTGTAGAAAAGCTATTCTTCTTCCAGAAGTAAATGCAGCTGACTGGAGATCTTATGCAGAGCTGCCATTGCTTTTCAAATCCCCACTCTCCTGACTTTATATTGCTTCTTTATACAGTTCATCCTTTAGCTACGTAAATAGGGTTATGAAATTTGGGGGAACAAATTTTGTTATGGAATTTTTTGTATCTCTGTCTCAGCTTTCAGAGAAGTAGGAATTCCAGATAAAGAAAAAAATTAAGCAGGAGTTTGTAAAAGATCTTTGAGGTCTGAAGTTGGGCTATTCACGTGCACTAACTGCAATAGTGTTGCTATCAGTTGGAAAAGAATGAATAAACACTGAGTTAAACAAAGTTAAACAGAGCTTCAGATTTTTTTAATATTTTTTTTTGGGGGGGTGTCCTCTATTTGTGGAATAAAGCATATAACAAATTCAGGCTAGAGTCTGTCATACAAACCTTATGAAAAACGACTGAGGGAGCTGAGGTTGTTTAGCCTGGAGAAGAGGAGGCTGAGGGGAGACCTTATCACCCTCTACAACTACCTGAAAGGAGGTTGTAGAGAGATGGGGGCTGACCTCTTCTCCCTGGTGACAAGTGATAGGACGAGGGGAAACGGGTTCAAGTTACGTCAGGGGAGGTTTAGATTGGATATTAGGAGACATTTTTTCACTGAAAGGGTTATTAAACATTGGAATAGGCTGCCCAGGGAGGTGGTGGATTCACCATCTCTGGAGGTGTTTAAAAAAAGGGTAGATGGGGCACTTAGGGACACGGTTTAGAAGTGGCTCTTGTCAGGGTAGGCTAAAGGTTGGACTCGATGATCTTAAAGGTCCCTTCCAACCTCAACAATTCTATGATTCTATGATTCTATGATTCTAATTACATACTTTCTACCCCATCTATTTTAGACATCTGAGATGTAATTCAGAGCAACTAATATCCTAAATTCTTTATATGATCAACAGAAGAGGTACATTGCTGGAAAGAAGTAGATTTGATGCTGAAGTTAGGATGGACTCCCATAGCTCTGAAATAGTGGAAAATAGATATGCTGCAGAAACGCGTGAAGCATCCTAACACGCTGACGAAATATCCTAGAGATCTTGGCACATACTCTTAAACAGCATAATCCTATTTTGCTATTTTCCAGTAAGTCTTCTTTATTTGTTTCTAGTATCATAAACTCTCCTGTTAAGCAGAGTAATAGAAAAGATGCCTTTTATCAGCCTGGAGCCACTGGAGCCAGACAATACTTTAAATCTTTGCACTTCTGATAAAATAAATTGTATATTTTAAGGACCAAAAATTATACAAAGTTATGTTTCACTTTGTCATAGTGATTTGGAGAATTACTCTAGATTATAAACTGATTTTTTTAAAGACATTAGGCATTTTGCTATTATAGCACACTTATTTTCAGTTGGTGACAAGCAACCCAAAGCTATTAATTGGGGTTAAACATGTTTGATGCTCATTGACAAAAGGACAGTGTCTTCATTTTATTCTAGGGGAATAGTATTAATTGTTTTGAGGATATGTAGAAATCTAACTGGGTATGTATGTCTGTTATATAATAAATCAAGACATTACAGTAAACCTACTGTACATCTAGAGATGTATGCCTGGAAGCAGATCTGGCAGTCAAAAACCAGGTTGCACACCCTCTTTGTTTATGAAAAGCCCAGACTCCACTTCCAGCCAACAAAAAATTGCCTATTATTAAAGCCATTTACCTGCTGATTATCTCCATACCATTATTTCTTCTACCATTCCAGCCACCAATAATATGGAAATGTTGTCAAATATTTCTTAAAAAGAAAAAAAGCTCACGCTGTCTCTGCAGGTTGATCGGATGAGCTCTCTCTCGTACATCCATCGGAAAGCTGACTACTTTCCAACAACTTGATTTCACAAATGGAAAAACAGCATCTGTTTTCCTGCAGCTCCACATATGGCTCTCACTGTTGCTGCGCGGAGCTGAAGCAGGTAGCCCCCGCGAGCGTGGCCCTCCGGAGCCCCCCGGCCCCCCGGGACCGGCCAGAGCCGTTCGGCTGTGAGGGCCACCGGCTCCCCAGGCAGTTGGAAGCGCGTACTTCATCAGCATATGCAAAGCATCCCTCCCAATGTCAACTTGCAGGGGGAAAAAAAACTCAAACGTGTATTTAGGACTCCTGCACTTGTCTTTTTGGTGTGGCAATTTCAGTGTATCTACTCCAAGGCATGATTGCTCAAGGACTTTAGAAAATGTCTAGCTGCCATCAACGGAGCGTGAGGGGAAGTCAAATAATTTGCAGGCAGAGTGGTGTGTGCGTATGAAGAAAGGAAACAGAGCATCTATGCTAGAATTAAGATAAAATGCATTTATTTTTTCTCCATGGCACAAGACTATTTTTGGCTCTGTAATTTATGCTATCCAGCAGCTCTTGCTGGTCCATTCGGAGGAGAATGAAGCTGAAGTCAGATAAAAATATCCAGGCTTCTTTTTTTGCCTTTTTTTTTTTAATTTTTTTTCCCTTTTCATACGTTTTGGTAAGCATGTGTGCTTCTGAAGGTCAAGGGACTGGCAGAATCAGAAATTGAATTTCTGAGTACATCCACAGTCCAGGTATATTTCAGACAGATGCTCTCATTCTCAGACTGCCCTGCCAATGACCTTAACCCCGATTTGGAAGGACAACTCAATCTACTATAAAGAGGAAAGGTGATTTAGTCTCCAGCCATGCTGGCAGAGTCTTGGACCTCTCTGAACACAGTTTGTCATTTGTGCTGAAACATCAAATCATTTGGTAATGTGAACTATCTCCCACTAGAGATTAAACTCAGACTAATCACTAGTCTTTCCCTCTCAAATCTGGCTCTGAATAATCCCAGTGATAAAATACTCTCTATTTTCCCTTTCCATAACAAAATGTAATGCATAACTATCTATTTAACCATCTATCTATACCATTGTTTCAGACTTCTTGAAGACCAGACTCAGGAAAAGGAGAGAGTATTTTCTGTGGCCGTTGCTGGAGACTGCATTATAGCAGGTTATAGCTTGACAAAAGCCTGATTTGTTCAAAACTAGCAT
This sequence comes from Larus michahellis, assembly GCF_964199755.1. Lineage (NCBI taxonomy): Eukaryota > Metazoa > Chordata > Aves > Charadriiformes > Laridae > Larus > Larus michahellis. Next base: position 131,074,008 of record NC_133897.1, on the reverse strand, counting down.
TCCTTTCTTCAAAGCATTTATCCACATCTTCAAACCCACCAACTTGGCCCCAAAATCCTAAAAGCAGTTTGGACCAAATCTAACACTAAATAACTGTACACCATCTGGTGAGGTGGTATCTTGGTTCGTGGCACCAAAAAAGCACGATGGTCCAGGAAAGACGCTGACACGTGGCTGCAGCAAGGCATCTTCAAAAGGGAATAGCGCAACCCTGAAAACTGGATCGAGTCTGCCTTTTGGGGCAGGAGGAAGTGAAAAAAAAAAACCACGGCCATAGTCACCACAGGAGAGTGACAACCAGCAGCACCTCGGAAATGCCTTCAGAGAGACAGGGCCAGCAGGAGGGTCTGGAGAAGGTGAAGGTAATCAGGTAAGAGGTGAAGAAAGAGTGAACACAAAGAGAAAGTGGAAAGAAAAGGGAAGACAGAAGGAAAAAGAGAGAGGAAAATAGAGGAGTTAAATCTGGTGAGAGGCTGGATAAGGAGGAAAGATAGTGCCAAAACTGGTATTTTAGAAAATCAGCCATCTCCTCTGACCTCTTACATATCAGCTGAAGGAAAACAAAGCTCAACATGATTTCATTTGATGCAGGGAAAAGAAACATCCCGTTACTGAAATCTGTGACAGTGTACAGCATTATTCTGCTCTCCTATGTCAGGAAAGAGCTGCTAGTGCTTAATCAGGGCAGACATCAGACTGCGAGGGAGAGGGAGAAACGCCAGCTCTGCTGCTGATTTGCAGGACGTTAAAACTCTTCATTTTCAGTAAAGTGTGGAGCTGAGGTCTTCCCATGGTTCCAGCCAGGCTGTTTGCTTGGCCTCTTACGGCTTTAGCCTTGCTCTAATTTAGTGAACCCTGTGTTGTGAAGCAAATGCTCTCTGCACGCTCTGCAGACCCGGGGAAGATGAAAAGTCCACTTGAAGCCTGACCCCAGAGGGAGAGACAAGTTTAGGAGGTTTTAGGGGGTTTCACCCTCTCATATCTAGGAGATGGCACAGTTTTCCTGTCACTACGTGAATATCTGAGTACCTCATTCGGAAAAAATACTGGGACCTACACTGAAACTGAAAGGCCAGGAGGGAAGAAGAGTCCCAGCCGTGCTCTATACCTGCCATGGACAGAACACTTACAGAACAGCACAGTCATTGTACAGCTGCCCTCTACCTGCCAAATTTCTGTTTGTTTGATAACCTCAGCTGTGAACAGATTAGTAAAGATATGTTTTTATTTGCCTTGTGGGAGAGGTAGCAAAGGGAATCCATTCTTTCTGTGAGTCAGGCTAGTTTATCCACAGATAAAGCTCTTTGAAAGGAAAATATCCAAGTCCTGTCAAATACAACAACTGCTTATAGGAAAAACACTGAAATATAAATGATGTAAAAGCAGGCATTGTGACATAATAAAAAAAATCAGATCCCCCTTTTAACAGCGAGGTCTGTATTTTTTATGTTGAATCAGGCTCACACGTAGCGCTCCATTTCACTCAGTGAAATGCCACGGATGTATTTGAAATGAAGAGCAAAATTCCTCCCTCACAGAGCAGTAAATTTTCCAAGTGTTTGCAGTTTGTTCTTTTCAGATGGATGAAAAAAGGAGGGAATCCACCTCAGAAATTATTAGAATACTGTCATAGTATCATTCATCTTGGCAAAAGTTGACTGAGCAGATGATGAAGATCCACTTAACTTGGACTCAATCAAAGGTTTTGCTATTTTCATTTCACAGGCCAGATGTAGCTCATCACCAGTTGGAGCTGATTTCAGAAGAGGTGTTAGAGTTTGCTGGTCCAAGAGAGGATCTGATCCAGGCATCAAAGGGAGCCACGAGAGAAGCGTGTGCTCTTCCCCCTGCTCGCAATTGTCTGTGGCGCCGGCTGCTCACTTCTGACAACCCGGAGCCACTGGCCTGGCCCAAGGGCTCCTATGCTCCCCTCCTCAACTCTCCCCCCCAGGCTCCCCATCCCAACCTGCCATCCCGCCAGTGGCCAGCTAAACAACACGGAGTTGGTGCCTGCACAAAAGCGAGGAGGAATTGCGAATAAATGCAAGGCTGTACACCCAAAAAATTAAGAGCCAGCTTCCTGCTGTGTGTTCGTTTGACTCATCCACGCCCATACACAGAGCAAGGAGTTAGCTACCTCCTCGCCACTTCTCCTTCATGACTCTTAAGCTTTTTCACCGCGTTGTGGGGAACATATTCCAAGTTATCTGTGTGGCATCTGTTGCCTGGTCTTTCTGACCTGTGCAAGAAGCTTTCTTGGTCTAAAATTTTTCTTAGTCTAAAATTGGTGATGCCCAGAGTTCTCAAGATGCGAAAGATTCAGTAATACCCCGGCAAGATGCAAAAGGTGTCTGAAAATTTTTCTTACTCTGTCTTATGTCCTTAAAAACAAAGAGCGTGCCTGAAACATTATTTATGCCCATTCTCCCCTGTTTCTATCACTGATTCTAATGAGTTCAGTACAACTCTTGAAAATGTGATAGATAATGTCAATTATTGTGGTATTCATGCAGTACAGCTTTGTTTTATTAGTCTACAAATCAGCCTCATACAGAGGGTCTGCCTGAGACCCCGACACAACATTATGAACTTCAGAAGCTGACTGGAATTTCTCTGGATTTTGCATTTTTTTCCTGATGGTTCACAGTAGGTGACTTTTCTCTCTCTCATAGATTTTTTGTGAGTGGGTTTCTCTGACACATTTATAAAACTTTGTCAGCATTAGCAACTTAAAGCTTTCTATCTGATGATGTTTCTTCTATTTCTAGTCTCTGACTGGATAAAGTGACTAACCAGCAGAGTAGGAAAACCTCATAAGGTTGCTGCAATCAAACAAACTAGTGAAACAGTTGTTTGGGTTTTCCAGCACATTTCCGGCAGAGATCTATGCTGGTGTCAAAAATGGTAGTCCAGTTACAGACTTTACAAGGTCAAATCTCTGCCTGGTCATGAAAACAGACTGCATATTGGTTGCTTGCATGGTTCTGTTCCAACAAAGGCTATTCAAATTCACCTTCTCCAAGTGTGTGAAAGGACGAACCAATTGAAATTCCCATTGTAACAATATATTACAGGATATTAGAAGAGTAAATATATTTATCAAGGTTAGAAAAGATGGGCTGTCAGTTTTGTGCTTCTCCTTTCACATTTCTTCATTTTCTTCTTTACCATCATGCCAATGACAGCAACCAATAAAACATTTAAAAAACAAAAAAAAACCCACCATTGCCCCAGCAGTCACCATTTGGAACATTTTCATAAATGTTCTTTTCAAGACATGCCCTACTCAATGAAATAGATGCCTGAAATCATGCATACTTCAACGTATTTCCTTTTCACATTCCTTCTGGACGTGTATTTATATGCCAACTCGTCTTCATAAATTTCATACTGGCCTTATAATAGCACAAATTAATGATGCCACTAGAAAAGAACTCAGCTGCTTTCAAAGGAGCAATAATCATGTCAGAGGTGCAGTTGGCATGAAGATGATTGAGTTGCACCTCTTCTCTGAGATATTTTCAGGGATGAATCATTCCTTACATAACATATAGCAACGGAAAAATTTTCCATGTTACTCTGATACCTCATGCCATCACATTTAATTGTGTAACAGTCAATCACTATCGCATAAATTTGCTTCCTCAATGATTTGTTGTAAGACCGTGGTAGATGTGTTTTCAGTAAGCTGATTCGAGATTTCAGGAGACACGTTTCTGACACTATGCTGAATTGCAGGAACTGCAGGATAGCGATACACTTTTCTGGAGACAAACTCTCCTTCTGACTTTTGGATGTGAGCTAAATGGAACTCCTCTCTCGAACATTAACTCCTCCATTGTGAACAATTAAAGGGGAAAATTACAGACAATAAAAAGTCACTTTACTGTAAATAAAAGGACCTTATTACACACTTTGACTAACAGACTTTTTCATATTCTCATATATCAAAAATTTGCTTTACTGCTTGTGACATTTTTCAGGTTATGCCTTGCACCTCTCTTTAAGAGAAGCTTAGATTAATTATTCATCTAATTTTGCAAGCTAAATATGCTCAACAAAACCCCCATGCTTTTCCTATACCATGGTACAGATATAGCATTGCTGAAGTGACACACATTATTACCAGACATTCGAGTCAGTCTTCTAGAGCATTCTTTGGATTACTTAGTATTTTAAGAAGCCGGCATTCATCTTAACACAATGAATCTCTTACTGTTTTTTGTCATTGTGGACTCTATTGAAGAATGAAATTAAACAGAAGTAATTTAAAACCAATATTTTTATGTTGAATTGTTCTCATTCAAATGGGTTCCAAACCTGGAAAGGCCGGGACTGTTGGCCTTCCTCAGAAAAATATTTTCGGTAGAAAAGGGTAGATCGGGCATGATGCATCAGGCTACTGTTTCACTCAGTGCTTCACAGAGTATGGCGTATCTATAACCCACCCGCACTTCAGAGCTGATAACGTTTCACATCAGCCCAGTGCATGACACCCCAGTATGCCAGGGAGCGGTGAAGTGGGTTTATATCTACACTGACTTTAGCCTCATTGAGAGCAATTCATCCTATTTAACTTTAGACACATAACTGGAGTGACCAAGTTAGCAGTCTAGGTGCCCTACAACTTAGGTTGATTGGGTTTTGTGTTGGTGCATTAAGATTCGCATCCCTGAGCTGCTTCTCTCTCTCCTTTCACTGACCCTACTTTAACTCAGTGAGGTACCAAAAGCTACATGGGATATATTAAAGTAAATTAAAATTGAATGACATTCTGAAAAAATGTAAGACCTGCAGCTATTCAAGGAGAATCTCTGTTAACACAAATATCAGATCTTAGCTCTTCTGATGAGGAGGATAGTTCACTAGACTTTTATTAACATCGATATTTCAAAGTCTTCAATGGATACCATGTTCTTTTTACCAGAGGAGAGGGGTGCACACACGCATTACCTGACATATTCCACCCCACTGACACCTCCATGAAAGACCAAGGATGTCCTTTGGTCCTGGTAGACACTTATTTTGTGATAGTGATTTTAATGTAAATCTTTACTGAATGGATTCTATGTAGAGTTTGTTCAAGAGACGGTTTGTCTAAGCCAGAACAAGGATGAAGAAGGAAAAATTAACCTAGATAACATCATGCAGTTAAGGAAGAAACCATGATTTTGGAAACAAGAAGTCATAAGTAGGATCTTAGTGCCAAACTGTGTAATACATTTATCTTCTCTCCAGTTATACTTTGTTTGCACTCAACACGCAGTTTATCTGCAGCCTCTGTGATCTAAGGCTCCGTGCAGAAAGTCACGCTGTTCTTAACTGGAACTGTATGAAAGGCTACCATATATTGAACTTTTCCCTTGGTACATTCCTTTTTCCTGCCAAAAAATTTGGTCCAGATAGAGTTTAAGGATCTTTAAAATCTGCCTAGAAATTCCAGATGTTTAGCAGCCTGGCTGGGGTAACAGCTCTGCCTGGGTCACATTGGACATTCAGAAAACCTGATTGTGTCTACTGCAGACATACACATCAAACCCAAAAGATATGTAGGATATGGCTGAGGTTCTGGGAACACATCCATCAGTGGTACAGCCTGTTCTCAGGAGACAAGATGGCCAGACTGCATCCCACTTCAGTCTCTAGAGCTTCTTCTTGTACTTCACACTTAAAATGACCTTTGCAATAAACCTGTCTTACCAGCCTTTCCTGCAGCTTGGTTGTTACACCATTGTCAAGGGCTGTTTGGTTCCCATCAGTTTGGGGAACTCAGGTTGCCCATCGCATAGAACGTGTTCAAGGCTGCTGGCTTTTCTGTTTGGCAATTCTGCCATGCCCTGTTGGGTTGGCATGGCTAAACTGCTCTGAACACAGCTACTGGACCTGACCCTATGTCCTGGTTCCGGTGGGGATAGGGTTAATTTTTCCTGGTATTCCATGCCATGTGAGCCACGCCCACCCTGAGCTGCCGGGGGAGGGGGCAGGAAGTTGCTGCTTAAAAGCGGGCTGGGGTGTCCCGGGTCCGGTCCGGCCGGCGAGCGGCGGGGAGCGGCGGTTCCGTAATCGCGTTTGTATATTCCCCTATCCGTGTTGTTGTTGTTTGCCTGTTCCCTTTGCTGTTCTGTTAAACTGCCTTTGTCCCAACCCAAGAGTCTTGCCTTTTCTTACGATCCTTCCTGTATTAGGAAGGCACGTGCGAGCGGCACGTGGTTCTTTGTTGCCATCTGAGGCTAAACCACGACACCCTACAAGGGCTTCTGCTCTGCCCAACTGGGCTTCAGAGGGCACCACCTGGTGAGGCAGTTCTGGGCACCCTCAGAGCAGAAAGTGTATAAAATGAGGATAATTCTGAATGAGGAGGGAGGTGTCTAGCCAACAGAGACCTCTCCAATTTAGAGCCTTTACACAGCAGGCTTTAATATCAACTTTACGTCTGCATATCTCAGGCCTCTTTAGAGCTAGACCTTCCAGCAAGGACCTCCAGAGTCTGACAAAGGCAAGAGGAAAGCATCCTGGAAATGACACTGCTAGTGAAAAAAAGGTCTTTGTGTTCATATTTTCTGCACGATTCCTTCTGGGTCAATGAACTGTATCTTTGAGCAAAGGGCCTGAAGAAGGCTCTGGCACCACTTCACTTCTACTATCTGAATTCACCCCTTGTTTGATGTTGTGGCAAACCCATGAAAGTCAAAGTACTTGCTCATACGTGAGTCAGAGTGAAATCCAGGATGTGGATGTTCATTTCGAGGGACCGTATACAATTCTCAACTCATTCAGTCAGTAAGATTTTGGACTTGCACAAAACAATACCTTCATAAAGATCCAAACATACACCTTTATCTTCCTTTTCCAGTGTCACTTTGCAGAGCAGAACATCTTACATTTTAAAAAAAAAACAAACTTATCAAATCTTAACAAGTTGTTCAATGAACATGAGAACATATGTCAAATCTTTTATATATCTCACTGGGTAAGCAGAGAGAATTGAGGTGAAAGCTGCTTACAAAAGACAACTGACAATAACTTGTGTTCTGGGAAGTTACATAAAACAAAAAACAAGCCAGTAAATAGCTTCTTCACTTTTAAGATGCTTCCAAATTAATAGAAAATTGCCTTGGCTGACCAGAGACAGATTTCCTTGGTAGCTTGCCCACAAAAACAACCCAAGAACAATTAGTGCAAGTAGCTGGACAATGTTTTTCTAAAAACTATTACTTGAGGAAACAATTGTGCTTCTATGAATGACCAACATGATTTTACATTCCCCATTTAAATAATCCAGTAATAATTTCCCTGCTTTTCCTTCTTTGTGAGTGTCCTGTCATGGCAATCCTGTCCCTGCTGATGGGAAGCTAATGTATTTCAGTACTTCTGTGAATAAAAGTAATCTATCTTTTTTTTAATAATACATAAATTAGAACAGGATTCTGTATTGTCACTATAGTGCTTTTGGCTCTGTAGTGATGTAGTGACCTTCTATTTTTATGTCTTAGTAGATGTTCTTGCATGCAGAAAACTTTCTAGCTTCAAATATTATGGATTTGCTGGCTTTCAGTGCATTTCTTGACAATGCAATCAATCTTTCATTCAGGGTTTGTTTTTTTGGTTTTTTTTTTAGGGAGAAATGGCACATTTTTAAAAGAAAAGAAAAAAGAAACCTAGTTTAAGGTCTGGATTCACACACAATTTTCTTTGGGGTAAGGATGAGGAAAGACATACAGCCTGAGTGACAGCTATGTTACCAGTTGAGGAAAATGGGCTACTCTTGCTAGATTCTCCCAACCAAACTGCTACAAGTCTTCCCAAGGCTTAGAAATTGAACTTTTGTATATAAGCAAAGCATGGGTTATTTGTTTCATGTATCCTCTCTTCTTGAACACTCTATTTCTTTGAGCTTTTATTTCATTTTTTTCTTTATAGTCTGTCAGTTTAATCAATGTATTTAAAGAACTTTGTAAGTCTCTTTGCACACTTTTATCAAAACTTCAAGTGCTTTTTTCCTTTATTAAAAACTACCTTATTACAAGGAAAAACAGTAACGGTCTTTGGCATTCCAGTTTCCGCATGTGGCCCGAGAGACTTCAAGTATTTCTATCCCCAATTTGTGGAAGTCTACACAAAGTGGGAAGACGGCACTGGGGATCTGGTATGGGGTGCCCAGCATTTATAGTTTTAACCAAATTTTCAATATTTCAAACTGAGTTTCGGGTCTTAAACCAGAATGGATTTCTTTGGTGACCTATCAATCAGCCACACTTACTTAAGTAAGTGTATATACAAAATTGTTATTCAAGAATTGGAAAGAACTGCTTCCTTTTCTCTTTCTGAAGAAAATTTGCATTAAGTATCTGATGTGAATCTTATTCAAAAGAGCTAATTTTATTTCTTTGGAGAAATAAAATTTCCTATGAATATTTGTCACATACTAGATCTTTTCCCTTCAAAATTCCAAAATAAAATTGCTGATATTAAAGGCTTACTGAAGTCAAAAAACATTCAGTTGTGGGTTTTTTTAATTGAAGGCTAGAACTCAGGTAGTAGGGTGTGGAGTTTTTTGAATTAGGCTTAGTCAGAGATTTAACTCTGACAGCTAGGGGCTGGGTAGTTAGCGGCTTTTAATCATATTGTTCTCACAACTTGTGTCAGCATTTCCTAGAGCTACAGAAAGCTGCTCAGCATTGTAGACACTGAGATTTGAGTAAACAAAAATCGGTGGAAAATGTGAACAAAACTACACCAATATGGATTTAGACAAAAGGAGATGGGCAAGGGTAAACGTTCACTTACCCTCTACCCGCTAATCTGCAAATAAGAGGGGGAATTGGATGTAACACGGGCATCGCTCCTGGGGAGAAGTACGTATGATTTACAGAAGCAAAGGTGAATGGAGGTGGGGAGGACGTGGTAGCAGGGAAAACGAGGGAGCCAGAGCCCAGCTGCCGTGTAACCATGGGCAACTACACGGACTCACAGGGAATTTCAAAGGTGCCAGCACAACTGTCTTTGGGGTCTGCCAAGGAGCCAGATGCTGGTGCGGAGTGAATATTTTAGACCATTTGCCATACTGTTTTCAGAATTCTACCTGATCATCTTCCCATCTCCTTTGGAAAACCCAGCGGTGTGTTAATTACCAACTTCATAAAGGAAAAAAAAAAAAGTCTACAGTAAGCTCAGTGAGTTTACAGAACTTTCATCGAAATGCAAGGCAAAGCATGCCGGACTAGCTGGGAAAACAAAAAAGTACATTGTTACAATCAGTACATTAAAATTCATTGTCAATGTATAACATTTGTGGCCTCTCTGATTAAAAATGAGGTTCCTTCTTTCTGTAACACCCAGGGATTTTCATTAAGCAAAATGAAGATCTTAACTGCAGCTACTAAAAGCAGCAGCTGGCGTTTCTATCGGTACAGCTATATGGCCTGTGACTGGTTCTTGCCTCACGTCTCATTTCTAGTGAGGCAACACATATCTGCTCCGTCTTCCCTGCTTCTGAAAACCCTCTCACCACTGGAGAAATACGAGGGTCCTGTAATAATTCGTGGTTAAGTCGTTCCGACGAGAAGGGTAAGCTGAAGGTATAGATTTGCAATCGGTCGATGCCTGTCTGTTGATTAGATATAACTGTGTTTTTATATCCGTCTCTTCCAGATTAGAGGATATAAATGCAGTCACCTGTCAACCCAATCCAGCAATGAAATTCAGCAGCCTATTGTCCCAATCACTGCTTTCAATCACTCTAAACGGTCTCCAGAGACAATCATTATTATAGGACATGTTCCTAAGAGTAGATAAATGGAGCTCAACCTGCCAGCCTGCATAGGGAAAGATGGACAGTCTTGGCCAAAAATATGAAAGGGCCTGGAGCTTTATTGACATTTACATCAAAAATAGTTAGCAATGAAAGCAGCTGTTGTGGAGAGCTTTCACCACAACGTGTTTGGAATATGCTGTGAATTGAAATACAGACCTCCTGACAAGCAATTTACCTTCTGTCATTCTCCATGTGCTTGCAGCATTACTGGGTACTTGCTGTGATAGCCCACTTAAAGCTGCACATGTGTACAGTTTGGATGAAAGATTAACTGCAATTTGAGGCAGGAAGTAACGAATTGTGGAGTGTCATTCATAATGGCCGACATTGTCATCTGCAGGGTGACACCACAGCAAGAAGGTGCCTCTGTTGTGACGAGCTCATAGATTCAGATGTCATTCATCCTAATGAAGATCTGCCTACAGTTCTAATAAGCAGAGTGTGAGACAGCTCAGGATTATAAGCATTAATCTGCCTTGTTTGTTGACATTAACATGATGACTAAAATGCCATTATGCAAGAAATTCTTTCGAAAGCTATTAAAAAGGGGCAATCTTAATATGAGTATTACAGCCCAGAACAAAAGATGTGCCAGGAGTTAATTTCCATGTTTACTCTTGTCATTTTCTACACCGTATTGATTTTTTTTCTCCTCTAAATAACTTATGCTGCACAAAAGTTTTTGCTATTTCATGAACAGAATATAGTACCACTTACTGTAGCTGAAATACAAGCCGCATACTGGTTTTCCCTAACGCAAGAGCTACATGCATTAACCCCTGGTACTCATAGCAGGTTAAGTTAAATAGAAATAACAACAACACGATAAATATTTAGCTGATATTTTGTGAGAATAGCAAACCTAAATCATGCCAAACACACTTAAAAGGAAGACTTACGATAATATTTAATTTAAATAATTGACCTAATATGTAAGTAGATTGGATTCTCTTTTCAGTCACACAAATAAGCCATTTTCAAGCTGATGTGGTGCTCTTGACTATGGGGGTCAATGGAGAACTGCCAACACTGATTTTTCCAAAGACATCAAGACTCTTACAAGTCATTATCAAGTGGAATTGAAATAAATCTGTGTGTAAATCTCTGTTTAAAGAGGGCTAGAGAAGGATATTAAGGATTTTGATCTTTATCCCTGCAGAAGTGGATGACATATATAAAAATGGATTTGTGTGCCTGTCTTTGCAACTAAGCTTACATATCTTTTGCTATCTGAAAGCTGTATTCACTAGCAAAAACCAGACAGCAATCGAGTATACTCAGACATCGGATAAACTATTTTCTTTCTAGATGAACCTAAGAGACTCAGGGGACAAGTTTTAATGGACAGTGATGCAGATGGGGGATCTCATTGCACTTGTAGATGCTTCAACATGTTTTGGGGGTTTTTTATGCCTAGTTACCAAAACCAACTTGAAAATTTTTAATTCTTAATTTTTGTAAGACAGATTTCACCAGAACACAGGTATTTTTGCTCTGGATGTGGAAAAAATTACACTCAGCAGTGAGAGATTTGGGTTGGGGATAGGTTAGTACAAGATCTTCTAAAAAGGTTAATCAAAATCCACTGGCAGCTGTTATCTTTGTAATGTGTCAGTGGGGAACAAGGGGAAAGATTTATCTTGACGTATGTTTGCCTATATATCAATGGATGCAGGTAAAGGAATTTAAAAACAAGAGGACCTGAGAGACACGCTGAGGAGAACACGCACTGCCTCTTCTTAGTCTTTTATATCTCTGCAAAATGGACAACCCTAAAAAGTAATTTCTACTTGAGTCCAGCAAGAAAGGAGTGGGAAGTAAATTCATGCTCTGTGTGGGACCACTGTAGGCTGCTTCTAATGAGAGCCAGGATGTGGGAGCCTTATTGTAATTCTACGAGTTAGTGATTGAAAACTAAGTGCTACAGCAAAGCTAGGCAGGGATTTTCTTTTTCCCTCTCATAAGGACTCTTTTTACTGCCAAGCCATGACACCTTTAGAAAGGTCCTTTTGCCACACTAACCTAACCACATCTAAAAGGGAAACTAAAATTGCTGAAGGGTGCATTTGTTCCATGGGAGTTCCAGTTTGCTTCAGGAGAAAAAAGAAATCCCCATTTAAGGTGAAGGATAAATTGCCAGTTTATGTCAAGTTTATATTTTTGGCCTCCAAGCCACGTCTAGTATTGCAGCTGAAAAAGACAGAGGCCTTTAGACTGGGAAGTCACTGAACTCCAAGGGATGTAAGCGGGATGAGTCGATTGTCTTGGAGTGGGGCTTAAAAGGGACACTGCTTAAAGTAAGGAGTTGCCAGAAGTCAGCAGGGGCATGGCACAACATTGTGAACTCAGGCAAATAAGGAATACCATTCATGGGAATAATATCGAATATCAGGTTATGGGAATCTCTCATGAAAGGAGGGACTTGGTCTCTTTTCAAGCAGCCAAGAAGGGCACAGGTGGCACAAATGACAGGACCTGAAGAAGGTGGTACTTCTCTCCCGCTTCTGGGGCAGAGCAGAAGCTGTCATGTTGGGGGCTCATGTTTGTTATATTTCCGCCATTTGATGGGTCCCTAAATTCCCCCCAGGCCTCTTGGTGGGTCACAGTTTTTGGTATGGATTCCAAGTCTCCCTGTGGATGCACTTATTTTATTTTTTTTTTTGTCTTAGCAGGTGAAAGCACCATTTCAAAGGAGAGGGTTGTGTAGAATTGTCTGAGCTGCTGGGCATCAAGCTCCCTTCTGCCAGGGACCGGCAGCAGGGCAATGAAGAGATGGGGGCTGGCCCCTGCCTACTCCCTGTGTCTATGTGGGCTATGCTCTGAGGGTCTGAAGCACAAGGCTGCGCTCACTCAGAGGCATCACGCTCTGCTCACTGTCTTCTCCGTCCCTCCATGGTGTGAATTCCCTGGCAGCGCTGCCAGGCAGTCCCCGCTGGCTGTTTCAGCTGGGTGGGACTTCTGGTTCAGCTAGCACTGACTCCCTGACATATTTCTGACTAGAGATATGCTCAGTCCCGAGGGGAACGTACCTCAGAGAGCAGCTGTTTGCCGCTCGTCTGACCCCCTGCACCAGCTGCACATCTCTGGAGCACCAGACGCACGTAGGAGCTTTCATGGTGTCTATGCAGTCGTCTGAAACAGCACAGTACTCAACCATTTTCCTGCTCTAGTTGAACAAGGCTGCTCTTCATTTCTTAAGCCTGTGTCAGGTAGATGAGGACAGCACGCAATTACAATTTCTTACAAGTCCTTCTGAGAGAATCTCTTGCAAAACGCTGTGCGCCTTCATGATGGTACTTGGCTGTTGCACGGGAAGCGTCCTAGAGGTAAGAGTGAAATGCCAGTTGTAAGGGAGCTTCTAGACCTTCTCAAAACTCTCTCGATCACAAGGCCATGAGAGTTATTCCAGCCCATAGAAACCCTGCTTATGTGGGTGTATGCCCACACCAGGGTCCTGGTCCTTCAAACAGGGGAGGTGCTTGGAAGAACATTGTGTAGTTTGCCCAGCCTCTGCACACAAATAACCTTTCTGTGGAAAAAAATAGGCTCTGGGATGATGATCTAGAGAACATAAAACCCCTGAATCTCACCCAGACAGAGACAGGTCTCTCCAGGAAACTGCCCATGTGCCACAGGCTAGGCAGAGGATTGCTGAGCCCAGACTAACTCTGGCGGCCTACCTATACCACTCCAACAAACAGCAAGGTCAGTCCAAACCCAATAGATCCACGGATCTCGATGCAGTGGGAATAGTATCTGCAGATTCAAAAGCTACCTCTGTGAATATTTTGGGGAACCACATGTTGGAACTTTTTTTTTTGGACTTTATTTATCACAACTTTGTAATCAAAAAGGCTTTTGAAGTGGGTATGTATTTTGTTTGTTTGTTTGTTTCCAAGGAACAAAATTAAGAATTCCAACAATCCAAAACCAGCTGAGATTTGGGACAAAATGGTTCTTTTGTGGGAAGAACTTTTGCTTGTGACACAATTTTATTTTCTGATAGAATCCAGCTGTTGAGAAATGTCCACAAGCTCTAGATTTAGAAGGACTGAGTCTGCAAGAATGGCGTTCTCACCAAGCTTTTAATTCTGGACTCTGAGAGCAAAAAAGTAGCAGATTTATTAGACATTTCTAGAAATGTGAGCTAATTATTTGCAGATGACTACAGATTTTGGTGGCATAAATGTCCCACAGATCAGACTGACTGGAGAGATGTGAACAGGTGAATAGTTTCCATATTATTGATTACTTTCCATACTTAAAATAAGAGAATGGAACATTTCTGTAAGGCAAAGGAAACCGATAGCTGAAAGCATGAGAAGAATTTGAAGGAGAAATAAATAAAAAAAAAACCAAACCCAAGAGGGAGATTTTTTTAGACAAAAGTAGATAAAAAAATCAAAGTATATATTATTGAACAGACCCATAGTACTTTTAACTAAGAGTTTCAGCTGCTTTGAATGAGTTCACTGAATAGAAACATTGTCTTTTCTAAACAAATTCTGATGCACAGTTTTCACAGAGCTTGGCTTTCCATCAGGTCTTTAATTAGACCATGTGCTGGGAAGAAGACGACTGTGAGTTTAGTGGTGAAGATGGAGCATCTTGTTTTTAAGAGAGAATAACAGTGGGTCATTGAACCACTGTGTAGATGTTCAGAAAGCAGAAGTATTTGACTGTCTATGAAGTTTCCATTTGGATCTAGGAGTAGATCAGAAAAATTCTATGAGCCTGGATGGAAACTCACCAAAACTTGTTGCAAAGTTAAGGGGAGTAACTGAGAGAAGTTCTCTCCTGGTGATCAGACTGATGTGTCAGCCATTCTGCAAGGGTTTTCAGTCTGTACTTTGATTATTTTCACATCAGAGAAAAGTACTGGCCTGAATAACGGAAGGGAGGAAAACCAAAACTAAAGGTTTGAAAATTGTTTGTTTTCCCACAAGTATTAGGAGAAGCAGCCAAATAAATACACTGGAGGATTATTTTTTTCTCTTTTCAGACTGCATTAACTTTCAGCCAGGGCTGTGCAGGCTTATTTCTAGCTCAGAAGCTGGACCTACTTTTGCCTCCTGTAACACTGTCGTTAAACAGTAACACTATCTGGCAGCAACAAACAGCACAAAATAAGTCTTAAGATTATCCAAGAGCACACACAGCTGAGAACATTCAAAACCAGCTGGCAAATGTTTGGAGCTACTCCAGATTCTCATAGTTGTCTTCCTTAATGCAGACAAAGGTAACAAATCTGTAAGAGGGGCCAAAGATTCCTGGTTTGCTCCCAACCTGTCCTTTAGCCATCAAACTGATTATTGGGTGATCTTTGCTAACAAGGACACAGTGCGATTTCCTTCCCTTAAATCCTTTGAACTTTGTTGAATTTCAGCAAGTGATAAAGTTTAAAAAAACAACATCCATGAGCGCAGTGTGTGACAGAAAGGAAACATTATTCCTACATATCTTATCAAAGCCTTGCAAACTGGCTATGTTGCGTATGACTTTTCTTCATTCTGCTCAAAGGACCACGCAAAATCAGTCCTCCAAAACTTGAAGTCTTGGCCTATTGCCATCAAAAAAATCCAGACTCAGAAAACAAGTCCTTAAGCAAAGGACTTGTCTCTTTCATATAGCTCTTGCAGGAGAAGGAAAGACTTCAGGCAGGCATTGCCTGACATTAAAACCTGCTTGTCTGCCTAGTGGTAAATCTGTGCTTGATACGCAGATACGGGTTTCCCCGTGCTTGCCTTTCACTTGAGACTGTTCATTGCTTGTAGCTGAAATTTCAAACCGGCAAATGGAAGAAAATCTTGATTGCCCCGAACACACCAGGCACAGGCTCCAGTCCCCTTTCTGCAGTACGCTGGTGCTGCTGGCAGCGGTAGGCTGCTGCACGTGACACTGGGAAAAGAAAAATTGTGAATGTTGTGTTACTACGTATTTCTACTTTTTCTGCTAGTTCTGTTTGTCCTCAAAGCGAAGGCATGTTTTTGAGATCAAGCGCAGCCGCTTCTCCCAGAGGCACAATGTTAACACCGTGGTGGACAGTCTCCCCATCCCCACCAAGGTCCTCCCACAGACTTGGGAGTTGCAGGAATCACATCCTCTGTGAAACACTGAGGTTATCGAGTATTGTGAGCTCCTGCCATTTAGCCAGATAGTATATTTTCTTTGTGAATAGCTACATGTGTACATAATTTTCTAGCTAAGTTCAGCAGTGAGATGTTGTTAGTAAGCGTAGGTGAAGACTTGCAGCTCTTTATCTCAGTGCTTTAAAGAGCAGAGGTGAAATGTTCCCTGGTCAGGGAGGTCTTGCTGCTCTGGAAAGAGGTGTCCTATTCGGCATGGCTGAAGGACCTTTGTGGAGACCATCTGTGCCCCTTTCTGAAGGCAGTCTGGGTAGAAGCTGCTGAATCCTAGCGGGGTGGGGGGGTAATACTCCACTACAAATGGTGGGGGAAAAAAGGGAGTGCTGCTTATTTTGATGTGTACTTTCTCTGGCCTCTAGTTATCGGGAGCCCTGTCTTGGCATCTCCACAGGCAAAATCTCTCAGAGGAACTGTGTATTGCAAGACAGAAAAAAGGATACGTTGTTGTTTAATATTCACAGGATAGCAGGACCCAGGAGCCTAAGCCAGCCTCAGGACTCCCTTGTGCTAACCTTCATTCAAACGCTTTTTGTCCTTTATCCTATTTACCTGTTAACAGTGCTCCTCGCTGCTTTTTAGCTTCTTACTACTTTGTTTTCCTTTTTTCCCCCTTTCTTTCTTGGGGGCTTGTCACCTCTTTCTTTGTCTTGTTTCTAAATACCAGTACAGAAAGCAGAAAAAGTATTTAATTTAATGGGCTTCCTAGATTTTAGTTGGTGACTAAGTTACAAAGAGACTCCCCTTCTAGGGAACATTTCCTTTGAGGTCTTCCTTTCTCATAAAAGGAACAGTTTGAACAGGCAGTATTTCTTGTTTGTTTTTAAAGGCATTTTCTGAATAAACAGTTTTAGCTAGAGTTTTTTTGCTTGACTCCCTTATGACTTTGAGAGTACTGGTTGCAAAAGTTACCCTCTAACCTAATTAACAACTTATTACTCTGTTTCGCAAACACATGTTCATTCTGACCTTGTAAGCCAGCTATCTCCACAGACAGACGAGGGCTGCTTCATGGCAGGTATAATTTGCCCCAAGTCTGAGTGAAGTACTGGGCGAGACAGGGAGAAATGGGCAAGAAAGAGAGGGCTAGTTATAAATTTGGCCGAGAAATCCAAGGAGACATCATTTCCAGGCTTCCATTCCATGGTACAGAGGCATGGACTTTGAAAAACCTGAGTGCAGTGGAACGGGTCAGCTCCACTGTGCTGTAATTTGATTATAGCTATAAACTGTCAAGCCTTTAGGAACAAAACTTTTTAAGAGAAGTACTCTTGAAGAAACAGCTGGCAGTCTGTGATGTCCATTAGACAGTGATGGCTGGGGAGCTGCAGATTCCTGTTTTCACCCTAGAGAAAGTGAAACCAGAGTGCCTCCCTCCAGACCTGGCCCCCTCCTGCCCCAGGGTTGGAGTTTGCTGACATTTTATGCATTGAGGAAAGAGGGTGAGGAGCAGTTCTGGATGTCAAGAGGCCCAGAGGGGACCCAGGCTCTGCGAGAAGTGACCTAGAGAGTGCCGGAGGGCTGGGAAAGCCTTTGAGATGCACCAAGGCCACACTGTTTCACCCAGCGGTGGGCTCTCCAGCTCCATCATCCTCCTTCCCCACGTCTCGTCCTGACCCCCCGCCCATCTGTGCAGAAACCCCACTACCTGTGCCCTCTTCCATCCAGACCACCGGTGTTTTAGGCCCAGGCCGTCTGTCTCCTGCATCGTCAGGCAGAGCCTGTTTCCAGGCATAAATGACTAATGACAGCAAAAGAGGGGCGGGACAGGATCTGGGTTACAAAATCTAAAGTAAAGCTCTCAGATAAGGGAAGCTGTGGTCGTTTGAGCACATAAACTTTGGACAAGTAAGGAAAGTTCTAGGGAGAGCAAATGAATGAATAGATAAACAGATAAAGTGCCTGTGTTTTAAATAAAGAGTCAGCTGCTCCGTAAAAACAGGAAGCCTTTAAAATATGAGGAGAAAGAGGCATTTGTTTTCTGCGTGCAGAAAACCAGAGCCTTGCCGAGATGGAGAGAGCAGTGGTTTGAGTCTGGGTACTTTCGTTTCCACTCACGGTGCACGCGAGTGTGGGAGCAGGTTCCTGCTCTAACGAGACGGGCGGAGAGAGGGTTTAAGCTTGGAGGTTGAGCAAGTCCCCATGCAGGAAGGCTGTAGCTGCCGGTGGGTTAAGAGGCAGCCTGAATCAAGCCTCAGCACTCCTGAGATTATTCCAGTTTCCCGTCTTGCCGCTCGCTTCTTATTTTTTCTTAATTAACTTTTCCTGAACCGAAATACTTTTTAGGAGCAGGTCTGGTTATAAACAGCTCCAAGTGATCAGACTGAAGGGGTATGAAAAAGCGGAGGTATCCACATTTATCTGCTTTTGCATTTCGCTAGTCTCTTTCTAGTTCGAGTCCAACATAATTTCCCAGTTTCTCATTCGTACAACAGGCGAGTTCTCCCTTTAAGATATTTCAAAGATCTTATTAATATAGATTTTATATAAACATATTGATATGCTATTTCTGACATGAAAAGACATATTTCTTTGCTTATTGATTCACAAGAAGAGCAAGTGAAACTTCAATTCTAAAGCGTATTGCACTAAGAGATCCTAAAGAATCTCTTCAACAACATTCGCAAGTGTTTCCCTATGAAGAAAAGTTTATGAAACATGTTTAAATATTTATGGAATGTTAAAAATGAGGCATTAATTGGCAAACAACTTAATTAAAATGCTTTCTCGAGTAATTAGGAGCAAATACTTTCCTCTCTGTTTTGCATGCCATTTGTCTTGTTCTCTGTTTGATAAAGCCTGCCTGTCAGTCAAACTTTGCTGCAGGTAATTTTTTAGCTCTGTGGGGAAAATCTTCAAAAATTACATCTGAATTTAAAATATTTTGATTATCATTTTTGTCTAACAAATTCTCCTTTTTACTTCGTCTTCTATATGTCCCAGTGAAGCAGCATCCTGGGAATTTAGGGCCTGAAGATGAAATTCTGCATCAAGGCATTACTGAATTTCCAAAAACTCTCTCCTGAGAACAAACTGAATCAATCTAGAATCAACAAACAGTGCAGTTAATTAATGAGTACACCATAAGGGAGCTTTTTTAAACAATGTTGACTGCTGCTGCCTCAGGACCAATAGCACCAGAAGTTATTGCTGGTTTCAAAGAAGTGATTCTTAGGGTTCCCCCAAGGCACCTTTTGCTTACATTAGCTATTTACTACAACTTTTCCTCTTATTTGCACCCTAGGGAAACTATACTTATTTGCTAAATTACTTTTTAAGTGATGCTTCTTCATGCCAGTAGCCTGAGGTATATGAGGGAAGATGCTACAGCATAAATAATAGCAGAAACTGAGCTGCGTTACAGCAAAGTGCAAGGAAAACCTTTGAGCTGGACACCACCCCAGCAGTGTTTCCAAGCCAAGCTGAACCTGGAGGGCCGGGGAAAACCCCAGGGACTGACTGCCCACCCAACCAGCTGCATGCCACTGCTGGAGACAGAGGCAGGGAAATGTGGGGCTCCCCAGAGGGAGCAGCCCTGCAGATCACTTTGGAGAATCGGGACAGTATAATTGAGGAAAAACCCCAGATTTCCAGCCACGTGAACCAGGAAAGCTGAATCAGTCTCAGGAGAGTGATGCAAGTTTGGACCAGTGAGATCCTGGCTAACAGATTGTCCCCAGCAATAACCAAAGTGAGATTAACATTCCAACCACTGCCTTTCACGTAAAAATAATCCAAACAAAAGAATATTTAAAATGTGACCACATTTTTCTAAGCTCACAGAGCTATACAATGGCAATGCAGTGATTATTTTTCTTGTGTAAATTTTGGAATTTCCCTTTCTGGCCACTCTGTAGGAGGAGAAAAAAATATCTAAAGTAGGAGGCTGTGTTTACCAAACACCCTTCAGAAGATAAGCCAGGTTGATCACAATGTTCTTGCAAAATGATGTTTTCTTATTACAGCTATGCGATGAAAAAGTTTATAATTATTATTAAGTAAGGCCAAACTATCATCGGCATGGGGTGAAGTTGTATTTGTGTGTAACAAAATTCACATGTTGGATAAATTGCTGCAATTCCTTTTTAAAGACCCCAGCTGGCAATTGGCCTTACCTCAGCCATGCTTTGAGCTCTTTTAACTGTAATGGCAATTTAAAGTGTCCCACGAAATGAAAGTGTAGAGATATTAATCTAAATCTGAATGGCAGCATTATATATTAATAAGTCCGAGAGACTGCATAAGCATTGGGGATAGCAATAATCAGCTGTTATCACTGATTGGATCTTGCTGGAAGATATTTCCAGTCTTCACGTGCTTTTAGTAACATTTAATTACAAATTACCCCTACCATAAGTATTTCAGTGGGGATTCACTGATGTGATGTAATGTAATCCCTAAAAGTTAGGAATGATTAATGTTTTGGTTTATTCCTGCTATAGCACTTTAGCCAGATTTTTGTAGGACCAAGGGAAGCATGATCACCTGCAGGATGGGGGCGAAGCTGGAGAAATCTTCATGGTTCTGAAGGGCTTTCTCTGCAAAGGGTTCAGACAGGTTGGAAAAGAAAGGATCCTGTAAAACGCAGCCTTTGCTCCCAGAGAAGAAAGACAGTGAAATCTGCTGCCAGGAGGGCAAGTGCTATCTGAACCCAGGGAGCTAAACTGTTGTTTAATTCTCTTATGCTTATGTCTGGTTTTGTTCATTTACTGTAAATTCGAAGGGACTTTGCAGCACAGGCACCATGACAGGGTTTGACCCAGGCAACAACCATCTGCTAGGAGGGAAAGACCTCTCGCCACCTAGGCTCCAGCCTTGTGCAGCTGGCAGCTGAGCGTCAGGATGCTGTTTCTTTGGAGCTCCTCCTGGCATTGCCACTAATCATTTATTTATTTTGGCGGATCCAGTTTACGCAAGCGAGCCCTGCTGTGTGTTGCATACCAGGGCAGCTTCACCCAGGGGCTGTGAGCAGAGGTGGGGTGTGAGGTGGCCCCAGGCTCTGCTCTCAGCCTGCCCGTGCTCCCGCAGGTTTGGCTGCTGGGAAAGGTCCACAGAAGTTGCCAGTTCCTTAGTGTTGTTTTGGGATCAATTCTGCTTTCTTCGGTCTTGGTATCAAGAAGCAACTTCTAATTGTGTTTTTGATGCTAATAAATTATACCTGAATAAAATCATAAAGCAATAGCCATAGGTTGCTTAAATATGAAAAGAAAATGGAATAGAAGTGGGCAGTGGGGTGGGAAATTGAAGTACTCCCATTAAAAACAAACAGGAAACCCCATCAGATTTGTACTGTTCCTGGTGATGGTTCTGATTTCAGCCAGCTCTCAGAGCACATGTTTTAAATTTCTCAGTAATAAATGTTGCTCCTCCCCCCAAACCGCAAATACAAAGTTTATTATACTTAAAGTACATGACTTTGGATTAGGAGTGTTCATACCAACATTTTTTAAAAACAACATTTTTTGTATCAAATAGCAGCAAAAGCAATTCACGCTTGGCATTGATACATTGCATACTGCCTCAGTAGAAAAAAAATGGGCCGGCTCTATATCTGTTTGTTCCCTGATGTATAGCTAAAATCTGCCTTAGAGATGTGTATCAGATTGTTGCATGCAAAAGTTGGAGATGTTTTCCTGCTTATCTTATGTAATATTCTAGTAATATGAGCCACCAAAATCCAGAATTATTGCTTTGGAAAAATGATTGTCAGTATGTGGTTTTGTTTGTGTCATTACTGTTACAGGTAAAGTATGGTATTGGCTGAATATCCTGATGACCAAAAGACAGGACCAAACTAACAAATTATGGTTCTTATTTCTGCAGATTAAATATTGTAACAGAAAAAAGATAAGGTCTTTTCAGCCCATGGGTGTAATTTCATAGAAGCGGGTCTAGACAGTGCAACCCTGACAAAGTGAATCAAGATGATGTGGTGAAGTAAATGGTCTACCACTATCTGTAGTCACACTACGTATGCAGTTTGTCCTATGGGCCAGCCAACCACCAGGACAGGGCACTGGGCTTGATCCTCCAGCATGGACATGGAGTAGTCCATATTCAATTACCAAATCACTCAGAATTCCTAGTATGTGAAGAAGACTGCTGACAACATGCTCTACGGCATTGACTGCTGGCAACATGTTTTGTGGCATCACCTGCTGTCCTGTCTAGTCTGTTTATAACTCAGCAATGCCACCTCAACATCTCCAGGCTTCTACAATGAACTTGATCAACTTGTGTTACCAAATCCTTGCCTTTTCTCCCACTGGATGTGGGACTCTGTCACCTCTTTTATAATGGCTATAATAGGTCGACTTCTTCCCAGTGCTACAGGCTGTGCTCCTGTACATCTGCCTGGCTGTGTTCTTTGGCCTGTGCTAATTGTAAAGCCTTGGAAGAGTATTTATTTTATGGGCAACTTGGACAGCTGATTCAAGTTGCTTTGTAGTGGATCTGGTTCTCAAAATTATCTGTCAGTTTACGGGGATGTTTTCCTCCCTGATGGTCTTACCAGCAAACTGTATATCTACTACCAAGACGTTGCTTGCACCATCCACTCCAGAAATAAAGTCTGCTCTTCCCTGTCCACAATAACTCTGTCTGGCATGCAAGATTCTTCTACCCCTTCTAAAGGGTTTGGACTTAGGTACTGTAATTAATCTGCATACGTACAGGGAGTATATGTGAGTTTTCTGGATATACTTTAGTATCAATATTTGGTAGGGCCAAATGATAGCTCTCTCTGGACTGCTCTACCTCTGAAACACTTAGCAAAGTGTGAAGCTCTCCATATCCCCATGGAGATGATTTCAGGCAGAAAAGAGAAAAAAATGGATTTCTGAGTCTGCAAGTCAGGTACCCAAAAGTTAGATATGATGCTGGATCTGGTGCCACATTTGGTATGGATTGATAGTGCTTTACAAATTTTGGACTGTCTAAGGATTTGGTTCTTGACTGAACCCAAATTCTGGGTCCTCTGCAACTTTAGAAGTGTTGGCCTCGTATGAACTCATTCAACCAATTCAAACTCTAAAAATTTTTTGAAGAGTTGTCTTTTTATACAGCAGGTTTTATGCCAGATCAAGTACTGTCTATGCATGCAGCTGTAATTGCTTGCTAAATCAGGCATCACTCAGCGTCCCTCAGCTGACACAGAGCTACATAAAAATATATGGACAGAATGAAATCTGTATTCTGACTAATTTGGCAGACAATTGTGAATCCACACTTCACCTGGATCAAGCTTGTATTAGCAGTTGATTCTATCACGAGGATGGCTGATATGAAGGATTGTGCAACACAGTCTCTCACCCGTTCCTGGTGAAGTTTAGAAAAAAACATCTTCACTCTTTCTAATGTCAGTTTGTCTGAATTAGTGGAAGATGAAGTCTAGTTTAAGCTGTTGGCTGAACTAACATATTTAGTTACCAATGTGAGTGAATATTAATATTGACACACAGCTAGTCTGTAACTAGACCCCAGGAAATTCCTGAAAAACCTGAGCTACCAAGCATCATATGCAGGATTGCCTGGTTTCTGGAAGGGGGTTTGCAAAGCAGTTGGTAGATAATGTAGTGATAGAGTTTGGAACTGTTAATTTCCATGTAGTCCTTTGCTAGAATTACCTGGCAAATAGAGTTTGGGTAGTGCTCGTGCTGCTTAAACATTTCTTACATTTCTTTTTTTTTTTTTCCCCTTGAACAACATCAGAATAAGCATTATAGCTGCAAGAGTTTGAAATGCTGTTTGCAAGTCAAACTGTTTCAAAGTAGCCCTGAGGGGAAGGAAAACAAATATTCCCTTAACCTTCATTCTAATTATATCAGTCATTAAAATACAAGGAACAAAGAACAGTGTTTATTAAAATTCCCTTCTGTTGATATTCCTCTTTATAGTGTGGTTCATATCAGCAGATGTTTAGTGGAAACATCGTTGTGGAGGGGAAGACGAGAAGGCTTATGAATTGAGATCAGTTAACCAAATATTTTAAAATATTCAGATACTCCCTACAATCTTTTACACTATCTGTAGGCAAAGGGGTTATTTTAAGAACGCATTTCCATTACAGCTATCTCTGTGATTGTCCAACTGTGCCCAGTCCACTGAAATGTACAGTCCTGATGAAATGACAGTGTTCAATAGCTGCTGACTGAGATCCAGAACTGGCATTGTACGCTCTTCAGATAAGCAAACAGGAAGAATAGAAATGGCTGTTTCCCACTGAAGACCTCATTTTTCTTTGCTGTGAGAACTCCTGATTCCATAATCATAAATTAATTTAGGTTAATTTTGCGATTATTAGTACAACTGCCATGTACTTCAAACAACGAAGCTGTCTCATAGGGACATTGGAGAGGTGCAGACGTCTGGTCTAGGTTGTTTACCTTCTTCGTACGTCTTTCCTTCTTTCTGATGCTGCAAGTTTCAGAGTGGGCTTCAGAGCAGGTGCAACCACATCCTGAGTTTGTGATCAAGGTGACTATTGCACTGTGTTCAAAATACTTACACTGTGCTTTGGAAAGACTGATTTCAGGCTGTCTGGTGATCCCTAGAGACTACCAGAAGAACAGGAACACTCTGCTTTTTAGCCAAAGCTTACACCTGAGTGGATACTTCTCTTTAAATTAAGTGGCTTTTCATGATGATGACTAGAACAGACTGTTCATCTCAATTTCTTTATTATAGAATCACAGAATCATAGAATCTTCATGGTTGGAAAGGACCTTTGAGATCATTGAGTCCAACCATACACACACAGAAAAAACCCCAAAACCCCTACAATCCCTGTCACTAGAGCATGCCCTGAAGAGCCAAATGTATCCGCTACTTAAATATCTCTAGGGATGGTGACTCAACCACCTCCCTGGGCAGGCTGCTGCAGTGCCTGACCACTCTT
This sequence comes from Larus michahellis, assembly GCF_964199755.1. Lineage (NCBI taxonomy): Eukaryota > Metazoa > Chordata > Aves > Charadriiformes > Laridae > Larus > Larus michahellis. The sequence continues at coordinate 131,049,155 of NC_133897.1, read as the reverse complement.
TCAGTAAAGTAATTCTTCCTAATATCTAATCTAAACCTCCCCTGGCACAACTTCAGACCATTTCCCCTGGTCCTGTCATTATTCACCTGGGAGAAGAGGCCAACCCCCACCTCTCTCCAACCTCCTTTCAGGTAATTGTAGAGGGCAATGAGGTCTCCCCTCAGCCTCCTCTTCTCCAAGCTAAACATGCCCAGCTCCCTCAGCCTCTCCTCATATGTCCTGGTCTCCAGACCCCTCACCAGCCTGGTAGCTCTCCTCTGGACACGCTCCAGCACTTCAATGTCCCTCTTGTACAGAGGGGCCCAGAACTGAACACAGTACTCGAGGTGAGGCCTCACCAGTGCCGAGTACAGAGGCAACATCACTTCCCTGCTCCTGCTGGCCACACTATTCCTGATACAAGCCAGAATGCTGTTGGCCTTCTCGGCCACCCGGGCACACTGCTAGAAGTTAGATCTGGAACCCGTTTTTGGATTCAGTTTTCACTTTTTCCTTCCTAAATGATAGCTTTGTTATAACTAAGAGTTTTAAAAATCCGAAGAATTTCAGCATTTGCTCTAGAGGTGATTTCTGTTTGCTTGCACTTTTGCTTTCATAATCCACAGAAATGAAAATTGACTGTTGTAAGGCTTTTGAAAACTACTTAAAGATTTTTAAGCAATATGTAAATCTGGAAAAATGGAAGTTTGGTATGTTGTATGCTGCTGGTCTGATACGGATAGTAACAGTTCATTTTCCTTTCTTGGTGTTCGTGCCACAAGGCCTCCAACTGTCTTACAGGATGATTCGGTTATAAGCAAAAACAAGCAGTCAGAGCAATCAGCATGGGACTAAAGGGCTCTGGCTCTCAGAGAGGTGTTGCGTTGCACATCTCAACTGCACACCACCTGTCTACCTTTATAGGGAAATACATGTTGCTCCTGATGAACATGATGGTGATAGTATATGCTATTGATGTAATCCTCCTAAGATAGGGAATTCTAGCATGTAAACCAGGTTACTGAGGCTTGTATGAAATTCAGGTCACACCTGACACGAGAAAGACAAAGGAGATGACTTCTGGGAAGCTGCATATCCCAGCAGTAAAAGACAGAGCACGAACAAGCTCCTTAAGTTGAGTTCTCGAAGCTCCATGGCATACAAGTGTCAGCTGGTATCTTGAACTCTGTCATGTTTTGTGGCTGTGAGGATGAAGACCATTCAGAGTGAAAAGAGCACAACGAGAACACCAAGCACAGGGTTGATGATATGAAAACAAACTGTTCAGGGAGCAGGTGGGAAGCAATGGGGGCCAAGCACCTTAACCCCACTTCAAGCATGTCTACTGCTCCAGCAGCAGAAGGCAGCTGTTACCAGGGTGGATACTGAGGCAGCTCAGAGCTACTGCAGTGACATGTAGATCCCTTATCGCTGGAGTATAGGCTGAAACCGGCAAAGCATTTGTTTGTTACCTTTTAAAATTCTTCTTCATTCAATAAACAGATTAAATTATTTCCTCTATTATATTTATATTATTATAATTATATTCCTCTATTGACCAGAAAGTGGTTTCAGTACCTAACCTTCCAGAGTTCTTCAGTAAATTTATTTTATTTCATTTAAGAGAATAGTATTGATTCATTCATTTTTTTCTTCATCTGTACCTGGTTTTCTTAGCTGAAAGAAAAACAATATCTGAATCTATATTTCTATTTAAAAAATAAAACTAGCAGATCAGTTAATACTAGTATTGTTGGTATCTGTGTATGCCCGGTGGACTTGCTTCTGAAGACTCTTTTATTGCCTAGCAAGAGGTAATTCTCAATCCTCTGTAAGTAAGGCCACCAAGAAAATCTGCCGATTTTCACCAGCCCATTCCATGTTTTGCTGGACCGCATGTCTCTTGCCCCTAAAACCTGTCCCTTGTCTTTTTCTGTAAAAGGAAAAACAGGGAAAAAATTTTGTTCTGACAGATTTTTATTTTACCAAAGTGTGCAATTATTCTATAATATGTGGAACCATGTGATTATCTTCTCATCACAATCCGTAAAAAGTGCTCCAAGTTTCCAAAAATCAAAGTCTGACTGAATAGAAGAAGGGAGAAGCGTTACAGAAGAATCCAAAACTAAGGAAAAAGTGTCATGAAGACAAAACACTTGAGGTTATCAACGTACACAACTTGCCTTCAGAAAAGAGTTCCGATAAATTGTTGAATCAAAGGTAAAGACTTTTTGTTTTAAACAAGCAAGTCAGATTCTCTTGGCATTGACACGGACACTAGTTTGCCCAGCTCTAGCTGGAGCAGAATAAATAGCTTTGCTCTGCACGTAGCAATACAGGCTACAGGTGACTTGACCTTTCCAGGTGAGGGGCCTAATTGCTTAAAGGCAGATTTCCATAGAGTTCTGGAAGATACTTCCTTACTGATGCAAGTCTGATGGCATCCTTAAAAGAATTTAAAATATGGATATTTAGAAGCCCTACACAAGTTGTAACTAATATTTTCTTTTGCCCTGAGCCTGTCATGCAAATAAGGTTTTCAGTGGGGTACTATTTTACGTGAAACCAAATGCATAAGGGTTGCAAATCAGATTCTGTTCTGTGATACTGCAAATGCATTTAAATTAAGGATAATGCTTTCAATTCACACTCGTAAGAGAAAAACTAAGTGAGGGGTTTGCACATTGCTAGATCTTAAGAAGCAACACGCAGTAAGTCATATATACTCTGTTTTTATTTCTGAAATATCACAGACACTATATGCGTCGTTCTGCTTGGAGCCTTATGTAAAAAAACAATTCCGCTTTTCAAAATCAACAGCAAAACTCAAATAATCCAGTGCTGCATGTATTTTGGAAAAGAAATATGACCTAATTTAAAATGTGAATATAGAGGTAAAAGCACCAGTTGCATTCAGTAATTGCCAGCAGTCAATGTTATTGCATGCAGAAAATTGACTAGTACACCCAATATAAATTATTGATGCACTCATATTGACTTATTCTGACTTTGATGGATAGAAAATGTGACACTATTGTAATATGCATATTGTATTAATAACATAACTAATCAAAGATAATTTTTAACAAACTATGACATAAGGCCTTAAATTATTGATGGAGAACAGTTTAGAGATGGTTAGTGCATTAGTTGAATGTGTTCATTTCACTGACCATTTGGTCTGGTCCCATCTGCCACAAGTTAGCTTCCTCGTCTCTCTAGTACCCATTCAGGTGCATTTGGAGCAGCTGGGATATTAGTTCTCTGCGGAGAAATAAGATATCACCATGACTCGCCAATGCTCCCTGCAGTTCCATGCTCCCCAGCAGCCTCTTCAACAATAGGACAAGGCCCTTCTCAGTTCCAGGTCTAATAATTTAATCTCATAAAAGAATGTAACTTAGTCCCTTGGAGAGCCTTGCCTTATTAATAAAAAATGCAGGCATACAATTTACATTGTTGCAGTGACATTCCTCATATTGCTTTTTTTTTCATTCTGTCAAAAGCTTCTGGAAAAAACCTTAATAAAGAGAGACTTATTCAAGGAAATAATGTGGCCATTTGAGCTAGTTGGCCTAGGATTATAGCATAAAAATGAGAAAAAAGGTGGGGGACAGGGGTGGGAACACATGAGAGATGCATTAAAGGAGATCTGTTTCTTTAATTCTTTAGTTTGGCTACGCTAAAAAAAAAGTGTGTGGAATGCAAAACAAGAAGTGCTCACTTTTGATCTGTCTTTTCAGTTAAATGTTGAAATAGCAAATAGACCGTGTTTGCTGAAGGATTTTTCTTAATACTAATAGCATCCATTGGACAGTGAACCAGGACAATGCACAATGTGGATCAAAGCACTGAAACAAGTGGCTTCCCATGACTTGTATTTAAGTTTTGTAGTACAAATTGGCCAACTGCAGCATGCAGTGTTTGCAGACTGTGTCCATTTCTACAGATGTTTTAAGTTAGGAGTTGTTCTTTGTTGTTAACCCTGAAATAGCATCTCAAGAGGAATGTCAAGAAGCCACAAATGGTTGGAAGCTTAAACATTACTGATGACAGGCATCCTTTGAAAGAAAATACTCTTCCTTGCCAGGCTGCACTGGGGGTGGTGGGAAATGATGCTTGTTAGCAGACAGCTTGGTAGACCTTCCAGAACTCCCCCTCCACCCTGCCGATTTTCTGCTGTATGCTGACTTTGAAAATGTCTACATTTTCTGTGGCCAGTTTTTAGACTGGGCAAGTCCTCTTTGTGCTACAAGACTTGCCATACTCCCACATGGTCTTCTACACCAGGTCAGCTTGCCCACCTAAGCAGCACTCTGTATGCTTACACTCGGTCTCTGCCTTAGTTAATACATAGCGTGCTAAATGGGTTTCTTTAATTACCAGCAGCAATCAAGGCATGAGTCAGAGGATGAAGTCAGCCTCTGAATGAACAGAAAGACATGTCAAAGAACTCTTTGATTAATGTTGCCAAAAAATGTTCTTATTTTTGAGTTTCCATAGTCAGAGAGTGTATTATTTCACTTGTTCTTCCTTTAGGTAGGCTGCAATTACTGTCCCCACCAAAACAGAATGAGGTATGTCTGAAAACACAGAGGAATTTCAGGAAGTATTCATACAGCAAACCACTGTTTACGGTAGTAACACAGACCCAGGAGTCAGTGGTGAAAAAGTATCTGGATTTTCCACGCGGCTCCAGGGAATCAAGGCAGCGTTTCTGTCTCCATCCTCAGCTCCCTTGCCTCCACACCCTCTGAAAACAAGCTGGGAAGGACTTCTCCAGAGCTAGTTTTTCTGTCCTAGTCACAGGTGAGAGGTTATTAAGGGCAACTGAGAAGTATCACATCCCCACTGTGGTGTGATTTGTCTTATGTGACTAATATATAAGAAAGGAAGCTGTGATGAAGTTTCCAGCTTTCCAGTCTGGTGGCATATGCTGAGGATGTCTGTGGTTCTCCAGCTCAGTCATTTGCTGGGGGAATACTTGGGAATTTCCAAGAGCCTGAGCTGGATTACTTCCCTTTTACCTATGAAAACACCACATTTGGCTTCTCCGTCCTTTCTAGACGTGACTAACTCTCAGGACTCATAAAAGCACTTCTGAGGCACTCTTTTCTCCAAAGTATATCAGATGTATAAAATGAGATTACCTTCTTTTTCTTCTTTCTTTTTAAATGATAAAAGTAGACTGTGTCCCATGGTATGGCAGAACTATCAAATTTTAGCTCAATGTACTGTTCAAACCTCACAGGTTGAACACGACTGTGATATCAGCATGTGATTTTAGGAAACATGGTATAAAGTACAGAAGGGACAAGCAAGCGTTTTCCTACTGCTGCTGGCAAAAGGAGTACTTATTTTGGTATTCTAACTGCTAGAGAGCATATGATCTCCAACTGTTTCTTCCAGAAGAATTAAAAATTGTCAAGTGGCATTCTGCCTTCCTCCTGGATTTCATGGGAACAGCTGGCTAAGCTTCTGCGCTCCCTCACCCTTCTGCTGGAGCCTGGTGTTCAGTCACTGGCTTGCTTTTTTGCCCTTCTACTTAAACATTGTTTACACATTATTAGTCTAGGTGGAGTAAGGCATTCTGCAAGGTTTTGAAATGAAAGACAAAAATTGTGTGATAGATTTGTCAAAACACACCTGAACAAGGACTGAGGTTTGACAATCCTGGTGTAAGTCAAAGGGTTTATCCATATTGACAGAAGTTATTAAATCCCTGTACAATTTCACAGATACACAACATGAACAGCGTAATTTGTGAAAAAAAGGCCATAAAGAAGCTGTATTTTTTCCGAACTATGTATTTTATGATTGAATTGCTTGTTCCCGTGTCAGAGAAAACTGTCTACCTGAATGCTTAAATCCTCATTGTCATGCAGATTAGTCAGCAGCTGGGGCTAGGTGTATGCTCCTGCTGTTTGTTCACAATGCCTTCTGCAAACTATCAAAACCCCAAAAAATTCTTGTTCCTGTCATTGGTGACTGACTGCAGTATTCATAGGGTAATTTTCTAATTGGAGCTAAAATGCTGTGCAGACCAGTTCTTGCAAAACAAACTTGAGGTTAGTTTTAAAGGGGACTTTTTTAGATACGGAGATTTCTCCATGCAAGGAAACCCAACTTTACTTCTCCAGGCTGTCTCTCAGTACGTGGACACAGCTTTTCTGTTGCTGATTTTCTCTGTGTATTATGGTTATAAAAATGTGAATGAGAACCTGATTCCTATTTTATAGTCTAGGTGGAAGGCACGGTGCTGTCTCTGTTTGGAGGTGGCTTGGAAAACTTTGCACAGAAGACAGAAGGCAGAGGTTTAGCTTGTACCTTGCAACACCTCAGAGACTGCGGTGTCACAGGCCACGCAGCACCATGAAAAAACCGGTACAGCTTAGGCAATGTCTAACCTACGTAGAGCATAAAATGCACAGTTACCAGGATGGGATTTATTTGCCCATACAGGCTGTCCAAACTAAAGAACCAGAACCTAATTAGAGACATTGGCCGAAGTGCTCAGGCAATATGGGCTGTCCACATTTCACTGGAGGGTTCAACTGCCCTTCCCACTCACACAGCAGTGACAAAACCATCCTGCCCATCAGCATCCCATCGCTTAAGGATGGTACATTTAAAAGGTACGACTAAATATCTGCTGTGGTTTTATATGCAGATTTCCGAGCCTCTCTAACATGCTTTCTGGAGGGACTTGGGTTTCACTGGTTACAGCTATGCTATCATGAGTCTGTGCTTAAGCCCAGAGCATATGGACACAAGCCCAGGCTGTGACATGGACATTCAGTGAACCTCAGTGCTTATGGAGAGAAAGCCTGATCCCACCTTCCCCCTGAAGCCCCATCCCTCCTGCCGGCAGCATGAGGTGGCTTTGTGCAGTTGTCCCAGTCACCAGCCTGTAACACACAATGCCTTACGGCGATTGCACCTTCCTGGATTCATGCAGGCTGGGGTCATTGCAAGAGCCAATACCGCATGGAGTAAGGACTGAAGGGGTGCAACAGGCAGCCCAGTACGGCTCTGGGGAGGTGGGAAGGGTGCTGTGCCCTTGGTGGTGCTCTGGCCCATGCTCTGCTGAGCAGCGCTGTCCCTTCCTCTGGCTCCAGCAGGGATGCAACACCTCGCACTAAGGGTACGATCGCTTGGTGCCAGCTGGACATAGAATCATAGAATCATAGAATGGTTCGGGTTGGAAGGGACCTTAAAGATCATCTAGTTCCAACTCCCCAGCCACGGGCAGGGACACCTCCCACTAGACCAGGCTGCTCAAAGCCCCATCCACCCTGGCCTTGAACACCTCCAGGGATGGGGCAGCCACAGCTTCTCCGGGCAACCTGTTCCAGTGCCTCACCACCCTCACAGTAAAGAATTTCTTCCCAATATCTAATCTAAATCTCCCCTCTTTCAGTTAAAAAACATTACCCCTTGTCCTATCGCTCCACTCTCTGATAAAGAGTCCCTCCCTATCTCTCCTGTAGGCCCCTTAGGGGCCTACAGATCTTTGCAAGCAAGACCTTTAATAGCAAGGAAAAATGTCCTGTTTCCTCTTTTTAAAGTAATAAATATGGTGATTTCTCTTGCTAACCAGCATGCAATTATTTCATCTAGTACTTCAAAAGCATTTGAAAATATGAAAGTGCTACCTGTTTTTTTTGCTCAATAGAGGTGCAAACTTAAGAGGAAGCCAAGATATTTTTTGTGTATTTTGCTCAGTTTACTCATGTAGCAAGGTGATGCTTAGCTATGGAGCATTTGTCTGAGGAATGGTTTCTTTTCATCATGAAATATATGGGAACAAGATTATATCTACAGTTACTGCAATCTCAAATTACTAATTTGTTTTAATGAAATTCAACTCCTCCCAAGATTGCCCCAGAACTATATAATGATTTGAAGTGCTAATGCTTGCACTGGGATCTTTACATTAGCAAATAAATCTGGGAAAATAAATGTATCCATTTGTCTGCCTTGCAGGGATATTCCTGAGGAGGCAGCTGCACGCTGTTTCGTTTCATTGTGTTGTTTTGGTTTTAACCAGCTTGGCTTTCTTTTCAGCCATGCTGCAGGACAGGAAGGCTCCATTTCAGTGGTAAAAATGTTTCTTTTTAGCCAAAAAAATAAATGTGTTGCCTCCACTGTGAAAGTTGCAAGGCTACCCAGTGCAGCTCTATTTACAGCAGGGTGAACTATAAAAGGACACCGCAGAAAGAATCGGTCTTCTTCACAACTTCATTTCTGAGTTCCACCCCGGAAAGCACACTGTAGGACCAAGGTGGTTTTTATTGTGTTATCCTTTCTGAGAGGGCTAAATCCCCATTTGCAAAGTTTAAGTTTCCAATAAATAATAAGCACGAGTGACCAGTGTGCATCACGTGGATACCAAATCTTCAGAGACAGCTGAAATTAATTGCTCAACTAAATCCTGCACTAAAATATAACTGAGGAATTCAATACTCAAAATAAACATAAAAACATTGGGAAGTCTTAAGCAGATTATGAGATTCATTCAGCAGATAAATTATGTATCCTGTGTAAGGACCAAGCTTCTGACTTTAGTGTGGAAAACAAAAGAAAAATATCAGAAATATCTTAGATGAAGTAGAAATGTGAATTTAATTTTAAACTGAGATCATGTCTTTGAAGTTCAGCAAATTTGGGGGTTAGCCTCAAGAATCCCTCCTTTAGGAAAAGTTTCACTGACCACTCACAAGACAAATAAAGAAATCAAGAGCTATAAGCAGCTGGGAATGTTGTATCTGACTTTCTTCAGATATCAGCTAAGGTGACTGAAACGATTTGTTTCACAAAAAGGAAGTTAACTATTAATCCTATTTTCAAGTAATTGTTTGACCAATTCTAGGTGAAGGCAGACCTTGTGAAAGAGGTTTCATGGCTGCAAACACATGTATAACTGCTACAAATCTCATCTCTTTACTTTGCCAAGTAATATACCTTTCTCACCTGTATCAGTCTTCAGAAATGGGACACCCCCCCCCCCCCAAATTCTTGTTTTTAATTTGGAAATTGGAGACTGCCCCCATTCTTACTTCCATTGCTTCACATGAAGATGCACCCACATAAAAACTGTTACGTTTTCTTTAAAGGATATGTAGGTTAGCAGATACCTCACCTAATTTTTATTTCAAATTTTAAGCCCTTCTGAAAAGAGACATACTCAGCCCCTCCTGAAATCACTGTCTCAGCTTCGCAGACGGTGAAGAGAAAGAGGCATTTCTAGATACCTAGTTTAGAGTTAGGCATTTAACTTTTGGTAGCTTAGGTTAAATGAAATGAATTCCTAGAATCATATAATGTGTTGGGTTGGAAAGGACCTTTAAAGGTCATCTAGTCCAACCCCCCTGCAGTAAGCAGGGACATCTTCAACTAGATCAGATTGCTCAGAGCCTCATTCAGCCTGGCCTTGAATGTCTCCAGGGATGGGGCCTCCACCACCCCTCTGGGCAACCTGTTCCATTGTCTCACCACCCTCACTGTAAAGAACTTCTTCCTCATGTCTAATCTAAACCTACCCTGCTCTAGGTTAAAACCATTGTCCCTCATCCTATCGCTACATGCCCTTGCAAACGGCCCCTCCCCAGCCTTCTAGTAGGCCCCCTTCAGGTACTGGAAGGCTTCTATAAGGTCTCCCTGGAGCCTTCTCTTCTCCAGGCTGAACAACCCAAACTCTCTCAGCCTGTCTTCATAGGAGAGGTGCCCCAGCCCTTTGATCATCTTCGTGGTCCTCCTCTGGACCTGCCCCAACAGGTCCATGTCCTTCTTGTGCTGAGGACTCCAGAGCTGGACGCAATACTTCCATCCTCAGTGAAGCTGTGCTGCCATTTGCAGATAAATAAATGCTCTGTCTAAAATCTACTGTGAAGATAAACTGGTGTTTGGAATATATAGGCTTCTTTCCTGTTTTTTCCACTTACCAAAATAATGTCTGTACCTGTCACTCTTCAAATTCCTTGATATATATGTATAATTCCCACTTTCTAACTGCCATTACTACTAGTAGGAGATGTACGTGGATATTGAGAGCAGAATATACCCCAGTTTCAAGTACCTGAATTATTTTTACTTTGCATGGAAATATGATTAGTTGTAATGAGAATTCCGGATTCAATGAAGGTGAGGTAGCTTAATGGTGAGGATTTAGTGCACTTTTACAATCTGATTATCTTAAAATGTCTCAACTTATAGCTTTTTCAAGCAGACATAATGGACCTCATTCAATAAGTTTGCTTAATCAGGTGTTACTTGTGGAGAAATATTACCATTCTTCTAAAAAATAAAAGATTATGTTTCCATGTGTTACTACTGGGCTTTTCCCTTTTCTTCCTATGACAGGATTTGCTGATATAGCCCTGAAATTCTTTTATTAATGTGTTTATTTCAATGAAATCAAAATAGCCTGTAGAACTGGCTCCCCTGCGTTTAGGCTTTCATATGTATCCTATGATAGTAGTAACTTGGAGATATTTTAGCTTCCATAAACATTATTTGGCAAAAATAACATCATTAACGAACCGTGGCTTTGTAGGAACCAGGAAAGCCATGGTCCTCAGGGCTGAGGCACTGAAGAACGGGCCTCCTAAACCTGGCTTTGTCACTAACTCATCACGTTATTTCAAGCAGCTTGTCACACCTTGGTCCTCAGGTTCATCATCAGTGAAACAGAGGCAGCAACACTCCCCATATCTCAGGACAAACCATGAGCGTAGCCAGTGTTTTACCTGCTGCTTGAACAAGCAGTATGGAAAAGCTTAGCTAGTATCAGTCTTATGGTGGATTGTCTGTGCCTTTCCTCGCATGAAGGGAACAGCCTCTTCATTTTGTGCACAGAAATGAGCTGAAGTTTGCAAAAATGGCCTTGGTATGCCGGCTTAAGGTCAGTGACTGTGTCCACTTTCCTTTGCTCCTTTGGGAGTGCTGTGCTTAGCATAACTGAGGCACGGACTGAGTTGGGAATACTCCATTTTGTGACTGCAATAATTCAGTGTTTTTTCCTAGGCGCAACTTTGTGCTAAATTTTTTACTGGAGACCACTTAGTCCCTTGTGATGGGATTAAGTGATCTCAAGTAAAAATGTAGTCTTAGGAAGATCAAAGGGTCAACTACCCAGGGGTGGGGTTTTTTTCATTTTACACATACTGTGCATGTTTATATGTACTTCTGTGCATGTTTATATGTACTTATATACATATGAAACACCTAACAAAGAAAACATCCTTCATCCTTTCCATGTTTAAACGTCAAGACAAATAAGAACTCAATACCTTCCATGTTACCAATGAAGGAGGGTATAAGGAACCAGGAAAGTGTCTTCCACATGTGTTGTCTTGTGCGATGCTGTGTGGAGCTGGAAACTTATCTGTCCGTGTTAATGCAAGCTGCCTAAACATTAATTTTCCAGTCTAAGCCAGTTGAGTTTGAACACAGCACTTCCTCTGATCTGAAAATCAACGTTTAGGAAGGTGTAGTTTATTGTCCTTTGGAAGGACTTACCTTTCCACTGAGTATATTGGGGCCTAGGTGACCATTTTAGTCTAAAATTAAAGAATAAGTTACAGTAGTGTAGAGCAAAATGAAACCAGCCTTCAGGTTGCTTGAAAATATTAAAAATGTAAAAAAGAATGTAAGAACTGTAAATGTGCAGAACGGTTTCAAATATATTCATAATTTACTTTCAGACTCACGAAGAACAAGGTCATTAATATTGTGGACTATCTACAGATAATTTCAAATGCCTGGTTTTCGATAGAAAATACAGATATTGCTGGTGAGGGCATGAACCATATAGATTTCTGGCTGATGGTATATCATGTGAGAAACCCACTATCACTATACAGACTGGTATCCTATGCGGAAATACTAGGCCAAACAAATGACTAACATGCTAGGGATGACAAAAATCTGTCATCTCACTTCTATCAGCATCTCACCACGGTTTTTCAGTGCTGCTATTTAGTGTCAAATAGAAAGCCTATGGAAAGTAGAAGACTGAAACAGATGAAAAATTTTGAAATTTTGAAAGAATAAGATGATTCAGAAAACATCAGGACAAGGCAGATTTATAATGAAATTTCCTCTTGTTTTTCAAGCTGTGATAAAGCTACTTTAAAAAAAGAACAAAAAATAACACATAACTGAAAAAACATGAAAACATTGTAAGTCTTCTCCTCCTTCTGCATTAACTGTATAAAGGATTGAATCCTGCAGTCCACACTCAAACATCCAAAATGATTAAAGTTTTTTCTGGGTAAGTAGGAAAGATCACATCTTGACAGTACTTGCTAAGTGGTACTGATGGATACGAGAGATTGGCTGGGCCATTTCAGTCTGTCAATTCTCAGTCTATGTATCAGAAAGAAAAACTAGTTTGGGACTGAAATGCTAAAACCATAGAAATCCAACACAGATCCAAGTAGTCTGGAAAAAACTAAGAAACAAGTATTGTGGTGAGTGCTTTAACTGCAGCAAGAAAGTGCCAAATGGCAATGTGACATAAGTAGTTTAAACATCATTCTATGATTCTTACTGCTTGAACAAGTCTAGGGCGATTTTGGATCATGATCCAGAAGGTCATTCCTTATTCATATCTAGAGAACTCACTGGAGCTGTTCTGCTCTCACTGATGATGTCACTGGGAGAAGAGCATCACCCCCATCTTTTAATTTTCTTTGTCTTGCGTACATATACTGAGAACTCACTTTTATTGTTATAAATGGTTGTCATCAAAACCAACAGTTTGTGTGGCAGGCATTTTGGGTGATATTCAGGGTACTGGTAAGATATTGTTGTCCATTTTGAACTCTGCCACAGCCTGTGAACCTCCAAGCATGTCCAGAGAAAGTCACTTTCCTGTTGTCCCCGTGCCATATACGCATATAGACACGTATATGTTTTTGTAAACTAGAGCTTTTAGTGATTGGCTTGGCTAGCACCATCCTTAACAAGCTTGTTTTAGTCTATTACTTCAAATTAATTTTTTAAGACTAGAGCATTAGAGAGTATGTCTGCTGGGGATACAGTTGGAAAGACAAGTCTGAGGGCTAGACTACGAAATAAAAACAGCACATAAGGGAAGAAAACTGCCTAAAGGAAACATACTGCTCTTTGAATAGCAGGCGAGAGGTGGGAGGCAACCAGTTGAAATAACCCTTGTTTAAAAAAAAATACATTAAAACTGGGAAAAAGGTCCAGATCCTCTTTAATATCCCAAACTCAAACTGAGGCTTTGCCAGTTTTAGTCTATTCTACACATTTATTTTTTTTTATCACAGTGGTTGACTTTTGAGAACTACTGGTAAAAAAACCCCGAAAATTACAAATGCTTCAGGGAACACACCTTGCCTGCTGGGTAGTTAATTCCTGCAAAGTAAATTATTATTTCTTAAAGAAAACTGAGATTCTTCTGCACTCCAAGATCAGGAGCTTAAAGGAAACACCGTCTAATACCATGAGCCTCGTGCTACCACTGAGAAACAGAAAAGCTGAGTCTAAAAGTCTGTCCAGAACTTGTAGCACTGATTATACTCAAATCCTGAATCCCTTTGAGGACTTCCCTCATACCAGTCGGGTGCAAGCAGAGCAGGTAGTACAGGATATTCCTGAACAAGGTCCTTCTAATAGAAATATTTGTCTAGGTAAAAGACGACAATGCTCTTGCCTCAGCCTCAGATGGTATTTGATGTCCATTCTAATTCCTTGTGTTTGTTCTGTGGATATTTAGTACCAGCAGCTTCAACAGCCTCAGCTGGCTCCTGAGGCACATAAGAAACTTGAGCCTGAATCCTAATGCAATTTCAGGGACAAATAGGAATGGCCACATTGATGGGATTTGTGTGTACGTACCCCCAAAAGTGTGTCTGACAGACTACTGTGAGCTGTGATTTTTGAACTTGCATGCAGCTAAAAGGTTGTCAATACAACTTCAGCCTTAATCGGGAAAAGGGTGCCTGTAATATTATATTTTACATTCCAGATCCCCCACCCCCTTTTTTTTTTTTCCTTTCTCTGCTGGGCACATTGCCTGTAGTTCTCCAGGATTTGGTTAGAGCTGAGATCTCCAACTTTCAAATTTTTAGCTGCATCCTCATGCTAAACTTGTTTTCTATCTGTAATAAATTTCCCATTAATTTAGCTAATACACATCATGCATATAATTCTTACCAGGTCAAAAACATTAATTAAGACTGAACAAGACTTAATATGCCCCTCCTAACTAACTCTTTTCCAGGGAAAAGAAGGGCAGTTTGGACTTATATAGTTAAAAATTAAGTATGAAATCAAACACCATTGAAATCACCAGAAACTGGTAAGATTTCTCTTTTAATCTGACAAGGAAATCCTCCTAGAAAAACAGCCTGTGAAGCTGCATCCGACCTGCATCATGTAATCCTTTGTGGGAGAATCGGAGGAACTCCATACCAACTTGAAGTAGGTATGTGCATGCGTGCAGGTATGTAGAGTTGCTTTAAATGTATGCTGCTCTCTCCCTCAAAGTTAAAATGGGAACCAATTGAATAGATTGCTGTCAATTGAATGATCTTCACATTTAACTCCTCCTCTACAAACCAACTGTGTTCAAAGCAGGACAGAAATATTTTTTCCCAAAGTGGTTTAAGGAAAAAAGTGCTGAAAATTGCCACTATATCCATTTTTTAAATCATGTTTAACAACATAATTGCCGCTAAACATCCCCTTCCCTTCAACCCCCCCAAAAGAAGTACATTTGAGGATACAAAATGTCATTGAAACACTGAGAAAAAAAATATTTCAAACTGCGGTGTTGCTAGCATAGTATGGCTATAGCAAAAGGCATACTAGTGAGCTGGAATCATATCATCCTGAGCATCTGCACTACTCCTCCTTGGAGAGTGCATACTAATCATCTCTCTTCATGGTCAGTAACCACATAAGGACAACACCAGACGATGCCAGTGGTTTTGGTCCTGTAGCATTTATATGCTTTCCTGCAAAGATAGTCATGCCAGATAATATTCGTCAACCTTGTCTTTGGTCTTCTCTCTTGATTGAGGCAGATGTTTATTTTCCATCTGCACTATATGTCAGTGCAACTGCAGCCTTCATCTGGCAAAGGGTGCCTGTAATATTATGAGGCCATCGCATAAGCTGCTGGAAAGATTACTCTTGTGAATAAAATCAGTTTATGGCTAAAAACATTTATTCTTCATTTTGATAAGCCCTTAACAAATGAAAATTTGCTTCCTTACACTTTTGCCAAGCATAGGACCATGTTTATTTCTAGCTATATGGGTCACGAAGGATTCCCAGCTGTTAGATAGAGTCAGTTGTGCATTGCTGCACTCAACAACATCTGTTTCACAAAAACAGTATCCAGCTTTTAGCGCTCAAATGGAGGTTATACCATATGCCAGCAGACCACTTAGTTTTTACCTTGGGAACCAACTTTACACTAGTCAAGGTAACAGAGGAAGTACTGAGTATTTAAATGCTACCAGGCTTCAGTCACATCTTCATGTGCTCTTGTCATTTCCAACTATATATAGTAAAATTAGTTCCAAGCATATACCACAAGCTGTTCCTCTGTTTAATTATTAACTGGAAGAAAGTTTGTTTGCAAAACAGTTAAAATGTTTTTTGTGATAGACTCTGATGTCGAAAGCGGTGCCATAAGATGCTTCTGCAAATACAGAACCTTGTTAAAATGTCAAATAATATCAGCTATCAACAAAGGCAGATCAGGTTGAATACCCTTTAACTACAGAGCAGGATGTTAAAAAGCCATACTACCGTGGAACTCTTCAGAGCCTCACAAACCATTCAAAATGTCTGGCGGTGTTATACTACCAGGATGTTTTCGATTATGATTTATGTTTTTCTACCAACTGTCTTCTTCCCTCTCGTTTGGTTTTAATCACTTAATGCCGCTCCGGAAATAAAGTTTTAAAAATACGTATCTTTGACAGCAACAGATAAATTAGATTAAAGGAAATGCCTCTGATAGGTGAATCATTCTCTAAGAAGAATACCAAACAATTTTATGCCCTTCCTGATAGGAGGAGGATGGCTGCTGCTGGTAACGTTGCATGCTATTATATTGCACTTAGTGATGTAGTAAAGCGGATTTGTTTGCCGATGATTCATTTTTATCATAAATGTTTTGCTGCAAAATACATTCCTTAATTCCCAGAAAGATGCTTTCAGTAGCTCATGAATTAAATTTGGTGTGTACTCCAGAATAGCTACAAGATTCACATTATACTTGATTCTACCAAATCATATCACTGAAAATGTGGATTATGCCAGTGAAGTGAACGAGTTAGATTCTGTTAACACACACAAATTTCACTTGTCTGTAATTAAACTGACTACAGTGGAATTATTCTTCATTGAAATTATGTAAAAAGCACATCGTGATACTATGGAGCAGTTTGCTCCAAATCCCATCCTTAGTTTGTAAAATTGAAGAACAGGATGAGTCAATTTGCATACGTAATTGCTTATATATCTATTTCCCTGCCATTACACAACCAGGTAAGTAACAGGTTCATATCACCAAATAGAGTCTGTTCTGCCAACTTCCAGGAGAGCCGTAATAAATTCACTCGGTCCACTGTAACTCTTCTGTGAGCATCACATGTACATACTACAAGTTGTATCTGGCTTAGGCTGTCTCTTTCTTTACCTTCTGAGTTGCAGTATGGGTATGCCTCAGGCTCCTCTTCCTCTCTTCAACTGGTACAGGGACTAAATCACCATGCCTCTTTCCTGGCCGCTCGTGTTTTTCTTTTCGATGAAAATGATGCAGTGTGCACATGTTGATATGGAGTTCACATCCTCATACGGAGCAAGGTATGGCCAGAAAAGTATCCACCTCCACTAACAGATCCTCTCAGTTCCATATTACAGACCTTGCCAGAGCTTTACAAAGCCGTGCTTTTGGGAGATGTGTCCATAAATCTACAAAAGACAAAACAAGATTCTAAGTAGGCCAAGTCATAAATTATACTAGGAATTCAGGGGGGTTGTCCCCAGAAGGGACACTGAGAGGGACAAGGATTCCAGGGCAGATCAGAACATCAGAGGTGGCAAATTTCTGAACAGGATGATATGACCTTATGGTTTAGTTTATGTACCCTTTTGCAGAAAACACATATTGAAGTTTTAGATAAATATGGATGGAAGAGAAATAAGATTGCCTGTTTTTAAAATGCAGGTTAGATACTTGATAGATAGGAAATCTTCCCACATAGCTAGGTCCAAACTAGTTTAGCAAAACTGAAATCGGAGGAGTTACATCCATTTATACTGCATTAGAACTTGACTTCTAACTATGCCTTCTTTGTTGTTTTTTTGTTGTTTTTTGTTTGGTTTTGGTTTTTTTTTTAATTATTGTTATTATTATTAATTTTATTTTGCTCACCGTAGTCAGGTATGTAACTGAGCTACTCCTGCAACAACATTTACTCAAATCTTGGGTGGAAATTTGAGTTTTCAAACCTGTTGTCTGTTTTCAAACCTTTAAGAAATCATCCAGCTAAGAATGATCTACGCAAAGGGCAATATGGAATACTCCATGCTTTTTAAAAACCCAATGAATCCTTGAAACTACCAGTTCTGTCTACTTATGATGGAAAAATCCCTCTTTCCCTATATTTTGAATATTTTTTTTTCTATCTTCATCAACATTAAGTTCTTTGGGACATTGATGCCTTTCTGTAAGTGTGTATCATGCCTGTGTTCAGCTAATTCTGTATTACAAATAGTAACAGTTTAGTTTATTCTTCCCTCTAGGGCTAAAATTACTGAAGTTTTGTGTCTCCCATTTTTGTCACCAGCAATTGCCTTAATAGTCACACCCTCCACAAACTAAAACAAGGACTTTGTTTAAAAATAAAGTAATGTTTACAAAAATGAAAGGTACGCTATCCCTTTCTAGCTTTCATCTTAGAATACACCTTATTTTCCAAAGAAGGTGGGAAGTGTTAGTGTTTCTATTTTTCAGTCTTCAGAAATGTATAAGTTGCTGGGAAATCTTCCCTTCTATTTATTATTGTTTGGCATCCAGCTCAGTTTTGAAGTTTTGGCTCTTACTCCACTTGGGAAACACAAGGATTCATGGGAATGAAAATAATGTTGAGATGGCTAGGGTGCCAGGAATATTTACTGTTACAATCCATGACCTTATCACAGAATTTTTTGCAATATTTCTGACCAAGCGTGCTAAACTTACAACAGTAACTCTGTACGTACAGTATTCAGAGTTGATCCTGCTCCCATTGATCTGATTGATAGGAAAGATTAGACTCTGGACTTTGAAACGTTGCTCTTTCCTCCTAGTGAATCATTGCCAGGAATAAAGAACCCCTCGGTGCCCCTTTTCAGCCTCTTCATTTCTACCACACATCTGTGCAGTCTTGCTCCACGTAAGAAGAATTGCACGGGTACTTTGAAAGCCCATCTTTGGCCCGGAGCGTCTATGCTGCTGGAAAGCCGCGATGTCTCACAGCTGTTAGCTGAAAAGAGCTGCTCTTCATTTGTCAGACGCAGACAGAAATGTCAATATTGAATCTGTGAATCTCACTGAACACCTAGTCCCAGACTGCCATTTCTCAGAGTCCAGCGTACTTTGGCACGGAGCCCCACAGCCTCAGCAGGTGGAGAGGAGGGTAGCAGGAGGGTGTCCCTTCCAGGGCAGAGGGCTCAGACAAATTCTTGTTCAAACTTTTGGTGGTTCCACTGTCATATTCTCCATGCTTTATACATTTCATCTACCAAATCAATGATGACTGGCACCATCCACTTCTGACTCCCCATTAACCGTTTCTCATCAAGTCTTTTTAATATGATTTTGTGCTTCTGTTTCATGCCCCTTTCCCCTCTCCCCCATTTAAAATTCTCCACTGACTTTATTTAAGCTCTCCCTAAGCCTACAAGTTTGGTGAGCTTTTCTGAACAAAAATGTATTAAAAAACAAGCTGGTTTTCCAGGTGGGTTTTCCCAAGCTCTCACAGCTCTCATTAGAGTAAAGTTTTTACAGTTACATCTGTGCAAACAGTGAAAACAAATACAGCATAATGGCACGGAGCTGAAGGAAGTTAAATGCACCTCTCCACCTGCCAAGGCCCAGATGTGGGAAATAACACGGCACAAAGACCCCAAATATTGGGACACAGCAAAATTATTGCTACAGAAGGCTTTGGTACTACGTTAGTTTAATTTCTTGAAGCATAATGTTTTCTGCAACCATAGCTTCTCCATTTCTGCTGCAAGCAGTTTTACTGCACTGAGCATGAGGTAAGATTTATAAGGTCGCTACAACCAGAAATGAGCAAAATGTTTGTCTGCAATGAAGAATGCCCATCATTAAGAGAGACCAAAAAGAGAGATGTTTGTGTCTATTACGAGAGATAGGTAAGACATGCAACTTATAGCAGGACTTACCGCCTCGCAGAACGTGGATGCAGACCAAAAGAAAAGTCTGCTTTCTGAAATTTCTGAGATTGCCTAACCTCCCTCCAACCCCACAAACGGGGCCAGTAACACTCACACTGAATCTCTTTCTCATCATAAATCCTCTTATTTATTCTCACCAAGCGATGCAATTTGGCACATAAAGGCAGTGTTGTTTCTTAAAGCTGTTTCTTAAACAGAGAAACTCCCTGTTAGCGCTAGACATTAGTATCTATCAGACAGGCACAAAGTGATATTAACTAGTGATGGTGAAAGCCTGGAAAGCTTCTGAGATGTGGCTCACCACACAACTGCTCATACTGGATCAGGCCACAGTTCTGTTGCATCCGGTGTCTGATCTTTAATAATAAACAGGACAATGCTACAGCATGTGTAGCAAACCCCTCCCCCAAATACACTCCCATTTTGTGCAGCCTTACAGACTTTATGAGCTGGACATGCCAGCCACATCTTCCCATTTAAACAGCCCTATTTTTACACCCATGTACGCATTCTATGGTATCCTTTGGATACAAGCTCTACAATTTAATTACCATGTGAAAAAATAATGCCTATTGTTTTGCTGTTTGATGAGGTAATTGGGTTCCTCTTAATGTTTGTGTTAGAGAAACAATTACTAGTTGTTGCCAGTTCTCCATCTCCATGCTGTTTGTGATTTTACAGACTTACTCTCAATCTTTCAGTTTCCAAATGGAGGGGAGATGAGTCTCCTTAATCCCTGTTCATGAAGGAAGCCTTCCTCTGTTCTGATAGCCTTTTTCACACTCCTCTTCTGCTGTAACCTTCCTGGTGCAAAGGGGACCCAAACCGCATACATTACTGATGGGACACATCAGGGATCCACAAAGGCATAATGATCTTTCTGTTTTGTTTTTGCTTTCTTTCCCAATAATTTCTAACAATCTATTTGGGTTTTTTTATTGCCTCTGAGTTTTGAGCTGGCATTTTCATACCCACAATGAGTCAAGATCTCTTTGCTGAGTGGTAATAGCTAGTTTAGAGAGCATCACTATACATATATAGATTATGACTGTTTTTCCCTATGTGCATTATTTGGCACTTATGAATATTGAATTTGCTATATTATTCTTAGTCATCCAGTACTGCGAGATCCTTTTGTAAGTCTTTGTTCATATTTACTGCCATGAATGGTTTTGAATCATCTGCAACTTTGCCACCCCTCTTTCCAGATCAGTTTTAATTTGGACAGCAGAAGTTCCAGCCCACATCCCTTGCAAGGTTCTCATGATATCCTCCCCTCCTTCTGACACTTGATCAATTCTTCCTACAACTTGTTCCCCATATAGAAAAGTTCCTGTACAGGAACCTATGTGTCCTCCTCTAGAGCAACTATCAACACAGAAATTCATCCAGCTTTTCTGCTGTGGCTTTATGATCCTTGACTACCTTTTTCACGCTTGAGTCATTTCTTAGCCTTTAAAAACTGTTTCACATAATTTTTTCCTCTGCTATGAAAAACGTTATTGTTATCAGTTTTATGCTCTTATCAAATTATTTCTCAATATTTGCTTTTGCTTTCTTTATTAGTGTTTACATTTAGAGTGCTAGAATTTATGTTTCCATTTATTTTCCTTCATTGGACACTTGACCACAAGAGCGTTTCCTGCAACCTGAAGAAGGTCTTTTATTCCTAATTGCCTTTCCTATTCTGTTGAGCCTTCTCCCCTGATTCTTTTCCAGTCCTTCAGGACAACTTATGTCTTGGTGCATAGGTTTGTTTCCAAGTTAACAACTATAATTATATATACAATAATTCAGAAATGCAGGGAATCTGTAGAGAAACAGGAAAGTAATTGTCTTGTAAAAATACAAAATTACAGCTGTAAGTAATACAAGACAGAATAAGAAGGTACTGTAATATGCAACTTCCTTTTAAATGATACCACCATCTGCAATAATTAGGATGAATGGAAAATGAAAATATAAAAATGCCTTGTATTTACCTTCTGATAATACAGACAGTCCACATCTGCCAGGATTGGTAATGAGGCCAGGTACCGTTGGATTTCTGCAGGCAGAGCTTTGGTTTTTTGAGTAGTTTGGGGTTTTTTCAAATATTTACTATATTTCAAGTATTATCAAGGGGAAATAATTTGTGAGTCTAGATAGAGTGAAATCCCATGCTTAATAGAAAATAGATTTAAAAGCCCAGATTCATCCTTCTTTTGTTAACTTATGGTAGTTGGAAGAATTGGACAAGAAGGGTGTTTAGATTTCAAGTGTAAGGATTTGCTTTCTGTCATGTTACATCAGTCTTGGGATCTTTTTAAGAAGAGGTATTTATCAAGCTGTAATGTAGGTTTCAATCATCTCTGTCAGTGGAGGATAGTGGAAATTGATGAAATATGAACAGAAATGTGGGAAAAATATAGAAAAGACCTTCACACACCTTCCAAGTTACTTGACTCTTCAATTTGCCCTGACAGCCGACTTACTATAGTATTTTTCTGTGTTTGTTCCTAACCTCACCTGTGAAGCTTTTGTTCTTGCCATGTGACTAAAGTTTCATATATGATCCAATAGTGTTATTTATCAACAAGAGACTAATAGCCGCACAGACTTGACTAATAAGGACCAAATTCCACAAATAACCAACTGATACAAGAAAGGTTATTCGGAGAATAGGGTACCAGTAAATGTGCATTAATATGTGGCCTTATATTAGTGGGTAGTGTGCAACCAGGCAAGTGTTCTCCATTTGTATTTAGCTCAGAAGTTATCCATCTCTGGTTGAAAAAGCAGATTTTTTAAGAGCTGAGAAAAAGTTTGCGTGCCTAAAAGCTTGTAGCTTTCTCAATGATTTCAGCTGCTCTGACGACAGATATTACCTCTACCTGCAAATCATGACCTGTGCATGTCCTTAAACCACTGTAGGTAGTGCTCAGCAGAAATTCTATCACCTGTTTTGATTGCAATTTCGGAGGCCGTTGATGCTCTCACTGCAGAAAAGCTCAAGGCTAATGATAGTTTATTTGTCTACACCTTCTCTGCATAGTTTGAGACTGAGTCTTCCTTTCCATCCTGGTATTGTACACTTGCACACCAGCTGAATGGCCCTGTAAGGACGCTATTTAGCTGGTGAAAACTTTCCATTTGGGTTTTTTTACCGCTTGTTTTCCTGGCTCCAATTTCCCTGAATATTAATGTATAAAAAATTTGGTTCTTGCTCATAGTTATAAGGGGTGTGTGATCTCAAAAATTTGGACATCTGTGGTGACTGATGGCTATGTCTGAGATTGTCTCCCTAGGCTTCTTCGGAGGTCAACAGAGAAGGATGTATTAGACCTGGTTTAGATACCTGCTTTGTGAATCACACCTTGGAAGAGTATGTCTCTCCGCTGCTAACACAGGGATCAAGGCAAGTAACTCACATATAGTCACCTCTGTAGATATATTTATGTGGTTGAATGGATCCCACCCAGAGTGTGCTGTCGCTTTTTCTGCATTGTAAAATTTCATTAACAAAAATGGTTGAAGGAGAATATACAGTACTTGAAAAAATCTGGTTTTTTACCTCTAGCTCACAGATCTGAATGCAGACTGAGAGTCCTCATGGTCTAACAGCTGTTCAGTGACCTATGTGACATGCTTTGAGTCTTCAGATTTTGGTTTTGCAAAGTCCTAAAAATAACCCTCTTTTTGCCATCCACCGTTCCATTGCCACTGCCTGCATGCTTGGGGTGTTTGCTCAGGCATGTTAAATGTGCTTTTTTGTACCTCCTTGAAAACAAGCTCTTTAGGTAATTATTACGCCAAATGCAAGAAAAGGGTAAGAATGCAGATTTAGCTGATTTTGACAGCAAACTCTATTGTCTAGAGCTAGTACCAACCAGCAAAGTACCAGCCAGGATACCCAGAGATAGGGACTTCTTAAATATGGATTGGCACTCAAGTCCTCTACTGCCTCGATATCATTTTTCAATGCCAACCAAGACCTTTGTCCTAATTTTGAAAATAATTCATGGTTTAAACCTCAGTTGCATCAAATTTGCATCTATGAATCCTGCTGACAGCTAAGCTCTTTGGAGACTACAGTGATCATAAAGCTAAGAGCGAAGCTGGGGACACAGTGTTCTCTGTTCAGGGCATCTGGCTAAGGAACAACAGTCCAGAGGAAAACAGCTTTAGGAAATGTTGCAAAAGCCACGAGAAAGCCTTTCAGCCCCAGAAATTACATGCACAATTTGAACACCTTTCTCTCTCTCCATCTCAAATTCTTATCTGAGAAAGCCATACCCCAACAGAGTTTTGGCCTTAAACATACTGGAGATTCCCTGAATCCCTCTGTGCACTTTGCTATTGCAAATGCCTTCCTATAGTGCCAGGACTCCTGGCAGCAGCGTAAAACCCTGAGATGTAAAGAAGAAATATTGTTGTGCTTCCCAGGACTATGGCCATGGAGTGTGCAGGTGGTCCAATTGCACCAGGACCTGTAGGTTGAAGCAGAGGTGAGCGAAGATGGAGGCATGTGCCAGACAAGTTGGTCAGCTACTTGCTTTCCTTATGGCAAGGAACATGACAGACCCTGGTGCTTCAGGTTATTTGAGGAAGACAGCAGTCTCACCACCTGCTGAAGAGGTTTACATTATCCTCTCTTCAATTTCCAGGGGATGTTACTATGTGCCTGGCAGGACTAGAAGCCAGTAAAAGGATTAAAAATGCAACTTTCCTTAAAACATTCATGCAAAATCTGTATCTACCTAGCTGAATGCCTAAATTACTTTGACTTTCAGAGGATTATACAACTATACATTTTCCATATACAACACTATTTCAAGGAGATTACCTGAAAAGGCTGTCCATCCAGAGCCCACCACACAGAAGCGTTAATGTATCAGTAGCATCTGTTGGTATAACTGCGAAACAAAGCTGTAGAGAGTTATTCAATTGAGTGATGCTAGACAAGTTAGAAAATGCTTGCAGTATCGTTTTGAAATGTTTTGATTATGAAAGTGTTCGAAATGTAATGACAGTGCCATTTAATCCTGGGTACATGTTCATACCGCTCTCCCACAGACGCCCTGGGACCCAACACGGGTTCAAGGGCTGTATTCTGTACGCAATGAGACTTCACAGGTAGTCAGAATTAGATCAGGCTTGTTGTCTCGAGACTGTAACTAATTACTAAGGAGAAGAAAATAGTATCGAAAAAAACTTCATTATTGGTGTTGTCCCATTCACCACAGGTTCCCAGCCCTTTTGTTAGCACAGGGGCACACAAGCAGTGGATGTGAAGTTTGTAACAGCTGTTCAAACACAGAGCAAAGGTAAGAGGGAGGACGTGTCTAGTGAAAGAAACTCCAGAAATCTATGTAATAAAAATATTTTCATCCATAACCTTAAAATAATAACGATGCTGTTCATCAGGCATTCCAGCCAATAGCTCATGCTCTGTCCCATTGCATCATACACTTGCATCCCACTGGTAATGACTTGTTCTTTGAATTGCAATTAACCTATTTAAGACCAATTAAGAAACAGATCTTGAATAGGCCTGCAGTATTACAGCTCAGTACTCACAGAAGATGACAATGATGTTTTAATTAAATATGGGAGCAAAAGGTCTCAAACTGAAGCTTACAGCTAACTAAGCAGCAGTCATTTGGTTACTGAACAGGCAAGGAGCTTTATGGTCTCCTTCCACATGGTTCAGCCTCCATAGCTCTCGAGTTTGCTTAAGGCTAAATAGCTTTCCTAATCTATTATTGCACAGAAGAAGTCCCTCCCGCCCCCATTTTCCAGATCGCAGTTTGGTATGTTTTAACAAACTATGATAATCCCTTGGTTTTTGCAGGGCAAGAGTATTGCTGATAAAGTGATTTCATTTAGGCAAATTAACTCTGTTAGTTACATGAAAGATTGAACACTGTTATCTTATGCCGGTATGTGCAAAGTCTCATAAGTGCAAAATACACATCAAGGGCCAATTTCACATGAAAAACTCCTGATAGTATAAGAGCTGGTTAATATTTCTGAATTATTAAGTCTGACAGCATAATCATGCTTTTTTGTTGTTTAAGCTGTTGATACCAGATGTTTAATGCACAGTAAAATGTGATAGTGTAATAGGAAGCATTTTAAGGAAGTGCAATTTTGGAAAATGAAGAAACTGCTTGGGGTAATTTAAGGCATAAAAACAGATGCTGGAACTTGGAGCTGCTTTAGTTTCAAATAAAGTGGAAGCTTTCTCTTAGAAACCTGTGGATGTTACCCATCATTTGCTTTGCTCTCCTGGACGCAGACCTGGCTGGTATCGCTGTGGCCAGCTTTGGCCGGGAAGTCAAGTCAAAGCGTTGAGTCTTACCATCACAGGGCGTTCAACACCGTGCCTTGGCTGTAGTCACTGCAAATGTGAAGGAGGGATCGCTCCCATGGTGCTGCGGCTGATTGCTCTGCCTCTGCTGGTTATTTAGCACATGAAGACCACAGGACTGAATGAAAAGCTTGACTGCAACGCTCTTCGTGCTGTAGTATTGGATTCTAAGTCTTGTAGGTATTTCAGGGACATAAGATTTAAGTTTGGATATGTTACCAAGTTCATTATAAAAGTTGGCTGAATTTAGACCACATGATGTTTTTGTTAACTACGGTAAATTGAGATTATTAAAAAATACTGCACAACAGGATAAAACAGTATCTATGACTACATATTTCTTTTAAATATATATTTGATAAGATATATATATGTATAGTCAGTGAGTTGCACATTAAAGACTGGCTTCACATGGAAGCAACAGACAATAATGAACGCTGATCAGTATTTTGAGGCTGCGGAGTCTAATAACATAATCACGCTTCCCTTCTCCTTGCTGCTTCTTTTGGCACCAGATGTTTAAAGCACAGTAAAATGGAACCTTAATGTTCTCTGTAATTAATGGGTGAAAGCACAGAAGTATATACAGGCGGGTTGTGTTTCTATTAAGATGTTGTCATATAATTTATGAGAGAAAACAGATGTTCCTTTAAACAATTTTCACTTGGCGTGCCTGGAATTCCCCTTGAGAAATGAGAAGTTGTGGGAATTTTCCATGACAAAAAGGAGTGAATTTCATACTTAGAAATAATTGTTATCATACAGAAATTCTACACAGCTGGAGACAGGAAACTGTCACAGCAAGAGCCATTCCAGTTTGATTATACATTTCCTTGCATGTTGCAAGAAGACCAGATATTAGGTAAGGACCTCACAGAAGGAGAGAGGTTACCTACAGGAGAAGATTAGGTCTCTCCTGATCTCTGGCTATTTAGCATGTTGATATGGGGGGTTTTTTTGTCTTTTTTCTTCTTTTTTTTTTCCCGAAAGTGACTGCTTCTCGTTGCTTTAAGTAAGCTCTCTCAGATCCGCTTTGACACCCATCTGAACACAAGCAGTGTTGCGACCGTCTTCAGTGGCTCTGATTTTCAGAGAACAGCTGCTGAGAGCTGTCTAATGACTGGGACTTTTTCAAGGTGTCACAACTCAACCACCTAAAAGAATGTACCCAGATAGGCCTCTGTTCAAATGGGTGTTGGGTCATTAACTTATGGCACAGAGAAGTACATCTTCAAAGCACCTTGCAATTATTTTTTTAGCACAACATCCTTCACAAATGAAGAAATTATTTTCCACCCATGAAGAAGTGTATGAGAAACTGAAGAACACAGTGAGAAGTTACATAGGTAGAAGCCAGTTTCAAACCAGAACTCAAACATCCTGTCAAATTCTTGCAGCTTTGCTATGTATCTCACATCAGCTGAAGGGCAATAACCATTTGTAAACACATGTTTAGTCCATGGCAAAGGAACGGTTAATTCTCTTACTTCAGTTCAATAGTGAAAGAGGTGTAGTGGCTTAGATTGTGCACAGCAACGTTCCTTCTGTCACCGGTCTCCAAATCCCATGCTTAGGCCTCTCAACCACGATTTGAAAAAATCATAAATAGCTAATCAATGTATTTGCTATAATTTCCTGAATTGGGAGAAGTCTTCCATTGACTTGTCTTCTGATCACTGCTTTCCCCAAGTTTCAAATAGATGTGACCAAAGGCTGCTGCCATGGGGTCCAGTTTGACAGGCAGGACAATAGGAAGATACCGATGGTTACTTGCTCAGCACTGTTTTCCAGAACAAAACAAAGATTCAGGGTCAGATCCTGGGTTTAAGATAGTCCCATTATCTCATTTCAAATTAAAATAAGCTTCCCTAATCTTTCATTGCACAATCTGCTAATATTTTTTGAAAACAGATGTGTAGTAGACAGCTGTTTTGTTTAACAACCAACTGAGAAAACCAGGATCCTGCATGTAGTAAATAAACAGATGAAATGTTAGATTTAAAATTGCTTCTTTCAGAAATACCAACCTGAAAATACTGACTGGGGCACAATTACCTATGTCTCTTCTCCTCAGCAATTCACATTCCTCTTCTGGAAAACAGAGCAACTCCTCTGTTGCGGGCAAATATGAATGAAAAGCATAAACCATCCACTCTCCAGTCCATACATTGTTAGTTTAGCTTATACAAATACAATTTAAAAAAAAATAAAAAAAAAAAACAAAAAACACCAATAACAAATTCAGGGAACTTTGGTGCAAAATTGCTCTAATAGGCTACTTGTAGGCTACTTGATTACAGCGGGAAGTACAAGTAATAGTATTCTCATTTGAACAAAGAACACCCATCCCTCAAAATCCTACTAACTCACTTTCAAGAGTAATTTCAAAAGGTTTTCCTGCATCCAGTTACTTAGCCCAGGCTTGTCAGGGCTTCTGAGAATTTTAGCTGATACATTGAGTAAATTCTTCTTTTGACTGTCTCTGGGGGGGAAAACTTAAAAGAAAAATCTATTTCTGTATGTTTTTGTGGATTTGACATTTGTTTCCCTCATCTTTAGTAATCCTGGATTGGTAGAATATCTGAAACATCATTCCACTATGCCTCCATATGGCCAAGATTAAAAATGAATACAACTACAGCACATCTGTCAAAAGTAACTTATTATTTAATGAGGAATCAGAACTCCAGAAAAAAAAAAATAAAAATCTTTGTTCTTTTTTCACAATACAGACTTATTTCTCCTGGCAGACTGGTCAGCTGGGTATTGTTCTCATTAAGTCATATGACTCCCAAAGTGTCAACAAATTTGAGATGCCCAAACCAGAAAGCAATATTTTCTAGATTTGTAAACATACGTATGTGTATATTTATTTGCAAAACATAGTAACTATTTAATACGATAAAGATTCCCACTTGAAAGTTCAAGATTTCTAGAAATAATTCACACAGGGCTACTGTATTAAAGAAAATTCTTGAAAAGCATGGAATTTTTTCAAGTATATTTCCCTCCTCTTTAAGAAAAATTAAAAAAACCCAAACCTATATCTCACACTAAGCTCCATGCAAATCAATGGGTTGTGGTAGAAACCCCCCTCAGGAGGAAAGAACACTAAAAATACTTACCCTCAAACTGAAGTCATGATGATTCCGCTGCTTGGAGAAGCACGTCAGTGTAACAGAAGTGTTCTCTGCAGCTTCCCGAACCCCAGCTGTACTTTTCAAGGATACAGATGACTCTGATGATAAGCCAGGCTGGCTCTACAGAGCACTTTGTTCATTCCCCAAAAGATCTGCTGCTCGAGGACTTGGTGTCAAGATAACTTACCTTGCTTTGCTTGCTATGCCCTGGGAGCCTGAAAGAACTCCTGCTCCCAAGAGATTTCATAAGAGATGTGTTTTTTAAAAGTCTGTTTGAAGTCAGGTGTTTTTGTCTGTTTCCCTGCAAGAGGACTGTTCCTGACAGTATTTATTTATTTCCAGAAGGTTTAGGTCAATATGCCTACTCTATTGATTATACAGGCAGATCCTGATCTCAGGCTGGAGTAAAGTAAATGAAACCACTCCAAGTTTAAACCAGTGCAACGAAGCTCAGAATATAGCCCATAGTTTTGTTGTATGTGAGCTAGTCTTCTCATATTTGCTCAGAGAGATACATTCTGGGGAACCTGAGGGTTCTTCAGTGTTGTCGTTGTAATTTGTTGCTTTATTGTTGCTGTGCTGTTCACACAGACACAGTCACAAACCACCATGGAGAGATACTTGCACAGAAATGAGGAGATGGTTTCAGCTTCCACAGCTCCCATTGATTTTAAAGGCTTTTAAAAATGAGCATGCCTGAGGGTGAGGTATGTTAACAGGACTGTAGGCAGTGTTTGTTTAGAAATGGGTAGCTGAAACACTAACCAGTCACGACAAATTCCCTCCTCTTTAACAGAACCCAAATTTAATGATGAAACACCCTCCCTTAGAAAAACAAACAAGCAAGGAAACACGTTTGTATGTTAAATATGAAATTGAGGTGAGAGGATAAATGATTAGTATCAAACTTAATGTCAGGAGGAGGAAGCCAGGCTATCAGAGCAGCAGTTAAACCAGGTATGAACAAGGGTTGTCGTTAAAGAGCAGATTTTGAATATATTGTTCCAGAGCAAATGATGGGATGAGACCACAAAACAAAGGCACTAAACAAGACACGTATTTCCTGCTAATGTAGGAGCAAGGGGGGAAGAAAAACAATCAACAGAAATAGAGGAAAAAACTGAGTGGGAATTTTTGTGAGAGAGTACTGCTGGCAATCAGCCACGGTGGGATTCAGCTCCGTATTAAGGCACCTTAAACTTAGGCTTCTTTTGTAGGTGTTCACATCTGTTTCAGGTGTCCAGCTCCCCTTGACGCTCACTGGAATGCTTCCCTGCGTGAAGCCCAGAGCTAATGATGGTAATGCCTGTCTATTTGAAGGTAAGCATTTCCATTGATCGTGATGGGAGTTTAACTACCTGCCTTATACGTAGACACCTATGTATTCATATTTGCACATTAAAACACATCTAAGTGCCCTAATCTTGAACATAATAGGCTATGTTGAAATGGCTGGTAATGACGTGACAGGAGGCAAGCCGAGCGTCTGGCAGTGGAAGCCAGGCAAACGTGACATTAACCAGAGGAAAGCAGTGGATGGAGAAGATGGCTGTAACCTTGAAACTGGTTGAAAGTGTGCAGGTACTGTGCCTCCCTTTCTTCCTCCCCACCCCTAAAGTGAGAATGCAGTGAATAAACTGGGAGGAAAATCACACGAGGTAGCCTAAGATAAGGAAACTGGAAGTGATGTTAAAATGTTCCTCTATACATCTAGTGTGGTTTCAATTTACAGATACAGATCTATTCCAGTTCACATACATATGGACAAGTCAACCCTTAGAAGTATTTGTGCTGATGGATTTTGGGGACCCCCCCCATAAATGTAATGTTATTAATATGAAACGAAAATACAAGATGGTGTGACTTTCAAAACCTAGTGCTACTCCTACTTGTTATTTCTCATTTGCAGCAGTGCCTGTGAGAATAAAGGACTGGTACACATTCAGAGGTTGATGATAAACAGAGAGGATAGTCCTCGAGGTTCTTCATTAGAGAAGAATACATCACATTTCCAGATAGCAGTTTTGCTGAACATGCTAGGCCATCTGCTCATGAGGCTTTTGGTTTCATTTCAGACACAACTGGCTTCAGCCCATCTCTAGCAGTCAATAACAAGAAAGTTCCTAAAAAATGAATTACCGTCCCAAAACACAAATCACTTTTTGCAAATGTTGTGATAAAGTTTCCGAGCAATGCAGAGCGGGTTACCATATGTGCCAACCTCTGTGGGCTGGTGAGGAGGGAGACATTCCCATTGTAGTTCTCTGAGGCCATGTAGATTTTCATTTTAGTATATCAGCATTAAAATCTATATTAATTCTCCTTTTCTGTTAGTCACTATTGAAAAAACCTTTTGTTCAGTTTAAATATCCAGTTTTAACAATTGCTTTTCTTTTTCAAAGCAGGATGTTAATGTCAGTAATCCTAAGAATGCACCAAAAGGGTAAATATGTCAAGGTGCTTGGAATGAATTTATGGATGTTTTCGAGTGCAGCCTCTCACTTGAAACAGGACTATCATCAACTCAAGATCAAGTCAGGTGTGACTTTTTCCAGCCAGCTGCGGAAAATCTCCAAGGGTGGGCTAAACCTTTTCTCTGGGTAACCTCTTCAATTGCTGCAGTACCTTTCTGGCGACAAATTGTTTCCTTATAACCAACCTAAGCCTCCCAAGCCACAGTTTGAGTTTACTGTTTGCTTTCAATAAAACAATGTAATGCAGAGAGCCAGCAAAGTCTGTAAGAACCATTTAAATATACGATAAACTTGATCAACAAAAGTCAGGTGGAATCTAAGGGGACACAGGTTCTGTCTGCCCATTGGCATTAAAGTCTAAGTCTTCTGAATGCAGCACTTTATTAATAATCCTATGGTCACAAGCATTGCCAACTTGCGAGCCATATCAGAAGGAATCATCAGAGGAAATCAATTACCTGCATTTGAGTACTTAGTTGCTACTTTTCAAAAAGCCACACATCAGAGACTGATGGAGACCGCAGAGGTGTTGGGGATGTCACAGGAAGGAGAGGAAGGAACCACTGGGTCTGTTGCTGCTGGCTATTATCAGCAACTTGTTTTAAAAGGCAGGTTTCCTGCGTGCTTTGGCAGACTAAGCACTCACTGTTTTATAAGCTTACACCAAAAATTTAACATTGGTGATTTAAACTTCCCATATATAGTAATCTGTACATAATTAAAAATGGCATTTGTGGTTCATCAGTGGCCTCCTGACACTGGAAGAGCAGGTGTTTTGTTGACATTTTAGGATCTGGATGGTCTTTGAATTTGAAATTCTCTCTCAGTGCAATAACCTGCCGACTGCCAAGTTGCAGCAGTGAGAGCTTTTCAGCAAGGGAGGGGTAGAGCAGAGGCTGGGCTCTGGAAAGACACTTGACTCGTTTTGATTGTTTTGGGTATTCTGGAATTTAGTGCCACATTTTGTTGAATGTCTCTTACCTTTTAGTCAAAATAAGCACTATCTGGGCTAGGCAGCTGTTTATGGAGGTATAACATCAAATAAATTAGTAGACTGCTCAGTCTAAGCTGAAGAATTGAGGCTCGTGACTCCTTGGATCAAGCTGAATGACCTAATGGTTGAAGCACCTTCTCAGGGCTGACATGGTTACTTCTGCACAGCATCGTTTGCTAGGATGTGTGATAAATCTTGCATTGCTATTGCCCATGTTGTTGCCTTTTTGTGAATATACAGAAGACTTCATCCTTGAGGGCCACTGATCTGGCACCTTTCAAAAGCACAATGCTTAGAACATGTCCAATGGATCAGACCCAAAGATTTAAGGTGGAGCTGGGGCACCCAGCCCCCAGGCTGGAGCAGCTCTGTGCCAAAATGTTGGAGCCAGAATATGGGTGCACGTTGAACTCACACGCTCAAAGCTAAATATGAGGACAAACGTTTCAAGATGAAAGCTAAGGGACAAGTGTTTAGCAGGATCAGACATTTCTAAAAATAATCATGTGTTACACATGAGAAAGATCTATAAGTGTGTATGGGGGTGGATAATAATAGGATAATAATAATCACAGAATCACAGAACCACAGAATGGTAGGGGTTGGAAGGGACCTTTGCAGGTAAGTCCATACCCCTGCCAAAGCAGGTTGGACAGGAACACATCCAGGCGGGTTTTGAGTATCTCCAGAGAAGGAAACTCCACCACGTCTCTGGGCAGCCTGTTCCAGTGCTCTGGCACCTTCAAAGTAAAGAAGTTTTTCCTTATGTTCAGACGGAATTTCCTGTGTTCCATTCTGTGCCTGTTGCCTCTTGTCCTGTTGCTGGGCACCACCGAAGAGAGTCTGACCCCATCCTCTTGACACCCGCCCTTTAGATATTGATAAGCATTGATGAGATCCCCTCTCAGTCTTCTCCAGGCTAAACAGACCCAGGTCTCTCAGCATTTCCTCATAAGAGACGTGCTTCAGTTCCTTGATTATCTTCATAATAACTAATAATAACAACTATGTCCATTGTCACAAAAATAAATCTTACAGTAAAATTAGGTGTTTGGGAAGGACTGCACCTTCTCATTGTTCCAAGCAGAAGCAAAACTTCCCTTGGAATTAGGAGACTTGTCCTTTACAGAAATTCTCTAACCAACTTCTGCAAGGATCTTGTAGCTTACACTACTACTGCTTTTGATGCCAACTACTGTCTAGAAAAAAAGAGTAGGCCACTTGTTATGACCAGTATGATGACACCTGCTTTTCAGAGCTCTGGGTGATATCCCCAGTTGATGTAACCTGGCGTAGCTGTATTGGAGGTGAGAGACACACTCATTCATAGCAGATCATGACTGACCGGATTGTTGCCTCACTCCATTTGCTGTCATCTAGAGCAGGGATACTAATCAAGAAAGGGAACAGTTACTTTTGCCAACACTTTAAACACAATTCTTGATTTTCATATCTGCAATAACTAACACTGATTGTTAAACAGCGAGTGAGTGAGAGGTACCAGAGTTATTCACATCTTCTGGGTGTACTTTCAGAGGGTCTTTCCCCCAGACCGTTCCAGAAAACAAA
This sequence comes from Larus michahellis, assembly GCF_964199755.1. Classification (NCBI taxonomy): domain Eukaryota; kingdom Metazoa; phylum Chordata; class Aves; order Charadriiformes; family Laridae; genus Larus; species Larus michahellis. The sequence continues at coordinate 131,015,189 of NC_133897.1, read as the reverse complement.
CAGCTCAATTGAAACTCAACATGTTGCATTGCCAATAAATCGCAGTGCAAAATGCTTTGGTTTACTGTCAGTTAAAATTCTTTTTAAAATGAAAGTGAATTGAGAAATTTGAATTTTATTTATCGGTTTGTCGCTAATATCATTCCCTGAGTTTTCGCTTACAAAAACACTCTGTGGGAAGACAGAGAACATTGTAGTGAAGAAAATATTGCCCTAATATTTGACTTTCTGTAAACTTTTAAGGACAAAATTTTAAGATTCAGAAAAGAAAAATATACTTAACAATTCCTGCACATATTTTACTGCTTTCAAAGTTGTTGAGATAGAAACTTGTAAAGGTATCAATTTTATTTTAATAGGTGATAGAATAATATGCCATCTTCCAGCAGATGAATAATTACACTATTATGCTTTTCTGCTTCATGAAGATTTCCCCTGACTTTGGTAGGAGTTCTAAATGTGAAAGACACATAGGCTCAAGACCTTGGTGCTGTTTTCAGAGCTCAAATAGTATCTGTTACAAGCGCAAAATTTCCAGCAGATGCTCCTCACTATGTCATTGAACTTAAGTAGTCTCTCAATTTGAGTTCAATGAGACCATTCAGGCTTTTAAAGCTAAGCATGTGATTAAGTGATGTACTGGATGAAGACCGATTTTTTTCTAAAACATATATATAATGAAAAACATAACCTAACATTTTATAGAATGAAATGATTGATAGGGATACTTAAGCAAGTAACCTGATACAAACAGATTCTTTAAGCAAACTAATTTTTATTCTCTTCTAAAGTCCAAGCACTGTGTTAGAAATTTAAATGAAAATAGAATTAAACTTTAATTTTGAGAGGAGAAGCTCGAGAATTTATTGGGAATTTGGTACCACTAATTAGGTTTTTATTTTACTTCTTTAAAGGTTAAGTGTAATTTGCATAGAAAAAATGCATGGAATTCTAGGGATACTTCCAAGATAGTATCACAGAAATGTAATTAGGTGTAACAGAAATGCATACAGAATTCAACAGAAAATTATCATGCTGTCGTTATGTTTTCAACCAGCCTATGCCATGTAATATAAAATTGTGTCTGAGGCGATGGAGAATTCTATAAGTTATCACAAAAAGCTGTAGAAAAGACTTGTTTTTCATTTAAATGGGACCTTTTCCAAAATAAGGAAGGAAATATGATAATTTATATTCTGAATATATACAAGTTTGAAATTTACAGAGTCCTGTCGAACACATGTATCACCATTTAGTGCTTGTGAATATAATACAAGAGCATAATGGATGTTGGGATGACACATCTTTGAAGCTGATGCAACTGGTTAGTGACCTTCACAGGTTCTCCTACAAACGTAGGAGCAGTGATACTTCTATCTGGAGTACAGGGAATGAAATGAAGCCACAGCCCAAAACGTAGATCAGCCAGAAACTGAAAGTGGGGAGACTGGGCAGGAGGATACTGTTAGGTGCAAATACCTGTGTGTTTCTGGAAGCAGAAGCCACCCGTGGTGTGCAAAAGAGAAACAGTTGGAAACATCAAGCAGAGAGCAAAAGCAGGAAGCAGTGGACCTGGCAGAAGAAAAAAGTAATGGCTAGAGGAAGGCTTGGAAATGCAAACAAAGGAAACACCCCATTTTAGTCTGATCTGGAAATCAGCCCTTTGCTCTCTGTAGAGGAATGGGCTTGCATCAAGGAAATGTCTGATCCAACCCACCACCATTTTTCCTCCTAGAAGGAAAAAAATCAAAGAAGATGAATATTTTTCAAGGTAAACAATTATTTTCCTTTTTTAGATACTTCCTTTCTGGTTTATGAGTTTCTAAACCAAAACCCCGTTTTTACCATCTCACTTGCAAGTGTGTATATACTAAGGAACAAATCCCATTTTACCTCTCAGAGCTGACTCAGTATTTCTGCTTATGAATTGCAACACGTACTCTCCTAATTTGAAAGCTCGTGCTTGAATTCATAGGGCTGCATCTACTCTTCTATTCTATTCCTGTATCTTAGTGGCACCAGTTCTGCCTATGGAGATGACACCCAGGAAAGTATCATCTCCCTTCTCATACATTGACCACCTTTGGAGGCCAACCTGACTACATGTGTAAAGGGGAACTCCAGTGCCTTCTAATAGCATAATAAAGTGCACATGGCCTCAGTTTCCATTTAGCCTGTGACAAACCTGGAAGGTAACTGTGGGCATATGCTGGCTGCTTATGTACTTCCCACTTCCCCTTTTAAAGGATTTGTGCCTGCTCCACTCTTTACTTTAGGGAAAAATAAGATAACTTCTGTGGTCTGATTTTAGACCTGCCTGAGCTTAGTCTGTCTATCCACCCACAGCAGATTTAATGGAGCAAAATATCTGTTTAGGATGGAGTCCAAAGTACAGACTCTACCCCACCCACCGCCCAATTCCTTTAATCCAAACACCTCCCATAGGTGTGCCCCATACACAGCAGCCACATATTTAGCAACCCAAATAGCTTTACAGGCCAACTTCAGGCTTTTACAGATTTGAAGCACAAGATTAAAATCAGATGACTGATATAATGATGGTCCATTAGTGTCTGCCCCGGGCTTGCCATGACATCCCTGGGGCAAGAACATACATGCCCCTGTGAATAAGCTGAGTATCACTCACTAAATGACAAAAGACTAGTTCAGATTTTGTTTACTTTAATATAGGCAGTTGAAAACTGATGGATCAGGAGGTGATTCATGGGCAAATCAAATGTCTTCATCTCAAGAGTGGGAGCATCGGTCAGAGAGGGTCACGGACAGGTGGAAGAGAACAGCTCCAGATTTTAATCTGCTGGTGCAGGGCTGTCAAAGCCCTACACTTTGAGATTCAAATCACTTCTGTATTGGCTTGAGATAAAGAGATTCCCAAGGAGAAGAACCAGTAAAGGTAATCAATTCGGAGACTAACGGAAAAGAAAGCAGCAGCGTACGTCATTCTGAAGCACATCTAATTTTTTTTTTTAAAAGTCAATCATAAAAAGTGCTGAGCAATCTCGAGTACCTTTGACTTAACTGATGACACATTAACTCTGAGGAACTGGATGCAAAGCCAATTTTTGGACTCTCCACACACTGTTTGAATTTACTGTGCTGCGATGTTTGCTTTTTGTTTTTTGCAGTTAGGCTTAATTCAAGTTATTAAGTACAATAAAATATAAATTCAACTCCTTTAAATAATATCTTTGTCATGACATGACTGAGCCACAAGACCACTTATACGAAGCAATATCGGATGAACAAGCGATGCAGTAAGTTAACAAAACCCAAAGAACACAAATTTATCACATTTAAAGGCATGGTTTAGAAGATCCGTAGCACTAATTTATTGATAAACTCTGATCCAGAAGGGGCTAATAAGAAAGAAAAGCTTGTTGTGCAAGTATAGTTAGCATGTTGGGAATCACTGTCAGCTCTAGTCTAAGACATCAAGAAATCATGTGATTGAGTCATGTTATTCAAGTCTCATTTCAGGTCTATATGAGCTTTTTCTCCTTGAAACCTTATTTGCTAACTGCGTTTCTCTTCAATGCCAATGCAAACACAGAAGCGTGCATTCAGAACTCATGTGTATCTCCACTTTTTGACATAAAATGTTATTTTTGTTGATAATTACCCTTTGGTTTATGGCTAATTAACTTCCATGTACGCAGTAACTCTTAGCATTGCTCTTTAAACATTTTCTTCTGCACTTTGCTCTATTCAGCACTGCTCCACCTTGTCTGCTCTTGCCAAGAGAGCTCACAAGTTGTTGAGTGTATTACTGATTTCATTTCAGTTTAGGAGGTCTAGTCTCCTTTTTAAACATTTTCTATTTTTTAAATGTATCTGCTACATGTATTTGTCCTGTTTTGCAACAGTTAGCATTCCTGACATAAATGCTTAATTGTTTTAGGACGATACCCCAGCCAATGATTTTCTTTGGTTTGTAATCATCTATTTCCTGCATTTCCCTATGTGTGGTTTCAGAAATGTCTGTGGGTGGACTCCCAGTTGCATTGAAGCCAGTAGTGTTATCATCCTTGATGACAAACCTGTTTGGATTTTACTGTCTCCCTTTCTATTGCTTCTATTGTACAACTATTTGGCTCATATGATATTCTTACATTACAGTCCAGCAATAATGCACTTGCTAACAGTTTTAGGATTTTTCATCTGCAATCTTCAATCATTCATTCTTTTCACTTGGGTAACTGTGTACTTTTAAGACTTTATCTTGAACTGCTTCTGTTTGCAAATCAGGACATTTTACCCTATTGCTGATTCATCCTTATAATGGACACGACTGTAAAAGCTGAATTTTTTATGTTCCCTTCTCATCCTCTCCTCTGTTCTCCTTTTCTCTCCTCCCTCTCTTCCTCGACTCTCTTCCAATTCGTGCTATAGCAATGTTCAATACTCCAGAGAATGAAAACTGTCCAGATGTTGTTTATATACGTACACCTCCCAGTTAATGACTTAATATATGATGTTTGTTTTTATAGTAGTACAAACACTCTTTAGTTGCCCTAAATATTTGTTGCTAGCAAAGACTGCACTGTTCCTCAGGCAAATAAAAATGAATTATAGCAATGAAAAGTAAAAAGTACATTTTGCAGACTACAAAGTCAGCTATTAGAAAGTTAGGAAATCCCAGAATTGTAGGCCTTTAATGAAGGTAAGCATGATGTAGTTCCATTTATTTTTCATCAGAACTTTGCCAAATTCTGTCTATATATTGCTGTGCAGAGAATACAGCACGCTTCAAAATTTTGTGATGTTACTCAGGGCATACAGCTGAGTACCTTACTATATTGTAAATTTTGTCTGCAGTACAGCAGCATTAATGTTTTCATGGATACTCATCAATAGGGAAGCTAAATGCTGGGTTTTTCTCATGATGAGAGTGCTTTACGTGTTGAAAGGGCAAGTCCTGAATACACCACTGTTTTCTACATCTAGGTATCTATAGATATATATCTCTTGATGGGCTCAGCACTTTGGCAAATCAGACCCAAGCTCTCAAGCTGAGCCTCTAGAAAATGAGGGACTATCAGATAATTAGCCTAGGAGCAGTATGATGGTTTACGACTTACCACAGAAAGGAATGGAATATAACTCTCAAGCAGAGTCTTTAGTTAATTTAGCCAGGACAGCCGCTGCTCTTGCAGTCCCCTCCTTGCCTCATCAAGTTTCCAGCTACAAGGAAAGAAGCAGGAACTCTCCACCCTCTTTGTCTACATAATCTAGATTTATCTGTAAAGCTCATTCCTAAATTACTTCCTTATAGATATGTGTATATATCAAAATTTTCTCATTAAAAATTCAGAGTGAAAATTCTCCCACGCAGCATCATACTAGCATTTCTCTGAGCATTACCAGGGCCAAAAACCTTCACGCTGTGGCACAGCTCCCTTTCATTTAACTCCCAGAATAAGATGTCTCATTTTCCCATAGTCCATCTTAGACTGCCAGCCCATTTCCTTGCTCAAGCTTAATGACAGTATGGCTTCAGGATGAATTGAATCAATGGCTCTTCTGCAATGGTATGTTGTTCCTTCTTCTCCTTCGGTGAGTGAGTTTTCTGACAGATTAGGAAGTAACCAGTTCTCACTGTGACCACATGATTGTTAGATAGAACAGAAGAGAAATTACAGGATTGCATAACTTGCGGCACAAATGGCAGTAAGGAAAAACGTGACCATGTCTTTTTGAGGCTGTTTGCAGTTGTACCATCCTAGTCAAAGTAAAATTGCAACCAGGAAGATGTAGCCTCTTCTGTTGATCCCTTCTCTTCATCCTCTTGCCCATCACTTTTATGCTTTCCCAGTGTCAATTTTTGACCCACATTCCTTTCTTCTTTCCCAGGGAGATCCAACTGTAGGAGTCATCTCAGTGGTTCTGACCTCAGACCTCTTGGTTTCTCCTCTCCCATGCTGTCATTCCCACTCATTTCCAGTTCTACCTCTCTCTGTGGATTTCACCTTTGAGTCATATCACAATTCTACATCTTAATCTCTACACTGAGGCGATGTCAGTTGTGCCACACTCCTCCTCAAAATCTTTCCTATTCTTACTCTCCTCTTCCTCTCTCCTTTCCTTTGGTTGCCAGATTTCATCTTGTTCATTCATCCCATTTCCACTCATCTGTTCCTAATCCTCTTTTCTATTTCCATCTCTGGCTCCCATTCATGTTCTCTTTGCCTATTCAGTTCCCCATCTCTACCAGCCAACCCCACCACCCAAGCCCCCATAGACCCCTCAACTTCTTTTTTTCCCTGACATGATGTGAGACCATGTGTGAGTGCACATAACAGGTATGTGTTTCGCATGTCAGTCCAGACGACTGTGGCAAGTGGGACTACGAAATTTGAAGTGCAGGGGCAGATAAGTGGGATTTCTCGCCCCTCTCAGAGTGGGGTCTTGTTTAGAGCTCAGGCTGATCGGCTGTGATTGACACAGGGGGTCACGGGAGAGACGCTGCAGCGCGGTGTTACAAAAGCATTAAACGCAGATTGATCTGTTTTCGAAGGAGAGAACGCAAAGTGAGAATCAAATGTTTTAGTCTAGTATGTATTAATCTAGCGAGTGAGATTTGAGAGGTCTGTAGCCTTTTCGTCCTACACTTAAATCACTGCACTTCCCTTTGCCTGTATTCCAGCAGGAAGGGAAACGGAGAGCAGTGAACAAAAAGGCTTTTAGTTTCGTTGCCCTGAATTCAGCCTGATCTCTATTAGCTCAGAGCTTCACTTTCAGAGAAAACAGCTGCTGAGCTAAGAGCTGGAAGCAGACCCAGTTCCAGTGGCATCTTCATGGAACTAAGCTCCAAAGGTCCAGCGGGTCACAAGAGTATACAAAACCTCTCTTCTTGTGGGGCTTATAACCTAAATAAATTTGAACAGATTATCTTTGACACAGAGGTTAATTTGTTGACCCCGCTTCAAAGTCTGATGCCACTGCTGTTTCTCAAAATCACTAAAAATGTTTCCATGGGTATTTTTCCTTAGCATTGTTCACAGAAATACATAGATTGTTTTGGTTTAAATACTTCGTGCGCATTTAAACTGCAGGCAAGAATGGACTTGCAGTATTGCAACTGCAATGGTTACAGCAGAATAAAGCTATGAGCTGTTGAAAATAGCCTTAGAACAAGTAGCGCTGGGTGAGTGGAAAAATAAGCCTTGTTCCTGCCGTCGCTTATAACACGTATCTCACTGGTGTTTCAGTGATGGAGAATCTGCTCTTGTCTAAGCCTGTGAGTTTAAATCCTTGTGCACATGAAAACTACCCAGTAGAACAGGCATTTGTCCATGTGCTGCATATAGCAAAATCACACGGTGATGTGTAACATACAGTACAGATTGCAGTATATACTGTTCGAAGTTTATTTTGAGTCTTCTGCATTTTCATAAGACAAAAAAATATGATCTATATCATCTTACAACATTGGCAGTATGAAACATACACACAGTATGCATTTTGAACTGTAGCATATGTACAGAATGTTCACAATTTAAACAGGAGAAATGTAGCTGAGCATCTATCTATCTATCTATCTAGGCTTACTACTGCGGTATTAGGAACCTCTCTGAAATCTTTGGTGTCTTCCAACTGAAAGGCCCTCCTAGCTTATCTTATGAATCCTCCGTCCCTTCCCCCCGACCCAGTATATATATATATATATATCTGTGCCTCCACCGCTATCCAGCCTGCAGTTGTTTCTAGCAGCTTTCCAAGCATACGAACTGCACTTGAAGAAATTTGCCAAGGAGCCAATACTACTGTCGTGGAAAAACAGCAATTACACCCCGCCAGTAAGGATAACAACGGGACACAGTTATGTCCAGCTGGAGAGTAATGTTAGCCTTTTCCAAACATCAGGTGCATTCTTCTCTCCTCTTTTATGACCATACTGTAGCGAGAACTCTGTAAAGATCTCCTGACAGCTTGAAACTGAAAATCCCTCCAATTCTTAAGAGAGTAATTTTTATCCATGGGACCATATCATTATGAGATTAGGCTTGGACCTCTCGAAAATGAAATAAATTCCCTCTTTTCTGATACAGCTGCATTAAAGGGGACTGTTCAGCCTCACCTTCCTTCCCCAGTTAGCTGAGATGCCAATATGTGCAGACGCATCTATTATAATCTTAACTGTGTATGTTATGTGCAAATACCATCCAGCTGGATTGGCATCGAGGTATTTCATACTATGTGTAAAACGCCAAACTTCAACAGGTTCGGGCTTCTAAGTCTTTGAAATTCCTTCAATAGTTGAGGAGAAATTAATCCATCTTCTTGGGCTTTTTAAAGGGTTGACACAGAAGAGTACGCAGCACTCGGGGTACTGAGAACCTTTCAGGCTGTGTTCCCTGTATTTTAAAATAACACAGTCTTGCTCGTGGTGTGGTGCTTTTTGGTGTGTGGTGTGGTGTGTTTTTTTTCGTCTGCAATTGATCCAAGACAGTAACTTTAAGCAAATAGGAAAAACACAAACTTAAAAATGTTGTCGTAACCCTCTTCACACCCTCTGCCAGAACTACAGTGATCTTCTTGATGTTTTGATGCTTTGAATCTGGGTGAAGACTTACTCTAGCTGCTGTAGCAATTTAATTGTATGTGAACAGTTATTTCTCACTATCCTGAAGTGAAACACTAACATTTTCACAGCAGAGGCCACTTGTAAAATGAGTAATATTTTACCCGGTGTAATGTCTTACAGTGCTTTTTGGTCCTAAATTACTCCTTTTCCAAGAATTAACAGGACCAGTAGCTAAGAAACCCCTTGGGATTCCCAAGATGGGGATTTCAAATACAGTTCCCTGCGAAAAGCCCTACAGAGCTATGAGTAAAACATTAGTTTCTCTTATGCTTTCCCTCCTGTGCATCGTGTTGCACAATAAGGGTGTCTGATCTTTTGATCTCAAGAGGGACAGCTGATTGTTTTAAGCAGTAGTGACCAGATTCTGAGACACTTTAATGTGAGACATGCTAATGAGATTTCCTCTGATTAATACAATGGCATTTGTGGGTATTTCACTGAAATCAACAGGAATGTTTGAGGAAGAAGACAACACAACGCTGCAGACCTCAAACCCTCAGATGTGAGTCAGGCCTCTAAAAATGATGAGATCTGCTAAAGCCAGGAAGGTTTTTAGCCAACCGGCGTTTCTATCTGCTAATTCTCTACAGTTCAGAGAAAACTTAAAACAGGACAATTCAGAAAACTGAGCGTTGTACAACTTGTTTCCAAGATGAAAGGAATATATAAACAACCAAATATTGTGAAACACACAATTCATAATACTGCATGCAGCCGGCAGTGAGTTAAGGTATGTGAACTTCTGTCTGTCAGTGTTCAATCAAACCACGATTCCAGAAACTGAAGCACCTTGCTCCATCCTTCAGCATGAATTTGCCTTGAACGGTATCTTACATCACAGCAGCAATGTTTCTGGGTGTACCTTGTACCAAACGGCAGCGGAGCGATAAGGTAATGCTGCTCCTGCCCTGGTATGTTGTTAGCCCCCTGCCCTGCCACCCGCTATCAAACCCCTTGGACTTCTGCCCACTCCACCCCAACCAGCTTCCTCAAGCCGGGCATCTCTCCATGGCCTCTGCTTTTGGTTTCTCACCTCCTCCTGTCTTGCCTTTCTTTGTAACAACCCAGAGGGGCTGGGACAACACAGTTGGAGTACTGGACCTGGCTTCTCCTCGCCTGGCACAATGTCAAGAGCCAACCTTCGCTATTCCTATCTCATTTATCCTACCTCAGCTGAAGTTTTATGAAGCTGGGGGGATGGAAGGGGTGTTGTCTTGCTTTTTAAGCGGGGGACACACACCGGGTGTTCGTACCAAAACCAAGCGGAAGTCAAAAGGCTGCCAGAGCCTGCCCAAGCCTAGCACCGTTCACACTGGGGACAGGCCACCGCCCCTCCGCCACCCGAGGCCAGGTCCGCGGGGGACACCGAGCCCCCCTCCCGGAGGGCTGAAAGCGATGGGCGGCCGGGGGCCGCTTTCTGGCGCTGGGGGATGACCCCGGGACCCCGCTCCCCGTCCCGGGACCTTCCCGCCGCGTGGCAGCCTTTCCGGGGCTTCCCCTCCGCCGCCGGGAGGCCGCGGGGGCGGGCGGGCGCGACCCTCCCCTCACCGAGAGCTCCCCGGGGAGGAGCCGGCCGGGTCGCACCGGGCCCCGCTCGCCAAGTCCGGCTCCGAGCAGCCAAACCCAGCCCCCTTGGGCTCGGGGTGGGCGGGGAGGGCTGGCCGGCCGGGCGGGCGACTCTCCTGCGGGGAGCGGGAGGACGGGCGAAACTTTCCCCCCCAGCGGCGGCGGAGGCACCAGCGGCCGCCGAGGCGGGCTCTGCCGGCATGGGCCCCGAGGCGCTGCAGCTCGGCACCTACGGCGGGGCGGCCGCCGCCGCCCTGCTCCTCTGGGCCGTTTGTCTGCTCTGCAGGAGGAAAAGGTACCGGGGGCGGCGGGGCGGGGGGCGGCCGCCGCATTCCTTCACGGCGGCACCGGGGGAGCGGGGCTGACGAGGCGGGAGCCGCGCATTGGGCCGCTCTTCCCTCCGCCCGCCCCTCCGCGCCGGGAAGCCCTATCAGCGCCCGCCGGGCCGGGGGGCGGCGGGGCCCTGGGGGATGGCGGCCCGCGACCCCCCGCGGCGGTTGGGGCCGGGCGGGGGGCCCCCAGGGCGGCCGCGGGTCGGCGGGGCTCCGGGTGGTGGCCCGCACCCGGGGTGGGCAGCCGGGGATGCTGGTCTCGCTTTCCGTGGGTGTGCGGGAGTCCGTGCTCCGAAAGAAGGGGTGCGCGGAGCAGCTGGCCTGGCCCCTGGCTGTTCGGCGTGTGGGAAGAAGTGACCCTTTAGGTTTGCTTCAAAACCGGAGCGTTGCTTGTACGTAAGGAAGGGACCCTGTGCGGCGCTTGGCAGCCTTCCCGGGGAGCGCGGGGTGCGCTGCCGAGGGAAGGTGGACAAAGGCTGGGTTGCGACACGGGCCCTCCGCCGCCCCTTCTCTGGGTGGCGGGTGCCTGACAGGGGTGTTGGCAGAGCCCTTACAGCTCGGGTCATGGGCATTTCGGTGACTTTTGTTCTCGCACGGTGTTGCCTTTAGTTTCTTTCAACTCCAGGATTTAAAGCTTCACAGAAGGTTCACGCATAAGTTGGGACACAAAGTTGCAGTTTTTGCGGGGGGAAAGAAACGCGCTCTGGAACTACACTTTCTGTTTCTGAGCAATATCCATTTCTTTATATGCTAACCTTTTCCCGGGTATTTTTTGCTTGTGTTGCCGCTACTTGATGCTCTTCAGTGTCTGTTCCGCAGCTGATGGATAAATGCGTGTGAAGGCTTGGTGGAGGAGGAGTGAAGAAGGGGAGGGAGCAGTATTCACTGATGTGCTTGCTTATTTTTTTTTTGTAATTGCATAATGAAATGCATAGAAAATAGTAAATTTAATTCTAAATCATAAACAGTTACTTTTCCTAATCATTAAAAGTTATTTTTGGAAGGTGTAGGCATACAAATGCAAAAAAGAAATTGCAGTACTAGCCTTTGGAAAAGAGTCAGAAAGTCAGTCCGCTGGTTCTTAGACCAATAACCCTAACTTTGGGACCATATATATAGAGTGAATCAAATAACAGAGGAAAAACAGTAAAAATTCTTGTTTTTGATCCCAGAAGGCATCTGGTCACTGACTGTAAACAGAGATGGATCATTTCCATGTTGTTTGTTTTGGAACCATTATTAGTATGATTTGAGATAGAGAGCCCAATCCGTCCCTTAAGTGGAAGACATCCATCCCAGTGTTTGAGTGGGGTCATCCCATAAAACCAACTACTTGACAGAGTAGTTTAGGATGTGGCTTCATGTTTCAGCTGATCTTATGGAATGGACAGCTGCTACTGGACTGGTCACTCCTCCTCCTCCTCCCTGTTGCTTATCTGACCCCCTGTGAGCTGGTTCTGGGAGTTAAACCAGCAAAAAACTATTTGCTTTTTTTGGTAGGTTTAATTTCCTGCAACTTTAGGTCTCTAAAGGAGGTCAGCACAGAAAACAAGAGAGGAGCAGTGAGGACATGGTCAGGCCAAATGGGATTGTGTGTCATTTTAGGGCTAGAAGCTGTTGTACTGGCTCAGCCATATTGTAAAATTGTGACTGTGATTAGGAGAAATTCTAGCAGAATTGTAATGGGATGAATTTTTGAATACTGAAACAGGCAAAACTGTTGCTGTAAAGTTTTCAGCCAGATGTGAGTAGCAGGCAAAAAGGATCAAAGAACCCATTCTGAGTTATTTTCATAACCCTCGTGCCTGTAGACCTTTTAAAGTCAGCTCTTTAGAGTCTATATGGACATTTGTGCCACAACAGAATGATATCATACAGGAGGCCTCAGCAAGAAGGCATGTTGTCGTGGCCGAAAAAAACCAAACTGCTCTTCAGTTAATAAACCAATTCTTTAAATCCTGTGCTACTTCCCAAAGTGTACAAAGCACCAGTATGCAAGCAAATGGAAATAAAAAGTGGAAAATCCCATTGACCTCTGTATAGTGCAGTCCTTGGTAGAAGTTGCTGGTGTAGAAGTGTTATCCCGCTCCAGTAAAATGTGCAATTATTATTTGAGTTTTTTAGCATAAAGGAAGAAAAAAAAAATGGTGCGTGGTTTTGAGAGATGTCTGGAAGCAGCCTGTCTGCCTTCAGCAGCCATTTCTGATCTGCACGAAGAAAAGCCATGCTAAGGGTGCAGTGGATTAAAAAATGGGGATAACGCTTCATTTCATGCTTCTCAGATTTGGTGCAAGTTTGTGAGCTCCCCTCCCTTATCTGACCCTTATCTGTTTATCCATCCCCATGCGTCCTCCACGTGTCAGATTTCTTCTTTCCCTTTCTTCTGTTTGAATCTAACAAACCCAGCAGCAGGCGGGGCTACCCTCCTCCAGGAATCCACAAAAACCATTTGGAAACCTGTTGACATAGGGTCTTTTGGCAAATTACTGCATGAATAAATGCCAAAGTCAAGGTTGTACTCCTGGTCATGGATCGTACCCATTTGGACAGAAACACGAACAATTCTGGTTTTGTACAGCTTGCCTACGCTAGAAAAAATGTTGCTACTTCACCTATGCACGTGTTTTTATAGAAATGAATATGTTGCCTTAATGTTGGTGGATGCTTGTACCAGTTTGCAAACTCTGTATCAGGTGATTTTTGTGTTTAAGGTACCAAAACAAACTTTACCAGAATAATCAAATTTAACATCTTAACCGCAACTATGTGTGGGTTCCATCCAGGATAGCAACAGTAGTCAAATGTGTGTATACATAAATGAAGAGTTTAAGTACATAAATATACACCACTAAGTGCTAACTTGCTCCTCAGAGTTCAGTAAGTTTGTTTTGCTGGATGACGCCTCTGTCCTGCTGAGGCGAAGCACAACCACCTACGTGGCTCTGAGAATTACACATCCAGGACTGTAACGAGGGTTTGCATGTCCCAGAGAAGAAAATTCCCCCAATCCGTCCCTGATGTTCCTCAAACAGTTGTTGCAGGATTTCACCGTACTTGGTGTGAGGTGCTTCTGCTTCGTTTCCTCTCAGGCTGGGTACTCATCACCGGAGAAAAGATTTTGTCAGGAGAGGTGATGTATTGACTTAATCTGCTGTTACCTTTTTCTGTAGCGTGGTTGGTGTAATCTGGTGTTAGCAGGTTTCAGGGTGACTTCAGTGCAGGTTTTCTTATTAAAGTATTTACATCTACTCTTTGGAGACGGCAAGGAAAGGAAGAGGAATTTCCTTTTGTATAAATGTTTATCATTTGAGTGCTGGTGGCAGTAATAACACAAAGGAAACTAATTGGAGTCTTTGCCAGGTTTCATATCACAGATGGTGAAGAAACAGAAGTAGAACAAAAGTTTCCTTAATCACAGAAAATTTTATTTTGAGTTAAACTTCAATGTCAAGTGAGGTTCATTGCCTTCTGCATCTTGCAGAAGCATCTCCCTCTTGCTGGATAATGAAGAAAAGCCTATCTAGGCTGTTTGCTGGGGAATGTGTTTTCTCCAGAGAAAGCTTCCTTTGTGCCGCCACATGAAAGTATTTCTGCTGTGGCAAAACATGATCACTTCCTAGCCTGGAGATTGTAGAGATTACTCTCTTTTGTCTTCATAAAATGACTAAGTCAACCCCAGCTTTATGGGGTTTTTTTGTTTTCAAACTGTGTTTCCACGAGCTGTGCACGGTCTCATGGAGCAGGAGGTGAGACGGCAGGTGAAGCCAACTCCTGCTCATCTTCCAGCAGGAATGCTGCCCAAGTCAAGGAAGGGCCCTCGACATCAACAGGGGTTGGCTCCTAGTGCCTCCTATAGGTGTGGGACTATTCCACTTTCTCTTACTCAAATGGATGCTTATTTTTGGCTGCTAGTGTTTATTGCGTATCCATGACTGAAAATGATCACAAATTGTAACCGACAGTGTGGGGACAAGGCTGGGACGCTCTCTGCCTCCCTCCTTGTGGGGCAGACGCTACAAATTACCAGGAAGAGGAAGAGGCTCAGGCTGACCACAAATTAAAACCACCAGCTTTGGGGAAGGGGACAGTGGGGAAAAGCCAAAGATTGTTGCATCCGTATTTATCTATTGGATCCTGCAGTCCTGAGGTTTGCATCCCAAGGTTTGTCAGATAAAGAAGATACAGACGCAGCCTGGAAATACTCAGGAGAGGTTTATGTCTGCTTGGAATGTTTAACACACGTCCTTTGTGAGCTACACCGATGAAGTGGTTTTCAAAAATTATTCCCTCTGCAACTCTATAGGTTGGTAAGGTTGGTATTGTAGTTATTGTGAATGGGCTTCACAGTGAAGATTGCCTGTGAGGAATGATACAATATGTGGCACGTGTAACCTGAGTGGGTTTTACTGTACAGCAGTATAGGAATTCCCAGGCTGGGTTAGATGGGGCACATACACTCAATGTATTATTTCTGACCAGTTTCTAATGTGTCAGAACATGGTATAAAAAAAAATTTAAACAGTATAATTGTAGATTAAAGTCAGCATAAGAAGAATTACTTAACAAATTTCTCAGAAATAATTTTGCTATGGCCTTTACGGCCATAGTTACAGATTTAAAGCTGAGTTGGAGCAAAGTGTCTTTCATTTTTGTCTTTTATTCTATCCTCTAAAATACCTCCAATCTATACAATCGCATTCATCTAAGATACTTTTCCAAAAAATTGCTCTCTTGAACCCAGATAGATAATGTTGAAAAGTATATAGATTTTGTCTTTGCCTTCAAGAACATCTTATCCTTCTCTGTGACAAGCTGTGAGCTTGCTAACAGCTCTCTTACCAAGCGAATTGTAGTTCACAAGATGTCATCAGCCTGTCTTTTTTACCACTTCTGCTAATTTAGGCAATATGTTAAGGTAGTTTTCTGTTGGAGGGAACATCAGGAAGGACAGATAGAAGGATACCAGAAAAATCTACCCTATCCTTTCTTACCTTGGCCTTGTACAGAGACCTTTTTCTCCATCCTCTTGGTTGGAGTCCTAGGGAGTACATGCATTTTCGTGACCTCCTTTTGTTAGATGTCATTGTCCGCTCCTACTCCACTCTGAAAAGATTAGGACTGAAGACTGAAACTGTTTAAGGCAGAAAAGTAACAGTTCTGTTTCTTAAGTAGCCTTAGAAACCTTTCTCACTGCCACACTTGGGTTTTCTGTCAACTATTCACTGTTGTGCCAAGATGTGGTAGAAGCTTATTTCTCTGCTTGCTTCTTCTGGTAAGAGCTTAGCAAAGGTCGAATAAAACAAAGTAAGCCAAACCATAGGCTTCTCAAAATGTACAAGCCTCAGTTCACTGGCTTTTGGGTTCTCTTATGGCACTAATAGACCTGGAGAGCCATTAAGTTGTGGGTTTTGCATGATAGAGTGTCTCAAGACAGGTTTTTCTTTTTCTCATTTTTTTTCAACACTGCTTCTCATCCTTTTGATACGTAGTCTGAGTATCATGTGCATCTTGGGTTCTGCTTCCTACCAAGGCTTTGAAGATGACACTGAAGATGGCAACTCTTTTAGAAGATAACGAACTTTCCCAATAATCTATGATTTACAGTGTTCTTTGCTTAAGGTACACTGCCACCTAGCAACAGTTTCCCTTCCCTCCCAGTTTTCTTGACCTACTTTGTCGGGGGTTGTTCAGCTTTAGTTTGTACCTGTTCTGGTCTTGATTAGCATCCAGAACCCATCAGTAGACGCCATCCTGGTAAATGTATGTGTGTATGGGGTGGAGACATTTTTAGTGGCAATAAGAACTGCTAGCTTCAAGTTTCTCACTAAAATACAATGTTTTTACTTTAAAATGTTTTTTCCTTCTAGTGTTTTGTGAAAAATGCCTTTTTTTTTTTCCCCTTGAAGTGCTTGGTTTTGCTTTCTTCTGTTCATTATTATTTGGAGGAAATAAAATTAAAGGGCGAGAATTAAAGGGAATTGCTTTCAGCTCTTTTTATTATTCCAGTGCAACATGAAGCATGGAGCATCCATCTAGAGTACATGAATGCACATGGCTTATAGAAAGTACTGAATGATTAACCCTTCAGCTCCTCCTCCAAGTTGATAGTCCTACAGGTATGAATAAGGAAAATCCAAGCAAATACAGACTGTTTCAAAAATGAGATTCATCCTTACTGCTATATTTAGAGGAGGAAAGCACGCTAGTTGACAAATCTTAGCTGAAATATTACATGTAAAGGCTGGTGTGAAGGAAGACACAAAGGTGCAAATCTTAATCTGGTATCCTCTTACAGGAGATATTAACTACCCCTCCTTTAAGCATGATGGCGAAATTTGCCACCTGATGTGTTTTAATCGTTGGTGACATAACTAGAGAGCTATATTTTCAGGCCACCGCAGGACAGACTGGAGTCCCGACCCACAGAAGTACCTGTGCCTCCGACTCCCCCAGTGGGGAGTAACTTTAGGGGGATGCAGGGACTTGGATGCTTCCTGAGCTTGCAGTCTTGCCTGCGGACTCCACCCCAGTTCCCCCGCTGTAAATTGGAGGTCACTGTGGTCTCCTCTTAATTTATGGATAATGCAGCTGAATGCTTCTCAGGGCACTCTGAGAGGTGTCAGAGAAGATGAAAAAAATTCTTGCATGGCATAACCACTCAACATGCTCTGAGGAAGCGTTGCCTGCCTGTTCCCTTTCTCCTGTATGCTGAAGTACAAGTTCTAGTTACTGTTTTAAGCCAGAAATGCCACATTTTACCGCAATATTTGGCTAAGCTGTTGGATCATGTCAGCCACTTCAGTGTTTTGCTCAGTTATGAGAATTACAGTCCCATGTAAAATCATTTGGGATTTTTTCAGTCAAGTATTTTGATTAAGAAGTTGGGCAGAGCTTGTTTTGGTATGGTAACATAACTGTTCTCAGTACTCCATCTAGTCACTTATTTAACTTAGTGCATAGTAATGCCAGGCAGTGGGGGAAATACAGAAGCTAACAGAAACAGCATAAGTGCAATGTTAATACACTATATGAAGTTAAGGAAAATCTCACATTGAAGTTGGCAGTCTTTTCCTCTTTTATACAAGTTTTATAGAGCTACTTGGTAGTGGAGGCAGGATTGGAACTCGTTTTCCTGACTTCTAGTTTTGTGCTTTAACTTGCTGCCTTTCCTTTCCAACACACTTACCATAGATGACATTATAGCTGTCTGGTAAACTAACTTTTTCAACCGTGAGGCAGATTTTGAATTCTGATTTAAAACTTCAGTAGTGTTCCTTTTCTTTCCCCACCATTTACTGATCCTTCTACAAGATGCGTGTAGGTTTTTAGGCTAATATCCATTTGCACGCCGTCTGGGAGAATTTTGGCTGACTGAGAGTCCCATAAAACAAAAGTTTCCTCTTTACAAACCACATGGAGCTTGGCTGTAGATATTCAGTTCCTTTCTCCACAAACTGTTTTTAATGGTGCCAGATTCTTCTGTTTCTTCTCCTTGTTTGGCACATGTCAGGAAAAAAAATCTTGGCTCTTGTATAGAACATATCTTGTTTCCTCTTAACTGCTCGTACTTTCTATTCGTAATTCAAATCGGCAGAAAAATGCTATGGTTGTGCTTCTCATGATTTAATCTTGTAGTTTCCTAAGCAATATTCTAATGTTCTTAAAAAAAAAATAATGTTCTCCTTCATACTGCAGGCCTGACAGTAGGAGGGTCTAGCTGAATGCAATGGATGCGTCCCTGTTGATTTGGGAGAGTATTGCACCGTGTCCTGACAGGGTGTCCAGCTCAGGCTCTGTGGAGGCACATGAAGAAAGAACAGATGAGCAAAATGAAGCTAAAATGGGATGTCAGAGGAGTGTCCTCTCCGTCACACAGCTCTCCCTTTCTGACGCTGCAGTGAAAACCCAGATTACAACACTGTACGTTCCAGGCTCACGTCCGTAGCAGGAAGCTGGAGAAGCATCTCCTTCCTGGTCCATGGCATCCCAGGGACCTGTCAGAGAGCCTGTGCCTGTTTGTCACAAGGTACTCCTGTTGCTTGCTGACAGCCTCGCTCTGCACCCATGGAGTTCTCGTTTGTCTAAGTCAATCTGCTGCTGATGGCTAAGACAGAGCGCAGTGCTGCTAAGTGTGGTTCCCTTTCTGATTTCTTGTGGCTCCCCAGAACAAATCAGCAAACCACTTACTGGCTTGCTCTTTCCTCACCCCAATTCCTTCCTCCTCAGGAGGCCCATCCCCAGATTTTTCCTGAGTGGTCATTACAAATTTTTATGTCACTTGCCTTGCCTAAAAAGATTGAATAAGATGTGAAGTTTTTGAGTGATATATTGAAAAAATGGTCATAGAAAATTACCTCATTTTCATTACTTTTTCAGTGATGTAGCATTTAGAAAACAAATGATGGTTTCAATACTGTGTGAGAATGCAGAAGTTTCGCAATTATTAGCTCTGGCAGTAATTACTTTAAAAAAAAAAACCCAAAAACAAACCCCAAAGGAACCTGTACGTTCCTTAACAAGAGAAAAAACTACTGCTGTTAAAGCACAGTAGGCAAAATTGACGGAGAATTGGTGACTAAGATGAAGTTCCTGAGAAGTCAGTATCTCAGTCTTTTTGTACTCTTTCTTTCCCTTTATATGCATGCCAGCAGAAGGGTGGATTTGCCCCTTTGTTATTGTGTAATACTGTAGTCTCTGAGGGCTTCAGGGGGATGGTCTCCAGCTTTCTAGCAGGGCCCCAAGGAAAATCAGAGTATTTTCAGATACTCTCATTTAATCTAGTTAACAAATGCAAGATGCTTACAGAAGGAAGAACAGTTGCTGATGTCTCTTTGGAGAGAATTTGAGTGACTTCCACTGCTGGTCCACTCAACGGATGCTGCCATAGTGTTTGGTCATCACTTCCCTAGCTGGGAAGTACTGCTCCATGTTTTCCTCTTCAGTGCTGGCATGGTTTTTTAGGTTACAATAGCTCCTCTTCAGAGCTTCTGGTGTGTGATAGATCATAGCCGTGCTAATTCTCTCCAGCTGGTTTTTCAGCATGAGAAGCTTTGGGAGTCACATTTGGGAAGCTTCTCTGAAAATAGCTCAAACAGTCGATTGATGACAAGGTATAATTTTTTCCTTCAGTTGTTCAGGAATTGATCTGCGATATTTACTCATCTCAGATTTATACTTCATTAAGAAAGAAAAAGCCTCTCTGGAAGGTTTGCTGTTGTTTCAGTAGGTGCTAGTATTTATAAAATGTTTCCAGTGGACCATGTGTTTCTTCCTTATTCCTTTTGAAAACTTCTGCTATTTTGTTGGATGGGATTTTTTCGATGTTTTTTAAAGATTTTTAGATGTCTAGATTAGTTTTCAGCACAATAACTGTTTTGCTTAAATAGCAAATTTCCAAGCCCTACAGCTGAGGGCGAGGCACGTTGCCAGAGCCCACACTGCAATGCCCGTGCACGATTCCTGTTGGAAAAGGAGCAGCTGTGTAGCTGTATGACAACTGAAACTGTCTCTCAGTTCAGGAGTCATCCAAGAACCAATTGGAAAACACGATGAACCTGCAGAATTGATATTTGGGCAAAACAGAGAGGAAAAATTAAAGTACTGGGAGGGCAGGCTTGTACATCGCGCTCTTTTTAACCCTAAATACATGCCTGAAAGGTTCTGTTTCAACAGCAGTAGGACCTAGATGTGTGTATCTGATGATGAAATTAAGCTTACAGTGCATGACAGTACACAAAAGATGTTTGGGCTTTTCAGTAACAGCTGCCAGCAAAGCATATGCGGCTGATGGAGATTCATGTCCAGGTCCTGAAGCGCAACAAGCTGGGTTCAGAGCCTGGGCTCCTTCTGAGGACCAAATGAGAGAAATTTGAAGTTTGTGTCCTAGCTGCTTGCACGTAATATCCTTTAAAGCCAGGTTAAATTATCTGTCGCTTCTAAGGAGCAACACAGAATTGTTCGCAGCAGGACAGGAGAATTTCCCCACGTTTGTCAGTGTTCAGTGGCTTGGGAAACAGCTGCTTGCGCAACGCCTGGTTTGTGGTTGGACAGACAGCTGAATTTCTGGCACTGCTGCTTTAAGATACAAAAATGATAATTAAGCTTCAAAGAAATCTTGCATATGTGAATGAGTCAGAATATTTTTTTTTCTGTAAGCTGTTTAGTTTCTTGCATCCTATATAGTGAAAATGCTGCTAGATCCTACTTGAAATTACCACATTATGAGAGAAGGTATTTTTTTCATAACCTGTGGACTTCCTCAGATAGAACCACATCAGCTATAATAAATTTAGAGCCTCCAAAACCTGTTGTTATGAAGACTTTAAAATAAAACTGTGCATGCTGCTACTATTGGCTCTGCCGTGATAAGAAGCGAAAATAGACAGTGCTGAGATTTGATGGGCTCAAAAGAAAGTTCAGGCTGCCTGGCTTCACATTATCATTTGTGGAAGTAGGACATACCTTCTTTGTGTTTTGCCCTCAGGAACAGATGTCCAATAAAGCACAGTGGTTGTGACCCATCCAGTCTTATCTCCTGCATAGTCTAGACCATTGCAGCATCTCCTGCGTCAGCTACCTTAAATTGTGCTTGAACACAATTGTGCTTGAAATTGTGCATGGAAAGATGTCCTGCCTTTGCTTTACTTTTTCCTTTGAGTGATGAGTAGTCCAGTGCTTATGCTGTAGGTTGTTTTTACCATTCTGTCTTCGCTTTAAGAAAGGGGTATGAATTCAGTCTCGTCAGTTGATTCGTGTGTCCTTTTAAACATTGAAAAGATTTAATTAAAAGTGACGAAAGATAGCCTAAGATGGCATACAAAACTAAAAAACAAGGCTACCTCCTGTTCAAAGTACGGAATACTGCTGTTGCAAATAAATATCTGCTTAAAGGTGCAGGCAAGCTCATCAGACTCATCTTTAATTGTGCCTTGATGGCAAGTTAGTATGGACTTGAAGCAACTTGCTGTCTGTGCTTTCTCTCCACCCCAAGAACATTTGGGTAGGCCAATGTATCTATACTGCCTGCTGCTGTAGGCAGTATAGATGGAGTCTGGAGTCTCTGCACTGCATGCTTGCTCGCTTGTTTTGGAAAAAAGGAGAAGAGCAGCCAATTTTTTTAACCAAGGCTATAAAAATCAGAGATAATTCAGATGGGACCAGATGAACCAATGCTTCATTTGTTTTGCTTAGACATTAAAAAAAATCTTGTTTGTTTTGTTTTGCACTATTCGTACTATTTCAGTGTATCTTGTTATTAATAATACCTCTGAGACTATTGTTTAGGAGCCAAGCATATGTGTGATCTCATGCCTCCAAATTGTGTTTCAACAGTTCCAGAGACTCAAGTGTACTCTATACAATAGAAATGTGAGGGATAAAGCAACTTAAACTGTAGCGATAAGGTTCATTTCCTCAAAATGAAAGCCCAGGAAGATTTTTCTTGTAATTATTTTCAGCACAAATATAATGTGCTGATTTGGAATGTCAGATGTTTTCTGTCATCAGACCATGTGAAAAAAAAACAACCCAGCATGCTTATAGTTGTAACTTTGTAGGTAACTGGTGGTATTAGGAATGTCCAATAGAGATATGGTTTTGATCCCTCAGTCATTGAATTGAAGACTTCACACTGGGCTCAGTTTTCAGTGAAAGACTGCAAAGTTAGAGATACCAGGAAGATGGAAATCCCCATGTGTGCTATGATGATGGTAACTTCCAAAGCGAAGGCTGCCCTAGGATTCCCACGCATGCAGGACATCGCTGTCCCCCATAGCTGTTTTCAGTGGCAGGAGCCAAGGAGTAAAGGATGAAGGTATTTACCACTTTTTACTCTTTCAGCAAGGTTTATATTTTGTATCGTCCCTTTTTCCCGCTAGGTATTAGAGTGCTTTCTTTTTTTTTTTTCTGATTTCTCAATTTGCTTTTTTACTGTTCACAAAATTCACTGCGCTGTATAGGAACTGTCCTCAAGAATTCCCATTGCTCAGCTCAGGGGGTAAGCTAGACTAATGAGACCCTTCTTTGTTTCATTTGAGTGGGTTTTGCTAATTGCTTTTAACACACTGGAACCTGTAAGGGGATTTTCTGTAGACAAAATGACAATAAAAAAATGAAGCACTTTTGTTGGTAAGTCACCTGGCAATTCCGCCTGGATCCTCAACATAGCTGTCAGCAGATGTGAGTGACTCCTTAACGTCCAGTGCCTCTAGTTACCCTTTATTTCCCCTCTGTTCTCCTTGTGTGGCATTTATTTCTCAATTGATGGGATGAAACCCAAAAGCAGGTTGTGATGGAGTGCATCTCCTGTCAGCAGTAGGGAGAATGAAAGAGCAAATTAGGATGGTCAACATGCAGCAGGAAGAGAAACTTCATCCTGCCTCCTGCCCCGTCCTGTGGTTGTGACTGATCTCTCCCCATCCCACTTCATCCTCATATCATCACTTCTTTACAGCTCAGCTCGTGCTGGGAGCCTGCTGCTCCTGCAAACTGAAGGGGCAGGGACTTCAGTACTTTGTCCTTCCCAAAGGCTTGTGCTCCCACAGTTACCCGTTTGTATCCATCTTCTTCCCCAAGTCTTGCTCAATATACTGATCATCAGCCTATGTGCTCACCTTTCCCCAGGATCTTATCATTATTTTCAGCATAAGAAGATACGACTGAATGAACTCAAGGCCCAAAAATGAGATGGCAGCTGTCAAGTGTACTTGGGAGTGGACAGTCTCCACGAGTCCCAGGTAGACCTGTGCTCTGGCTTTTGAAGAAAATTTACATTGAATGCTAATGGAGTTTACTGAACCATTGAATTTGTAATTATTAATGTTTATGAATTTCAGTAGGCTTATGTTAAATCAAGATACACTAGGGTTTTTTTTTTGTCTAGCTTGAAAATTTGCCCTTGAGCTACGCTGTAGTCTCTTCTTATCTTCAACTTGGTCAAGAGTAGCTTGAAAGCTTCTTGCCTTTCCTGCAACACCTGCCTTCTGCAGGACTCCTTCCTTCACCCAGAGAAGGGATTAGAGCCGTCACTATTCTCTTCATTTATATAATTCTGTCATTGCCCTGACACCAGCGTAATCTTCTTGACTGGCTGATCAAACTGATTTTCAACAGTTTTAGACAGAGTAAAAAATTAGTGCATTTAAGTCTTCCTTGATTTTTCTGGCAGTTTCTTTGTCCTTCAGCCTAGCATTTTCTATCTTTATTTCAAGTCCCTTTTGTTTTTTACTGTTCTTATCTTCCTCCTGATAAAATATCCACTACAGCTGGCGTTTTCTAACCTTTAGGCCTCTAATTCTTCTAATCTCAAGTTAAAACAGTTAATGAGCAATAACAGACCCTTATCAAGCTTCGTATTATTGCAGACAGTATTCAACATGGCTTTTTGGCCTTACTTTAGACAGTTGAGGTTTTCCATTAGTTTCAGCAAGCCCAGCATTTTACCTTAGATATTTGCTCACACCATAGAGCTGCTGTGGTGGCTGCAGCTTTATCAGATAGCCACATGAAATAATCTCTTCTGTAAGTTATGCTGTAGATTTAGCATTTTTGTGATTCATAACACATCAGTAACAACTGAAATACTTTTGCATAAGAAAATCTGTTCAAAATCACAGCAAATCCTGATGCGCGGGGGTTTTGAAAAGGGAATAGAGCTCTGCTCTGTGGTCCTGCTGCTACCAAGAAACGGCTTTGGATTTTGTTACAGCGAATGGTTTGCATTTTTACTCTGCAGGATGAAAATACGCAGTAGTTAAGTATCCTTTTGGGAGAGTCACAGTCACTGAATTTCTCAGTGATATTTTAAACACTGACAAAGTTTTGCCAACCTGGCCACATTAGATGGGGTTGTGATTCGTCCCTCTTCTCACCAGCGTAGTTGTGCCTGCAGAAGCCCTCTGGCAGTAGTACTTGGGGGGCAGGGGGGATTGCCGTGATAGCTCTTTCTGGTTGAGGAAACAGCTTAGTGCGTCTGTTCGAGGCGTGTTTACTCACATGGCATTTACTGACAAGTAGGGCAGACCAGGCCACACGGGAAGGAGTGGAAATCTTGCTGCTAAAGACATGCAGCCTGACCATGCACGAGTTCTTTGCTTCTGCTGGCCCTCGCCTTCACCATCCCACCATCTTTACACGGTGACTTACATCACCATGTAAAGGATCATAGAATCACAGAATAGTTTGGGTTGGAAGGAACCTTTAAAGGTCATCTAGTCCAACCTCCCTGCAATGAGCAGGGACATCTTCAACTAGAGCAGGTTGCCCAGAGCCCCATCCAACCTGACCTTGAATGTTTCCAGGGATGGGGCATCTACCGCCACTCTGGGCAACCTGTGACAGAGTTTCATCACCCTCATTATAAAAAATTTCTTCCTTATATCGTCTGAATCTACCCTGTTTTAGTTTAAAACCATTACCCCTTGTCCTATTGCAACAGGCCCTGCTAAAAAGTTTGTCCCCATCTTTCCTGTAGGTCCCCTTTAAGTACTGAAGGGCCACAGTAAGGTCTTCCCAGAGCCTTCCCTTCTCCAGGCTGAACAACCCCAACTCTCCCAGCCTGCAAGTTTAGTTGGGGCTCGTAAGAGTTCCCTTATGTTGTGATTCAGTGAATTGCTGAAGAAATGGCTTCCTTTTAAGCCTTCGCACAGCCTCTGATTTTAGTGGGACTTGTGCTTCTAAGCTGAGCAGAAGCTCAAGTTTTTTGACAGATCAGCACTTTCTTTCTGAGGTAAACGTGCATTTCTGGTTTGATGGTATGATACAGAATATACAGTAGTATTTCCTCAGCTTAGTGCTACTAATTCCTGGGGAGAAAAAATGTGGTACTAATTTTATGCTTTGAATAGAATTTGAAGGTTCGGTTTTGATACAGTTAAAATGCCTGTATTCATCAGTTCTTGAAGAATTTACGATTCAGTATCTGTAATGCAATTTTAATCGCCTACAAGTTCATAGAGGATGAGACCATTTCTTGTTGGTAACAGAGGTTATTTAAAAATAGTACTTTCACTTCCATCCGTTTACACATGTTTGTTGACAGCTTAAAAGGCTGGGGCTGATTCAAGGTTTCCTTTCATATGCAATGTTACATATATTTGAATTGTATGGATTGCCTAAAAGTATAACGGCCACGTGGTCCTGATCATGAAGCAAACATTATTTTCATGTTCCTAGGTACCGTGAAGCAGTAACTTATCTCTCAAACTTCTTTCTGGATCTGTAATTCTAGCAGCTGCGTGTGGCTAACCAGAGTTGGCACGCTCACTGTCCTCTGCTAAACTCACCCTTTATTTTTCTTTCCATAAACTGCCACGCTTGTGCTTAACCACATCTGCTGACGAGTCCGATCCGGTGTTTCCCACTGGGGTACTAACCTTTTAAAAGCAATCTTAAGCTTATTGTCTGTCTGTAAAAAAGGTGGGGAGGTAATTCTATTGATTTATACAAAGCAAAAGTACTCGGTTTCAGTAGTTGAGAAGGCTAGAGCCTTTTTTTATTTGTAAGCAATAAGAACATAGAATCATAGAATCATTTAGGTTGGAAAAGACGCTTGGGATCATCGAGTCCAACCATCAACCCCACTCTACAGTGCAGAACACAGTCAAGGACTTCTGTCCTCCAGCTGTGGACCACATAGGATGTGAATTTTCTGTAATAGTGATGACAAAACTAATCACGTAGTCACTAAAAGTGGCAAAGTGGCTTTTGATCCACAAAGATTTTGTGACATTATAGTATTTTTTGTTTGTTTTGGGCGTCTGGAAACTGAGATAGTACTTATTCAACAAAATCTATCCCGAGTTTGTGAGTGAGTTGTCTCATGAGAAGCTCCTCTGGTAGCCTTGGCCTGCATAGAGCTGCCTGCAGTTCGTTATCGCTGAATTTTTAAGAATTTCTTCTGGTCACTTCAGTACAAGATAGTTCCTTCTAGTACAAAAAAAAATGCGTTGTGGGTAATAATGGGCTTTTTCTGTTGTGAAATGTGCATGTGTTCCTTCCCACAGAAACCAGCTGTGGGGGGAGAAGGAAGGGAGGCTGGGGGAAATACCAGCGTACGCTCAAGAGTGTGTGACAGGACCCAGTACCTGGGAAGTGGTCCTTGCCCAACCCCTCAGACAGAGCCACACTGAGCTGAATTCATTTTTTTCAAAAGATAGGACATTTGCCTCAGCAGCTGTCATACTTATGCCATTGCGATAATGAAGAGTGTACATCCTCCTCTCTGTTTTTTTCCTTACCATCCGGAGTATCACTTCTCCTAATCCTGATGTTCAGTCCTGAATTGGCAGCTTCTACTTCAACTTTAAAATCGTTTCTCTTTTAGCTAGGCAGTTTTTCCTGTATTAATGAGGGCTGTAAGCAAATGGGAAGGTAACTTCCAGGTCTATGATGGCAAAGGTGTAGGGTAGGTAGTTTAATTGGGGTATAATAGATGGTAAAACTTTGGGAAACAAAGAGAGGTCATAAGAAGAGAATGGTAGACTGAAAATCCCCACCATCCTTTGATTGCTACCAGACTCAAACATTCCTGCAATCTTAGCATACTAATTAACCACAACTGATACATTATGGATGCTTATAAATAAGTAATTTTCCTTTAACTCTGGTTTAACTCCTGAAGATACTATTTCAGGTTCTTGCTTTGATGTACACTTCACATTCATTTAGTTGTACTCTTTGTTGACAAAAATTAAACTTAGCTAAATTGATAAATGCTTCATGATACATATCGTTTAAATAATACCAATACATAGGTCTTGTCAGCCTACAGCTTTATGACTATCAATAACTTTTAAAAGAAAAAGATCTCTTTCTTTCCTTAAAACCGTTTTATATTGGTTGCCATTTTCTTTAGTGTCAATTACCATTTGTCATCAATTCAGGCACTTGGAGATCTTTGGATGAAACTGGAAGCAAAGCCCAGCTCCTTTAAAGTGAGTTTGTTTCTTGTTAATGTGTTGGAATTAACGTGTTTTATGACTTCACATACGATCTTCTGAGCTTGTGTTTTTTCGTTTTCCTTTTTTTTTTTTTTAAAAAACAAAAAAAAAAGTGTTAGGGGAACCAAACTGTTACCAGTCTTTGGCTTTGTTTACATTTGTGGTTTGACTCTCCGGTGTGACTGTGCTGCTGCAGCTCCGGTAGTGCTGGAAGCCTGCTGCGTGTGTGCTGTACCAGCATCTCTAAATCATGTCATCTGTGGTTGACTGTGCTGCTGGTTGGTACCAGTATGTCATCTTCACTCTGTGCCTGCAGTGGTGGAGCCACATTGGGGCTCAAATTATTTTGACTATTATTTTGACAATACCTCACTCAAAACAAAAATGCTGGGTGTTCACCGCTAAAGTTCATGGAAAAATTCAGTTTATTGTTGCACAGTCATGTAGTGTCAGAAACTTTAACCTCTTTTTACGGACTGATTAGTCAAGAGTTCAGTGAGAAGTTAGTCTGGACTTGGGATTCCTCATCTGGATCATCTACCATGTTTCTCTGCTTTGTGTGTGAGAGCACTTGGCATACACCTCTCCCTAGAAAGCGTAGCTTGTCCCTCACCCTTGTGCTATTGCCAGGAGTCTGGTGAGGACCCAGACTGGTTTTTATGTCCTTTGCACCATTTTTGGACTGGTGGACATTGCTGACTTCACTCAAGTCACCCATTTACAACTGGGATTCGGATGATGCCCAGTAAATCTGGCTCAGCAGGGAGCATCCTATTATATAAAGAGGCTCTGTCCATTTTTTCTGAGTAATTAGAAAGTTATCTGGGTGGAACTCATGTACATTTAGGTAGGATCATTTGGATTTTCTCACAGATGAAAAGTAAAGGCTCTCTCATAAGCAGGAGTAACAGAAGATGGTTGATGTAGTATTAAGAATACAGTCATTTTATCTTGGCGTATTAAAAGTGGTGACTGCAATAATTAATACATTTTTAATGTAAGAAAGAATATGGAACAAACAGAGACGTTCGGGCAACTTGTTTGTAATTCCCCTAAATGTACTCTGCCTCACAAAAATTACTGCAAGAAGTTGATAAGTCTTTTTTGCTCCACAAAATCAAAATGAAATTGCTTTCCATTTTTCAACCTGGTGCTTCTGCCAGATTTGTTATGTTGGGAACATGATGTGGTGTAAAAGGCATCTGTAACCTCAGGCTCTCAAGAAAAGGCCCATGTTTTATACATTATTCTCTTCTCTTCGATGGATACCTTCTAGGAAATGTCTTTGTTAGTTGTTCTTTTTTCCAGTACAGAAATTCTGCTTCAACATGTTCTGTGCTGAAATGTCAGCGTTGTGCTGTTGTGTAGGTGGTAGTATGTATTATACACAGTTTTCAAAACCTGAATAATCAGTGATGTGCATGACTTTGCCAGGGAAAACAAATGGCTGTGTCATTTTGATTTCGGTATATCAAGAAAATGTAACCTATAAAAGTTAATTAGCATTCTTCCAGAACAGGGTTGTTTAAGTAACATCTTTGTTTCCATGTTTTCAGTTTTGTCAGAAGTTGGAGGGGAGTGTTTTATTCTGTTGCTAATATATATCCATAGATTTGCAGAGTATTTCACAGAGTTTTAGCTACCATGCATCTGTCCTTCATTTCAGTGAACAGCTAGATTTTCCACTCCCTTGAACAACTGCTTAGATCCACTGAAAATTTTGATTCTGGTTTTCACGTAATTTTTAACATGGTTTTTATAAATAAAATTCCTGGAGCCTGGTGGTGTTCCTGATATCTGTCAAAATGAGGTTTTGCCAACAATCTTAACAGGAGAAATCTTTCCACTGTAATTGAAATCCTGACCGTCTGCATCACTGGTCGCTGTGGGGAGTTGATTGGAGCTCCACCTCTGAGAGGTTGGGTGCTCTGGTAGTCTCAGTTCTTCCCGTTCAACCTGGATATTACTGACATTTGGCTATATCGGATGCACAAAAGTTTCTGGTCTGAGACAAAACTGAAATTTGAGCACCCATACTACTGAATTAAGGAATCTCACTTTATTTTTCCGTATAACTCTGCAGTTCATTAGCATTCCTCCACCACTTTAGAAACTAACTGATAGAAGACCTGGCTGTTTGCACACCATCATTACTTAACTGTGCTAAGGTTAAGTTATAAAAATTAGAGAAAAGGCTTCTCACGCACTAACTAGTTTAATAAACTCTGTCTAGACTGAGGTCTTCCCAAGGTTGAAAAATCAAATATATAATTGTCCTTTCATAGTAAAATTATATTGGTAGCTTTATAAATATTACAGAAGTGGAGGTGAGGTTTTATTCTGGATATTACTTCTGGATGTTAATTTTTACAGAAAGTGTTTAAGAAAAAGCAGTCCGTAGAGAAGTCTTAATTTTTTATTTTAGTGAGGCCCTCACAGAAATTATAATCCCTAGAGCCTAGATTTTCAAGCCTCCTGAGATACACTTGCTGTGTACCAAATCCTTCCTCAAATACCGAAGTTAAAATGGTCTTGTGGGTAACTTGGCTTCTTTTCTACTGCTCTGTAAATGCACACTTGAGACTTTGGTTTGGGAGTCATGTTTGATATTGTGTTACTAAGCTGTATATTGAAATGCTTGGTGTCCTTTAATGCAAACCCTGGATGGTGGCTAAAACCCATGCAGTGACTTCAGCATCGTAACTGCCTGTGAAACCGCCTCTCCTCCTTACTTAACCGAATGCAGGGACTCGGAGGTTCCTGGAGCTGGGTGGAAAAGTGACCAGGAGCAAATATTTGAAAAATAATGGGATTTATTAGTCACAGTGAGGGAGAACAGAACAAATGGTGGGCTCCGTGGCAGGGAGGGGGACTTGGGGCAAAGTAATTTGAGAATTAATGGTGGTAGAGGGCTATTGTTTCCAAGTTACTGTTGAGAAGATGCTTCTGTGCTGCCTCATTATGCTTAGGCCTGTTCTGAGCATGATCTGTTTGATTTTATCATCTCTTTGATTATAGATCCAAGAGCCTGTGAGAGCATCTACTCCGACCCTTTGCTTTTGAAGCAGGCTTTAGCGTTTCACTTGGCGGTGCCATGCAAGCTTGTCTTTGGAGAGCACATGTCTTCCAGACCAGCCCCTTTTGTTCCTCATCCTTGTGTTTAAAATACCACGTTTATAACCAGGGTTTGTCGTTTCCTTGTCACTGGTGGTTGCTATGTGTTTCTCCTCTGAGATGAAAGCCTGCTAAGGCTCCATTTTTTCACTTAAAACTTAACTGAGTTTTCACAAGCTTCTTCATTTACCTGTGTGGTGGTTGATTCCCTTCCCTCTTTAGAGGTGGTGTCTTCATAAGAGTTTTTTGGGGCTAAAACCCTATTTATGTCCAAGAGATGGAATTCAAGCCCCACGCCCACTCCCCAGGCTAATATCCTTGCCCATATTTCTAAGCCAATATGCTTTGTTACAGAGTTCAGTTTTCCTTCTTTGCATAATTTCCACTGTTTCTAATACGCTTGTTCTCTCATCTCGCATCGTTAGTCCTACCAACCACGTTACCATATTTTGAATTTTGCCCTGTGAGGCCTCCAATTGCCCTTACGCATTTGTAACAAACTGGTTGACTCAGGGGAGAGGTTGTTACAGAGGATGAGCAGGCAATACACACTTGCAGCCCAGAAACCCAACCGTATCCTGGGCTGTATCAAAAGCAGGGTGCCCAGCAGGTCGAGGGAGGTGGTTCTGCCTCTCTACTCTGTTCTGGTGAGACACCACCTGGAGTACTGTGTCCAGCTCTGGACAAGAAGGACATGGGCCTGTTGGAGTGGGTCCAGTGGAGGGCCACAGAGATGATCAGAGGGCTGGAGCACCTCTGCTGTGAGGACAGGCTGAGAGAGTTGAGGTTGTTCAGCCTGGAGAAGAGAAGACTCTGGGGAGACCTTATAGTGGCCTCCCAGTACCTGAAGGGGGCCTACAGGAAGGATGGGGAGGGACTCTTTATCAGGGAGTGTAATGATAGGATGAGGGCTAACGGCCTCAAACTGAAAAAGGGTAGATTTAGGTTGGATATCAGGAAGAAATTCTTTACTGTGAGGGTGGTGAGGCACTGGAACAGGTTGCCCAGGGAAGTTGTGGATGCCCCATCCCTGGAAGTGTTCAAGGCCAGGCTGGATGAGGCTTTGAGCAACCTGGTCTAGTTGGGGATGTCCCTGTTTTTTGCAGGGTGGTTGGAACAAGATAATCTTTAAGGTCCCTTCTGACCCGAACCATTCTGTGATTCTGTGATTATTAAATACAAAAGAGAATACCCATTACAAGTAAAGAGTGGAAAATAAAATCTTTAAGGTAAGCCTACGTGTTTTCCATTATATCCATAGGATATTCTTTTCTGTCCTTAGATTTTATTACTAAACATTGTTTTCAGTTTTTTACCGACCCAAGTTGTATAGTTTTCCAACCTTTTGGCATTTTGGCTAATAGAAATCTAAGTCCTCTTGAAAAATTCTAAATCTCATTCACATTTTCTCTTTCTAATTTTGCCCTCCCAAGTTACAATTACTGGTCTTTCCTGTAGCATTTGGAAACTGTGGTCTTTAAAGCTGTTGACTTTGGAACTGTCCACATTGGACATAGTCCAGGACATGATTACTGATTACTGCAATAGCAGCTTCCAGCCCAAAGATTTATTTCATCTATGTATGTTTGCATAGTTACTCTGTCTTGAACAAGCTATCTCTAGTGCTGATAAGGGGTGGAAACTCCAATGATATTTTCCGACTGTCTGCCTGGAGCCCAAAGAGAAGGCCCTCACAGCAAAATAATTTTATTTCACGTACTGGATAGGTGCATGAGGATGAGCGTGTCCCTAAGGTGTGAGAAGACCTTTAATAATCATGCACAGTTTCTTTCTTATCACCACTTCATCCTCAAACCGTTTGAGCACAGAGCTGTAGCTATGAAACTACAAGGAAACTGTGCAGCACTGTAAATTTTTTCGGCTATAAATTTTTGCCATTTTTTATGGCAAACCATACACAGCCATGAGCCTCCAACCCTCCATGCCTCTGATGCAGGGTCCAGCACAAAGACCTGAGGGTTGGGAACCCAGCTGGGCATGAAGCAAGCACAGAGACAGACTTCAGGAGCTCTCAGACACGTTAGCATCTGCCCTGCTGATTGCCAGAGCTAGTTGTGAGCCCTTCAGTTCCTGTGCTTTGCAATGCCCTGCAGCCTCATTGATCTTAAATTGATCTGAGACACTGGAACAGGTTGCCCAGAGAAGTTGTGGATGCCCCATCCCTGGAAGTGTTCAGGGCCAGGTTGGATGTGGCTTTGAGCAACCTGGTCTAGTGGGAGGTGTCCCTGCCCATGGCAGGGGGGTTGGAACTAGGTGATCTTTAAGGTTCCTTCCAACTCTAACGATTCTATGATTAAATGGCTGGAATAAGGGTAGCTGTAGTTATTGCAAATGAGGCTGCTTTACTATTGATACTGGGTTAATATGTGTCATTTAACCATTTATTTCAAGCTCTTTTGAACTTTCAACTCTAAGGAGTAGGTGACATTGTAAAAAATACTCAAAACAGATCACTAACAGGCTTGGTTTTTTCTCTGCTGTCTTCATACTGTACTATGCTAATGCCAGATATACTATAATAGGAACAATTGTAAGGCATTTAGGATCTTAAGTGATGTGGAGATTTGTTGAGGAAGAGAGTGAAAGACTGTTCTCAAGATCTGGAAATTGGAAAAGCTTTTCCTACTGAGAACAGCGAGACTGGGTGGAAGGTTGGGGAGGCAGGAGGAGAGTGCGGTGCAGTTTATGGGATTGGTCTAGCACTAGTTCTTTGTGGGCATGGACAAGTTAATAAAGATTTGAACAGTAGCAAAGATGAAAAATACTGTACCATATGCACAAATATCTCATGGAGGTGGGGTAGACTTTAGTGCATGGGCCGGGGAGAAGGGGGGGGAATCTGGGGGTGGGAGGAAGATGAACACTTCGGTCGTTGGGGTCTGGCTTTCTATAGGCTTGGGTTGTCCAAAAGTATGTTGGAAAAACCCTACCACAGACAAATGCGCATGTGGGGAAGGCACAGGGAATGGACAGGCAGATGTCCATAAAGGCTTGAGAAGATTTGTATTCGATTTAGTATCCTGTTCCTAAAATGGTGAATTATGAATGGAAAAGACGCTGTAGGAAATTACTAAAAGGAGGTCATGGAGGTTTGGTTGCTTTTGTATTAGTATAGAATATGTTTAAACTTTCTCTATCTCTAGACCCATTTTCATACCCCAGTGTGACCCATTGTGTCAGAAGATAAGATGAGATCTTGCTGTATTTGAGGCTGAATCAAGAACTATGAAGAAGATTTCACAGAGGAAAAGAAAAGAGGATTTTCAATAAAATGGCGAACACTTTTCTGGGCTAAATGTTCCATCTTACCTAGTTAGTGACCTCACCTAAAAAAATCCAAAAGTTCACATTAAAAGTTCACATTAGCTTTGGCAAATAGAGAAAATTGTGATCTCTACCTAAATAAACATTCAGTGCAGTATTTCATACAATTCATAATGTCATTTTACCTCAAATAATGATGAAAAATGAAGAAATAATATATATGTATATTAATGCCAAATGACATGAGCTTCCCTTTAAAAAGTTTTCTAGGAAAAATCAGCAGACTGCATTCCTTCCAGTACTGACAGAACTGGAGCTATTGCTCTATATAAAAATTATAAGTGACTACAAAATATGTCTATCTGAATTAATTGCAGGAAATTAATTCTAAGAGAAAGGGTTAATATGTCATTATTACAATAATTACAAGTCTTGGAAAAAGAAGGATTACTAAGTGAGAAAATAAGTGTTGCATTCAGTTCAAGATCTCTTTGAGGGGTTGCATTTCTTTTTTTGAAACTATTCTACACTTTACTTATGTAGTTCTTACTTCTGTATTTTAGCGTGAGGACAAAAAAACATACCTTCCACAATGAGCCCCTACTGTAATAAGAATTACAGAAATGTGCAATAGTGTCTTTATACTTCTATAGAAGTGTAACATTTATTTTTATCTACCTATATATATATATAATATTTAAAACTAGTCCTTTCTCTCTTGTCAGTGTGCTGTGCCATATGGTGCCGAGCAACATGCCAGATGATAAAAATATTCCTAGAACATATGATATCATCAGTCAATTCAAGAGGGGTGAAACTTCTTGACCAAAGCATTTGTGGCTTTGATACATTTTCCTAGGTGTAAAGTGTATATTTTGAAATGATGAAGTGTGTCCAAGAGGTCTCCTTTTATGCAAATTCTAAAATACCAGCTTAGAACGTTTTGCTTGTTAAAAAAGGTTGAAACTAAAGAATTTTGTTTTAACAAAGGAATTCATGGCAAAGTAGCAGCTCTTTTCATAGCAAGAAATGATTCACCTTCTTCCTTTCAATATATATCGCTGATAGCTGCTCTGGTGTTGGAACCGTGCCACGAGGAGTGGCATCTCTCCATCTCTCTTCTCCACTCACAGAGAAGTCGGAATACAGTGCTTGGTCAGAGGATGTTCACGTTTAGTGCAGACAGGTGTCTGTACATGCTTGGAAAAAGACCGCGTGTGCCCAGAAAAAAGGAAAAAAGAAAAAAAGACAATATTAAGTGTTATGGTTTCCACCAGAGTGGAACTTCAGTAATGCTGAGTTCTTCTTGCTTCGTTTCGAGCTCATTTCTTGTTTCTATCTGCTTGCACCAAACACCGAAAAAACAGAAAATGAAGTGTTTTCTATTGGCAGGGTGACTCGTGGTCAAGTGGCCGGCTCCGGGCAAACTGTGGGTGTTTCTTCGAAAAATATCACAAAGATGCTACAAAGCAAATAGAAGAGAGACGTTATAAGCTGGAGGGACAATGCTACAGGAAAAGTGGCCTTTGCAATGGTGTTAGCAATATACACTGTAAATAACAAACTTACATGCTAGAAATGCCTGAACAGCCGGTGTCTTTAGCTGCCTGCCAGCTCTCTGTTCGTTTGTGTCTTTGTCATGGGAGGAATATTAAGGAGAAAAGCCTTGACTTTGAGTTGCGACCTAAAAATCGTGCTAATTGATTCAAGAGGATCATCTTCGTGTCACCGGACTCTTTCTTCCTGCTTGTTTTCCTTCATGTATTTCCTTACAGTGTTCGTATTTTACCCAAGAGTCTCCTTAATGTCAGGTCTGGTGTTCCTGGGTCAGGGATTTTTGGACTCACCTTAAAACTCAAGTGCGTATTGCAGCGTTCTTGTTCTGTATTCACTGTTTATCTGTATTCACCATTCCAAAATTGCCTTACAGGAATTCTTGAATATCCCAGGATAGAGACCTCAGTTATACAAAACATGGTTTAAAAGATAGCGTCTGGCTTGATTGTTATAATCTCATTTATAGAATGAATGGATGAACCGGGGCTGAATGAAAAGTACCATTCAGAAGCGTGGTTAATGTTTTGCACATTGCTCATGCTCAGACCTCTGATGTTACAGTCCCACTAATTCTTCAGTCAACCATTAATTTCCCCAAAAGATAGGATATGTATTTATAACTAAAACCATGAAAAAATGTATATGTGAGAAAAAAAAAAAGTCTTTTCCTGAACAATGTGAAGAGGGAAAAACGGGTGCAGAGTAAAATTTATAAAACAGTGAACAAAGTGTAAATACTGTCATAAATTAGTATCTGTATGCTAGCATGAATGCTAGTATATTAATGTAATGAAAAAATACAGTTCTAACTTCAGTTTACGCTTTCCACCCTTTCCTTGTTTTGAGTATTCTCTTTCTTATTTAATGGCCCTCCATAATGATCTTTTTCAACCCACGAACCCATCAGCAATTTGGTTTTACAGGTTAATATACTTACAAATGATTTTGTGGCAGAGTATCCTCATCAGAGGGCAGATTTATGAACAATCCTTCCCCCCTAGCCCCCAATTTTTTCTTTGAAACTCAACTACATATCTAATTTAGTATTTTTATGGTGACCGATTAGTTTGGTGAGGAGCACTTTGCCTTCTGACTGAACCCTTAACCTCTTGAGAGTCTCCAGAGGTACATCACACCACAGGCATTTTAATGACTCAGGCACTGTATGTTCATTTGGGTTTTGCATGTGTAATGCCGAAACAAATTGGGTCAAGGCCAAGAACCCCTTAGATGATACCACCTTTTCGGATCTGGGGTTCTCTTCCGGAGAGCTGTATTTACCATGCCTGCGTTGTCCCCTCACGCTGCCGCTCGTGGCTGGGCTCTTCCCAGAATCAGAGCTGCTTGTGCTCATCATTGGTGGAACAGGACACGTCTTTCCACATATGTATTTGATAGTATAATAATCTACTAATTCAAATTTTGAAAATGCAGCCATCCTTCTTGTATCTCTTCTTCCCCAAACAAAGATTAGACCTACAGGTCCTATCTGACCCTGTGGTTCAAGTACAGATATGAACTTGCCCTTTGCCTGAAGCTTCTGCGTAGCACTGCTTCACAATGCTGTTAAGTGGGCAGGGATGAAATCTTTTTGCAAATATGATCCACTCCATTCAGGAAGACAGAAGTAGCTGTCTGTACTTCAAAGCAAAAGGCCTAAACATGATTTCTTAGTGGGGTTCTGGTACCCAAAATTATTCATCTTCACTAACTGTAGGCTGAACTAGGCCAATATGCCAGAGCAAAAGACATGGATGTGATTAAAGGCTGAAATGACCTATACTTCATCTACTTCCCAAAAGAATAAAGCAGTACATAGTAATGTTATACCTTCATCTTTCACCTTCTTTCTGAGGATCTTGCCATTACAGTAATTTGGGGGTAGAAAGCATTATTGTCCATACCCTGCTGATGAGGGGACTGAGGCACAGAAAAAGGCTTTAAAGCTGCTGTTAAAGAGAGTTAATGGGGTCTGGTGTGGCATGGGGCTGTGCTGTGCTGCCAGAGTTACATGCCAGGGGGACTGTGTCTGATCCTGTGGCAAGGGCATCTTCCCATGCATTGGATTGGGTAATGGGCACTGGCCACCGCAACTGAACACTTATTAATTTGCCGTCTTAATATCATAACCTGCAGACCATCTCAATTAATTTGCAATTGAGAAGAAACAACACAGTGGGAACAGAAACACTGTCTAAACAAGAAGGAGCTAACGAGGCCGTGCGATGCTTGGTGCAGCTCTGTGGCACTAACCTGCCTGTAGAGCATCTCAGCAGGTGCGTTAACAGCTCACGCTGCTCTCGCGTAGCCTCAGCGAGGCTGCTTCTGGGCTGCAGCTTGCTCATTTGCTGTGTAACGTACCTAAAGAGAGCAAACCAGACACAGTTTTGCTGTTATTATCATTTTTTTAATATTTATGGAGCGGTTCATAAACCTTACCAACCTTAGCTAGCCACACTGTAAATGTTTTCACTGGGGCTTTGCACTCTCTTAAGTGGTGAAGAGTAACTAGAGTTAGTAACTCTTAGTCTAGTAACTGCAAAGCTTAGAAGTTCTAGGCAGTGGTGAAAGGGATTTGTAGGTTTTTACAACCTTGAATATTCTTTCTCATAAGAGATCACGTTTTCGGAAGGTAAAGAAACACAGTTATGAGCACAAAAATATGCATGATTGTATGGCTTAGTGCAGTTCGTTCCCTACACAAGCAAATGCATATTTCGGCACCTAATTACCCCTTCTGAAGTGTAGTTATGCAATGTATCCACCCACTTGCTATAAACCTGAATGAAGATGTAAGCTGCATATAGGTTGTTTACATTGCAAATCTCTGCCTCTTTTAGAAAACCCAACTTTTACTCGCTCCGTATGAGCAGCTCACAGGATTTTAAGAATTCATCTTAACAGAAAGCAGATGGTTTCAGAAAGCTGAAGTGAAGAAGGAAAAGGAAGAAACTGAAGATCAGAACTAAAACGTATAACATTAAGTGAAAGCTACCATGATAGAATTTTCTTTTTTAAAGACAGGGGATTACAAAAATTAGTCTTGTGTCCTGGCATGCAGGAAAAAAGAAAGTGCTAAAGATGTTTTTAAAGTGGCAACTTTATTATTTTATTTTTTTTACCTGGGAAGTGTTCAACAATAAATTGCATAGTACAGGTTAGCATTCCTTCTTTAGTTGTCTGTCTGGTTAGGAGGTGGTGTCTGGTGGCAATACCTGACTCTTCCCTAGGACCTCCACTTGCAAAACCCCACGTTTCCTCACTGTGCAAGACCCCAGGGACTCTTGTCTCAGTGCTGAGGTGAAAGAGGACATCATCTCCTGGACGAAGGAATGCAAACTTCTCCGGTGTCATCAAGACACCTGCATCTTTCTGCTCTGCTCAGCTTCTGTCTCCAAAGACAGGTCCTGCCTCCCCAAGGCTCTGTGGATTAGGGGAACCTCAAAAGGGCACTTAACAGTCTTACTGCAAAAAGTAACAGCCTGTTTTAAATTAGCAAGAAGAGTAATTTCCTCTTGCAGTACCAATATTTCCTTATTAAAATGAGAGACAAGTTTTAAATATAGCATATAACTTCCAATACTGTGTAGTATTTCTTGGAGGACTGTGTTTGCTATGTTTATTTGCCTCAGGGGTAACACTTTTTTATGTACATTGTGAGGCTCAATAGTCTGGCAGCGGCAGCGCTCAGAACTGCTTTTCTTGATACTGTGCATCTGTCTCTGTTATGGTATCTATAGCAAAGTTGATAGGGAAGAAATAGATAGCGAAAATGTCTCTGGACTCAGTTTTTCAGTGTTGTTGTAGTTAGGTTTTCCAAAAGGTCGTGATTAATTTTAGCGTAAGAGAAAATGCTAACCTTTTTTGCCTGTGGATATTCTTAAGGAAAGAGTGATGAAAAATTCCCAGGGGAAATTTTGCTGTAAATACTGTAAGGATTAATTCTTGCCTGTTGTCTCCACATGGATAAATAATCCTTTTGGGCTTGTGTGAGAAGGATCATGTGTGCTTTATTAATTGCCAGTATATGGTCAACATAACTTTTTTTATTATTATAAACTTATGTTCAGTCATGAACTATTGTTGTCATCATAAGAATCAGACGTAATCAATATAAATATAATCCATATTGTTCGTATTTAATAATTCTACTATGTCACTATTGTCATCATGGGTTTTTATACTGAAATTTCATCTTTAAATAGCTGATGTAAGTATGGTTGGTGTATCTTCTCCTTTCCATCTTCATTTCTACAGGGACTGATTTCTAGTGACCATATGATGCTGGTGTTGCTGTCTGTGCCATGTGGACTTCCAGAGCGGAGCCTCAGCTTGCCAGTAGAGAAATTTTTCAAAACAGGGCTCTATAAATTGCAGTGATGGGAGAGTAATCAAATGCCCGGATAGGTGTAGACTTGATTATAAAAGCTTTTGCTCTTCAAACTTCACTTATGAGCAGGTGATTCCATTTTAAAAATACACCAGTCCAGAGATTTTTCTTTTTATTCATCCTCAGCTGTTTGCAAACCATTTTTGGTTCTCAGTAGCAGACAAGCATTAGGCATCTGTCTAGCAGCAGTAGCAGACGCACCGTTATTGTACATCTCCATAAAGATGTAGCTATTTATTATTCTTATTGGGGGAAAATATATATCTCTACATATTCTTTATATCTTTGTTCACCATAGAGAGAGGGAGAGGTTCAGAAAAGGGCAAGCTATCCAAATGGCCTGTTAAAACATGCAACTTATGTTGCTTTTCTTCTTCTCAGGTTATTTACATAGCACAATTTGGTATATACATAGGAAAAGAAAATTATTTCCTCAATTGAATTTTTTGTTCAAACTCTCCACTAATCCACCCCAGTGCTATTCATACGCCTGTTCAGAGTTTTGTGCCTATATCCATTCTACAGTTTCTGAAGATACCGACTCACTTCCAAAGCCTGATGAAAACATGGAGTGGAATCGGTCCACTTGCTGGTGAATATAGAAACTCATAGCATTAACATAGAAAGTAAAACAGTATATGAGTCCTGCATTAATACAGGACTAGACCTAGTGAATAACTATGGGTTTTCAATGGCAAGAGCAATGGATTAATTATATGTTACATCTTTGGCTTTTAGTAGCACTTATGAGTTGGTCTGGGTGAGTTCTTACTGAAATCCCTGCTAAAATCAGTGTCAGGGCTGGAGACCCCATCACTGAGGTCCTGTTTGATCAGGTGGTTAACTTTCACTCTGGATGCCGTCTTATCCTTGACTGCCCACATGCAGAACTGGTCAGGAAAAATTGGTCTGTTTGGAGTTCATAGCTTGACTTGTTCATATTGACTGTGCACAGGCAAGTTCTGAAAGCTTTTGAAAACATCAGCAGTTAGCACTGGCTTGTGGTCCTAGGTACTGGGCTGGGGACCTCTCCTATGAAGACAGGCTGAGAGAGTTGGGGTTGTTCAGCCTGGAGAAGAGAAGGCTCCAGGGAGACCTTATAGCAGCCTTCCAGTACCTGAAGGGGACCTACAAGAAAGCTGTGGAGGGGCTGTTTGCAAGGGCATGTAGCGATAGGATGAGGGGCAATGGTTTTAAACTAGAGCAGGGTAGGTTTAGACATGAGGAAGAAGTTCTTTACAATGAGGGTGGTGAGACAGTGGAACAGGTTGCCCAGAGAGGTGGTGGAGGCCCCATCCCTGAAGACATTCAAGGCCAGGCTTGATGATGCTCTGAGCAATCTGATCTAGTTGAAGATGTCCCTGCTTACTGCAGGGGGGTTGGACTAGACAACTTTTAAAGGTCCCTTCCAAACCAACCCATTCTATGATTCTAATATCTAGAATGCCATTCATCCCAGAGTCCAAGGGTAAAATCCTCACTGGACTGAACTCTTCCTTCTTGTGCTTTGAAGCAGCTTGTGTCCTTGGATTTGCTAGGAGAGGAACATTTCCTTTGTTTTTTTTGTTCCTCCGTGTGGGTTACGTTTGCTTGTGGTTACAGTTAATATTAACGCAGAGTACCTTCCTGGAGGTTCATCTGACTGCATGTACATTTGGAGGAAGGTGGCACTTCTGATGCATGGTTCACCTCATTTTAAGCCTAAAACAGATTAGACAAATTGTAACTCAAAAGGAGACGGCTAATCCAGATGTGTCCTTGTGTGTGTCTGCCAGAACTGGACACATACATCTATCCAGGACTTTGTTTTTCTTGTTGCTCTTAAAAACTGATCATTCTGATAGCACATTTGCACAGCGTTTCAAACTGGGTTAAAAATATCCAGGAAATTTGGTATTCAGTGAATTTTGCAAACACTTTTCTATTTTTCT
Source organism: Larus michahellis (assembly GCF_964199755.1). NCBI lineage: Eukaryota > Metazoa > Chordata > Aves > Charadriiformes > Laridae > Larus > Larus michahellis. The sequence continues at coordinate 130,973,472 of NC_133897.1, read as the reverse complement.
AAGCTCTCCTGAGGATAAAACTCATTCTGTATGAATGTCCAAAGTACAATTGCTTCTTGATTTGTAACAGCTGCTGCAAAAAAAGGAGTCTTTTACATTAACAGTTCTGGGCAGACAGTCAGATTTTTAAACTCTGGGCTACTTCATTCTCTCTCCCTGGTTTTCTCAGGAGACCAGTGGAAAAAAACCAAAAAAAAACAAAAAAAAGATTTGGATATTTGGATACATATAACATGTTGTGCAAGCCAACAGGCTTCGAGCTTTCTCGAAGGATGCAACAAGTACATGAAGACTGGAAATCTAATTTGGAGACATGACGTTATGAGACAGTTCAAAAGAAAAAAGAAATTAAATTTAAAATTTGATTAAAAATTTTACTGGTGCAAATATTGTTTACAAAAAAAAAAAAAAAAAGAGTTTCTTAGATGGTCAGTAGAGGGCAGGCATATTTTATTTCTGAAGAACCTTTGCCCACTACTGTGTGCAAAGAATATTTGTTCTATCTTCAGATTCGAGGAGTGTAAGTCTACTTTGTCATATTACAGTGATATAAATCAGCAGTTATAATTTAAAAAGACATTGTCAACCCCTTTGAGGAGCTAAATGTCCATTTTAAAGCAATTGGAGGATATGAGTTATGACTACAGGCATTTAATTTCTGTGTTTAGATTGTAAAAACCATGGCATAAAAAACCTGAAATACTGCCGCTACCGAGTACTACAGAAGAATCATTTCTCTGCTGAATTCTGTAAAACGCAGTAGTTCTTTCTGATGTGAACTACTATATCACTAATGGTGTGGAAACACACCCTTGAAAGTCACGATTGTTTAAATCTTCAGCTCGGTAACAGAGATTCTTCTTGAAGATCTGACTAGCCAAGCGACTTTAAACCTAAAGGAGCAATGCCTCTTTTAATTTCTACCTGCCTTCCTCTGTAATTGAAACAGTGTTTGTATTTCAGCTGGACAGAATACCTAACAGGTTCTGAATACAGGATAAAATCAGTGTCATATCTGATTAACTCAACAGAAAAAAATTAAAGCGGATTTAAAGAAGCATTTATTCTGAATGAGCCTATTCTTCCCCAAATACATCTAAGCCCTGAAACAAATGTAGAGAGAGTCTTTTCGGGAAACACATTAATACAAACACATCTCTAATATTGTTATGGTATACAACTTTTAAAGTCTTGTAATTACAATTATTCCCAAAGAGAATGAACAATAAATACATACATGTTGATGCTGTAGAAGACTAGAAATATTTCTTAACCTGTGTAAGTGTGCATATGCATATATGAACTCTTATTTATGTGTATGATCAAACTTGCTACAGTGGAGCTACACAGGTAAGTAGCAGTAACAAGGGTCATGTCATCTACCATTTCTTTCTATGGCTTGACAGTTCCATTTTTTTCTGGCAAGGTTGATGGTCACATAGACACCTTTAATTAGGATCAAAAATGGTTTGAAGAATTTCCCCAAAATATGCAGTTCGCATTCACTTCTTTGCATCCGTCAAGCGGAAGTCTTCATTACGTTTCAGAACTATTCCAGCTAGAAAAAGCGAATGGTCTGAAAGATGTTGGCCATCAGCTCCAACTTCATGGGCTTTGGATTTCTCAGTTTGGGTGCTATGTTGCTTTCATTACAACCATGGCTTAGACGTGTGTGACTGAGGTACAGAAGTCCATGAATTGCACTCGTAACCAAAAATGGAACCAAGTTTGTCCAATTCCTTTTGTTCCTTTTAAAGAAGTGCTGTGGCCTTATGGGCAAGGAGCTGAATTTTTATGCTACTCATGCCTTCCAGATGGTCTCCGGGATTAGTTTCAATTTTTTGTTCTAGAAATTAATGGAGGTCCATATTTTCATGCAATCCACCTCGATACCGAGATGATGAATCTCTGTAAGAAATGAAAGCTGATTGAAGAGATGCAAATGTTAGAACCTTCAAATGATTTCAATCAAAATTGGACTTGCTATCATGTGGGTACACGTTACTAAATTAACTGCAATTTTATCTACTTGTATCTTTGTTGTAGTCATCTAGGCAGATGGAAGAACTGTCCATATGCAGCCTATATCATACACAAAATTTACAGGATATACTTTATTCTAATCTTGTGCTTAACCCCTGAATGATCTAGTGTTATGTTTCCTGTGAAATGCTAAGTATAAAAACTGAACTTACTGCTTAATGCTTTTAGGTGAATGGATTTCACAGCACCTAGACTGGATAGAAAATCTAAAACTTTATTGCATATTGTTCTGTTATAATGATGACAGTGCAGCAAAATATTTGTAGCCATATGGGTCTTAATAAAAAAAAATGGTATTTCTGTCGATAATGCAATAACCATCATAAAGCCAACAAACAGCTTTCAAAGTTTTAATGCATAGGCTTTCAAAACGGACTTTTTCCTTTAAAGTCTCTACCTTTGACTTGAGATTGTGAAACTATTGTAGTGTAAATTTCAAGATTACTTGCACTGACAACATCAACTTGAAACCTAGTCATTTCATAAAAAAAGAGCTAGTGGTTTCATGAAATGTTTCTATTTCTATATCATCTTGCCAGTTTCTGTAATTCTGCTGTTATATTTTCATTTTGAAGGACTTCTATCTCCTGTGTTGAACTGCAAGGCTATCACAAAGCAGGGGAAAATCCCTTTATGCAGAGTAACAATGAAACAGACTTTAAACAAAATGATACTTTTGAGCAGAAATTCTTATATGAATTTTTTACACAAATTCTATTTTCATAAAGTAAACAGAGATTAGAGAATCTAATTATGTTATCGGAGCCACTTATAAATACAGACCTGTTAATTATTACATTAGTGCTACGCATGGTAAAAGCTGGAAATAATTTCTCCTTCAAGAAGGTGCTTCTTGAAAGCAAGACAAACAGATGGCCATAGGGGAAACAGAGATGAGCTGGGTTGGCCTGCTCGATGGTAGGTCAAAGGTTTTCATCGAGGAATACTGGAACCAGGTCTTACTGAGTGTCTTCAGTACCACCTTACAAAAATCCCAACTGCTGTTTTAGCTTATCTGTTTAAGTGTTAGGACCCTGGTGCGTGTAGGCTGCCGTGTAGCATATGTTAGACATCCACCATAGCCTCCTTAGAAATGGTATGTGGACCACTTAAGGTCTCCAGCAGCTGCAAAACCACTCATCTAAATAAAGGTGAGGAACAGCCGTGTCCACAATCAAGTGTGAGCGGTCCTTCAGGACTGTTTCCTTCTGGTGAAGCCGCATTCTGTGCTGTGGATTCTTGTGCTCAGTCTTCTCCATCTACAGTCGCTTGTCTTCAAAGATGCTGAAATGGCTATTTCCATGGCCTTTCTTGTGCTGTTTCTCTTTGGTGCTCTGTAACCACCCTGATGCAAAGGTTGACATGTGTTGTAGGAGACATCAATGGGAGCAACAGTATGGGAAGCTGAATTGAGGTACACCACATGTAACTGCAAGATGACGTTCAGCACTTATTTCAATACCTGTGTAAAAGCTTGTATGGTTAAGAAGACTTGGAAGGGAACTAAGAAATAGTTCCTTTGCAGTAGGACAGAAAAAAATGCATGACAGGGGATGAGAGTATAGTCTGTAGGGGAGGATGAATGTGCTGGAGACTGAGAGGGGTAAAAAGGAAAAGAAGTAAGGGGAAGACTGTGAAGAAGTGATAGAAAGGACGAAGAAAAGAATCTCTTGTTTGTCTCTTGCATAAAAACTTGTGCCTGAGAAAGAGCTCACTTGAACATTAACAAAATAAAAAGAACCATGAAGGCTGACCAGGGAAACACTAAACTGGAAACAAAACAGAGAAGGAAAGGGCTTTCTTTTTTTTTCTTTTTGGCAACAGAATGCTCCCAGATTGCTGGGGTTTTTTTCTCTCTTTTTTTTTTTTTTTTTTTTTTTTTGTTCTGGCTAAAAATCTCATGATTTCCTAGCTTCTTCTCATTCTGTAAACTGAGGTGAGATTTATGACTTTCCCATCACATGAATTATTGTTGTTGCAGTACCACCCGAAGTCTTAAACAAGATAAGGACCTTTCTGAAAAAGAGACTATGGAAACAAACAAAGATGATAAATTTTGTGTCCTGAAGCCTGGTTCAAAGGCTGTTACAAGCAATGTGAACACTTCCATTAATGTAAATGAGTGGCTAACATTTTAAATGTGCTAGAAAACTAAGTATGTGTCTGCATACTGCAATAACGTGTCATTGGGAGATGTAAAGCCAGCTCTGAACATCTGAGCAGCTCTGAACGTCTGAGGTAATTCATCCCAAGATGCAGGACCAAGGTCCTGGCCTCATTGGAGAAAGTGGGAGTAGGATTTTAGCCCTACAGCTTCTGGCACAGGAATTAGCTCGAGTGTTTCTAAATGCTTCTTGCACTGTAGCAATGTCGTGCAGCTACAGTGGTTAACTGCAAGATGGTCCTACCATAGAAGGTGGCCAGGTTTTGTTGGTTTGATCTGAAAGCATAAGCTAAGTTTAATGTAAACAGAAGCAGCCTGGCAGGGCTGAAGAAAGTCAGGCTTAGGACTTGTCATTAATTCTCTGGGTACTCCTTTTTCCAGTTGCCACGTCCAGTTTGGCCCTGGTGTGATACCCCAGAGAGATGTTAGAAAAATTCATAAGCACCTAGACAATAGTCAGGTTATAAAAAACAGCCAGCATGAATTTGTCAAGAACAAATTTCGTCAAACCAATCTCATTTCCTTCTTTGACAGGGTAACTGGCCTAGTGGATAACAGAGAAGTAGGAGATGTGATGTATCTTGACTTAAGTGAGGCTTTTGACACTGTCCGACATGACATTCTTATAAGCAAGCTTGAAAAATATGGCCTAGATGAAATCGCCATAAGTGGCTGCAAAGCAGTTGAAAAAAGTGTTCTCAAAGAGAAGTTACTGGTGGTGCTCTTTCCAGCTGCAGCAGAGGCAGCCTCACGCAGCATCACTTGCCGGGCTCTTCCACAGAGAGTTCTGCCCTCTAATCCATCATTCAGAATGCTAATGAGAAAATACACCTTTATTTTTTACAGGGACAAGGGGTTGGGGTGGGGGAGGTTTGCAACACTTTGGAGGAATGAATCGGTTCAGAAGGATCTATATAAAAATCTACCAGGTGAAATTCGGTAAAGAAGTGCAAAAAATACTGCCCTTGGAAAAGATACGGTAAATGCACAAAGACAAAAGGCGGAAGTAAGGGGAAGGCAGAAAAGTGTCTGGGGTTTTAGGAGCTCACAAGTGAAATATAACTCACAAAGGACATGCTATTGCAAATAAAGCACCTCTTTTTTCGGGATTCTTTAACAGGAGTGTCATGTGTAAGACATGGGAAGTAATTATTTTGCACCATATGGTGCTGGTGAGGCCTCAGCTGGAGTATTGAATCCAGTTTTGGGGACTGCATATAAAGAAAGATGTAGATAAATTGGAGAGTTTCCAACAGAAATCATGAGGAAATGAAGAATTTTAAAAGCATGATTTAAAAGGAAAGGTTGAAGGAGATACGTTTGCCTAGAATATTTATTCCCCTTATCCCTTGTATGCAGCAGGAGGGTCTAGACGGTCTCCTGAGGTCTCTGAGAGTCCTATATTTTTGTAGTCCTAACTGTAATATTGGCTATATGAATAACGTACTCATATCAGTCACGATTAGTTGGTGTCATAGCAGAGGCATCTTTAGAGATGTCGCAGCAGAGGCATCGGAGAAGATCTGAAAGAGGAAGCAGATACTTGGAGTGGCTTCAGAGGGTCTCTCTGTGCAAGTTACAGTAAGGAAGATGAGTGGATTGGGGAAATAGAGAAGCCAGTGTTCAAAACTGACATCGTTAGTGGTGTGGAGAAAAACTACTTTATACATGATGATTGTTTTTGTGTGTGGCCACGTGGATTTTTAAGTATTATCATTTTGACAAGTTGGTACCATCCTTCAACGCTCAGAGGTTTCCTTCGGTAAAGTTTTCTTCACTGGAGATTTCTGATTGGATCCAGAATATTTTTTCCTGAATGGAAGTGCAATAGAGTTAGAACAGTGTTTTTAGAAAGTAAAAATTTTTAAGAAGGAAATAAGTCCAGATTTATAGTATATGGTCAGATTTTTCTTCCTTTCTTTTTTACGTTTATTTTTCAATTCCAAGATAGATCTGCTGAATTGTAATCATTTAGACATTGTGGTATTGGCAAAAATGATTGCTAGCCCTTGCTTTCTGTTTATGTGTTTTTCTTTAGAGCTGTATGGCACATGCTTACATATACCAACCAAAAAGTTCCCAGCATTTGCAGGATTCAGTCCCGTGTGCTCCGCTGAAAGGTAGAGTTAGAGAAAGCATGTCCAGATTAACCGTGGAGCGGCTCAGCTCAGTGGACTAATGCAGTGCCACATATGGCATTTATCTTTGCTGTGGAAAGTTCATATGGTCACCGACAAAATATTAACAGATCAGTAGATAATGAGTCTTTGTAAGCTGTTAAGTGAGGAATAATAAATATAACTCCTTTTTTTTCCTAGAAGCCAAATCCTCCTATCCTGCTTCAAGAAGAGTTAGACTTTACAATGTTGTTTGAGGGAGTTTAAGCTTCCCCAAAGTTGTAGGGATTTGTGGAGCAAGTGGAAGCAGTTTTGCGTCCTGTGAAGGACAATAGTGCCCAGACATCCCACAGGGATAATACTGTCCATTCATCATCCCTAGGTCAGGCTTTGTGGCCGGTGGAGCTGAGGAGCCACGGCCACGACTGCGCTTCAGCCTGTCCTTCACATCCTTCCAGACCAAGGTGTGGCACGGAGACTCTTGGCTTTATAGTGCTGCAGTTTCTCTGCCTTGGAGGCTGCTGATAGCTGTGACTTGGGTGGAAATGAAGCAATTGTCCATAGGTATGAGCAGAATCTGTATTGCGATTCATCCTGTGCCTTTCCCAATAAGATGCCTCGAAAGCATTCATGTTCGCCTGAAAAAAAAACCAGCAAAAACCATCTCTCTTAGGTACACACATACCAATTAAAAAAAAGGAAAAAAAAAAAAAAAAAGCAGGACCTGGTTTAATCCCACCAAACCCCAGGCAGCTCAAAGTTCAACTTCCCTTTCAATTACTAATTCATTGCTTTTGTTTGTGGGTATTGCAGTATACGTGGGGTCTGTGAGATTACTCGCCGATTGTCATTTTTCATAGCAATGCAGCTCTCCCACAGAAGGGATTAAGAGTGGAGCTTCCTTTAGCGCTTGCACTTTGCAGTTTTACAGGGCACGGGGAAGTTGTTTTGTGTGCGTGTGAGGGGACCTGCACGTGGGTGCGAATTAATAGAGTTTTTAAATGTATTTTTAATTTTTATCTCCAAGCGATGCTCCATTATCAGCTAGATGATAAAATGTCTTGAATAGTTGACTCTAGGGCTTTCACTAAACTGCCCATGAATGCTGAAACCATCTGTTTTTCTGGACGTTTGTCAGGGTGAGTGTGGCAGAGGCAGCTGTTTGAAAAGGGACGCTTTGGATGATGAACCAGCCCATTGTTTCTGAGCGATTCGCTTGCATTCAGAGGCTCTACCCAAGCGTACTATAGAGCAATCAAAATCAAACTATTGTTTGTCCCAATCATATTGATCTGAAAAGAAGGTGGTGGGATGACCGCATTGTAGATGCAAATAGTTGTTTAGAGCAGCTGTATGCTGGCCAATATGTACCACAGTAGGAAACCCACATGGAAGCTAGAGGGCTCCCTGCACCCTACTGGGGAAAGAGAAAAGATGATGCCAGATTGAACTCCAGTCTACAGCAAAAAGGAAGGCTCTGGACTGTTGGTATTGCTAGTAATTTGCTTTTTACAGCAATGGTTGACATTAACCCTGTCGTGCCGTGGCAATTAAAGACAATTGTTCGGTTGTTTTTTTTTCCTGCAAGCACGTTGCAAAGAGAGTTTATCAAGAAGATAATTACCTAAAGCTACTGCAAGGAAATATAGGAGCGATTGGATTGCTTGGATGTCAACTATCAATTTTCTCTTCTATAAAAATTAATTGCATTTTTGTTGTTGTTTTCTATGCGGAGTCATTCATGCACTGTTTAAAGTTTTCATAATTTATTTATGATGATGAAAATATAGCAGCTGAATCGAAACATATTGTGGTGTTCGTTTCTGTGTTAAATATAGCTGTCTTATCTCTGCAGAAAGCAGGGGAAAAGATGATCTTTAGTGCATGTAATGAAGATTATAGCTTTTAGTTTAGAGTAACTGAGAAAGCTGCACTTCATCCATTAACATTTTAAGCTTTTTAGTTGTCCTTGTCACTTCATTGCATGCATGCTAATATCTCCTCATATAAAATTTAATCTGTCGAACTAAATGAAGGAATTAGTATCTGAAAGACATCTTTCATTAAGCAATTAACGAATCTTTCTAACAAATCTACAAAAGCATATGTGTTTATATTTAATAAGTATTTGTATGATCAGCCAATTACAATACATAGATACATCTTTTTTGTTTATTTTTGTTATTACAAAATCTAAATTACAATCAAGTCGTAATTATGCTTTAGCAAATGTATTGTAATTGTCAACAACTGTGGTTGGGGGACTACTGTCTTTCAAAATCATCAGAGGCACGTAAAGCTTAATATCTATCTCTTTGTGTAAGAATCCTTTTTCCAGTCTCTTCGTGATTCACGGATGGAAATGATAAGTAGTAAAGAATCTGCAGAGGGAATACATTCAAGGATAGGTCTTTTTAAAATTAACAATGATGTATATGTGCATGTAGGAGGGAAGCAAACGAGAAGAGGATGGCAGCCTGGATGAAAAGATGGTCACCTGCACCAGCTGCAACACGTTTCCTTTCACAGCTTTGGAGTAGCTTTTCAAATGTATTCTCTTTCCAGGCTGCTTGCCTAATTTTATGCAGGGACACCCCAGCCTAACTTAAAACTATTAGTAAACCCGTGTCAGCCTCTATGTAAAAAGTGAAAAACATAGTAAAAATGGTGATATTGCCCTTTTGCCCTTGTGCCATTATTAACTTGTTTGGGAGTAATTTTCTTAGCAGTATATATGAATGCTTCCTTCTTGGGCTTCCTTCTTGTCTGGATTACTTTAGTCTTCAGAATGCTCCATCTGATGTATAAATGTCCAGAATTAACTAATAACACTTTAATATGAAAAAAAAAAAAGCTACTTGATTTCCTTAAATAAGCTGGTGCTCCGGCACTAGTTGCTCTCTGATTTGGGCTGCTTTTATAGATTTTTTTAAAATGAAGTTTTCACTTGGATCATGCAGTTTTTGGGACAAAAAGGCTATGGTAAAGCAGATGAGCAATAAATCACACTAGCTTCAAGTAATGACCACTTCCCTGAGTGAGGACCAAATTCTGCATCAAATGGTTCGTTTTCAAGCACATAGAGTGTGTACAACAATTCTAAGCATTTTTTCTACTAAATGATAAAGAATAATATCCTTCAGAAACTTCTACCCTTCTGAGTGCATGTTAGGTCCATTTACATGAAAAACTCTGGGCAGTTGGCATGAAAAAGCCACTGAGAAAAACTGGAGGTGGGTAGAAGGAATGACCCCCCAGGTACTTAGGAAACACCGTACCTGCAATTTTCTCCCAGTGGGTGAGAGTGAGCCCCAGTGGGGAGGTGTGAGTCAGGTCAGTTAATGAATTACAGGAAGGCACTTGGGTTTTATAAAAACAAATTTGGCCAGTAGAAAGACTTGTTTTTCTTTCCAGACATACCACGCAACATTAAAACAGACAGCGTAGCATGTTTGATTTGACTCCTTTGCTTATCTTTTTCATTAGCAGTTTGCTACCTGACTGTTTCAGAGCCAGTTCTCCAAGTGTTAAAATAACTCACCAGCTTGACAGCTATCATATATGTCTGGCAGTATTAACAAAGTGCAATCCTTGCCGTAGAGTTTGGAAAAAATGTATCAGACACCTACTCGCTGGTTGCCAGAAGACCAAACCTCTGAGCAGGAGAGAGACAGAGGGAGATGCTCCACCACCAGCGAAGTTCAGGCAGGATGAGGAGCCAAGACACGTGGTATCCTGGAAATCTTTGTTCACTCTCGGGTACTTCTCTGTGATGTCTCTGAAAGTCTGCTCAAACTTCTACCCTTCACGTTGAACTCGGGGTCGTGTTTGTCTCATCTCTTGTTGTGGTGGAGACCAAAGTCATCTGCTCCAGGATGCTTTCATCTGTGAGCAGTGCACTGCACAAAATACTAATAAGACACCTCCCCCATCCTGAAAGAGCCCCAGCCACTCAAGCATTAGCACCTTACTTCTTCTTTTTATCTTTCATTTGCTCTCACACAGCTTTCTGGAAGTAGGCTTTTATTTAAATGCCCCTTTTTTATATGCCTTCAGCCATTGATTCCAGTGCCTACTTCCAATGTTACTCAGTTTTGACAAACATTGGCAGCATGAAATTGTAATTTAATTAAATCTGGAGATTTTACCAAGCCCGGTTCTTGGATCTGCTTTACTTCAAATGGAGGTACACAGACGGGAGCTACAGAATATCAGTGTTTGGTTATAGTCCTTCTGACGAAGAGCAGTATAAACATGTAGATAGACAGAAATCAGTGCCTTGGAGAAATAATACATCGCTATTGTGTAACACTTTTACCTGTTCCCATGATAAGTCCTCATCAGAAAAATTCTGGAGATGCACTTGGCTCCAGGTGTAGGGTGGTGGGTTTATGCTGCAGTTATCTGGAGGGAATCATTTCCTTATGGTCTCAGGCTGAATTAGACTCTAGTTTGGTCAATGCAGTGTCCTCATACCTGCCCTGCATTTCCCGATCCAGACATGGGTTGTGAAAGAGAAAAGTGCAAACCATAATGTGGAACTATTAGTACTGTGTGTCTACGTATTAACATCATTTAGCTGGTTTTTATTAGGAAAAAAATGGGAGCGTCTTTTTTAGAGTGAAGGATGATGCAGATCTTTAAATCCTAATGGAGACAGGGAATTGATAGTCTAATTTAAATAATGTTTGTTTGGGGGGGGATGACATAGAAATAAAGCCTGTTTTGCTTTGTTTCCTTTAGGATTTTAAACTTCTCAGTATAAAAATGCATACATCTGAATCCACCTTTTTGCTTTCATCTTTTTTTTTGTTTTAACACGTGTTGTTATAATCCCCTAAAAAAGACTTTTTTAAGCAGTCTCCTTTTCCTGGTGAAAATTTTCTTCCCAAAGAAGCATTTTGACAACGATGCTGATGAACAACATCCTTTCACAAGGTGAATAATATGTTAGGCGAAAACGTAGTAGAGTTAGAGAATTTGGCACAAAATTGGAATAAGGACAAAATGTTGTCAGAATTGGGTGCTGGAAGCCATATGCTTCTTTTTTGAAGGTGGGTTACATTCTTAGCTGTCAGGTTGCTAAGAATCCTCATGTCACCTGTGGACTTCAGGCAGAGACAGGTTTTCACCATGGTGGGAAGGCAGGTCTGGCTGCTACCCCCAGTTTGGCACATGGATTTGAGACTTGTGTGACAAGGCATCTAATTTATCAAGCCTGATTTGTGACGTGGAAGGACTTCTCTTACAGAGATTTGATTTCCAGTCTTCCTGTGGGCAGTCATTTTACTGTGTTTCAGAAAATTGGTAAGATTGTGTTTATTGTCTTATGTCTTTCTGTAAAGGATTTGACTTGTGAAGTTAAGTGCTTGAATAGGAATTTAATCTTTATAAGAACACAAACAAGTTTTGTGATTTGTGGTCCCAAGCATCATTCTTCTGTATGAGAGAACAGAGAAAGAAAGAGGGGAAAAGCCAAAAAAAAAAAGCATCAGACTTCTCATCTCAGCCTTTGAGCTGAGCTTATAGGTAATTTGCACTCAGACTTTTGTGCCCACTGTTTGGTAGTAGCTTGAATAAATCCGCTGTTGTGACCTTCCACTTCTTCCCAATGTATTTTTAGGAAGCCTTAATTTTACTATGCTAAATAAGTATATCTCCCTGTCCAAAGAACTGGTCTTTCTCCTGTACAATATAAATTAATCTTCTTTTTTTTTAATTTTTTTTAATTGACCACTGAATTTTCTTTGAGATTCCAGATGAGGTTTCGTCTGAGATTTTTTGGAGGTGATACAAATGTTTCTGTTGACAATATGTGGATCGACGGTACTGTGGTGTTTCTGCATCTCATTACTAGAAGAAATGAACAGCTCTTGGTCCTTGGCCTCCTCTGTGTTTACAGTTGTGGAAGCCCAGCACCCAGCAGAAATTCTTGTCTCTGTCCTGAAGCCCACGACCTCTCAGCTGAGGTTAACAGATCTTTCAATACTGGTGTCCCACATTTCTTCTTTGTGATTTCTGGTCCATGTTTTTGTTGCCAGTGAGTCCCGTCTTCGTGTTCTCATTACCATTACATTTAATATTTTATATTAAATACGTAATATTTACTATTTAATATTAAATATATTATATATATATATCAAGGATATTCTATATCCTTATATTTAATATTTTGTTGGTGAAAGTATTAAACCCAACTAGTCTTGAAGCCAGTCCCTAAAATACTTCAATAGTAACCTCCTTCCCATATGAATATCCTTTTTCCTGTGTAAGCCACTGGCTTCTGCAGCCGGTCCCAATTCGTCATTTGAACTGGTTGTAACAACTGGAGATGCTCTGCTGAGTTCCAGATAGATTATGAATTACTGGGTTTGCTGTTTTAGTTTTTAACCTAAAGTCGTGGTTCTCCTAGAAAAGAAACGTTTAGTATCTAGCTGTCTCCTCTCAAAAATTGTTTCAAACCTTCCGTATCTCTAAAGGTGCGTAGTACCCTAAGACTGCTTTTCTAGTGTTGCCATTAGAAAGAAATGGGCAAAATTGTCCCATGAAACTCCTGATTTTTTTTAAGAGTGTATTTATTTCAAGAAAAATTAGCACAGTGATCTTTTCAATGCAGACTCTTCTTGAGTTTTAATCTTTTTTCAGTGTTTGGAAACGAAGTTCAGTTGCACTTTATGGATGTTGTACATCACAAGAAGGAGTTTTATGCAGCAATTTAGCATGCGGTATTTCCGTTTCTGAATGGTTTTTAATCAGAAACTTGTTAGTCTTGAAAGGTGTCTTTCCAGTTTTTCAAGTATATGCCAACAGATACCAACCCATTCACACTGACAGAAAAATTATCCTACTTTCTTGCAAATGAGTTTTGAAAAAGGAGACTGTTTATGGTTATTAGAGATCCCATAGCAATCCTTGTCTCAGCATGCTCATCCAATTCTGTTTTAGATACTTACCAAGTCACGTATCCCAGTCATCTCAGAAAATGCCTTCCCCCTACTAATATTTGCTTTAAGTTTGATTTGATATTGCAACCTTTATTTTGTATCTCCAGCTGTCCACGGTTTAATTCCAAACTGGTGAAAGCAGCTGCTGTGTGGCTGCACTGCCATAGCTCTCGTGTATCTGAGTAGGGTCAACCCTTAAAACAGAGCTGGTCGCCAGCAAAAATGGAAGTTACTTGTGTTTTCCTCAAGTGAGGGTGGCTCTCAGGTAGCTTTCTCATGTTTTATTAGGAGGAATCACTGACCTTTCACAGAATCACAGAATGGTAGGGGTTGGAAGGGACCTCTGGAGATCATCTAGTCCAACCCCCCTGCCAGAGCAGGGTCACCGACAGCAGGTGGCCCAGGAACGTGTCCAGGCGGGTTTTGAATGTCTCCAGAGTTGGAGACTCCACCACCTCTCTGGGCAGCCTGTTCCAGTGCTCTGCCACCCTCAAAGTAAAGAAGTTCCTCCTCATGTTGAGATGGAACTTCCTACGTTCAAGTTTGTGCCCGTTACCTCTTGTCCTGTCACTTTCAGTTCCTATGTGAATTTTGTATTTGGGAAAGAGAGTGATGTGGCATTTCTAAAGACATAGAAACTTTTGTGGATAGATTTATTGAACAAATTTGATATTCAGTACTCACTGCAGACAAGTACCTCGCTTCCAGTCCTCGATATGCATGCATAGTAGTAATCAGTATCAAATGAGGAATGTGTACTCAGCCTTCAACTTGAAGTAAAAGCTTTCTTCTTAAACGACACATTAACTCTGTCATTCCAGCAATGAGTGAATCAAAGTTTAATGAGAGTAATGAGGCTAAATTAACAGAGTTTATGCATGAAATAAATATGAAAGGTTATAAATATCAATTTAGTTCTAGAATCTTAAACATTGTAAGTGAAAAACCTTCTGCTGCCATCCTTTTGTTTTTAACTGATGGTTATTTACCTCCACTTCTTTCTGTTTTAAGGACAGTTTCTCTCCCGCACTGAACTCATAAGAAATATTATATAAAATATTGATGGAAAATGCTGTGTAGTAACATAGCACAGTGATTGTTCAAGTACAGTGGTAACCAATGGATGGTGTTTATAGTAAAATAAGTATTTGGCATAATTTAAAAAAAACACAACAGTTTTTTTCAGCTTCTTTTGAAAAGGCTTTTTCTTAATTCTATGAGAAATTTCACTAAGGCTTAATCTGGTTTATTTATATTGCCACTATAGGAAAGAGGTTAAAAGAGTTTAACTTAAGACTCTCCGTGACCAGCTGAACTGAGATACACTTTTTGATTAGACTGGATAATTTACCTTATTGTGGCATATATTAAGGGAGAGTTAAAAGCGGTTGCCGCAGTGGCAGTAACTTTTGCTAAAATAGGTGTTGACATTGTTTAGATGCTGTCAGAAAGCGAGTCAAAGCGTATATTTTATTAAAAGACAAATTCAGTGCTGCCATGTGAGGAAGTGGGAGTGCTCTTCTGCTCCAGATAGGCTGTATGTGATGTCCAGTTTTCAGCATGACCCTACTTGGGGCTTGCTGGGCTGCATGCACAGACCCCCTTATTTGAGTGTGGTAGTATTTGTACCTCGGTGCGTTGAACCCTTTGAGCCTCTGGGAAGTGCAAATGGGCATTCAGAGTAGTTTCAGTGTGGTTTTTTTTTTTTTCTCTCCCTGGTCACCTCTCCTGAGATGCTGCTAATGGTTTTGTGGAAATAATTTATACTGATGCTGTAATGAAGACATAAAGGACACCATTCATTCTCCTAAACAGAGATGTCTGTCCTGTGTGGCCTCCAGCTGTGGGTCCAGAAGGATGTAATTCTCCCTCTGTGGCAGTGTCAGACTGGCCAGCTCTGTGTGAGTGTGGAGTACATACCATGGAGCATCTCACAGTATTAGACCGACCCCTGTCTTGAGGCAGCTGAATTGAGCCCTGCTTGTTTACTTCAGGTGAAATAAATCAGTTCAAGCTCCACTGACTGTCCTGGTAGCTGTTGGGGGCAGGGGTGGAATATAGATAGAACATTTTTAGATACCTACATTCAGGTGCCTAGATTTAATCTGCAGCCAAATCCCATGCATGCAGCCAAAAGCAGGGTACTTGCTGTCTTCTCATGGGATGCAGGCTGGAAACTGTTGGCATGCCACTCTCTACCAACCTAAAGCCATCATGGTGCATACCCATGTTTAAGTAAAGTGTGAAATTCTGGTAAATTAAGTGTAAAATACATTCACCCATCCTAAGTTCATGCACTTGAGCTGTTTAAGTGAAGACTGTAGTTGTCCCTTGAAGAGTGGTAAAACAGATACCTCTACAGAGGAATTCAGCACTTAAGCACCTGAATTGGCCCTAGGAATGATACCTTCCCTCAGCTGTATAGGATATGCAGGATGATTAGGATCCTTATTTAACAGAAATTTATCTTGACTTAAATTGTTTCATGTTACAGCTTCAAAGAGAGACCCTAAAATGTAAAAGAAGTATAATCAACAGCCTGCAAGGAGTGTGCAGTGATACCCCTCAGGTGGCTGGCTGACTCAGGTGTTGGGTTGAGTGTTGAATTTGGGTTAGGAATTATTTTCTTGCTCATTTTCTTTAAAAACATGGCCTGGTGATTTTCTGAAAGGAATGGGAATAGCAATGGTTTATTCCAACTGTCACCATGGCCACCAGTCTGTGTCTTCGTGGTGAATTTATAAAAGAACAATGGCAGACAGTTGGGATTATTTCAGTGCGAAGGAAGGGAGGGAAACCAATGATTAATTCCCAGGAATACTGAAGTGTCCCTAAAATAAACGAATATTCTGTAGGAGTAACTCCTGGTAATTCCTTTTGTCTTCCAACAATGGTTTCTGTTCATGGGACAAAACTCTGTTCTTCATTTAGTTATCTGCTCTCTGTAAAGCGGAAAGCAGAGCTCCTCTGGGAAATAAAGCAAGGTGGCCAAAAAGAGAGAAGCCTAACTGTCCCATTCCACCTCGAGAGCGTCCCAGTGGTGCAGAGGTCCCTGCCCCAAAGTTCTGCCCAGCTAGTAGGGGCTGTGTGCTTGCGCTCACTTGGATCTGCAGAAGGGCTGCCCAAGAAGGAATAATTTGCAGACGTGTGACTCTGCTCATAGAGGGTCAGCTTCAGCCTGAATGGACTTTGCTCCACTCTATTTCCAAGCCTGTTGCAGTTGCCCACTTAATTACAACAGTGCTGAGTGTTTTTCAAGATTAAGAATCGAAGATGAAAGGGGTGGTGGGGGTGTGTGAATTGTCCAAATACAAAGCACTGGCACCTGTACTACCCTGCGTCTCTCCGTGAGGGGTCATCGCAGGGCCTGAGGCTTTGCTGCTGGTGGCAGAGAGGCTCCAACCTCCTGCCTACCAGCAGCAACCTCCGACCTCAGCATCCCTGGTTAATACCAGCGATGATTTTGAGGGAAAGTCCATGTAAAAATTCCTGTGCTAGATTAACTTCTACTCGTATTTCAAGGTGGAAACATCCTTGTTTAGGTTTCTGAGCAGGATGATCTGGGATGAATACCTGCAGGCTACTCAATTTCATGACTTGGAGGTGTTTCTTCCAGCCCTCTGCTCTCTCATTGTTGTTTGAGTTGCCGTCACCTTAATTAAGGTTGCCTTCTTACAGTATTTTTTTAAAATATGTTCTTGGAAATGTTGGACTGCTTGTGAGTTTAAAGCAAATTAACAATACTTCTTTTTTTTTTTTTTCCCCTCTGTAAAAGCTGTTTTACAATATGTCTCTTGTAAACTTGAAGCTTTCTAAGTTTCTGTATCAGAATGTGAATTGATTATGGGATTTGATGGATCGTATCCCATTAGCTCTTTGGCTTGTAGGAAGCAGCCCTTGACCTATTTTTTAAGCTTTATTTCATAAATGTTTTCAAAACTGTCTGAAGATCAAAAAAGCAGGGTCATTCATTTAAATTTACTTTAAAGACCAGCGGTTCATGGCTAATGAATGTATGGTTTATTAATCAAATGTATGTAGCTGAAAGAAGCCAACTACAATTCACTTACAATTGCGATTTTACCCTATTTTAACGTTATTTTAATGAGCTACAGATTTGAATGTGGGCTTTGTTCATCTGTTGCTTCCACTCAATTGCAGTTTCACCCTAAGAAGACACAAGACAGATTGATCAGGCTTCCAGTCATTGTGAAACTTAAATGAAGTGAACAGGGCCTTATGTTTCAAAACCAAATGAGAGGATTAAAGCAACAAAAAAAAAAAAATCTCCTATGTTATCTGTCTGCTGTTCTTAAATTTGATTAAGCTACTTGCCACTAAGCACTTTTGGTTTTACTGTAAATACAGCCTAGAAATAAATTTTCATGGCCGCAGGCACCAATCAGCAAGTGATACCATGAATAATTAGCACTTAGAAACACTTGTTCATGTTAGAATATTTCTTTGATTGCCATTTCCAAAAACACACTAAGATAATAGGACAGTACATTTCTTTAAGGTCTAATTGGGATAGAGCTCCGTGCCAGCAGTTACAATAGAAGTATAAGCAAAGTTTTCCTAAATTTTTTGTGTGCATGTGTAGTGCGAGTTTGTATTTTGTGAGAACGTGAAAAAAAGAACAGTCTCAAGTTAAACTATAATAATTTGATGTATTCATATTTTATTTTTTTAAACTTCAGCATTCCATTTGGGGCTATAAAAGGGACATTTGAACCTGAATATGACCGTATCTAATATTATCTTGGTAAAATAAAAGCAGATTGCAACCACCTGTAAAATACTGAAATGGCCTGTGAAGACAGTGTAAGCAAGAATTCTGCATCCTGCTTTATTCTCATTCTGCTTTATTCTTAAAGGCTCTCCGGTTGGCTTGAGAATGTCTGATGGGGAGTAGCAATCCCTGTGAGTTATGCTGAACATAAACTCTAGGAACAGCAATGTAGAAGCGTAGCTCAGTTTTATAGACTTTTGCTTTGGTTTCTATCTTCAACTTTGGATGTAAGTGTGTTTGAACTGTGAAGTCCATCAAGAAATACCGTGAAAATATTAATCAGGCTTGTAATAATTCTGTGTTTTCCACATATATTTAATTTACCTATTTTATCATTGATTTGGATGCCAATTGCGAGTTTCTATAGTTGGTGTGCAACTTTTTTGTTCTAAATTGCCTTTTGAATTTTGCATGAAAAAATGTTAAGTAGCAGAGCAATCTAACGTATCACTGTACTTGATCCCACATTTGTTGTGTACCCAAACTCCCTCTTTACTCTAGGGTGACTTTCTGTGCAGAAAAACCCTGTCTGCAGATTCTGGTGCCCTGAGCAATGTGAGGTTGTTAGCTCAAATGATGTTTTAGGTTGTGATTTTAAATAAGAAATACAGGAAATAAGTTTTGCTAACACTGAGACATTTTCAGGGTTTAAGAATGCTCTTAGAGTGGAAAAAAGCTATCAAATCCCTTAAAAGAAATGTTTTTGAAAACTGATCTTTATATAGTGCTTTGACTACATTATGTACAAGCACTAAGGGGTTAGTGCAGTATCTCCATGGCGCAGGCTGGATTTACAGCTGGTGAAACCGAGGCAGAGGAGGAAAAAAATGGACTTTCTGGTGTGCTTAAGCATATCTTAAGTGTTCGTCACCTCTCCACAGCAAATGAAGAGCGGGCTGCCATAACTGTGCCGTTTTTAATCTAGCTAGAATGAGAGGAATGAAGGGCAGGGAAGCTGTGGTGGCACAGTGGTCAGCGTAGAAACTTGGGGGGCAGCCTAGGTATATTCTTCGCCGATGTTGTCTGTAGTACCAAGATGAAAACTTGCCTCACTAGAACTGTGAACTGTACCATCATTCAGTATCCTAAGGGCAAATGCAATATAGAAATTGTAAGATTATGATCAGATTTGGGAGTCCCAGACTCCCAGATTTGCATGGCTTTCTCTTGAGCATTCAGACTCTCCTTGTCTTCTCTAAGTGTTAGACTAATGTCTATCAGCCTCAGGAATTAAATGTGTGAGAATGAACACATTGATAAGAAAAACTAATTTATAATCAACACTGAGTCTTTATGCAAAATTTTAGAATAATGCAGGTCTTAAATCTGTCTGATTCCCACACATTGTTTGTTTCTAAATAATGTGCTTCATGAAGTACATTTTTTGCGTTCTAGGGAGATGATCGTTAATAGGCCTTTGTGTTTTCTCAGCCTTTGTGTGGCCATATGTAAACTTGAGGAACCGAGTTCTGTTGTGTGCATCTGTGTCTAGCTGAAATCAAAGGTGATTTGATTTTTTTTAACCCCAAACCAGAATGTAGGTGAAAAAAAATATTCTGTGTCTCGCTGAAATCAAAGGTGATTTGATTTTTTTCACCCCAGAATTTAGGCAAAAAAAGTATTGGTGGTGAATTTGAAGCACAAACATACCTTTGTCTTCTGTATGTTAATTTTTATGCAGGTTGTGTGCTATTATATAAGGAGAAAGCTTTAAGAAATATTTGCATGTATTTTTAATAGAGTTGGATTACTTTATGTTTTGTAAAAGTATATATGAAGACAAAAGCACATAATGTGATGAAATTTTGTAAAGCATTTGTGGGCTCATTTTCTGCAGTGCAGGGTGTTTGGCAGCACAGTCAGTGAATATTTCTGTATAGCTTCACAGCGTTAAACAAATTTCTCTTGACATTCAGTATATGTAAGTAACTGAGAGTATAGTTCATTTCATTTAGTGTTCAGTCATCTAAAATCAAAGCATTTGGGATATTATTACTTAGTTTTGCTATAAATGAGTAATCTACCATGTATTAAGCTTGCTGTGTTTAAACTGAAGTTTCCAGATAGCACAGGTTACCATCTGTATTTTTTCATATTATTATTGCCCTCATAATAAGTTCAAGGTGAGGTTTTCAGGCAGTAAGCTGCAAGTCAGTTTTCATATAAACACTTTAGAAAAGCTATCTTGACATCAGCAGCTTATGCAGTCTTCCGTCTATAATGTAAACGACTACACCTGTGTTATTTTTATTTCTTCATTATTTTGTGGCCGCTCATTTAAAAATGTTTAAAGCATTAAAAACGTCGCCGCAAATACGTGTGAAAAGAGACAATTGTTCTTGTAGGAAAGGCCAGGAAAACACACAAAAGAGGCCACAGTCAGACGATAAACATAAAGGTCCAGGAGGTATTATGATGAGGTTCACAGATACTGTGTTCCAATCAAGCTCAATAAGCTCTGAATTCCTATTATGTTTCTCAAGCCTCCAAAAAGACATGGGAAGAAACCAAAAGTTTAAGTCAAATAAAAAGCACTTAAGCCAAGAGCACATGAATGTATAGCTGGGTAATGGAGCTTTCATCTCCGAAATAAAAACAGTTCAATTCAATTGGAACTGAAGTTTCTTCCCTCTTTGAAAAAGTTTATTTTAATGAGTTTCCATTTTATGCGTGGGCTGTTCTTTAATCGATGCTGCTCCATTGAAGTTTTACCCAATGAAGACACAAGACAGATTGTCCAAGCTTGCGGCTATTGTTGGGAGTTGATGAAGTGTATGGGCCCTTATGGTTGATAACAGAAGTAGATGGTCAGAGCCAATAAATAAAACTTTAACTCTGATTGTTGGGTGCTTTATGCTGAAAAGCTTTCTATTACCATGAATCTTCGGTTTTGAAGGACTTGTGAACCCAAAGGCAGCTCGTAGCTCTGTCACACAGACTAAGTCAGTCAGACAAGCAGCAATCTGTCCTATCCGATAAACCCAGTTTTGTCTTTTAAATTCTAGACTTCTCTTCAGGAATCAACATTGTTAATATCTTGACAGACCATTAACTTCATAACACGTGTATATGCTGCCCTGTTGATTTATCATAAAAATTTGATGTTTGCAGAAGTTAAATTGTGCTGTCCTTGATCATGTTTTTACAAAGCAAATGTCAGAAAGAACAATTTTAACAACTGCAAGCCTGTGCTAATGTTTGAGGAAATTAGTAAAATATTTTTGTGATAGCGCTGAGAGTCACAAGTGCAAAAGGACCATAAAAAGATTCATATTCAGTATAGTAAGAAATCAGAATATTAACCTAGGGTTTTGAGTTTTTTCAATGAGAAATGAGATTTATTTTGCAGACAGAGCAGTCCTAGAGCCAGGATGATTTCTCTGTCGCTTGGTCCAAAGAGATCTCAGTGAACAGAAGAGCAAATACAAATTCAATTAAAATATTCTGCATATTTACTGAAGAAATGCCATACACTTCGAATTTAAGGAGAAAATCTGTTAAATATTTGTGTTATAACCAGTTTTCTCTGAGCAGCAATACTTAGAGTGTGGCAGCTAGTGCCTGCCTTACTTTGGAGGTGTCGTGCAGATACAGTGGAAGATATTTGGCCTGAGGGATGCATCATATATCCAGGAGTTTCCCAATTCTTGGGATGAAAGGGGAAGAGAGAGGGGATGAAGAACCCCCGCCTGCTGGGAAAATGCAGGGAGTGTAGGTGTGGGTACCCTCGAGGTAGATGGCAGGAGGGAGAGGGTAAGGTTGCAGGGAAACAGGAGGGGTTTCTGTGGGAATGTCTGTTGTCTGTTTGCATGAAGGTCACTTAAGATCTGGCCCTTCTGTTCTTTTCAGGTTCTTACTCTTCCTCAGTGTCTCAATATCAGAACTTCTTTCAGTGGCAGGTGAAGTGGCATGGCTAATATTTGTCACTAGTGGTTTGTTCTCTCATATTCTTTACATCTGAACACAAGAGAACATTTTTTACTGTGAGAGTGGTCAAACACTGGAACAGGTAGCTCAGACAGGTTATGGAGTCTCCCATCTATCGACACGCGGTCCTGGACAACCTGCTGTAAATGACCCTGCTTGAGCAGGTGGGTTGGACTGTATGACCTCAAAAGGTCCCTCACAACCTAAACGACCCTATCATTCTCTTCCTCAGGGCATGTTTTTGTGTTCTGTGCAGTATTTCGTTCCAGTAGGCATGTTGATAGGGTTCTTCTAATACTCCATGTTGTCATCATGTGTTTCAGGAAAGAGAAGAGGGTAAGGTGCAGCTTGCATGTGGAGTAGGAGTCATTCTTAGATTGGCTGCCGAAAAAACTCCTCTCCTGTGATGAGCTTTTAATCTGCAGTGGTAATCGAAGCAACATCAGTTCATATACAGTACATGGGGAAGGTGGGCAAATCTTGTTGTTGCGAGCCTTAATATTTGATACAGTTGCTTTATTAACTGGCACTGCACTGAATACTGTTCATCATTCTTCGTTTGTGCATTTGATGGGGATGAAAACACTTTCTTTTTCATTCAAAGACCTGCGTTTTGTACATCTTCTAAAACAAGTTTGCCTTCTGAGAAGAGGTGGCCCAGAAAGACGAAATAATGTACAAGGTGTGGAAGGTCAAATGGATGCATTTAGTGTCTACCAAAGAATCCTGGACTGTAGCTGTGGTGCTTCTAAACTGTGCACCAGTACGTGTTTAAGGAGTGAATTTGAATGAGGTATGGAAGGCCTTTATAGTATATGCAATACAGTAGCTACTCCCACAGTGCAATATGCCAACTTCATAGCCGTAAAGATCTCCTGTCTTTCATGTCCTAAACATGCTGATGTTACCATACTCTTGGCAAACCATGCTTTAACTCAAAGTGTGTTAGGGATGGTAATGGAATAAAGTTTGGTGTGTATGACTCTGTTGGCATGTGGACAGCTGGTAAAGCTGGTAAGCCGCTACCCGAAAGGATCCAAAGGCTTGATTCCATCTTACTCTAACTGATGGAGATTCCATTCTTACTACATTTATCTGTCCATTGCTGTAGAAGAATACTGTGTTCTAGGAACTGGTGATAGCAAGACCTGTTATTAAACCAGAGATCATAGATTTCCATGAACCAGATATTCTTACTGGTTCCTGCGTCTCTTTTGTAACCTGCTTAGAGATTTGAACAGGAATAGTGATACAGAACTCTGGATATTATTGTATTATGTTATGCTGAGTGGCTTTGTGCAAACAAATCTCCTTGCTGGGGAATACGTAATGTAAGCTCTTGCAGATGAGATTCGTTCCCTCACCCATGCCCATCCTTGCTCCAAAGCTTCACTGCCAGCTCTTTCCCAGAGAGGGCTTGTGGCTGTACAGACATCCTACATAGCAGCAGGCTGTACACCCCAAAGTGCACAGTGAGAGAGAGGCACAACTGGCAAACAAAGTAATTCAGAGATTCACTTTGCCGTTCCCTGTTAGCACACAGGGAATTCTCTGGGAAGGTTCAGATTCCAGAGCTCTTTCTGAGCAGGGAGAGCGGTGCTCCTTCCTGAGGCATCTAATTATGAGCCTGTTCCTGGGTATTACCTGGCACAGGGAGGCATGCTTGCATTTTCCTCATAAGATAAAATTAGTCTTCTCCCTCTAATTACATGTGGTAGGAATTTATTCTTTTTACATTTAAATCAGTTTTGTATCAAGCTTCTTTTACTTGCTAATACACCTCGGGTTATAGGGTTCCCTTAATTCCTCTACTAATGGAATTAGAGAATCTTCCTGTTGTTCTGGCAAGAATACCCTGAAGGCTGGTTATCTGAGCTTTGCCTTGGATAGACTGGTTCATCTGGGGATTTCACCAGTTTCAGCAGTTACACGTTGGGCAAAAGAGTCCTGGGCAATTAGAGTCTTTTGGCAGCATGACTTAATACCTTCTTAAAAAGCGTTCTCTCTTCTCTTACATAGCATCAGTAGAGCTTTGATGACAGTATCAAAGAGGAGAACTGAAGCTAGAGAAAACTAGTTTGGTTTTGTATGTCCTGTTTTAATGAAAGGGAAGTTTGTTGGAAGAGTGCTCTTCATCATTTAAGATAAAGAAACAAAATGTTCCATTAAAATACTGGCTGTATTTTGGATAAATTTGCAGCCGTAGGTCCTTTTCCATGCATCACCTGCAGCTGTGGCACCTGAGGACTATGGAATGCGTTAGGAGCAAGCACTTTGGCTGTAGGAAAGGACTGGGATGTATGTAACCCCCTGCTGAGGCTGCATCGCAGGACCCTCGGCGTGCTCAGAGCTCGGGCTCCATCCAGGAGCTGCACAACTGCTCAGTAACGGGCTTTGCTTTTTTCTGGTCAAGCTGTAGCCGTTACTGACTCGAGCTCTGGAAACCCCTGTTGCATGAAGCAAGATGGTGGGTTGCCTCAGGTCCGCAGAGCACCGGCACACCAACTTCTAAGTCTTTGGAACATAAAGCAGCACCCAGTAGGAAAACCGTACTTGATAGAGCAAACTTCTTTTGCTGGAAGATAAGGAGTGTTAGAATTCTATTTATCTGGTAAAAGCACAGGCTAGAGGCTGTATCACTTGCTGTCCTTTATTATAATCCCCCAATTGCCAGATACAGGTCAAAAAGGTAGGATGTACTGTTTTGTACCAAAGCAGTGGAGTAATGAGGACATCTGTTTTCATATGGTACTTGACACACACTACCAGAAATTCGATGTCATGCTGTCCAAACTTGTACATCATTGCAGAATTGCATTAGCTTTTCTGATTGATTCTGACAAGTCACTGACAGTTTTTGAGGTGAAACACAGACATGACAAAGGGCAAGCAGAGGCTGCATATGTCAGCTGGAACACTCCCTTGTTGACTCGAAGGGGTGAAAATCTTTCAGTCTTGTCTCTATCTGCCCCTCGTTGCTGTTTAACCTTCCCACCCTTGCCCCAGTGTGCGCCTCTTTAGACATTATTTGGTTATGGAGCAGGTCCTTTTGAGTTTTCTCTTCAAAGAAGTATAGTGCCGAAGAATCATTTTCTTTTCATGGGTTAATGCGTGTGCCCATAAGGTAAAAAAATGTAGTTCAGTAAATTTATTCATCATGAATCATGAAAGGTTGATTTCATTTATCATATCACACCATAAACATAGTATTTTGTGGTTTGTATTTACACATGCATAAACTTAATTTACCCTCACGGTGTCAAGCAAGTCCTTATTTCCTTTCCAGAAAGTGTCAACGTATATGTACTAACACATAGTGTTTTAAAATACCAGTGCTATGAAAAAAATAGAGTTGCTTGGTTTTTTTTAATGTTGTAGGGGTTTGGGTGAGGTTTGGGGTGGCTGTTTTTAAGAAAAATAAGGACAAATTGCTCTCCAGTGATGATATACACAGGTTTACCAGCTCTGAAACAACACAGGATTCCCTCCGGTGCTACTGTCAGTAAGGTCAAATGCACCATTTGTTCTCAATATATGTTTCTAGGTATCCTAGCAAAAGAGCAAGTGGTGTGCTGTAGCATAGCAAGTCAGGGTCGCATTTTATTTTACCATTTTACACGCTATCTTCTGCTCCAGCTTTTCCCTACGAGATGGATGGTCATTTTTTGGCCATGACTTGTTTTGTCCATTTCTTGAGAAAAAGCTGATCAGCAAATGCAGACTGGTTGTATTGCAAATATTCGCTGCTAAAACACTCAGCGTTCAATAAAAGTACTAAAAGAAGGATGTAACATAAGTGGAAGGATACTGTGTTGCACCTGGTTTATCTTGCTAGACTTGCACACTCATCTGAGAAAGGATCAGATCCTTTGGTTTTGCAGATAGGCGTGTGTTATGCTCTTGTGGCTGATTTATACTTTTTCTTAAGGAAACATAGAAATGAAGTGATCCATTTTAGGTGAAATACTGAAGTTGGCATTTACAATATTAATGAAAAGATAGCTTCTAACCATACGTTCTTATTAGTAAAAGAAAACTCTTTCACAAGGTTTTTTAATTAGGAACAGGTCTTTTTACAAAACAGTATTGTAATAGTATTGAAGAAGCCTATATAGGAAAAATGGAATAATTAAGGAAAAATATAATTACTTGTAGAGTCTTAAAGTAATATCCAAGTGTTAAACCACAAATTATATGAATATTGTTTAGATCTGTCTTTTTCATGAGCTTAGAAATTTCATTTTGAAAGGGTTGTGATCTCAGTTAAGTTAGTGGAAGGCACTTGTAGATGAACCACAGACAGCATTATCAACTCTTCCCAGAAAGAGGAATGTGTGAAAGAAACAATGTGTGAAGCAAAGCAACAAACTTCCCTACCTTATTGTCATGTAAATTCCAAGATACCACTTTATCTTAGCGCCTTCACCCCACAGGGCCTGTGAAATGGAGCAGGTTAGATATTTTCAAAGTGTGGTCACTTCTTTTCTTTTTCCTATGGAGATGCAGACCTCTCCTGGTTGCAAGAGACTTGCTTTTCTCAGTTAGCCCTTGCAGACATCTGAGATCCAACTCATTGGTTCTCCAAGATTTGGGGATTACACTTTGAAAACTCCTGGCATTTGGAGGGCGGTGTCATCTCATTTTATGTGCCGAGCTGCTAAAATTATCCACTGATCATGCAGTGGTCGTGGTGGCCATTACAGGTGTAGTTGGTATCTCTGTGGCTGTAGACAGCTATGGTGATACAGGCAGACTCACCAGAAGCGGCCTTGCTTCTGTTGTTGGACTGTCAGACTTCATATGGGCAAAGATGGCCCAAGCAAGTGTGTAAACATAGAATCATAGAATGGTTTGGGTTGGAAGCGACCTTAAAGATCGTCTAGTTCCAACCCCCCTGCCATGGGGAGGGACACCTCCCACTAGACCAGGCTGCTCAGAGCCCCATCCAGCCTGGTCTTGAACACTTCCAGGGATGGGGCAGCCACAGCTTATCTGGGCAACCTGTTTCAGTGTCTCACCACCCTCACAGTAAAGAATTTCTTCCTAATATCTAATCTAAATCTACCCTCTTTCAGTTTAAAACCATTACCCCTCGTTCTGTCGCTCCACTCCCTGATGAAGAGTCCCTCCCCATCTTTCCTGTAGGCCCCCTTTAGGTACTGGAAGGCTGCTATAAGGTCTCCCTGGAGCCATCTCTTCTCCAGGCTGAACATAACTTCCTCCGTCTCCCACTTGGAAGGAGAAGCACAGTGTGATCATCTTCATCTTTGATTGTTTCAGATTCCAGGCTGAATCAGTGATATTCAAGAATGATTTTGTTCTATTTTGGACACCAGAGTGTCTTGCACAAGTTGTGCTGCCGTTTGGGAAACATCGCTGTCATCAGTTTGAGCTGCGTATCCACAGAGGAGAGCAGCACAAACAGCAATACAACAGCTGAGATACAAAAAAATGTTGACTTGTTGCTGCATTTGACATTCTTAGTGCATCCTTCTGCATTGTTTTTGTATTTACAGTGCAAGTTTATATGCAAAAACACTCATCATTATCAAACTCCTGCAGCGTTTAGGGCAAATACATGGAACAAGGTGATTTTCAGCATATTCCTTAAAGCATCTTTTGTCTTGCTTAAATGCTATTGACTTGAATTTCCATTGTATTTTTTGTGGTGAAATTTGGAGTTAGATAAAAAAGTACTCTCTGTTGGTTGTGCATACATAATTTGAGCTCACCAGCTGGAATCACATGTATATGTAAATCATGGCAGATTTGGGCTCATAATTGTTCAAATTGGCTATGGCATTTGTTATGTCAACCCTGTGTTCTCAGTGCTGCCACTTTGATTTCAATCAAAATTTTGTTAGGCAGGAGTCATGGAAAACTCCATTCTTTTAAGTGTGTAACTTTCTTTTGATGCAGTCTGGAGTTAGTGTACACTTAAGGAATTATTTTAGCAAATGGCAGTCTTTTAATAGGTTAGTCTGTTGTGTAGTCTTAACAGGTTATATTCTTCAGAGACTTCTAAACTGCCCATCAAGGTAGCTTCCAGTATTAATGATGTATATTGTACTTTAATCTACAAATGTAAAATAGAATGCCTTTTTTTTTTTCAAGTCTGTGTTAATATTTTAGCCTCCTCATCTGTGAGGGCATGCTGTAGATATTAATTATTAGGGACAATTGCTAGCTGCAGTGCCGTTTCTGAAATTAGGACCTATATTACATTTCTCTTCTTACAGACTCCTGACAGTATCGGCAAACCCAGTGCAGTGGGACTCTCCAGACATTTCCTTTGGAAGCAGCTGATTGAAGTTACTCAAAACTATTGTTTCAGAACAAAAGACATTTCCGAAACTACCAAGCACACTGGACCACAGGTTCACAATGGCAAAAAAATGATGTATATATAAATACATAAGTTTCTTTACCTAAATGTGATCTCTCTGGTGTAATTCAGATGGGTCCAGTTTAATCCTCATATTTGAGTTGGAAGGAGAAGCCTGTTCAGCCCACAGCATACTCCTGCTTTCTGGCTTTCAGTTTTTCCAAACTGTTGACTATTTCACTAACATACCCTCTGATTTTTCCAGCATGCCTAGAAAAATCTCTTTCGCTTCCCAAGCCTTTGAAGATGTTTGGATTCTGTCCATTGCAGGCTTGATCTTTGGAGGATCGTAGCTTGAAGAAAATCAACTATAGTTATTTTTACCTCCTCAGAAGTTTTATACTTGTAGTCGTCGTTACTTTTTTAACCTTTCCTTTACATATTTGCTTTTTTAGTTCCTTTGATGCTGAGTACAGTCACACAGATAAGCAGGCATCGGAGCAAACCTGGGCTGGCAAACATAATATTTATAAAAGCTAATGTCAACAGTTTCTCAGTTCATCACAGTCCTGACTCTTCATTAAAAAGAACTGAAAATGTGGTGCCACCAGCCTTAAAATCAGGGAGTGACCAGCACAGAGATATTAACTGATGTGGGCTGTCACAAAGTACATTTTGGTGTCTTAGGTAGGTAGGGCTCAAGCAGAGCAGAAGTGCCTTAAGGCGCAGACCAATTCTGAGCTTTATGCTCAGAAAGCATTTTACAGCCGTGATAATGTGTCTCTGAAATTACGCATCCTAACAGCGCCTCTGATTGTCTTTTAATGAATTTATCGCTATGCAGTATCTATACAGTCACTTACAATGACAGGCTGGGGTATGGCCAGTAAACCTTTCCCGTGGCAGACTGTGTCTGCAGGCTTTGTCTGAACCTGTGATGTAAATGTTCTCGATGGGCCTTGTTTTCCCACCAGAGGAAGCTGGTTATTGTCCCTGTTCGTGCGTGCATATGCAAGAGAAACGGGGAACCCTACTGAGTAATGCTGGAGCTGCTCCAGGTCCTCCTCACCCA
This sequence comes from Larus michahellis, assembly GCF_964199755.1. Lineage (NCBI taxonomy): Eukaryota > Metazoa > Chordata > Aves > Charadriiformes > Laridae > Larus > Larus michahellis. The sequence goes on along the minus strand of NC_133897.1, from coordinate 130,944,088 downwards.
CCCCAGTCTCCTCCTGTCCCTCGGTTTATCTCCACAGAGGACAAGTAATAGGTGCGCCCAATGCACTTAGTGCATCAGCTCCTCCGTGCAAAGACCCACAGTTTATTATCATTGACTTGGGCAGCAAAAGTACATTTTTGAGTTCTTCAATGTAAAGGTGTAGGTTACATTCCTAACTGGATGGGCGCTTGCTTTTGCTGTCAGCAAAATCTGAATTTCATCCAGTGGTTGTGGGTCTTGCGCTTTGGCTGCATTTATTAGCTTCGTTTCTGAGCATCTCGTTAACTATGTAACTGAAAGTCTACGGTGTATATTTTAAATTGCCTTTATGGCAGTAATTTCTGATTTGTATGATCATGTTTGAATTTGTGTAGTGCCTGTTTATGAGATCAATGTGTGTTTACGTCCTGAACTCCACATTTGTGTATTCCATTCAAACTGTTTATATTGGCTTGATGGATAGCCTGTTAAGATGGAGCTTAGGTCCAAGTGCCTGCCTGTTACTGGTTTTAGTATACTGCTGAAAGGGAAGCAGTACATTCTGCTCTGTCCCTTCCCACCCAGCTGTAATCTGTGTTTTTAAAAAATAACCATTTCTACTGTGGTCTGGATTTCATTGCAAGCTATTGCAGAAACAAATACTAATCCATTATAAGATTTAAATATCATTACTGTACATTCGTCATGCTGGTTGAGTGTGGCAGCACCATTCCAGCATTAAGTTAATTGTAAGGAAAGTGCTCCTGGGCACGGCAGCTTGGTTTCTGTACCGAGATCCAGATCAGAAAAATCTTGCTGATTTATACCCCATTGGATCCAAATGTTTTTATGCTATTAAAAGATTTGCAAGTACATCTTTTATTTGGAATGCTTGTTAAGGTGTAATTTATCGCTAGTTCTATTAATGTACTGGGGGAAAATAGAAAAATATTTTCCCAGAGAGAATAGTTTGATGAATTTTTGTGTCAAAGCAATTATTTAGCAGTCTAACATGTCCAGAGGAGGAGAAGGCAGGATGTGCTATACGGAGAATAAAGATAGAAAAAGGGTATGAGATTAGGATAGGCAAACACATCCGGTGGTCCAGTGATGAAATGGAGTTATTCCTCAAAGTTCAGGGCAATTCCCACCTCTCCCATGTTTTTCTTCTTAGGGGAAATGCTTCCCTTAAAGGAAGAGCTTAGTTCTTCTATGAAATCGTGATTTATAGGCAGCACAACCTGTCTCTTAAGTTTTCTGTCTGGAAAGTAAAAGTGCTTTCATGAGGAATAATAAAGCAATCTCAGAAGGAGTTACACTGTGTTTGTCTTCCAGAAATAAACAAGGGTGTTAAAGTCTTTTAAGCCTTGATTTCATCTAAGCCGTGGCTCATTTCAGAGACTGACAGGTAAAGTGATCGACATGAGGCAGGCAGTTTTGCCTTGTCTCTTGACACCCGTCCAGTTCTGTGACTCATGCCCCGACACCGTGCAGCACCGTTTTGCTTGCTCTGCAGTGGTTTTCTTCTTACAGCAGATTTGCAGGTGCATTGGTAGAGATCTGGGCAGTGGAGATTTAAGTAGAAGTGTAAGTGGGGTAAGTAAGTCTAAGTAGGGACATAACCATTATGCAGAAGGTCAAAGCCCAAAAGCAGAGAGAAGTCTGAAGCTTCACAATCTCCAAGGTGTTCAAAATATGATAGTGACACTATTGTAAGCAGATATGTTTCAGATTTTCTCTTGGAGCCACTGCATCTAAGGTGCTACAACTTCGGTTTTAAAAGGGAGTTAGTTTCCAAAATTTAGTGTAGAAGATCTGACTCGACTGAAATTGATTACGCAATTATTATATTTTTTTGTTTGTTTCAATAGCAGCAAAAATACACATGTAAAAATAGAGGAGGAGGGACTGGTAGGTCTTTGCTCATTATTGGGCAGATATTTCCTGAGATGTTGAAATACATCAATTTGGTAGTAGGTAAGATAATACTTAAAATGCAAGCACTCCATGTAATTGAACTTCCTTCAGATCATGGAAGGCGACAGGAGTACTTCTGAAGAGCTTCTGAGAGCTGTAGGATCTCTTTCTCCAAGCTTTGGTCTCCCTGCCATTTCACAACACAGACTTCCCCACATTTTTCAAGTCGGCTCATGTACCCAATAGCTCCTCAGTTACTGGGACTTGGTACAAAACCAAACAAGGCAGTGACAAGATTTCTTTCCAGCAGACCTTGTATCGTGAACTTTCAGTATGTACTAAAAAGAAGGTACCAGATCAAAGCAAGTTTCCCTTCAAAGAAGTCAAAATATCTTCCCACTGAGAGAAATTTTCTTGCCAAATGCTGGCTCTCCAACTGTGGCCATCTTGACTAGGGAGCTATTTAAAGCAAGGATGCAATGACTTTTTTTCATTATGGCAAGACTTTACTTCACTTCTCATGAATGGCTGAGCTGTTGAGCTGTTGATGCTCAAGCTTTCCTCAAAAAATATGTTCATACAGAACTCAAGATCAGGATATTTCTGAAGGAAAGTGATAATTGGGAGGAACTGAAAGCAGAATTAAAATGGACGCTGTTAGTATAAATATGTAGGTTGTTTCTTCTACTGTAATCATAATCAATTTCCCTTTATCTGATATATTCTGCCCTAAAATAAGTCAGAGTACAGTCGTTGCATCCACTTGGATGTATATTGTCTCTTCTATTCTCTGACATGGTTTTATAGCTGGGAAAGAAAGGGCATCATAGGGGTGGTTCAGAAACTGGGCCCAGTTACGCTAGTCTCAGTTAAGATAAATGCCATTGTTTTGGAAGAGAAACTGTCCCGTGTCTGATCCCTCGGACACAAAACATGGATGTGGCATTATGTACAGGAGGAAGTGTCTTGCAAAAATTTGTTGGTTTTATGTAGAATGTGTACAAAGCTGTTTAATGTTTGTTGAAAAAAGTTTGGGAAAAAAAATTAAATCTACTAAGAGCAAGAAACAAGCAAGGTATCCGGCAGGTGCTCATAACCTGTAAAGCTAAGTCAACTTACTCAAGGCAAGGAAGGAATGGTGAGTAGCGGAACAGCCAGTGAAGGGGTTTATTTGTAACCCTGAGGCTCACTTCTCAGGATGGACTGGCTTGTACAGTTTTTCCATGAAATTAATGAAGTCAAGACATGCATATGCTCAGCCTGTCTGGCTACAGATTTTTGACCCTTCAGCGATGTAGTATCTGTTTCACCTTTTTTAATTTTTTTAACTTGGACATCTCCTTTGGCTGGAGAATGAACAACTCACGTGTTAGTTGGTGTTCACTTACAGCTTGAGCAGCTCTCTGAGAGGATGAAAGAAACTTTTCTTTGTTTTATATCTACGTTTATAAGAATTTGTCCTCAGCTCTTAAGGAAACTAATGGCTAATTCCTGACCTCAAATCACTCACCTTTGCAGGTCCAGCCTGTGTGTAAATGAACATTTCAAATAGCACTTTCATTATTTCCTAGAATACACTGGCTTCTGGAGAGTATTGATCAGTTTCTGACCGATAGTTGCTATCCTTGATGAGGAAGGGTTGGGCTTGGTTTTCTAAGTTCACTGCAAGGTTACATGCCATGGAAGAAGTACTTAGTGCTTCAACATTTATTATTGGTCTTATGATGAACAACCAGTCTCTTTTTGATAGTAAGGAGTTGATCTTTTCCAAAAACTTGCAGCAGTTAATCACCTAGGTTATGTAGGCAAATGTAGCTCCTAACACCAGTAATAGAATTTAACTGGTTTATTTAAAGGCATAAATATGCACATGCTTGATTTTAATTGGCATGCCTCGTTTTCTCATTTCTGCCCTTGTTATAAGAAACAGATTTACATTCTTCCAACCTTCCTTCCAACCCCACTGTTCTTGTTGCCCTTTTCTCCGTTGCTGTAGCCCCTGCCACCAGTCTTCCAGTGAATCAGGTATGTGATGCAGACGTCATTGTTATCTACTCACATCTTCCTACCCAGACTATGCCAAATCTTACAGATTGGTTTGCATAACATCTTTAATAACACCTGATCTGTTATGTCTCAATTATTGCACCTCAGCATATGACCACCAGGGATGAATCCATCAAATGTAACGTGCTTAGTCTCATTCTTGCCAGTCTCATGGTCTCTCTTGCACCATGAGAGACCCGTCTCATGGTCTCTCTTCTCACTGATTCAACTGATCTTTCCTAGTATCCAAGTATCTACACACCGTTCCTTATCAACCCAGAATAGCAGTTCATCCTTGAGGATAGTGGGGATATTGCCCTTGAGAAATGACTTCCAGAGCTTCCATTTCCTCGTGAGGACACAAAAAATGGTCTATCTGCTTATGTGCCAAGATTACTGCTAGTTGATGTTAGCGGAATGTTTTTCCTATGCCATTTCCTTCTGTCTTTAAACAGCTGTTGCCTATTGTCTAAAGTAAGATCTTTGAGGAAGAAAATGCCTTCTTCATTTGCTTTGGCTTTGTGCAGGGCCTACTGCAATGGGTTTTTGATCTATGATTTAGGTTGCAGACATAGTTCCAAAAATAATAAAGTACAACTAGTTTGTTCTAGTGATTACCTCTAATAGCATTGTTTATGGCTTGTCTTTTTTATAGTTTTACTTGCAAGCAGTAACTTTTAAATTCCTGTAAATGTCAGAAGTCAAACCAATTCATTCTGAGATTATAAAGGAAGAGGATCCCCAGCTAAAACCTTCCATAAACATTCAGAACTACTGAACACAAAAATAAAGGACACCAGCAATTTAAGCTGCATTTCTGTTATTATTCCAAGGCAGTAAACTGCCTTGGAAAAAAGGAAAATATTTTTTCTCCATTTGCTTATGTTTTATAGTGCTTTGTGTGTAAACTGTTACGCTGTTTCCCTGAAGGAAATGGTGAGAATGAATCCAAAGCCTGTTGAAGCCAGTGGAGCGTTAGTCAGATTTGCCATTTGTTTGTTTGTGCCTTTGATACAGAAGGAAGGTTGGGATTTTTTTAACAAAAATACACAAATCTGATTGCAAAGCCACAAAATTGGTAAATTGGCTTGGGGGCAGGTCTGGCCCCTGAAGCTGCTTTTAAATCATGTTCTTAATTGACTGAATTTAAAGTTGACTTCTCTTTAAACAATCTCATACGGATAGCAAAGAGAAATCCCAAATTCATTAATTGACGGTTGGGGTTTTTTTCCTAATTTTACTTTTAATTGATCCACCAGACTTTGTTTGGCAAGATAGGCATCACCAGAATAGTTACCTAGAAAATGAGTTCTTAGTTTCTTATACACAGATTTTAGTTTTGACTCAAAAAATAGTGGCCTCTTTGCCAGGGGCAAATTGTAATCTGGCAGGCACACAAGGCCCTAAAGACTTCAGAGGAGCTGAGCAGAATGGCCCATATATCTCATTTTAAAGCTTCCTGCAATAGCTTTGAGTCCAATGAGGATCTGTATGTTGGAAAGATCTGCCTCTTGACACAGCAACAGAGGAAAAAAGATTAGACAAGCACTGTACTCCCTATGCGGAGGCCTAATTTCTTTCTTTATCAGAAGGACCTCAGCAATGTGCTGTTGGATATGATAAACGTGTTTTTTACCTAAATCAGGATGACGATGATGGTCTTCACTACGTCATCATAATTTTGTGCTGCAAGTGATGAAAATCTGGGGAGGGGGAGGATTTTTAAGGCACGGTAAGAAAAAAGAGAAGCTGCATATTATCTGCAAAGCATTTATATTTCCTAAATCTGACGAATGTGCTATGCTTTTTGAAATGACTAATGACCCTAATACTTTTTGGGGAGACTTAATAAGAGGAGGAGTTTTAATGTGTCTGTCACCTCTGTGCTGCTGTGTGCGTTTTGCGTAAGGCATGCACAATATATATGTGAAGAGATTGCCTTAGAGCCATTTACACGCTCACGTGGCTGTGCAATTGAAATAAGCACGCATGAAATTCAGATGCAGAAAGCTTTTAGATAAATAGGACAGGGCCTCTGTTGCTGGAAGTTAGCAGAGCTCCTTTGACGTCAGTAATTACAGATGATTTACATCATCTGTAAATCAGCAGAGCATCACTGCTGACCCAGCCCATCCTGCCTTAACTCACAAGTGCTACTCTTTTCATTTCTGCTAACTAACTGGGTGAATAAGAAATTCACCCACTAACAGTGAATAAGAAATCTCTTTCCTTCTTGCAGAGGGGGGTTAGTCCCAAGCAGTGTCTAGGAGTCCCAGCTTCTCTCCAGGTCCAGCTCTTTGGCAACAACCCTCTGGACTGAAATTGCCCTTCTCCAGCCCAGTGAGGGTTTGCTTGCTCAGTGGAGTGGCTGTGCTGGATTAAACTGAAGAGCCAGAATACTGTCATCTCAGGTGACTCTTGTCTTGCTGCAATAACATCTCGTATGCTGTTTCCAGGGCCACTTGTCCTCAAGATGGCCTGGAAGCCAAGAGGTTGCATGCTTTTTGAAGGCGTTTCTTTTGACTTTAGCGTGGCCATGATATCCCCAACTGAATTCAGTTGTCTTCCCACAGAACAGCGAAATAAAATGTGATATCAAACCAGATCACAGATAGAGATTTAGGGAAAAAGGTGTACCAGATGAAATGCTTGTCCCATCCATGGCACGCTGCAGGATGTTTCTTCTGCTGCTTCTAATTACAAAGTTAGGAACTTTTTCAAGTGGTTGTCCTGGTTCCGGTGGGGATAGGGTTAACTTTTCCTGGTATTCCATGCCATGTGAGCCACGCCCACCCTGAGCTGCCGGGGGAGGGGGCAGGAAGTTGCTGCTTAAAAGCGGGCTGGGGCGTCCCGGGTCCGGCCGGTCGGCGAGCGGCGGTTCTGTAATCGCGTTTGTATATTCCCCTATCCGTGTTGTTGTTGTTGTTTGCATGTTCCCTTTGCTGTTCTGTTAAACTGCCTTTGTCCCAACCCAAGAGTCTTGCCTTTTCTTACGATCCTTCCTGTATTAGGAAGGCACGTGCGAGCGGCACGTGGTTCTTTGTTGCCATCTGAGGCTAAACCACGACAGTGGTAAAATGACTTCTGGGAACTGAGCACAAGGTAGGTTGTCATCAGAAATCGTCATAGAGCTCAGGAAGAAACACAAATCAAAGTACTCCTCCACATTTCCATACAGTTGACCAAGGCTATGGTGTTAAAACTCCATATAAATATAAACACGTATATTGATACATATATATTATATAAGCATATATATTTATAGACATATCTATGTACTCTTTTAAAGCAAAGAAAAAACATAAGATGGTTTGCATCTTGAGGAATAATTACCCTGGTAGTACTCCCTAAAGGAGTATACTCCACTTTTTATTTTTTCCCCGTAGTGTGAATGCTCGCAGGTTGTATGCTGGGCTTGTTTTGTAGGAAGCCGGGTATTGGCAGAGCCCTGTTCTGAGAGCACAAGATTCATCCTTCAGGATTCAGAGTTCCTGAGGGGCAGAGCTGTCAGGATTGGTTGACATTTAAAGGAGAGGAGGCTGTCTTCTATGAATGCTGTGCAAGCCTCTCAAAGGTTTTGAAAACAGGGAGTAAATGTAAACTATATATAAAGACTTGAAGGCAAGGTGCTCCAGGTAACCTGCGTGACTGTGGATGTGAACTGCTGTGCCACACTAGGTTCAGGTACAGAGGATGAAATCTGTTGTTATCCCGGGAACACAGCTGGTGCTGACATCCGTTCAGGTTCATTTTGCTTACAGAGAAGGAGAGAAAGAACAGAAATCTTCAATGTTTGTAAAAGTTGTTGTTGAGTATGTTAGGATGCAAGTGAAAAAAAAATTACAAAGACAGATTTAAACTAATTTGGAGTCACAGAAGGTATTAGGAGGCATTTCAGTGGTGCAGTAAATTAGTACAGAGATCTTTCACCTCCAGCCACTGGGTTCAAACTCATGCCAAGCTGCAGGCTGATAAAAACTGAGTGATTTAAACTATATCCTTACTAGGGCATGGCCATGATTTCTTGTTTGTGCCTCTCTTTGGTTGGAAAGACTTATATTCCATTTCAGAGTGTGGCATTATTGCTTTGTAAATTTACAAAACTGATATATTTTCAACATTAATTAGATTTTTTTATAAGAATAGCTTTGTCTTAATTGAATTAAAATATTTCAAAACACAGCTATTGAAGTTAAAGCAACTGGTTTAGTACGGGCATTCTTACAGGCATATGGAAACTCTTTATTCTCTTATTTATATAAGAAGAGCTCATGTATGTATGTGTGTACACATAGTCTTTATTTATAATAAAAATACTAAGGAAGGGAATTGTCTGTTTTTAAAAACCTTAAACCCTTAATCTTTCCTTTTTACATCATAGCTAGACTTGGATTTAGCTAATGTCATTTGGATGCTCAGTACAACATATGCTCGGGAAGCACAGCCAGCTATATTGATAAGATAACCCTACCTCCCCACATGCTATGGGTGCAGATTTGAATTTAACACTGTTAAGCTGTGGATGTGAAATGAGAGATCACGTGAGGCCTTTTTCAGAAATCCGACCATAAAACATACATTCAAATGATACCAAGTCATAAATTCATAAAAGTGAAACTGCTCCATGTTTATGTTTCTCTCACGCTCCATAACTCAGAGATTTTGCGTATATGTTTGGTTGTGGCATACGGTCTTCTTCTATCAGAAACTTAGAGAGATCTGAATAATGTTACATAAAAATTGGGAGAAAAGCTCTGGTATTTTTCATTGTTGCGATTACGATCTGGTACATGGTATAGGTGACAGAACACCTATATCCTAGACAAGATGAGATACAACTTTCAGTAGGTATCTCTAACTGCGTGAAATAAATATTATTTTATGTATTTATTTCATTTTAGAAATGTATTATCATCTCTCATTGCTGAGGCAATATTTTATTAATCGTTCCATCCTAGAAGAAAAATAACATCTCACTAGTCAGTCAGGAATTCTTACAGTTCTGGAAGCTGCATAAGAAAGCTTTTATGGACAAGAAAAGGACATTTTAGACAATTAGAGAGGCATAGATATTTGTTAATAAAAGCCCAAATGTTTCACTCTTCCTATTGGAGTAATTCAGTTAACTTCAGGAGAAGGGACTATTCATGTGTCAGTACGAAGCACCCAGTAAAAAAGTACCAATTTGTAATTTCTGAAGTAATTAATCTCTGGGGATGGATAAATACGTATTAGAGCATTTTAATTGTAGTGTATTTTATTTTATTTTCAAAGTAACAGCTCGGGTATACAGCAGTTTTCAGGGTTATTGTGCAATGGGTAATGTCTCTGAATTAAGATTATTTATGTGGGGTTTTTTTATTATTATTTTTATTTACCTCATAGACACACTTCACAAAATATCATAGGCTGGCATCTCTACAGTAGCTCGGAGCTGCTCTTTAAAATGTCCTTGACTTTAAATAAGTGTATAGCCAGAATAGGCATATTCTTGGCTTCAATGTAATTTGCCTTAGTCCACTCTCTGACAAGGCTGTTTAGGAAGGAGGATGCCAGTGGTTTCCAACAGGAAAATTTATACTGGGGGAAATTCAGTTTTTGACAGTAACACAAAAGGACATTAGAGGCAGGTATGAAGGCACCTACTACAAGAGATTCCAAATTTTAATTGGGCTTTTATTCGTTTCTGCAATACAAACAGTTGGAGAATTTATTAATAATTAAATAGAACAGTAGAATCCTTCTGGCATCATTAAGCTTGGGGCAAACTACTAATGTACTGCATTACTTTAACAAAGAGTCCGATTTTTCTGCTTGGGCCGTGTACTGGTGAGAGCCTGAATTTGGGCAGAGGAATGTCCATGGATAGCAGACTTCTCCATTGGATTTTCTTGTTTTTTCATGTGTTGGAGTGGGGGGAGGATGACACAGTTAAGAATATTTATTTTTACCAGAAAAAAAACACCAACCAGTTTGAATTTCTATCTTAAATGTACAGAAACAAAATAACCTAACTCCTGACATCCCTTTCCAAGAAGGATACAAGGCAGAGTACCTTTACAGCTTTACCTATCTGGGCTTTCAAATTGTCATCTCTAAAATGCACCATGAGCTCACACATGGTGCCTCCCCTCTCACATCATGCACGTTGAGGACGTGCAAGGCTTGGCAGGGCTAGCAAGGACATTTTGAACCTCCCAAGGCTCTCCTGGCTCTCTTCAATTCAAGACACAATGCAGTAAGCAATAATGAGCTTTTTATTGCCACATGGTTGCCACCTGATTTCTTATTCTTCAGGTAATGGATTGGTTTGTGATAGAGGGAGTGAGGGTGGCTTAAGAAACATGCCTCACCACATTAGCAACTGAAACCAACCCAAAGCTAGCTGGGGGAGGGGGGGGGGCATACTTTTTGGTACAGTATTTTAGAGACCATTAAATGTGAACTTAATTAATCCTTACTATTCCTTTGGGAGATACAAGATTGTTATTAGTCCTGTTTTACAAATGGGGAAGCGGAGATAGTTTCAGGCAACTCATTTCTATGTGGTGAACCCTGATGGAGCAAAGATGATAGTGTAATACCTCCTAACTAACTCCTAGTCCTCTGCCTCTTCTCCAAGCCATGGTGTTTTACTGCCAGACATCCTACGGCTCCAAACCCCATTATACCTATGCCAGCTCTAAGTGCTTCAAGCCTGCTTAAGTTCAGGCTCCAGGTAGCACTAATTTTCCATCCAATGAATGAAATATGTGCTAAAGACATCTGTCGAAATGTTGATTTAAAGGCCTTGTCACGCGTGAGACAGGAAATCTGGGAGACCGTAGGGCACAGGACTGGTGTTGGTGTGCTGTTCATTTCCCTTGACCACAGCAATGCTTCTCGCCAGTTCCCCGACATGATTTCATTTCCCTCTCTCTTGCTGGAAAATCTCCGACCCTGAGAGCCATTTAGAGGCAGGAGCCTTGCTGAAAACAGCCTCGTTTACTGTCTAGTCTTAATTTGCTCCCTGAAAAGTATCCTTATGATACACTGAGGCCACGGAAGAGAGCATACACAAGCCTGATGCAGCTGATGATTGGATCGTAATGTATAAAAAGGAAGTGAATGGGATACAGTAATGTGGGGTGGCTTTAATCCAGTACCTAAAGGGAGCCTACAGGACAGATGGGGAGGGACTCCTTATCAGGGAGTGGAGCGATAGAATGAGGGGTAATGGTTTTAAACTGAAAGAAGGGAGATTTAGATTAGATATCAGGAAGAAATTCTTTACTGTGAGGGTGGTGAGACACTGGAACAGGTTGCCCAGGGAAGTTGTGGATGCCCCATCCCTGGAAGTGTTCAAGGCCAGGCTGGATGGGGCTTTGAGCAACCTGGTCTAGTGGGAGGTGTCCCTGCCCATGGCAGGGGGGTTGGAACTAGGTGATCTTTAAGGTCCCTTCTAACCCGAACCATTCTATGATTCTGTAATTCTGGTACTTTCTAACTTTATGCTTGATGAAGCAATATACCTTTAATTTGAGATCTGAAACTGGCATTCCTTGAGTTTGTTTGTTTCCTTTGTATTCTCGGAAAGCCAAAAGGAACCGTGCTGCTTGCCATTGTAGCAGCAACTCCCTACATAGGTGATGATCGTTCCTCCAACCTCGGGCCTCCAAGACTGTAGCACATACTGTTTCAGCTTCTTAGGGGATTAACAACTTTAGCTGAAAGCGTAATAAGCCTTTTATCCTTTAGGCACTGGCTATTACAGGGGAATGCACGTCACGTTTGAACAGTGCCCTATCTAGCGGCATCGAAAAAGAAACGAAGGAGGAGTGGAGGACAGCTGGGGGGACAGTCCCCAGCAGCCTGGGATGGGGTGTATTGAGTCCTGGTAGTTTTTCCTTTCTGAATGATTTGGCTTTTCATGAGGCTGATGCACAGGCAACAAAGAGGAGGGTTCTGCTGGGGTGGTGGCTCCTGGGGCCCCTGCCTCTTGCTGCCTTTAAGCACGCTATATTTCCTTTTTATTGCACCTGCAAGCGGTACTCGGGAGCAAGCCACTAAATTTTGTATACCGTCTGGATGTCAGCGAGCATCGCAAAGCAGGGTTTTGTATTCCAGTTAGGATGCCGGTTGGGCTTAGCAAACTGATGCAAGTGGGACGGAATAGCTCCAGGTTTGTCTTGTTTTCTCACTCCAGCACGCTGAGCTGGGCTAAAAAACATTTTCATTTTCACTTCATTTCTCAGAGAAATAAGTCTCCCGTTATTATTCTCTCCCCCTCTCCGAGAGGTTGTTTCATTTTGTTGAAAACAGGCAGAAAAAGCCCTTTGTTTCTGAACTCTTATTCCTCTAAAACTCATCCTGGCTGTAAATGTGGGAGTAGCGGCTTTATAGGTTTTGGCCCACACTTTTAATCCTGTGAGGTGGATACAGAAGCCTGCCTTGAGCATTTTTGTTCTGTTCTTAACCTCACGATATTTCTATACTGGTAACATTTTGTTAAATTTATAAGGCAGATCACCAATATGACGTTTATGGGCCAAGTTCGTGATATATTTTTGATACGTCCATCCTTGGACCCAACTCTGACTTCAGTAGAAAGTTTCACCCTCCTGACTTTCAGCCGTCGGCATATGGTAAAAATACAACTTTCAGCAGCCAAAATGCTGCTGATCCCCTGGGTCCTGGGTAGTTATTTGAAATGCAATCACTTAAGGACTTGTGTCAGAAAGCAGAGAGCGGGAGGGTGCCGGGACGGGGGCGAGAGGCGGCTGCAGCCATACGGGTGTCAGCGAAGGGAAGAGCAACACCACGTGCCAGAAAATACTGCAACTACCTCTTGCATTTTGTATAAGCAATTTTCCAGTCTGTTGTCTTCTGTCAAATGCAATGTTCTGAGACATTTAAATAAAATAAATATTGCTGTTGAGTTATATTTAGAGCCATGTGAAATTTCTCTAGTGAAACTCCCAGCCAGGCAAAACATGCCGCCTTTCAGGTTTCTGTACCACTTGAAGCTTCATCTGGGCTTGTCAGAGGGGTTGCTCCTGAAATCTGTTGGCGAACACGGTCTGCTTTCCCAAGGTGGCCGGGGGAGGCTCTGCCTGCCGCTACGGATACCGTCGGGGAGATTTGGGCAAACCAGGGCTGGGTCAGGTGAGCCTTGGAAGACAGTTGAGTTTCTCCCAGATGGAAGGTCAAAAAAGCAAATGATGAGACGGGCTGCTGATGGAAATTGAAATGAAGGTTTGCATAAACCTCCCACCCCTGCTCATCGTAATCACTGAGCTTTCACATATCTCCCCAGACGTGCGTCGCTTATCTAATGAGGAAGGGTGTTGGTGTAATGAGTCCTGGCCGAGGCGAGCGTAGGTGTGTGGAAATCCCTCTGGAGGTGGGGTGGGAGCCGGCTGGGACGGGGGCCGTGGTGGGGCCAGGGGGCAGAAGAGGCTGCCCTTGGCTTGGTCTGGCCACCCGCCTCCCTCCCTCCCTCCCCTCCGGCCAGCACAAAGGGGCTCCCAGCTCTCCCCTTTCCTCCAGGGAGTCACCCTCACCCCAAAGCGTTCCCAGGGGCACCATTTCTCCCAGCACTCCGCTCAGTCTGGGAAGTCACCCTTGTCCCAAAGCGTTTCCATTTTTCCCCCTGGGGTGCTGTCAGGTGGTGGATGCCCGCTCGGCCAAAGCCCCATTTTGAGGCTCCTTGAGCACAAATGCATCAGGGCTGTGCATCCCCTCGGCTTGCTGGAGGGAGGCCGGCAGCACAACAGTTTGTCGGGTGCGCTGCGGGTACCAGGCGGGCTCCAGCCCAGGCTTTGCTGTGCCTTTCCATCCCATAGTAAAATCTGGTCAAATGGGTTTTGATAAAGCAGCGAGCACTATTCTCTTTCCCTTCTCCTGGCGTGATGGGAAGGGGAGGCTGAGCACTCCTTTAAATCACTGTCCTTCCTCTTTGTAAGGAGTTCCAAAATAAATTCAGAATATACAAAAACTGTATTTTAAAATATATATTAATAAGGAAGCAGGCAGATTTGTTCACCGCAGTGGTGGTCTAGCTGTGAAGGTTATGTAATAAAATGGAATTTTAAACAGCATTTAAAATAACAACATACATTGTCTAAAAGCTTTTTTAAATTATTTCTAACACAGTAGGACCCTTCTTTTGTTCATTTAAAAGTTAACCTTGTTTGGCAACGTGCTAGGAGGGGGCAGAGAAACCTTTATTCTTCCAGAGGGTTGAATTCTTTTGTGAGATATGATAGACAAAGCTGGCATCCCTTGTACAAGATATGTAAAGCCTGTCTCCAGACATTGTGACATTGCTACAGACAGAGTTTGTCATCCATAAATTTACAGCTTATTTCAGTCTATTCATAAATTGACTAAATTTTTTTTTGAAAGAAAAAAATATATATAGGTGTATAAAATACCCAGTTACAGGTTGTGTTCTATTTAGCCCTTGATTGAAACGTATTGCTCCTCAGTATCTTTTAGCTATGAAAATTATAATATGGAACAGAGATTAGAATGAAATTATCATGGCTAGAAGGCATTTACTCAGTGGTGGCAGCCACATAAACCTGAGCCCTGAGAATGATGATAATGCATTAGGTTCTGCATGCCCGATATTATTGCTGTACATTATGTATGTTTCATTTATACTATTTCGCACACACCAGCAACGCTGACAGATAGGTAATTACTCTCTGCGCCAATGAACACTTATCAGCCCCGCTGCTGTTTATTGCTGGGATGAAGTGCGCTTGTCAGTCAAGGTCACTTGTTTGTGTGTCCTTTTTAATAGTTCTTTCACAGTTGTTGAACTTTGCGGGCGGTTCTTACGGCAGGCTTTCGGCAGGTTGCTTTACTACGTCGCCCGCCTTATCAAAGTCGTTTGTATTTATCACTTCCATTGATAAACAACCGAGTTGCAGGAAGCAGAACTGGAGAGAGGAAGGAGCATATTTTGCTGGTCAGCTGATGCGCGGGGTGTTCGGTCATGGGTGACCTCAAAAGCAGCGTTTTGCGGAGACCCTCAGACCCTGCAGTGCCACCAGCGTAAGCCGGTGAAATCTCTTGTGATAAAGATAAACATGAATTTAATGGCAATGGATACCAGCGCAATCTGCGGACTGCTGTAGGGCTACTGCTTGTGCTTTTTGGCAGAATATTTGCCATTTCTGAACAGGGCTCTTATTGTTTGCAGCCTCAGGACATGCACACGATAGACTAAGCCACTTTGTTTGCCTTCAAATCAGGGTTTCCTTCTCTGCAAGAAGCCTCACAGAAACTCTGTATTATTGCATAAAATATGTTTTCCAGGCTATGTGTGTGGCTCTAAAATTCAAATTTTTCTGTTCTTCAAAGTAATAGTGTCAAAGGCATTATAGCAAGCCCGTAATTTCTTTGGTTACAAAGGAAAAAATCACAAGCTTTTTCTTTTTCTCTTTCTCTCTTTCTCTCTTTCTTTCTTTCTCTCTTTCTCTTTTTCTCTTTTTTCCCCTCTTTTTCTCTTTTTCTCTCTCTTTCTTTCCTTCTTTCCTTCTTTCCTTCTTTCCTTCTTTCTTTCTTTCTTCCTTTTCTGTTTGCTGCAGAAGCTTTGTTAGGAAAAACAGAATAACCTCTAGGATATAATAATTTATCCAGTCAAGATAACTGTAGCTATTTCCTTAAGCCTGTAATCAGCCCGAGTTTGTGTGTTGTGAGATTTATACCGCAGTTCCTTATTACCAAAGAAACAGTTACAAAGGATTTATGTAGTGTGTGCAGTGTGTGTGTCTGGAATTTCTGTGTGTGTTCCCAAGTTCTGCACTCCGGTATCTCCTTGGTTCCTCTTAGTAGAGAGCAGTATTTTGAAGTGGAGACTGAACATTCAATTAAATGCAAATTTTATTCAGGCATTAAAGCAGAATCACATTCATTCATTAAACTCAAATGATGCTTTTATTTAGAAAAATATATCAGCACATGGTAGCACCACATGCTGCTTATAAATAACTATGGTGATCCGGTTGTGCAAAAGTATATAATTTCATTATTAAAGGATTTAAACTCCTTACAAGGTGCATGGTGTCCATGAATGTTTCACTTAATTTGATTACATCCATAGAAAAAGCATTTCACTTACATGGGAGGCAGTGGGTCTCCTGTCTTACGGCGCCGTTCTAATGCATTACGATCCCAATCTCACACTTGAAGGTGCTGACTTGGCTGGATGTGTTTAATATTTCGGGTGCGTAAATGCAGATTTGAGCGATTCGGTTCGTTTCTGAATCTAGCCTGCCAAGCTTCCACATTTTCAAACCACTTCCTTTTCTAAGTTCTTAGTTACCGGAGTGTTACAAAGAAAGGGTTTTGATCTCATGTAGATAGCATAGCATTAATTACCCTGACACTAATTAAACTGCATCAAACAAATACCACCGTGTTCCTCAGGGGGACAACAGAAGGCAGTTTAAAATAATTACTGGAGCTTCATGCATGTGTGAAGTTTTCATTACTCTTAGGACACAAGCAAAAGAGATTTGGTATCATTAAAATCCCCCCCCTTTAGTGTTTGCAAAAAATGACTAAAATTTCCTCGGAGCATATTGATGTCTAAATAGTAGTGATTTCAGTTCTTGCGAATAGTAACTTTTCTTTAAGAATTGTAAGCCTGTGAAGCAGGAACAGGTGTTCCAGTCCACATTCTGGTATGATTATGTATTAGCTTATGTTTGTCAGACCATTTCATTAACCACCCACTGCTATCACATATACATATACTTTGTTCTTTCTGAACCATGAAATGAAATGCATATATCTTCACTAATGCTTGCTATCAATGTAAATGAGAAAAGGAGGCTTATTACCAATCACTGCTGCTGTGAAGCACACACCTCTGTACAGTTACAGGTAATAAACATCTTTTTGTAAGTAGGAAGCAAGATATATTGAGTTCTGCGTACAATAAGAAGCAGACGTGCCTTCCACCGTACTCCAGTATTAATAGACGGCAATTCCCAGCTGTGTTTACACATTCAACAGGACATCCTAAAGCACATCTCCAAACCTATTCCTTTTCATGCTCATTTATATCTTGCAAATGTTCTGAAGCTAGCAAAACTTTGCTGGCCAACGGTTAATGGGCAGCTTCTCTGAGGAAAATTAGAGCGTGTTTGCGACATTGAGCAAGTGCTGGTTTCTGGATCAGCGGTCGCTACTGCCAGAGCCGGCAGCGGCGGCAGCGGCAGCAGCTTTAGTGGCCCTTTGAAAAAGTGGGTGGAAGAGTCCACTGATGGATGTCCCTGCCTGGGGTGGGGGGTTGGACCAGATGGTCTTTGAAAGCTCCCTTCTAACCCAACCCATTCTATTCAGTTCCATGAACCACATACCAGCAAGCAAAGATGACACCAGAGACGGTAAATGTGGAAAATCTAGAGTTCCAAACTTGATGTAAATGCCGTATTTTGCTAATGCTTACTTGACTATGCATGAAGAGCCGCTTTCCCTTCTCCAAGTTTGTTTGTGTGTGTGCTTCGTATTTCCCAATGCTCTAAAAGCCACCTAAATCATTGTACGTGGGCATTTTGACTATTTATTTCTAGAGATCTATACAGTGTTGATAAAACTACTTTGAATTTAGTACTGATGGCAACTGCCTATGGCAAAAGGTATGTGAGACAGAAAGCGTTTCTAGATCTGCACTAGCTGTAGCATTCCAAGTATGTGATTCTTTCTTGAAATTTGATTATGTATAATTCGAATGTATATAGTCATGTGTCATAACCCACTTATTGTCTGTCTGCTTTGAGGAACTATATAAAAGATTTATCTGTAATAGAAGGTCCAGTGATGCTGGTGGTGCTTCTTTTTTCTTTTTTTAAATTAAAGTAATGCCTCGATATTACTAAATCTGCTGTCTGAAATATAACGTTGCATTAGGGTTGTGCAATCAACAGACTAAGTAGAGATGATCAAAACTGATTGGAGAGGAAATACAAAATTAATCCAGTTGTAGGATTCTGCAAACCCAACAAACACGCACAGCAGAGTACTTTTATTTCTTTGGAGCCAGATGGTTTGTCCTATTTTAAGCTGATAGATTCTTCATGCATTTCTTTTGGATGTCATTGGTTTTAACTGCCAGACAGTATCTACTGTTAGAACTTTCCTTATTCCTGGATTATTTAAAGAGTATTTTTGGCACATTCAAATGATCATACTGTACACCAAGTTAATTTTTCCTTACACTTAGCTCATACGTGAAAAAAGTGTTTATATAATGAAAAAAACCCTCTAAAATGAACAGTTCTTTTTTTCCTTCTTTTGACATGATGTTGACAGAAGTCGCTTTGATGTAGTTTAGAGTCATGAATTTTCTATCTGTTCTGTTTTTCCTGGGGCTCCATCTATTCAGACATCCTGATCTGTCATTTTGCAACACTTTGTGAAGTGCTTGACAGATAGCGGTTTTGACAAGTGCTGGACATCAGCAGCAATTCAGAATAAGCAGTGTATATTTCTCCAGGTAAAGTGACAAAACGTCTAAAAGCGTAAGAAGAACTGTACGGTCTTCAATCACATTTAATGTTACAAAGCAAGACTTTTTCTGCTTTCTCCATTTGTTCTAGTAGCATGCAGTGGCTCAGACTCAAGTATCTGCTGGAATTTTGGACTGAGAACTTTCTGGGTTTTTTTTGTATTTCCTAATGTACAACTAATTTCTCCGAGCTGATTAAAAAATGAAAGCACTTGCTGAGACTGAGGTCCAGAAAAGTGCAACACATCTCGTGTTTCATATAATAATAATTTCCAGGGTCTTCTAGTATTTGACATAAACAATATGTATGTGATCACTTATCCGTGCTTTGTTTGGAGTTTTTTGTAATGCCATTTTAATTCTACAAATAGGGTGCATAAAGAACATAATTTGGGAAAGTCACCATGATTGACTAGTCATACTGTTCCCTATTCCACTTCCCAAATCCTTTCCTGAGGGTGGTTTATGCTATATCACCCATAAGCACTCATAGATTCCATATTTACATTATGTAGTATATTGAAAATGTAAAACATTTCATATAATTATTTTGCATCTGTATTCACTCAAGAAACAGCTGTTGAAAGTTGAGGGGGATGCAAAATGGCACAGCCTGAAGATGTTCTTGTTCATTCAGCTAACTCCTTTTTGATGTGATACCTACTGGCAGGGTTGTGTGGTGAATTCAACTTCTTTGACAGCCATCAGCCCCACTGACCAGTAGTTTCAGTTTTTGTAGTTAGGGGAAAGATGAGAAAAAAATATTTCCATAATTTAGGTTTTTTTTTCAGCTGCTGGATCGAAAGCCCCTGCCAACAGCTATCTAAATCAACACCATGCCAACATGTTCTGTAGTCCGAAGGTCACTCAAACATCTGGCCCCACAGTCTTGTTCTTTAAGGTTTGTCACTGGGCAGCATCTGTTTATAGATTCTTTCTCAACCTCTCTTTGATCACTTTGACAGCAAAAAGAAGCTTCTATCACCCTTGATGTGTTAAGATAAAAATATCAGGAACATCAGACCATTGTAAAATTTGGTGCAATTTCATATAATATTGTATCTGCACTTTTAGTTTCTCAAGTTTATTTTTTTTCCTTGGCTGAGTTAGAGGGAATTATGTAGTACTCTCTGCTGTTGAGATTAAAAAAAAAAATATTGTCAGAGCTGATATGTTCAGTGGGAATGTAAAAATTACTACACTAAGCAGGTCTTGCCCAGCTGAGCTTGGTCAGCATTTAAAAAAAAAAAAGTTTGGAAAGTGAGCAGAGCCGGCATATTTAGCTCTGGTCTATTTTGAGTAACATGTTATCTAACTCTCTCTAGTATGTCTGTCCTATGTACTCCTACAAAGAGTTACCTATTTCATAAAGGTTTATATATGGGTTTAGATATTTCTCTTATAAATAATCATGGGAAAAAATGGAAATATCATTGCTTCCCTGTTTCCTTTTACTAATTTTCGGTTAACTTTTAGATCTACCATTTCAAAACAATGTGTAATTTCTTGCTTTATTCTAGACAAGAATAAATAAGTTCTCTTTACCCTGGCCTTTTGCTTTAAAAAAAAACATTTGGTAGTCTTTGACAGTATTAGAATGATCATATTTATGAACATTACTGAAGTCTAGTTTGTACCATGATGGAAAAGATCTCAGGTGACATGTTGTCTTAGGAGTCTTATTGTCCTATCCTCAGCAAAGACATTTTGTTTGAAGATGTATAACCCAGGGACAGACACAATCTGTAATATCAATGCAGAAAATTATGTATATGTGGAATTAATTATTGTTTGTGCACTTTCAGAGTTTGTGGCAAATGCTGCAGGCAGCCTTAGAATCTTTTGTTACTCCATGGAATTGGTACAGCGTGATGTCAGTCATTCAGGCTTCTTCATCTTCAGCAGAGAGAGGACTCTGCATGAGAACTTAATTTAATATACACATAAAGGCCTTAGTCCTGTACATCTGCCATGAACAGTCACCTCAGTTCTGTAATGGTGGTTTTATTGATATATATCCATCTGTTAGATAGAAATGAGCCATGAGCCCATTTCACGTAGGCAGCCAATAGACAGCTAAAACTTTTGACCATCAGCAACCGAGTGTGAGAAAATAACCATGTGTGAAAACCAGGAGCAGACACATCTGAGTTGGGCTCTGTCTAGCTTTATAAAATGATATGATAATGCATATATGAAACGGCCCAAGTGAGGGCTCCACATCCCCACTGCTCTCTCACGTGCCATCATCCTGGGCGTTGGGTGCGTGGAGCAGTCTCTTCCCAGCAGCTGTAACAAGAAATGGACACCAGAGCAGCGAGGGGTGGCACTGTTGGCAGATTGGAGCTTTAGCTGAAAACTCTGAATAGAGCTAAGCCATGAAGAGTCTTAGTAGTAGAGAAAATAAGTTTGTACCCAACACAGGGAGGAAAAGAAAGCCAAAGGGCAGATGCGACATCCTTCCCCACCAAAACACCCCACCTCTGAGGGTCTCAGAATGAAGAAGGTAGAACTTAATCCTTCCTGAACCATGTCCGGTAGCTTTGAGGAGCAAAATGACACGGACACTTGATGGGATTTCTAGTTGTATGGAAGAGGACAAAGGTCAATCTTCAGAGATATTTTCAGGAAGAAGTGGCAACATTTTGTTATAATCTAATATGCAAAAAAGGCCAAGTCGAAGACTGTAGATCTGAAATATACAGAGGGTAGGCGCTTCCATAGTAACTGTGAAAGAGATGTAGGCTTTGAATTTAAATTCCAGCTAGCACATTTAATAGTGTACGAACTGTTTAGGATAGATTACTTCAAGGTAGTTCTTCCCAGAATCTTGCTTTTTATTAGAACAATATTGTGAAATGGGTTGATTGCACGTTTCCACATCTTCTCTGTTCTGTCTTTTACTTGGTGTCGTGATGTTTCTTTGTAGTTTCTCTTTCTGCATAATCTTTCAAGTCCTCTTGGAAGTATGATCCGTACTCCTTTTCCCGTGCCTTACTGCTTTTAACTGTACATTGCTTACTCCCCGTCTTCTTGTCTTTCCTCCTTTAGCTCTCCTTTCCTTTGTAGCAATCTTTTTTCTATTCTCTTTGTCTACTCTAATAAAATCTCATTGTTGAAGGGCTGAATTAGTGACAAGTCATAGTCCTCTCCATTCATTTACAGACAGTATTTGACTCAAAAAATATCTCAGCTGAAGGAGACAACGTAAGAAAGCAGACGTTTGGGTGGGAATTTTGCCCCTTAATGTTTTTGTGGAATAGCTGCAGTCAGTGTCACCTGCAAGAATCAGAAGGTTTCGTCCTATTACTAGCCCTAGCATCAGAAAGACATAGGCGTTTTCCGAGAAAAACAAAGCAGGTTTGGACATCAAAAAACCTGTTGTACACTCTGAGGTGTGTTGTGGAGATTTTTTGTCACAGGTGGTACAGGTTTGAGCAGCATGCTGCATGTCAGTGCTAATTGCACTGAAGAGTAGCTAGAACTAATAGTCTTTCTCTATATAACCCACAAGTTGCTTAATTTTAAGGTGAACAAGTAAATATTTCCACAGAAACTTTCCAGGAATCCAAAAACCTGAAAGAAAGAAAAGAATCAGGTAAATCTTATTCTTTGCGTACACCTCAAATACGGTTAAAACATCAGTCAAAACTTCAACTGATGAAATAAAAAGCTAGATAGGAATGATTTTATATGAAAAAATAACATTGTGAGCAGTGCAGTGAGCACGCCCATGAAGCAGTACCGTTTTCAGCTCTACAGCTGTGAGATGAGACCTTTGCTTCACTAGCTGCAAAAAAGCATATATCGGCTTGTGTGTTTTTATCTAGTATTTTTTCTTTTGCAAGTAGATTTTTACGATGTGTTAATGCAGAACGAGCAAGCTTTTGGTCTAGGGGTATATCTGAATGAAGACACTGTATTCTCTTGTGTCTGTTCCTGGCTTCCTTCCTCCGCTCCCCAAGTCAGAAACCTAATTTATTAACATTTTATGTTTATCATTTTATGTTTAAAAGTAGGATTGGTCAAGATGAGACTAACAGCTTCCCTAGCTGGATTTCATGTCAACTCCAGGGCCAGAAGCGGGTGTGTGCCAGGGAGCGCATGGCAGGAGAATGCCTTTTGCCTCTTGCAGTTTCTGTGAAACTGTAACTCAGGGGTTTTCTGGCCTATGAGCAATATTTTTGTAATTTTAGACTTTCCGTCCATGTATTTCACTAATCGTTTGGGTAACATTTCAAAATTTTAGTTTCTACAGTACAGTTTCCACAGACACCCTGCCAGGCTCTAGTTAAAGGACAGCCCTTTAAAACCTGTGAGATCTGGACCTAGTTGATAAAGATGCTGCCTTCTTGTTCCTTGGAGTTTGGCATTTTTATTTCTCTTGTTTTCTGCCTTCCTAGATCTTTGGGTGACTCCCAGATCTGTTCCTTTCTTTTTCAGCTTGATGTTCTCCATTGTTTCGTTCTTGATCCTGTTTTCTGTTCTCCTTCCCTTTCCTTCTTCCCTCTCCAGGAACTTAGCTCAGGCAGCTCTGCCCAGGTGGCTGTTTTGGAAGGTGTCTGTTGGGCTCTCACACAGTAGAGATGGGACCCACTAGCCAGCCACCGGCTGTTGTGGGCACATCGTGGATGGAGCCAGTGCCACCACCCAGCGTGCCTCTGCTCAGCTGCAACGTTGAGCTGAGCAGGGAGGACCAGCATCCTACCAATGCAGCACCCACCACATGCTGGTGGTTAGAAAACTGGCGTTTTAGTGGGATTGTCAGCTCCATTTTTGAGTCAAGAAGGGCTTCTAATTAAGAACGTGGCCCTTTAACGTGTCAGTGATGTCTTTAAAAGGAGACGCTGGCATTGCTGTGTGTTGTCTGGAAGCACAACTGGTTTAAAGCCCGTGGGAAGACATCCCTGACTCACTGGCCGCAAGGCAGAGTTGAACTCATCGCTGATGTTTGTTTTCTGTGATGAAACTTCCCATAGATGATACTGAAGGCTGAAGAGCCTTTCCAAGGCAGACCGGAATATTTTATGTAAACAAGTAAGTGGACTGAATGCTGTACAAAATGGCATATTACAGAGGCTATAAGTATTTTGCCACATTTCTTGCACAAATAACGAGGCTCATAACCGTTTATGCCACCTGTAATTAAAAACAAGATAATCCCATCAATTTGAGAAAGCCTTATGTGATTAATATCCATTTCCTAGTTGCTTGCTGCAATGAAAGATAATTAATTGTAAAGACATTTTTAGAAGCAATGCAACAATCTTCTCTAACCAAAAGCAAATGTTTAAAAAGTAAGAAAATTGATAATGCAATTAATTATGTGGATATTACAATAACCTAACTTTCTTGGTAGAAAGTTGGTGCCTAGGGACAGTATTAGCCACACATTAAATTTAAATGAACAATAATATTCTCTTTGTCATTGCAGTCTAGGAAATGACAGCTGTAACATAGCTGCAGCCCTACAGAGTGGCTTAGGTTGAGATTTCAGAGCAGTTTTTGCAGTTGCGAAGCTGTATTCATCAGTAGATATTCTTAGGTCTGTCTCTATATATCCCAAAAGGATGCTTCAGCTAGAGATTTTAAGACTTGCCCTAAATGTATTCGTAGGCTTTCCATTGTAACAATGCTCCCAGATTTCACAGGTGGATTTGTATCTAGACGATGGGTTAATGAGGTTGTGTCTACCTCCTTTCCAGCTTTAACCTGTGTTTTAAATACATTAACTCCACAAGTAGGCATTCATTGAACGGGGATTTTTGTTAATTTTAAGCATTGTTTCAAACTTAGCCACATTATTTCCAAAACAAACCTTAATGAAGGAAACAATAAACATAAACACTTAATTTTTTAAATGCCAGTTTACAGGAAAATAAACAAAAGATATTGTTGATAATAGGTACAGAAAATAATACACAGAGTTACCGCAAGCTGTTGTGCTGAACATTTTCTTGAAGAACTGTAAGCTCTTAACCAATTGGGTGTGTGGTTATAATTTACCTACAGTATTTTGCTAATATTACAGATGGCAGTAGAAGCTCAAGATTAAATTACTTATCTGGTATTCAATTAGACTTCAACAGGTTGCTTATAATGTAACAAGAAAATGAGCATTTAAAGTCGTATCAGTTGTAACAGTGAAATGATAACGCACAAGTAGGTAAAATACAGCACTGATAGTAAGGCAAATGGCAGGAATTGAATTAGCTCTGTAGAGCTGTGTAATATTGTGTATGTTATTATTTATAATGTGAATGGATGCTTTGTTATTTATTCTTTATAAAGGAGAGAGGTCAATATGAGCTTTTTCAGTAAATATGAAGAAACTTAGTATATCTTTTTTCCAGTAGTAGGAAAAAGTTTGCATGAAATACGGAGGGGTAAAAGGAAGTTTTCATGTTTGACATGATGGTTGTTGATTTATTTGTATGTATGTATACACAGACATATATTTCTCTAATCTTGAGTAGTCTTTAGAGCAAACCATGAAGTGTCTGCTGTGTGATTCTCTTTCCTATGGAGAATCAATGTGCCGTTCAGAGGAAGAGTATGATGTGCCCGGCGGTACCCTGTTGTTGGGATGCAGAGAAGCAGAGGCTCAGAACCTGAAGATGACATGAAGGGGTGGAGATCTGTGAAATAGTTACTACCTAAGAAATTTGCGGTATGAGTTTTGAACTTGATATCTGATTTCTGCTGCCTTCCAACTGACTTCTTGTTGTGGCACACACAGTATCTTCTGAGCTCTGCCTCTGTCTAGGGGAAATCTGGACTTCCAGGAGCTACTGTGGGTTTCAGCAGGTATTTGTCAAGAGAATCATAGAATGGTTTGGGTTGGAAGGGACCTTAAAGATCATTTTGTTCCAACCCCCCTGCCATGGGCAGGGACACCTGCCACTAGACCAGAACCTGTGATTCTTCTTGTTAAATTGGGGCCCAAACAAACAAACAAAAAAAGAGTAATTTTTTACCCTTATTTGGAAACCATCTGAGACTTATGCATTGGGTGAGTGACATCAAGCTTGCTCTTACTTTCTTTTTATGGTCTGTATGTGGCCTTGCCCTGGGCTTAAGTCATGATGGCTTGAGCTCGCAGAGCCGTAGCCAGACTCGTCACGGTGAGCAGAGTGCATGGTTCACACAGTGCTGCCCATCACTTGGTCATCACCTGTAGTAGGCCGTATAGAGGTAGTTACATTTTGTTTCTTTTTCCTTATAAACACACTTAGAGCAAGAACTCTTCAAGCTACCCAAACATCAGATCACA
Source organism: Larus michahellis (assembly GCF_964199755.1). Lineage (NCBI taxonomy): Eukaryota > Metazoa > Chordata > Aves > Charadriiformes > Laridae > Larus > Larus michahellis. The sequence goes on along the minus strand of NC_133897.1, from coordinate 130,918,367 downwards.
TGAAAATAAACCCGAACCAAACAAAAAACCAAAACCACCACCACCAACAACAAAAATCCACCTTTGGACATTTAGATCCATAATCTGTAAATAGCTGCATGCTAAATTCTGCAGTGCCGTTTGAATTAAGCATTTGCTTGTGTTGTGCAAGGTTCGGAGCCATGTATTGCACAGTGCTTAAATTTGTTGCTGGCATGTTAAGACCATGATATTCTAATGAACGTGTCCTGAATTATAGAATACTACTGAGCACCCTTTCTAATTTTCTTAATGCTGTGAGTCATTCGGCTTCTGGGCATTAGTTAAGTTGTTACATAGATGATTTCCCTCATAATTGTAGACGGTTTTGCTGCCTTGTTTTTCTCTTTTTCTCTGGCAAACAGGATTGTTTCACTAGTGGTAATAGAGTTGCCTGTTGCTATTGTGAGTTTAGCCGGCTGTGAAGCTGCACTTACGTTTGTTATTACCCTGCACTTGGTTATGAAATGCAGCCTATTAATTATTTCACTAAAATGTAACCACTGGGCCCGATCCTGGGGGATATTCCACTTTCTCCTGCTGCTTTACATTTCCATTCATTTTAATGGCAGTTCAGGCTGGTTTTTTATGTTTATGTGTAATTTCCCTTGGCTGTCACTGTCTGTTCCTTCTAGATACTTCAGTCAGTATTTTCCACTGTTGATTAAATTCAGGTTTCTGCTCAGGAGCTGTCATTGTAACTTCTGATCTCTTGCCTCCCCCCCGATGCTGTAGTTGAACATTGAGGTGTACAGGGATGGAGGTCAGGGGTACAACACTTCTGATTCACCGTGGAGCAGGTCTCCAGAATAATACCCATCTTTAAGCATTAAAACATTTGACCCGTAACCGACTTTCGTTGCTGCATTTGACATAATAGCTCCATTTTGATTTTTTTTTTCCTTTGGCTCTGATTGGTATTGCAGTGGACTTGTTGGGAAGTTAATAGCTATCATGACAATTTTTATTTTCTAAATGAAACAATGCCCCCTGGTGCTCTAGGATTCGAGAGGTCTGATTTTACAGTCAAAATAAAAATAAAACCAAATAAAATCTTTTCAGACAGATACTTCTTGTCCCTGGATCTGCCAGCTACCACTCAAATGCTGTCACTGTCACTCACAGGGGATGGGGAGGAACTCTGTCAGCACTCAGCAACAAAGAGAAGTCACAGGGAGAGTAACAGGGAATAAAAGCACACTGGAAAAGAGACACACGTCGGTTAGGCAGGGTATAAGCAAATTACAGAAGAGAAAAATAAAATGAAAGGGTCAAGACAAGAAACAGTCTAATGAAAGGAACAGTCAGAGGAAAGTAAAATTAAAACTGTCTGCTTAATGAAATGTAAAATCTAGATAGTGATAGAGAAGCAGCAATAATATTAAAAAATGGAAGTACTTTTTTATAAAAAGATTGAATTTAATAAAGGTATTACGGAAGAAAAGGACAAAGAGGTTAAGTGTGAAAAATATGCAATCAAGAGCATTAAATTAAAATGGCAAATCTAAAAAGGAAGAGAAAATAGAAGGTATACATTAAGTGCATGAATGCGGCAGAAATAAGTAGAATAAATGTAGTCTGATGTTTTCTGTGCATTAACAAAATAGATTATCGATGCAGAAATTTAAACCGAAGTCCCTCCGGAGTAAAAAATATAAGCAAAGCTGATAAGCAATGAAATGAAGCAGTTGATCTCTCTTCCATTTAGCCTGTCACTAGCATTTGATGTTTTAAAAACGAAGATGCTAAATTACAAAATTATTCCTGGTGGGCACGGCACGCACGTGAACCCGGAGAACGTTGCTTGTCCCGTTTGCAGACAGCGAGTTCCGGCGCAGCGTGCCGTCTCCAGCCTCGCAGCTGACGGGAGCCTCAGCTTTTGAAGCCCGGTCAATAGAGGGGAGACTTCCACGAGTCACCATTTCTGATGGAACGTGGGAGCTATGAACGCTACCAGAGCTATGTGTAAAGTCAAAAAATGAAGGCAGAAGAAAGGCAAAGGAAACCACCCCATTGCTGCGGCTGCAAGACTTGTAAACAACCCGTGCTCTCAGGTTGTTTGTTTTTTTTTTTCCAGTCGCAGGCAAGGATAAAATAGCACAGCTCAGAAGCAGGGATGTCTGAGAATGGCTTTAAGGTAGCTTTATGTTCCCACAGTCCTGGGGCAGCAATGAGTCAGTCAAGTCCCTCACTGTAAGTTAGAATAGCCTGAAGAATGCTCTAAATCATTCTGGCTGCCAGTGACCCTGTAACAGCAGAGAGGGGTTGCTGGGGCATAGCAAAGTCTTGGCTGTACTTCTCTTCCTTTGGCCATGTCCTCTAGCCCGGCCAGAGGAGCTGTGGGGAGGGGGACGAGAGGGAATCGGGGGAGAAGAAGAGAAGAGAAAGCATAGAAATGGTCGTGATGTCTGTTCTGCTGGAAGACCCTGGCTTCTGCTGTGGCTGGCAGAGGTCCAGCGGCTGACTGTGGTGGGAACTGATCCCAGTGTGGGCAAGAGAGATTCTGTGGCTCTGCCACGGCCAGGAGCAGTGGTAGGGTTTGTTTTTAATAATCTGATTTTCAAAGGTGTTTTTAGAGAGTTCTTCACATGACACAGAGTCCCCTTTCCCTGGGAATCTCATCGTGATGGTGACTGGTGTGTAGGTCCTACACGTTGGCGGGCGTTCGTATTCTGTGATCACCGCAGTCGGTTTTGTTAGTGTACCGATGCTAATTGGATACTATTCCTTAGCCAGTATTATTTGTCCTAGCAATAGAAAAACTGAAATTGATGCTGCCATGGGCATTTATACCACTAGTCTAGCTAGTGATTTTAATTTGGTTTTTATTTTCCCGCCCTTATAAAGTAAACACATATCCCAGATTGGGAGAAAAACGTGAGACTATGATTTGATTTTTTCCTTCCTTTTTTTTTTTTAAGAGGAAATTTCTAAAGAATATAAATAACAAATATCAGCAATAATTTTTTGTTCAGTAATCCTAACTCCAGATATTTACATTTTGGATTTGGATGGTTTGATGCTATTGTCAGTCACCTCTAAGGTGACCCTATATGTGACAGAAGCTGCAGTTAAGTGTGTGATGTGTTTCCAAACTCTTCTGCAAATGTCGCAATCTTGCTACTTCAGTGTGAGCAAAATGTTTGTGGCTTAGAAGAGGATCATCATGCTTTCCACGCCAAAGGGTACACATTCCAAAACCTTCCCTTTCTCCTATTAAGTAGTGAAGAGCCCATCAGGTAGCCATCAGAATTAGAATGCTATTGAACTGATTAGTAATGGCAAGTAATCGAGCGGGCTGTTAGAGGAGATCCTGTAGTAGAGGAAAACGATTATCCCTTTTAATAATTCCTTGAAAGCAGTTGCCAAAATTTCATTTTCAGTCAACTAGGTATTCCATGGGGTGCAACAGCGGTAGAGTGATTTTTTGAAGTACTGAGCAAGACCATTGATCTTACAAGTAGTAGACATTTCCTGTCTTGCATATCCCCACAGCCATCCAGAGACATATGCATAACCTGCACGACCAGTGCTAAGGATATAGCTTATACTTCCAGATGTATTTTAAGAAAAGTGTAAGGAGGTACCTTCCCCGCTGACTAACCCTCCATGAAGGCAGCGATAGAAGGTCACAGCCACTCAGCCACTCACTGTCTCTAGTTATCTGAGGTAAAAGGGTACAATCTCTTGACCAGCAAATAGTAGAAGAATGGTAGTTTGTAATCGGGTGTGGTGTGTATATGAGTGAGCACAGATGCTATAATCCTTAATTAAATTTAATGCCATTGATACTGTAGCTTACAATGTCTTGGCTGTTTCTGATAATTTAGAACAGAAGTTTTCAAAGGCAAAAAGAAAGATATATGTGTTGGTTGGATGTATGTCAACGCTGGTTGACACAGTCAGCAGCTGAGGACTAGATCTTCAGGGTGTAATTCATTTCATAGAATCATAGAATCTTCATGGTTGGAAAGGACCTTTGAGATCATCGAGTCCAACCATACACACACAGAAAAAACCCCTACAATCTCTGTCACTAGAGCATGCCCTGAAGTGCCAAATCTAGATGTTTCTTAAATACCTCTAGGGATGGTGACTCAACCACCTCCCTGGCCAGGCTGTTCCAGTGCCTGACCACTCTTTCAGTAAAGTAATTCTTCCTAATATCTAATCTAAACCTCCCCTGCCACAACTTCAGACCATTTCCTCTGGTCCTGTCATTATTCACCTGGGAGAAGAGGCCAACCCCCACCTCTCTACAACCTCCTTTCAGGTAGTTGTAGAGGGCAATGAGGTCTCCCCTCAGCCTCCTCTTCTCCAAGCTAAACATGCCCAGCTCCCTCAGCCTCTCCTCATACGACTTGGTCTCCAGACCCCTCACCAGCCTGGTAGCTCTCCTCTGGACACGCTCCAGCACTTCAATGTCCCTCTTGTACAGAGGGGCCCAGAACAGAACACAGCACTCGAGGTGAGGCCTCACCAGTGCCGAGTACAGAGGCAACATCACTTCCCTGCTCCTGCTGGCCACGCTATTCCTGATACAAGCCAGAATGCTGTTGGCCGCCTTGGCCACCTGGGCACACTGCTGGCTCATGTTAAGCTGGCCGTCCACCAGCACCCCCAGGTCCTTTTCTGCTGGGCAGCTTTCCAGCCACTCTGTCCCAAGCCTGTAGCATTGCTTGGGGTTGTTGTGACCAAAATGCAGGACCTGGCACTTGGCCTCATTAAACCTCATACAATTGGCCTTGGTCCATCGATCCAGCCTGTCCAGGTCCCTCTGTAGAGCCTTCCTACCCTCAAGCAGATCAATACTCCCACCTAGTCTGGTGTCTTCTGCAGACTTACTGAGGGTGCACTCAGTCCCCTCATCCAGATCATTGATAAAGATATTAAACAAAACTGGCCCCAAAACTGAGCCTTGAGGGACACCACTGGTGACCGTCTGCCAAGAAGATTTCACCCCATTAATCACAACTCTCTCGGCACGGCCATCCAGCCAGTTTTTAACCCAGTGAAGAGTACACTTGTCTATGCCATGATTCGCCAGCTTCTCCAGGAGAATGCTGTGGGGGACGGTGTCAAAGGTCTTACCAAAGTCCAGATAGACAACGTCCACAGCCTTCCCCGCATCCAGAAGGCGGGTCACGTGGTCATAGAAAGAGATCAGGTTGGTTAAGGAGGACCTCCCTTTCCTAAACCCATGCTGGCTGGCCCTGATCCCTTGGCTGCCCTGCACTTGCCGTGAGAGCTCACTCAAGATGATCCTCTCCATGATCTTTCCTGGTATTGAAGTCAGGCTGACAGGCCTGTAGTTCCCCGGATCCTCCTTCCAACCCTTCTTGTAGATGGGCGTCACGTTAGCCACCCTCCAGTCATCTGGCACCTCCCCTATGATGGAGAGAGTCTTGGTGAGCCCTCCTGCCAGCTCCCTGAGTACTCTTGGGTGAATCCCATCTGGCCCCATAGACTTATGTGCGTCTAGGTGCAGAAGCAGATCATTCACTATTTCCTCCTGGATTATGGGTGGGTTGTTCCGCTCTCCATCCTTATCTTCCAGCTCAGGAGGCTGAACACCCTGGGGATAGCTGCTCTGACTATTGAAGACAGAGCCAAAGAAGGCATTAAGTATCTCAGCCTTCTCCTCGTACCTGGTTGCAACTTTCCCCCCCATATCCAGTAAGGGATGGAGATTCTCCCTGGCTCTCTTTTTGTTGATGTATTTATAAAAGCTTTTTTTGTTGTCCGTAATGTTAGTGGCCAAGTTGAGCTCCAGCTGGGCTTTTGCTTTCCTAATTTTCTCTCTGTATAACCTAACGAGATCTCTGTACTCCTCCTGAGTTGCCTGTCCCTTCTTCCAAAGGTAGTAAACCCTCCTTTTATTCCTAAGTCCCATCAAAACTTCCTTGTTTATCCAGGCTGGCCATTTTCCCCGCCCTTTAGACTTGCGACACTTGGGGCAGCCTGCTCCTGGGCCTTTAAGATTTCCTTCTTGATGAGCGTCCGGCCTTCCTGGACCCCTTTGCCCTTCAGGACTATCTCCCAAGGGACCCTCTCAACCAGTGTCCTGAACAAGCCAAAGTCCGCCCTCCGGAAATCCAAGGTGGAGGTTTTGCTACCCCCGCTCCTTACATCTCTACGAATTGAAAACTTGACCATTTCATGATCACTAAACCCAAGACGGCCTCCGACCATCACATCTCCCACTAGTCCTTCTCTGTTTGTGAACAGAGCTCAGTTGATGCCAGGAGAGCTGTGTCAGTCTGCAATACTTTAAGCTCTGTCCTGAGGACACACAGTACCATCATCTGGAACCTCTTACATGGGATCAGTGGAGTTCCTTGGAAAGGATTCAATGCTTTTCTGCCAGGACCGTCAGCACCGGCAGTGGTCCTGAAGATCTAGTGCTGCCAGAAGAGACATATAACTTCTGTCTGTTGCCTTTAATCACAACTAAGAAGGAAACTGTTTCATGTTATCTTTGAGTCTGAAAACTGTTAACATCTCAAAATGCATCAATACAGGTTAGGGGCTGACCTGCTGGAAAGCAGCTCAGTGGAAAAAGACCTGGGAGTCCTGGTCGACAACAGGATGACCATGAGCCAGCAATGTGCCCTTGTGGCCAAGAATGCCAATGGCATCCTGGGGTTCATCAAGAAGAGTGTGGCAAGCCGGTCAAGGGAGGTCATCCTCCCCCTCTACTCTGCCCTGGTGAGGCCGCACCTGGAGTACTGTGTCCAGTTCTGGGCTCCCCGGTTCAAGAAGGACAGGGAACTGCTGGAGCAGGTACAGCAAAGGGCTACAAAGATGATTAGGGGACTAGAATATCTCTCTTATGAAGAAAGGCTGAGGGACCTAGGTCTCTTCAGTCTGGAAAAAAGAAGACTGAGCGGGGATCTTATGAATGCTTATAAATACTCAAAGGGTGGGTGTCAGGAGGATGGGGCCAGGCTCTTTTCAGTGGTGCCCAGTGACAGGACAAGAGGAAACGGGCACAAACTTGAACATAGGAAGTTCCACCTAAACATGAGGAGGAACTTCTTTACTTTGAGGGTGGCAGAGCACTGGAACAGGCTGCCCAGAGAGGTGGTGGAGTCTCCAACTCTGGAGACATTCAAACTCCGCCTGGATGCGTTCCTGTGTAACCTACTGTCGGTGACCCTGCTCTGGCAGGGGGGTCGGACTAGATGATCTCCAGAGGTCCCTTCCAACCCCTACCATTCTGTGATTCTGTGATACTGAAAATCATCTGATTCTGTCGGATTTGCCTGCTGCAGTCTTCTCCCTGGCCTTTTTGGGTAGGATAGATTGCAGCCATTAATGCTGGCGTGTGGGAGATTGTACCAGAGTCTTACCTGTGTCCATACAAACGCAAAGACCTTCCTGCAGTGGCGAGCATTTCATCCCATCCACAGTATTGTCTTAGAAATACTTATCAGTTCACCAGGCTGAGCAGTCATTGCAGCTAGTTCTGGTTCTCAGACCAGAGGAAAGTTTATGGTAGCTTGGTGGAAGTGATGAAAACTGGATATTCTCTGCACTGCCAATTACTAGAGAATACTTCCAGATGCATTCCCTTACATGGGAGAGCTCACTGAGCAGGTATCTTTGATTTAACAGCAGGATGGAGCTGAAATCATGTCCTGACATGCAAGCATTTTGGATTATTTAATAGCTTAATTTTTCCATGAGGATTGATGGCTTAGTCTGTCATTTATTTGTTTGAGATATTTTATGATCTGATGATTTCTTCTCACATATTTTAGTCAGGCACATTATGTATCATTGTTGCTTTATGTTTTCTATTACTGGGAATTAATTTTTCGCACAGTATCTTCATTTAATTATATAATACAATCACATGTGCATTTTGCATGAATAGCAAGAATCTGTTTTCATTTAACCATTATATATTTTGCTATCTTGGGTTTCCCAGCTAAAATTCCCAAGTTTTTTGTTTTAGCATAACAATAGTCATATTCGTTGCTTCTTACATTATAACAAAAGCACTCAGATGTCAGTTCATAGATTGACATAATCAGCTTTGTCTCTTAATTAGAAAAGAGAATAAAGCTCTTTAGGGGTGTCAATAAAATGACAGATGTATCATTAACAGAAGGCTACGTTGGATCAGAATGGTACAAATGCTTGGAATTGAAATGTTAAAATTTTTTACTGATAACCTTTCGTTTCTAATTTTCATTTTCTTACGATTTTTTTCTAATTGAAAAATAATAAAGTCAAAGGTACATAATACAGCATATAAATGGAAAAATTATTGGTGCTGGAGAACTTAAATTCCTTCTGTAAAGACTCAAGTTTATAACCAAGGTAGAGGTATAGTTAGGAAACCCTGTTACTCAGGATCCTGCCTACCCTCAAAACAAAACTCAGCATGGCCAATGCAGCCTTGGCCATGCCTTTGATGCACTCCGTGTCATCCCTGTAATGTCACCAATTGTTTATGAACAACGGGACAGCATGGAGATTTTAATATGAAATTCAGGACGCACCCCATACCTGACTTCTCAGTACAGCACACAACATGAAATCTTTTCACAATTAGTCTGAATAGTCAGGCCAATATTGATTTCAGTGACTCCAGATTTTGCACATTTCTCCATCAGTTTACGATGCTGTTGATGTCCACCTTTTGGTATAATGAGAGTCCATTGTACTTGTAAGACTTTCAATTGGAACAAATAAAAACTGCAGAATCTGACTGAATTCCAAATATTCAAATACTGGGACAATGGGAAGTACGTGTTTTGGAATTCAGGCATACAGATGGAAATAAGATTGCACACTATCTATCTGAGGTGGCTCATCCCAGCAGCATCTGATGTCCAGGACATTCACAAGACCCAGCATCTCCTATCAACTTTACTGGCAACCTGAGCTAGAGGATTTTCAGACCTCCTACAGATCCAGCGGTCTTCTGGCAAGCAATATTAAGGCTCTTCTAGGAAGAAATCTGGGCTGTTCTGTCTATTCAGCATCAGTCCTATGGCAAAATTCGAGGTGCAAATGGGTTAGCTGTTGGGCCAAGTAGCCAGCCACATGAGAGAGCACGCTTGAGTGTACTTTAAGACAGCCACACCTATGGCTTCTGTACCAGACGAGTGGCATTTTAGCAAGGGAACTGATGAATGGGTGAGCCACCTGGCTGTAGTCCCAAGTTTGCATCTGTTTCTGCAGAGTAACGTGGATGAGGTGTCCTGTATCTTTGTCTCTCTCTGTCTGCATCCACTTTCTTTTCATTAGAACCTATAAAGCTCATTATCTCCCCAACAGAAATGTTTTAAACTTTTAAGTTTTCATGAAGCTTTGACACTGCTATGAATTTTGTGTCCCATGTATAGAAAACATAAAGCAACAATGATACATAAGGTGCCTGACTAAAATATGTGAGGAGAAATCATCAGATCACAAAATATCTCAAACAAGTAAATGACAGTGCTTCATCTGCTGTTTGGGATTCAGCATTTCATTATGTGGGGCTTCAAAACAGGTATAGTAGTACTCAGTTGGAATAGCTGGATGGAAAATATTGAACATTTCTTAAATGAAATTTCTAATTTTCAAATTCAAGCCTTTTGCCTGACAGAAAATGGAAATTACTGTTACTTGCACCGGGGAGTTTAAATCTATCCTGTACCCTTGAAGCGAAGTAGGAAATTATGCAATTGGATGGTATCTGTTTTAGGAAAAAAAGAAAAAAAAAAGGATAATATATTTAAGTAAATCTAGAACAGACAAGTCTTGGACTCTTCAGAAAGGTGATCCTTTTATAACCCAAATATTATTTTACGCAGGAAACAATTTAGGAAAACAATGAAACAAGAATTCATTTGCAATTGTAATGTCTCTGATTACAGTCCCCAAGTTGACATTTACTCAATTTAATTAAAGAAATGAGAATTGTGTTTATATTTTCTACTCCATCTTTCACAGCAGAGGGATTTAAAACATGTTCAAACCTACAACGTCTCAGTTACTGTTCCATCTTATGATCTCCAATTAATAGTATTTTAGCATTCTGTGACTGCGGAATGAACATGTATTCTTTATTTACCTACAACTGGAATTAGATAGGTTGCCTAAAACTAACAAGGATACTGTACATTCCAGAGAACTCAAACAGGTACAAGACCAGGAGCTTCATTTAGGTTGAACCCTTATGCCCTTGGGCACAATAGAGTTTACATAAATATTTAAGAAGGGCAGCTGCAGATCAATTAAAGGAATATATTTTCCAAGCATCATAACATTGTTTTCAGGCAATACACTGAAGCTCTTACATTAATACATGTTAAATCTGTTACGGGCTCAGAAGAGTTTTAGGCTCAGGAGAGGGGAAAGCAGATGAGAGCACCCCAGGGGGAGGTTGGGCAGAGATTGTCTGTGAGATTCTGTCGCGGTTTGGGCTGGGCTGACCACTAAAGCGAACGACAGATGCTCTCTTTTACTTCTCTGCCCTTAAGAGAAGGGAGAGCATCTCCCTTCAGGGAGAGGAGGATGAGAGAGAAAAGAGACTTAGGAGTTTAAAAAGAAACTAAACTACTTTAATGAAAATATTAATAAAAGAATAAAAAGAAAATAGTGAAATATACACAATATATACAAAACTGTATGGAGCTCCCAGGATGACGATCATGTCACTGTCAGGCACAGGGCAAGTCCCAGACTGGACTCAGCAATGGATTGGAACTGGATTCCGGATCCGCATTTAGGAATGCACGGATGGGGGTCAAAGGCAGATGAACAGACACCAGCCATTGAAGAAAGAGGGCTGACTCTTTGATCCCTCAGCTTTTATACTGAGCGTGGGGCAGATGGGGTGGAATACCCTGTTGGTCAGTTTTGGGTCACCTGTCCTGTCCGCGCCTCCCTGCAGGTGGGACCCCTCTACGCTTTTCCATTTCCAACCCTCCAACAGGGCAAATAACGAAGTTAGCTGGCCTTGGTTGTTATAGCAATAAGTATAAGCTAGAGCCCCTCTGCATACCATTCCTTGGTATAAATTATAAACAATCAGGTCCTATCACTCTGGAAGCGGATGCTGTTGGAAAAATGTGCCATTAATTTCAGAGAGTTTAGTTGGTTACAAGAGGCTTAGCTGAAAAGTAAAATTACTGGGAAAAAAAGATTGGTTTTGTTTTACCTCAAAGCGGGACAGACGCACGACCCACCACCGCCCGTCTCACAGGGTGTCTGCATGGCGGCTCCGCAAATCCACCCAAGGAGGAGAGGGCACAACCATCCTTCTCATCAGTCCTTTTGGCATCCTCAGAAAAGCTGTGGGCACTGTATGCTGAGAAGGCTGCGACTGTCTTCATTCTGATATTTGCTAAATAAAATTGAGGAGCAGCTGTTTTGTGGGAAATATATTGAAGTTTGTTTTTTTTAAAATCTTTAAAAATAAAAATGTTTCAAGATACTTCAGAATTTCCTTCATAATGAGAGATCTGCTTTCAGGCTTGTCCTACCCAGGAATGTAAATGTAGTCAGGAAAGGACTGCCTATCTGCTCACTTCAGACTAGGTACTCCATTGGGTTGGTGTTACATAGCATGTAGTATGAATTATAGAAGGATGTCACTCGTATGCACAGTAATGTGAAAAGTATCACTACCACCCCTGGGAAAATAAATTTGCAAGTAATCAATCCGGTTTGTTGCTCCCTAATTGTGGCTGCTTGTTAAGGCGGGGACAGGATTTATCCCAACTACGAGACAGTCCATCTTGAAAAAGCCCCACGTGTGCTATTGCTGACGGGGCAGAGCTGGAGCAGAGCTCAGGGGAAGAGGAGAAGGAGGGAAAGGGCGCAAGGGACATGGGAAACGGAATGGGGAAGTTTTGGAAGAAGAAGAGGGATTTGAGGAAAGAGCGTAGAAACACACCTTGCAAGGACTTATTGCAACTATTGAGGAGCAAAAGAGGATGAGTCCAGATTGCAGCGTGCTTTCTGCTGAAATAAATCACCTATAGTCTCTGCTGAGAGAAGTAAAATCAGTTCTAATGGAGAAACTGAGATGTTAATCTCGGCTGGTGGCAGAAGGAGGTGAAGCAGGAGAGAATGAGCGTGTAATGGAGAGGTTACAAGACTGTTTCCCTTAACACGTGCAACAGACTTGTTGCACTGGGAAGAAAAGAGAGAAAACAAGGATCTGGGAAGCCAGAATGTATAATTCTTTAAAAGGGAAGAAGACCTACTAATACCAGGTTCATCTTACAAGCATTAAGGCTTTTGAAACAGTCACCTGAGTATAGTATTCAGTTGCTGTTTTCCTGTGATATATGCGTTAGTGACAGGATTAGGTACCTTCTCCCAGTGTATTATTTACAAATAAGTGTACTAAGTAAGGTACCTTGGATATTTTTGTATTTATTCAACTGTTCAGACTATACTTTGGAATTTTTCAGTACATTTTTGAGCAAAACATATATGTCTTGACTGTGAATTCTGTTAATGCGATTCATGAAATGTCTGACATCTGAAGCTCATGGGGGAGAGGAGGGAAATTGCTTTCAGGTCGCCACGTGCTGCTGGGCTTCCACTTGGGGAATGCATGGCCATAACTGTGGGAGTCATGAAATCGTTAATTCAAGACTTCATAGCTGTGTTGCAATCTTTTTTACAGATTAAATGCAAAATTTTTTATTCATATAAAGCTATGTGCATGCAAATTTTAAGACAGAGTAAGTGGACCCATTTCTCTTGTTAATTACTTCGCTAAATCAGGAGTGGGCTGCTGGTATTTGAAAATCCTGTGCGTGGTAGACAGAGCGAGGGAGAGAACAGTTTTCTTCAGCTCTCTATTGTTGGCCTATAACGGTTTATAATGCACTCAGGTCAAGAGGGTGGGACTGATACTCACTATACCACCACGGCTATAACATCAGAATTTTGCTGCAATAAAACTAAATATTGCAATAAAACTAAATGTTTGTGTTACCGTTACAAAAACAATTGCAACACCACTCAGTTTTTCCTATGGTGAAATTGCTCGCTGTTTGCACATATGCATATGTGTGTGCATATATACAAATAGGTATGCTTATAGACACATAACCTGTGTTCATAAACACATGTACATAAACACACGTACACACACACATGCATTCTGAATTGTGCTTGCTTCTTGAAAATGGCTAATATTCCCTGGAAGGGGAAATGGAGAGAGGGAGTGATTTTGTCACTACTGGTCGATCTCACGAATTAAGATCAATTTTGCAACGAACAGTGTAGACGTAAACTGTAGAAAGGCTGTTCCTATCTCTGTCTAAGGCAGGAGACAACAGATGGGTATGGGCAGGCAGGGGAGGATGGCGGGGAAACTGGACAAGACTCACCAACAGCCGTACGCAATTCTCTGTGCCAATGCAGGATGTATGTGCTCTGCCACGGTGACACTGGTGGTCAGGATTCAAGAAGGGATTTGACGGAGGATGAACTGGAAGTGGAAGCAGGTGGACAATATCTGGACTAAGAATGTATTGCAGGAGACGGGGGCAGAGGCTCCCCAGATCTCAGCAGGAGCTTGGGTTGAGAAGGAAGTTAACAGTGGGTGAGCCAAGGAGCTGAGCGGTGGTGGCAGGTCCATGGAGCCACCCCGGGAGGGATGGGCGGCCAGGGTGAAAGGACACAGAGGGATCATGCGGGGGAGAAAAAACTTTGTGGTTGAGTGGTCCAGGAAAACTGATGTAAAAAAACAAACGTGGGAAGAGATATGACAGAATTAGGGAAATGTAAGGGAGTCATCCTCTCTTTGCTAACTGAATGATCAATTCTAACCTATCTGTATTGTTAATAAAGACCAATACTTCCATTCATTGCTTTTCTCTCTAGTGGTTATAGAGAATTTAAAAGATGTCCGGCTTAACCAAGATACCAAACTTCTGGACAGCTCAGTTACATGAAATGAAGGCTCTATTTTCATTACCTTTTTTGTTCTAATGAACATCCTGCATTATTTAGCATTCATACAGTTTTATAGGAAATAATACTTGATTTTTACAATTTTGGTTTTTTTACTTCTGAAATTGTGTGCTACATACTCAAAGAAAATACAGTTGCTGCACACAGAAGTGGCAATATCTTTCCATCTGACATTCTCCTCGCTTTCCTTGTTACCAGGGTTTTTAAAATGTGATAATGTCCCACCACTGTTTCTGAGATTTCCTGAATTTATTTGTTTGTTCTTTATTACGTAAGGAATGATTTCTGCCTGTTTGAATATATTTCTGTGGGGAGTGCTGACATTCCTATCCACACTTCACTTGTCATTTCTAGGCCAGACGGTTAATATGATTTCCTACTATGAGCTACTTACTGTGTACAGTTTTAACATGTGTTGCAGCGAGGCAGTATATTAAAGTGCAGAAATGGCTTATGAAAGAGATGGATGTTAGGGGAGAGCTGTTGGGTTCTCTTAGGTAAAGTCAGTGTGCAGCATAAATACGTTTGTGATAGTGGTAAAAGGAAATACTGGTGGACTTCATATTCTGATCCCATCCTTCTCAGACGAATACAGGAAAAAAAGTGTTTATGTTTGTGGATAATACCAAAAGAGGAGCGGCTGCAAGCCGGCAAAGGAGGGATTAGCGTTCCTCATGGCGAACTGGAACACACAGAGGACTAATCAACAGCATCTGGACAGGACCACAATCTTTTCTCTGGGAAAAGGCTGAGGGCTGTAATGGTTCCCAGCCTGGGATTTTATCAAGACGGTGGTGATTTTGCAGAGAAAGCCGGGGTTGTGCTAGGAGGCAAAGCTGGGTGCGTCGCCCTCAAGATGGAAGAGGTAATTGCTCTGCTGAGCTCAGTGCAGGACACTGCCGTACAGAAAGGCATGGGCTAACGTTAGAAAATCAAGAAGGGAGTGACATAAGTATGTAGAGGTCTGGAGAATAGTCATGAGGAAATACTGGAAGAAATTGAGGTTGTTTAATCTAAAGAAGACTAAGGGAGAACATAATAAATACCTTTAAATACATTAAGGGCTCCTGCTGAAGTGAAGGGAATCATTTATTCTCTTATCCTTCAGAGGCAGAATGAGGTACAACATGAAAATAAAGGTTAAATGTGAGGAGAAACTCCCTGATAATAAGGACAGATTGCTTGGGGAGACTGTAGAGACTCCGTTACTGAGTAACTTCAAGAACAGCATAGACAAATATGAGGCAAGATACTGGTGCACAGCACCCCATCTGGGATACGAGGCATAGCATAAGTAACCTCTATCATCCCTTCCTAGCCCTTTTTTCTTTGATTAAAGCTGAATCAAGGCAGACCGTGGTCTGGGCAAGTGATCTCAAATGTAAGAGTTAATAAGATAACCTTGGGCTTGATCGTGGAAAATGTTGAGTTGTCGTGGCTGCTCTTATTGACCTCACTCAGAGCAGAAACAAAGTAGGATTTCAAGGATGGGGCCATAAGCAGTGAAAGTTGCTGAATTATTGTCGTATTGGCCAGGTCTTGTCTTCACCATGACTCCTATCCCAGCTGTTATGAAACTTTACATTTTGTGTAGGACCATTCTGGGAATTTTCAGCCTCTGACAAAGTCTGAGCTGAAAGTGCGTTTTTGGTGGATTGCCATTTTTAAACTGTTCAGACAATTTTCCTGTGATGGTATTTACCCCAGCCTTTTTAGGCCATGTCCCAACCAGTCAATACAAACAGTTGTTGAATTTATGAATGTCTCCTTCAACACACAACTTTGAAGTGTGAAGAGGTGATACGTACAATGTGAAACTACAGTGTGTTGAGATAACGTCACCTAAAAAATAGCACAGGAATAAGATTTCATAGAGGGCAGGATTTCAGAAGTACTGAATGAATTGTTGAGTAGTGGTATTTTTTTTATATTTGGGGATGACCCAAAGGAAATTACTAGAAGAGGGGAAAAATGAAGAGGCTCCTGTGATGATCAGATTACAACACATTAGAGATCTTAGCAACAAAAACCTTGTATGATTTTACAGGAAAAAAAAAGTATTTTGATTAAAATCCCAGAAGTTCTTGACATGAAAAACTTTCAACAAAAGGTTTGCATTTTTCTGTGGAAAAAAAAAAATCACTATATTCACTGGTTAATTGGTTTGTTTTCATCAGCATATCTCCTAGTTTGTCTCACATCACCACTAGAGTCTGTCTTTGCTCTACTGCTCTTTTTGGGAGAGCAGATATACTCTTCTCTCCTTGGTGTGCTCAAAAGTGTATTTGCTAATTTTTCCTGAGTCTTTCTCCTTTTCTTTTATGAGTGATCTTTATCTTAATTAAAAAAAAAAAAGGTTATCCATCCTGCAGCATGAAATCACTTTACCCAGATGAAAGTATGGGCGGCGTCAGCATGAAGTTTTTTCCATCCCAGGGCTCTTGTTTCTTCTTCTTCGCTGAGTCAATCCATGTCTGCATCTCTTTTGTCAAGACTTGGCCTGATGCATCCATTTACTCCACATAAGCCTCCAAATAGTGATCAGATAGGAGCAGCGTGTGGTCCTTACCTCTGTAGGAAGTGTTTGAGCTGAGAATTCAAAAGTAGAAGACCGTATATTGCTAACCTTGTTCTGCAGGGAATACTTTTTCATACCGCATGTATTCAACCTGGAAAATTCAGAGTTCCAGGAGGTCACTGGGGCAGGTAATCTAGACCAATTATTTAAGGCATGCATAATTTTATAAGTATCAAAAAATTGCTTTGTGGACAAATATTTGTATGAGAATATTTTTTTCTGTCCTCACAGATACAAAACACCTAATGCTATGAGCAGGTCTGGGGAAGAACTGGAACTGCTAAATTAAAAAAAGAGGAAAGTGGACTTACTGGCTTTCTCCTGTCCTAAGTTTCCTGTGTTCTCTCTCTCATAATACAAGAAGACACTGCAGACACCACATTTCTGGGGATTACCTTTCTTGGGGTTGAAGCCTTTGGCCTCATTCTTTTCCTCACAGTTAGAGTGTTCATAAGCCCCTGGAAAGACACTGTCTGTCATGTCTTGTTGCTTAAATATTGTGATCGAGCCTGTGAATAATCTCAGACTGCTTTGACATGTTCATAATAGCTTTTGTTCTACTTCTGTACCCATCCAGTTCCATTCCTTAAAGTCCCCTGGCACGGTGTCTTCCAGCCTGGACATGGGATGTTGTGGTTTGACTAGAGATGCTATGGGAAAATCAGACCGATACCTTTAATTTTTGTGGATGGTAACTATGGTTTGGAAAGTGAAAATGGCTCCTCTGTGGCAAAGGGTATTGTTAGACCTTTTTCTCCCTGGCTTGGGTTTTGGTTTTTTTTTCGCCCTGTGGTGAAAGTTGTTGAGAAGTGGTCAGCTGAACCTGCGGTACCCTGCAGAGTGACGTGTTCGTGTCGGGCTGTTTCAGCTGTGCTGTGTGCAGCGAAGGCTGCGTTAACACCAGATGCCAATCATACACCACCAGTGGATTTGCAAGATTATAGGACAGGGAAAAAAAAAAGATGAAGGTTAAGCACAGGGCACAATAGAGATTACTTATGGTAATGAATTGTATAATTTTTCTAGACAGATCTGGATTAATGTTTATCCCAGGCAAGAGATTACTGTATGTCTGATTCTAGTTGTAAACAGACATTATTAAACAGAAGGTTTATGTTCATGAAATGCGACTATGGGTGTTAAAGCACTTATGATTTATTATGTGCAAAGAGAAAAATTAACCTGTTCATCTGCTATAGTATGAGATGAGCTGTGGATTTTTGCATAATTTGGAAGGCATCTGCTCCTTTGGAATACAAATAACCAGTGAAATGAGAAGGATTCTCCTCTTATTTACACTCATCCTATTCCCTACACTGCAGAGGAGCCGAAGTGGTGTAACCAGCAAAAGAATAGTCTTGTGTGCTTTTATAAAGCAACGATATTTCTATGAGAGATAACATTGACAAAGTCTGTTTGCCTGTGAATCTTTAGGCTATTTTTTTACGATTAAAAAAATATTATGTTAACGTTCATAGAGCTTAACAAATTACCTTATTTGGGTTTCCCAAATAATTCCCTTTCACTAATTGAAAACATAATGTTTAGAGATGTTGAATTTTAAAAATACATTTTTTAATCTACTTTTCACATAATTTGTGTTGCGGACAATTTTACTCCTGCTTTGTTGCATCACTGCTGCTTAGCATAACTGAAACACAGGTACGACATCCACATTTTTTAATACCGCCTTACCTCAGTAGCTAAATAATCACACCTGAGCCAATGACTTCTGTGCTTTGGGTGAGCTGAAAAAATCTCTCTTGACGAAACTGTAAACTAACTTCAAAACTTTCCTTCTTTGATCGAGTAGACATTTCAACTTCATTACTTGCTAACAAGGCAGTATCTTTTCTCTGTGAAAGCAAAGAAAAATTACAGTTATCAAAATCTGTTCATTCTATTTACGGGCTGTATTTGTAGCCATCTGATTTTTGCATAGTGCCATTTGAAATTATCTGTTTAACAATGATGGATGATACAACTCTGTTGCTTTCCCTCCGCTTTGTAACTTATCCGTCTACTTACAGATTGCATTGGACATGTTGCTGATGCTTTATTTGTAAAATTCACTCACATATGTGAGAAATTTGTCCATTGAGTCTTACTGACTTCAGAGAGGCTTCTTAGATAAGTAAAGATATTCCTGTATATAAGCAAAACCAGCCCAATCTGTAAAAAACGTAGGAACATGGAGCGAAAAGGCCTGGGAATGTTACAGGGTGTGTTAAATGAATTTTATGATTCTATGAATTAGAATTAGAATTTAGAATTAGGATTAGGATTAGGATTAGAATTAGAATTAGAATTAGAATTAGAATCAGAATCAGAATCAGAACTAGAATTAGCATTTAAGCTGTTAAACTAGGACTGAATAAAAGGTAATCTGGTAAAATGTTCTGAATGCTTCAATTAAAAAAGTTGCAGATTTAAATTGCCATCAGAACACTTCATATTGCTTTTTTATATTTCCTAACTATATTTTATATTTGATACAAAATTATATATTATAACATGAGAAAGACTTAACTTCAACGTTCGTAATATTTTGCCTATTTATCAAATTTTACAACAGCTGTGAATTGTGAGTCCGGAATTAAAGTTTGTCAACAAATTAATTAACCAGTAAAAGTTTCTGTGGGCTTTTTTAATGGTTCAGTGTAGCATCTGAAGGCGGTGGGAATGTCTGGAGGTAGCAGGGATGCGGGTGAGAGTCCTGAAGGAAGCCGGGGTCAGCTGCACCGCGCTGCTTAAAAGTTTGTGCAGCCAAGCGTTGTATTTTGGGAGGCACTAAAATATACGCGGCGCTCTTTTCTTTGCTGTGTGTTGGCAGACATCTATAAGTCATGAAGATGACCTCCATCTTCCAAAGGGAAGGAAAGCTAGAAATGAAGACACATTTCTGTTATCAGTCTGCTGTGGGTCGTAAGTTGAACTGGTGTTATATTTTCCTCTGGAAGCCGCGTAGCCTTGACACGGTGTTTAACAGTGTTAAGCTTATTGCTGCTGAGCTAAACATGTCTGAAGCGAACGATGACCCTCACGTCTTTGCGATGGCAAAATGTCTCCCTGATGTGATCCCGCAGACTTGGAGCATTAAGTTAATTTTCCCCTGGATTTCTGAGCTGCCTCCTTTTTACCCGGCAGAGAGCTTGTGAAGAATACAGCTTCTGACCGAATGACAGAACGTGGAGGGTGAAATTAGATGCATTCAATTAGAAGATGACAAAAAAGCCTATCTAAATATTTGTCAGGATGCTACTTACGGGATGCTGTGTCCAGCCCGGGAAGTGAAAGGAGGCCGCTCTCGGGACTTAATAGTCTGAGGGGGAAAAAACTGGGTAAATCATTCAGATTCTTTATGGGCTTGGAGAGGATAATTGAGGGTATCGAGTGGGCTGTTATGCATCCAGGGCTGGTGATCCCTCTCGTGTAATCTCAGATTAGTTCTTTTCTTGTATTCACTTAACACAGAATTAACCGTTACAAAGTTTTCTGGACGACTTGGGTAAATAGTGGTGGTGTTTGACTGCTAGAGGATGGATAATGCAGTGGTTTATGGGAGGTATTGAAAAAAGAGGTACTCTACCTTCTCCACAATAAAAAAAAAACAAACCCACACCACAAAACAAACAAAAAAAACCCCAAAGCCACAAAACCCAAGGAAACCAAAAAGCCAGGGCAAAAGTGTCAGCTGTGAGATTGTCAGGTTTGGACCAGGAGGTTTACGAGTTTCCCAGAGGACAAAAGGATGTTCCTGAAAACTAACATTCAGACTTAGCAGTCAGTGAAACAGGAAGAGATTGAGACATGCAACTTGGTTTGGCCACATCTGTTTATCTGTAAATTAAATTTATAGCAACTTTTTAATGTACGAGATCAAATCCCTCGTAATTTCCTGCTCAGAAAGTTGTAATTACAAAAATAAAAATTTTAAATGCAGCATATCATGTTGACCTTTTTTTTTTCATTTCTGTTACAGCAGTTCAAGGGAGAATGTAACTATGATAGGGTTAATCCAGCTACATAAAAATCCATGCTGTGTATGATAGTAGTAAAGCTTGTGATCCCTTGATCTTTGATTAGATCCAAGCTAGTAAATATCTTGTGTTTAATCAGAATGAGTTGTTCTGCATGTAGTATAAGTCACCTTCACAGATGGGATGTAGCAGCAGAGTTGTTCGTGAATATTTGTTTTAATCCTTTCCAGAGCAAGCACGCTTTATGTTTCTTTGTTGTAAATCAGATTCAAGCAACTAAAGACCAGCACGAAAGAAAGACATTTGCTTGCAGTCAGGAATAGGACAGTGTGGGAACCTTTTTTCCCTTGTAAAGAAAAATGTAACTTATGAGATTCTTAAAAGGTATTTTATACTATTCCATAAGCATAACTAACACACCGTGGCTGCTTTTTTAGACTGGAACGCAAACATCAGTATCTAGAATTTCATCTTAAACTGTTCATACACGTTCCTAGCTTAGAAGACTATTAATATACGGAGACTAAGATTTATTATGGTAAATGTTTGGCCTCTGTTATTATTCTATATTTTAAAGATGTTTAGTTAGAATGGTAGCTCATCTGTGTGCTGGTAAACTGAAATTCTTAAAACGTTATCTGTAAAGCTAGTTGTTTTGTGTGGTATGTCGGCGTCCTATTTACCTAAATCTGTCATAATTGCCTTCCGATACATCTTCCTCTGACACGCCAAATACTGAAAATGAGAGGACCCTTCGCTGGGAGATTTTCTACCGAATGTCATTTTTCTGTGTCCGTAACTTGATGGTAATAACTGGACGACCTGTAGTTAAATGCGTCTCAATTTCTCCCACTTATTTTTCCTAATCACCACACAGAGCCTTCTGTGCTCAGAGGGGTGATTAGATTTAACCTGCCATCATATCTGAAGAACTTTCTGTACAACATATTATACATTGCAAGAATTATATATGTAGACGGCGGGTCTGAGTGTAATATAGAAATAGATGTAAAGATGAGTTGCTCTCATGCCAAAGTGAATTCCTGTTTGTTTGTTTGTTTGTTTGTTTTTAACAGGAAGACTGGAGAGCCCCCGCTAATAAATGGCTGGATTCCTTACCTTGGGAAGGCTTTGATTTTTAGAAAAGATGCTTTCAAATTCTTACTGGATCAACAAAAGAAACTTGGAGATATTTTCACTGTACATATTGCCGGTGAGAAATATTTTAGTATTTCTCTTGATTTTTTTCCGTCAGTGAAGTTAAATACTAATTCAAATGTTTAGTTTAGAATCTTCCTTAACCAAAAACATATTTGTGTAGTATAGGCCAATAAAAATCACTTAAATTCACATGAATTGTATGCATAATAAGTGTCCATAGGATATAATTATGAGCATGGGGATTTATATACAGCTATAGGTATATATGTGTATTGACAGAATTTGTAGGCATGTAATGTATGAACGTAGATTTTTGCCAGCACATTTAATTGTGTATTGTGGTTTTTTCCCTAAAGAAGGGAGAACTAACATCATCTTGACACGGCACAGAAAAATATCAGATTAAATTTAGAAAACACTTAAGAAAAAAGTGCAGAATATGTTCTCACACATTTTACAACTGGTTGACAGGAACACAAGGGAATGAATGACACATTGACTCGGTGATACAATCAGGACTGGAACACAGAAACTTCCCGTTGCCAGCCTCTTACGCTGATCATGCTTGCTGAAAATAACAATATAATAAAGTATGATATAACCTTGCTGCTTTCTGTATTTATAGCTGTATTACTACACTAGCTCAAATACAAACATTTGAGTGAGACACTTTGCTGTAGAAGAAAAACATAGAATGAAACTGGATTCTTGAATGAGACTTAAATATGTAAATTTACATATATGTATATACACACAGATGTACTTTTTACTAAAATCAATTTAAAATTCAGTATTTTCCTCTGTTCAGAAAAGGGCAAACCCTTATTAGTGTAGGTGGATGTAATGGATCTTTTGCCCCTTTACATGCTGATATCCTTGATCAAATAATCAACTTCAGAGTTAAGCCTATCTCGTTTTTAGCTGTTCCTATATTTTTAGGGAGTTTCAAATAAAAATGTAAAGTGTAAAGCATAAAGTTTGCTTTGTAATTTCATGGCAGTAGGAGTAGCTTTATATTTCCATATAAGCAATATTTGCAATAAAAATATTTTTTTTCTTCAAAAGTCAATTAATTAAATTGCAAGCCGTATGTTTAATTAATACAATTTTTCTTCCTCTTACCAAATCTGTTCTTTTTTTTCCTTTGGAAGAGCATTTTTACTGCTATTAAATGTGTGATTTTTTTATTCACTCAGGGTTTTTTCTTTGGAAATTGGTATGCTCAGATTTTTTTTCCATCTTGCAAGTGAGTTTGACACATTACAAGACCAACTTTTATTGAAATACAGTCTTTTTTAATTGTTAATTGACATTCACATTTTATATACAGTTGTGGCTTCTAACGAATACAGATTAATAATTATAATTTAGAGGCTACCTTACTACATTCATAAAACCAGATACAGTCATACTTCGGAATCCTTAATGTGTTTAATCAAATATTTATTTCTCTTTCACCTCTTTATTTTTTTAGGCGAGACTATGTTTAGAGATTTGTGTGTTTAAGCAATCCACGAGTGTAATTTAGTTTCACGAATTTCTATTTGCATGGTAAACAAAATTCCGTTTCAACTTATCTCCCTGTGTTCAGGTATTTTGAGGAAGCTTTCCTTAATAGAGACTGAGGTAAACGGAGGGAGTTCTGGGTATCATTTCAGCCTTACGCAGGGAAATCTTTGATTTTGTGAATTTGTCATATCAGAGCTACCGCTTTAAGTTCTCTCTTTTCGGTATGAAAATACTGACCGTCAGGACTTCACTAGAGAGAAGCAGTTTGTCATCCACAAGTCAAGGAAGAAGCTGAAGCTAGTTAGTACCGCCGATCATGTCCTGATCTGAAGACGTACGGGATTTCTATATGTCTTACTGATTTGACAAAGATGATGTGTATATGTTCGGCAAACATAGCGTAGCCTGCTGTATATGGACTATCATTACTTTACCCCCCTGGTGGGTGTCTAAAGGTCCTGTCAAAAAATTCTATCAATATATATTGTTCTAATTATTGGTTCGCAAACTAGTTCATTTGGAAAATGCGGAACGATGTTTGGAGTTTCTGGCATTGCCCCGTACCGGTAATGCGATTTCGCTGATTGTACTTCCCCCATGTGATGAGCAAATGATTGTCATCCCTAAAAGTCGCAAGGGACATGAATGTCATCTTAATAAAGAAATTAAAAAGCACATCTTTCTATGAGAAACAATGTAAATTCCTGACCTGTCGCAGAAAATAGTTCTCTAATTGGTTTTGTGTGGTGGTGCAGCAGAATCGTTTTCCCCAAACGTCATGCCAGCGAA
Source organism: Larus michahellis (assembly GCF_964199755.1). NCBI lineage: Eukaryota > Metazoa > Chordata > Aves > Charadriiformes > Laridae > Larus > Larus michahellis. Next base: position 130,894,394 of record NC_133897.1, on the reverse strand, counting down.
GCACCACTGTACATCATTGTCAGCAGTTCAGCAGAATCTCCCTAATAAGAGGACGATTACGTAAATGCGATAGTCTTCAGGGGAAAAAAAAGAGAAGAGAAAAGAAAAGAATAAGGAGGGGAAAGAGAGAGAGAGTCTGTTATGTTGAGATGATCGTACTTCCCAAGCCAACCTCGCTGCATGTAAAGGGTCAGCAGCATAGGCAGACGGCTAGGTAAGGACTTCAAGAGCTTGAAACAGTTTTGTCATTGTTTCTCGGGATTAAACTTCGTCTCTTTTTCTTGACAAGTTATTAGGAATGATACCAAACCTTACAACACTCTGAGACTAACTCAACTTTTAATAAAATAATCTTAGGGTTTTTTACTGAAGATACTTGCCTTTTAGAATGCTGCTGCTAAGTCATTTTTTTCTTTTAAACCACGATACACCTACAGTAACATATCACATTTTTCTCTCTTAGGCAAAAGGTAATTTACATTAACTCCTTACCCAGCTGAAGTCTGCTGCAAGCATTACCGAAATAACATCCATCATTAGATGCCATCTGAAATGCTTGTCTTTCATCATTAGCATTAAAAAGCTACAGAATGCATTATTAGAGTAATTTCTTAACTATCATACAAATACTGGTTTCTGTGCTCAGATTTACCAAAGTTGACAATTTTCATATTTTCCACATCAATCTTCTATTTCTAGGAGACTGTGTAAACTAAAGGGAGATAACCAGGCTATTTGCAGCACGGGTGTAATGCAGACTGAAGGATTGGATGGGGAAGTATGAATTCTCTGTAGCCATATTTAAAAAATATTCGTAGAGCTTTTTACAGAAACAAGCATACATCTCTTATTTTGACTTGTTTCTATGGTACTAAATAAAAAGCTCAGTAACTTAAACTGTTGAGATTTGCAGTGTGACATTTCTGTATGGACATGCCTACTTAGTGTTTTGCGTGGAAGGATTTTTTTACAATCTAACAAGGAAAGGCTTGGTCCCCAGTGGTTTCTACAGAAATACCTTCAATATTTAAGGCTTCCTGATTTGTGGAGCGTGTGATATGCCTCCACTTTTGGCTGATGTGGCATTTACCTTTACCAGTACTCTGATGGAAACTCACGAGCATCAAGATTTTGGTTCGGTTTCAGATAAAGCTACTTTTGAGAGGTGGTTTTTGGCATTAGCTGCAATGAAAGGGCATGGGAGGGGAGGGAGGAAGCTGCATTTTAAAATACCAAATAATAACTGAAAACTTCAGGAAAGATTTGCATTTGTTGGTCTGTGACACCACCAGGGACAATAAGTGGGAAGAGACCTCACCAGGGACAACGGCAGGATTTAAAAAGCAAAATTAAGGACCATATTGACACTCACAAAATATAAAATCGTAGCTTGAGGTGAGAAAGTTTGTTCCAGTTTGGATGTTTGCTGCTCAGGGTAGAGGAGGTGTTGGGGCACGGTTTTGTAATTAGCAATCTGTTCCTGTATGGAAGAGACTGGGGTAACCGGTGTGCATCTGTGTGCGAGTATGACTGTAATTGCTAAAGGCTCCCATACCCACTCGCACAACAACAACTTTCTAACCGCCGTTAATTAGCCCTAGATTTTAGTCTATTTCTAATTAAGAGATCTAAAATTAGATTCTCGGGGAGGTACGAAAACAAGCTGCCTTTGTTATAGAGGGGTTCCACTTTTCTAACTATGTAGACCTTTACTAAATGCAGTAACAAAAGTATTTTGGTATATGTGTTTATATATATTGTCGACTTGCAGTGATGCGGTCTGAAGCCTGACTTGATTCTACAAAATGAATTATATTTTGGTACATACTTACTTTTTGCTACCAGGAACCTGATGAGAATAATAAAAATCAGGATCTGTAATATTCTGTTTCTCAGAGATTTTTTTTTCAAAGTATGTACTAGCGTTGAGTGAGTTTTGACTTAAAATTATTGCTAAAATAGTTCATTTGTCTGAAAACTCATTTGCTGAAAATCATTTTCTTACTTAAAAATGATAAGAACTGATGTGCGTTTGCTAAGTGTCTGATTAAAGATCACAAAGAAACTCATATTTTGCATCAGAAATAAGCAGATGGTGGACAGATGGTTTAAATTAATATTAATTAAAAATCTTAACTTAAATTGTTTACCCTGTAAACGCAAAGTTAGGAAGCCAGCATTCATCTTTAGGGTTAATAACACTCCAAATCTATTTATTAAAAATTGCTCCAATGGGCAATCTTTCCAAGCTTTGATCGCAAAGATGGTAGCCTCAATAAAGAGCATGACAGTGGGTGAAAGCTGGAAAGAGAGAGCAATTCTAGGACTCCTAACAAAGATCCTGCAGAGGTCGAGACTAAAAATTCCTGCCAGCCTCTGTGGTCTGGGCAGGAAGAAATGATCAGAAAAAAGGACTGGGAATTGAAGATCTCCTTTTCGGGCTGACTTCTCGATATTTTTATTCTTTAAAAATTAATTTACGTCTGTGGTTTGTTACGTTACAGTAAAGCAAACTCTATGAATACCTTAAAAACCTTCACACACTGTTGACAAAAAAAGGGGGTCAAATTCTGTCTTGATTTATCGCTTATGTTTCCTTAGTGGTTCACGAGAATTGCGGTGGATGTAATTGGGAGGGAAATTATGGCATATAGTAATTGCAGAGAAAGTCCAGAGCGCACCCAGATTTACCATAGAGCTCTGTGTGTATATACAAGTCAGAATACGGAATAACTATGATAATTCAAATATCACTGTATGGTAACCATGGATACTTCTTGACATTTTTAGTGGTAGTGACTACTTTATCTCAGGACATCTGTCACAGAGCCAAATTTGGTCCTCAGTTAAGCATGTAGTGTTCCCATTAAAATCAAAGGAGATTTGTCCCTTTAGTGAGACAGAATTAGACTGTAAGTGCTGGAAGCTTTGCTATTTTCCTGAGTCTGTAGCTAGGATATTTTAACGGATACCCTTTTTCCCTAATGCACCTCTCCAAGTTAAGGATCAAGAACTCTTAAATTAAGACTTAACATGGGAATCATCTATAAAGAGTTAAGATTTAATTGAGCTTTGGGAGCGTTAGCATTTTGATTCATGATAGTTCACCAAAACGTTCTTCTTCAGTAGTTGACTTAAGGTTTAGGGAGAAATTGCAGGATTTTTCTAGCATGGGCAACTTGAAAAAGCGTCAGGCTTGATGCCATCCTGTTGCTCTGTAGAAGCAGCTGAAGGTACGACTGTGTCACCTCACTGGGTACCTCAGTAAGGGTAGGAAGTTGTAGGTGCACCCTGGCACGATGCATGATAGCGCTGGGAGAGTGTGTACCCCAAAATGGGGCCCACATTAAACGTGGCAGGCTGCTCCGTTGTAAGCTATGGCTTCAAAATCAAATCCCAAGGTAGTCACTTTATGGATACCAAGCACCTTCTTAAAAAAAGTTAGAAAAACTTAAGGCAAAAAACAGATGTGAGAGAGACTTTGAAAGTTGGGGGTTTGCAGTGCGCGGTTAAAGCCATAACCAGCAGATTCTGAGTCTCTGTGTCATCTGCTCGAAGAAAAGCTGCCTGGGTGGCATGTTTTCCACCCCAGCCCCACACATTCACTTTCCTCCATACAGGGGAAATGTGTGTGTTTCTCCCTTTCCGATGGTAAAAAAAATCTACAACTTTCAAATGCTGCTACAACTCCGTATTGTATTTTCATGAATTATACCAGAGTAGTAAATGATTTATTCCAGAGTGCCACAATTGCAGGCCGTGCCCTACAGTTGGCAAAACCAGTAGCTCAGTCTATATGGAAATGGCTTCACACTGGTTTTAGAAGAGCCATAAAAGTGTACGCAGGTGAAATCTGCATCCTGACAAAGAGAATCTCAATAAAACTTGTTGCATCTTCCTTTTTTCTTTTTTTTTTTCTTTTTTTAAATTTTTTTTAGCTTTGCAGATTTCTTCACAGATCTTCGCTTTGGGGATTTTCTGCATGCTTTTCTTCCAGACATTGCCAGGCTTATTTTCTTATTTACTTCTGAAAGTGTCACCAGATTATAAAAGTGCACGTGTGTCTATTTTTTTCTTTTCTTCCATTCAGGTAGATATATTACCTTTATCATGGACCCATTTCAATATGTCTATGTCATCCGAAACAGCAAGCAACTTGAATTTCATGAATTTGCTGATAAAATGGCTTCCAAAACTTTTGACTACCCAGCCTTGTCGAAAGGAAAATTCCCCGATCTCAAGGAAAACCTGCACAGAATCTACCAGTATCTACAAGGCAAGCCTTTGGATATCATTTCTGACCACATGATGAAAAATCTCCAGGATATATTTGAATGGAAATGCTCACAAGCAACAGATTGGGAAACAGAAAAAATGTACAAATTCTGCTGCTCTGTAATGTTTGAAGCCAGTTTTGTAACACTATATGGAAGAGTTCCTGCTGCAGATGGCCACAAAGTTATTAGTGAAATCAGAGACAAATTTATCAAGTTTGATGCCAGCTTTCCCTATTTAGCTGCAAACATACCGATTGAGTTGCTAGGAGCTACCAAGAAGGTTCGGAAGGAGCTTATACATCATTTTTTACTTCAGAACATGACAAAATGGCTGGGAGGGTCAAAAGTGGTCCAAGCCAGACAAGATATATTTGAGAAATATGAGCTGCTTGGAGATTATGACAAAGCAGGTAGGAAACTTATGAATGATTGCTTGTCTAAAATAAAATAATTTACTATAGACCTTTGAAATAAAAAGGCAAAATGGCGACCTTGAAATTTTTTTATGTTCTTTCTAATTGGCTAATGATAAAATGTTTTACTCTGAAACAACCCTCTATGATAATTGATTTTTTTTTTGTGCTGAGGTGGTAAAACAAGATACTTAATGGTGATAATGAGAAAGATTATAACTGAGCTGCATTTCCTCCCCTTATTCCCCCCACCCCCCCCGACATTACATTTCAAACTATTCTCATTAAGCAGAAAATTAGACTTCAGAAGCCTATTGGTCCTCATTAGCATTCACTGATCCTTGGCTGGGTCTGTGTCCTAACATCTTTTAATTAGCACACTGCAAATCTAATCAGTGTAATAAACGCTATTAATCTTCCTTTTCACTTATTTTCTCCCAGCACATCATTTTGCCTTCCTGTGGGCCTCTGTGGGAAACACGATTCCAGCTACATTCTGGGCCATGTATTATCTTCTGCGGCACCCAGAAGCTCTTGCAGCGGTGCGTGACGAGATTGACCATTTGCTGCAGTCAACAGGTCAAGAGAGAGGGCCCACGTATAACATCCACCTCACCAGAGAACAATTGGACAACCTGGTCTACCTGGGTAATTTATTTTTATCTGTTAGGAAGAAAAGAGGGGCTCTGCCGGCAAACTCGCTTTATCACTCATTTCTGTTTACTGAGAAGGTGGAGGACACAGCTGCCTAATTGACATAATAACACCCATTTACATCAATTATAAATTATGTAGTTTATAGCTGTAGATACTCTCATTGCATGTAAACATTAAAGCCTAGGTAATTAACTATGCAAGGTATGCAAAAGGCTAAATCGAAGCTTTGCAATTATTTGAAAAAAAGTTGATGCCTATTAAGTTGTTTGATTCTGAGCATCTGCCGAAGTGTTAATGCATTTCAAATACTTCTGTATGGTACTGCCAAGAAAGACCCTTTTCTGAAATTAAAGTGGGATAATGTATTTAAACTGCAAATGTAATTTTTTCACAAGCAGTTTCTTTCTTTCTCTCTCCGTAACAAAACAAAAAGCGTTCTAAAGCGAGCTTCGTTGAGCCTCAGAACAAAATATAAGAAGGTAAAGCTTTACAGAGTGGAGATGGCGTTTCCCATATTGAACAAAGTATCTTGATTCAAAATAAGGGAGCTTGACGTGAGATACAAATCTTCCAATTCTAGATCAGTGTTTCAGAGGGAGATCCTTGTCAGCGGCCATTAGAAGTTGTTTGATCCAGGAGCTGGATAGGCCTTCAGAGTATCAGCTGATGGTGTCACTTGGTTTGCTAGTGCACAGGCACTGGCAAGATAAATGCTAAAATTAGTCCAAGGGAGGAGAGAGGGTGTAGCAGGTAGGAGCCTAAACTGTAAGCATCTGGAAGTCTCCATAGGCAGCGTTAGCAGGGTAGACAAGAGGTGAACAAAAGCATAAAGGTTCCATATTCTTCTCTTTTGAAATATTGAAAACGGTCCCCTGTTGAAACTGAGCTCACGACTGTATGTTTTGGTAGCTCATGGCCTGAACTGATGTTCCGCTCTTAAAAGAAGCTGTGTCAAGCCAGGGTGGTGGAGCAGTGCGGTCTCTGAGCCTGGTTTGGATCTCGGTAGTAGCTGCCCTTCTCCGGGACCATCCAACGTGGCATGTCTTAAGAACCTGGGTTCAAACTTGAATTGTTTCTCATAGTACAAATATAAAATCAAGTTTGATCTGGTTACTTTTTGTTAGATCATTAGTGTTAATCTCGTATAGCGTGAGTCTAGTAAGTTGGTTTCATCTGGAGTCACAGCTGGTTTGGTGCAGGTTTATCTCTTAACCAATGGAGGATGCTTTTGAAATAGGGGAGATATCTGATGACGGGGACACTTCTGAAGAATAACATGACATTCTAAGTGTTTAATGTACTTTTAAGGACCACAAGTAAAATCGCTTCATATCAGAGTTAGCATCCACCAAAAAACAATAGAAAAGGAAAGTTACCGAGCATCAAGAACATCAACAGAGAATTTATTTTTTATTTGGAGGCAGCAAGGGGAATGGCAAGGAAAAAAAAAAAAGAGAGAAAACCAAAAGCATCCCAGAAGTGTAGGAAGAAGGAAAATAAAAGCATTTACTTCACTAAAACCATCTGGTGCAAAATGGTATGAACAGTTTAAAACATTAACTGTGTCATTCCTCTGCTGCTCCTTGAAATCCTGAAGTACTTTGGTAACATTTGATTTATGTGTTGAGGGGAAAGTGCCACATCCTACTTTGTAGTATTCTTGTAACACTTTTGTTAAATTTTATAATCGCATTAAACGTAATGTGATATGAACAGAAGCTAGATTTCCATTCTTCTGGCACTTAAGTCATAAAGGGCTGGATACTGTCCCATAAAGTAGTAATATAGAAAAAAAATCTGTACCATAAGAGAATTAAAATTCATGCTTCAGTGGAAAGGGATGTTTTGTTAATAAATGTGTAGGAGGGACAAAGGTCCTGATGTGCATTGCTTGCAGACCAAAAATCCCCGTGTCGCAGGGAGGTTGTGGGCCAGCACTGCCTTTGCCCTTGCAGCTCGCTGACCCCAGCCTCTGAGGCTGATCTTTCCCTCTTCCCTCTCCCGCCCTGGGCCAACCCAGAGCACCGAAAACCGGGATTTGTGTCCCTGCTCTCGAGTAAGGCAGACCAGGTGGGATTCTTGTACGTTCATCACCTTGTCATCTCGTTCTCCTGTTTTAAGCGCTCCGATTCTCCGTCCTCTTTTTGGCCTACTGTAACAAGAGCCTTTTTTTGGATTCCTCATGCTATGGAGAGCAAGCAAGTATTGCTAGGAAGCCTTTCTCCGTAAGCAATGTTTTTATTATGGTCAGATTCTTTGGGTCTAGGGAACAACGTGGCCTGATTTGTTTCTAAATTATAAGCACAGGTATGTGATTTTTTTTTATAATAATGAAAAAAAAAAAAAGGCTTTCAACCCACAGCAAAACTATCAAGTTTTGGCCCTGATTATTTTTTTTTTCCGATGGCATTTCTGGGGCAGCACACTCGGTTTTGTCTACGTAAGACTTTTCCCGAAACCCAAATGCGCGTATTTGTGTGCGCAGAGTAACATACGTTATTAGTCGTTATGGCTCACAATGGAGCTCTAATATGGTAAACGACACATGAGAATGGTCTGTCGGTTTTTATGGTTAAAATGGAAATGCAAAGGGTAAAGCAGAGATATACTCAGTGCACGTTTGATGCTAGGCATGTTTAGTCAGTTCGTTTGTTTAATATTAGTCCATTCACTTATATGGTGAAGTATTCTTGCCCCAGGTCATTGCTGAATCCCAGATATTTCCTGCAAAAAGAGCACGGCTTGAAAAAATGTTTCGTACACAGAAAAGGGTAGGAACCCAAAAGCAGCTACTGCGGAGCGCGTAGTCGTAATAGAAACGCTAAACGTGAAAATTACTGGTTGGATTGAGAGAAACGAATATATCTTCCTGGAATGGGCTGGGCAGTACCATTTAGTTCTTAGTAAGATGCAAATGTACTTGTTTCAGCTCATCGTTTGTGTTGGCACACCGTGATGCCTGTGGGTAAATGCCCCCCCCCAAATATTTGCATACTGGGTAGCTATTTTCCTACAATAGACTCTAATAATTATAGTACCCTATTACCTGCTCTGTGTTAGTGTAAAATTAACAATCCATTATGCACAATAAGTTTTATAAAACATTTACAGATCGAGATCATGTTTAATTAAAATTAACTTGCCTACGAAAGCCAAATGCACTTATGATTCGCAATGACCTTTTATTACCTGCAGTCCCTTGTTTTGGCTGGATGATTGACAGCTTGCTGTTTGGCTACCATGTTGTATTTCAGCTGACAAGACTTTTCATTTTAACTCAATTTGCCTGCCTATCACAAGCTGGTGGCAGGCCAGGCTCAAGTCACCCAGCTTTGCCTCAGCAGCTTGCTCTATTTCTCATTAGTACGCATTTATTCAGTGGAAATTGGAAGACAAATGCTTGAAGGCATGTGAACTAAGTATAGCAAATTAGGGTTTAAAGACTGAATATTTATAAGTATATTGAAACAGTTTTTTAAAAAAAAAATCTAGAATGAATTGGAAGCTGAGTGCTAGCTTTAGTATAAGAGAAACGAAGAGAAAAGTGGGAGGATTCTAAGAATAACAATACTATGAGAGATATCTCTCTTTTTTCCCCCCTCTCTCTCTCTCTAGAAAATATGTAAAATCTCTCTGACAACACCTTATCAAACAACAGCCTGCCTTCTTTATGTAGCGCTCGCACAGTGAAGTTTAGCTTCTCATGTGTGTAAGAAGGGGGGGAAAAAAAAAAAAAACGAGGGTCATGTTCATTTGCTGCTTGGTTATCCCTTGGTATGCTTTAAATTGCCTTGTTTGTTCGGCACAAGCACAGAAACAGATGTTGCTCTACCGTGCTGGATAATTTACTGTACCTCACGGTGCAGAATGGAAGGCCTCCCAAGCTACCCAGCTGGTCTGTCAGCGGCGATGGCTGGTGTCTGCTGAACTATGACAACTGCAAGTAGAGGCTGCAGTTTTATTGTGCAGTTGTCATTCCTCTCAATGTATAGCTCTGGTATTTGTGGAAAGCTGACTGTCTATTTTTTTTATTTTTTTTTTAACGCGAGCCTGCAAAGCCGTATAAGCTCCATTCTCCTTTGTTGATCATAATGTGACTCATTACTTTTGTCATCTAATGATTATCGGCATGATCGCTCAGAGCGAGAGCCAAGCTCGCCTTCCACACATAACTGGTACTGGAAGGTAAAACAGATTTGTCATTTACGATCTGACCGCTAAGCCACACTTTGTGCTCCATTATTGTGATTAACTTCTGCATAAGATATGCTGCCCAATTGTCATTTGGGATCCGGCAGCGGGCAGGGACTGCCGCGCTTTCTGGGAGGATGTCCGCCGATAGGATGTGAGTGCAGCGCTTGGGCGGTTAAACATAAACCTGCTATTTCGCGGCGGCGCTTTAATAATTATTTTTCTTTTTTTTTTTTCTTCCCCCCTCCTTCCCCCTTCCTCGGTTGATTCCTGGTGTCACCGCGTATGTCACCACCGTTTCCAAATGGTGAACCGGTGTGGAGTTACCAGCCTCATTTTCCGCAGGTTGAAGGCAGTCTGGGAGCGGAGGCAGGACCCTTCCTTTGTACCACGTAAAGTTTTGTTGCCAGAGCGCTGCCAGTTGAAATCTATCGTGTCAGGTGCCTTGTGGCTATCCGCAGTAGAGGCCATCTTCTGGAACCAGGGTTCTTTTCTGGCTTCGTCACCAACAAGCCGATTTGACTCTGCCTGATTATAGTAACGAAGGCAGTCCAAAAGAATATGCACAGACTCACTGTACGTCACATTGAATCACGGCGCTGGCCACACAAAGCTGACCGCAGCCTCATTTCTTTAGACAAATGCATGCTTAAGGAAAAACCTCCTGCAAGAAAGCATCCAGGGCCACTTTATTTGCTATGCATGCTGCACCAGATTTAATTTTTAGTGAAAGAACGTTTGTTATTATTTTTTTTTGGAGGCATCTACACTGGGTAGCTACTGCCTCTGATAAACTAACCTTGTGGGTGCAGCAGTTACAGGGCCTTGGTGAACACTTAGAGAGGGCTTATTTGATATCAGAGAACATAAATGCAGACACAAATGGATTATTATGTGCAAATGAAACCCTATTTTAGGCTATTTTTCACACTGATGATTAGAAGGAATCAAGTCACATACAACAGCGCCCATATACGCTGGTGGAAAAATAGTCAGTTTTGATTACAAAGTGAGAGATGCAGCCCTAGACAGGAGCTACATGCTGATATACATGCTATCAGAATGATTTATGCAAATTATGCATATTATTCCCAAAGGAATTCCTCCTCAAACTGCCAGGATAAATTGCCGGAAATTAGCCATAAAATCTGTCGTGCTAGGAGCAAAAGGTGAAGGCCACTGGGAAAGCAAGGACATTCAGCTTCTGGAGCCTTCCAGGATGCGATGGTGGAGACAGAAATCTTGCTTTCCCTAAGCCTGAAAGGACTGTATTTTGTTTTCTCTTGGCCAATTAAAAGTGTCTTTCTCTCTTAAAATTACCAGGCAAATAATGAATTGCTTTCGTTCACTCTGACCATAACAGGCACTATTATTTGGCAGTGCAGCGCACTGAAAACAAAATAAATAAATTTAAAAATCCTCGGAATGACTATGGAATTAACAAGCAAAATGATTTTTTCTAACATATAGTCCTGCCATTACATCCAACAGCTTTCAAAAGGCAAGCTAAATAGCTCCGTGGATGCTTCGCTGGTATTTGCTTGTAACCTCTGAAATACGTGTAAATGCGTAAAGTGTTCCTGTTTTTCAACGTGATGCCTGAATAATGACTTTCCACCCCAAAACCGATGCTGCCTACAGCCGACAGGATTTCTCAGCACCACCAGTGGGAATCACATCGGGAGGTTCAGTGCCGTGGTTCCCCGCCCCGACCCTGCGGGGCTGTTTATTGCTTCCTCCTGGTCTCTGCTTTATGTTTGGTTTGTGGGTTGGTTTTTTTCCCTTTTTTTCTTTTTTTCCCTTTAGCCTGCCCTACTAAACCTGTCGAGATTCAGCAGCTGTAGCCCTGTATAACTTCCAATCATCTTCCATATTTCTGACGCTTCCCCCCCTCTCCGCTTTTGTTTAATCGCAGAGAGTGCCTTAAACGAGAGTTTACGAATGTGCTCGTCCTCCATGAACATTCGCATCAGCCAGGAGGATTTTGTTCTCAAGCTTGAAGGGAATCAAGAAGTCGGTTTGAGGAAAGGAGACTGGATAGCCCTTTACCCGCAGATTTTGCACATGGACCCCGAGGTCTATGAAGATCCTAAGGTAAACATTCAGCTGGTGCTGCTCTTCCTACTCCAGGCACATTGCAGCCGACAAGCCTTTTGTCATCTGAGTTTTGTTGTGGTTTTTTTTGTTTTGTTTTTTTACTGCTGTTCCTTCTTGTGGAACAAATCTTCCGACTTTCAGATGTATTTTCTAGGGCCCTATAGGTCAAAGGATTCATGGCCTGAAGCGAGAAATATGGTGATGAGACTGACTGCGACTGCTTTCAAAGGAATTGGCAATTGCACATTGACTGCCATAAACTTTAGGCTAAATGTGGGTTTTGTTTGGCAGTGGATCATTTGATACCCAAGGAGGGCTGAATAATAGAAGGTGGTTTAAATAGCAAATAATGTGGGCCATTTAGCTAAGTGCCCCCAAAGCATCATTGACTCTCTGAAGCCCTATAATAGCAGTGTCTTACTTGAGCCTTATGCTTTTTCACCTCCCTTCGTAGGGATTCACCCCTTCTTGATCAATTAGTAGAGTGTTGTGAACTTGAGACTGTAAAGCTGTTGCTCTGCAGCGAAGCTTGGAGGGTAATTGTGTCATCTCCTTGTATTTTTCTCTGACGCTCGAGTTAATGAATATCAAAGACTTGAAATTAATCCACCCTGCCTCAGCCTTAATACAGCTTCAGAAGTTCACCACCTGCATGCAAATTGAATAGTCCTCGTCTGGGCTGTGTTGTTCCCTAGCCCAGGGTGCCACGGAGGAAGAGCGAGGGTGCACGCTGAGGCTGTTAAAGAGCTCATACCTGGTCCATTCTTCATCCCAGTTTTCCTAAACAAATGGCTGTCTCTTAGCCACGCTGATTTCCATCCTTGGCATTAGAGATAAAGAAGGGATCTGGACTTTTTTACATGTTTCTAGAAAACCCATGTTAGAGGCATTGCTCTCTGAGGTTCTGCCTTTTGGGAATTTAAGGATATGAGGTCACAGAGGAAAGATGAGATTCAAGTGCCTTGTTGGTGCGGGACAGCATGTCGCTGTGCAGGAACTCCACCAGCCTCAGTGAGAGGAGGTGTGAAGCGTGTCGGAGTTAGCAGGAGTAAGGTATAGTCACCGGGATGAACACTGGAGCCGTGAAAATAACATCCAGGAGGGCTCTGCTGGCTGTCCCCACCCAAAACTGAAGACAAAGCCCGCTGAGAAAATTAGGGGTTTAAAAAATCATCCATATATTGGCAAATAGTTGATTAATATTGCTATCCTTGAAAAGTAACAACTAACAAATAAGCTTTTCCTCATTTTATTCTTAACACTTTATTTTGGAGAACATTATTGATTTGTCAAAAGTCCATCTGTTTGTTTAAGTTCTAGACCAAAAGCATCAGTGTGGAAACTGATCCCCTCCCTTATCCAATAATTGCCGGAATATATTACCATATTTCCATTGCTTGAATATATCTGCTTAGTATCAGCTCTGCTCAACTTTCACAGTACAGCTTTAGTTCATATATTTTATCTTTTTGATAGTGAATGAGCAATCCACACATTGCAGTACATTGATTTCAGCACATGGGCCCTCTCGAAAAGTGGGGAAATCACTGTTCTGTTTGGTTCTTAAAATATGCAGTGTGCTTTCAACAATAACTACTGAGGATCAGATAGAGATGGAGAATGAATTTTTTGAAAGGTGCAGTCTTGAGCTTGTCATGTATTTAGGGAAAACTTTCCTGGGAAAACAGGCAGCTTGACGAGATAATTTTGTAGCAATGCTTTTCTCCTGGATACATAAATTTAAGTTCAAGCTATCTTCTGCTTTGGCACCATATTGTATATAAGCATATAATGTTGACCTCTTTCTCCACTCATCAAAACCTAAATAGATGAGTCAGTTTTCTATAAAGTGGATAAGTGAACCCCTAAATCCTAACTCAGCTAGTTACAGAGCTCAGTAAATGAACCCTGCAAATGCCATAGAGTGAAATACCAGGAAAGCCTGCAGGAAACCCTACATGGTGGCTTCCCAAACAAAGCTAAATGTGAGATGTGACAGAGAGAGACTTATATCGATCACAGGGGATCGCTCAATTTTCATAATACTCTTAGCAGGCCATCCACACAGAACTTCTATACCTGTTCTTGCTCGGTGTCTTCACCTTTTCCTTGCCATCATTCAAAGAGGCCTTGTGCATGCCTGAAAGTTCCTTTGTTATCAAAAATCAGTCTTTAGCCAGCAAACTGGCTTTTGAGGAAACGCTATCCAACCCGAGGGGCTTCAGCAGCACAAGCCTGAGTTTGATGTCATTGTCATTGGCTCCATTCCTGTCTCACACTTGTTTTCTGCTTTCCCGATTCCTTAGACACCAATTTATATTTTTTTTTGTTAAAAGCAATTACAACTCTCCAAAGGCTCTTAAGATGACAAAGACAGCATAAGGTTTGTCCCAGTGTGTCTGTGTGTTCAATACCACGGTTCTTAATTGCTCCAGACGCCAGGGGTGCACCTTGTGGAAAGATTCCAACAAAGTGAAGAGCTCTGGGTTGGGTTGGGTTGGTTTTTTGGGCTGTTGCAGCTCATATATAGCAGTGCTTTTTTAGACCAGCAGGATTTACATTTCAGGAACTGAATTTTTTTTAAGGACAAAGCGGTATTCTGGGCTTTCTTACTGTGCTTCTTCAAATGAAGCAGTAACTTACCAGGAAAAAAAAAATGGCATGCTTCCTTTCAGCTGGTGTGTTCAAAGAGACTGAAAAGAATGACTTGTCAGTGGAAACACATATGTAATCACCTTTATCTTTGTGGAAAATCCAGGCCTCTGCTATTTAGAGAAACAAGCTCCCGTTCTTCCGCACCCAAAGTTACATCCCCTCCAGAGCACCCTGTACCCATTCCCTTTCTCATAGACCACCTCCCCTGCTACTGTTTTTCCTCCACAGCAAGACCTGCAGTGCGTGGTTTTCGTGAGCCTTTAGTCTAATGGGTAGATCGGTATCAGTGTATTTTTCATTGTGGTGTGGTTTTTTTTTAATCAGTTGAGGTTGGTTTCTGTCTGACTGACTTGTTCCCAGCCAGCTCCAAATGGCTGCTGCTATAGCAGATGTATGCAAAGCAGGACAAATGCTAATGAGTGACCATAAGCAAGAAGTGTCTGTCATTTTTATTCAAAGCATGCAGGAGGATTTTGTAAGTGGTTAATTTGCCGTTGACTGAGTGAGGATGCCAGATCTCCTTCATTCAAAAACACGAATTATGTCTAAACAGGGATCCTGCTACTGGAAAAATAGAAAGATTTCCAATTTATGGAATGCAGGTTACAAGCGCAACTTGGAAGCACCCTCTTTATAATGGTCAGTCCCTGGCGGTTGTCCTGCTTTGCGCACAGCTTCCGGAGCAAACCGTTTGAAGGTCAGATGTGGCAAATTAAGCAGCAACCATCTCCAACTGAAGGGAAAATTGACTACAAAGCATCGGGTCTGGTTTTCGAATAATCTGCACCACTGGGTGCAAAAGAAGGATGGATTTTGCTCTAGCTTGCAAGAACAAGATCAGTGCAATGCATTAATTTATTCATAGGCATTTGCAGAATTTGGCAGATTATCCTTATTCATGATGTATGTAGCACACTGAGCGCGTATGATGCTTTACAAGAAAATTGTCCTTCCACTAAGGTTCATTGTCCCTGCTACAAAGCGGTCAAAATCTAATTACAATCAATATAGGCCAGACACTCAGTGGATGAGACGTGGAAGTTGAAGGAGCTTGATGTAAAAGGGCTAAGCTAAGTAAGTGGATTTAAGGAGTGTTCTTTGCAGGGAAGATAATGTGAGTTAATGAAACTTGAGGGAACCAACTAAAAAGGAGAAGCTGTCAGCTCCTTGTCTTCCTCTTTATCTTATTTTCTGGGTTTCAGAAGCGTTACCGTTGTGCAAACAAAGCAACTCGTGTAACTGCCTTGTTAGATATCACGCTCCCTCTCTCTCTTATTTTCAGGAGTATAAGTTCGATCGATACATAGAGAATGGCAAGAAGAAAACCACGTTCTACAAGGCAGGAAGAAAACTGAAGTATTTCCTAATGCCCTTTGGCTCTGGGATCAGCATGTGTCCGGGGAGGTTCCTCGCAATGAATGAGATGAAGATGTTTCTTTTCTTACTATTGGCTCATTTTGATGTAGAACTAGCGGAAAACAAAGCTGTCAGACTTGATAACAGTCGTATGGGCCTTGGTATCCTCCTGCCAGACGTTGATATTGCCTTCCGCTACAAGCTAAGGTCCTGAAGAAAGTGAGCGGCTGCCTATATGCCTTCTACTAATCTCCATGTTTGCTCTGTTTCATCACTCAGCTTTGTATTTTTGGAAACATTTGCTTTTCCCTCTCTGCTTTTACCTCCTTCCTATTTGTTTCTAAGGAGAAAAGCCCTTGGGCTGGAGGTAGATATCAGTCGTGGGGACAGGCAACCTCAATTTGTCCTGCCTGATTTGTGACTAATGAGGTGAGATGACAAGAGTTTGGCCAAGTAAATAGCCCAACGTCCCTACAAGAGGTCCCTACAAGTCCCCATATACACTTGGCTATGAGTTGAGTAGGATTTACAGGGAGGATGACATCAAGCTGGATCCAGGCCATTTATATGGGAAACAGGCTCAGCAGCCCCCTCTGACAGGGGTTCCCCCTGGGTAGATCCAGAGGTCCCATACACCCGCCACCTGGAGGCATCTCTGCATCTGCTCATAGAAGCATAATAGCAAGA
Source organism: Larus michahellis (assembly GCF_964199755.1). Lineage (NCBI taxonomy): Eukaryota > Metazoa > Chordata > Aves > Charadriiformes > Laridae > Larus > Larus michahellis. Next base: position 130,878,061 of record NC_133897.1, on the reverse strand, counting down.
AAGGGGGAACTTAATTCTGGGGAGGAGGGGTGTGTGTGTGAAAGAATTTTTAGTGATTATTATTCTAAGTTTTTATTTACCCTGTTCCCTTCATGGTCTTGAGTATCTTAGCCCTTAGTTGGGAGGTGTGATGGAAGCTGTGCGGGGTGGTGGGGGGTGATTTGCAAGAATGTCTTACTGGCAACACATTTCTGACTTCAGTTTTATGTACCAAGGGTGAATGCTTCGCTTTTCTTCTTTTTTTTTTTTTTTTTTTTTTGGTGCAATGCAAAGAAATTAAAATCTGTGATTTTTCCCTGCAGTCATTTAAGGTCAGAAGGGAGGTTCTGTTGATTTTAATAGGCTCTGGATCAAGCCTAAATTATCTATTTTGGCTTTTGAGCCAGAACAGTATATTCTTCAGGGAGAAAATATATGAGCCTGTTTGAAATGATTCTATCATCTCAAAAGTTACCTTCTGTTTGTCTTACTGTTTTCATAGTAACACATTTGTGTGTTTATTTTGACCATGTATTGTGTTTGTTCCTTTCTCCAAAAAGGCAAAAGAAGAAGAAGGCATGCCTTCAAGGGCAAGCGTGGTATCTAAAACTACTTTTTAATAGTCTTTTACTGTGCCCAAGTTATGCATAGGCAGAGTAGTGTCACCTCTGTTTGGAAACAGAGACTTGTCCATCTACAAATTGGAAAATAGGCTCTTCCCTTGGGCCAAAATTTGAGCAAGCAAAAACCCTGGGCAACCACTGAAGTTGTCTGTACACTGACTGCCCAACCTGCTTCACTGGTGACCAGCTCTTCTTTCAAAAATTAATTTCCTAGTGTGCGAGATCTGAGATTTTTAGACCTTGTCTCTCTTCCCAGACATCGCTTCAGAGACTGATGAGGATTCTCGTGGCTGTCCAGTCTCAGTTTGCCAAGATGATAATTGTGATGGGAGAGTAGCCATGACTGTGTGCCTTGCCTTGTGTTCCCAAAAAACATCTCTCTTTGGGATGTGCCAGCGTAAGTCTTTTAAAATCAGAAATTTTGCTCATCCCTAAAGCACTTGATGGAAACTCTTACGTACATACTAAGGATTAGAATTATTTATTGTTCTTTGTGTAGAAGCCTGTTTAGTTATTCGTGTAAAGCACATACCCTAAATAAGCATCAACATCAGCAGAAAGGCTTTCAGAAATTGGCACAGCCACATTCCAAATCCTCCGAGGAGAAAATTGTGGTTTTGTGAGATATATTGGATAAACATTTTCTCTTCATATATAATATCAGTAATGTCTACAGTGTTGGAGTACGCTTACATTAAATGGGCTTTGCAGTTGATTAAATGCTTTAACTTTGCTTCAACATTTAATCAACAGCAAAAGCTGATTATTGCTTTGTGCCACAGAATAAAATTTGTTTCTATGGAGAGGTTCTTGTACTCAAGTCACTTACTGCTGTAGTTACTCTGTAGGAGCTATTCTGTACTCAGCCATAGCTCACAATCCAGTTTGGACATTAGAGCCTGGTTTATTGAGAGAGGAAACATTGTTATCATTATACTGTTGACTGTATTCCATTATTGCTTAAATGTAAGCAGTAAAATGTCTCATGCCACAGTTATGATAAATCTTTCTTTGGCATCCAACTTTGAAACAAACCTGAAGCTACTGCGAAAATAACAGTAGGTATTTGTTTTAAACATGAGACTTTTTTTTTGTAATTGTATTCTATTTTTAGGATTTTGAATTAGAATATCACAGGCTGCTGCATAATTTGGTAGGACATCATAGGTCTGTGCCAAAAGTACATGCAAATCATTAGTAATTTCAGATTAATTGCTGATCAGTTTGTATAGTATCTATTTTGAAATTAAAAGAAGAGCTAGATTGTCTACAAAATAGCAGATTAAATCTGTAGGGCATGCTTCCATTTAAAAAAGAAAAAAAGGGCCAGAATCTTTCCCAGGAGTTGCAGGAAATGTCCATGATGGCACTTGGAGGCCTTGCATCGGGGTTGGAGAGCACTCTTTGCACCATGCAAGAGGCCAGTGTTTTAAAATCATAGAATGGTTAGAGTTGGAAGGGACCTTAAAGATCATCGGGTTCCACACCCCCCTGCCATGGGCAGGGACACCTCCCACTAGACCAAGTTGCTCAAAGCCCCATCCAGCCTGGTCTTGAACATTTCAAGGGGGATACACTTTGCTGGGATAAAAGTTAGTTGCTCTTTTTGCTCAGGGACCAAAATAATCAAACGTAAATCAGGGCCTGCCCAGCCTGTCCTGGAATTGTGTCCCTGGAAACCCATGCTCCGGGTAGATAAGTTTTGCTGGTAAGCAATGCATCACTACCTTAGCCTACCCCAGCTGCAGGGGAGGTAAGCCTCACACCCCTGTAAAGTCACAAGTGCTAGAGCAGGACAGAGGAAACGTTAAGCCCTTCTGGTCCATCTACTCAGTAGCTAAGGAGGTGACTTATTGAGAGTCAGCAGCTGGTCTGACCAGGAGGGACTGGTTCTCCAAGGAGCAGGGAGTGAAAGGCCCACGGTGCCAGTATTCCTGGTCAATAAACCATAGCAGCACAACGGGATGAACGTGAACCATCCCTGGAGGTCCTAGCTGGAGCCAAGCTGGCCGCAGCATGCTGCACCGAGGAGAGCATGTTTCATGACGTAGGGAGCAATACGGTTTTTGATGACCTCCTCTGTCGCAGAACCCAGGAGCGACCCGCTCTTAGCGTCTGTCACTGGGGCCTTAAGATGGCAAAACCACCTAAGCAGAAACGGCAGCGCTGTTTGCAAGCGTTCAGGTGCCGGTGGTGCTGCAGAGGTGAGCGGTGGGAGGCAGTCACACCTTGTGCTTCCTTGTCTCTCCTCTCCACTTCAGCGGCGGGGGGGATCTGGCCTGCAAGCCAGCAATGCTCCTCCGGTCCACTCACCCAGCAGGGGTAGGGTCAGACAGGAGGAGCACACGGGTGCCCCTTCGATTTGTCTGCTGTTCCTCTAGCAAAATGGGGCACGCAATCACCAGTATGAGATGCGACTCGGCTGGTCAGGACCAGCCTCCAACTGTAAGTTGTCACTGCCTGTGGCTATATCGATAATATCTTCTGCTATTAAAAAAAAAGTTATAATCTTTTTTTCTTACATAAAATAGGTTTGCTAAGTCAGTATGGCCCTTTATAGCACCCAAGAAGAAAAGTGAATTCATCATCAACTAATGTGAATGCTAAAATGTGATTTTTTCTTTATTACTATTCTTATTTTAATTTACAGATCGTATGCTCTCCATTTTCATGCTGGCATTCAGTACTGCTATAAGCTACTGTAAACTCTTAAACTGTCACATTACTTAAAAGACCATGCTAGTCTATGTGTACCTGTTTGCAAATTAAGACTTTCACATCTCTGCCAATATGTCCTAATGTGCTAATACAAAACCATGTAAGAGTTATTCTTCAGTTTATGCTTTTGAGCCAGTTGCATGTCACTAGTTTTGGCATTGCTACTTTTATGAATAATTACTCGTCTGTGAATTTCTCTTGTAGAATTATAAATGATCTTTTATTTCGTCATTATTGAACTTTCTGACATTCAAAAGATTTTGAATTGCTCTTAATTGTGCAAACTGACATTTTGTATATAGATGAGCAACGGTTAGGTTCTACTTTAATAGTTAATATCCATCATTAAGGCTCTTAGATCAAATAAGGTATTTTGTGAATTTCTGAGCAAGAAAATTGAAACTTCATTATTTTAGTAATCTAACATCTTAAGTGAATTTTGTATTTCAAGGACAAAATAAAAATGAATATATCTATTTTAATATTGAATGACTGTCCATGGTATTTTTTTTGCAGCTTACATTTACACTTTTCTCACAGAGTCACAACTATTGCTTTCATTTTTAAATTATTAATTCAGCATACTGCGTTTTTATCTTACTTGATCTTGACAGGTATGTCTGTAAGGAAGAAAAAAAAAAAAGCCCTGGGCATGGAGCAACTCCTTTGAATTTAGGAAATGATCAAATCTGTTTTACCCCACATCAAACTTCAGCCAGTTCTTATCAAATGAGAAGAAAAAAAAAAAAGTCGTGCTTCTGACATTCTTAGGACATTATTCAAAATTAGTATAAAGATCTGCAATCCACTGGTGATTCCCAAATACAGCTCCTAGGCTTTTCCTTTTGCAAACCTTTGTGTAGTACAAGACGTACTACCTAGTGTAAAATATTCTGTCCTCTCGGATCATTCATTTTAAAAGGGGAAATGAATGGCAATGGTTGCAATATACAGCACTGCACCAGCAAAGCACACCTTGGCTTTCCTAAGTATCACTGTAGCTACGGAGTTCTACAAGTAGGTATTTAATATGAAGGTTGTACCCTAAAAACATCAGTGTTTCTTCATTCCTTCACGCAGAAATGCTTGTCAGGTACGTCTGTGAGAGTTGCTGAAGATACGTCCTAGAGAAAAAAGACCTGCAGCATTTTTCTGGGTTTGATAAATGTGTTTGTAACTCTGCAATTTTTTTAACTCCAGGTTATATTAGAAGTTACTGAAGTTTATAAATAAAAAGTGGCATTGCTTGAGATTTCTTGAAGGGCACATTTCTGAGTGAGTTTTCCATGATGATCTGAAAGATAGCTTTGTGGGGGAATTAATAAGACCTCCAACACTGTGTTTTATTTAATATTTGTTCTGACGCTAGATGCTTTCTTGATGTTACTTATATTGCACTGTATTTTAAAATTATTTGAAACATCGATTTATGCATGACATATGCTTAATTCATATGGATAGAGCTATTTTAACAGTCAGACCATGGAAAGTGAAGTATTTTCCTGCCCATTACCTAAACCAGCCTGTGTACCCTGGCTAGTCATGTCCCGATAATCACAACATACTAGAAAAATGATCTCATTACAAAACCACCATTTTAATCTACACTTGTGAAAGTATTGTGAGCCTGAAGTTATTGTCTATGTTTATAAATAGCAATAAGTATGAAGAAAAGGTTGCTGCATATAAAGAAGCATATTAAAAAATATAGAAAGTGTTCCACTTTCATTTGAAACCCAAGAATTAAACTGCAGTGGGATCTTTATCCTCATATAAAGCAGTACTACGCAGCCTTTGCTATGTGTCAGGCTTGCCTGGGACCTCAGGTAGTGAGGTGGTGTGAATACATCATTTGTAATAGCAGAAATGTGCTTGTCTTCAGAAGTATTTACACCAAAATAAATAATCAAAAGAAGCCCAAGCTTCAGCTGTTCCTGCTAAGAGCCTTGGAGGACTGCATCTTGCAAGATTTTGTTAAACCGATTTTGACTCTGATGTGTTGGTTTGTATTCCGCCCCCCTCCCCCCCCCCCCAAACAGCAGCTATGAGTACAGCAAAGTTAAATACAAGTCTAGGTTCTGGCTACAGCGAGGGTAAAAGTCAGTAAATACCCCGTGATGACTTTTGACAGTGACTTCTTCCCTATCAGCTCATCTTTCCCACTACCTCTTCCTTCCAAATAGTTGAGTTGCTAACCTCCCACAGGCAGCGTGTCTTTTTCCATCTAATTTCCATCTTGTCAGCCAGTGAATCGGCTATCTTCTCGACGGATTTTTCCGTTGCCTTCTAAAAATGAAATCTTTACAAGCAGCCTCTCGCAAAATCGGCATCGCAGGTGGCTACCGCCGAGGGAAGTGCCGCGTCGCTAAAGCTGTGAACCTGAAAAGTGGATGGGCATTAGTTGAGCTGGGGATTGATGGAGGGATGGAAACACGGACCGGGGTGGGGGGAGGGATGCCGCCGCTCCGGGATGGCTCCGCTCCGGGATGCCGCTTCGGTGCGGGGGGAACCCGCCCGCCCGCCCGCCTCTGCCCGCCGGGCTACCGTCGCCGGCTTGAGCTCGCCGCGCTCCCCACTCTCCCCCGACCCCCTACAAAAAAAGGATGTGGAAGGACGTGGGAGTGAGGAGAGACTCCTGCCGCCCCTTCCTAAAAGCGTCTTTGCGCTTTCAGGGATGCTGGAGTGGGAAAAGGGGACAGGAGCCCCGAGGAGGTTCCTAGGGAACCGGTCTGGGTGCTGGGTGAGTTTGGAGGGCTTCGGCTGGTGGAGTGGAGGTTTACTCCGGAAAGGCGATTGTTTGCCCCTAATCTTCAATTATAAGGGTTTAAAAATAGTATTAGAGGGGCAATCTGTTCTGCAACTTCTCGGAAGAAATAACTGTTGATTTAGATAAGCACTGATCCCTTCAGCGTTTGATGAAGACGTTAATTTATGGCTGTCTAGCAGTTTATGGCTGTCATTAGATTTTCAGCTTTGTCTCTGTTCGAAATGTATCTTTCTTTTTATTTTAATCCGAGACAATTATGTAAGAAAACGGTTATGTTTGATCTAAAATGCATCATTTTCCTATAGCATTTCAAATTATTCACAGATCATAGTTCTTATATGTGCATATATGAATTTAAAAATACAGCAGTAAAGTGCTTGAAACAGACCATAAATTTGCTTCGTATTTTATTACACCGTCTCTGAATCAGGTTGAGAGGACAAGGGCAACTAGGGGCTTGGGGAAGGATTTAACCCTTCCCGAGGCTGGAAAACCAGCCGAACCGAAGCAAATCCCCCTCCGGAGCGCTTCGGGGGAGGGGGAGGCTGGGTGACACCGAGCTGATGAGCAAGTGACCACGGGGAAAGGGGGCTGGCTGCAGCTTTTTTGCTCATTTAGCAGATGTCCCTTCTGCAGCGTGGCCGGCTGCTCGGAGCCCCCGGGCCAGGCTGGGAGCCGGGGGCCGCCACGACGGTTCGCGCTCCCGGGAGCGGCTCCCGCCTTCTCTCCTGCCCGGGACGGGATGGCAGCGGGGCGGCGGGCAGGAGCGGCTTAACCCCTGCGGCGCCTTCCTCCGCCAAGCGCAATGCTTCATAGGGAACTAGCATTAAAACCTCCCATGGGCTCCGGGAGCCCCGGGAAGGGCGAAGACCCCGCGGAGACAGCGGCGGGGGAACCGGGACCGGCGCCGAACCCAGCGCCACTTCCCAGAAGTTTTGTCCCGCTCCGGCAAAGAGCCGTTCCGCCACCTGATTAAAGCCTCGGGATCCCTCCGGCCTGGTGGCAGCGGGTGCGATCAAAGTTACAAATGATGCTGGAGAGACTGGCGGAGTCCTGGCTCATTTATTTTACCCCCTCAACAACTCCCCTCCGCAGCCGCCGCCACCACCAAAAAAAAAAAAAAAAAAAAAAAAAAAGAGAAGTGTTAATTGCTGTAAAGTTTCCGTGCACGTGGATAATTTACTTTGACTGCTGCGTTTTAATTAAAAGCAAACTTATTTATGTTTCTGATGTTTACATTAGGCGATTTAATTACGTTTAGAGGCAGCGTCGCACTTTTTTTTCCCCCTTCCACCCTAAATCACATTTTCATTAAAGGTTTTAATAAGAAAACTCACTTGACCACTATTCATTATCTAGTCCCCTCCATGCACACAAGTTCACTTACCCATTCATTTATTCACTTACTCATTCCAGCAGATCCGCTGCAACTGCTGCTAGCAGGGATGTGAACACTCATAATTATTTGTCAAAGTCTGGAAAGTGTATTATCCCTTCTTCTAGTGGTAATTAGTTACCATAGCATCTAATACGTAAATGTGCCCAGAGCACACCATTAACAGTTAAGCGGAGGATTCAATTTAACACATGATTATATCTTTCATAAGTCATTACATTAGGAAAGCCAATGTCACTCATGCTGGGACAATTCCAGGCTCAGGGCCGGGGTAAGGGGCCGGGGGCCGGGCTGGGCGGTGGGGGCAGGGGGAAGCCTCCGGAGGAGGCTGGGGGGAGATCCCGGTTCTCTGGAGCTGTTGGAAACGGGGAAGAAGCTCTTTTGGAAAGGGGGACATGTTCATTTCTGTCTAAGTGATCTATCAAGCGTTAAGAGGGGCGGGGGAGCCTCTCTCCTCCCCCCGCCTCCCCCGACACACTCGGCGCTCGCATTGCCAAGACCTGCCCAGGGACCGGCCCGGCGGCTTCGTGCCACTTCCCAGCGAGGCTGCCCGGTGCAGAGGGACAGGGGCGAGGGGCCGGGAGTGACAGCACCTCCACCCGCCAGAGACCCCCCCCAAAGCAAGCAAGGAGGCAGCAAGCGAGCCCAAAGTTGGGCGGCAGCGGTAGCCAGGAACGAAAAGTGGATTTCATTCCGCTTTCCCGTCGCTCCGAGGGTGGAGGAGAAAGAGGTGAAGGGAGAAACAGCCCAATGTACCATAGACGGCAGCGGCCGCCTTCGCTCCTCCGAGCCGGCGGCGAGCAGCCCCGGCCCCTTCCCACGGGGGGCAGAGCGTGGGCCTCCCACGGCCCTTTGCCTTCACACCCCCCCCCCCCCCCCCCGCCCCAGCGCAGGTCCCGGCCGCTCCAGGAGTTTGCTGGGACCTTTCTTGCTTCCCCTGTCCCACGCCCGGGCAGAGCTGAGCAGCACCCGCGCCTTCCAGGGGGAACATCTCCGGCAAGCCCGTTCGGTAGCCAGAGATATTAAGCGGTAAATCTTGCAGCAAATGTGTCCTGCGATGTTATATGCACGAACACACACACTCTCTCTCTCTCTCACACACACACACAGTCACACACACACACTCACACAGACACGCACCACGCCAAGCTGGTGGCGGTGGTTAATTCCTAATCAGAATGATGGACAGCAGAGACAGAACAATACAAACTAATGGCTGTGTTGCTGATCACTTTACCCCTTGATTAAAGACACCCAATTATGGCGCAGAACAGTGTCGTAATTATGTTCCTTAATCACATCCAGGAGGTTTAATTGCCTTAACGATGTGTTTCATTAAATGAATTTAGGTATTATAGTCGACAGTTTTCATACACAGTTGTTTTCAAATTAACATAATATTAGACATCGTCATGGAAATTGTTTTAATAATCATAATTAGACGCACCCAGCCTTTGTCTAGTAAATGCTGAGAGACGCTTCTCCTTGCGCCTGGGGGCTGATCTGCCCACCCTCTCTGGGCAGCCTTCCCACAGCTCCGTGGCACTTTACAGTTATGTTTCCTGAAAAGTTACAGGTTCTGATTAATCTTTTTTGATGGGAAGTGGAGCAGAAAATATTTATCCCCTTCCCCCGCCTGTGCTGCTGCCGTTGGGAGAGGCGGCTCCGCGGACACCCGGCGCCGGGGCCGGGCCGCCCGAGGGAGACGCGGGGACCCCCAGCCCGGGCCCAGCGCAGGGCGGGCAGATGTGGGGAGCTGCCTGCTCCCCCCTGCCCTCGGGTTTGGGGCAGGGCGGAGGGTCCAACGGGGAGAAGCGGCTCCCAAAACTTGAAGGGTAGGGAGGAGGCAAGGGGGGAGGTCCTGCTGCTCACCCCGGGGCCCGGGCAACGCCACGGGTGGCGGGGCGAGGGGCGTGCGTGGAGCCGCGGGAGGGGCGGGCAGGGTCCGGCGCTGCCCCACGGCTGCCCCCCACCCCCGTGGTCCGCCCGTCACGGCCGCGGGGGAAACGCACCGCGGGGAAGAACTTCGCGTCCCCCTCCCTTGGACACCCTAAGCCGGGAGGGGGGTGCCGGGGGGCGGTGGTGGTGCCGGGGAGCATTCAGGGCAAAGCAATGGAAAAGAAACTACCCGCCCCCCTCCATCCACCTCCTTAAATCTGGAGATATATGCTTAACAAAGCACAGCATAATACAAGCGTTTGTTCAAAATATTTTAATAAAGATTCTTTCCGACATAGATACACATACAAACGATCGTACATTGCTGTCATAATCTGATTGACCTATTTAATATATATCACTCTTTACACATCCGTGACCTGCCAACAGATCCATCATGGCTCCTATTTTGCCATCCAACCTGACAGTCCGAATTTGTATTATCTGCAAGTAGTGGAAAATAGCAGGACTCGTTTTTGAAAAGAAAAAAAAAATTCTTGATTTACAAATGGCAGAGAGACAGCCACCCAGCCATGCAAACTCAAACTGAAGGCTCACTTTGGGTAAATAGCTACTTCTTGCTTTCATCTCTCATTTTTCTTCCAAAAAAAACCCCACCCTCCCACCCACCCCCACCAGAAAAAAAAAAAAAAAGAAAAGAGAAGAGTTTCACGCATTCTGTAAATCAGCCTAAAGTATTTTAAAGTATTTCAACTTAAATAATCGTCCACAGTCAGAATAATTTACATACACATTAAAAGCGATTTAAATTATACCTTTGAAAACACAGCGCCTGGGAAAACATTGGCTTGGCAAGTGTTCTTGTAGCAGCTATTGCTCTGATGCCTTGTAAAAGTAAATAGCTATTACCTGTTATAATGCAAAGGATACCCTTTCAAAAATCAGTTGGTTGAGCAATTAAGAATACACCTTTCCTGTAATTTTTGGACTGAAGCAATTTATTAAAGCTCAATTTAAATACAGGGATGATGCAACTTAAAATCCAGATGACCTTTCATAAACCTAAGCAGCTTGGATACATCAACATTTCTGGTTATACGTTGTTGGCAAATAAACGTTTTAAACACTTGGCACACAGTTTAAGTTAATCCATAAACAGAATTTTAGAAGCATTTAAAGTAACTGCACGTAAGACCCGTGACCTTAACACATGATAAATATTGTTGGCGTGGAAGGGTCATTTAAAGAATAACAAATAAATAGCATGTCTTGTTTATACATCATTGCAAAGTGGAAAGAAACAAGGTGCACATAAATATTTTTTTTAAAAATGCGATACTTTCAGCCACACGGAATAGGGGTTTTGATCGGTTATTTTTTGTCTCTTTTTTTTTTCTTAACTCTTTCGATTTTTTTTTTAAAATCACTCTCACCAAACTTTGCGCATTTTCACAGGATCAAAGTTTAGAGACGATAAAAAATACAAAGTCTTCCATAGCAATGGTCCAGTCTCTTTGTTTCTGCGAGTCGCTTAAATAATAAGTTTACATTTCAAGTTTGTTTGTTTCCTGGCTCAGAATAATAATAATAATACTGCTAATAATAATTAAAAAAAAAATTCTATGTTCAAGTGCCCGCTCTGATTTGTCCCGTCCACCTCCTCGCCTGGGTCGCTGCGGCCCCTTCCCCTCGCCGGGACCGGGGCCGGGGTGGGGGCCGCTCTCCGTCCCCCTCCCCGTTGCTAGCCCCGGCTCCCAGCCCGGCCTGCTATTTCTCCACCTCTCCTTTGTCCGGACGCGCAGCGGTCGCCCGGCGAGAGTCACCCCCCCCAGCACCCCGACCACCCACCCCCCCCCCGGGCCGAGGCTTCCTCCCCGCGGCACCCCCGGCCCCGCGCCCCCTCCCCGGCGCCGCAGGCAGGGCTGGCTCCCGCCGCCGTCCCGTCCCACCAAAACCCGAGGAGAAGCGGGAGGCGAGGCGAGGCCGGGCGGAGGGAGGCGGAGGCCGGGCAGCGGTCAGTCCCTCCGCCGCCCCCGCGACCCCCGGCCCGGAGCCGGAGCCGGGCCGGGGCCGCCGGCTGTCGCCGCTCCCCGGGGCCGCGGCGGCGGCGGGGGGCGGCAACGGCGGCGCTTAAGGCTTCTCCGTGCACTGTTTGCAGAGGCTGGAGGAGACGCTGTTGAAAATGGCACATTTCTCGGGGCAGGAGGTGGCGGGGGGCAGCCCGGCGCTGAAGGGGTAGCCGGCCGCCTGCTCGTAGGCGCCGAGGGCGGGGTGCAGGGCGGCCGCCGCCGCCGCCGCCGCCGCGGCGGAGCTGGGCAGGGAGGCGGCCGAGATGGCCTGGCCCTGGTTGAGATAAGCCACCAGGCGCCGCATCTCCTCCAGGGCCTGCGCCTGCATCAGGATGTAGTTCTTGGCCAGGAGGAGCGTGGCGATCTTGGAGAGCTTCCGCACCGAGGGGCTGTGCGCGTAGGGGATGACGGCCCGCAGCTCGTCCAGCGCGTCGTTCAGGTCGTGCATCCGCCGCCGCTCCCGCGCGTTGATGTTGAGGCGCAGCGCCTTCTGCTCCTTCGACTTCTTGCTGCCGCCGTGCCCGTGGCTGTTGGAGCAGCCGCCCTCGGCCGCCTTCAGCCCCCCGCCCCCCCCGCCGCCGCCGCCGCCGCCCGCCGCCGGCGAGGCGACGCGCGGGTCCCCCCCGGCGCCGCGCAGCACCAGCTCGCAGCGGCCGTCGCTGTCGTCGTCGGGGCTCTGCTCGCCGCCGCTGCTCTCGGCCACCGAGCTGCGGCTGGCGCTCTCGCCGTACTTGACGCAGACGGAGCCCGGCGGCAGGGCCAGCGGGTCGCCGCCGACGCCGGGCTGCAGCAGCGCCTCGGGCTCCGCCGCCTCGTAGCAGGCGAGCGGCGAGGGCTGGCGGTCGCGGGGGTGCGAGAGGTCGAGCCCCGGGGGCGAGCGGAAGGCGGACTCCATGCGCTTGGCCGAGGCGGCGAGGCTCTTGTGGAAGAGGTCCTCTTCTGCGGGCAGCCCCAGCGCCCGCTCCATCGGCGCCCCGCTCGCCTCCGCCTCCGCCTCCTCCGCCCCCCTCAGCTCCCGGCCCGCTCCTCCAAGGCTCCGCGCCGCGGCGGGCGGCTCCCCGGCGTCCCGCTGCTAGAAATCGCCTCCCGGCTCCCGCCGGGGCTGCTCCGTCCCCGGCGCCGCGGCTGCCCTTGCTCCGGCTCCGGCTGGGGCTCCGGCGGCGGCTCGGGCTGCGGCTCCGGCTCCGGTTGTGGCGGTGGTTCGCGCTGTGGCTCCGGCTGCGGCTCCGGCTCCGGCTCGCCCTCAGCAGGCGCCGCGCTGGGGCATTGTGCGCTGCCAGCGGAGCCGCTTCCACCGTTTATCTTGCTTGGATTCACCTTCAAGAGATTTCCGGACCCATCAACCAGCAGCCGCCGCAGACGGGGGAGTCTTTTACATCATTATCTCTGAGAGTAGGTTATTATGAAGAAGACTCGCCTGTTGGGACAGAGCTTTCTACCCAATCAGGTTAACGTTTTAATTAATAGGATTAAAACGGTAACAAACAATCCCAGGCGCTATCTGGCCCTGAGTCTGAATAGTTTCATTTCCCAGGTCTGAAGACAGGCAGCAGCTAGAGCTTTATAAGAGGCGCCTGCTCCATTATTCTCCCTGCCATCTGTATACACAGCTTAACGCATATGTTTGCAAGACGTTGTGTCCTGTTAGTAACCCAACAACTGCCTTTAGCTTGACATGTGTGGCGACTTTCACTCATCAATGAGCACACTAAAAGCCCTACTTAGATCGAAGGATGTTCTTTGCCTCCTTCAGCAAATTACAGCCCTGCACTGCAGAAAAGCCCGCTTCAACACTTCCCCTTCCGAGTGCTGCCAGCAGACTTCTGCTAACTTAGCCATGGAGTCAGGAGTGACACCCTCTCCCCCCAGCCCACCCACCCCCTGCATTTACATTAACTTATAGCCCCCTCCCACCCCCCCCCGCCTTCGCGAAAAGCATCGCCTGGGAAAAAAAAAAAAAAAAAAGAATTAAAAATCCTGGACCAACCCGTACCACCGTGCCCACTCCTGCCCACCGCCAAAGTCCACCTTGCTTCCCTGGGAGGCGAATGGTCCCCAGCCCCCTCTCCCTCCCCCTCCCCCCCCCCCAGCAAATGGAGACCAAACTACGGGGAGGTTCCCCCTCCTCCTCCCCTCAGCCGTTTTCAAGCAGCAGATTGCCGCTTTCGAGTGATTATCCCCCGTGTCCCTATAAAAAATATAAAGCCCCATCAGTTACCTTGAAAATGAACAGATCTGGGGAGAAGGGAGGGCGGGGTGAGAAAGGGCAAAACCCACCAAACTTTTTCTTTTCTTTTTTTTTTTTTTTTTCTTTTTTTTAGTTGTGATTGACCAACTCTTTGCAGCTCCCTCCCTGCCTCCCTGCTGGGAGCACCCCGCTCCGCTCCCAAAGCCCGGGATGCTGCCGCCGCCGCCGCCGCCCGTGTCAGGGCGAGTGCGGCCCCGGTTCCCCCGGGCGCGTCGACCCCCTGCTCTCCTCCCGGGGCTTCTCCTCTGAGCCGGGCACACGCTCTTCTGCGCTCCCCCAGAAGCTGAAGTGGCAACCCGAGGGCTGGTCTGAATTTTGTCCCGCTGCTCCTCTAACGCTGGAGGCGAGCAGCTCGCTCCCGCTTCACTGTAAGCGCTCAGAGTATTTAGTGGCAGGTTTTCATTCTTATGACATCAGTAAAAACAATATTTCCCAACACTTCCAGTAAATCATTCTTATGTGGCAGAATTACTGAAGGCTATGAAATTTTTTGGTTTCTCCGGTTTCATTAAAAACCTTTTAATTGTGTCTTTCAGAGTTGGCCCCAGGTGTTGGACTCTTTTCATTACATTTTGCTCTAATGTGATGAAATTCTAATTCTCTCCTTACCATATGGTTAAATTTCCCCACTGAGAATTAGTTGAAAAAGGAGAAATAATCTATTAATCTCTGTAATAGATTCACAAATGAGGTTTGCCACAGAACCTGTTTTTGAATGGTAATATCAGAACAGTTGGGTGCCTTGTTTCGGGAAAGAAAGGACCAGGCGACAACAGAAAACGTTTGAATTTTCACCTGGAAAGAATGAAAAGAAGCCAAGCTGCAGATTTCAAAGTAATTGACTGAGATTTCATCTAGCGAGGACATGACTACAATACAGACCTTCCTCACCTCGTGTCTCCGGATCAGAGGCGAACATACAAGCCGAGCCCTCCGAAGAGGGGGGGGGGGGGTGTCTCACCCCCGCCCCCCCCAGCCCCGTTTGGCTGCTGCGCTTGTCCCTGGTCGCCGTCCAAGCGCACAGTCGCCGAGAGCCTCGCTCCCCTCCCCCTTTCCAAGGGATGCCACCGTTAACCTCTATCATTATTAATCCAAAGGCATTTTACGTTTATTGTTTTCCAATTAGCAACTTCATTGTCCCTGGGATCATAAACAAAGGGCTTTATAATCGCAATAGGGGCTTGGGTTTTTTTTTCTTTCTTTCTTTTTTTTTTTTTTTTAATTTTATTTAATCTGTTTAATATCCAACTTGTAAAACTCATGTGGTCACTTAAGGATGACGGATACTGTCGTTATAATTCGGTGGTTAGGGGGAACGTTTCATCCCTCACAGCTTATGCCTTCGAAGACGGACGTCTCCGGCTGGATCTCTCCCGCTGATCCGTGGGTTCACTAGTGCTACCCCTCTTTCTTTTTGCCTGCAACTTTGGTGACCGCGTAGGTTCCTGTTCCGCCGGCGGCGGGGCCGGTTGCCCCGAGGCTGCGGCGGCCGCGCTTGTCCCGAGAGGCGGCCGGTGCTGCCGGGCCGCGCCGTCGGGGCGGGGGTCGGGGGCGTCGCGGCGACCTCCAGGAGGTCCCGTTCGCCTCCTCTTGTCCTCGACTGCGTTCGCTCAGATTCGCGCTCTGCTTCTGAAATTTCTCTCTTTTCTGCTCATCCCTGCCCACCCCCCAGCCTGCCTGCTGCTGATCTGCCTGTGGGTCTGTTCGTCTGCTTGTCCCTGCTTCTACCCGTCCATTCATCCACCTCGCTTTTTCTTTTATTTCTCCTCATCCTTTCCTTTCCCTTTCTTTCAGGTCTGCCTCCTGTTCTTAAGACATGGAGGTATCCCAGATATCTTGCCGATGCGTCCATGTGTGACTTGCCGTGCTTTAGCGATGCCAACTTTCTTCCAAACTCTAGCTTGGCGGGGGGTGGTAGGGAGAGGAAAGTGGAGGAAACAAAAAGAGAGCCCCTCTCGCTTCCCCCGGCGCGATCTGTCTCTCCCCCCGCCCCCTCCCGAAGAAGTGGCTGTTTAATAGTCTACGGGAACTTTAGTTTGGAAGCAGGCAGAAGAATTTATAGAAGCTTTAAATGCGGGGCTTATAAAAATACCGAGGAATGGTCTTTGAGGTTTATGCACTCGTAAACTTTTGCTGATTGCTTCTGGGAAGTTGTCAGGCATTTAACACTGCGTTTATCTTACAGCGCAATGAAAACACATCTGCCCAGCGTCTCGTTACCTGGTTTAATTGTACGGCAGCCCTCTGCCACCGGCTCCACTCCGCTTGGGTCATTATTTCGGGAAACGATCAGCCTGGAGCCGAGCTGCAGACGGGACTGCGCCGGCCGCCCCGGAGCATCACCCAACCTCCCCCGTGAGCGGCCGGGCTCCGGCCGTCTCGGGAGGGGCGGGAGGCTGGGGCTGGGGGTGCAAGGAGTCTGGGAGAGTCCCAGAACACTGATGAGAACGGACAGAACAGAGATTGCTGACTTTCCATGGCGTCTTTTGCAAGATCTACTCGATAGTCATTTTGTTCTGCTCCCCACCTGGGAGAGAAGTTAAAAACCCTCTCCCTCTCCTCAGGGCTAGGCTTCTCCTTTGCTGAAAAGCCATCCAGGAGGAAGGATGCTTTCCAAATTCTCCCTATAGGCGCCCAGGAGCTGAATGCTAGCGAGGCAGACTTTAGGCAGATGAAGGCAGCCTCTCCCTGCCCGCTCTGGGCAGAGGCACGGCGTGCCCGCTGCGGCAGGACGGTCCCCGCTGCGAGCTGAGGGTTTGGCATCACACGCAACTTCCCGGTCCTTCTTCCAGCGGCTCAGCCCCGAGACCCTCCTGCATCCAGCACGCCGGGCCCGGGAGGGAGCAGAGCGGGGATGCAGCGGGGGGGCAGCCCCAGCTGCAAGGGTCTGCCCGGCTTTTCCAGCGCTAAGGCAGGTGTCGGAGAGCGCTTTCGTTCTGCCACAGCTGCTCCTGTGTTTTCGTCGCTCTCAGGCAAACTTTTAAGTTTAGGGTGAAGAAAAGAAAGTAATAAGAAAGAAAATCACACACACGCACATTGCATTCGCTCCAAGTGCAAACCTCCTCAGAGGTGTCTCTCCTAAAGCAGCCCCAGAAGGACGATGAATTGCCAACTTGGGAAGTGTTTCCAGCAGCAAAGAGGGGTCCGGCAGCCCACCGGGGCCGCGTGTAGGGGATGAGAAGGGGGCGATGATCTCAGTCCCCGGGACGTGGCGGCTGCGTGTGTGCAGCTGGACTCGGGGGAAATCTGTGTGGCGAGGGGCTACGAAACGAAGAAAAGCATTCTCCCCCCACCCCAATCCCTGGTCCTTTGCAAGAAGAGAAAAACTGCATTGATGCACTTGACCCGACAGCGCAGCAGAGATGAGGGACCTTGGGGTGAAGGATGGCCCTGCACCTCGGAAGGGGACCGCTGGAGAATGGAAAGGAAAATCTGGAGGGCTTGCAGAGGGATCAAAGGCACCTGAAGGTCCCCGCTGAGACCCGCCGGGTGGCCGGTAGGTCCCCTCCGGGCTCTGCCGGGAAGCGCGGTTGCCGCGCTTCCCGGCAGAGCCCGGAGGGGACCTACCGGCCACCTGGCCCCATCACCGGTCCCGGTCCCGGTGTCTGCTCTTCCGATCCAAAATCCACAGCACCATCTCCTGGAAAGCGGTAGAAATGCACGGCCCGCCTCGGAGGCGATAGGGTTGATGCCGGCGGTGGAAGGAAGGACCGACGTGAGGCTGGAGACGTAAAAAATGACACGGGAATGTGAAAAAAAAAAAAAAAAGTAAAAAAAATTACATGGGAATATAGATATAAAAAAAATTACATGGAAATATAAAATAACCCTGCAGCGTGTTTTGTCATGGGGAAAGAAATAATTGTTCCTCTGGTCCGCTTTTGAAGATGAAGCCCGTGGGCTGAGGGCTGTGCTTGGGGCAGGAGTCAAGAGGCTCCCAGGAGGTGTTATATATTGATTTTCCTAGACACACACCAGGGAATATATGTACTTGAAATAGATTATGGCTGAAAGAGCCTCATGGTATCCCGGTTTCAGGGACAACACTGGGTGTATATGCAATGATAAACCCATTGAGGCATTGCACCGAGGTTTGCGGAGAAAGACTGGAAGGTCTTATTACAATTCAGTGTGCTCTGTTTTATTTTGGGGTAGTTTGAGATCTTTTGGCTCTGGCCATGTACATTTAGTATTTAGTCTCTGCCCAGCTCTCATTCTCACGCTTGACCCTATTTTGTTTATATTGGAAACTTTCCACTGGAAGGAATGTGGCGCTGATCATACTCTTCTCGCCCTTGTTTGGCCAGGCCGTAGATGTTTATTTTCAGTTAATATTTCATCGCCAAACAGTTTCTATAGGCCTTTCCTTTTCCTTCCATGCTTTTTGAACTCCCTCCAGTTCACCTTTATTGGTACTGAAAGTACTTAAATCTGAAAGCAGTAGTCGAGGTGCTATCTCATCAGTATTGTATACTGAGAGAGACATCTATCACTTCCCAGGTACATGACACGACGCCTCTGTGTTAGAGGCCCAAAAATTACATTGGATTTTTTTTTTTTTGGTCACACTGCTAGATCCTATTTAATTTACTGAAGCCCGTACATCCAAATCTATATGTTAGTAGGCACATATATTACACCTACTGTATTCCCTTCAGTCACCACTTTGCAATTATAGGAAGAAAAAAATGCTTGCGTGTGCCTTTCTTCCCTTCTTTATAAATCCATGCTGTTTATTGGTTGTGGATCTGTTCTCCCCTAAGTGCTTAGGAATTTTACTTTTTAATATTTTTTCCACTATATTACTGCAGACTGAAGTTAGGCTTACCAGATGGTAGATGACAGGTTCACTCTTTCTCTTCCTCTTCCCCTGCCATTTTTAAAGACCAGTAACATGCTCCCCTTCCTTTTCAGACCTCTTAGAGCTCACTAATTCTCCAGAACACTTTAAAATAATTGTCATTAGTTTGGATAAGTTCATTAGTTAATTCCCTTTCCTCCCCACGCTGCGCATCACAGAGATATGCTCAGTTTCACATCCTTAGTTTTCTCCCCCTCAACCTTCCTTATGACCTTCTCTCAACAATTCTAACTGCGAGGATGTTTTTCCTAATTGTACTTTATTTTTCTTAAAAAATGCAATCCAATAATTTTGCTAATTTAGAATAATCACTCCTTTTCCCCCTTCCTTCATAGAATAACAAACCTTTTATTCCTAGCAATTCCCTTCTTCCCCTTGTAATTAAAAGATCATCTAGAATCTATGCACATCTAAGTTAGTTGCTACATTGAAAAATGGAGGCACTATCGCTAGCAATGCTGTTATACTCTATAAATAAGGCAATTTTATATGTTTAATAACTTATCATAGGCATAAAATATAAAAATGTGTTGAAATACAGTTCAGTAAGAGTCAAAATCCATATATTTAACAGTGAAAAATAATTTTTCTTCTCAGATTCTGTCTATATTTCAACTATTTTTGAATTAAAGTATTAGCTCATTTCCCATTACATCCCTTCAGTTGCCATGATAAGTAACAAGAAAGAACAAAGAATTTCCTTCCTGGATTACTTTGCTAAGTTCATACTTTAATCTTTTGGTAGACGATGTTTTTCAAACACACTCAGATGTCTGATTGTCAGCTTTATGTCTTAGGAAGTATTCCCAGCAATTCAGGTACAGTAAAGTATCTACCTCTAGCAAGTCTCTGTGTACTATATAACTTTTATAGTCATTATAAAAAGTAATTTATTGAAAAAACTTAAACCTTTTCCAACTCAACTGACTTTTGATTTAAAGGTGTGCACTCCTGGTTATGGTAATCTGGTGTGGTAGGTGCTTTTTTCAGAATTAGGTTTGCTGTTTATGTCACAAAGTTTAGAAGCTCTGGGAGTACCATCCTCTAAAACATAGCGTGTTCACAGAAACAGAGATATCAGCTCGTGTTTCACTGTTACAGTGCCTGGAATTGCACATAATACACAGTAGGAGAACTTTTCCCTTTCTTAGATCACTTTTTTTCTCCCGGGTATTATTTCTATTTGCCTTCACTGTACTACAATACAGTGATTTTGGCTACAGGCTGGGTCTGGGGAAATGGCGTGTAACAAAAAAGGGGAAGCAACACAGCTCATTAGTATGCGACTCTTTCTTTCTTTCTTTCTTTCTTTCTTTCTTTCTTTCTTTCTTTCTTTCTTTCTTTCTTTCTTTCTTTCTTTCTTTCTTTCTCTCTTTCTCTCTTTCTTTCTATTTCTTTTTCTCTCTTTCTTTCTCTCTTTCTCTCTTTCTCTCTTTCTCTCTCTCTCTTTTCTTCATTCCCTCTCCTTCCTTCCTTCCTTCCTTCCTTCCTTCCTTCCTTCCTTCCTTCCTTCCTTCCTTCCTTCCTTCCTTCCTTCCTTCCTTCCTTCCTTCCTTCCTTCCTTCCTCTTTTCCTTTTTTACCTCCTTCTCTTTCTTTCCCTTGCTTTCTCGCTTTCTTGCTTCATATACCATATGGCCTCGCTTCATTTTAAAAGTGACAGGATCCTTCCATAACAGCAGAGATCACGACCAAGAGGAAAGCTCCTTGTAACAGTGCCTGGCTCTGATTAGCGCTGTGACACTCACTCACGATATTTTTTGAGCCAAACCATTGCAATGGGATTTGAACCTGCTCTTCTATCCAGAGAGGATGATGCTGCCAGCAATGGTCCTGCCATTGATTCTGCGTGGGCAGAGGCCTGCTGGTGCAAACTAAAGGATTCCATCTCACTGCAGCCACATCAGCAAGGGAAGGAAAAGCAGGGAGGCATGAGCAGGCAAGGCAGGGACCCTGCTGTGCTCCTAAGAGGTCCGGCTGCTGAGCTCTGACACCTGGGGGTTCCTACAGCAGCCTTGGTGTTGCTCTGCATTGTGCTGGTAGCTCAGTTAGTCCTTCGTTCAAATCCAGGGTCAGCACACCAACCGCCAGACCTCAGCCACAACCACCATAGGGTAAGGACAGAGGCCAAATGCTACCCACAGGAAAAAACCCTACAGTTCATTTTTGTGAGGGAATTTGGCTTTCAGAATATTTTTGCAACACAGCGTCAGATACCAAGAGTAGTCCAGGTACCAAGAGTAGTCCAGGTACCACAAAGCTTACACACAACTTCTTTTCTGAGGGTAAGACCGAGTGACCAGAGAATGCGTGAGGGCTGACAAAAGCTTTTAGCATCCTTAGTCCTGTCTTAGGCTGTCACAGAGACTTACGGATGTTTCCTTTGCAGAGTTATTTGATTATTCCAGGAGAGGACTGCTGGAGGCAAGAGGCTCCATGCACCTGCAGGCTGAATCCACCAAGGTGACAGTCATCTTTGAAGAGGCAAGTTTGCATAGAGATCTGAACATATTTCAAACTGATTTACTTCACTACTGTCCCATTTCTTGCACTGGCCATTCACCTGGACAATGGTTTGATTTATTTGAGTTTAAATGGGCATGAAAACAAATGGCGTGGCTTGGGGCAAGGCTAGGTGCATCTGAGCTACGAAACACGTAAGATTGCATCTGGGCACTTGTGAGCTGAGGCACTGTCAGAGAAAGGGCATAGACAGCCTTTTCACATCCCTGGCCCTATACGCACCTATGTATAGCATCAGACTAGATTAATACAGGAAAGAAGCCCTGTTTAAAGTACTGTTTTTTTTCCTACTTCTTGTCAATAATCCCAAATTAAGAGTTTAGTGAGGAATGACATGCTGTTTTTCTAAGAGGTGAGTCGACTGAGGTCAACTTTATGTTAGTCCTGACCAGCCATCGGACTTGAAGGGATGCTTGCTTGAAGTGCCAAAGGCTCCCTGAGACGCATTTTTTAGACTTCCCAAACAGGGCATGGGATTTTTCCCTGCCTCCCTGTCTTAACTGTGGCTGTAGGAAATTATTCAGGAATTTCTCAGTGTAATGACAGAAGGATGGGAGATGGAGGCTCCAACACTGACGTTGGCTCTGACAAACCCAAGTCACCCTGGAGACACATGTTCTGTGTCCCATGGTACACATGAGATTTGACCTTTGGGCATCTGGGCATCTAGCCTCTTGGTCCAAGTTTTGCTTTTCTAAACTTGGCCTCCCTTCCTTGTACCTTACTATATGATTACCTTTGGAATTCCCCCACTTCTTAGGGTAAGTTCTCTGTATTGTTCACCTGAAGTAAAAAAACCAGAGCAAAACAACTCCACCCAAAGACAAAACAAAGACAAATGCAAAACATTCAGCAGTGATAGTTATTCCTGCGTATCAGATGAAGCCCATGGTGCAGAGGAGTGTAGCTTCAGTGTGCCCACTAACCTTCTGCTCATACATGGGATGAGTCTGGACCCAAGTGATCACACATTACAAGATTTGGGAACCTTTTTATGCAATAACTTCAGGACTATACCGGCAGTGTGAGACCAGGCATGGTGAGGGGCATGGAGCCTGCGACAAGTTGTTATCGTATTCACGCTGTTGATTCTGATTCTCTGATAAAGTTAATTGACTGAGTCAGGGCAAATTTGCTCCACACCTGCTCTGGACAGAGCAAGCTCAACCAGCTCTAATCAATCACTCCCACCAGGAAACTGGCAGAAATAGTGCTTGTTCAGCTGGTGCCAGTGGCTGATCTTGGTGGTACTGGTGCAATCCCAGGGTAAGACTGTGGGATGCGCAAATCGCCCTGGGGGAACAACATCAGGATCCACCCACCTTATTTTTCACTCTTAAAATAGTACATTCCCTGAGCCTTTCTAATATGCTTTGCTGGTCTCAATGCCATTCAGTTAATGCTCTGGCAGCATTTCTCTCAGAAAAAGTGTACTTTATTGCATTTGCGACCTGTCCGTTATCAAATTTGTTCTAGGATGGACCAAGGGAGGATCTTTCCCTCTGGTGCTCCCGCTCAAACTCCTCATCCAAGGGTCTTCAGCAAGGAGGAATGGCTGCGCTGTGGGTAGGGCACATGTGCCAGGAGTCTAAGAAACTATGCCCTGCATTTTCTGAATTTACTCATCATGAGATTCACCCAATTAGGGCATGTTTAGAACTGGCTATTAGACACACCCAGAACCCACCTCATCCTTTGTTTCTGAATATTTCTGGGCCCTTTTACCTGTTTTGCCTTACCCTGCTGCCTGCACACAAAGCACTCCCTTCAAAATCCATGCCTTTTCTCAAAAGGAACGTGTATTTAAAAGCTCTGGCACAAGCCCGTGGGAGCCCGTGGCTCCCCTGCACAGTGGTTCCTGGTGCAGTCCGTGGAGCAGTTGGACCTAAGCCCCAAGAGGAGCAGAGCTCTGCCACCCCCCCCGCAACATGGTTACAACACAGGACACAGCAGCTATGGCGTGCCCAGGACCTTCAGTCAGACAGAAGACTGGTTAAAACCCCCAGCAGAGCTGTAACTCTTCACAAGGCAGCTGCAGAAGGTTAAAGTCTGTGTTTGCATTCAGTGGGTGGCAGGAGAAAGGAAGGCAGACAGCAGCAAGCCTTATAAATGACAGTGCTTGCTTTTGAAGCACTTAAATGTGTTACTCGTTTTCAGTTAATGGAGAGGGGAGCCTGACTAGGACCCTTCCTTTGGGGTTAAGTCAGACCACACCACAAACAGGGCAGAAGAGGGATGGGGATTGTGCTCAAAGATATTTTGACGAGGAGAAAGGCAGCAGCAATAGCAGCTGTAAAAATCCTATGGGGTAATGGGCAGCTCCTTAGGAGGAGAAAAATAGACTGCAAAGGTAGCAAAATAAGAAGGGAAAGGCCCTGTACATATTTGGATCCAGTCAGCACTGCATTCGCATTCTGTGGCTACAGACCCTCGTCCTGTGCTAAACGTGAGTTTGGGTAAATTGCTCCCTATGGATTGTGGGATGAGGATCTTCAACCAGGGGCAAGTGGGCACTCAAGGAGTTATTGTGCTTTGTGCTCTGCCTCATGATAACTTCCTTGTGTGTCCAGAAGCTCAATCAGAAAGCAAGGGAAATGTTTAAGACCTCAGACTGTATACTAACAAACAAACCAGAGCATGGACAGAAACGATGCTATCAGCCCTCCTGTCCTCACCCCGGCTTTGATGGGCACAGTAGCAGCGTGCTTCTCTCTGTGACGGGCTCTGAAGGCATGAGGAGGAGTTCAGCTGTCCCAGTGAATTTAATTCCTTGAACATCTGGTCCCCGTCTGCTACAGAAAAGATGGCAGGCCAGATGGGAACATCCTAGTGGCTGCAGTCAGCCTGGGGGGCACCTACTGCATCACGCTTGAAGATATTTGGAAAATGATAGATCACAGGACCTGAAGAGCTTTCACATAAAAGACCTAACGTTACTGTAAAGTTAAATAGGTGCCTTTTTTTTTCTTTTGTAAGGGAAAGTTGTTAATACAGTAAGAGGTATAAGTAAGGGATATATTCACCAGAGATTCAGCAGGTAGATGCTTCTAGGAAAAGGAAAATAAAAGGCAGAGAGTAAGCCTGAGCATGGGCTGTACACACCATTTAGTTGATAGCACACACCCTACCTCTGCTTTCCACCATTTCAGACCCTACCTCTGCTTTCCGCCATTTTAGTTTGCCACTTCTAAAATAGAGTTTGGCAAGATACAGGCTTGAGGAGTGGGCCCATGTGAACCTCAGGAAGTTCAACAAGGCCAAGTGCAAGGTCCTGCACCTGGATCAGGGCAACTCTAGGTATCAGTAGAGGCTGGGGGATGAAATGATTGAGAGCAGCCCTGCGGAAAAGGACTTGAGAGAACTGGTGGATGGAAAACTGGACATGAGCTGGCAATGTGTGCTTGCAGAAAGCCAACCATATGCTGGGCTGCTTCAAAAGAAGCCCAGAAGTCCAGAAGGCCAGTTACATCCTGGCTTGCATCAGAAGAACCGTGGCCAGCAGATCCAGAGAGGTGATTTTCCCCCTCTACTTTGCTCTTGTGAGACCCCACCTGGAGTGCTGTGTCTGGCTCTGGAGCCCTCAGCACAAGAAGGACATGGACCTGTTGGAGTGGGTCCAGAGGAAGGCCATGAGGATGATCAGGAAGACGGGCTGAAAGAGTTGGCATTGTTCAGCATGAAGAGAAGGCTCTGGGGAGACCTTCTAGTGGCTTACCAGTACCTGAAGGGGGCCTACAAGAAAGCTGGGGAGGGGCTGTTTGCAAGGGCATGTAGTGATAGGACGAGGGGCAATGGTTTTAAACTAGAGCAGGGTAGGTTTAGATTAGACTTGAGGAAGAAGTCCTATACAATGAGGGTGGTGAGACACTGGAACACCAGAGAGGTGGTGGAGGTCCCATCCCTCCATGAATGGAGACATTCAAGGCCAGGCTTGAAGAGGCTCTGAGCAATCTGATCTAGTTAACGATGTCCCTGCTTACTGCAGGGGGGTTGGACTAGATGGCCTTTAAAGGTCCCTTCCAACACAACACATTCTGTGATTCTGTGGTTCTAAAAGAAGCGTGGCCAGCAGGTCAAGGGAGGTGATTCTGTTCCTCTGCTCCACTCTCATGAGACCCCACCTGGAGTACTGCATCCAGCTCTGGAGTCTTCAGCACAGAAAAGACATGGACCTGTTAGAGCAGGTCCAGAGGAAGGCCACAAAAATGATCAAAGGGATGGGGCAGCTCTCCTGTGAAAAAAGGCTGAGAGAGTTGGGATTGTTCAGCCTGGAGAAAAGAGGGCTCTGGGGAGACCTTATTGTAGCCTTTCAATACTTAATGAGGGCTTATAAGAAAGATGGAGAGAGACCTTTTACCAAGGCTTTTACTGGCAGGATACAAGGGCTAACAGTTTTAAACTGAAAGAGGGTAGATTTAGGTTGGACATAAGGAAGAAATTCTTATGCGGGTGATGAGACGCTGAAACAGGTTGCTCAGAGAAGTTTTCGGTGCCCCGTCATTGAAAGTGCTCAAGGTCAAGGTTCAATGGGCCTTTGAACAACCTGGTGTAGTGAATGATGTCCCTTTCCATGGCAGAGGGGTTGGACTAAATAATCTTTAATGGTTCCTTCTGACCCAAACCATTCTATGATTCTAAGAGTCTCAAAGTTCATGCTAGTTCATGCCCAATATGGACTGCACCAGGTTTGTCTCCCTTCATGCTACACAGTCATCTTAGACCATCCTGGAAGGCTTTGTGTTTCCAGATGCCAAATCTGTCAGCATGCTCTGTTTTTTCTTGGTCTGATGGTGCACATGCTGTGTGGGCTGCCTATACCACATATCTCTGACAAAAGAAACACAAACTAATAGTGACATCTTGGGGCCTTGAGGAGGCACAGGCCAAATGCTCTGGGCTCTAGGTGAAACCAGTCTGCTGAAGAGGGGTCTGGTCTTAGTGATGTGGGTATCCACCAGTCTGTGACACTTTGCCTTGGGGACTAGGGACTGCTCCCCACCCTCTTTACTTAGGAGTGCAGATATAGCCTAAAAGCTGGAACCTTTGTCACTGGGACCATTTCAGCTGACAAGTCAAGGTTGCACAATTTCCCCAGGGTGTCAAGTGGTGAACAAAAGTTTGTCCTACTGAACTGGCCAAACCAGACAATACAGAGGGTCAGCAAATTTTAGGGACAGAGACTCAATATCATTTCTTTCAGCCCTTGGATTTAAATTTTTGTACCTTACCAGTCAATGGTAAAGACATTTATGCTCAGAGACTGACCGTACATCACTTACTGCCATTACTAAGGAGGGTCTGGCAGTTTCTACCTCAGGATCATAGAAATTTTTCTTTCAGCTCCAAACCAGTGATGACGCAGATTGAATACAAACCTGACTGAGGTTTGCTAGTTAATAGAAATGCAGTGTAACAAAATCTAGTGCTAGGTCATGTTTATGCTATGTTGTGAGGAAAACAGAAATTCATCCAGTTTCAAATGAAAGGTGGACAACAGCTGCCAGAACTGCTGCTGGAATGAAACTCTGGAAGAAAAAAAGAAGGGTATTAGCATAGGGTAGACAGAACAAATTATTTCCAAAAATTATTGTCAGTAGAAGTAAGGGACCAGAACGGACGGGATTTTGTTTCACAATATTCACAATATTTATTTCACAATTTCACAGGATTTTATTTCAGTCTGTATTGTAGTTCTTAAGCAGTTACAGAAAAGGTTTATCAAAAAAAAAGAAAAGAAACAGTCTGAGAACTGGAAAATCCCAGAGAAATGTGAAAGGGATGTTATAATGGCTGCAAAGAAATCGTGAATGTTCAAACACTGTTAAGGATTATAATTTATACAAAGCATACAGATCAATTAAAGCAAAAGAACGTAAAGACTAACTATCCCCATAGATGACACAGCTGGTGCAGGGAAGATTTATCCTTTTAGATCAAACTTGACACAGATTATTCACTGAAGTGTTTGAGAAACCTCACTGTCATCCCTGTTCGCACATCCCTGAGACAGCCTTGCTGCTACTAAACAGGAGATTTTGGTATTTCAGGTAATTTTTCTGGTCTGTCTGAAACAGCAGGCACAGTTTAGAGTCACACAGTCTCAGCTACATGGACACGGGTTTAGCAGTTTGCAGTAAAGTGCAGGCTTAGGTGAGCACCCTTTAGTTTCCATTTTCTTCAGTCTATTTGTCGTAAACCATCACTGAAATAATAACTTACGTATTGAAAAAAAAGGGTTACAGAGTCAAGTTCTGGCTATGTTTAGTATTGCTATTACAGAATGGTGCCAGAGAAACAGGGATAACGCGACCTTAGATTTTGCTTGAGAGAAAATGAAAAATCTGTTATAAACCCAGAGAGACTGAATTCTTGCAAAAATAAGAGAGGGAGATAAGGCAGGACCAGAAGGCCCTAGGAGCTGCCACCACTTGATAAAAACAGTCTGCATATCTGTGAGGATATCGGTTGTGTCATGAGAGGTAGCCTGGTGGTCATAGGAGGTTGTAACTCCAGATGGACACATGCTCTGCCAAGAGGAGAGCAGACAAGAGGCATTAAATCAATTGTTTTGCACAAGACATTTTCAGGCAACAGCCAGCAGGTAGAGTTGACTGAGTCCCAAAATATGGCACATTCAGGAAAAGGTTGTGTCAGGGTAGACCAGAGGTCCAAATGACAAGTATGTGACTCTAATTCAGCATTGATTCTGTTAATTAAGTTAATAGTTCATTCACAAGTATTTGAAGGTCTTTGTGGTGTTAACCCTAGGAAAGTGATGAAGATGGTGATGGTGTGTGCCCGGTAAAGGAAGGTGTGGGGAAGCGTGTTGTGAGAAGGTACTGGCACATGCCTTTTGGAAACAACTGTTGGGTTGTGCTCCTGTAGCACCGTACCGATCGGCTCTTGCACAGGCAATGCGTGGAGCAGACCGCGGATGGGCTCCGTGGCTCTTAATGAATCTAAACAACAGCTGTTCTCTCTTTCGTTGGGCCAAAGTCAAATGCTGCAGCACAAAACATGTGGGTTACAGTGCCATGGAGGGAGTGTGCAATTCATCCTCCTGTAGCTGTTGCAGGCATACGCATTTGTATGAGCAGCATTTACATGCATGTGACAGTCTAGAGGAGGGCATGAAAGTCATAAAGTACAGATTACAATTAAAAGGCCCAAAGGAACCACTGCAAGAATCTAATCGGACCTCCTGTGCAATGCAGAAGACTGCACTGAACTAATTTGTTTAAAGTAGACCATGTGTATAGAAAAGAAAATCTTAATGTTTCAGTTTCCTATGTTAATGCACCATGACCTTAGGGAAATTGTTCCAATGATACTGTTCTCACTATTTAAAACACGCAACTTTCTCCTGATTTGAATGTGGCTAGTTTCAGCTTTGGCATTGCTTTGTTAGACCTTCCTTGGCTAGGCTGAAGACCACTTTTACAGACGTAACTGAGCCGTCAACTTCACTCTTGCTGAAGTTGGTTCCTTAAGTTTATCATGATAGAGCACCCCTTAGTGACTCTTTCTGGTTTATTTCTGAACACTGTTCATATTGTTAGCTGCCTTCCTGAGGGGTGGGCAGCAGAACCGGACACAGTGCTCCAACTGCACTCATTCAGGGGGTCAGTGGCTTAGTGGCCTCTCGAATTGCTGATCCTGAACACCAGGCTCTTTTCTCCTTCTTGATATTCCCTGTTCATGTAGCCAAAGATTTTGGTAGCCCTGGAATTGCATTTGGAAGGGTGTTCAGCTCATTGGCCATTTTTTCCATTAATAAAAACAGCTTGCTTTCTTTGTTAAGCTGACAGATTTATAATCAACTCAGTAATTTTGTTTAAGATGTGGGCATGCTATTACCCTACTTTAGTTGTCTTGAACTTTTCCAGTATTTCACAGATTACAGAAAAGAGTGAGTTTCTTTGTCAACTCTTCTGAATTTCTTGTATACAAAATTTCTTACTACATAGCCCGCATCTAGATTTTGAAAGGGAATTCACATTCATTTAAATGCACCTGCTATATCTACAAGAATTTGCATATGCACTTCAAATATGCTAAAACGTATATTTAAATATGCATTACAGACCAGAGAACTGGTGTTCAGCTACTCACAGATTTTAAAATCAGGAAAACACCATTAAAATAATTTACTCTAGGTCTGTCTATGAGGACCCTGGAGCAGGTTCAGTGCAAGGAGGAAAGAGAAGCATCTTGACATTGATAACTAAAGTTGTACATTTTGATCTAACTTTTGCCTGACAGACTGCAGAATTTTTTTTCTGTGCTTGTTAGAAATAACGTCTAATTCCTGCATGAGCTGGAGTAGCTTTTTCAAACAGACTTTTTCACTTGATTCAGAGGCTTCAGCTGAAGAGAAGCTATCAGAGTGACTGAAAAATTTCATCAAAGTGTAATTACCCTCACCATTAACATTTTACACAAATTCTAAATGCATATATATAGTGTCTGTTGCCAGCTATTGGAACTTCACAGAACCACAGAATGGTTGAGGTTGGAAGGGACCTCTAGAGGTCATTGGGTACAAATGCCCTGCTCAAGCAGGGTCTGTTATAGCAGGTTACCCAGGACCATTTCCAGTTGCCTTTTGAATAGCTCCACAGATGGAGACTCCACAACCTCTCTGGGCAAGCTATTCCAATGTCTGACCAGCCTCACAATAAAAAAGTGAGGTTTCATGTTCAGATGGAATTTCCTGATTTTAGTTTATGCCCATTGTCTCTTGCCCTGCCCAGAAGAGTCTGGCTCCCTCTTCTTCACTTCTTTCCATCAGATATTCATACACGTTGATAAGATCCCCCTTGAGCCTTCTCTTGTCCGGGCTGAGCAGTCCTAGCTCTTTCAGCCTCTCCTCACACATGAGATGCTCTAGTCCGTTAATCATCTTTGTGGTCCTGCACTGGACGCACTTCAGTAAGTCCATCTCTCTCTTATATTGGGGAACCCAGAACTGGACACATTACCACGCTTGTGTCTCACCACTGCTTAGGAGTGGCAAAAGATCATCTCCCTCAAACCACTGATAACCTTCTTCCTAATGCAGCCCAGGATACCATTCACTTCTTTTGCTGCACTGATGGCTCACAGTCAGCTTGTTGTCCACCTGGACACCAAGGTCTTTCTCTGTAGAGCTGCTTTCCTGTTGGTTGCCCCTCAGAAACCAACTGGTGAATGGAGTTATTCCTCCCTAGGTGCAAGACTTGGCAGTTCCCCTTGTTGAACTTCAAGAAGTTCCTCTCTGCCCAGTTCTCCAGCCTGTCCAAGTCTCTCTAAATGGTAGCACTCTGATGTATCAGACAGTCCTCCCAGTTTTGTATCAGTTTTGAACTTGCTGAGGTGTACTCTGTCCCAATGCCCAGGTCATTAATGAAGAGGCTAAACAGTATTGACACCGGTGTTGAACCTTGTGGTGTACCACTAATTATTTGACTTCAAATGAACTTTGTGCTGCTGATCACAACTCTCTGGGCTCAGTTGTTCACTCAGTTTTCAATCCATCTCACTATCCACTTATCTAACTTGTACTTTGTCAGTTTGTCTATGATGATGTTATGGGAGACAGTATCAAAAGCCTTACTAAAGTCAAGGTAAATGACATCAACTGCCCTCCCCTCATCCACCAAGCCAGTCATCTCATTGTAGAAGGCTATCAGGGTGGTCTGCTTGCTAATCTTGACCCATAAACTCACAGCTGGCTCTGACCTGTCCCAAGGCTGAGCTCCATGCACTCTAGTTGGTCTTTCACATAAAGGGCAACTCCCCCTCCCTGTCTTCCTGGCCTGTCCCATCTGAAGAGCCTGTATCATTCCTTTGCAGCACTCTGCCCACGTGAACATCCCACAATGTCTCTGTAATCCCAGAGGTCATAGACCTGTAACTGCACATAGCATTCTATCTCCTCCTCTTTGTTATGCATTTGTCTACTCAACAGAACAGATTTCTTACTAATAGAAATCTTTTCCTGGCTCTTGGAACTCTAGTATCTTCTTCTTAGAGAAACCAAATTGAGCTGTGTTACTTTCTCATTGTAAAGCAGGTTTTTCAGACCATGGATTCTGAACCTTTTTCAATCTGTATCCTAATCAGCATTCTTTTCCAAACATAGATCTCAGTGCTGGGTGCAGCTATCCAGATGTGGTCTCCCTAATCCTGTGTACTGTGTGAATAATAACATATCCTTACCATTCCTACTATACTTCTTTGTTTATAATTCCAAGGATTTAAACTTTATGAGTGAGGAAGGTCAGGAACAACGCACAACAGAGAGAAACACATGCTTTGTGTTTGTTCAGTGATGCCTCTCCGTCCCTTTAAAAGATTGAGAGTGGTCCCTTTGGCTGCTGGGACAATCAATCCCCCATTTGCTCAGTGCAATCTGGTGAGACATCAGCCGATGAGCAATGACAGTACAGAAAAAACACACCTGCATATAAACTTCGGAAGCCTGGCCTGAAGGCTGTTGTGAAAAAGGGCTGGAGAAGCTGGGAAATACTTCTAATCAAGGAGAAGTGAGAAGGAAACCCGTTGTATTCTGCAGGGGTATGTGGACAGAAATTATAAGATACAAATTCAAAGGATTGTCAAGTTTTCCGTCCACCCTGCAGGAATAATTTCACCCTACACATACATATGTTAAAATGAAATAATAATGGCTAGATCCTAAATCAATATTGATAGTAAAATAGAATCACAGAATCATTCAGATTTGTGGTCCAAACTGCCGCTCAAGCTCTGAAGTCACACACACATAAAGGCCTGGATCCCTCATCTTGAGAAGCTCCTTGTAGGTACTGGAAGGCTGCTGTGAAATGCCCGCTTCTCCAGGCTGAACAATCACATGTCCCTTGGCTTCTCTTCACAGGACAGTTGCTCCAGCTGTTGATCATGTTTCTGGCCTTCTCCTGAATTTGTTTCATTTGATTAATATCTTCCTTGTACCAAGAGGGGCAAAACCAGAGACAGTACTCTACATGCCATCTAAGGAGTACTGAGAAAAGGGGGATAATCACTCCTCTTGCTGTATTAGCCTTGCTGCTGTTGATACAGTCCTGGATCCTGTTGGCCTTTTTGTCTGCCAGGGCACACCGCAGGCTCATGTTCAGCTTGCTGTCTACCAAAACCCCAGTGTCCTTTCCAGCAAAGCTGCTCTACAGCCAGTGCATTCCCAGCCTGTATCACTGCAATGAGTTCTTCCTTCCCAGGTGCAGGACTTGGCATTTGTCCTTATTAAATTTCATGAAGTTCTTGTTGGCCTATTCCTCCAACCTGTCTAGGTCCCTTTGGATGCTGGCCTTGCTCCCAGGCATGCAGACAGGCATCAGTTTAGTATCATCCGCAAACAAGATGAGAGTGCATTATATTGCCTCCTCCAGGCCGTTGATAAAGTTGTTAAACAGGACAGGTCTTGGTACAGATCCTGCAGTATTTAACTTGTAACTGGCCTCCAGGTGGAGTTCAGCCTATTAACCAGTCCAACCATTAACCTGCTTTTCACGCATCTACTTGTCTGCTGTCCAGACCAAAACATCCTAACTTGGATATAGGAATATTGCAGGAGGAAGTTCCAAAAGCCTTGCTAATATAGAGGTAAATGACATCCACTGCTCTCACATTGATCACCACACCAGTCATTTAATCATAAAAGACGATCAGGTCTGTTGGGCATAAGGACTTTAACAAATTCATGCTGACTGTTCCCAATCATCATCATCTTCTTCACATGCCCAGAAATGTCTTCCAAGATGACTCGCTCCACGATTTTCCTAGGGATGGAAGTGAGGTGACTAATCTGTAGTTTCCCGGATGGCCATTTCAGCCTTTTCTGAAGATGGGCGCAACACTTGTGTTTCTCCAGAAGTCATGTATCTCTTCCAGTCTCCACAACTTTAGAAAAAAAAGATAGAGAGTCAGCTTGCAAGGACATCATCCAGGTCTCTCAGCACCTTGGATGCAGCTTGGTCAGTCCCATGAGCTTGTATGGGTCAAGTAGTTTTAAATAATCCCAGACTGGATACTCAACCACTGCTGGTAGTTGTCAAACTTTTTAACCAAAGGGGCTTGGAAGACTTTGTTTGTTGGGGAGGGCTGAAACAGAAAAGGCACTGAATACCTCAGTCTTCTATGTGTCCGCTGTCACTAGATCACCTGCCCCATTCAGAAATGGACTCACTTTTGCCTTGTTCAGCCTTTTACTACTACTAACACAGTGGCAGGAGCTCTTCTTCTTGCCCTTGACTTCCCTGGCAAAGGTCAATTTTAGGTGAACTTTGGCTTTCCTAACGCCATCCCTACATGCCCAGGCAATATTTGTACATTTCTCCTTTGTAGCCTGTCCCAGATTCCACCTCTCTGTGGATACTGCCTTTTTGCATTGGAGCTTTGCTGTGTGTTGACTGTTTAGCCAAGCCCGTATCCTGATATATTTTTTTTCCCCTGAATATTAAGATGGACCATTCTTGTGCTCAGAGGATGCTGTCCTTAAAGACCTGGCAGCTTTCCTGAGCTCCTTTACCCTTCAGAGCTGTCCCCCATAGGATCCTACCTAAAAGATACCTGAGTAAGCTGAAGTCTGCTCTCCTGAAGACTAGTTTTTACTCTGCTATTTGTCTTCCCCAATAAGTGTGGATTCCTATGGAGATCTACCAAATTCAAGTACATTTCTTAGAGGGGAAAGAAAGGACAAGATTCAATAATTGCTTAAGGAGGTAACTTCAGTTTCTGGGGTACAAATGCATCTTTTATTTGTGGTTATGCCAAAGTACAATTTCCTTGAAATCAACTTCAGACTTTTTTCCTTTCCAGATCATAAAATGATTTTTGCAAACAATGGACAAAAAAGGCCCATTTTGCCAGCTAGGCTGTTTTAGACATACAATGGATTGTTTTAGAATTATCTTCAGAGTAGGACAGGGCTGTTTGACAACTAAAGTGCAGCTGAGCTCCTTGTTATTCCAGCTTCAATTAGTCCCATACCTTTGTTACTTTATTAGATATCTGCTGTCAGTGGTGGTGGAAAGGATGCTCACTTTCTTGAATATCACGAGACAACGGAGGGAACAGATTGCTTCAGAGATCCTTCTCACCTTGAGGTCACTACGTGGGACACACGATTTCTGGCAGAGAATATCTAGCATCACTTGGCAAGTGGCAAGGACTCTCAACAGGCAGCGCAGAGGGGCCACCTCTGTTTGGATGGAGAAGAGTTTGGGCGCAAAGATGCAAACTTTACTATTCTGTTTGCTCTTAGGGTCGTCATATGGCCATGATTTATTTTATCTACTGGCAAAGATGTAGCACATCTGACACTAGTAAAATTTATTATTGCATAGCTCTGTATTATTATCAGGCTCTGTATAGGTCTCTAAAGGAGATAATCCAATATGTTTTAGATTAAACAGAGACCTTTCCACATATTTTTGTTACTGCCCATATCACTGCTTTCAGTAGTGATGACTCTGGTATTGGCTCTGCACAGGGCTAAATTTCATCCATACTTGTAGAGAATGTAAAAGGGAAAGAGACTGGAGGAAGGAAAGGTTCGGGTTTTATTTTTATCTTGTTTTGAAAGTCAAAGTGAATTGCATGAATTCTTCCTAGGTCATCCTGAGCTAGCTTGTAAAATAGTATGGTGCAGTTTTCTGTGGTGTTAATTGAGACCAAATAAAAATGAAGTAGAGTTTGCAGGTCTCCAACCAGAGGTCCTGTGTTTTGCTTATTTATCAGGGCAGTGTCAGGATACTTGCGCTGCAAAGGCCTGTACTGTATATGTTGTATGAATAAACAACATTTCTCTCTCAAAAATCTAGCAATCTCACACTTTCTAAAAGCACAAAAATTATTTCAGTTATAAATTATTTGTATTAAAAGATTAGAAGCTGAAAAAAATCCAAAGAATATATATTCACTAAGCGGGGGTCATTCCTGTGCCTCAGAGAGATGTGAATTTTATAACCACACATAAACAATTACAAACTGCACTATGTTTTAGAGAAATACACCAAATGAGTGAAAGGTTCTGTTAAACTGACAAAAGCCTATGAAATTGCAAGCAGGTACAAACCTTATTCTGATTATTGTTTGTATTTTGAAAACATGAGGTTCCTACGGTTTGTAGGTTTAATTTTTGTATCTTTTATTTCCTTTTTTGGAAGTGAACAGTTGACAGTCTGCTTTATATGCAGCATGCATAGCACATAAATAGCATTCAAATTAAATTCTACACCAGCTGTACATACCCCATACATGTGGTTCACGAATGTTGCTGACTGCAAATGGTGCATATTTTGATTTTCAGTTGATATCTAAAACTGTGAATTATCTTCTGAATATGTAGTGTTTTGCTTTCAATCCCTAGATTACATTTATATCAAGCAAAATAAATACAACTGTCTGATAATCACAACCTGGCTTTCTTCAACTTAGGTAAAGATTAGTTTCTGGCAGAGTGACCCCAAATCTTGTCTTCTTCAAGGCAAGAGTCTCATTTCAGATTTGAAAGGGAAGTTTGGAATGAAAAGTAGCCACAGAGGAAAACCCGGTGTGATTCTATATGCTGCATCCTCTTAACCTGAATTTTCTTGAACATGAGGCTGCTTTTACTTCTGTAAAGCCCCAGTGTGCCTTTAAGATAGTAAGATTTGGTATTCAGCTATTAGCCTTTTCAGGCATGTTCACACTGCATGACATTTATATAACATTGACTCCCAGCAACCTGTTCCAGCATCCACTGGGCCCAGTATAAAACCTGTGAGGATTTTTTTGGATGTGGCCTGTATCTGGTTCTTCCAATATCCTGGTCAGGAATATGGCAGGGAGCCATCGGAGGGAGGAGAAGTAGCCAGATGGCACCAGTACACTGTTGCTTTGGCATTTTTTTCTGGCCAGCTGACTAGTGCGATCTCTAAGGAGGATTTTCGTTTGTTTGTTCGTTTGTTTTGTATCTTTTCTTTGCGGTAGCCTGTGGACCTGAGTTAAGCTCACTGGTAGCTTGATCACCTTACAGATTTCCCACCTTTTCTTTCCTCTTTTTATTTGTTTTATGTAGTCTTGGAGGGGAATTTACTTTGGTATACTAAAATCTTGCCCTGATTTCATATTCATTTTTCATACAAAAGCCTTGCTGGCTCTAAGGAGAGCCATATGCTTGAAAGACATGCAACACTGATATTTTTTTTCTATCAGCATATCTATGGACATTGTAAAAATTCAAGGCAAACCTCAAAGGGAGCTAAGGACCATATAGATATTTATGCCCATGAACCTCAAAGGGAGATAAGACCTATATAGGTATTTATGCCCACAAACCTCAGAGTGAGATAAGGCTCATATAGATACTTATTCCCACAGCAAAGACTTTCTTTAAAATTCTGCCTGAGTTGAAAATGCCCCTCTCACTGGCTGTGTCTCAGGTGTTGGCATCTTCCTTAACGAGTCGGGGAAGTTCAGGGGAATCTATGGGTGCACCCTCCTGAGGGCAGATGTAGCTGTGAGGTTTGTCTTCCCATATCCTCTGAGCTGGACAGACACGAGCCATTTCTGGTCTATATAACTGTGTTAGCGTTGCACTGTGCTCAAGTCAATAAGGCCTGGTGACAGGCTGTGTATATTACCGGTTTGTGTCTAAACAGCTTCTAGACTAGAGCTGGCTTGTGTCCAGCCATCTGAGAGCACCGACCAAGCAGCCCGCATGTATCTGCACCTGTCCACGTGGATGTATTATAAATGTGTATGATGCAATATAATTCACTGTTTATAAATGACATATTGTGACACCTCCTCCTTGAAACACTTCCCCCCCCCCACCCCCAAAGCCTTTCAGCAATAATCCAACACAGAAACAAGACGGCTAAGAGAATAAGTGCATCGCTGGGAGTTACCACTTCTCCTTTGCGTTTGAACCCTGTGATCTGCCTAATTGAGAGATTGATCTTGATTGGTTGTGAGCACCCACGGTTCCTTCTGATGGGAGCATATGGTATTGCACTGTACGCGCTTTGAGCCAGGGAACAGATCTCTCACTACCCGCTTTACACATAGGAGTGACATTACTACAAAGACAGGCGGCAGTAATATAATGCCTTC
Organism: Larus michahellis; assembly: GCF_964199755.1. Taxonomy (NCBI): domain Eukaryota; kingdom Metazoa; phylum Chordata; class Aves; order Charadriiformes; family Laridae; genus Larus; species Larus michahellis. The sequence goes on along the minus strand of NC_133897.1, from coordinate 130,840,881 downwards.
CAGCAACTGTGAAAACTGTCTGTGTGACTCAGATGCTTTTCTACTTACTGATGATTTAGTTCCAATAGTGCCTCGAAAAACAGTTCGTCGGCCTCCCAAAAGCACAACGCTCCTGGGTCATTTGTCTGCTTGCACCTTTACAGGTGATGCTGTTCCTTCTGGTTTAGTATATCAACGGTGAATGACTGACTTTGATATAAAATGCAACTGTCAAAACATTCCATTAAAAAGCTGCTTTTGGCAAACACCTTTTCAACACGCAGGTTACCGACTCTTAAAAAACTCTGTTCAGATGAAGGTGGTTAATGCTACACCCATTGTGATGACGGATTTTTGTACGAGGCGGCGGCAGCAGCTCAGTTGTTCTAAGGGAAGGAGAAGATAGGAAGCAGCTGCATTTGTGGTCTGCAGATGTTCAAGGCAACACCAGTCAGGAAACTGCTAACTGCCTTTAATTGATCAGCACACCAAAGTGAGGGAGTGAGCGTTCACATCTGCGGCCCATTCTTATAACATGTTTCCCCCTCACTAATTCTTGCTACTGTCTGGAAGCTTTCCAGGCTGCTGCTAGTCATCAGAAGACAATTCTTCCATAAAGAATCCAACATTTCAAGCTCTCCAAGGGCTTTAAATAACTAAGCAGAGGTGTTTCCTGTTATAATAATCGGTTAAACTAAATAAACTGTATTTAGAGAGGATTTTAGCTTGGTTTAAAGGTTTGCTACTCTTGTAGGATTGCTAGGCCTTGGTGCTTTGCTAGCTATGCTGAAAATCAGGTGGAGTTAAAAGGCTTGCAAAAACTGAAATAAAAATATATAGCAGACCATTATAAAGTCAGACGTGAGAAGAAACAACACAAGTCATGTTTAGTCTGCAGGGTCAAATACAAAAGATCTTTCTCCATCTCTTTATTCAGCATTAAAACTGTGGATGCTTTCCTAAACCCGTGTGGTTCGGTGCGTACCTCTGCCTCCAGGTAGCACAGAGGGAAGAACCCTGACGTGGGAAAGTAACCCTGGTTTCAGATGCTGACCTGTCCTTGGGGCTTCCACAGGGTCCCATTCAGATTCAAATCTTCTCTCTTGCTCTTCCCCTAGAGCTTCCTAATCCTTAGCGCTACCAGGGAGGAGTGCTGAGCTTCCTCCCAGGAGGCCAGGGCTGCCTCTGCCTTGGAAATGCTAATGTCCCCTGGGCATGGCTGGTGGTGATTAGGACTAGCCCAGTCGCTAAACTGGAAATTGGCTAATCCCTAAACAGATTGTTAGCCTGTGACTCAGGTTGAGCGAGGCTCAAATCCCAGACTCATCCCATATTCCGTGTCTCTGAGCATTCTTTAAACCTTCATATAGCTTGGGAGAACGCACATAAAACACGACTGCTTTTGGAGTGATAATGTGCTTGCTCCCAACCTTGATATTGGCAGCTTCCATGATGAATGTGGTGACAACCAGTTTAGAAAGGTAAAGATGGATCTAGAAATTAGGGTCTATTCTGCAGATCTGAGAGGTGAAATGTTCGATAATAATAAAAAGTAACAGATGGTAGAATTCCTTCTAATGGGATGTTGTTGGGACTAGGAATTTAACCAGGATTGGGTGTTTATAGAAGTAACAATATTCAGACTTACAGATAATTAAAAATACAAAATTCTGTGAGGAGATTATTTTTTTTTCTTTAGACTTTTTGTCACTCGGTGAAGTTAAACTTAGATTGTTTCTTTATATTGAATGGACACCTGGAAAAAAAGTTTTATCCATATCTGAAATTTAACAGCTTTGCAAGATCTCTGACCAGTGTAACTGCATCAAAGAGCATTGACTAGAATAATCATGGAAAAAGTTTACTGTTATGTTATTCCTGTATGTTTCTTTCCTTTATCTGGATGTCAAGAAAATGAATCAAGTGCATAACACAGACAAAGATTACCTGAGTTAGGTAAAAAACTAAAACCATGTAATCTAGGACGCAAAGTAAAAGAATTATTAATTTTTATCAAATATGAATATTTTTCAGTTTGGAGCAAAAGTTTCTACATAATTTTGAATGACCGGAAAAAGAGGAAATACTGTATTACTTGTTTTCTATGAGAAGTGTAGAAGGTATGAAACTAGCACTTGAACAGTAAGAGGGAGGAGAATTTCTTCTTTCAAAAGTGTGAAACTGCTAAACAAGAAATATGGGTCTAAAGTCTCACCTGTCTGAGAGGAGCTAATGAGAAGCTGCTAGAACTGTCTGCTGCAACTTGAGGATGAAGATCCTGCTGGGGCTCACGACTAGGTATGGAGACGTCTCTGAGGGGTACAGCTGACTTGTCACTGCACATACGGCTGCTGCAGAGCATGGAAGTTCATGCCAGTTTGACATGCAAAGGCAAACAGAAGGATGTGGAAAAAACCCCCACATCTTTTGGCAAAAGCTTAACTAAGCCATGCTTTTGCTGCTACTAAAAAAGAGTCCAGGACAGGCTTCTGGCAGTGAGGCCAAGCAGCTTGATACATTCACTTCCGCATGCCTAAACACTTGTCCCCCTTGCAACAAGGGGTGGCTATATCCAACCCACCGCCTGGGCATGTGCCCTGGCGTGTGGCATACCTGGGCAGCTCAGGCTGCTGCTGCGCAGACCAAAACTGGGCCAGGGAATGTGCTGACACAGTGAGTGATCACGGGTTTGAGCCTTTGGCCTGAGACTTGCTTCGTTTGTTAGTATAGGTGCTGCCTGATGGAGCCTGATGGAGAAGTACTGTGTCTCTTAAACATATTCTTCTCAGATGTTAACACTCTGCCCACCAATGTCACCTCTCGTATCTTCTTTATGCTTTTCCTCAACTTCTGTTTAATATTTGAACCGAAATAAATTGTGCTGGGGACATTTTTGGTGGCAATTATAGTCCGTGTTGTGGAAGTGGGCCACTGGGCAGCGAGTACCTGCAGCTACTGCTCCATGCCTTGTTCAGTCTCCAACGATTTCACTGAGCTTTCTGCCTGGGGGCCTCCAATTTTGCAGTTCAAGGTCTAAGGCTGCTCCTGTCTATATATATAAATAGGTTGTATATGTGATCGACTGGCTCGCTGGCTGTTTGGCTGACCAACTGTGTCTGTTCACAGCAAGAGGAGGTTTTGGTATCCAGGGTGCTGCTTGAATCCTTTCTGTCACTTAAGCCACTTCAATAAAAATACAGAGTAAATTCTAAATTTGACCAGCTCATCAACTAACAATGTCATGTGCTGAGAAGTATCTTAGAATTCAGATATTCTGAATGTTCTGCATATTTCTATATCCCAAATGATTCTGCGTTGAGGTAATTATTCATTCTTTTTGTTAATACTGATGTGTACTGCAAATATTTCCCATGCATATGCTAAGTGATGTTCATGAGAAAATGTCTTTTCCTTGAATGTAACGTGTACAACAGAAGGGCCTATATGCAATTCCAGGGTAAATTGCACACATTGAGGAGTAAATGAAAACTCAAAAAAAATTTTTGCAGCACTTGACATCCTTGTGGTGTGTTGACTTCACATGTGTAGCTCCTCTTCTGAACAGTCCTGCCTCATTATTTCTCGGTTTCACTTTGGACATAACCAGATTGACTGCCCACTGCCTGCAACTGTGTAATTCCATGGGATCTTCTGGTTTTAGAGCTCTAAATTGAAGGGTTGATCTATAAATCTGACCAAGAAGTCTCCAGAAGGCTAGTGTGGAATAGATAGCAACAATTCAATGTTCTCCCTTTACTTCGTTATTCATAGATGGCCTGATCCTGCACTTTCAGGGAGACTAATTTGGCATTGGCATAATTCAGTAGTTCAGTTTTTATGGACTGATGATAAAGTTGGACTGATGCCAATGTCAGTCTGACACCACAGGTTTGAAGATGGACATCAGAGGCATAAACCAAGAGCTATATATTGGTTTCCCCCATAAGTTCTATCTATATGTGACCCCACTGTGCCCTTGCTCCGAGTCAACTATAATCCACCTGACGGAATTAGACAGAGCCCATATATTATCTCAATTCTCTGGCTTGGTAGCTGGTGCTCAGCGTTGTGTCATCTACAGTCACAAGGTTTGGCATCACCTTGGAGAGCAGAGGGCAGAAGACGTGTTTTGTGCCTGCGAGGCACCGCCCCCGTGGCACTGGGCTACTTCGCCAGGGAGCGGTTCTATGCAGCTGGAAACTGCAGTCACTAAAATAGTCAGGAAGGTTAAAAAAAGCAGGAGTGGGGAGAAAAACATTTAATGTGTGATAAAGTAAGTGATTTTATAACTGATTTTATCACTTAAAGTTCAAACATTATTTTCACTAGTCTTTGTCTGGTGTAAATGAAGATGAAAGAAGTTGGACAAGGGGAGACTTGAGTACTGCAGGATGCTTCAGGGATCACGTCTTTAAGGGTTATTAAACACAATTTGTTTTTGTCAGATTCCAATTTGTCTGTGTTTTAGCAAATCCTAGAAACTTGAGTTCTGACATTTTGTATATCCCTCTTAATTATTCATTCTTGAGAATCTGTACTTGTTTGACCTTAAGAATTATTGCCTGTTTACATTGAAGAAGATCCAGTAAGACTTGTCATACATTGTCCTTCACAAAAAATAAAAAAAATATCAGTCTTTCTCCCTGAGTAAATGAGGAAATAAAACAACCCGGGCTGGGTCAATGGTTTTAATACTGGTGGGAAACTCTTAACATGCTGCAGAGGCAGCATCTAAGGAATCTGCTGAGATAGCTGGATCTGCCGTTCTAGGTTAAACTTAGGGATACAGGGCCACACTTTATTAACGTTATGTGGGATGAACTGACCCTTGTGCAGAGTGCCACCAGAGGACTCATGCATCACTTATGTCTGACAAAGCATCCTAGGTGGGACTTTGGGGCTGCACAAGGCTAGTGTGGATGCTCTTTGCAGGAGCTAAGTTTTAAGCACTCTAAGTAAGGTTAATACAATCTCTCTCTTTGTATAGACTTCGTTTTTATTGAGACAAACTTGCACTGAGCTTAACGTGATATTGTGTTGCACAAACCCCACTGACTGTAGCAGATCCAGGGCAGACCTGGCTGCAGATTTCCAAATCCCACCTCCACGAAGAATTTCACAGAAACAATTTGTTTTTGGTGATGTCGGTGGTTTTTGCTCAGACTGCGTGGAAGTCTGGGTTTCCCAGGAACTGAGTTTTTGTGGCAGCCTTACTGCTCAGATTACCATGGAGTTGTAAGGGCTCCATAAGCCCAGGGCTTGCAGGGTTTGCAGCATTAGGGCAGCCCAATCACCTAACCTTTCTACAGCTGGCGAGGGAGCAAGCATAGGACTGAGAGATCCTGGGTTCTACACCTCTAGCGAGGGCTAACATTTTGTCTCTGCAGCAGGATTCTGGGACACAATTTTCACATAAGCCAGGGCTTCAGGGATTCTGATCTTTCTGTCGCTGGACTGAAAGCAAATCATGGTCTTCACAGGTCCAGTCTTCCTGTGATGCAGTGGTGAAGAAGGCCTGCAAGTACATTGGTTCTTAATGCTCTGTGGTTTGGGGCTGGGTATTACTTGGACGCTGAAGAACTTGTTGGGATGATTGACTTTCCTAGAAATAGACAAGAGTTCAGCTGATGAAAGAGCACTACTCCTTTATCTCAAAGGAAAATATCTAACTGAAATACGTATATTTTTTCTGAATATAATTATTTTTACAATTTTCCCTCACAGTATCAACATTTACACTTTTCATATCAGATCAGGGAAAAAGCCTTCAATTTGATCATAAGAGATTTTTCTCATAGAAAAGCTTGTAACGGTATTTAGGACTACAGCACTGAGGTTCATCAGCACTCAGACTTCCTCTCCTTGAATGGCCAATGAGCCACTGAAGCTCAGCACTGCACTACAAATATGAATGATCCCAACTTCCCAAAGGGGAATGGGAAACAAAATGAGTTTAGGAGGTGTAAAAGTCCCCACCATGAGGCGTAATCACATATTTCTTCCTCTGCAAATCTGTAACTCCATTGGCTGTGACAATAATTTTAGTATGAACTAATTCAAAACCCCTACAGGTGAAAACCACATTTTTTTTCTTGTGGTCAAAGACCTCAGTTGTTGACTTTCCATTACTTGCCGATGGCCGAGCATCTACATGAGAGCTAGCTTCTTTTTTTTGGTCTCCTTGGAAATAGGAGCTGGACTAGAGCATGGGCTTGGCTGTTGTCTTTCCTAAAAATGGGTTAAGACATGAGGGGAAAGCCGTGTACATGTTGTTGTCAGACTGTACTTGTTCTTTGGATTTGTTTGTAATTTCTCAATCTGTAAAGTGTATGTTTTTGGAGACACACCATGAACTTCTCAAAGTGAGCAGAGAGCAGTACTGCTGCAGAGACTGTAATTCAGGAAAAGCACTGAAGCAGGGTCTGGGCTAAAAGAACTGAGAGGCAGAAAGTAGCAGATTTTGTTACCTTGTTAGCTATCAGCAGGGAATATTGCACAGCTCCAAATTAAATATGAACATTTTGACTTCTGTAAGGCCTTTGACAAGGTCCCATACAACACACTTGTCACTGAATTTGAGATAAATCCGTTTGGTGGATGGACCATTTGATGGATAAAGAATTGGCTGGAAGCCTCATCCAAAGAGTTACAGTCAATGGCTCAATGTCCATATGGAGATCAATTACAGGTGGTGTCCTTCAGGGGTCCATATTGAACGGTCCAGGTGTACTGTTCAATAACTTTATTAATGACATAGGCAGTGGGATCGAGTGCACCCTCAGCAAGTTTGCTGATGACACCGAGCTCAGTGGTGAAGTTGATGTGCCTGAGGGAAGGGTTGTGATCCAGAGGGACCTTGACGGGAGTGTGCAGAGGGGTTGGACTAGATGATCTTTAAAGGTCGCTTCTGACCCAAACCATTCTATGATTCCATGATTCCATTATTCTATTTTACATTCCGTAATGAAAGAAATGTGAAACCTCAGTGATTCAGAAGACAGAATTCCCATTTAAACATACTTTTAACTGATCATGGAAACTCTGAAATTTTTTCATCTGGCTAAGTATTTTCATTATCTTGCCTGTGTTTTAAGGAAGGCAGTGGGTGCAGGCTGGAAGGCTGTAGAGCACAATCTAAAGGCCCTATCCTACACCCTTAAGTTTGGGAAAGAGGTCCTGGAAACCTGGCAAAACATCCTGCTTGAATTGGTCTACCATAGTCACCCTCACAGCAGCTGCAGGCTTCGGGTCCATTTCCTGGGATATTGCTTCCTATGCTCAAAATTAAGATCATAGTTTTTAAGTCCAAACAGTCTGAAAGCTCATGGTTTCTTCTTGGTTTTAGCATCTAAGATTCTGACATATTATTTTTTTCATTTTCTGACTTCGTTGACTGTAAATATTCCCTTGCTTTTTTCCATGGCTGCTCTTCAGCCAAACCAGCTACTAAAGCATCCTTCTTTGGCTATCACCCCGAATTTCTCTTTTTTTGTCCCTGACAAATTCCTCTTCGTAATATAAGCCACTCATTGCTTTTTTAATATGTTCTGGTTACATCCTGGCGCCTTCTCTCAGCATTTGGGTCTCCTCAAGGGTCACCGCCCCACATCACCTCAGTAAAGCGCTAGATGCATTGGTCCCTCTTGCGGCTGTCGTATGTCAGCAAGGTACATAATATGATAAAGTTCAGAATAACAAAAAAACTTCGCACTGAGACTTGATTGCTGTCTAGACTGATGGGAAACCTGTGATAACAGCCTGCCTAAGGCACTGACAAGCAGTTACTACCTGACTTAGTTTGCCCAGTGGCAAAAAACACCCCAATGACACATGCCTGGGGCACCAGCTTTCCAAGGCAGGAGAGGGTGGCTGATAATCTGCTGTGAGCAAGACTGAAACTCCTTCCTGACTGAGTTAAGGACTAAGAAATCCTTCTGAGTTGAAGGATGTAGGGAAGAGGAAGGCTTGAAACTAGTTAGTCTCCAAAGGAGGTGGAATACAAAAGGAAGCCAGGTTCCCAGGATCCACGGGAAAGAGCAGAATGGAAGGTGGATCATCTGCCAAGAGACTGTGAACATGTTGCACCCTGTCAGCTGTACCATGGAGGTCACCTTTGGAGCTAAGATAAATGTAGACGTATACATGGCTTTCTTTTCATTGCTTGTTTATCAGCTTCTGTAAACTATATACTGTGAGAGGCTGAGCAAATGCCAGTGACTCGGTGCTAATGCTCTGGCTCTTTGGTCATCTTCAACCAACCAGTGGATTGAGGCTACTGCGCTCAGTGAAACCTATCATACAATCATAGAATTCTTAGGTTGGAAGGGACCTTTCAGATCATCTAATCCAACCATCAACCTAACACTGACAAAAACCATCACTAAACCATATCGCTAAGCACTGTGCCTACCTGTCTTTTAAATGCCTCCAGGGAATACATTTTTCCTGGTGAAATGAAAGACAGACAGTTTTCCCCTGCCACAATTCGCTTGTTTGCCAGACATTCCTGTATAACAATCTTTTTAGTATTAAGTGATGATGATGATAGTAGTAAATTCTCCTCTGATGAAATTCAAACCTCCCTATTTGGATATTAAAAGCTGCACAAAAAGGCAGAAGGCAAAAATTTTCCTTAAATATGCTAGTGTCCCTGTGAATATGTAATGGGCACTTACGTATTTTCAGTCCAAGGCAGGAGGCAGTGCTCTGTGTCACAGCTATACACCCCGTGCTCTGTGGCACTAGTGCATCCAGTAAAAGGCATTAAAGGGATAGTGGGGATGCCAGGACACATGTTGCCCCTAGATAGACCGTGTTCCAGTGAATGCCACCTTGCAGCTTGTAAGAAGGTTGTTCTGCCAAAATGTGGCTGGGGCTTCAGGGGCTAAGGCTGATCCTGATCCTCTTTGTGCTAAAGTGAATTGGGAGAGATTTCCAGACAGAAATGTAGAGGTATGACAAAAAGCTACAGCCTGTGTATTGAGAACCAAGAGACTCAGCTCCTATAGGTAACTCTATACTCATAAATAAAGCAGAGCCTCATTTAGACAGTGTTGGTGCAGCTAAAGGGCCACAAGGGAGGAAACCTGGATTTCTGTGGGTTAATTTGTGAGTGTGTCCTCAGCTGCCTTTAAATGGGCTTTTGTATGAGTGGAAAGAGGGCACGACTTCTGTTTGGGGAAAGATCCCCATTATTGGAGACAGTTATGAGCTGAGGATGGATTTTCTGTGACTGCCGGTGGTGAGCAGGGAAGAGAGTGGTAGGAAAAGCTCTGAGCCTGGAGGCAGGGCTGTGAACTGCATATAAGAAGCAAAGCAAGGGCTTCCTCATAAAAAGGTGTGTCTGTGGGTTTGTACCTGAGTGTGGGGCTGCGGCTTTTAGAGGGGTCAAAATAAAGCAAACTAGACTGATTAGATTATGAAACTAGGAGGCAGGAGGTCTTTTTATTTCTAACTTGCTGTACGATTACTGCCAACTCATCTAATTTCTCAGAGCATCAGTTTTTCCATCTGTGAAATGTGGATGATGTGACCACCATCAATAAATTGCACAAAGTAAGTGCAACATGATACCTACCCCCAGATTTTTATTTAGATACTCCACCACCTTTGAAATCGCATTGAATAAGTGACTTGAAAGCTTTGTCGTAAATCTGAATATCGCTGACACATTAAGAAGAATGAGGTGATCAGAGGATGAACTGCATTAGCAGAAGAAGTAGGTTTAAATCTGGTATAAATGAGTTTGAACTGCAGTGGTATGAAGGCATTTTTGTTTAGGTATTCTGCCAGAACGTGAGGCATTCACATTTTTATCCTTTTCATGGATTTTCTTGGAACATAAACAACATATATATTATTGTTACAACTTTGCCGAAGTGAGTGAATCAAATACAATTTGACTGGTTTTGATGAATCGTGTAGACAAGATTTGTTGTACAGGAAGTAATTTGGAACCTAAAAAGGGAAAAAAGGAGAGCTGTATGAGGCATCCATCATAGGCTGCATTTTTTTGCTTTCTCACAATAAAGAGATCGAAGAGGAAACATTTATTTTGCAGAAGACTGTGCACCGATTTGAGGATAGTCTTTGCACCAGCAATGGATGTCACCCTACAGAATTTCCCAAACTCTTCTACCAACTTTACAATCTCAGGGATTGAGTATGTCTTTGAAACGGGTAAAAGAAGATTCAAAGAAGTGCAGTTTTGCCTTTTCCGAATAAGCCACTCATGAATTTTGTGGAAAAAAGGCTACGGGACTGGCCCTTAAAGAGAGCTGAATTGCAACTTCACTTTCAGTGCTGTAATATAAACCGTGCATTTTAATGTGTACGTGGCGCTTGCAGCAGTACGATAATACGGAAGCATAACAATTACATCAGTAGAATGAACACATTTCTAATGGTATTTGTGTTATATGGATATATGGCTGTTGGCCTGTATGCTGATACTTTCATTGCTGCCATATACATGCAATCTACTTATGGTTAAGGTTGCCAGGCAAGTAATTACCAGAATGGAGTGCTAAGCAAGCAGTCCCGGTGTCAAAGAATCTGACCTTGTGAAGATAATGAGACAAGGAGAATTCAGAACAGATGAAAGCCAAGAGCACCTACTTTATCTACTGACAGCCAGAGAACACCTTCATGCTCAATCAGTTCCTGCTAATGAGACAAGATGGGGCAAGATGGTAAAACAGCAGTAACGGGCAAACTTTTTTTCAGCTTAATGATCTATAACTTAGTTAGATAAAATTGTCTTTTAAACCAGGCAGGAACAGAAGTATGAACAGAGAAATACAAAGAATGTATTTAATACCTTTTGGGATTGTTTACATTATAATGGGGAATGATTAATGGGTGGGGAAATATACCCTGCAGTGCGGCTGGGGGAAGCTTAATCCATTTAACTTATCAAAGGGAAGGCAAAAGGGCAATGCGATCACTCTCTGAGAGTCCACATCAAGAGAGGAGCACGGTAATGGAGGGATTTTCATCCTGGCTGGCAAACAGACGCCGCATACAGTGTCTGGAAGCTGAAACCAGAGAAATTCGGGTGAGAAATGGTGAGCCTTTATCCATGAGGGCAGTTTATTACTCAGCATCATGGGGGGCTCCTTCTTCCTCAATTGAAAAATGTAATTTAATTTATATAAATTAAGGCTGTATGCTTTTTGAAAGGTATATGTGCTTTTTTATGTTTGTGAACACCTGGGGGTCCAGGGATCACTCTGAAGGGATCTAAGAAAGGTAACTAAGGAGTGCAAGTTGACTGTCGGTGAGCCTGAAATCCCCATACAGCATCTTCAAACCTATTGGAAAGTTTAAGGGTATGCAAATTGTAAAAGGTTGAAAACTAATGGACTAGCTAAATTGAATCTTGGATTTGGATCAAGAATTAATGTAGAGGAATTTTAAAGTCTCTCTTACACAGAATATCAGACTAAACAATCACTCTGGCCTATTCTCATTTTGCAGTCTATAAATAGGACTAATATTGTAGAGCCAGATCGAGATTAGGAAATTCTGGCATATGCTGTAGATTACCTCTTCCAGCGCATGTAAACTGGGCAGCCTTGTGAGGTGTTTGCAGGATAGCTAGCTGATTTTCTAAATTATCTTGTTGCATTCCTTTTTCCTGCCATTTTAAAGCTATGCAGAAGTTACAAGGTGTTCCTGATGCTCACATAAAGTTGTAGCCTCATTCTTTCCATTCTCTATTGAAAATCTCTGCATCTATTCTCTAAAGGCTTGGTGAGAAGGTGGCATGGGGAGGGAATGGACTCTGGAAAAGAGTTGCCTGTAGTCTCAATCTTACTTGAAACTCCAGCCAAAATTACAAATCGCAAAGGTCCTTGGCAGGTTGATGGCAGAAGAGAAATATAAACTCAATACCTGAGTCGCTGTTTGAAATCCTTCTCCTTTACTGTTTATAGCAAAGAATTTAAGCCACCCAGCATGAAGCAGACCACCTGGAAAGCACAGATCAGAGTTTCTGAGAGGCGTTTTTCCTGTCCGGGGGCTCTGGGAGCAAAGGGAAAGGCACTGTCCTCTTCTGTGGCTCCAGTGGGGAGGGGGTTGAGAGGTTACAGAGCCACACTTTTCCCACCCCTGTTTCCCTTCAGAGCTGTCTCCACTCCATATTCAAATTCAGTGACTGGTGCTGATGTTCAGACCCATCTCTTCAGTTGAAGGAAAAGACAAGCCCTTGCCTCTGGAAGCTGCTGGATGGAAGTCCTGCTCTTTCTATACTGGGAGAGAACTGAAGCGTAACTCCAGAGGCCAACGTCAGAAAGGAGACATCCAGGAGCTCCAGAGGATTTTCAGGATCAGTTTCTCTGGCCAGCCCAGAATTTCACCCAGCAGTTTCTGTGCTGACCCGTGATGAAGCTGGTTGGCCCTTTAAAAAAAACCACATAGTCTTGATTTAGTGTCTCAGAGCAACCAGACCACTCTGGGGACTTGGCTTGCTCTTAATTGAGGTAAAAAACTAATGGTAGTTCCCAAATGCAAGTCACTCCTGGAGCTTGAATGAGCTGTCACTCCTGCTGCAATGCTCCCCTCCATTTCTTAACTCCTCTAATAAGCAATGAAATACCTATTAACGTTAAGACCTCACCCAGATGATGATTATGCTGATTAATTTACAGACCTGTCAGACCTTGCACATTGCCACCGAGACACATGTTCCTAGGTCCTGTTTTGTTTTCTTCAGGCTTGCCCTATCCCTCGGTGGTTCACGATGGTGCATGGTGGTGCTCCTCCAGCTGGGGCTCAGGGTGCCTGGTGCCCTGGCTTCCTGGGCCTGGTGGACAGGCTCGCCGAGTGGGTGGGCGGCTGCAGAGCCCCAGGGAAGTGCTGCTCTTGCAGGTTTGCCCTCAGAAGACCTTCCTGAGAAGTCACATCTTTCATCCACAGCTTTGTGCTGTGGATCCTTTCGCCTCCACTTTGCATGAAGTCTCCCATGTGTCCAGAGAGGAGATATTAGAAAGACCTGGAGGTAGTGATTCTCTTTCTAACTTGTCAAAACTGAGGATTGCAGCTCTCGGTGCAATAATTTTAGCCTAGATCTATTCACTAAACTGTAAGTTAACATATTTTTGATTGGACAGCTTAAAAGTAAGGTCATGCAAGTTTGTATGAAGTTTTTTTCAGAAAAATATATCCTTAGAATCATAGAATCATAGAATCATAGAATTGTTGAGGTTGGAAGGGACCTTTAAGATCATCGAGTCCAACCTTTAGCCTACCCTGACAAGAGCCACTTCTAAACCATGTCCCTCAGTGCCCCATCTACCCTTTTTTTAAACACCTCCAGGGATGGTGAATCCACCACCTCCCTGGGCAGCCTATTCCAATGCTTAATAACCCTTTCAGTGAAAAAATGTCTCCTAATATCCAATCTAAACCTCCCCTGACGTAACTTGAACCCGTTTCCCCTCGTCCTATCACTTGTCACCAGGGAGAAGAGGTCAGCCCCCATCTCTCTACAACCTCCTTTCAGGTAGTTGTAGAGGGTGATAAGGTCTCCCCTCAGCCTCCTCTTCTCCAGGCTAAACAACCCCAGCTCCCTCAGTCATTCTTCATAAGGTTTGTCCTCCAGACCCCTCACCAGCTTTGTAGCCCTTCTCTGGACACGCTCCAACACCTCAATGTCCCTCTTGTAGCGAGGGGCCCAAAACTGAACGCAGTACTCGAGGTGGGGCCTCACCAGTGCCGAGTACAGGGGGATGATCACTTCCCTAGTCCGGCTCACCACACTATTCCTGATACAGGCTAGGATGCTGTTGGCCTTCTTGGCCACCTGGGCACACTGCTGGCTCATGTTCAGCCGGCTGTCAACCAACACTCCCAAGTCCTTTTCTGTCGAGCTGCTTTCAAGCCACTCTGCCCCAAGCCTGTAGCGCTGCATGGGGTTGTTGTGTCCCAAGTGCAGGACCCAGCATTTGGCCTTGTTGAACCTCATACCATTGGTCTCAGCCCATCGGTCCAGCCTGTCCAGATCCCTCTGCAGAGCCAACCTACCCTCAAGCAGATCAACACGCCTGCCCAGTTTAGTGTCATCTGCGAACTTACTGAGGGTGCATTCGATCCCTTCATCCAGATCATTGATAAAGATATTAAAGAGAACTGGCCCCAGCACCGAGCCCTGGGGGACACCACTTGTGACCGGACACCAACTGGATTTAACTCCATTTACCACCACTCTCTGGGCACGGCCATCCAGCCAGTTTTTTACCCAGCGAAGAGTACACCTGTCCAGGCCATGAGCAGCCAGTTTCTCCAGGAGAATGCTGTGGGAAACAGTGTCAAAAGCTTTGCAAAAATCCAAGTAGATAACATCCGCAGCTTTTCCCTCATCCACTAAGTGGGTCACCTTATCCTAGAAGGATATTAGGTTTGATAGGCATGACCTGCCCTTCACAAACCCATGCTGACTGGGCCTGATCACCCTGTTCTCCTGCATGTGCCGTGTAATGGCACTGAGGAGGATCTGTTCAGTTTGTTCTGCCTTTTTTTTCTGTTCTGTCCAGTTCTGCTCTGGATACATCTGACACAGCTGCTATGGGCGCCACTGCCTCAGAGCTTCAAAGTTTTTTTTGTTGTTTTTAACTGATAAGAGTGGAAAAGTGAGCTGCAAGGGCCCAGGATAGCTCAGCTAGAAAAAACAGAGAAGTGTTTTGTTCTCATAAGCCTGTCTGCAGATGAGCAAACCAGACTCAATTCGTGTAAGGTATTAGGAGCTATTCTTACTAGATTTCTCATTCTTTTTCTTTTTCTTTTTCTTTTTCTTTTTCTTTTTCTTTTTCTTTTTCTTTTTCTTTTTCTTTTTCTTTTTCTTTTTCTTTTTCTTTTCTCATTCTTATTACTTTTCTCCAGACCCTGTGCTTTTTTTTTTTGCTCTTCTTACCACCTTCTCTATTATTGTGGTGCACAGAGGCTACGGGGACAGGTGCCTTTGCACAGACACCCTGATTTGGCCCGAGGGAAGCTACAATTGGAAGCAACGGGATACTCTAGCAATTGTTATTCTTGGACTCTAGCACTTATTCTTGGACACGTCTTCTCCTTCTTCAGGCTCAACCCTGGGTTTCCTGCAGCAGAGTCTCAGGTGTCGTATTTTATAAAATCATTAATTTAATTGAAAGGTATAGCAGCAAGGACAGCCCGGGCTGGGTGCCTCCAAAGAGAGGGAACATGAACAAAGAAATCCCTGGGCAATTATACCCTTGTGATCCATACACCTGCCCCTCACACACCCTTCACCTATGAGCACCTCTCCTATGAGGACAGGCTGAGAGAGTTGGGGTTGTTCAGCCTGAAGAAGAGAAGGCTCCAAGGAGACCTTATAGCGGCCTCCCAGTACCTAAAGGGGGCCTACAGGAAAGATGGGGAGGGACTCTTCATCAGGGAGTGTAATGATAGGATGAGGGGTAATTGTTTTAAAATGAAAGAGGGTAGATTTAGGTTGGATATTAGGAAGAAATTCTTTGCTGTGAGGCTGGTGAGACACTGGAACCGGTTGCCCAGAGAAGTTGTGGATGCCCCATCCCTGGAAGTGTTCAAGACCAGGCTGGATGGGACTTTCACCGACCTGGTCTAGTGGGAGGTGTCCCTGCCTATGGCAGGGGGGTTGGAACTAGATGATCTTTAAGGTCCCCTCCAACCCAAACCACTCTATGATTTTATGATTCATGCGCTGTCCACGCGTCTTTTAGTCTAATGGTGATTTTTGGTCTGGGGTCTTCTAACATCGCATTGAATTCTTTTTCCGTGTCCAGGCAGGCAGGCTCTTACCTTGTTGATTTGCAGTTTCATCTGAGGGTTGGAGCCTCCTTATCTTCTGGTTTACACTCCTTGTGCACCTGCACTCACTGGCAGAACACGGAGAACTGAAGAGTCCCAGACTTGGGAAGAACACTACCAAGCCATCAGTGTGATATCAACATCTTTCCTCTACTAAAAGACTAAACACAGCACTGTACCAGCTGCTAGGAAAATTACTAAGAAAAATAACTATCACGGCCCAAAGGCTTCAGCAATTTTAGCTATTCATGCTAAGTAAAGCTAGGCAAACAGCATAAATGACACCATATTGTAATCCTCGGCAATTTATTCTAGTTAAAACTTAACTTATTTACACAAAACACCTAATATCCCTCAACAAGATTCACCCAGTCAGGAGTATCTTAGTAGCAGCATTGCCCAGCAGACTAAGCAGAGTCTTATACCTGAGCGGTGGAGTCTCTTCCCACTGTGCACATTGGGTTGATCAGAGCTACCTTGTGCCTCCACTTCTCACCCCGCTGCACCTGGGACTTGGGACCCCTCTCTCCAGGCCTGCACACAGTATCGTTGTGCCCCTTCCTTACTCCCACCTGCATATCCAAATGTGGTTATTTTCTCTAAATATTGAACTGGGCCCCCTTCAACATGTTATCTTCTGTCATCTTTCTTCAGGGTCTGTTTTCTGCAGTCCAGGTCTCTGTGCTTAGCCTATGTTTTGTGCTCTGGGATACGTGGCCTTGCACTTGGCTGTCTTAAAAACTTTGCTGGCTGGGCTCAGACACCCTGATCACTGTGTTTTGCCTCTGCACATATTCACAGTTTAGTGGGAGAATAAACTCCTAACAATTATTTAAACGTTTTTTTAACCTAGCTCACAGATGAATGTATTTAACCTTTTCTATTATATACATGATAAATGCTTCATATATAATTATATATGGTGTACATATTTATATGTACATATTATATGTATTTATATATGGTGTACA